>NC_141693.1:1405250656-1407650656 GCF_964263255.1 Lissotriton vulgaris | reverse complement strand
CTGTACCAGGCCTCAAGATGGCCCCCACCCACATGGCCAGGCCCCAACACCACCCCAAAAAGTCAAAAAAACACTCAAAAATCACCACAATCCCATGCCATCCATGCCCTCAATGATGTTTAAATGCAAGACACCCCAGAGAAAGACTAGGCCCATTCACCACTGAGTAGCCCTGGGCAGAACGGTTGAAAGAAAGGCAAAGTGGGTGCAGGCCTGAGCACACTGCCTGGCTTAAAAATGACCCCTTGACCCCCACCATATTGCCAGGCCCTGCTTGTACCAGGCCTCAAGATGGCCCCCACCCACATGGCCAGGATCCAACACCACCCCAAAAAGTCGAAAAACACTCAAAAATCACCCCAATCCCATGCCATCCATACCCTCAATGATGTTTAAATTGAAGACACCCCAGAGAAAGACTAGGCCCAAGCACCACTGAGTAGCCCTGGGCATAATGGTTGAAAGCAAGGCAAAGTGGGTGTAGGCCTGAGCACACTGCCTGGCTTAATAATGGCCCCTTGACCTCCCCCACATGGCAAGGCCCTGCCTGTACCAGGCCTCAAAATGGCCCCCACCCAAATTGCCAGGCCCCAACACCACCCCAAAAAGTCGAAAACGACTCAAAAATCACCACAATCCCATGCCATCCATGCCCTCAATGATGTTTAAATTCAAGACACCCCACAGAAACACTAGGCCCATGCACCACTCACTACACCTGGGCCTACTGGCTAGTGAGGCTTTACAGGCACCCCAAAATGTTTCCAACAATCAACATATAACAGTGAGCTAAAATTCCATGACATAAATGAGAATTAAGTTAAAAAACAAATCACAGAAACAGTTGTATCATGCACCCATGACTAACCCTGGGCCTACTGGATACTGTGGCTACCCACCACAATATATATTTTGTTAAAGTTGTTTACAAGTTTTAGAACTGTAGTTGCCTCAACTGCAATGCCCCAAACAAACAACACCAACTTACTTGTAAAATCTCAAGTCCAAAAGTCCAAAAACTCCTCAAATACAAATCAAGCAGCAGTCACAGAAAGTAATCCTTCCAGCTCAACAGCCAAATGAAAAGTGACATGTACAAAGCACTGGGAGGAGCCTGCTGGACAGGAACAGGAAGTTGGAGACTCTGAGGCACTTCCTTCCTCCCACCCCACCACAAAAAATGGACTCCTGCACCAAAAAGTGCAGTCAAATGTCAATCTGAGGAGTTATTCTGATCAAAATCATCATTTTCACAAGGTTCATGCTTCCTGCTGTGGATTTCTTGTGCAGAATTGCGATTTTTGCAATTTTGGGAACGCAAGCTGTTCAAATCTCCCGCTGGAAGTCAGCAGCGCGCCGTCACGGGCTTTTATGACGTACTCGCCGCGATAACGTAATTGCGTTGGAAAAACTCTTGCGCGATAACGCAGCAAGATCGAAAATGGTGTTGCACACGCAAAACCTGAAGAAAAACAACTCGGTGGACTCAGAATCACGGTAAGACAACGCCGCACGCGCGATATTGTATTTTTCAAGCACGACCAAGCAAAATAATTTGTAGCTTGTGAATTTGCGGATTATTGTGTAAATTTGCACGATTTGCGGATCGCAAAATAGTCAAAAATCCACAAATTCACCTGCGAAACGGATTTTATGCCCACGCTTAGGTGACATCGCCTGCCTCCCACCAGGTTCTGTTACCCAGAATCCCTTGCAAACCTAAATAATTTACAAAAAAAACCTAATTTTTCTCACATTTCTACGGTGGAAAGTTCTTGAATCTGTGTGGATCCACATATTTAAACCCACCCCGCATTCCCCAAAGTCTTCTGAGAAAAATGGTACCTCACTTGTGTGAGTCGGCCTAGTGCCTGTGACAGGAAACGGCGCAAAGCACTACGTGGTGGCACCTAAATTTAGCAGTGAAAAATGTCCCTTTTTTGCAAAGTGCCTAGCTGAAGTTTTTGAACCCTAGCTCTGCCGGCACCTAGTGAAAACTAGCAAACATATACATTTTCAAAAACTAGACACATAGGGGAATGCAGGATGGGGTGACTTTACTGCCTCCCACCAGGTTCTGTTACAAATAAACCCTTGCAAACCTACCTAAAAAATGTTTTAAAAAAACTAATTTTCCACACATTTCTGTGGTGGAAGGTCCTGAAATCTGCGTGTATCCACAAATTTACTTCCACCCCGCATTCCCCAAAGTCTTACGAAAAAAATGGTGCACCACTTGTGTGGGTCGGCCTACTGCCTGCGACAGGAAACGGTGCAAAACACAACGTGGTCACACCTCAGTTCCTAGCTGTAGTTTTTTAACCCTAGCTCGGCCGGCACCTAGGGAAACCTAGCAAACCTATACAATTTAGAAAACTAAACACCCAGGGGAATCCAGGATGGGGTGACTTCACTGCCTACCGCCATGTTCTGTTTCCCAGAATTCCTTGCAAACCTAAAACATTGACAAAAAAAACACATTTTCCCAACATTTCTGTGATGGAAAGTTCTGGAATTTGGGTGGATCCACCAATTTCCTCCCACCCAGCGTTCCCCCAGGTCTCCCAAAAAAAATGGTACCTCAATTGCTTGGGTGGGTCAAGGACCGTTGACAGGCAAGGGCCCAAAACCTTTTGAGGCAACATCAAAATTACCCATCACAAACCAAACTGGTTTTGCAAGAGGGGTACCATGAGTTTTTGGCCCGGCGCTCGGTGGCCATCTAGGGAAACCCAACTAACCCACATATTTTTGGAAACTAGGCATCCAGGGGAATCCAGTGAGGTATGGCTTGCATGGATCCGTTAACGTTTTTCTACCCAGAATCCCCTGCAAACTCAAATTTAGCTCAAAAAATCACTTTATTCTCAAATTTCTGTGTAGGAAGGTTCCGGAATCTACGTGGATCCACAAATTTCATTCCACCCAGCGTTCGCCCAGGTCTCCCGATAACAATGATACCACACTACCCAATCTGTCCCTGGGAGTGGCAGGTAGGCTCAAATTTTAGCGGTGGATTGGGTGGGGGCATGGGCATGCCCGTATTGGGCAGCCCCCACCTAAATTCAAATTTGAACAAAAAAAATTCTCAGGTGACTAGTAGTTTTTTTGCAGCCCTCCCAAGGGGGTGCAGATTGGGGGCTAATGCCCCCATCTGCCCCCCATGGGGACAGAAAGCCTACTAGATGCCAGGGATTTCTTTTTGAGCACATTTTAATTATTTCAAATCTCAAATTTCAAAAATACTTTATTCGGTTTTACCAAGAGCAAACGATAAAATCAACATTACTGTGATAAGAATAAAGTTTTTTAAAACCCAAATACATTAATGGTAAACATGTATTTCAAAAAGATCATGAAGATATTGGTATAAACCTAATAAAAACCTATTACCCATTCAATTTGTTTAAAAAACTAGGATAGTGTTTTACCATTTAAAACAGTGGCCATGGTGTAAAAAACTAATTAATTTGGAAAACTCTTCCTCAATCTCAAAGCCGATTTTAAAAATCCAACCACAAATAAAGTGCTTTCTGATTTAAAAAAAAACAGTAAAATTCATCTTTTTTTAAAGGGGCTTTAAAAAGAACCTCCTAGGGGTATCATAGTGGCGGCAAAAAAACATAAAGTGTGTCAAGTAAGCATGGGCATAAAATCCACTCCGTTTGTGGAATTTGTGGATTGTGGAAAAATCCGTGAAATCGCGTGCGGGACGGATTTTCAAAAACTGAAGAACAGAAGCACTTACAGGGTTACAGCATGTGCCCAAGTTGAAGCTAATTTATTTGTAACCATTTACAAAATGGTTACAAAGAAATTAACTTCCACTTGGGCACCTGCTGTAACCCTGTAAGTGCTTCCTGAGCGGCGCCTCCAGAGTTGTTGCCTACTTGCAACTATTCTCTGACCCTGCTCTGACCCTCGAAGCAGGGTCAGATAATAGTTACAAGAGGGTGGCAGTGATGAACCAGACGGTGGCAGGGGTGAACCAGAGGGTGCTGTGATGAACCAGAGGCTGGCAGTGATGAAACAGAGGGTGGCAGTGGTGAACCAGAGGGTGGCAGTGATGAACCCGAGGGTGACAGTGATGATCCAGAGGGTGGCAGAGGTGAACCAGAGGGTGGAAGTGATGAACTAGAGGGTAGCAGTGATGAACCAGAGGGTGGCAGTGGTGAACCAGAGGGTGCTGTGATGAACCAGAAGGTGGCAGTGATGAACCAGAGGGTGGCAGTGGTGAACCAGTGGTTGCTGTGATGAACCAGAGGGTGGCAGTGGTAAAACAGAGGGTGGCAGTGGTGAACCAGAGGGTGGCAGTGATGGACGAGAGGGTGGCAGGGGTGAACCCGAGGGTGGCAGTGGTGAACCAGAGGGTGGCAATGGTGAACCAGAGGGTGGCAGTGAGGAACCAGAGGGAGGCAGTGATGAACCAGAGGGTGATAGTGGTGAACCAGAGGGTGACAGTGGTGAACCAGAGGGTGCTGTGATGAACTAGATGGTGGCAGGGGTGAACTAGAGGATGGCAGTGGTGAACCAGAGGGTGGGAGTGGTGAACCAGAGGGTGCTGTGATGAACCAGAGGGTGGCAGTGGTGAACCAGAGGGTGGCAGTGGTAAACCAGAGGGTAGCAGTGATGAACCAGAGGGTGGCAGTGATGAACCAGAGGGTGGCAAGGGTGAACCAGAGGGTGCTGTGATGAACCAGAGGGTGGCAGTGATGAACCAGAGGGTGGCAGTGGTGAACCAGAGGAGGCTATGATGAACCAGAGGGTGGCAGAGATGAACCAGAGGGTGGCAGTGGTGAATCAGAGGGTGTTGTGATGAACCAGAGGATGGCAGTGATCATTTTTGGCCAAATTTTTATTGGGGTGGGGTCTGCCTAAAACGGGCATGCCAATGTCCCCACCCTAATAAAAATGTGCCCAAAAAAAATCCTGTGTCTTGTGGGCTTTTTGCCCCCCCCCCAGGGGGGGAATATTGGGGGCTACTGCCCCATATGCCCCCCAGGGGGAGGGCAGAAGGCTGTAATTGTTGCGGGGGAGGGGGTGGGGGCATGGGCATGCTTGTTTTGGGCAGCCCCATTCTATATAAAATTTGGCCCCAAACAAATCCCTGCCATCTAGTGGGATTTTTGCCCCCCTTGGCGGGGCAGATTGGGGGCTAATGCCCCTATATGCCCACCAGAGTGGGCAGAAAGTCCACTAGACGCCAGTGAGTTTTTTGGGCACATTTTAATTAGGTGGGGTCTGCCCAAAACAGGCATGATAATTAAAATTTGCCCAAAAAATCCCTGGCCACTACTGGGCTTTTTGCCCCCCTGGGAGTGGGCAAAACGGCTGTAATTTTTGTGGGGAGGGGTGGGGGCATTGGCATGCCCATTTTGGGCAGCCCCCACCCTAATTCAGATTTGCCCCAAAATATCACTGGCGTCTAGTGGGCTTTTTACCCCTACGGGGTGCAGATTGGGGGCTACTGCCTCCATCTGCCCCCCAGGGAGGCATAAAGGCTGCAATGATGCCGGGCGGGGTGGGGGCATTGGCGCACCCATTTCTGGCAGGCCCCACCCTAAAAAAAGTGCCACTAAAAAATCCCTGGTGTATAGTGGGCTTTCTGCCCCCCCCGGGGGGCAGATTGGGGGCTACTACCCCATCTGCCCCCCGGGGGGCAGAAAGACTGAATAATGTTAATTTCTTCATGGGGGAGTGAAAGCCCTTGCCCAAGGGGCCGCTCCCCCCTCCCTGGTGTCTAGTGGGTGGATCCCTGCTTGGGGATCGTCCTCCTGGGGCAATCCCCAAGCAGGGATCCACTGGGGGAGATTCTCCCCTTTCCAATGATACCTTTCCCTGAGATAGCCCCTTGAGCATGTAGAACGTGAAACCAAAAGGAGCCTAAAGGCTCATTTCAGTTTCGGTTTGTGTTCAATGACGACAGCGCGACGTGCGCGCTGATCGTCATTGAACAGAAACCAGGGAGCAGGCCTCGGGAGCTGGGGAAGCTCTTCCCCAGCTCCCAAGGTCACAGGGGAGAAAAGGAAATCCCTCTGCTGTCTGCAGCAGTGAATTTCGTGCCCCTGGCCTCATGACAGAATAGTTCCGTCTTGAGCACAGGGGCACCGATGCTCATGACGGAACCATTCCGTCATGAGCATCGAAGAGGCTAAATATGTGGGGCAACTGCAACTGTAACATGGTGGACATACCACCAAGTCAAGGATTTCAACAAGTGGAGATGGCTCAAGCTAGGATGGTGGCAACCAGTTCCTCCAACTCTAAATGGGCAACAGGAGCTACAAGCTTGGCGGAAATGAGGATCTTCTGTTTTATAGCAGATGCAGTGTTCTGCTAAACTGTAAATGACCCCTTAACATTTAGTTTTGTAAGTCAAGCCCTTCAGTGGAGCAAGACAGGATGCAGGGGTTGGTGAGGTTCTCTCAAAGTAAGTTATGCTTTTCTTGAGCTTTTATTGAAGCCTTTGACTTTGGTAGCAAAATCTCAGAGTAAGACACAGTTGGATTTTATAGTTTTGCTTCACTACACGGATGAATGTGTCACTTAGTCCCAAGACCATATTATGACTTTTTTTCCATTTCTCTGCTATTCCACGATAAAGCTGTTGTCTAACACCATGTTGCGAAAAGCTTCAAGAGTCTCAAACTGGCAGTCCTTACCTGGTGAGGATGTAAACTTTCTCCTGGAGCTTTTGTTCCTTGCCACAGTCCCCAAGTCACAATTAAAATGACATGGTCTCAATTTTGGAAAAGGCTGGAAAAGTCACACCTGGGGGGGATATGTACAAGGAAGTGGAGGAGAGAAGGGATACCTTCCTGTACATAAACAAACAATGGCATTTTGCTTTTTCCATTGTGCTGCACAAGGCAGCACACATGGAAAAAGCAAAAACGAGGAGAAATAAAGCATTTCATCATCATAAAACCAGTTTTTACCTGGTCTTAAGTTTGGCACTGCCTCCTATGTACGCCACCCTTGTACATAGGGGATGGCATCAAAATGAATGGGTGTTGCGGTCGAACGCCCACCTCAACAACAACTGCCCATCCCTTTTATGCTAACTATAGCTTGAAAAGGAGCCTTATGTACAAGGCAGTGTTAAGCCACAATAGGTGACTTAATGTTGCCTTGTACATAAGGCGCAACCCCTATCACCACCTCAGAGTCAGATTAGTACTCTATATAAGGCACTGGGCACTACATTTGTTGTGCGTTCCAAATGTTGTATCAAATGAGTTGGCCTCACTTGGTTTTCTCATTTCGGTACTCTATCCCTTTGTAGCCTGTTAAACGTACTCTTTCTTATTTGTATTACAATGCAACTTTGTAAATTTTCCTCTGAGAACGGTTAATTTATTTTGGGCAGCTTTTATAATCTCTTCCTTATCTCATTCCCTTTATTTTGAGTGAAAGTAGCCAATAACTGCAGCTTTCCTCTCTAATTACCTGTCAGTTGAATTGCCCCAAGGTAAATGTTAGTCTGTGCCCACTTAACATATGTAATACTGATATACCTGAAATATAGCTGGAGAGCAATTGAGCGATGGACAAGATATATGATGCCTGGGGTACGATTAACGATCATTTACGTGACAGGCATAGATTCTATAGCTTATTAATGTGCAGAGCAGTATTGTACTTTGAAGAGATAGATCTTCATTTTCTTCCTGAATGGCTTGAGGCAAGAAGTCATTCAGAGATCAAGGGAAATGTTTACGTGCGCATACACTCTGGATGCCCAAAAATTATTTGCTTTATTGTGTGATAGTAATATATTTTGAACATCGATTTTGTAACTTTTGTAGGCTCTGATATTGCCCCATCCTAGCATTGATAATTCAGTTTAATGCACCCCTTCTAACAAATGCCTTCTTGTTATCACTAAATGAAAATATGCCTGCTTGAGGGTGAAGAAGGTCTACAAACCAAGAATCACATGAATAATGTATATATCCCACAGCAGTGCAACTCTCCAGATGTAGCCTTCGTGTGTGCTCTGTGCATTGCAGTTTTCTACAACACATGTCTCTTACTACTAAAGAAATTCCGCTAAATCTATTACGTTCTCTTGTTACCATGTTCAATTAAATCTCTAAGTCATCTTTTTTTGTGGAAGGGCTGTTAGCAAGATAATATATCTCAGCACATCAATGCTTGCAGTCTACAAACTAAACCGAATGCTGCATTTTGCCAGAGCTCCATATAAGAGGAAACTGGGGATCTTTGTGAGAAGAGCACTCATTCTATTTTTCTATAACTTATAATATACATATACTATACTCAATTGTTTTGCGGACAAGCATCTTTTCTGTCTGTGCAGGTGCTTGGTGAACAGAGTCATTAGACCAAACTCAGAACTATATCATAAGGACACCGTTTTTTTATGACCTATGGGGGAGTGAGGCCATACCTTCAACTGAGTACGATGGAACTCCCA
Organism: Lissotriton vulgaris; assembly: GCF_964263255.1. Classification (NCBI taxonomy): domain Eukaryota; kingdom Metazoa; phylum Chordata; class Amphibia; order Caudata; family Salamandridae; genus Lissotriton; species Lissotriton vulgaris. The sequence goes on along the minus strand of NC_141693.1, from coordinate 1,407,642,216 downwards.
TATGGGCATAACAACCTGACATTTAAAGTTTTTGGGGAGAAGAACGTACCTTGCATGGTGTACAGTCATGTTCTGCTACTCCCTGAGTGATCAACTGTTAGTATATGGGATCCTGGTTTCCTAGTTTGGACCTAGCTTCATACTAATCTAATGTATGTGCTGAGGCCTAGGCTTACCTTTCCTGTCTCTTACAATGAGTCAGGACCTGAACCTGCTTTCTGATCCGAAGGAGCTCACTAAGTGTTCCCTCATTGCTTTGACAAGGGACCACTGTCACTCTCAGGGGATTAGCCATAGAGTGATGGTGACCGAATACTATATTTTGTGACTACATATTTGGGGCAAGACCTTTTATCTGAGTCACTGGAGCAGAGTGGAGGCCTACTTGCACACTCATGTAAAGCTCCACTTCTATGCACTAACACAGATCATAGTGCTAACATCCCAGCTGTATGCTGTGTGTGTTTGAGTATTATGCATGTATTGTATATGCATTGCATGTATGGGTGATGCAGAGTCATGAAGGCCAGTTGAATCCATTTCCGATCAAAATGACCTGGCCTTGAGCACAACAGAGAAGTGAGGTTGTTTTCCTTGACAGTGGAAGTTGTTGCTGACATTCCTGAAGCTTAAAGTCTTAGACGTTAAAGTCTAGGTTCCTTTACAAATTCAAAACTCTTTTGCTGAAAGAAGCTGCTGATTAATCTTCCTATAATACTGCATTTTGGCAGATGGTGAGATTGAAGGGTAGGACTGCTGTCCTTATTCTTTTAGGTGATTTGTTGAGATTCCTGATCACTGTTATTGTTGCTGATAGCAGATAAGTACAGTAAGCTGACATCTCTTTGAGCCTTTATTGTGGTGCTGAGGCAGGAGAAGGCCTGACTGGGAGGGGCATCACTCTATACAAAGGCTATGCCTAGAGAGCAGACTGAAAACGATGCTTGCAAAGAGAAATACCCTAATCGGTTCTGAAAGTGCAGACAGAGGATCACTTTTCTTGTCTTCTCTGAGTATATAAAGACGGAAACTATTTTTACATTCCCAAATAATTTGAGACCATGAAAGGGAGTCCTTTCATGGGGTACCATGTTCCACCATCACAGCATCACAGACAACCCAAGCCAAATATCAAGGTCCCAAATTAGGGTTCAGGCATGATGATGCCATAATAATATCTCCCTCCCCTCAGACTGAGTCCACGTTTAAGTGCTTAAAACATGAGCCATGGATGTTACCTAATCTGTGTCCCCAAGTGGTTGAAATATTTGGGTTACTCTATTGTCCATAAACGCTGATTAAATCTCTTTCACAGGAATTTTTTTCAATGTCACTATGTATGTTCAAAGTTCATCGACTGTCTGGGGTGCAGCTGATATTTGAACGAGGACCAAGCCTAAATTTGTGCTTTGCTTCAAGCCATCTGAACCAAGAGTACTTCCAATGCCACTTAACTCCAAATCTAGCAGGACCTTCCTAAAGTCTTCACCTCCAGTTTCTGAATCCAGTGATTCTTCCACTCACCCAGAAATCACCTGCAAGAATCAAGGGAGAAGATTAAAGCAGGTAAGCAAAGGTGACTTTAGGTAAATGTTATGATGACTAATATGTTTGGCTATGAATAGCAAATTGGACCTTGAAACTTAATTGCAAGTGTTAAAAAGGAGGTTTCTGTTTGTCAGTGGTTTGCGCACTGTCCAAACAGGGACCCACACTCTAATCAGGGTAAGTAAGTTACACCCTCAGAATAACCCATGCTCACCCCGTTGGGAGCTTGGCAAGAGCAGTCAGGCTTATCCTCAGAGGAAATGTGTGAAGCATTTGTACATACACACACAGTAACAAAGTGAAAACAGCACAAATACTCCACACCAGTTTAGAAAATTAGCCAAAATTTACCTGAGTAAATCAATACCAAAACAACAAAAATACAACATACACAAATCACAATACAAATTCTCAAAGATTAAATGCAGTTATAGTGCTTAGAAACACAGGGCCCGATTCATAGAACTAACTTAAGACAAAATCCTAAACTTACTACCATTTTCGTATTCACAGAAGGCACTTACTCATTTTGGTATTCACAGAAGACACTTACTCATTTTGGTATTCACAGAAGTTCGGATTCCTAACTTTAGATTTCCTAAATGCCTTCTGTGAATACCGAAAGTCTTAAAATTAGGATTTTTCTCAATTTAGTAGTAGTAAAGTTAGGACTCCTAACTTTAGGACTCCTAAATGCCTTCTGTGAAAACCAAAAGTCTTAAAATTAGGATTTTTCTCAGTTTAGTAGTAGTAAAGTTGAGAAAAATCCTAATTTTAAGACTTTTGGTATTTACAGAAGGTATTTAGGAGTCCTAAAGTTAGGAGTCCTCACTTTACTAATACTAAATTGAGAAAAATCCTAATTTTAAGACTTTTGGTATTCACAGAAGGCATTTAGGAGTCCTAAAGTTAGGACTCCTAACTTCTGTGAATACCGAAATGAGTAAGTGCCTTCTGTGAATACCAAAATTAGTAAGTGCCTTCTGTGAATACCAAAATGATAGTAAGTTTTGGATTTTGTCTTAAGTTAGTTCTGTGAATCGGGCCCACAATACCTCTAACTGGGGCTATATAAACATGCTTGAAAGAGTCAATTCACAAATTTCGGGGCAGACAGCCATAGAGCTCGGGCTAGCAATGGAATTGTATAGACCCCAGTTATAGTATCTTGAAAACAATGTCTAAAGAAAGGTGCCAGTAAGGTGAGACTTCGGAGGTCCAGCATTGATTCCTTATTGTTGGTGCAGGTCTTTGGCACATCAGTGCTTGGGACAATGCAAGGCACAGGGGAGCTGCTGTGGCATTGGCGGTGAGGTGTCAGGAATTTTGGTGGTGCAGGGTTGATGAAGTGTCGCTGTTCAAGGAACACAGTGTCGATGTCACCCCACGGGGCCACCTGTGCGATGGCGGAGTCAGAGACTTGTGCCACGGGCATTGGTTAAACAAGACATGGGACTTTCTCTGTAGTGGTACTTGCGAGGCACTGCTGCAGAAACAGGGTCTGCGCTGCAATTCAAGTTTGTTTCATTGAGCAGGGACCATGGCTAAGGTGCAGACAATAGTACAGTGTCGAAGTTAAGATGATGGTTTCTTTTTTTTGAAAACAGCAAACTCACTCCAAGGGTCCAGGAGTTGGATTTGGCACTATTTGGCAGAGTGGGGCTCTCAGCAGAAGAGCCCAGTTGCTGTAGGCCAAGTCTATCAAGGCCATGAGACTTCCAAAAGGAGGCAAGCTCACCTCCAGCCATTGGAAAAACTTTGTAAGCAGGATGGTGAGAGCAAAGTCCAGTCCTCACACTTCAATGTCAGAAGCACCAAGCAGCAGGCCAGCACAGCAAAGCAAACAGGAATGTGGCAGTCCCTCCTAGCATTAGTAGGTAAAGGGCTTGTAGTTAACAAGACCCTGGCCTTCCTGGCTCCAGACACACTGCAGGGGGTAAAGACTGTCGTGTGAGGGGACAAGCACAGTCCAACTCATGTGCACTTGTCAACTCCTCCCACCACTCCAGCTCAGGAAGATCTATCAGACTAGTGATGGTACATCAGGATATGAAGGGCACACCTCAGCTCCCTTTGTATGTGACTGTCTAGAGTGAATTCACAAAGCCCAATTGCCAACTAACCCAGACGTGTATTCTAGGGGCGGGCAGAGGCACAGAATAGTTAAGCAGGAATTTGCCAACTTTCTAGAAGTGGCATTTTCAGACTTGCAAGTTAAAAACCATCTTCACTAAAAGTTTCAGAGACACCAAACTCCAATTTTCAACCAGTTGCCAATTGGAGAATACACCTGTACAATGTAACAAGGCAGCTGAAATGCCAACCTGTGTGAGAGATAGGCCAAGCTGTATTGAAAAACGAATTTAGCAGTTTTTCACTGCCAGGAGATGTAAAACTTTAAAACCACATGTCCTACCATTCCCTGGTGGTTTGACTGGAGAGACGCTGCAGCGAGCACTGTAACTACGTGCCGCCGACCCTTTTGAAACTGAAAGAAGACCGTGAGACTTGAGCCACTTCTGATATTATTCTTTATCTGGGTGGGCACAGTGAAGATATAAGAGTTCTCGAGACTAGAGCCGAGACGGCGGTTCCTACCCCACCTACTTGGGTGGTTGTGTGGGGTGGCCAGCGATATCTGCCCTAGGTTTAGCCAGGGCCGTGAAGAATAGAGTACCCATATCCTGATGAAGCCTATATCATCTGGCTGAAACGTGACCGCGACTGCGTCAACACCTTTTGCTTTGAACGGAGTCCCCTGTTAAAACTCAAGGAAGATTTGATTTTTTCCTAGGTGCACCCACACAAATGTAGGTTGGCTTGATGTGTTAACCCCCTGGTGCTTTGTTTCTGGTACTACCATCTTGTTGTATACTCCACCCCAATTTAAGAGGAGGTACATATGTAAATTGGTGTATTTATATATATTATATATATTTTTTGTCTTGAGTGTACAGAGACGCTTTTTTGATATTGTAAATGTTTTGTATATTTGTATATAATGTACATGTGATGTGTTGTATATAGACTGTGTTATTTGTTTATATCGCTCATATATGTGTATATGAATTAAAATATACTCATCCTGAGTATAATTCGTAAATCACAAGATAATTAATTGTTTCTTGTTCCATAATTAAAAGTGGATTGATCCCTTCAGTACCATTTGTTTCTACTTTTTCATCCTGGGATGTCTCCTGCTCAGGTACGGGAGGGTGAGGTGGGCAGAACCCCTAACCATTTTTTCTAGTCTACCTTTTAGATACACTGCGCCCTGCTCAACGAGCTACCTAGGGTCCACCTTAGTGGAGTCCTTGCATGTAATACAAGGGAAGGTTTGGACCTGACAGGTAGTGTACTTGCCAGGGTGACATGGTAGTTACAAACTGTGCACCCAGTGTCTGCAGTTGCAGGCCTGAGACATGTTTAAAGGACTACTTGTGTGGGTGGCACAATTAGTGCTGCAGGCCCGCTAGTAGCATTGGACTGAGAGGCCGTGGGCACACCTGGTGCACTGCACTAGGGTCATACCAGTAAATCAAAAAGGCCAATCCTGGAGAAACCAAATAGCATCACATTTTAGATTGGGTTTGATTGCACATTAGTACTGGCCAGCAGTGGTAAAGTGTTCAGAGTCCTAAAGCCAGCAAAACCGAAATCCCACATACAGTCAAAAAGTGGAGCTCAGAGGCAAAAAGACAGGGGAAACCACACTAAATAAGCCAAGCCTAAAATCAGTCAACACAAGCAACCTGAATTGTGTTTTTTATGCTAGAAGCTAAAAAGCCATCAAAAAACTGCTATTGAACTATTGTGAAAAAGGTAGCAACACTTACAGTAGAGAGATTAGAACATTGGCGTGCCGAGAGCTCCACTGAAGACAATGGAGTATCTCTGGGCTTATATTGGCAGGTATAAGCCAGGCGTGCCAACATTCCAATGTTTGTCTTCAGGTTTCTCTAATTTTTAATTTGAAGCATTATGGCTTTATTCCTTTAGAGGGTTGAATATTCTAATAGTCGTATAACACTTCTAACTTTGACCATAATGGTAGTTAAAACCCTCTCCCTCATTAAAGACCCTCACCTGTGGCTCGGGCAATTAACTCGGGTTCTGGGCCTTTAACAACAAGTATAGCCCTTGGCAGTTGGCTGTTAGGCTGGTTATAAAGACAACAAAAGAGATGACTGGGCTGTTCCTTAGGGAAGGAAGAAGGAAAGGGTCACTAGGGAAAAAGGGTTAGTGCTCAATGGAGGACAACCCCTGGGTATCCAATTTGTTGGATATAATGGCCTCACACACCATTGCGAGTATCATGCTTCATCATCGGCAATGCTTCTCATTGGGCAGGCGGTGCAATGCCCAACGGGCTCACCTCAAAGAGGAGCTCTTTATCGGAGAGCTTTTATCCAACTGCCTATGGGTGAAGTGGGGGTGAGGGGCCAGGACAGAGTAGATAGTGTGGGTGAGAATAAAATGTGGCACAAGGTACCGGAAAGCAATTTTATTCTGGTGGTCCTCTGCCACAAGTAAAATCAAGGATTGCCACTGCTCATGTGGACTATGGTTTCCCAGAGTGGACCAGGGATAAAGTGCCATTGAGCACTAACCCTTTTTCCCTAGTGACCCTTTCCTTCTTCCTTCCCTAAGGAACAGCCCAGTCATCTCTTTTGTTGTCTTCATATCTGGGGCTACGACTGTGGCCGGACCTTCCATTCCCTTCTCTTGTGAATGGTGATCAATGCCCTACTGGATCACAATTGATCCTTGTCTTCCCCTACCTATTGTTGCATTCACAGGCTGATTATCAACCCTCAAAGAATTATTTATAAGTGCATTTCCAATCAGTGTGAAGAAACTCAATTGCAGAAATTGGTGAAGAACTAAAATAACAATGTTATTCAAGATAATACACAGTTAGATAATGTTTAAGGCAGTAATTTAAATGCATGTGTGAACATTTGATAATTAGTTTCTGTATTGTAGATAATCCAGGAAACTTCGACCTTAGAAAGGAATTAAGGGCCAGATGCATCAAAGAATGGAACTCCGATTCCTAAATAGCGATTTTTAGGGAATCGCTATTTAGGAATCGCAATACCTTATGCATGTAGGAATCAGAAAAAAATTGCAACTCCTGCAAATTCCCTAGTAGCCACTCTCAAATTGTAACTCTCTATTAAGGAATGCCTTTCAATTCAATCCTATGGGTCTAGAGGCCCATAGGAATGAATAGGAATTCACTCGCAATTTGCGAGTACTAGCAAATTGCAAATGCTATTTGAAGGGTCCTGGGGGCAAAAACGCCACCCTGCTGCACCCCCAAAATTGGGATGTGTGCACATGTGGTGGACACATATGCCTTAAGGGCATATGTGTTTGCCACATGGCACTTAGAAAATGCAATTGTATCCATTTTTTTAAGAAATTGCAAATTATCATCAACTTGAAGTTGATGACAATTTGCTATTCCAAATTGCCTAAAGACAATTTGTGAATGCATGATGCATCGCATTTAGGGGATTCACAATTTGCGATTCCCTAACTGCATTCACAATTAAAGTGATCGCAAAAAATGTCCTTAATTGTGAATGCCTTTGGGCTTGATGCATCGGAAATAGCATTTTACCGGGCGCAATGGGCTGATTCTTTGAAACGGCCTGTTTGTGACCAGTAAAATGATTGATGCATGTGCCCCTAAGTGAATTGGAGAACAGGTTGAATAAATATCATTGTGAATTCCTAAATGCTTTCCAAGAAGACATGCTAGATCCAGAAGCAAGAGCAATCTGATTGCAGGTAGATTTCAGAACAAATAGTACTATACACTGGATAATTCCAAGGACAATGAGGAGTCACCTAAGACTTTCCTTTTTATTAAATGTTCAATAGATTAAAGCCTCTGGAATGTGCCAGCATGGAAATGTTATAAAAATTTCCATAAATGATCTCACTTTAAAACTTCCTTGGAGAACCTGAAAGTTTGTCTCTTGTCTATGTTGATGAATCTTTGCCACAGTTTTAGAATATAGTTTTATAATATAGCCTTATAGCCTGCCGTAGTGGCTATAATGGCTAATAAAGGCTCAATCCTGTGTTAAAGAGACTTTAACAAGGGAACAGGACTTTAATGCCAGTATAGCCCAGCTACAGAGGGTTATAAGGCAATTATAACATTCCATCACTAGAGGGACGATTGTTCTAACAAATAAAACAGAGGCTTCATGGAGCCTTAGGGGACTGAAATCCCCTTATGATCCATAAGGTATTTGTTCACAACAACAGCTGTGAGGGACAAAATTGGAATGTTGGCGCTCCAGGCTTCTATCGGCCTTTAGAAGCCCAGAGCACTCCATTGTTTTAAATGAAGCTTCCTATATTCCAATGTTCTAATAGAGCTTTATACAACAATGACATTAATAATTTAAATTAATGTTCAATCAATAAAGAGAGGTTTGGTGAAGTTTTAAAAGTCTGTTTTCTCTTTTAGTAGATTAGTTGCTAATTCTTGTTCCTTTATTCAAATTAATGGCAAATCAATTACAGAAATAATAGGACAGAAGACTGGTTAGAACAAGCATAGCGTATTAAAGAACAGTCTGCTCCATTCAGAGTATAGTCCCTACTTTAAACTAAGGGCCTATCTTATTTTGACAAGAACCCTTAAAGAGTTCCTTTTGGAAAGGGCAAGTAGATTTTAGAGCAAAATCAGATAGCTAAGAAATACTAAAGTCCCCATAAAGGGTAGTTCTGGAGACTCAGCGAGTTCTCCGGACAATTTCAGCATCAACAGTCCATGCAGGTGAGAAGAAGAGATTCACTGCTGTATCCATAATCAGCCTAAAACACATAATCTCCTCAAAAAGCATAAGGAAAACAATAAAATCCCTGTAAGAAGTAGCTTATGGCAAATCGGACTAGAACCTAGAACAGCAGAGTGCTAAGGTGCATGGAGGAGTAGGAATGCATTGACTGCCTCAAGATGAGTACCACTCTAGCTAGGAACACATACTATATAGAAAGCAGCTAAACATGTTGCAACAAATGAATGTGCCAATAACACCCAATGGTGTGAGATCTTTTGATGGTCCATTGTCTTTGTACTCGATCTCCATAAAAAACATCCAAGTCAGCATGATGTCAGTTAGGGATGGCTACAAAGTATTACAAAAAGTTACATCTCGGAAGGTTCTCATGAGAACCTTTAGTGAGCCTACTCTGTTGACTGTCTGTTGTCTCATCATATGACAATAAGGTACTCTACGTAATAAACATTTACATTTTGGAATTTCCTGGACAGATCACAAAATGTGAGCTGCAGCAAGCATTTTCTTTTAATTAATTCACGTGTTCATTATTTGTACATGGCAAATGAAACATTCTAAATACAGTGACATCATATTGCGTGAGGAATTATAAAATACACTTTTTTTAGGAAACTGCACATTTAAAAAAAAGTCAAGCCCTAGAGTTCAATTATAACATTAAATCACTATTTTATGACAATTATTTATTTTCTTAAAGGGATAAAAAAGAATAAAGGAAGACTGTGGTCTAGTAAGTAGAGAACGATAGAAATTAAAGTTTCTGCAGAAAATAAGCAAAATGTTTTCATGTTTGCACATTAAATAAAGGCACATTTTCTAATGTTTAAATTACTATGCATTGTTATGTTAGTATTTATCGTGTTTCTGCAGTATTGTGTGATGAAATTTACATTAAAAGTTTCAGCTCCTTAAATACACCAAGAGCCTCCAGAATCAAGACCCTCTTCCCTGGTCCTGATCAATATTCTTTGCTGGTTTGCTGGTTGAGAATTCACATTTAATAGACGATAGGCTTAAGGAGTCTAAGACGAGTGTTTGTGACATCTCACCTGACAAGTGCGCTGCAGAGATCTAAGAGAACTGCTGTGCAATCTGAGCCTGAGAACCAGGGGGCATATTATCAAAGAACTGTGTTACATTATCGCCATTTTATCGGCAGGAAACTGCTGATAAAACGGCGATAATGGGCTTGATAAAACGCCCTTGTTAATTCCCATAGAAGCCCATGTTAACATCAGAATATGGGCTTCTACGGGAATTAACAAGGGCGTATAATCAAGCCCATTATCGCCGTTTTAAAAGCAGTTTCCTGCTGATAAAAAGGCGATAATTTTAACACCGGTCCTTGATAATATGCCCCCAGATTCCCAGAGGTCAGGGAACACCACCTGAAGTCTTGCCTTGAAAGGTGCTTTTCATCTGACCTGTGGTTTTGTGAGATATTGGGTTGTTGCTTGAGGGGTTGTGAACCCTTCCCATGCAACAGCGATAATCCTTTCCAGGTAGACCCACAAAACTTCACCAAAATAACCTGTGCTAAACCCTCTGGTAGCTTGACACAAAAACAGTCAGGTTTAAGGTACTTCAATGTGGATATATGAACCATGCAAAAAACAATAAAGTGAAAACACAACACAAGACTAATTCGATAACATTTTTATTAATTATTTGACACCAAAATGGCAAAACTCCAATTATTAGAACTGGAAATATGCACTTTCAAAGATCTAGTGTAAATCTTGTGCCTAAAAGCACAAAGCACCACTCGCAGGTATATGGTTGTACAAGACTGGGTGTAAGTCACAAGTTCAAGCCAACTGTGATGGAGGGCATGCTAGATACCGGGACCAAGTTAGTCCCACAGAAAACGTTATCTTCTGAAGTCCAGAGCGGAGAGTTCCATCTGCAGTGGAGGAGGCTTGAGAGAAGCAGTGAGAGCAACATAGATGGTCATTGCTGTAGATTTTCATTGATTGTCACTGTGGGCACATCTTGCATTGCCAGATGCTGCTGGCTGTAGCGCGAAGAGTCTGGTTCTCCCGAATTGTGCTTTGTTGGTTGGCACTGGCAGCAAAATCTTGGTACAAACGGGCCTCTTTGCAACTGTAGGGAGCCCAAAACTTCAGGATGTCTCCTTTTCTAGTCAGAGGATAGCACTCCGTTTGCCAGCTAAGGGTCAGAGTCTCACTTCTGCAGAAATCAGCAGGGCACATGCAGTTCCAGTTGCATGTTGAGCGGACAGGTCAAGGCAGCAGGTCAGATGGGCAGATGCATGGAGAACTCGGGAGCTTGTTATTTCCTGTAGTTCCGAACAGGAGGTCAGTCAGCTGACAATAGGAGTCACTCATCCAGGGGTGAAGGGAGCAGGTCAAGTCTTGCTTCTAAGAAAGCATGGTAGGCTCCAAGCAGTAGGGCAACAAGGCATAGTTCTGTAGTATACACAGGTACTGGAGTATACTGGAGTGGGTCTGAGGGTCTTCTTTTATACATGATGCCCACTTTGAAGTGGGAGAAGCTTCTGGAGTTTCCTGCTGCAGATTTTTCTGGAATATCCTGCCTCCCTGCCCTGGTCTCCATCTGCCTGGGGCATAATAGGCTAGTGTCAAACCCTTTGTGAGTGAGCTGGGTCACTATCTTTGAAGTGCACGTGTGGTAGCTTACAACTCTGGTCCCCCATAAAGCCAGGATGACAATTCTCCCATATCCTCCATTGTGATACTATCTAAAGGGAATGTACAAAGGGCACTACCCACTGCACCTAGTCATGTGATCAAGGAGCTGGCTTCAGGCACCAAATGGGTAGGACAGGAAATGCCAACTTCCTAAACCTGCATTTTCATAATTTTGACTGAAAATCTGACTTTACCATTAAGGATTATTTTAATTTATAACTCCTCAGACACCAAACATGATATTCCCACCTGTTCCCACACAAACCATATCACGTATTAATTGTAATAGGTTAACCCAATGTTATCCTATAAGACAGGTAGGCCCTGCAATAATGTAAAATTAATTAGAGATTTTTTCACTGCCAGGACATGTAAAAGTTAAAAGTACATGTCCAACACTTTAAATACAATGCACCCTGTCCTGAGAGATGTTAGATAAAATCATGTTTGTTACTGCCTTCGTCCATATTTTATAAACCTCTCCCCACATTTTCTATACGGTTTCATTATCTGGTAAGGCTTCTTTAGGCATTACTACTAGGTATTTTCCCTCCCTGTTAATCATTCCCTGGATCCTTTAGTGTTTCTGAACTTTGTTTTGTCGGGAGCCAGCTTCCACTCCAATATGGTGCTGGACGAGACCGGCTGATACAAGGCTTTTTCTCTATTTCCGCCAACAACCCTCACCGTCTGAGCATACCCGTCCAACTTGGGCTGACAAATGCAAAAACAACAGTTGATGGACAAAATGCAGAACAATATCATACATTCACCCAGTACTGAGATTTGGGCCTAAATCCATCGTTTTCTGCTCACAAAGCCATTCCAGTTGGAACCTAGCCACATGCAAATCAGTCTGACCCTGTGCCCCATGGGAACAGTCCAGCCTGAACTGCCAAGCCAGGTCCTCCCTGGACTGGAAACAAGCATCCTAGGACAGGATTCGGGCTTTCAGCCAACATCAGCCAGGATAGCTTGATTCCAGTGGCACGAAGAGCACGATACTCATGCCTGAGCATACCCGTCACACTCGGTGTGACAAATGCAAAAACAACAGTTGATGGACAGAATGCAGAACAATGTCTTAAATTCACTCCAGTACATAGATCTGGGCCTAAATCCATTGTTTTTTGCTCATCATGCCATTCCAGTTTGAACCTAGCCATATGCAAATCAGTCTCACCCTGTGCCCCATGGGAATAGTCCAGCCCAAACTGCCAAGCCAGATCCTCCCTAGACTGGAAACAAGCATCTTAGGACCGGTTTCGGGCTTTCAGCCCTCATCAGCCAGGATTGTTTGATTCCAGTGGCATGGAGAGCACAGGACTCACGTCTGAGAATACCTGTCCTTCTCAGGGTGACAAAGGCGAAAACAACAGTTGATGGACAGAATGCAGAACAATGTCATACATTCACCCCAGTACAGAGAACTGGGCATAAATTCATTGTTTTTTGCTCACCATGCCATTCCAATTTTTAACCGAGCCATATACAAATCAGTCTTAACCTTTTGCCCCATGGGAACAGTCCACCCCGAACTGCCAAGCCAGGTCCCCCCTGGACTTGAAACAAGCATCCTAGGACCAGTTCTAGGCTTTCAGCCCTCATCAGCCAGGATAGCTTGATTCCAGTGGTATGGAGAGCACGGGACTCACGTCTGAGCATGCCTGTCCCACTCGGGGTGACAAATGCAAAAACAACAGTTGATGCAGAGAATGCAGAACAATGTCACACATTCACCCCAGAACAGAGATCTGGACCTAAATCCATTGTTTTTTGTTCACCATGTCATTACAGTTTGAGGCTAGTCATATTTAAATCAGTCTTGACCCTGTGCCCCATGGGAACAGTCTAGCCCGAACTGCCAAGCCAGGTCCTCCCTGGACTGGAAACAAGCATCCTAGGTCCAGTTTCTGGCTTTCAGCCCTCAACAGCCAGGATAGCTTGATTCCAGTGGCATGGAAGGAACGGTATTCTCGCCTGAGCATACCCGTCCCACTCTGCGGTGACAAATGCAAAAACAACAGTTGATGGACAGAATGAAGAACAATGCCATACATTCACCCCAGTACAGAGATCTGGACCTAAATCTATCGTTTTTTGCTCACCATGCCATTCCAGTTTGAACCTAGCCATATGCAAATCAGTCTCGACCATGTGCCCCATTGGAACAGTGCAGCCCGAACTGCCAAGCCAGGTCCTCCCTGGACTGGAAACAAGCATCCTAGGACCGGTTCCAGGCTTTTAGCCCTCATCAGCCAGGATAGCTTCATTCCATTTGCATGGAGAGCACGGGACTCACGTCTGAGCATGCCTGTCCCACTCGGGGTGACAAATGCAAAAACAACAGTTGATGCAGAGAATGCAGAACAATGTCATACATTCACCCCAGAACACAGATCTGGACCTAAATCCATTGTTTTTTGCTCACCATGTCATTACAGTTTGAGGCTAGCCATATGCAAATCAGTCTTGACCCTGTGCCCCATGGGAACAGTCCAGCCCGAACTGCCAAGCCAGGTCCTCCCTGGACTGGAAACAAGCATTCTAGGTCCAGTTTCTGGCTTTCAGCCCTCAACAGCCAGGATAGCTTGATTCCAGTGGCATGGAAAGAACGGAATTCTCGCCTGAGCATACCAGTCCCACTCTCCGGTGACAAATGCAAAAACAACAGTTGATGGACAGAATTCAGAACAATGTCATACATTCACCCCAGTACAGAGATCTGGACCTAAATCCATTGTTTTTCGCTCCCCATGCCATTCCAGTTTGAACCTAGCCATATGCAAATCAGTCTCGACAATGTGCCCCATTCGAACAGTGCAGCCCGAACTGCCAAGCCAGGTCCTCCCTGGACTGGAAACAAGCATCGTAGGACCGGTTCCGGGCTTTCAGCCCTCATCAGCCAGGATAGCTTCATTCCATTTGCATGGAGAGCACAGGACTCACGTCGGAGCATACCCGTCCCAGGTGCTGGAGGGCATCAGACTCTATGAGTGGCTGTTCCAGTTGTGAACCATAGGACTTTGGCTGTTTGTGCACTGATTTGGATAAGACATTCTGTGCTGCTCTGACCAAGGGAAGTGTAATTGTGGCTCATCCATATCACTGTGACCGGAGACCTGCAAGCGTGGCTCATCTTGTGCTGCTGTGTCCAAAAAGTGCAATCATAGCTCATCCTGTGCCACTGTGACCATAAAGTGCAACTGTGGCTCATTCTGTGCCACTGTGACACAGGGAGTGGAGTTTTTGATTTGTGCCTTCACACCATCTACCTCCACCGAGACTCATGCAGAAGTGGCTAGGACACCCTGGGGATCTCACTGCTTCAGATCAACCTTCACATACTAATTTCCTGACTTATACACCACAGTCTCCGCCGCTGGGTTTCAATGGCCTTTTCCCAGTGTAAGCCTACTCAACAGCCTCCATAACCAAACATCTTCCCTTAACGCTGGTTCCGGACACCTGATGCCCCTCTGACTGTGCCTCTTGGCTCCTTCACTGGATGATTTATGATTCCTCTGAGTTGCCAACATGAATTATACAGCTTCCATTGTTTCCTTTATTGGCACAGTCTCAGCTGCTGGACTTGCTCACTTTAGCACACCTACTCTAGGGTGCATCACTTGATCGTTCTGTGACAGGACCACCACTACAACAAAGCACTTTAAAAATCCTGTAACTTGGTCCTGAAGATGACCTGAACTAACTACAGGTCGAAACGCTGTCGACTGCCCAGCACAAATGTCCTTGATGCAACCTCTGTGGGTCAGCAAATTACTATTGTGTGTGTGTGTGTGCACTAATATTTTGTGGCGGATGTAATTTTGTGTTTTTATCATAACGCTTTTCTTTTAAAAAATAAATCATTTGGTTGGACAATCATTTCTTGTGTTTGATTTTTGTGTTTTGCGCAGGAAATAGTTGTATACTCTTACCCTAATCGAAATACATAAAATGTGAAAAATTGATAGTGCCTTTCTTGCAGTTGATGAGGATCTCTGCACACTGCGTAGGACATGATTAGCAGCTTTGGCTAAGAATGGTTTCCTTGAGGTCAAACCATTTTTAATATATCCCGCCATTAAAATTACTGATTAGGATGTATGTTCTCTGAAAAAAAAATCGTATTCACATAAATGTACATATGAGAAAATGATAAAAAGCTAAATTAAAATTACTGAATAGGTAAACCAATGAAAGTGAAGCTTCTGACATCCTCTCATTTGCAGATGATATTGATGCCTTATCTCAGTTCTCCAGAAATGCAAACTTTTTCCAAACTTTGGAACAAAAGTGTTCTTCTAGAATCACTATCTTGACAAAAAAGTAATTGGTTTCTCAGACCCTCAGTTCACATTTGTCAGTTAGAGGGCAGTTCTACCAATTTTTGGTTCAGAGCAGCAACAAAATATTCCAAGTGGTCCTTAGCACTACTCCATTACAACAAACAGAATCTTCTGTCTATGAGCTATTCGTACTCTCCAGCCACAGAAGGGAATTCTCACAGTTGTGATTAGCAAGAGGCTGACACTACCGGGCTTGGAAAATATTTAGCTGCGAATACTTCAAGACAGACGTGGAGACAACTTTCTCCACATGTTGGGCACGCAGACAAGAATTCTTCACCATAACAAAAGAAAGTTAAAACTGATCACCTTTTCAGTTCTAGACAGAATGGGTGAAGCAGGATACATAAACGGGTAAACCAGTCAATGCAATTCAATTTCGAATCTTATTAGGTCTGATAAGGCCATAAAAGTGTATTAAAAATACATTATAAATTAATCACAACACAAAGAGTTAAAACTTTGAAGCAATTGATTAAAATGCTATGAATAACTACATGATTCAGCAGATGACAGGTTAAAAACGACGTACAACGATGCAGTTCATATTCAGAAATTTGAGGTGCCAAAACATTCATATCATATCCAGTCGGGGCCAGAAAAAAAGAAAAAAAAAATCGAAAAAGGGTCCGCTATGTACTCCCCTTTGTTGCAGTTCTGTTGCAGTTCTCGAAAGAGACACTTCTACTTTACGCCAGCTACTAAAAGTCAGTTCAGCGGGTATATCTTCCTGAACTTCACCTGAACAGACAGTTAATTTCGTCTAACGCATAACAGCTCAAATGTTGTCATTTTAAAACGCACAACATGCTTATAACAAGTAAATATGCTTGAGAAGTGTACAACAATACAGTGGCCACAGGACATTTATCCTATCATAGTTTTTCTAACCCGAATAGCTGCTTTCAAGAATGCAGAAATATAATTGCAAATTTCAAGCGAACCTAGGGGCATATTATCAAGGGGGTTTATCTTCGCTTTTTTGGCTTTAAAAGCCAAGAAAGCGGAGATAAAATGATCTCCCTATTACCTAGCTGTCGCTAACACCAGTTAGCGACAGCTAGTAGGAGATAGCAACCATCTTGGGCCCCACTTTGCATGTCAGTGATATTTATCACTAATGACATGCAAAGTGGGCGTGCCAAGATGAACATCGCTATCTCCTATTACCAACTTTTGAAGATATTCGCGCTAAGCGCGAATATCTCCAAAAGCTAACACCTGCCCTGAGCAGTTCTTAGCCATGTTATCCAATGGGAGGTGGATAACATGGCTAAGAGCATTAGCTCAGTAATGCATGAATATCGCTGACTTTTCAGCGATATTCATGTATTGCGGACGATTTTTATCGCATTTGCGATAAACCTTGATAATACCAAGGTTTATCTGTGATAAAAATCGCCGCAGCTCAGCGGTTAATTTTTGTCTCTAACCAAGCATGGTAATATGCCCCACAGAAACTGTAAATGAAGCAAGGCTACTCTACTCTGCTGAAACCCTGTTGTGCATAACAAGGGTTTTAGAACATGCTTACGTGGTAAACTGTACCAATGGCAGAAAAAGATAAAGTGAAAAGTGATTGTACAGATCGATTGCCACAGGGACACAAGGATGCTATGTGCCCCTCTGGGTCTATAAAACGTTTAAAACACAAGAACCAATATATTGAACCCGCCCTGAAACGAAGTAGGAGTGTGCGCTCCCATTTTGCTAGATCTAGGGATAGATACATGGGGGATTCACCTGTGGAAAACAATCTAGTTTAATTCAAAACTAGGGTTTTGCTTGCTCAGTTTTTAGTCTTGAGTCCTTGCAGTGCTCCAGGAATATTGCTTTCACCTTTATTGTGTCGCTTTAGTTATGCTACAAGGTTCAGTCGTAATGGAAGAAAGGCTCTTGCCTCATCTAATATTTTCCCCAGGACTTCCCTTTCAGATTACAGATGTACAGAAAGGTGATGCTTTTGCTTTTCTGAGAATGTGCTTTAAGTGGGACAACCTGTCTGGGCAAAGTGCATCAAAATACAAGGATGGGCTCATTGACCAGCTGTGGGAGCTCTGTTTTCTCTTCCCAACCTTGCCCCTTCCCCCCCAATTCAGATGACAAAACAAATCATCCCTTTGCCAAGTGAGTCCTATCCTACTGTTGACCTTAGCTTCACGGAGATAGGATTGTTCGGATTTTAAATAAGAAAGGAGGCATTGAAACTTCTTCAAACCCATGCTTCTCACCCTACAGCTCTCTTTCTGCATTCCTGGCTCTTGTGTGCCCATTTCTTTGCAGTACTTGTGGGAGTGTAAAAGCCTTTTGGAAAACATTCAGCTGACCACAGACAGAATATGGTTCAATCTAGTGAGACGGTTTGATGTAATATAAATGAAATGCTTATATTCGTCTTTTCTGCTCGAATTAACGACAGGCTTAGAACTTGTCTTTAATGACATTTTCCAGCCAAAACTTACAGATTTAAAGTTTGAATGTGCTTTACACATTCAAAGCAGTCGGCAGCCAGACAGGTAATGCTAGGAGTTCCACAGTTTTGTCAGGACTCCACAATCAAAGCGGAACACTGAGGGGCATATTGACAAGAAAGTGTCGAAGCCTGTCATTAAGCCAAGAAGGCTAACAACACACTTCATCACTTTAGAAATGCAGGGCTGCACCATATTTACTAGAATATGGAGCATCTCTGCGTTTCCCCTTCCTTAATGCAGCACACAAAAAAGTTGCAAATCCGGATTTTTTTAAATGATTGCTTATGTGCAGGAAGGGGGACCTTCCTACCCATAAACAATCATTGGCGTTTTGCTGTTTCTATGTGTGCTGCACAATTAAGCACAGATGGCAACTGTACCATAAAATAACCTAAAGGCTACACGAACCAATAGCCCAATATCAATTACCAAATAACCAGTCAGTTGGCAGTGTAGAAAGTTCAATCGTTTATTATACATAATACTCTATAGAGGAGCCTCTCCCATCCTCACCCCTCACGGTGCGTGGAGAAGACTTCTGGCTTACACTCAAAACGATAAATATATACTTTAGGGCAGGGCCGGACTGGTGCTTTCAGGCACCGGGCAATCCATCGGTAGGCTGGAGGGGTTGGGGGCCGGTTTTGGATCAGTGACCGGTTTTGTGAGTGAGGGCCGATTTTCGGTCCATCCAACCCGACCGTCGCAGCGTCAGTGTTTCAGTCACTCACTCACTTCAGAGTGTCGTGTTGTGACTCGTGTCTGAGATTGAGCCTCTAGTCTACTCCAAGTTCCAAGCAGGCCTGCATTTGCAGCAGCAACAAGCCTGATTGACCGGCGGTGTGTTTGCACACTGAAGTGCAACCTAAAATAAAAGCGGAAGCATTTCAGGAGGGAGGAGGGAGGTGTCTGTGCGCAGCGCGCAGTCATGCCCTGCCTCCTCCGGCGCGTCTGCGCGCCTAGGGTACAACTGATATTCCTGCATGCGCATTGCATTGTGGGCAATTAAAACTGCGCAGTCAGTCTGCCCTACAGGTTGTAGCCATCATCAAGAGTGACGAGAGACAGCTAGGAGAGGACCGGAGCGGGCGCATCCATAATTTAATTATTACTGTTGTGGCTAGCCCTCTGCCCGCCCCTGGAAGTAGTAGCCTGCTTCCTGTCCTGTGTCTGCCACCAACAGCTGGAGCCTGGCCGGCCCGACCGGTGACCGTGGTTGGTGACCGTGAGTAAGTGTATTTTTTCCGCCCTGGCCCCCGTACCAACGATTACTCTTAATCATCATCATTAATGACTCATTGACTCTTTGACTGTCTTTAATGTCTTCACAAACACTGAAGATGCTCGCTGTTAGGTAACAGGTTGGTAAACGGAATTACAACACTTTAAACTTTAAAGTGTTGTAATTCCGTTTCACAACCTGTTACATAACAGCGAGGGATTTCATCTTCTACAGATGCAAGCAATGTCTGATTGTTGCAGTCTTCAATAAATGTAATTTCGTCTCTCCTCGTGCGCTTATGTTGCTTGACTCCAAAAAATACTGGGCGGATTTTGCTTACTTCTCAGCTGCTTTGAATTCTTTTTTTCTGTCAGATCGCGACAAGGACTGATTTCCATGTAGATGTACAAAACAAAACAAATCTGAATTATTAATTAAGATTAAACAACCGGAAAAATGGGAAGTAACTATTGAGTGATTCATTTCTGCGGATTTTTATATAGTACTTTGACCAAAGCAGAATGTCAAAAATAAAAGAAAAATTTCACACTTGAGTGGTGGTTAACATGTCCATGATTGCAGCAGATATATCTCCTCAGCCAAGTCAGCAGAGAAGTAGGGATCATATTTGACTCCTATGCCAGGGTGGCAGTGGTTTCTCTGCAAGGTGATTGACTCCATCGGGAATGGAGTGGGGTTGCTGACTAGAGTGCATTGTTGGCGGAATCTCCGTCAATGTCTGCCTCAACTGGGGGATTATCAGTCAGTATGAGTGGGTACTGTATATGTAACCCAAAAAGAGGGGTAAGTTTTAAATTCCCACAATTCAGGTTTCCCTGTCTACTTGGGGGTGTTTTCCATCATATTAAGTGTAAAATAATTCATTTTATTGATTGTCGTTTTTTTCATGGTGGTCTCTCGGGCATGGTGGAGCATTACTCATTCGAGAACAGGTGGTTGATGAGCGTGTTTGCTTCACAAGTACGATACCCTAGCTCTGCCGAACGGATAGTGGAAATCATTCAACCAACAGTAGGTAATGGTAAATCTGAACTTCTCTAAATCAAATGAATGAATGGTTAGATTAGTAGAGGCATACAGTATTTCTCTCTGAATAGAAATACCTCAAAATGCTTCCTGACTGGAGGGGAGGACATATGTGAAAGTCAGTCAAGATATATTTGAATTTCTTTCTGAAAGCGGGGTGTTTTGGATCAATGCAAATTTATGTGACCAACTTCTTGAAAGTCATTCAGGACAGTGTTTCCAGACCTCATCTTTCATATGATCATTCTGCGCATTTGGGGTGACATAGTCTTGTTTTACTTTCATTTCATTTGTAGATAAGAAGCAGGTCTTAGCGGGCATCCGGCATTTGCTAGGGAGACTGGATGGGTGGGGGCCGCTTTTCTTACTGTGGGCTGGTTTTGCAGCGATGCAGCAATATCGGCACCCAGTAACAAAAACAGTGGTGCTAGGGGCCAGTTTTGTCAAGCAGCAGTGCTTCATGCTTGTATTCCCCCCATGCCCCCACCCTGGGATTGGGGCTGGTCCGACAAAATTGCCAGGGCTGCTTTGTGGTTCCAGTCCGGCCCTGCTTTGGGCTGTTACATGAAGTCACCGTACATGGAAAAACACTACTCGGCTCTTGGCCCTCGGAAAGGACCATATATGGCACATGATTAGTACAAAGTTATTATTATTGGGAAGGTCAGGAGGGGTGACTCCCTTTTGTCTCAGTGCCTAGGAGTACAGGCACAGCGCCTTTAGGAATGCGCTTATCGCACCCAAAGCCAGATCCGACCTTGAGTCCAGGCACAGGGAGAGAATAGCGTATTCAGCTGTCTCCAGCAAATCAAGTAAGCTAAGACCTGACAACTATTGGAAGGTAACACGTGATCACTGTTCGTGTCTAACGCAGACAGAAAAGATGGAGTCTGTACAGTTTTTGGCCTACCCGATGCAAACAGAACACACAAACAGCATATACCCTTACTAACTAGCAAAAGAAATGATAGATTAAGCACTATGCATAACTCTATACTAGGAAAATATAGATACATCATGCTAACACAATATATATGTGCGACCCATACCACTAACATAAGCCAAATCAGCTTTTTATCCCTCATGAAAAGAACAAAAACGAAGAGAAATAAAGCATTTCTCCTCGTTTTGCCTGTTTAAGACCAGGTTTTCCCTGGTCTTAATTGTGGCGCTGCCTCCTATTTACGCTGCCCTTGTAGATGTGGGGTAGCTTCAAAACCAATGGGCGTTGCGGTGGCATGCCCACCATAACACCTCTTGCCCGCCTCTTTCACGCTAATCGTAGCGTGAAAGGGAGCCTTATTTACAAGGCAGCGTTAAGCCACTTAACTTGACTTAATGCTGCCTTGTAAATAAGGTGAAGCCCCTATCGCCACCACAACATTGCTAAAAGTGGCATTGTGGTGGCTTGTAAATATGCTCCTGAGTGGGCTAAACTCCCCAAACTACACTCCTAATTTAGATGCAAATATTTTGCTCTCTTGCAATGACTTCTCACAATCTTGCCACTCCTTCCATCTCACTGTTGACCTCTCCTGGTCCCATGATCTATATATACAGAGTTGTTCAGACTATTGCAATTCCTTCCTTTCTGTGCTTCTGAAAACCTGGTCAAATGGCTGTATCTTATTCAAATAGCGGCTGCCAAGCTATCTCGTACCCACTATTCTTCATTTTCTGCTGGTCTTAATACCCTGCACTGGTACCCGCTGCCTAAATGGGTAACAATCAAATCCTTGTGCAGATTCATAAAGCTAAACAGCTGGGCGGACCGTGTTTTCTTCAAATAATGTTGCCTAATTCAGGAAGGTGCGGGTGGGCAGCCTCGCTTTCTCAGTCCAGGCAGGCAAGTTATGGAACTCTGGGGCATATTACCAAGCAATAGCAGTAATTATCGCTATTGCTTGGTTAGCGGGAAAAAAATATCGCCGAGCACCGAGGATTTTTACTGCTGAGATACCTTGATATTATCAAGGTTTATCTCAAAAGCGATAAAAATCCTGCAAAATGCATGAATATCGCTGAAAAATCAGCGATATTCATGCATTATTGTGACAATGCTCTTAGACATGTTATCCACCTTCCATTGGATAACATGGCTAAGAACTGCTTTTAGCCTTTAGCCGTCGTTAGCATTTGGAGATATTCGCGCTTAGCACAAATATTTCCAAAAGTTGTTAATAGGAGTTAGAGATGTTAGCGACTGTTTTCAGTCGCTAACATCTTGGCACGCCCACTTTGCATGTCATTAGCGATAATTATCTCTGACATGCAAAGTAGGCCCCTAAATACCCGCTATCGCCTACCAGCTGTCGCTAATTGGTGTTAGCGACAGCTTGGTAATAGGGCGATGAAATTATCGCCGCTTTAGCGGGAAAAAGTCCTGCTAATGCGGCGATAATGCCCTTGGTAATATGCCCCTCTCTCCGCTCAGAGCTGCGTTTGATTGACAATCTACTTCTGTTTTAGAAACCACTTAAAACTTGGCTCCACACATGCTAATTTGGCCCTTTATGCTTACGACCCCTTTGGATGTAAATTTGTTTCCTTAGTATGTACTTAGTGCCAAGACACATGTGTAGGTAACAGTGCGAAGAGTAGCTTATAGCAATAAGGAGAACATGTCCTTCAGTCCATGCTGAAGGGAAAACAAATCTAAAATTGCATGATCTGTTTTAGGTCTAATTGGAATAAATATGCTCATTTCTCTGACACCATACATCTGCATTATGTAAAGTTGTGTAGGCGAACACACACTGCAAAGGCAAACAGGCAGGTATACTACGGGGAAAAACGGGGGAGCACATCTAAACGATGCATTTCCGTTCAATTCTCTTCTATTGGAACTGACAACTACTGCTATTAAATCAAGTTGATTCAAAAAGTTTAATTCAGGTTACAAAAGCACATAAAGCTTAACACCAATGAGTCACAGAGAAAAAAAAAAAATACAATATTTAATAGGAGACCTTGTGAATGATGTAACGTACTTGAGCAAGCCACTCATAAACTTTACAAGCAAATTTATATAAGAAAATATTTTCAACTCTGTGCAAATACACTAAAACTAGTTTCTGTCTCTCGTTTTTTTAAAAAGGCTTACATATTATTATAATAAACACCTATCCTTTGTTTCATAGCCGAGGACATCACACACTTCTGTAGTCTCGAATGGCATAAACAATCAGAAACCGCTCACCCTTGTCAAAGCTGTAACCCGTTCAATGAATTAGATCACAATGGTTCTGAAAAACAAGCCACCAGAATACTTAGGGCCTCCTTTATGACGCATCCCTGAGTGAAATCAGCGAAGTGACACTTCTCAGCGCGCCCTCCTTGCGACATGATGGATGCGCCATATTTACTGTATGACGCTTCATGTTGCAAGGAATGACACATACGTCTGTATTACAGGCGTATCTCTCAGCGCAAAAGTGGCACATTGCTGAGGCTGTGTTCCAAGCGTGACGCAACTCCAACAATGTTCCTTTCACATGGGGGCAAGCCCCATGTGAAAGGCCCTGAGTTTCTGCATTAACATGCTGTACTCAGTACACCCACTTAGAGCCTTCTATGTTAATATTTTTATAACAGATGCAAACAGTTTCTTATATTTACAGCTGTAGCCTGAGAAACAACATGTAAACTGGACTTCAGTTTCTTTAAGTGTTAAGCATGAAGGGCTGCAGCTGCGGGTAATGTTCTTTCTCTCTTCTTTGTAAAATTAACCAAGGGCAAAATAAGCAGTTAAAGTTTATCATGTAGTGTATTTCATATGTCTCATTCAAAGCTTGATGGGTGATGCATCAAGTAGCTAGAGCAGAAGAAACCTTGCCTCTGCCAGCCCAGGAGCAACGCACACATGAAAGTACGCTGATGTGTAAACAGGGAATGTTGACAGACAGTGTTCCCACTAAACAGTGGAAGTTCCTTAGGTAAAAATGGATTTCCGGCCAGCCACTGTGACATAATAGGCCAGTCTGCAATAGCTTTTTTCACAGACAGGAAGTTCTAAAGCAGGGGGTTGTTTGCTGCAAAAACAACAACGCAGTATTCCTGATGACCTGGAAGTTTTCTGCTCTGAGGTGGGGGAAGCAGGTGGTCATTACTGCTTTTACCTATTTGAGATTTCCATTCTACTGATGGTGGTTGCGAACAAGAAAGAGCATTGTCAGATGGCCCATACTGAAAAATGTGGGCCTTTCCACGCTAAGTTCATGGTATCTGGGGGATGGACTGCTAACAAAGAAGTTGATGAAACCAAAAACTTTAAATCAGGTGAGGTAACAGCAAGGGTGTTGTTAGAAATGGGGGTCTCTAGTTGGCAGTGGCTTGCACCCTGTGTAGGAGAGTAGGTTCGGCTTCATATAGTTACCCCCACTTTTTGCTGATGTTTCACTGTTTTCAACTTAGTCTGACTGGGATCCTGCTATTCAGGACCCCAGCCTAGCTGCTTTCTCCTATAAAGTAATTGCATGTACTTTAGGTACACTCCAGATTGGATTCTGGGGTACCCTTATAAGTCCCTAGTATATAGTATACTATATACCCAGGGCATACGTACCCCAGGGGCCTCCCAGGGGCTGCAGCATGTATTATGCCATCCCTGAGAGGTCCCTCAAATTGACACCACAGGTCTGCTTCTGCAACCTGTGTAAGGGGGTGCATGCACCCCTTACTTAGATATAGGTTCACTATATCTACCTTATCACTGCATATTTAAACGAATCAGTCACCCCTATGGCATGCCTTATCAATCCTGAAGGCCTGCTGGTTTTTATGTGAGAGGGTGCCCATGCATGAGCAGGGCCCGCTGCTGCCTTCAGAATCTTCTCTCTGGGGTTGTTCTGTGATGCAGCCTTAACATATACACTTAAGTGTATTATAACCTAGCGGTAAATGCTAACTTTAATACAGCTGCACAGAAAACTGTTGTGTTTGGTGTCAAACACCTTGGAATCATTCCTTCCGCCAGTAACAGGCGGGGGAGAGATGATTCCACCCTCCTAGAGGGCGAAATATGACTACACCGGTACACCTGGGACCAACTATCTCGACCCTTGGAATCACAAGATGGATGCTGCCAGCCACAGACACGTGCCTGCCCTCCTCCTGAAACTCAGGGGAGGCTGTACAATAGGGTTTCTGTCACAGGATGGTGTAACCACCTCCCAGACAGGCTTTAGTGTATTGGGGCTGGGTGGGTCCACTCCAAGAATGATTTGATGTTTGCACTGGGGGCACATTTGGTGTCCCTGTGCATAGCCCAGCTCAAAGTGGTTGCAGGGGCTATCAGCCCCTGCTCTGGTGTTGAAGTTGACAAAGGACATGGGTGTAGCCACTCCTCTGTCCTGATCCTCCCATAGGTGGGTCCCCAGAGTTTGTCCCACCTCTTCCTTGGGTATAAAGTAGGAACCCCTGACTACAAGACTTTAGATTTACTCAGATGAAACTCTGCTACAGAAACCAAGTACATCAACAAGTTACACTGCGCTAGATGACTGAAGAATCTCCCTTAGAGTAAAGGAGTTACTCCCCTGCCAAGCAGGCACCAAAGACACATCTGACCGGTTTGCAACTCCAACGCTCTTGAGGACTTTGAAGACTTTACAACTCAGAAGGTGGGTTTCCAAGTGTCCCCAAGGTTGACGAGGATGATCAACAAACCTGAGACCCGTATCCCTTGTGGGGGCCGTGCAACCTGAACCCCTGGGCATCACGTCCATTTGCAAAAGCATCTGCTTTTTGGTAATCCCTGAAGCTGTGCTTTGGGCTACTTGTAGTGCAGACCCTGATCACTAATTCCACCGAAGATTACTGGCCTACACTCCACACGTGTTCCGTGGGCTGGTATTTTGTGATTCCTCTCAAGGTCCCTTTGCGATCCCTGGTCCGTTGGCCTCTGGGTCCCTGTGAAGGTGACTTTAACTTTCAGTGGGCTTACCTGGTTGTTCTAGACATGCCCTGACTCTCCATCACTTGGCGAGTCCCCAGCACCTTGCTGCTCCACACCAAAGCATCTTTTCTCTGACCCCATTGGTTGCAGTTGCCACGGCTTATTGGTTTTCAATCCGGATACTGCCCCTCCAGCACTCAACATCATTTGTGGGACAGCTCGCCTGTGGACTTTGGTCATCGTCAACATCTCCTGATACCTGTGGTTGCAGAGTCAAGCTTCACCTCTTCTCACCTGAAACACCTGACATCGATGGGCATTCATCTACTAAGCCCCTGGTCACTGGCAAGTGACCCAGACTCTGTCCCCTCTGCTTTCAGGTTCTTCTCAGCTTTAATCCAGGCTTGGATCACACTGAATGCTTTTCCTCTTCATGGCAGCAGCACTTTTCAGCATCTCGCCATTGAAAACGATGAAGATTCCCGACACCATTTGACACCTATGCACCAGCTTCCCTGGGTTAGCTAACACTAGTTCTCCGGTGCTGACATGGGTGCTGACCATAGAACCTTCTAAGTCTGAAAGGGTTTGCTCAAAGTCCTCTCCTAAGTCTCCTTAAACTTTAAAATTCCACCCGTGACTTTCCCACATAATTGTATGGAGCTAAAGGCTGTGTTGTCACACTGCACGCGTCCCCTGTGGGTCCCCTGCTTGACTGCCTTGGGAGGTTCCTTAGGGTCACAGCGATTCTTCGTGCTCTAGGCACTGTGTCTAGTCAATTCATGGTTGTTATACCACTTTCTTAGTATATTGTCCGGTCTCCCCCTGGAGCCTGCTGTGTATTGTGCTATTTACTGTCGTTCTAGTACTGTAATATTGTGTGCTTTGTTCTCTAATCTCATAAAGAGGTTAGTAGAGAGTGTTTAGTAATAAATACCTATCATTTATATATACCTTGTGTGGTTCTTCTGTCATTTGGTCATTCAGGAGGTTATAGACTGGTAAAACAAGCTGCTTTACATTCCTTCGAGACTTAGCCTAAAGGCTGTTCTCCATATCTACCACTAGGATAGCATTCAATAAAGGTTGTCTTTAACCTAATCATCAATAAGGGTTGTTTGGACTGGTACAAGGTGCCCACTTTAATTAGTGGACAGCATATACCAGGCCTACTTCTCACATTGGTGTCCAGGAGTTGGGATTGAAGCTTGCTATTGTTTTACCAGATAATCTCATTGAGTGACTAACTGAAAACCCCTAAAGGTATTTAGGTACATATAAATAAAATCTAGAATAAAGTAAGTTCTACTGAACTTGGAGTTCGGTAAGTCAATGGTCTAGCACACTCTTTCTCCAACTCAAGAGTTTAGTTCCCACTAGGCTAGATAGGTGCCTACACCACATAATACTAGTATGTTTTCTAGGGCAAAAAGAAAGTGGTTCCTTGCTTACTAAGTATGACCATCTCTCATTTAAGGAATTGAAAAATATGTGTGCATCTGGAAGGGTGAAGACAGGGAAAACCCCAAATACTCAACGCCTCATAGAGGCTTTGCTTTTAGAAGATCTCAGAAAGACTCAAGGGTCTGATGAGACAGGCAAGTTGGGTGGGCCAGCAGGGGATAAAATGCCAGGAAGTGAAAACCTCTATGACCAAGACTCCAATGCTGACCAGGAGGATCAATATGATTCTAACCTAGACAATCCAATGCTTCAAGTGGTCCTCCCTTCACTCCACCAGGAAAATCTAGCAGTGTGCCAAGAAGATCCAGATCTCCTTCTCAGGAGTCTAACCATTCTGGTGTATCTGTAAGGACCTCTGTTTCTCATAGGACCTCAGCTTCTCACAGGAGGGAGTCCTCTTTTGATAGAAAGTGCCAACTGCTTGACTTTAAGAGAGCTAAGCTCAGAATCAAGAGAGAGCAACTGGCCCTAGACAGGGAATCCCTGGAGCTTCAGAAAGCTTCTAAAAAGTTGGGACTAAAGTCCCATGGTGGCAGCAACAGTTTCCCCAGCGGTAGAGAACATAGCCATGATCATAGGAACCTGAACAAGAGAGTCCCTCCCTATCAGAGTGGAGATAAAATCCACGATTGGATAACTGCACTTGAGAGGGCCTGTAACGTACAGAGGGTCCCTCAGGAGCAGTGGGCGGCAATTCTGTGACTCTCCTTTGCAAACAAAGGTAGAGACAAGCTCCTCACTGTTAAAGAAGAAGATACTGATAATTACAAAGTCTTGAAGAGTGCCCTGATTGATGGGTTTATTTATTTTATTTTATAGCACTTATAAGGCGCGCAGCTACCCACAAAGGGTTTGGCTTAACCACTGAGCAATACAGAATTAAGTTCAGAGATACCCAAAAGGCACAGACTCAAGACTGGGCTGACTTTGTAGATTGTGCTACTAAGGCTCTGGAAGGCTGATTACTTGGCAGTAAAGTGTGTGATTTTATAGAATTGTATAATTTCATTATGAGGGAGCAGATCCTTAATAATTGTCAAAACAAGATGTTGCATCAGTACCCAGTGTACTCTGATCTGACCTCTCCCCAAGAATTGGGTCAGAAGGCAGACCAATAGGTCAGAAGCAGGGTGAGGCAGAAGGTTCAGAACCAAGGGTGGTGACTCCAAGAAGCAAGATTCGAAACCCTCAGACACGGGTGGGGAAAAGGGTAAAGACCAGAAGTCTTCTTAAGGAACCCAAAAATATTCTACTGGTGGGGAGTCACAATCCAACAAAGGAAAAGGCAAGAAGAAACCATGGTGTCAAATCTGTAAACAGAAGACCCATTGGACAAGTGGCTGTAACAAGTCCAAGGACTCAACTACAACCAACAGGGCCCCTAAGGCAACTGTTACCCCTAGTTCAGCTCCAAGTGGTGGTACTCAGAATAAGGGTGTAGTAGGGTTAACCCTGGGATCTGAGACTGACTCTGGCCTAGTCAGAGTTCCTACTCAGCTGTACTGATCTGTGATAGAGGCATAGATATGGCCTCCTTATTTATCAGTCCCTGTAATCTGGGTAAATACAGACAGCAGCCTTTGATAAATGGAAAAGAGGCCTTGGCGATCAGGGACACAGAAGGAAGTATCACAATGATGACAAAAGATCTTGTGGCTCCTGATCAAATCATACTTGGTGAGATGAACCAAGTGACCAATGCTAGCAATGTCAGGACAGACCATTCCTTGGCAGTTGTTAATTTTACCTGGGGGGGGGCTGTCCCTAAGAAGGTTGTGGTAAGTGCAGACCTCCCTGTTGAATGCTTGTTGGGCAATGTTTTAGATATTTCAGCATGGGTTGAAGTGGAGCCCAGGACTCATGCAGAAATGTCAGGCATCCCTGCAGATGTGTTTGCTATGACCAGGCCACAGGCAAAAATGTCTTCCACTGAAAAGGTCCTGATTCCCAGGGAGCGGGGTGGTTGGCTTTATCCGCTCCGCTGGTGAAGCAGAGTTTTCTGCCCACCCCTAGTACACAGTCAGGCCCAGGAAAACTCTGATCTGAGTCTGGGTGGTTGGAGCAATTCAGTCCATGATGGTCTGGATTTTGCTCTGCAATGGTTGAACCTGACCTCCACCTACCAGGTGGCCCAGGTATACAACTTGACTCTGCCCTATCTGGAACTTGGTGGCCTTGATTGTGAGGGCTGCTTTCTGCAGGGCCTCAAGAACATTTCTGAGGTGGACCAGGTGATCCTCCCAGGTGGAGCTAAAGACATCAATATAATCTAGATATGCTGCACTATAGGCTTCCAGGCCTGTAAGGACTTTGTTCACCAACCTTTGAAAAGTGGCAGGTGCATTCTTCAGACCAAAGAGCATCACAACAAATTGGTAATGCTCACTAGGGGTTGAAAATGCTGTTTTTTGGCTTTGCATCCTTAGCTAATCTGATTTGCCAGTAGCCAGCTGTTAGGTCAAATATGCTCAGAATCTTGGCTGAGGCCAAAGTATCTATAAGCTCATCTGCCCTAGGAATTGGATGAGCATCAGTCCTATAGACTGCATTGAGAACCATGTAGTCAACACAAAACCTTATCTCTCTCTTACTATTCTGGGTGTGAGGTTTAGGTACTAAGACTACTAGACTAGACCAAGGGCTATCATAGGGTGCAATCACTCCCAAATCCAACATCTTTTGGACTTCAGTCCTGATGCAATCCCTGACATGGTCAGGTTGCCTTTAAATCTTATTTTTAACAGGCAGACTGTCCCAAGTGTCTACTTCATGTGTGTAACAGGTAGTCTGACTTGGAGTCATTGAAAACATATGTCTAAACTTTTGTAGAACTTTTCTGCAATCAGTTTGCTGCTGGTCGGGGAGGCTGCCTGCCAAGGCTACATCATGTACTGAACCATCATCAGGGTTCTGTGAGAGAAGGTCAGGGAGGGGAGCACTCTCTTCCTCCTTTCCCTCAACATTAAGCATGAGCAAGCCCATGTCTGCCCTGTCAACATATGGTTTAAGCCTGATAAAATGGAGCATCCTATGGGGGCTCCCGGGGGTTAATAGGTCCACCAGATAGGTAACCTCTCCCTTCTGTTCAATTATTGTATGAGGGCCACTGCACTTGTCTTGGAGGGCTACTGTGGCCACGGGCTCCAACCTTCCCTAGTGCTCGGACCCTCGGCTGGCTTGCAGGATATGGGCTCCCGCACCCCGGGCCCACCAGATGGAGCATGAGCCCTGGGCCCGGTCTCGACTTCTGAACCCTAGCAAACCTGGGGAGAGCCTCCCCAGGCCCCAGTGGACCCCCTTCCCCAGCGCCCAGACCCTCGGATGGCTTGCAGGACAAGGGGATCCCGCACCCCAGGGCCCACCAGACAGAGCACAAGCCCCGGGCCTGGTCCCAGATTCTGAACCCTAGCCAGGCCGAGGAGAGTCTCCCCGGGCCCCGGTAGACCCTCATCCCTAATGCCTGGACCCTTGACTGTCTTGTAGGACAGGGCCCTCCCGGACCCTGGGATGGAGCACGGGCCCTGGGCCTGGTCACAGCTTCTGAACCCTAGCCAGGCCAGAAAGGGCCTCCCTGAGCGCTGGTGGAACCCCGTCCCCAGTACCCGGACCCTTGGGTGGCTTGCAGAATGTGGGGAAACCACACCCTGGGACAGAGCACAAGCCCCGGGCGCAGTCCCTGCTTCCGAACCCTAGCCAGGTCAGGGAGAGCCTCCCATGGGCCCCGGTGGACTCCCTTCCCCGGCGCCCGGACCTAGGGCTCCTGCACCCTGGGACACTGGGATGGACCACGAGCCCCGGGCCTGGTCACAGCTCCCAAACTCTAGCCAGGCCAGGGAGAGCCTCCCCGGGCCCTGCTGGAGCCCCGTCCCCAGCGCCCGGACTGAGAGGCAGGTTATCCCAGGCCAACCGAGGCTCCACCGTACTGCAGTATTGTTACGGTTTAGGTGGGGTTTCTGACTTAAAGACGTTCAGTCATTATCTCACAGATGGTAGCTTCGCCCCATTGGCTCCTCAGCCAAGCACATAAACCAAATGTCTGAACCTGCGGTACCACTCATACTGAGCAGGATTACTATTGCAACAATACATCGTCAGTAGGGTAAAACTAACCTGTCTCACGACGGTCTAAACCCAGCTCACGTTCCCTATTAGTGGATTAACAATTCAACACTTGATGAATTCTGCTTCACAATGATAGGAAGATCTGACATTAAATGATCAAAAAGTGATGTCGCTATGAATGCTTGGCCGCCCCAAGCCAGTTATCCCTGTGGTAACTTTTCTGACACCTCCTGCTTGAAACCCAAAAAGTCAGATGAATCATGAGGCCCCGCTTTCACGGTCTGTATTCATACTGAAAATCAAGATCAAGCGAGCTTTTGCCCTTCTGCTCTGTGGGAGGTTTCTGTCCTCCCTGAGCTCGCCTTAGGACACCTGCATTATCTTTTGACAGGTGTACGGCCCCAGTCAAACTCCCCACCTGCCACTTTCCCCGGAGCGGGTCGTGCCGGGTGGGCTCCTGGTGCTTGGAGCCAGAAGAGAGAGCCCATGGGGCTCGCCCCCACCTCACCAGGTAAGTAAAAAAACAATAAGAGTAGTGGTATTTCTCCGGTGGCCAAGGCCTCCCACTTATCCTATTCCTCTCATGTCTGTTCACAGTGCCAAACTGGAGTCAAGCTCAACATGGACTTTTTTCCCTGCTGATTCTGCCAAGCCCGTTCCCTTGGCTGTGGTTTTGCTAGATAGTAGGTATGGACAGTGGGAATCTCATTCATCCATTCATGCGCGTCACTAATTAGATGTCAAGGCATTTGACTATTCTGTACCTCCTCGCGGTGGCTCATTCTGGGTTATTATGCTGCCCATCAGTGTCAATTCGGTTTTGCTTCCAACAATACAACATTCTTTTGCTCCGGAGTACAGCCACACTGAACGCTGTCCTCACTGGAACTGGGATCACGTATACGCCGGAGATAGGACAGCATTCTGGACAGCAGTCTTGGTTGTCTGTTGTGCACTTTATAAAAGTCATTCAGACCAATCTTATCAGGCCCCACTGCTTTCTTTGAATTGGAGTTCTCAAAGGCATGAGTTATTTCGAGCAGTGTTATTACTTTACATAGATTTCTAATTTCATAATTCTCTGGTATCTGATCAATTGGTATGAAATTAGGATTTTTCTTGTTTTCTTTCTCAATTATGTTTTTGTAATATTGAAAGATTTCATCAGCACTGATTTGGCAAGTGGCATCTTCTGCCCCATCAGTGATAATCCTGGCAATTTTCTGTTTGTCTTTTTGAAACATTGCCTGGTATTCTTTACAGCTGCCCTTTGCTTTGGCATAATTTTTTTGTGTGTCCGATTGAGCCTTCCGTTTTTCTTCTCTTTTTTTGTTATCTTGTTCCCTACTGAGGCATTCTGGTGCTCATCTTGAGCAGAGTTCATAGGCTCATTATTGAGTTCTCTTGCTGGTACATTTGTTGGTACACTTGCTGGTGCAGACTTATATCAGTGGTGTTTTCTGCGATATAAGTCACTACCTCATCCATCAGATCCATAGCAGCATCGTGTTGCTCTATGTTTTTGGGTGTACTTCTCGATTTCTGCGATTCTGTCTTCCAGCTCATCAAAGTTCTTGATTTTTTGCGCACGTTTGCGATTGATAAAGTCTCTGCGCTTTTCTGGTATTACTTCCACTGTAACCTCTGGTTCATGGCAAGAGTCATTTTCAGAAACATTTGATGCTTGCAGTACATCTTTTGTGGATTTTTTGCCTTCATCTCTTCTTTTTTCTGCAATTTGTTTTCTGTTTTTATTGTCAAAATGTGGAACCGTGGCATTAATACTCCTCTTATTTTTGTATACTTTTTCCAATTCTGTTAGTAGCAGTATTTCTTCTTGTTTCCATAATTTTGACGGTTTGCTGCTTGCTAGAGCTGTTAGTCTAGCCTCATTTTGCGCTCTTGGATGCGCATGCCGAGCATGTTGAGAAACACCAATTTTTGTTCCAAAACTGAGGTCACAGAAGCTGCATAGGAATGGCAGCTCTCCATTTTGAGGTCTCCCTTTACATTTGGCATAGTGGCATGCAATATTGTGGTATTCGGCTTCTTTGTCACATTTTTAACAGTATGTTTTAAGAAGGAAGCCTTTGTGCTTGTTAGAGACATGTTTTCTCAGTTCTTTAAAAGTTCCCATTATGTCTCCACACAAGTCACATTTATATTTCTCGTTTGGGTACTTCCAATAGGTGACTTTTTTTTGTGTAGTCACTTTTCTTTGTTACTACATCTTTGCTGACCTCGTACACATCAGGTAGATTTTCAAAGTTTGCTGTACCAATGTGATTCTTGGCTGAGAAGGCCACAAACTCGATGGATTTGCTGAGGTCTATTGTTGTGTCTTCTTCTGCTATGGAGGGTGAACTAGGGCCTATATCGTGATCTGAGGAAAGACAGCACCTCCTTACGCCATCTTAACGGGTTTTTATTTATCTCCAGGAACTACCCCATCAGGAATTGGGTTTGTTTGCTTCACCATTTCTCACTATCACGCTCGCTGCCATGATAGAACCTTGTTTGGCCTGTCTCTATATGCTTCTCTACGAAGAGTCTAGCACTTCAGAGGCAGTTACCGGCAGGACCACTGGGAGGTAAAGGCCACTACAACCAAGAATAGGTTAAGAGAGTGATAGTAACCACCGCCGTTTACCCGCGCTTCATTGATATTCTTTACTTTGATATTCAGAGCACTGGGCAGAAATCACATTGTGTCAACACCCGCCTCAGGCCTTTGTGATGCTTTGTTTTGATTAAACAGTTGCATTCCCTTGGTCCACACCAGTTCTAAGTCAGCTGCTACCAGATGGCCAGGACCAAAAGGACTCCCATCTGCCCGCCTGAGCCTTCGCAGTAGGGCTCCCACCTGCCCTTGCAGGGCTCCGGGGCTCCACGTCCCAGGGTGCTTGGTACCCCGGCTGGGCTTTAGGCACAGGGAGGACCACCGTAGCTCCTGGGCCCGGATGCCCAGGAGAGGAATGACTGGTACCCATGGAGCCCATCCTAGGCACGTGTGCTGTGGGCCGGAGGAGGAAGGTCCTGGACAGAGGGGAGGTGTTGTCCTGGCATAGACCATCTTTTTCCCAGCAAAGAACCACCAGCCCAGGAGGGGTGTTCCGGCGTACCATGCCCCTACTAATCCAGAGGAAAGCTACCCCTCTTTCTGGGAACCCGTGCGCACTGTGAGACTCAGGGGACCCGGGGCGCGAATTTGCCCGACTTCCAGGGGCCCTGTCTGGGATACGGGAGGCAAATGAGCCTACACCAGGACTTCGCGGCAGCCCGGCCATCTGCTTGCCCCATTGGAAAGCATTGCGTGCAACCAGATAGCCGAGGGGAAAGGTGCGACCAGATGTCCGGGACCGAAGGAACGCTCATCTGCCGGCCCGAGCCGAGCCATAGCCGTAGGGCTCCCACCTGCCCTTGCAGGGCTCCGGGCTCTGCACCAGGGACTTTTGTCCCGGTCAGATGGACACTTGGCAGGCCACAGGACGGGGCTCCCACACCCTGAGCCCTGACTAAAACCCAGACACCGGCGCCAGTCCCTGCTTCTCAACCCAGCCAGGCCAGGGAGATCGGGGAAACTGCCCCGGCACAAGGGACACACAAATAGGGGGTACCCCAAATAACACTCCAGCATCTGGGTACGTAAACAGAATTATATATAATTTTAAAGCCTAGGGACAAATATCCAAAAGCTACAGTAAGATGAAGAGATACTTCAACTATCCCTTCCTATACGTTTTTTTATTCTCTCAAAAGAATCTAAATCTTATTCAAATCAAAGTCAAAAGGCAATTCAAACACAAAATCTTAGGAACTAATCTTTTGAAAGCAAACTTTTTTTTAATGTTTATTTTGCCACTTTCAATATGTGCGTGCATATGCATTCATCTATTCGTACATACAAACGCTTACATGACAATATATACAATATTTAAACTTTAAACAAACATGTACCTTGTCTTCCTCATTGCCCTGTTAGTCAATAAGGATGCTCCGTAAATTATTTTCAAGAACAAGCATTCCTTTTCTTAAGGAATCACCCTTCTACGGAGTACTAAGAGGTATATTGCTACAACCTCAACATTTTTACAGTACTTTCCACTTGTTTAACAATGTTTTAAGTTCACATGGGTGTCCTCAATAGTATCGGGCCTCATCAGGACTAGGGCAGTTGAGCATAGGTTTTTCAAAATTGTCCTAAGAAAATCAAATATACTTTTTTTAACTATACAGTAAAAACAATAATATTTACACATATATGCATCTATATCCACACAAAGGAACATGCAACCCAAAGGTCTTTCATTTCTTGGGGTGGCGGGCCACAAACCATCAAACACCAAAATGTGCATTTAAAAAAACCTCGAACTATCTCATTACTCGTGCTCTTAAACGAAAGTGTGGTGTTCGCCAGAAAAGCCTCTTTCACCACCATTTTCCTTGCTGTGATTTAACTATAAA
The DNA here is from genome assembly GCF_964263255.1 of Lissotriton vulgaris. NCBI lineage: Eukaryota > Metazoa > Chordata > Amphibia > Caudata > Salamandridae > Lissotriton > Lissotriton vulgaris. The sequence continues at coordinate 1,407,606,188 of NC_141693.1, read as the reverse complement.
TAAGGCAACAAAACTGTATATACCACTTCACTGCGATTTATAAAGGCCTCTGCATACGTCCAAGTCCGTTATTTTCTTACAAGGAGGCGCTGCAAACAAATTTATATTAGAATCAACTCTAATGCACTCAGAAACAAACAATGTCTAATTCGATTCTGTCTGCTAAAATGCAATATGCATTTACCTAATGCTTATACAGTGAACACCCATCTCACTTACCAATCGCCCACAGGATGTTTAAATCACCTCCACGTCTTGAGACTTCAAGCTCCAAAGCTCTATGGAGCGCAATCCCCTTTTCCTGTTTTCTACATCGGAACCGAAGAAAAAGAAGAGCGAACCAAATATAAATCACTCCTCTTTTACACAATAATGCTCTTTTTTGAAGTGTGTTCCACCAAAAATCCTACCTTCCGTAATTTCGGCCATCAGTATTTTCGGCAATCAAGCCATGACCAGATCCAACGCCACGCCGCATCCATTACACACGCTCGATCACGTGAAGCGGAAGCAATGTTAAAAACCCTCGACACTAAAGAGGTGCCTAACTTTTTAAAGGAAAGTGAAAACAGACTACCGGTTTCTATGTATCACACTGGGAATGCCCTCCTGCTGCTGGAAGAAACTCTGGCAGGGGAGGCTGGACAATAGGTTTCCTGTCACAGGGATGTGTAACCACCTCCCAGACAGGATTTAGTGTATTGGGGCTGGGTGGGTGCGCTCCAAGAGTGCTTTGATGTCTGCACTGGGGGCACATTTGGTGTCCCTGTGCATAGTTCAGCTCAAACCGGTTGCAGGGGCTATCTGGCTTGGAACTGGACAAAGGACATTGGTGTAGCCACCCCTCTGTCCTGACCCTCCCATAGGTGGGTCCCCAGAGTTTGTCCCACCCCTTCCTTGGGAATAAAGTAGGAACCCCTGACTACAGGACGTTAGATTTACCTGGACAAAACTCTGCTACAGAAACCAAGTACTTTGACAGCTACAATGTGCTAGATGACTGAAGAATCTCCTTTGTAGTAAAGGATTAACTCCCCTGCTATTCAGGCACCAAAAATACATCTGACCGGTTTGCAACTCTGAAGCTACTGAGGTCACCTAAGATTTTTGCATCACATGAGGTAGGTTTCCAATTGTCTCCAAGGTCGACTAGTGTGCTCAGAAAACCTGAGACCCCTATCCCTATTGGGGACCGGGCAACCCAAACCCCTGGGCATTTTGTCCATTTGCAATAGCTTCTGCTTTCTGGTGATCCCTGAAGCTGTGCTTTGGGCTATTTGTAGTCCAGACCCCGAGCAACGATTCCACTGAAGAATACCAGCCTACACTCCACGAGTGTTCGATGGGCTGCTATTTTGTGATTCCTCTCAAGGTCCCTTTGCGATCCCTGGTCCGTTGGCCTGTGGGTCCCTGCGAAGGCAACTTTAACTTTCAGTGGGCTTACCTGGTAGCTCCAGACGTGCCCTGACTCTCCATTATTTATTCAATGTATTTATTCAATTTATAAGACGCGCAGCTACCCGGAGGTTTCCCGGCACCATAGGACCACGCACGACATATGGAATAACATCTATTGATTAAATAACCAGGTTTTTAGGCTTTTACGGAAAATCTTGTGACTGATTTCGTGCTGGAGCAATGAGGGTAATGAATTCCAAAGTTTGGGCGCTAAATAGGAGAAGGAGCTTCCACCCATGCAGGAAAGTTTGATCTGAGGGACTTGAAATTTGGCTTGTGATAAGGAGCGAAGTACACAAGTTGAACAATTGGACTGGGCTAACAAACTTAGGGCCAGATGTAGGTGGCCGTTTCAGGCCATTTACCGACTGGTAACAGCCGATTTTGGCCGTTACCGATTGGTAAATGGGTGACAGGTATGTAGGGGGCATTTTTTACCGATTCAGAAAAAATTACCGATTCAGTAATTTTACAGAATCGGTAAAATAAAAATTCAGTAAATTTACCGATTCTGAGGCACCCAGATGTAGGTGGGACTCTTCTGAGTTCCAGAGGCCTTACCGAATCAGTATTTTACCATCAAATCCAATTTGATCGTAAAATACCGATTCCGGTGTGCATGCACATGTGTGCATGCACACCTATTCCATGTGACAGGCAGACCTGCCCTTAGGGCATGTATGCTTTCCACATGACACCCGAGCCTGTTTTGGGGGTGCCAGAGGGTGTCAAAGTGACACCCCTGCACCCTTGTGAAAATCGGTATTTACCAATTCGGTAAATAGCGAATCGGTAATGCCTATTCATTCCTATGTAACTTACCCTAACATAATAACATGCTTAGATCTCTCAGTAGATGATGGGGTTGTTCTTGAAAACTTTAAAATAATATTAGAAAAAATAAAAGGATTGCTGACTAGAAATTTTAAACATACTAATTCAACTCTAACAGGATGGTTTAACCACAACTGCACTGTGGCGTTAACCAAGTTAAAAATGGCTCTTAAACAACCACATAGAGTCCAGCAACAGATACAGCATCTCAGGCTCCAATATAATAAGGCAAGGAAGCTGAGAAAGCAAGAGCTAAAACAAGCACTATGGGACGATCTTCATAAAAGTGCAGCCATGAAAAACAGCGAGTCCTTTTGGCGGATAGTTAAGACCCCCTTCTTATCTGATTCTAACAGCCCCAAGTTTGAAGTGGCCATAGAAGAGGAAATCTGGGTAAACCACTTCTCAAAAATATTTAAACTAACATCTCCGACTGAAGGCCTAGACCACTCTTCTCCCCCAGTTGAATTTCCAATTCCTTTGCAATTTGATATATTTGATGTAACACAAGCATTAAAATCAAGCAACGGTAGAAAATCACCTGGACCTGATGGGGTGCCAGTAGACCTTTTTAAACACCTCCTGGACCTCTGGGCCCCTATACTCACAAGAGTATGTACTGCAGCAGCGAAACTGGGACTGATGGAGTCCTGGTCCAACTCCATCATGGTGCCAATTTTCAAAAAGGGGGACCGCCAGGACGTTACATGTTACCGTCCCATTTCATTGTTGGACTCCCTGGGCAAAGTAGTTGGCAGAGTAGTCCTCGAGCAGCTCCAGCAATGGGCAGATGATAGGAATATTTGATCTGAACTACAATTTGGATTTAGGGAAGGTTTCGGAACTGTAGAACAGGCCCTCAATCTAAGCATGATTGTGTCCAAATACATCCACGAAAAGCAGGGGACAATGTACATGGTATACATTAACCTGTCCGCTGCGTTTGATTGCGTATCTCATGCGAAGCTATGGTCTCTCTTGAGAATCATGGGGGTGGACCCCCCCCCTCCTGGATTTCCTGAGAGAATTATATTCTGAGGCTTCTGCAAGAGTGCGCTATGGCACAAAAGGGGAGCTCACCGCGTCTTTCAGAGTGGAGCGAGGAGTCAGGCAGGGGTGTATTCTGGCCCCCTTCCTCTTCTCGCTGTATACTAACGGACTGCAGGAGGAGATGCTGAGAGGGGGGCAGGACCTTCCCAGAATAAACCAACGCTTGATCCCTGCTCTACTCTATGCGGATGACGCAGTCATCCTGGCCCGTACACCAATTGAACTCCAGAAGTCCCTGACTAAGTACGCTGATTTCATGAGCGCCTTAGATCTACATGTAAGCGTCAAAAAAACCTTTGTTATGGTGGCAGGTGGAGGACAAAAACGAACAAAGAACATCAAAGAACATTTACTTAAATGAACAAAAACTTGAGAGGACTCCCCAGTACCCCTATCTGGGTATAATGATCGATGAAAGACTAAACTGGAAGGCAGCCATTGAGGCTAGGAGGCATCTTTTTAAGAGTGCAATTGTAGCACTGATGAACTTCTCCCAACGACTTGGAAGGAGACCACCAGTTGAATTGTTAAGAATCTATGCTGCAAAATGCCAAGCAATTGCACTGTGGGGCGGGGGTATAGGGGCATGCAGGTGTTGGTTCTCTTCAGATAGCAGAGAACTCTTTTATGAGATTTCTCCTATCTGTCCCAAAATGCTCCTCTATCTACGCTTGCCATGTGGAATTAGGAATCCCATATATAGAAGACCTGATAAAGGTACCACCATTGTTACTTTGGAGGCGCATTTGGGTCTCGGACAAAAATGTGCTGATCAAACATATCTAAGCGGATTCCATGGCGCTGGACTGCGCGCACAAAATAGCATGGCTCACTTATGTCAGGCACTTTTTCTTAGACCTGGGTCTAGAAAAGTACTATTTTACACCTGACAAACTAACTGAAATAACAAAGAAAGAGTTTAAGCAAATAGCCCTGAACCATCTAGAGACCCTTAGGATCACACTTGTATCAACCAAAAAATCTGTATTGCATGCAATTATGGTACAGCTTACCCCACAAATCCAGCCTTACCTTACATTAGAGATCAGTACTTATGATAAGATGCTTCTGACAAGGTTTAGACTTAATCTTTTTCACAGGTTCGTAGCCTTCCCAGTAAAGAATACATGGGAATTAACTTTGGCTCATTGCCCATGTGATGACATGTCGCCACAGTCCTGTATACATACAGTATTGTTCTGTAAATATTTTCATACCCACAGAAAAATTTGGTTATTTCCCTTGCTAAAGCGCTGGGGCTTTAGACAATGCCGTCCCGCCATGTTATCCTTACAAATGTTAGATTCTGAATGCACTTGCTACCATGTACTAAATTTTTAAAAATGCATTATTAGGCACAGGAACAACCTTTAAAAGCTGGAACTATTTCAATGGAATTTATTCTCTAGAATTTTGTTAAAATATTTTTATGACAGATTTGACATTTTTAAATATGTAAATGTGTAACTTATGTTGTTGCTTTTATGGTTTTGCAATGTCTAAAACCGAATAAAGAACGATTTCTTATTTCCTATGGACTTCAAAGCCCATAGGAATGAATGGGCATTACCGATTCGGTATTTACCGAATCGGTAAATACTGAATTTTTCCGATTCAATATTTCAGCACATCTGGAATACCTACATATCCACTCCTCAGATTTACTGATTCTCAATTACCGAATCGATAAAATTCGGTAATTTTCGGTAATTCAGAATCGGTAAATCTATTTTACCTACATCTGGCCCATAGATACATAGGTGCTGTTCCTATTTTAATTTTATGCATATAGCACAGCGCCTTAAGCTTCCTCCGGCTCTCAATTCTAAGCCATGAAGGTCCCTGAGAGCCCCTGAGATAGATGAGGTTTTAGGCACATGGGAAAGCACTCTGGCCGCCATGTTTTGGACCACTTGTAATTTGCGAATTGTCTCTTTGATGGCTCCCAAATATAGGACGTTACCATAATCCAGCCTAGACATAATCAGGGCTTGAATGACAGTTTTTTAGGTAGGACCAGGCAACATCCAGAGTATTTTGCGGAGCCATTTTAGGATGGTAAAGCAAGTCGATGCAGTTTTACTTACTTGCTGTTGCATAGACAGCTGATCATCAAGCATCACGCCTAAGTTGTGTGCTGCTTGCACTGGTTGAGGTAGTGTGCCCATTTCTGGCGGCCAATGAAGTGGACCCCAGAGATCTTTATTTTTCCCCAGGATCAAGACCTCCGTCTTTCCAGCATTCAACTTAAGCCAGTTAGTGTACATACAATTAGATATTTTTTGTAGTCCGACCTGTAAGGGTGACACAGTGGAGGCTTCGTTGGAAGAAAGCGAGAAGAGGAGCTGGGTATCATCTGCATACAAGAAGATTGATAACCCAGCTTCTTCCGCAATCCTAGCTAGAAGACTGACATAAAGATTGAATAGCAGTGGGCTAAGGATTGAGCCCTATGGTACCCCATACAAAGACGTATAGGCCTTTGAACTGGCCGTAAATGAAAAAACTTGAAAGGTTCTTCCAATGGGGAAGTTTTTAATCTATTCCAGGGCAAGACAACTTATACCAATGGACTGGAGTGACTTTAAGAGAACTGCAAGGGATACTGTATCAAACGCGGTACTCAAATCCAATAAAATGAGTGCCATTCTTTCCCCTTTATCTACCTGCTGCTGAGGTTTTTCAGTAACTCCGGGAGTGTTGACTCTGTGGAGTACCCAGCCCTAAAGCCAGATTGAGACATATGTAGAATTTTGTGAGTTTCCACATACTGTGAATGTTGTTGATTCACATGTTTTTCTAAAATTTTAGAAAAAACAGGCAACATGGAGATTGGGCGAAAGTTTGAGGGTTCCAATGGGTCGGCATTTGGTTTTTTGAGCATTGGAAGAACCATTGCATGTTTCCATTCTGGTGGTAGAGTGACCTCTCTCAATGATGCATTCAATAAATCCATAATAAGTTTCAAGGAAGTAGGTGCCAATTTTTGAAAAACAGGGACAGGGAGTGCGTCATTAGGGGAGACAGATTTAAGATTATTTAAAATAGAAGTGAAAGACAAAGAGTCTAATGGCTGCCAATTAGTAATACTGATACTAGACATTGAATCAGAAGACTTAGGTGGCATAGCCCTATCGGAAGAAGGCAGGATATTAGTTAATGGCAGTTCAGTGTTACCTGTGGTTATACGTAAGTCAGCATAGATTTTCTCAACTTTCTCAATAAAGAACTTCGCCACATTTTCACATTGTGTTTCATTTAATACCGGGGGCGTCGGTAAAGAAGAAGCACCAGAGAGCTCTTTAACTATTTTGAACAGTACTTTGGACTTATTTTGAGCAAATCCAATAGTATTGCTCACATGCTCCGTACGAGCGGCTTTACACAGGACATTATACTCTCTCTTAGCAGTTTTATAGATCCACTTTGACTCTGGAGCGTAGTCTTTCCCCCAATGTCTTTCCAAGGTCTTACACTTGGTTTTTGCAACTTTAAACTTTTCTGTAAACCAAGAAGCTGGGGGACGATGCTTATTTAATTTCTTGCAGGATATTGGGAGACAAGCATCCACAGATGACGAAATCCAGGTGAGGATAGTATCAGCATCTGAGTTTCTTGTAAAAGAAATATCTGGAATATTACTCGCAAGGTTGAGATTGAGGGAGTTAATGTGTAATTTCTTCCAATTTCTATACCTGAAATCAGGTACAGAGGGAGAATGAATACTCAGACGTGAATCAATCATCACTTTAAAGCTGATCCCGCAGTAAGGAGAGACCCTTTTGAGCCTCCATCAATGGGGAGTCCCCAGGACCTTCCTGGTCCCCACCAAAGCATCCTTTCTCTGACTGAATGGGTTTCAGTTACCAAGACTTGTTGGTGTTCATTCAATTGGCTCCACAGGTGTTACGATCAATACCCTGGTGCTAAAGGCTGCAGTCCTTCTTTGTGCGGGCTTCCCTCTCATCATCCACAAACAGCGTTTCCCACAGCTCCTGCGCACTGAATATCGCACTCTTCCTGACAAGGGGACATTGAATGCAATGCAGCGCCGCCCCTCCTCAGCTCCTACCCCCCAACGCTAGTGCACAGAGATCATAAACCATTGCGAGACTTCTCAAACTCGAAAATATAGAGAAAGGATGGATTACCAAACCACCACCTTTCTCTGGAATATTGCATCCGCATCTGCACTGTACTGAGAATCCGAGCAGGCAATCGATCTCCCCAACATGTCTGTGCCTGACTTTAAGATGGTCCAGCTGGCCACAAAGCAGTACCCTATAATGCTCACATGCTAACCCTTCTAATTCAGTGAGCCTTCATAAAGCACTTATGTAGACAATCAGACCATAGCCCAATGCAGCGCTCACCCCTCGTCTGAGGCTAATCTCTCCCCGGATTGCTATGCCTCTCCGGTGCTAAAGACAATGCCACTCAAACACACCTGACCTTAAAAGGGGCACCCGGAATCATCACTAGCCTGAAGCCACTAAGCATCAGCAAGGTCTTCTTCCCTCTCGAATCTTGCTTAGCCTTGACCCAACTGCCTCATCACCCCTGCGATGTAAGCCTGTGCAACCCCCGGGCTAGCATCCCACCTCCCCACTGTGCCCTACCCTAAGATGGCCACCTGAGGAACATAACTTCCAACATCTAACTCCCCACACTAGTGAGAACCTAACCTTCTGCTCACAGTGAAGATCCCATTCAATCTCCAACGCCCTCTCCTCAAGCAGCCCCAAATCTGCTCTCTACTACTAGCCTAATTAATAACAACACAAACCCCTGTTTAAGGACGGCTCTGGAAACCCTTTACTACTTCTCTAAAAGGAAGCTCGCCCAAATGTCCCATCTAGACACAATGCCTTCCTCCATGTCAGCCCATACCATCCCCTTCTCTGCAGAGCACTTAAAACCGCGGGCCCGAACTCCTTCTCGATCAGTTTCCCGCCCAACCTCTCCCCAGAGAGAAAAAAAAATTCAAGCAAAAACTGATCAGATAACATCCTGAATCACTATTCGTGGACATCTACCACTGCTCCTCCAAAGGACAGGTAAAAATAGACCTCATTTTCTACACCGAAGGGCCTGCAATTTGGAACTCCATCCTCAGATCTCAGCTAAACATCTCCAAAACAACCAATTCTTCATTTAGCTGCGAACTGACGCTATCAGCTCCTAACCGCGCTTGACGTACTGGAAACACCACTGTGACCTTCTACTCCAACGGCACAGTCCTGATACAAGCCAACAATGACAATCTAGAATCCTTTAACGCCCTCTTCCCATCCCTCCTGACTGCCCCTTCTGAATCCCTCCTGCCCTTCCCACCCCTACTTCACCCGCAGAAGAACCAGACCCGCCACCAAAACTCACCAACCATCCCGGTGCTCCCTAATAACTACACGTGACCTCTCCCTCACCATGACTAAAAAGAACAAGACCACACAACTTCCACACCCTGGCATTCACCTACATCCACCACCTGTCCTCCACCCCCACAACCCTCCTCAAATGACTTCAACAAGCAATCCCTGACTCCCAAACACTTCTCCAAACCCGCATGTAGCATAACACTGACACCCCAACACGACCTCCACCACCCTGCACTCATGGCGCTGCCCAGACCCCACACGGTCAATGCACCAACAGAAAAGCAACCGCAACTCACCTCGAACGACTTCAACACAAAATCTGAGACTCCCAGTCACTTCCCAAACCTACATGCAACAAAACTCTGACACCCCAACACGACCCCCACCACCTAGCACTCACTTCCAAACCAGAACCCACACGGTTAACGCACCTACTAAAAAGTAACCCAACAATGTAAGACCCTCTCCTCCGAAGTCTAACATAGCCACCCAGAATTCCAACACCGACTTAGAGACTGAGAAACAACTCACCCTGCTTGACACCCTGATAGCACCTATAACCCAGGGTTTTAGTGAAATCCTCACCAACCTCACCATGCTCTAAAAACCTCTGCATTACCCCACTCTCCCCACCTATACTCAACAAAGGCCCTCAAAGGCCCCCTATCTTAGATGGATCACCACCCCCCAAACAGACACAGAGAACCAAACGACCCAGAGATGCAATGTCTGAGAGTGAAGCGGCAGACTTCGCCTCCTCGTATGACAACCCCATTACTGTCACCCAATCCAAAATCCAGGTGATCATGGGACTAGGAAGAGACTAGGCACTTTAGAAATCCCCCAGACCCCCAGCAACTCGCACTATCATACCCACTGCCCCCAGCGCGAAGAAACCCAAAACAGAGATGACCCCCACCAACTGCATGCTCATAAACTGTAGATCAGCAACCAAGTAGGCCACAGAACTAGTGGAATCCATACTCACTCATGACATAGACATAGCATTCATCACTAAAACCTGGCTAAATGATTCCTCCCAACCTCTTCTAGACACTCTTGTCCCCCCAGGATTTCCAATAAACCAACAAAGATAGAAAAGACCAAGGAGGAGGAGGCATAGCAATCATCCACAGAAACACTATTTCGGTGCGGAAAAGGACTCCTTCAACTACAACACCTTTGAATGCCTAACCGTCAACATTAACACTAGCAACAACAAAACAATGAGGTGTCACCTTATATACCACCCCCAGGCAACAACACCACATTCATTGAACACCTGTCTGACATAATTGCCCACTGCTTTCTCCAAGATGCAAACTATTTAATTCTGGGCAATCTCAACCTACACTGGAAACAACCTGGAAATCCAGATCCTGAATGAGCTGCTGCACAACAACAACAACCTTACCCAACACTGCATAGAGGAAACTTATAACAAAGGAGCAATCCGAGACGCCATTATCGTCAAATGTGATGCAATCACAATAAACCACATCATGCCCGTGGATTGGTCAGATCACCACTTAATCCTCTTCCACCTCACTCAACCGATCACTCCCCAACCCCCCACTCAAGACCCTTCCAAATGGACCAGAAACCTCACTCAGATCAACATGACTGACCTTGAAGAAAGGGTTAACTCTCTCCTCATCTCCTCCGCTGATGAGCTATCCACCACTTAACTTAATGCCCATTAGAACACTACCTTGACATCCATTCTAGAATAAGTAGCCCCGCTGAAACTAAAAAACACAAGGAGCATCCCATCTAGATCCTGGTTCAACACGGACAATAATAACAAAAGGAGACAACTTACAGCTGCAGAAAGTCTATGGAGGAGCAACCCCTTTGCAAGCTTACTTGAACAACTCAAAGCAGCCCAAAGGAAGTACAAAAAACACATCAGCAGTGAGAAATCCACCTTCATCTGCTCCACCCTGGATAACGCAAAAAATAGGCCCAACAAACTGTTTAAAATCATCAAACAACAAACCTTCAAGCCCCTCGAATCCTCAATGCAGGCCTTTAAAGAACTATGTGAAAACTTTGCAGTCTTCTTTAAAGAAAAAATCACTAAGATTGAGCTTTCACTAGACATCAAAGCCAGCCCCGCCTGCAAAAGCTTGCCCCCAGTGACTAAAGACAGTGTGTGCAGGCACCCCAGGAAAACATGGAAGTCCTTCGACTCCATCCTGGAAGCTGAGTACCTCAAGCTGATCTCCACCTCCAATGTCCTTGACCCTATACCAACTCAACTGACCAAACATCTGCAGCTCTCCATAGTTCCTTTCTGGTACAGAATCATAAACAGCTCCCTGAAAGCCAGCACCATACCTGAATGCCTCAATGTTGGACAAGTCATGCCATACTAAAAAAAAACAGGCCTGGACTCAAAGGACATAAATAACTTCAGACCTGTCTCCAATCTCCCCCTCCTATACAAAAACCTTGAAAAATGTGTCTTCTTGCACCTGACTCAGCACATGGACTACATCAACCTTCTGGACCCCCACCAATCGAGGGTCAGAAAAGGCTATAGCACCGAAACCGCGATCCTCAACATCACAGACGACATCCACAAAAACACTTGACACCAACCAATGCTGCCTACTCAGTCAGTCAAATACACTTTATTCGATTTGTAAAAATCATAAAAGACATAAAACATTTGTATACAAATATAAAATCACATATTTCATATGTTTCATAAAATTACAAAGTCCGGGAAAAGACGTTATATACAGTAGTAGGACACAGATGCAATACAGGCCAGTGTTTAAGTGGTGACTTCTACAAAACTATACAAAGCCCCTCAATGTCACCATTTTTGTTTTGGTTCTATAAGCCGCCACTAAAAAACAAGCCACACCAAATATGATGGGGGTACTGCCCAAGGACTGTAGGTAAACTAGAGCCGGCCTGACTTGAACAAAGCCGGCTTCGATTAAAATTGGTACCAAGTATTTTTTCCTAGGGTCCGAATATAAACCACAAAACATAATAAAATGCATGGTGTCCTGTGGGGAAAATTCATCACATTTACAAGGGGGAACCCCTTCTGGTTTACTCCAGGATTGATAACTACCTAAAAAATAATGGATTAAATTAAATCTAAATTTGGTTAACAGGTATCTGTGGAAGGGCTTGGTTACAATTCTGAGGTAAGACTCAAGAGAAGGAGACATTAATAACATATAATGGGATCTGACAGTTGGTTTAAAGAGTTCTTGCTCCTCGCGAGCCAATCTAGCCTTATCCATAACGTGCATTTTAGTCCAGTTAATGTCCTCCCTTCTGATGCAAGATGGGGAGTTAAATAATTCCGGTAAACCTAGCTGTAAAATGGTGTATCTCACATACTCCAGCCAGGGTATTCTCTTAGCATGGTCCAGAGACATAACATCATACAAAAGAGCATGGTTAAGTGTTAGTTCTTCATTAAGCCATGTCTTCAACCAGAATATTAAAGGAGCCAATCTAAGTTTATCAGTTACATAGTCTAAACCCACCTCCCCGTGAATCGAGAAGGTGGGGGTGGACTGGGGGACGGATAGAAGAAGTCTCAGGAACTTATTTTCCACTGTTATAATTTTTTCCTGTGACACATACCCCCATAGTGGGGACTCATACATGACTATTGAAATGCACTTGGAATTATACATTTTTAAAAGGGCCTCCATGGGCCTGGCCCCTAACCTATTAGTGAACCCCATAAGCGCTGAAGTGGCTCTCACCAATGATAAACTCTTTATCTTAATTTGGGGTCCCCACCAACCTTTCTCATCGAAGGTAACCCCGAGGTAGGGAAAAGCTGTCACCCTAGACACTACCTCTCCCTTACAAGAGAAGGGTGTACGTTTACCTTTGTTTCTATGGTGGCCCACCACCATCGTATGGGATTTCTTCGCATTGATTTTTAGCTCCGTTTGGTCCATAAAGGCACCAAATGAGTCCAATAGATGCTGAAGGCCCAGTACGTGCTATCAGGACTGCATCGTCCGCGTATAGGAGAGCCGGGATTTTAACTTCTCCTACACGCAGAACATCCGCCCTCCACTGCCTCAAGATGTTTACCCAGGCCATTTATGTAGATGGTAAAGAGGAGGGGGGCCAAGATGCAGCCCTGTCGCACTCCTCTCTCCAACTTAAAACGGCTGGTACACCTACCCTACTTGGTGACCCGCACTGTAGCAAACAGTTCCTGGTGGAGGGATGCCATAAATTCACAAGCGGTTTTTCTTTTTGGGGCTTTCTTTTTGGATGTCTCCAGGATTGCTCTCTCCACCTCGACTAAGTTAAAAGAAAGGGGTGCACACTCTGCGGCCACCCACGGGTTCTTTGGGGCACCAGATTCCTTATCGCCATACAACGCTCTAAAGTGGGTAAGCCACTTGTCATCTGGGATAACACAATCCAAGACTGTGTTGTCCACATCTGAAAAGAAGGGTTGATTGACTGTGGCCCAGAACTGAGAACTGTGGCGAAGTACATCACTGGACAGTAATTTTTCCCATGCCATGTTTTTTATGTCCTTTTTCCTCCCGTTGATTGTGGCCTTGTATTCTTTTCATAGGGAGGCCACCGCTATCCTTTATCTCAGGTTAGTTTTTAAGGCTGTCATTAACGCCTTATGGGCTTTGGAGCACTTGGTGTCAAACCATCTATGTTGCTTCTTCCTCGCCTGGGATGGTTTGGCCCCCATAACCTCATGAGGTGTGGCGAGGTGATCCTGGCAAATGGCCATATACCCCTTGATGGTGGGGAGTAATTCATCCATGAAGTTCCCAGGGACTACATTTGCCCATTTAAGCCTTCTCCCTTGGTCTGTGGGGCATAAGGCAGGCCCCGGAACACCAGGGGGAGACTTGGTTTCTATATAGTCTCCCCAGAACACTTTAAGCAAAACCGTGTTGTGGTCACTATAAGTAAAGAATTTGAATTTGAATTTGAATTTAAAAACATTTGTACAGCGCTCGCATACCCAGCGGTTTCATGGCGCTAAAGACTATACCATTATAGGACACGACCCTGTGTAAAATACCCGGAGTCAGGAAAATATAATCTAGAATGGAGCCGGGGACAGATCCTTTATACGTGACAGTTCTTACCCCTCCCTCAGTATTGCAGGCTTCGTACAGGTTATAGTTAGCAAGCAACTCCTCAAGGGCCTCCCCTGACTTGGTATGCTCAAAATGGGGGGTCCCTGTGCCCAACGGACCCACCTGTTCTCCTACAAAACACAAATCTCTGCAAGGGTGAACATTAAAATCTCCTAACATGATAAGCTCGAAATTTGTGTAATTATTATTTTGACTGAACATGGTAAGGAAGTGATCCAAGGCACCTATATAATCGTTTCCCTTAACCCTATCCCAGGAATTATACAAATTAATTAAGACAATTTTACATTTCGGTGAAGCTACCCACTCAACAATGTAAAGGTTCGGCGAACCACTTTGAACCATCTTAAAGGTGCCCTTGAGATTGAGTGAGAATAAGAAAATAAGGCCGCCCTTTGCCTTTCCAGCCGCACTCTGGACAGCCGGAATAGCAAAGCTGGTAAAACCATCTAACCAAAAGTTGGGAGAGGTGTCCCAGGTTTCTTGACAAGCTATAATATTGTGGTTGCTGACAAACTCGATCCAGGCAGCATCTGCCCTCTTTGCTCTGGTGCCCGCTATGTTCCAACTGATCAGCTTACAAACTGCAAGCTCATCAGGAATGTGGATCCTAGGAGTGACGGGCTGTGGTGAAGCTGGCTGTCAATCTAGTTCCTCAATGTCAGAAAGGGGCGAGAAACAATTGCTCGCTACTAACCCATCAGTCTCCTTACGTTTGTGCGCAGGCAGCGTGGTTAAAGATGTCTGGGTTCTAAGGTCCCGCCTTGTGTTAACGTGTGTATATACCGCTGGTCTATCCCTACCCACTACGGTGTTCAGGCGCCTTCTTACTCGCACTGGGCGATTGGTCCCAGTGTGAGTGACTGGAGGTGGGTAAAAGAACCCCAAAGGGATTGGTCTCATTTGGTCTGCTCCCGAAATGTCTGAGCCGTCCCAGAATAATCTATCTGCTACGTCTGGACTATCAAAATTGACGACAACACAGTCCCCTTGTACTAACTTAGGTCGTTTCCCAATCCAGCCCACCCTGTTGGCAAATATAATCCTGTCAGCTACTTAGATCCCACCACTATTGGCTTCCGCGCACCATGACCTTGCCTTGGTTATTAGATCGGCAGCTGTTTCTGCCATTCCCTCTTCTAGTGGGGGTACACCAATGAAGATTGCCACTAATGGGGCTGCTGCCAGGGGTAAATCTGGATTTACTGGGTTGCGTGGATGACTATCGCTCCCTAAGTGTCCTACCTTTGGGCGCCCTGTGGCTAGGCCTGTGATGGCGCTATGGGAATTTCGTACCCCCTATATTACTGCATGCGCCCCAGAGCAGGGCAAATTAGAATCAGGTATTGTCATCACATTGCCATTAGAAATGTCGGATGGGGATACCCCTCTAATTGGAACAGGGACTGGGGTAAGATCCTTAACCAGTTTGTCAATTAGTGAACATTTCGTCAATTGGCCGGCAAGGCAAGTGTTCAATGTATCAACAATGTCCTTAGCAATACCCACTAACAAAGGCTGAATTCGGGCAGAAAACAATGCCTCTAGCTGGTCTACAAGATTGGCATCAGTCCCAGGGGACGGATTGAGTTTCCCTCTGATTTCTTCTTCCTCTTAGTGTTCCGTTTAGATGCCTGACCAGGCATTTGTGTACTCTCTGTCAAATCCAAGGCCGGCATGTTGCAGATGGGGGGCAGACAGTTTGTATTACAGGCATATTAGCATTTAATATGACCACCTCCGGTTCTAGGGGAATGTGAGGCACATGTTTGGGGACGGTGGTGTGTGCAGGCTTTGGTAGTGGGGTGGCAGACAAACCCAGCTCTAGTTCAGCATTTGCAATTTCCTTAGAAAGCACACCCTCCGCAGATGACAGATAAGAGATGATGGACTCTGAATGTCTCGGCACCTTTGCCTTCTTTCCCCCCTCTTCGGCTGCAACTGTGTTTTTGCGCTTACCCATTGGATGATTTCTGGGGGGTGGCCCAGCCCTGCCTCCTCCTGCCACCGACTGCCACAGACTGCCTGCCCTTGTCCCAGGCTTCTCCCGGTGCCGCCGTGCACGTCCCGCGACGCAGAGTCAACTACTCTCCTATTTATGCCTCCGGGCGGAAGTGGGCGTCATGAAGGCTGCCAGGCAAGCTGGGATCTGTAGTCTCCTCCTCTGCGGCCGCGCATTGGGATTGTCAGCGGCAGCGAGGGTGACCACAGGGCAGCAGGAGCAGAGTGTTGGGGCTGGTAAGTGAGAGCCCGTTTCGGCAGAAATGCCCCCAAAGGTTGTCCAAGCTGCCTACTCATTATCCAGGACCTATCAACAGTCGATCACCAACTACTCATCAAGGATCTACAAGAAAGGGTTGGTGCCAATGAGGTGGTCTTACTCTGGTTCTCCTCCTTCTTACACAGCCACTCACAAAGGATAAAAATCTAAAACTTTACCTCTGACCTACACCCCGTCAGCAGAGGCATCTCCCAAGGCTCAGTGCCCTCACCTCAACTGTTCAACATATACATGGAACCCCTCACCACAATTCTTAAAAATGCAAACATGCCTTTCCACCTATAAGCGGATGACAGCCAGATCGATCTACAAACCTCCTCCTTAGATGACATCCACAGACTAAAGCAAAAGCAACAATTGATGGACAGAATGCAGAACAATATCATACATTCACCCCAGTACAGACATCAGGGCCTAAATCCATCGTTTTTTTGCACTCCACACCACCCCAGTTCAGACATGGCCATATGCAAATCAGCCTTGACCCTGTGCCTCATGGGAACAGTCCAGCCGGAACTGCCAAGCCATGTCTTTCCTGGACCGGAATCAAGCATCCTAGTACTGGTTTCTGGCTATCAGCCGTCTTCAGCCAGGATAGCTTGACTCCAGTGGTGTGGAGAGCATGGGACTCACGTCTGAGCATACCCATCCCACTTGGGGTGACAAATGCAAAAACAACAATTGATGGACAGAATGCAGAACAATGTCATACATTCACCACAGTACAGAGATCTGGGCCTAAATCCATCGTTTTTTTGCACTCCACACCACCCCAGTTCAGACATGGCCATATGCAAATCAGCCCTGACCCTGTGCCTCATGGGAACAGTCCAGCCCAAACTGCCAAGCCATGTCTTTCCTGGACCGGAATCAAGCATCCTAAGACCGGTTTCTGGCTATCAGCCGTCTTCAGCCAGGATAGCTTGACTCCAGTGGTATGGGGAGCATGGGATTCACGTCTGAGCATACCCATTCCACTCGGGGTGACAAATGCAAAAACAACAATTGATGGACAGAATGCAGAACAATGTCATACATTCACCCCAGTACAGAGATTTGGGCCTAAATCCATTGTTTCTTTGCACTCCACACCACCCCAGTTCAGACATGGCAATATGCAAATCAGCCTTCACCCTGTGCCTCATGGGAACAGTCCAGCCCGAACTGCCAAGCCATGTCTTTCCTGGACCGGAATCAAGCATCCTTGGACCGGTTTCTGGCTATCAGCCATCTACAGCCAGGATAGCTTGACTCCAGTGGTGTGGAAAGCATGGGACTCACGTCTGAGCATACCCATCCCTGCACAGCACACTTGGACCTCCGAACCTATATGTATAATCAATGCTCTACTATTTGACTCTTGCGAAAAACTGCTATGGTTCCTTCCCAAGACAACGTGCACTAATCGAGGTGATGTAAGGTCTTACGTACCACCTCAATACTGCACGACACACTTGGTCCTCCATACCAATATGTATAACAAGACAACAGGCTCTATTTTATGACTCCTGCAAAAAAACAGCTGTAATGCGCTCCGATACCCCTGTGTCCGGCCAGCACTAAATAAAACTCAATAAATAAATAAAACTAAAACATAAATAAATCCAGACATTAACCTCCCAGCACTCGACATCCTTTGTGGAACAGCTCGTCTGTAGATTTTGGTCATCGTAGACGTCTGCTGGTCCACGTGGCTGCAGAGTCAAGCTTCACCTCTTCTCACCTTAAACACCCAACATTGGTGGGCATTCGTTTACCGAGCCCCTGGTCACTGGCAAGTGACTCAGACTCTGTCCATTCTGCTTTCAGGTTCTTATCAGTTTTGATCCGGGCTTGGATCACACCAAACACTTTTCCTCTCCACGGCAGGAGCACTTTGCAGCATCTCGCCATTGAATACGACGAAGATTCCCAACACCATTTGAAACCTATGCACTCGGCTTCCCTGGGTTAGGTAACACAAGTACTCTGGTGCTCTCATGGGTGCTGGCCTTAGAACCTTCTAAGTCTGAAAGGGTTTGCTAAAAGTTCTTCCTAAGTGTCCTTAAACTTTAAAACTCCGACCAGCAAACTATGTGTTCTGGATCTGGTTTGACCAGGTGTCCAATTGAGTCTTAGATATCACGACTCTCTTTTTATTCCTCTTTTTTCTCACACATGTGTCTCTTGCTCTCTTTCTAGCTTTTTGACACTGTTACATGGTTACTGCAGCACCAACTGACATATTAGACTTGCCACTTTTGCCAGCAAGATGCTTGGCCTATAGACCTCCTAGGTTCCAGTAGGGGGAGTTTGCCATAGTGAGCAAAGTGACGTTCGAGGTAAGATGTCTTTTTGGAGCTCAGTGCTTTCCAGCTGAAGTCATTTATGCTCCTTGGGAGGACTTGAGAAAGAAGGGTTTTCTATTTAAAACTAGGCCCAAGCTAAATTTAAATTACACTGTCATCATTTGCAGAATTGCTGGAATCTTGTTTTACGCCTGTTACATGAAATTCCCAAAATTACACTATTATACATAGGTGGCATAAGTATGCCACTACTTGCAGCTACATTTTAGCACAGCAGTGTGGAAACAAAGAAAGCAACCAGAAACCAAATGACTTGTTTGCAACAATTGTGCTGTTTGTACAGCGTTTTAGTACAAAATACGAGTTCGGGTCCAAAACTGATGCAAGAATGTATTTCACACTAAAATACAGTGCTAAATGACAGATTTGTATTTCACTTAATGCATAATTTTACTGAACTTTCCTGAAGTTTTATGCAGTTATGCAAAAGCAAATTAAATGATTCGCACAGACCTATTTAAAATCAGAGTGTGGAACAATGCTCAGGAGGCTGGAAATGCGTCACCTTTCCTTACTTGGTTTCTAAGCTTCAGCTGGTTCTTCGTTTTGGGGATATTTGTCTGTTTTCTCATCTACGTTGCTGTAATTCTGCACGTCATAGTTTGCAAAATGTATATCCTGCTCATCAGGGAGGAAGATTCAGTTTACTTACATCAAACCAAAGACCGAGTACCCAACCACAGGGCATATTCTCAAGAACGTGTGATAACCATCGCTAAAGTTACTAAACGCAACTTCCAACATTGCAGTCTGTTGTGGGAAAATTACGCCGTGTTAACCAAGCATTTTCAACATGGCGGTACCAAGCGATAGGCTCCAGATAACGCATCAACTGACCATGTTAAAATCAACGTCACACCTCAAAAATGTGAAACGTGAATGCAAAAAAAGTTGCAATGATGCCTAACGCAATACTAAAATCAGTGAAAACCGGAACAGGCCTGCAATCCACATGCGATAGGCGGGAAAAATCATCATAAATGTAGAAAAAAAACTGACAAACAAATGCAAAACAACAGCGAAGCACAATGCTTGTTGCCGGAGCAAGTAAGGTGGAGAACCAGAAACCCTCAAGCCCCCTTGAGGACATGCCTGGGACCTCGGGGTCAGGGAAGGTCAAGGAGAAGAAGAGTAGGAAGAAGTGCTTCAGTCTGCAGGAACACAGGATCCTGATAATGGAGGTGGTCGAGCACCATCAACAACTGTTCATCACCTCCACTGTGTCATTGGCAACAAAAAATGGACTATGGCAGACAACGTGGATAAGGTAAATGCAGTGGGAGTGCTGAAGAGGACAACGGAAGAGGTCAAGAGGCACTGGAATGACGTCAAGCGCAAAACCAAACTGAAACTCGCCAACAACCGGAATGCAGCAATGCAAACTGGAGGTGGGAGTCCTGCGCCACAGGAGGAGCTGGACAACATGGAGGAAATGGTGTCTACAGTCGTTAGTAGGGAGACGGTGATGGGAGTCGTGGATCGCACACTGCTCAACATGACCGGACACAACAGCAACATGGTGGGTAATGACCAGGGACTGGTTGGACGGGGGAGATGGGCACAATGGCACACATTCACAATTGAGCTGAGCACATCTGCGGACAAACCATGCCTCAGACCCCAACTCCCACCAAGAGACCAATGTACAGAAGTATGCAACATCTCAGCTCTGTGTAAGTACAGGACTCAAAGACACACCACAGAGAAGGGATAAGGGGAAGCAAAACAGAGCAGCATGGGCCACCCCCCTGAAATGCAGCACACACACATTACATACAGAGCTCAGCAACACTGACAACAATGTGGCATAAACCACAACACGTCCACAGCAAAACACAGGACACAATTGGTGCCGACTGGGTATAGGCACTGGCCAATCACAAGTGGCATTGCATTGAAATGTGAGATGACTATGTATAAGTACAAACACACACACGTCTGTTGTTGAAATGTCTACTGTCCCCCATCAAATAGGCAGCTCCTCGCAAACAGGCACGATGTATACAGTCATGCTGTCTGTATGTAAACATGTACAATGCGACAACACACATGTGAACACATTGTTAAACAGCATCTCCCATCACATTTCAGAGGGACAATCCTCTCTTCTCTGATGAAGAAGAGGACCACCGCAACTTCTACTCCGACGCCCTCCAAGAGTTCATTAACAGCCTCAGCAGCCGACCTCCAGGAGCAGGGCAGGCCAGCTGCAATGAGGACACACGACCCCCTGCACACACCACACAGCAGGCAGCACCCACCACCACAGCTGCCTCTCAGAACCCCACAAAAAACAAATGGCCTTCCAATGCCGTGTGTTGGGGTGCCAGGAGCAGCTGGTGGAACAGGTGCGGGTGGGCTTCAACTGCATGGTAGACAAAGTAGATGCCATACGTGGGTGTCTAAGACCCATCAGGGACCACTCACAGTCCCTAATGGACACACACTGTCCGCTCCATGCTCTCCAACGAACCATGGCTGACATCGCTAGCATCCTGACTCAGCAAAAAGAACGACTGACTAGTTAGAGTGGCACCATCGAGCTCGCCCGGGATGTGTGAAAGATGCGGAGGCTCATGGAGACCATGGAGCGGGCCAATGCGGAAAGAGCTGCTGCTGTGGCTGCACACCAGCGAGTGGTAGCTGGGTTCCTCAATGACCTCAAAACCATCCTCATGGAATTGCTGTCACAAGGTCTGGTGCTGATGCATGCTACAGCTCCCACTCCATCCACATCTGCGCCCCCTGAAGTGTTAGTGCCACACAGTGCAGCAGTCTCTGCCACACAGTGCTGGAGAAAGGCCAGCACCACCCACACATGAGGCTCATGGAACAGCAGAGGATGAATATGTGGATGAATCTGCCATTCTGGTAGGAAGGACGCAGTAGCATTCATCTCCGCCATATGGCCAGTTTCAGCTTGGTTCTGCCCTCTGCATCATCACCTTCCACTTTCCCCCGATACACTCTGCGACACTCACCTTGGACCTCACAATGGGACTGCCATATTATGTTTGATCGCCAAGGACACAGTAAACAGACTGCGGACTGAACTCTTCCTCTTCCTTTGGACTTGTCATTTCCTGAAGGACTCTGTCTGGCCCTCCATGGGCCAACATTGTAAAGTAGGGTTTGCATGGCCCTGTACTGCTGCAGATGCAACACTCTACTAAAAGTGCATTAAACATTTCCAATCACACAGATGAGTTGTATCTATGGACTTTGAAGTGTGGTAGTATTGATGAATGTGGGGTCAATGAATTCCTCCTACGTCCATGTGGCTCATGTCGTTGGACTTGGGTCACAGGGTGACACATTGCCAAATGTTGACCGGGTGGCGCTGATGCAACAACAGTGACACACGCATTTGTTGCGTCCTTGTCCAGCCTCGTAAGGAACAACGCCCAGAGTCCCAGGTCATTGTTCAAACCCTTACGCTGGACTGGCATACACTAGGCCTGCACACTACGCTTATACTCCAGGGGGGAGGCAACAATTCTACATTTGCCAGGACTTCCCTGTAGTGATCTGCTGCTCACAGGTCTAGTTGTCAGCATGCCACAGCCACCCCCTCATGGCTGGTTTAAACCCAGACCACACCCATCCAGCATATGCGTCACAGCACACGTGACCCTAACAATAAAAAGGACTGGACGCACATGCTTGACGCCATTTTCGACCTTTATCGGGGTGCATCCGTGTGGTGTGCATGTGAGAATGGGGGCCCAGGGGCCTGCGACATCACATTCTGCAGGTCCAGAGGTGACATGATGGCATCCGCACCACGATACCAATCATAGAGGGTCCATGACTTGTGGGGCACAGACTTGGTGGGACCGGATGCACAGCAGCCAGCACAGGCACACTGCTAAGGGACGTGGCATTCGGTGCACTGAGGTTGGGGCACCTTAAGTGCTGAACGGGTGTGCAGCCAGCGATGATGCCCTGTCCCGGCAGTCCGCAATGCTCAGGTTTCGTGTGCCCTGTTGGACAACAGTGTAGGCCTGAGCCAGCGAGCAGCGCGGGCTTTCCGCCATGTGGCTTTGCCTCTTGGATCACAGAGTTAGAGGCACCTATAAGGCTGAGCTGGTGTGCAGCCTGCGATGTTGCGGGTGCACGGGTTTGTCGTCTTCCATGGAGAAATCAAGACCTAGCACCAAATGTGAGACCTGGGGACTCGCGGAGCTGCATGATGTGGAGGGTGCTGTGTCCACGGGTCCCGGGGTCTTGCACCGGTACGTGGTTGGCCTTCATTTCTACACACCGGTGCCGGAAGGTGAGCAGTGAGGCATGGGTGCAAAGGGGCGGGCATGCATCGCTGGGTGATGGGAGGGGCTGGGGTGCAGCTGCCTGGGTGCGCAGGGGCGGAAAGGCAATGATGATGCGTGCAATTGTATGTATTTTGCCATTCATGTTTCTGGGCTCTGTTTCAGATGATGAGTCTGTTTCAGTTGTGGGACCTGGTGAACTGCACTACATACCAGCCTGTGGTGGGAGACACACAGTTTGTAGCAGGTGAGCAGTGTGGTCTGGGTGCGCAGTGTCGGCACTCTCTCCCTGTCCCTCTCTTCTTTTCTCTGTGTCTTTCTCCCCCTCCCTGTCTGTATATCTCACTCTCCCCCTCTCTGTCCATCTATCTCTCTCACCCTTCTTTATCTGTCAGTCTCTCTCTCTCCCCCTCTCTGTCCGTCTATCTCTCTCTCCCCCTCTCTGTGCCGTCTATCTCTCTCTCCCCCTCTCTGCGCCGTCTATCTCTCTCTCCCCCTCTCTGTCCGTCTGTCTCTCTCTCTCTGTCCCCCTCTCTGTCTGTCTGTCTCTCTCTCTTCCCCTCTCTCTCCATCTTTCTCTCTCTCCCCCACTATGTCTGTCTATCTCTCCCTCTCTCTCTCTCCTGTGCTCTCTCTCTGTCCCTTGATGTGTGCAGGACACACCTTCTCATCATGATTTTTGTCCCGAGAGCTGTGGCCAAGTGTCTTCATTTCTATTCTGTGTTTGTTTTAATACATTGTTGCTTCGAAGGTGAAGGTGAATGTGTGATGTTCATTTTTGTGTCAGCACATGCATGTAACCAGATGTGATTGTGCGCCTTAAGGAGGAATATTTGGTACATGATTCCATGTAGTTGATGTAGCATGTCTTCGTCCATGGGAAGGGGGTGGTGGCCCGGGGATGGGGGGTCTTGGGGGTGGTGAAGGTTGGTGTTGTGACCCTCTTGGGTGTACGGCCTTGGCTCCCATTTGTGGTGCAGGCTGTGTTCCGATTTTACACCAGGTCAGAGCAGGTGTTAGTTTCCTGCTGCTAACGCGCCTTATTGCATGTTTTGTGCTCTTATCGCCGATCTGGTTGGTCGTTAAGAATGTTGGGGAGTGGTGTTGTCGTTGCTTTTTGCTCTGGAATGCCTACTCTGCATCTCATTAGCCATAGTTGAGGTTGTCATCTGTGGCAATGTTTTTTGCAGCTGCTATCGCAGGTAAACTGGTGATATGGGCTGTTTGCACCAGCTTGTGAATAGGGCGATACATTTATTGCAGCTTTGGCTGCGCTAAAGTGCCGTTAACTCAGCGATAGCTCCTTGAGAATATGCCCCCACATAACATTTAAATATTTGTCGAGTGACAGAAAGTTTAGCGTTTGCAAGGACTTTCGATCACACTCACATTTCGTAGGTCCATTACTGAACACTGAGCTTGCTCAAAAGGTGATCTGAGCGAAAATCGTTGATACAAAATGTGAAGGTGAAATAATTAGGACTCTCATGGGTAGTTTCCCCTTTTACCTATTTTCCTTTAGTGTGTTCGCATGCACATCGATTGTTTGTAGCATTCACTTTACCTCTTGGTTGATATCCCATGATGCTTTTATTGTTATTTACTACTTTGGATGAACTGGATTACTACCGGGAAAAATTACTGACTAGTTCAGCTTGACACATTTCAGACCTGGTTGATACTTCATCATCTGAAACTAAATCCAAATCTAAACAAGACAGAATATCTGTCATTCTGATCTCCCCAAATGAATAGTCCAATTCAATCCTGGCTAGATTCAATCTCAATTCTAGAATGCTGACTGTTTGCATTAAATCACAGAAGCTAATTTCAAAACTATAGTACCAGATTTTGAGATTGGATTATGGAAATTCCACTCTATATAGTATACAAAAAGTACTCTTATCTTCAAGGCAGCTCTTAAAGCAACACCACATTTGTCTCAGGAGTGATACTCCAATTCCCATGTCACTAAAATGGCTACCATAGCAATAAGTTCCATGAACAACACATCACGCATTGAACACTCTACATAACCAGGCAGAAATTGAAACTGAGGAGGACACTAGATCACAGAATGCTGAATCTCTCCTACACGGATCTCCATCATTGAAGACAAAGCACACACTGGCACAATATGTTGCTTTGTGGCTCCAAAAGCCATATCTCCCTTCCTTTATTTCCCCTTCCATCTCATCATCCTTGAAGAAAGGCCCCATTTTTCATACTTAAACTACATGACTAAATAAAGGAATTCATTTAATGTCAGACAAAGGCCAGCCAGACAGCCAGGTCAGTAAAAACTCTGGCCTCCGCTATCCAGGTGGAGGACGAGCTCCTTATAAAGAGGTCTCTTATTGCCTGGATGTAATTTCATTGTATATATTATAGTCACTTTAGGGCACAAATTATAGTTATTGTCCACATGTCTTGAGCTCAGTCATTTTGGGGTGTTCTGTGATTGACATGCTGGTGTTAAAGTGGACCATCTGTTGCCTCATATTTATCTTGTGTGAAACATGCTTGGACAAATCCAAAATTTAGACCTAGATACTGAATTGTCCTTTATTAAATCAATCAATCAGCGCGGCTACTCACCCCTGGGGCTCTCAAGGTGCTGGGGCGGCTCTTTTGGGTGAGGAGGTCATCTGAAAAGCAAGGTCTTGAGGTCCTTCCTGAACTGGAGCAGTGTAGGGCTTTGCTGCAAGTTGGGTGGGGGGGTCATTCCAGGTGTTGGCAGTGAGATAAGAGAAGGACTTTCCACCCGTTCTGTTCTTGTAGATGAATGGGATGGTGGCAGGGAGAGGTCGGCTGATCGGAGGTTTCTCTCGAGTGCGTAGTATCAGAACTATTTAAATCCCTTAACCATGCAAGATTAAATTTGTATACAGGTGATATGGCAGACAGTATTCTTTGCGAGTTCACTACTTGGCTTTTAAAATATTCAGCACAAGTGAAGAACTCTTCACTGTACATGCACCTGTATCGTCGACCACCCAAAAGTTATTTGGCTTATGCCGCTCAATGAGGCACCAGCAATGATGCACCAGCAGTGAGCTTGTTTACTTTCTTAATTCATCACCATTCCAACCTGATTAATGAGCCTCATTTATTACAAGTCAGAAAGATACAAATAATGCCTTCTGAACAGATGTCTCTGTTCCAGGGTTATTTTGCAGGCGACAGGATCAAACTAATCAAAGAGACACCAATTATTAACGTTTCAATTATGAAAAATGCAATTAGTTTAAGAGAAACTTTTTATTTGGCACCAAATATTTAAATATAATGTTATGTGTAACTGTGGAGACATTGTGTTACAGACATTTGTAATTGTTATAATATGGACTGGAGCTGCCTCTATGACCCGGATATTGACTTGGATGAAACTCTATTCCTTCATAGGATAACACTCCTCCGGTTAGAGTAGTTCCCACACCGATGTTTTCCAGTGTAGCAACACTGGAAAACAGTTTACTAGCCAGCTGGGAAATCTGGCAGTTAAAATCATGCTGATTGTACTCCAAAAGGAGCCTGTCTTACCCCTCATCTTCCTCTGAGCAGGGCAGAGTAATACTTAACTTAGAAAGGCAGCAATTTATTTCTCCTATGTTGCCCAATATTTCCTGGGGTTACACAGCTCATGCCCTTATTTGTTTGCAGAGTAAAAAGAATGAATACCCAACATCAACCAAGAACAATATCCCAGAAATTTACCATACCAGATAGATGATGATATTGCACCAATGTTGCCACAATGTGTCATTAAAAACAACCTTGAATCTTTGCACACCACAATACATACGAATCATGGGACCTTCTTCTTAACCCTTACTTATATAGCAATCGAGTAACTGCAGGTGTCCGAATCATGGGGCAGATTCACAAGCCCTTTGCACTGCCAGTACATAATTTTTTATGACACACTGACAGTGCATTTCTATGCCCCATATTTACAAGGACAGGAAAAATCCACCCTGCATGGCTTTTCTTGTCCTTGTAAATACAGTCCCTTTACACGCAGCACTCTGCGTGAAAGCGGCGTGCCATGAGTGTTGCTGTGGGTGTTCCCACGCAACACCTGTGGAACCAGTCACATTTCCAGATTTACGAGAATTCGTAAACCTGAAATGTGTTGGTAAGCTACTCCACTCATAGGGTGGCATAGCGAGGTTCAACGAGGAGAAATGTTTTCATTTCTCCTCATTCATTTCCTCTTTCATTGCGTGCTGCGTCTTACAGCACACATTAAAAGAGGGAAATGCCTGAAGTGATTGTTTTTGTGCAGGAAGGTGCCACTTTCTGCACAAAAACAATCTCCCCATGACGCAGGCATCCTTGCACCATGGCCTGCGCCGGCACATGGCAGCTGTTTGTGCACCAGTGCAGGAGAGAGAACAGGAATGCAACATATAATTGTAAATATGTTGTATTCCTGTGCTCTGAAAGTGCTGCAGCGTGGCGCAGCCAAAGGGCTTCCTGTGACACGCTGCAGCACTTTCTCGTAAATCTGCTCCCATGTATTTATATTTGCTAGGTATGGACAATATAGCAGGTATATGTAAGAAAATGAGTTATTAGTTGTGCAAAATGTGAGGCCTGTGCAAGTAATAGATCCACAATCTTCCCTTACTGTGAACCAAGCACCCCACTGTCCCACTTGACTTGCAGGTTAGCGAAGCAGAGCAGTTGAAGGCCTGCTTAGGGGAGGAGGTGTGGGCCATTTGCTGGCTCACAGTTATAGAAATCAATAAATGATTGTTCAGTTAGTGATTTTTCTTTGAAGATAGAAAAGTACATTTATAACAGACACATTAGTTAATATTTTGCATTCATTTACAAATACAGGTAGATAGAAATTCCTTTGTTGAGGGGCGTGGCTAAGCACCCAACAAGCATGGCGGCGTCTCTGTGAGGCTCCGGTAACCGGCGCCGCGGTATCGCGCTCGGAGGACACATTGCGCACAGCCGACTGGAAGAATGTACATCTGAAGAGACGCTCACCTCAACTGACTGTTTTCCGAATCTCTTCTCTTCATCTAACTGGCATTTCTGGAAGGTAAATGCTAGGCCTGGGTGGCATATTCTGTTCCGTTCGTGGAATTTGCGGAATTTGTGTAATTTCGCGTTAAGCGGAGAAAGCAAAATTACCCAGAATTCTGCGTTTGACAACTTCGCAAAATTTTTGCTTGTTTGCATTTTCAAAATGCGTGTTTGTGAGATATTTCCACCCGAGCATGCAAACAGCAATTGAAAACAGGAAAAAAGTACAGCGAACAAGCAATTCCGTGTGTTCGCAGAATTTCTGCATGTTTGCTGAGATTTTTTACCGTTTCGCGGAAATTTGCGTAACGCAATTACGCAAATTACGCCCACCCCTAGTAAATGCCCAGCTTTGAAGCTGCTCAGTCACAGCCGCCATCTTAGTGAATCAAGCTACGCCACAGCAGGCTGTCTCTCTGTCATGTAGCAGTAATGTTCATCTTTCTTCCCAAATGCCAACACTTGCATTGCGCACCACATATTTTTGACTTATTATGATTGGCTCTGAATGTGAAGGAGTGCCCCTCCCTTTCCTTGTTGTTGCATTTGCTCTGAGGATATGATTAGACGGCTACCATTTTGTGAAGCTTCACCGCTAGCAAGATAATGCACCACCATGTTTTCAGTTGGAGGCTCACTCGTTTTATGACTTTTTCACACGCTAAGCTTTCTTTATAACACTATTATACTTATCCAGAATCACAATCTATATGATTTTTTTGCTCACAGAATGTTATGAATTTATACCTTTTGCTGCAAATTAGGTCATATTAGTCACAGATGTCAGCTGCTTTTTGATATTTTGCTGAAAACAGGACAATATAACAACTTTGCCGGCTGCAGAATCTTCGTTTCAAGTGCTTTTTCTCAGGATTAATTGACTTTTGACCTGGTTACTCATATTCTTCACTCTGCATATCTGATATGTAAATGGCCAGAAAAAATTCAAAACTTTTCTCAGAGCTCTCTAAACTAGAATATTCAGGTCTGTTTGAGTCAGAAGACAACAATGCAACAATGGATTCCACAGAAGTATTGCCAGGAAAGTCTAACATTATATGCCTGAAGAAGACCCCCCCCTCACCACCCAAACCACCCTCTACAGTCTCATTGGAGTTGTTACTGCAGGAGATAAGAGCTCTCAGACCCTTCGTCAAGGAAACCAACTCTAAATTACAAGGTGTCTCAGACAACTCGCCTCAACTCAATAACAGACTTACGCCTGTTGAACAAAATGTCTCCTTCCTCACTGAAACTACCAAAGGTGTCACATTCTTGCAGTCTCAGGTTGTGCCACTCCAGAAGCAGGTTGAGGACTTGGAAAACTGAAATAGGAGGAACACCGTTCGCATTTACGGGCTGGCATAAGGTCAAGACCCTATAAGTTTCTTCAAATCCTTTCTCCCCTAGATACTTCATCTACCAGAGGGCCCTCTGTTGAATATACAACGTACTCACAGATTGGGCCCAGCTTCCACCAATACAACCCTTCCACAGAGTCCAAGAGGTGTTATCCTTTATTGTCTGGAATATACAAAATATATTGAAAGTATTGGCAGCCACTAAAGCCATCTAGTGCATCTCTTGGTCTGGCTCCTCACTGTTTTTTGCACAGTATTATTCTAGAGCTACAGCAGCCAGACACAAGGCTTTCCTTAGTATGAGGCCTGATCTTCACTCCATGGGGCCATGTATGGTTTATACCACCCATGCCTATTTAAAGTCACTTATAACAACAAAATTACATCATATGAGGATCCTCCATGTCTACAAAATGTCATTAATTCTTAAAGCACGTCGAATATGGATTTTTCAGGACCTTCTCCTTTCATGGTCCCTGACTCGTCTGAAGTCTGCAGATGAGGGTTTATTGCACTTGTAAATGCTAGTTTGTTTAATGAAGTTATTCCTATTTATGCGTTGTTAGTTCTCCTCTTTTAGTACTTAAGTCGTTTGAGGTTCACACTAATTTTGGTTCCAATTACAACTTGTTTGGTTAATATGTTTTTCTTCGCTTTTTTCAGTTATTTTTACATTTTGCCATGAAGCCCCCGGTATGGTTCAGCCTTCCCTAGACGGTTCGTCTGCTTCATGTTGTTCTTCCCACCCCCACATCCTTGTTTCGTTTCTGTAGGTATATTATTTGCATTGTCTTTTGTTTTATGGTTAGTTCATTGTATTATTTCTCTTTGTCATGGTGTCTATCCTCTCTCTTCTTTTTCCCCATTCCTACTTCCCTACTTTTCTCTAATACTACATATTTATTATTTTCTCTCTCTTGATCCCTGTATTAATTGCACATTTTGTCTTTTTCCATTGTTCTAAGTCACCTGAGTTCTATCTCTGGTATCTGTCATCTGCTATTTTTCCTCTTCTTTGGCTCAGGTTTAAATTGCTTGTTTCTTTCTATCTTCTATGTTTCCATACTCCCTTTTTCCACCTCATTGAATTGGACTATCATTTCATGTTGTTATTTCTATTCTTTTTTAATATTTTATGTCACTTAAATTAGTTTAATGGAACATTAGGGGATTCAATTCTCCTATAAAGAGACAGAGGGCTTTGACCCACTTGGCCAAGGTAAACGCTGATATTGTTTTGCTACTAGAAACACACCTCACTGATACTGAATCTCCTGAAATGAAAAAGAGGTTAGGTGGTTGATTTTTTTTTTTTTACCAGGGGATGGTAAACTAAATGGAGTTGTGATTTTGTGCCGAAAATCTCTCCCAGTTACATTATTATCGCAGGAATCAAATATAAATAGGAGATGGCTTATTGTTAAATTGTCACTGAAAGGTGTACCAGTTTCTCTTCTTAATGTTTATGCACCTACCAGCGGTGATGCCTCCTTCTGGCCTGCATTAGCCAAGCAACTCTCTCATTGCATTGAAGATAATTTTATAATGTCTGGAGACTGTAACCAGGTTTTTGACCCTTTTATAGACAGAAATTCTAAAGTGCCTTTTGTTCCCAATAAATCACACACATCTTTCACTCATACTATTACTTAACATAAATTGCTTAATGCCTGGCGCCTCTGTAACCCGACCACAAAAGAATACTCCTTTTACTCATCAGCCCATCACACTCAATCAAGAATCGATTATGTCCTTGTCCCCCAGAACATTTCGCAGTCCCTCACTCCCTCACTCAAGCAGAAATTGGTCCTATTCTCTTATCGGATCATGCACTTATTTCAATTCATAACAATGCTTCTAGAAGATGGCGTTTCAACAAGGCACTCCTCTTATATCCAAAGTTCACTGCATCCTTTACCTACTTCTTTAATGATTACTTTGAGTGAAACCATACAGAGTCCCTACCACTCTCGACTATTTGGGACACTTTTAAAGCTTCAGCCAGAGTTTTTATTATTGGCTTTGTTGCTAAGAAACAAAAAACTACACGTAAGATTACCATGGACCTCCTGCTAGACATTAAGAAACTGGAACAGGCATATTATGCACCTCACTTGGAGAAATGTTTAAAGACCCTTATTAATGCTAAAATGAAATTTAATAAGAAGTCAACAGAAGATGCCTCACTTTACTTGTTAAAATCCAGTACAAAATTCTATGGTGGCAAAAATAAAGCAGGAAAATGTTTTGCCAACTATTTAAAAATTTGTCACAATAAATGAAACATTGATTCTGTCTTTTATGAACATTTGGTCTTAAAACTTAAAGACGCCAACATTTTAAATGAATTCTCTCTTGTCTGCAAATCTTTATATTCATCAGAAATCCAACCTACAAATCATTCATCACAATTCTTTTCAAACATCCAAAAGCCCCAATAGATCCCTCCAGATCTATCTCCCTTAGAATCCGATCTCACCCAGCATGAACTCCCAAAAGCTCTTCAAAACTCTAAAAAAAACCAAATGACCTGGCTCAGATGGTTTTACCGTCAAATTTTATATCCATTTTTCTGAATTTTTTATTCCCACATTACATTCAGTTATAAAGTTTTTTTGCTCCTCAAATTGTTCATCTCGCTCTTTTTTGGAAGCCCATATATGTCTTATCCCCAAAAAAGATAAAGATTCTAAGTACTGTAAAAATTACAGGCCTATTTCATTGGTCAATATTGATTACAACATTTTTTTAAAAGCTTTAGCCATACGTCTAGATTCTTATCTACCAAATTTTGGGGGAAAAGAACAATCTGTTTTTTTCAAGAGACGAGTCATTACAGACAATACACAACTCTTTTTTGATGTTTTATCCAAATCCTTACTTCTTAACCATTGTCTGGCAGCAACTGTGTTGGATGCCGAAAAGGCTTTTGATAGAGTTGAATGAAATATCTATTCTACACTGTTAAATGGTTTAGATTCGGCAGCAACTTTATAACTTTATTATCTCTCCTCTACTCTAACCCCCGTGCCACAGTATGCGCCAATGGCTTTATTTCCCCATTGTTTAACTTAGGCAGAGGTGTGCGTCAAGGCTGTCCTCTCTCTCCCTTCCAATTCAATTTGGCCCTGGAACCATTTTTGTCCAAACTGCGACAAAACCCAAGCCTATATGGTTTTCAAACATCAAATGTTCATATCAAACTTGCAGCCTATGATATTTTGTTCTTTATGTCTGGACCAGAAGACTAAATTCTGGCTTTTTTAGCAGAAGTGAAGTCCTACTCCCTCATATCCGGGTACAAATTTAAAAATCATAGATGTGAAATATTGCCTTTAACAAAACATACATTTAGCTCAGAATTTCAAGCCTTTCAATTCAAATGGAGTCCAAATCATATTAAATATCTAGGTTTACACTTTACATCTTCAATCTCAGAAACAGTAGCTGTTGGAACTGGCCCTTTTTGCAGGGTTACCCTCAAACCTTTTGCCTCTACCTCCTGTATTTTTGATGCTGTGCTGGATTTCGTTTTTGCTGGTTTAGATGCTTTGGACACTCTGCCACTGCTGATCAGTGTCAGAGTGTAAGTGCTCTGTGTAAATTGTTATTATGATTGGATATACATGATTGGCATATTTGTATCACCAATAAGTCCCTAGTAAAGTGCATTGGGTGTACCAGGGCTGGTGATGACAAATGCTATTAGTGGGCCTGCAGCACTGATTGTGCCACCCACATGAGTAGCCCTAAACTGGTGTCTCAGGCCTCCCACCGCAGTGGCTGTGTGCAGTCTGTGAACTGCCATATCCTCCTGGTCAGTGTCCCCACTGACCAGGCCTACCCCTCCCTTTCTGTGCACATTGGTCACCCCTATGGAAGGCCCAAGGTACCCCCTTGGGAAGGGTGCAGTGTACGTGAAGGGTAGAGCATGTACTTGTGCAGGTGACATGCTCTGGTAGTGACTTACAGCCATTTTCGTTTTTCACTGCTGCAAGGCTATCTAGCTCCATAGGCTATCATCAATCAATCAATCAATCAAAGCATTTATATAGCGCACTACTCACCCAGAGGGTCTCAAGGCGCTGGGGGAGGGGGGTCATGGGTTACCATCACATCTTCCCATAGGAACAAGATAGGACATAAAAGTCTGGTATCCCTGAACTCTGAATTTAATAACACATCTTTTAGGAAAGGTTGTTTTTAAATTCTGTGTTTGAGAACAGCACTTGTCTGACCTTTCTGTGTGCCTTGGCCTGTTTGTGAATTGACTGTCTGGTTTGAGAGTGACAGGGGCTGGGGAT
The DNA here is from genome assembly GCF_964263255.1 of Lissotriton vulgaris. Lineage (NCBI taxonomy): Eukaryota > Metazoa > Chordata > Amphibia > Caudata > Salamandridae > Lissotriton > Lissotriton vulgaris. Next base: position 1,407,572,737 of record NC_141693.1, on the reverse strand, counting down.
TCCCCAGGAGGTAGGCTGGGTCAGCCCTAAGCTGAATGACTGCATTTGCAACTTGTGTGGTGGGAGGAGATAGCACCTGGGCCTGAATAGGGCTGTGCCTGCCTTCCACAATGCTGGCTCCACCTCCTGCTGGGCGGCTGACGACCCTGCCACTCACTCTGAAAGGAAAGGCGAAGCCCGGAAAACAAAGTGCTAAAGGAAACACCCAGAACTGGTTCAGACCGGGCTCAGAGCCCTCCTGCACAAAGGGAACTAAGAATTTTAGGGGTATAGGTACAGGACCCCTGACTACAGAAAATTAGATCATCCAGGAATCAAGAAGGAAGCTCTGCCAAGGAGAAAGCTGAAAATGAAGAAGTAAGACTGTCCTGCTGTTGCTCTGCTGGACTGACCTGCTGTTGCTTTGCTGCCAAAGAGAGGGGAAGGACTTTGCTTTGTGCTGTGTCTTGAAGGAATCTTTAAGGGCCTGAGAAGTGCTGGCTCCCTGTTCTGAAGTCCCATTACCAAAATGACTTCACCCCTAGCATCCCTGAACTCTACTGAGAGAGTTCTGTCCTTCCTGGAGTGCGTGTCCCATTTGTGGTGCCTCTAGAAGTTGTACATGTGTTGGGAAGCTGGAAACCAAGCTTTTAAAGACTTTCTGCAAGTTTTGTTGCATCGCTTGCTTGCGGAGCGCATCCGACAGTGCGAGGAAATTCCCTCCGCTACGAAGGCCGAGACCGTCGCAGTGCCTGTTGCCGCTGCCAGAGCCGTTGTGTCCTTCGTTTGCGGGATGCACCAGACCGGTGCCGGAAGATTACCATCGCTGGGTGAGATTTCCGCACAGCTTGCTTGCGGACCGCATCCCGTCACTGCGAGTGTCGTCGCAGAAGCCATCGCATCGAGGAGCTGCGAGAGAGAGATCACTGATGGTCCAAGCATCGTTGCCCCAGAGATCGTCGCAACTTCAAAGATCATCGTATCATGCCTTTGCGAGAGAAAACTTTCTACGGAACCTACGCACCGGAATCCATACAAGTCCGCCTTCTTTCCCATACAGACTGAATTCGTCGCAACACGTCCGTTGCTGCAGCGGGGTTGTCGCATCACCTCCCCAGGGTCTCAGGAGCAACGCATTGCTTGTTTTCCATCGCACCAGCTTCTGCTTTGGAACTTTGTCGCATTTAAAAGGTACTGTTGGCTAAACGTGACACAACTGTGAACTTTTCACGCAACTGTGGATTATTTTATCACAACCTTAAGAACTCTTTTGTAACCATATTCTTGAACTGTGTATGTCGGATTTTTGTCGTTTTGGTCTTGTGTAGCTTAGATTAAATACCTTTATTTTTCTAAACATTTGTGGAGTCAGTTTGTGGTGTTTTCACTGTGTTACTGTGAGTTTTGGTACACATACTTTACACATTGCCTTTGATAAGCCTTGACTGCTCGTGCCAAGCTACCAAGGGGGTGAGCAGGGGTTATCTCAGAGGGTTTCCTCCTTACCCTGAATAGAAGCAAGGGTCCCTATTTGGAGAGTGGTACCTACCTCTTCCAACTAGAGACCCCCAGTTCTAACAGCAGCATTATGTATGAATAAATGTATTCAAAAGATTTCAGAACTGACCTCTAAATGGCATCCCCTCTACCTGTCTTGGTGGGACCGCTTGAACACCATAAAGATGATGTTATCACCCATAATTTTATACACTATTTCTAACATCCCGGTCCCAATCACAACTAAATTATTTAAGAAAGTCAACTCTATTTTATCCGGTTTCTTGTGGAGTAATAAGAAGCCTCAAATGTCCATACTAAAATAAATTAGCCCTAAATCAGATGGTGGAGTTAATTTTCCGGATTTTTAGGCTTATCAGAAAGTTTTCTTGTTATGCCAGGATTCTCTTTGGTTGCTTGACTCTGCAGATGATTGTCCACTCTGGACTTTAACAGAGCGTCTCTTTTTATCTCCATACTCATTTCCTGAACATCTTTCTTTTTCACACAAACACAATCCATCTCAACTACCATAATAAAACATACTTTCAAATGATTCAATGTAATTCTCACTCCACTCACGTTAGTAAGGACTTCTTTCTAAACTTAACAATTTTACATAACAATAATGTGTTGACCCAAAACAAACCTTTTTATTAGAGGACTTAGAGAAATAAAGGTTTAATATGGATATTTCAGCTATTTTCAGAGTCAGAATTTTTGCCTTTTGCTATGCACAAGCAGGAATTTAATCTACCGGCCTCCTTTATCCATAAATACTACAAACCTAAAGAAAGTGTGCTGGAAACTTACTCCCACTTCCTTACTATACACAATGCCTCTACTAACCCAGAACCCTCCTCACGACTTCATACCTTATTAATGACCACACCGAAAGCCTCTACTATTTACAGCAACCTGCAAGGCATTGACATGGATAGACAGAAGACAAAAACTGAAGAGGCATGGGAACAAGATTTCACTACATGTTGGCCATTATCACTTTGGAAAGGCATATGGACCAAAATACGTAAATCCTCCAGGGCAGCAAATACCACGCAGACATTATTCTTTTTTTATAACAGACATTTATTCACGGCAGCTACATTATGCAAAAGATTTTCAACCATTCCGGATACATGTTGAACTTGTTCATCCCCCAATGCTGACCTATTTCATATGGTATTTACATGCTCGCAAGTACACAATTTCTTGAAGCATGTATGGTCTCAAATTAACTTATTTTTTGACACTACATTTTCTTTTTCTTTTACTCATATTTTCCTAGGCAGTCGTTCTTCCATTTGGGACAATGTTTCACATTATGTCAAAATTATTGATTTATTTCTAGCTATTGCCTTTTAACAAATTACCATTAATTGGAAAGACTTCACAAGAATCTCCTATAAGGCTTGGTGGTATACTGTTTGTTATAACCACAGGTTAGATACTGCCTTTGTGTATCCTCCTCATATGGCTTCGAAACGCGCTGACTTGTGGTCGCCTGTCACAGTATATACTCATGCTAGTGCCAAACGATGTTCTCTACCATAGCCTTATCGCCCGCTGTAGAGGGCTATACCGGCTATTAAAGGCCCTCTCCAGCGTTAAAGGCCCCGAGCCAAAGGCGAGGGCCTTTAACAAGGGAGAGGGACTTTAATAGCGGTATAGCCCTCTACGAAGGGTTATAACGCTATTGGAACATTCTGTCACTAGAGGACAGAATGTTCTAACAAAAAAAAACAAAGCCTTTTGGGAGCGTGAGGGGATTGAAATCCCCTCAGTTTCCATGAAGCCTTTGTTTACAGCCAGAGCTGTGAACAAAGAAACATTGGAATGTTGGAGCTCCAGGCTTATACCAGCCATTATAAGCCCAGAGCACTCCATTGTTTTCAATGGAACTCCCAGCATTCCAATGTTCTAATAAAACCTTCTCAACAGGAAGTTCTCAAACCACCTTGACTTCCCTAATAGTTCAATACGTTTAATTTGTGTACCTTAAAGGCATTCAAATTTCACTTAGTTCGCTTTTTTTTCTGTTTCAATTTTGTATTAATAGTCCAATGTTTATACTTTTTGATGTAATAAGCTTGAAATGTACTGATGTAAGAGTCACACGGTATACTTTGCATAGACACCTTGGATTTTTTTTCTAATTAAAACTCTTTGAACTTAAAAAAAGAAATTCCTTTGTTGACATTCTGAATTCACATTGACCCATAATGGGGCATGATCCCCAACATTATAGCACCTGTCACCTATAACAGATAGAACATCACAATAGGGGGAGGTATCACTTACAATAAAGCAGGCTTATTGGCTTTCCAAGTCATTTCAACAATATATATAGCAGGCCTAGGGGCTTTTTCAAAGGTCACCACATTAAAATAGCAATGATTCACTTGTTAAACAACACTATGTTATAATTGTTATGATATATCATGTTTAAAATGCAATTGATATTGTCAATAAAGCATTGCAATATCTACCATATAATCTCTGTCAGAAATAAACTGTAAGTAAAGAATTTAAAATCAAAATAAAATGTGTGTGACACATTCTTTCACACTTTTAGGCCCATCAAAAACAGACATAAAACCAACCACTAGAGGTCACTCCACTCCCAGGATGTAGAACAAACACTTAGGAATGTTTTAAAAATAAATGCTGAGCAGCCTGGGGATATGCATTTTCTTACCCAGAAACGTAGGGTCACTTTTAGATTTTACTTCTGGGGGGACACCTACTAAAGTAACACTTTAAAACATGCCCCAGGCCTGCCACTGCAGCCCGTAGTGGAGTTGTAAGCTGCTATTTTGACCTGGCAATATACGCCTTTTGCCAGGCCTTCACATGCCTTTTAACCACTTATAAGTCACCCATAAATTAGGCCCTAACAGCTCCTAGGGCAAGGTGCATCATAGTTAAAAAGTAGGACATGTGGGTTTACGCTTCATATGTCCAGACAGGTTTACCTCTCCCACTCAGTATCACTCAGGTACTGTAGGAAATTCATCCTTTATGCCCTGATGAATGAATGAATGAAATGGCATTTGTATTGCGCAGCTATGCCCAATGGGCGTCAAGGCGCCTAAATCAAATAGCAGGCTGTCAGCAGTCAGAACAGAGCTTACTGGTATGCTTTAATAAAAAGCCAAGTTTTCAGTGACTTCCTGAAAAGGTCAAGAGAGGGCAGTGACTTGATCTCCAGGGGGAGTGAATTCCACATCTGGGGTGCCAGTATGGAAAAAGCTTTACTACCCCATCTAGCCTTCTTGGCTCGAGGGGTTACCAGTTGATTGAGCTCACTGGAGCGTAGGCATCTGTTCGGGACATATCTAGTAAGTAGGGATCCAAGGGCATCAGTCGGGCCTGCAGTTAAAGCCTTATATGTTAGACAGAGAAGTTTGAACGTGATCCTTGAGGGAATAGGGAGCCAGTGGAGCTTCTTCCTCACCAAGGTCATAGATGACAACCAAGCAGGGCAAGGGCAAACCGTGCTGCCGCATTTTGTATGACCTGCAGGCGCTGCAAAAGGCCCTTGTTGGCCCCGGCGTACAGTGAATTACAGTAATCGAGCCTTGAGCCAACAAGGGCGATCACCACCTGTTTCCGTGCCTATGGGGAAAGATAATGGACGATCCTTTTCAGGGTCCTGATGACGCCCCAGCAGGTAGCCACCGTTCTGTTGACCTGAAGCTCCATAGAGAGCTGGGTGTCAAAGATGACACCAAGGTTCCTGGCAGATTGTGTAGGTGTGGGGCAGATGCCTAAAGAAGGAGGCCACCACTCACCTGACCACATGTCCTGATCTTTGCCAAAGACCAGGACCTCTGTCTTATCTCCGTTCAGCTTTAGGGAGTTGGAAATCATCCACTCTGCAACAAGTTGCATGCAGGCCCTAAAGTTTGACGCGGCTTCATTCACAGAGTGGGTCAGGGATACCATAATCTGCGTGTCGTCGGCATACGACACTACCTCCATCCCCTGAGATCTTACTAGTCTTGCAAGGGGGGAAACGTAGATATTGAACAGGGTCGGGCTCAGTGCCGACCCCTGTGGCACCCCACATTGCAAAGACTTAGCAGGGGAGAGGTACTCACCTAGCATGACACGCTGCTCTCGTTGGTGTAAGAAGGAGCTCAGGAGACTGAGGGCCGGTCCCTCTACCCCTGCCTCCCTTAACCTAGATGTTAAAGTAAGGGGAGACAGGGTGTCGAATGCCGCTGTAAGGTCCAGCAGCACCAGCACGGTGGTTTGACCCAAGTCCACTTTTCTGCGGATGTTATCCATGACTTTAGTCAAGGCAGACTCCGTGCTATGCAGCTTTCTAAAGCCATGTTGGGACCCGTCCAAGAAACCTGAGGCATCAAGGAAATTAGAAAGATGAAGGTTCAAATGGGTCTCCAACATCTTGGCAGGGGCCGGCAGAAGGGAGATGGGTCTGAAATTCTTCAGTACATCGGGGTCTAAGGTGGTCTTTTTCAGCAGCGGTTTTACAATGGCTTTCTTCCAAAGTGAAGGAAAAATGCCTTGCTCCAAGGCTCCATTCATTACTTCCAGCATCGGAGGAAGAATGATATCCCTACAGATCTTTAGTTGTTTCAGAGGAACTGGGTCAAGTGGGGAAGACAATTTCGTTTTGTCCAACAGGCTGTTAAGTCCCTCCAAGGAAAGAGCAGGGAAATGTTCAAGGGACTGGGGGGTGTCTCTGCTCCAAGCTTCCAGCAGTTTAATTCGAGAAGAGTCCTCAGAACTCAGAGAGTTCCTCTGTGATTGTAGAGCTATGTAGATATCATCTATTTTTTTGTAGAAGAAATCAGATATATTGTTGCATAGCTCCTGTGAGGCAACCACAGGGTCTGGTACCTGGAGAGAGCACAGTGAATCCACTATTTTAAAGAGCTCTTTAGAGGATGTTAGAGAAAAGGTTAGGTTGGTAAAATAATCCTGTTTACCCTTAATCACTCTATTTTTGTACTCTCATAACAGGCTCTTATAGACTTCTCGATCTTTGGGATCCCAGGATTTACGCCATCCACGTTCCTTCTGTCTGCATTTTTGTCTAAGAAGCCTCAGGTCAGTTGAGAACCAAGGGGCAGTTGGCTTCTGTCGAGCTACAGATTTCAAGGAGGGAGGGGCTAATTCATCAGCGGCTCTGGTGATAGCATCAGTGAGTTCTTGAGCCGACTCATCCACCATCCGCTGAGTTGTGATATTGGTGTTAAGAATGAAAGGGGCGAGAGCCTCATTAGTAAAATTTCTGAAGCTCCTTTTAGAGTATTTTTTGCCAGTGCCCAAATCCGCATCAGAGCAGGGAATGTCTAGGGACAATGGGACTGCTAGGTGGTCGGACCAATTAATCGGTACCGGCGTTCCAACATCTAGTCTAGAGTCGTTAGAAAAAATCCCATCGAGGATGTGCCCCGCCTTATGGGTCGGGTGGAGAACTTTTTGGACAAAATCGCACGCCTCCAAAGAATTGAGCAAAGAGGAGGTATCTTTCGAGGCCATATCCTCTAAGTGGAAATTGATGTCCCCCAGGATGGTAAGATGTGGTTTACCAAAATAGGTTTCCAAAATTCTAAAGAGTTCTGGGCAAAAATTAGCTCTAGACCCGGGGGGCCTATAAAGTAAGATACCAGAAAAAGAGCTCGAAGGAGCATGCACAATACAAAAGTATAGGGCCTCAAAGGGGTCAGTAGGAACCGATAGGGGTTTTATGGTGCACGAGAGAGTGGATTTAAAAAGAATAGCTATTCCACCACCTCTACAACGTTCTCTATCTAACCTCAGGAAGGTGTATCCTTCAGGTATGGCCAAAAGAAGATCATGACCAGAGGAGTCAGAGGCCCACGTCTCGGTAACAAAGACCCAGTCCGGATGCCTCATGCTAACAAAGTCATGAAATTCAATTCCATGTCTGATCAAGGAGCGTGCATTGATCAAGAAACCCTGTTTGGATTGGGAGATACGACTAGCAGACGCGGGGGGTAGAATGCATACGGGCCTGAATTGAACAATTAAAAGGAATATTGCAGGAAGGACACATGCGCGCCTGAAGCAGTACCTCAGGTCTGAGCCTGTGATGACAGAGGTGCGCAGGGGGTCTCAGTAACAGGAGGTTGCGAAACAGATCATCCCGGGTGGGGGAGATGGATACGTCGGATGTCCCAGGGTCCAGCACGTCCTGCATCCCGTCCTGATCCTCCCCATTGTTTGACTGATGATGGTGGTTACTGACTCTAAAAGTGCCATGGGCTCTGTTAACCAGTCCCAGGTCCAGTGCTCTGTCCTCTAAATGTATATGGTGATTGGTGTATTTCTAATTGGCAAGGCCAACCTATCTGTTAGTCCCTAGTGTATGGTAGGACATGTAGGTTTAGAGGACCCATCAGGGGCGGTTGGTGCATGTGGACAAAAGACGATGTTCCCTGCCACTTAGAGAAGTGAGAAGAGGAAGAAGGGAAGAATGAAATACACAAGTATCTCAGTGAAAAGACTGGCTGTTCCATCAGGCTCGATATGTGTGTGTTTTTTGTTACAGGGAATGTATTTGCGCCTGTGCTGAGCGAGATTCTTATTTGCTCCTCAGGCACCAGTGAGAGTGCTTGTGTCTATGAAGAGGTGTGTCCTCTTGTTGGTTCCAGTGGGGTGATCAACACTAGGATCTGTGACATGTGTAGGCATGGGTGGGTGAGTCACACATACCCAATGACATCGATGGATGTCATTATCCAGGTCAAATTGTTGAGGCAATGACACATTGCTGGAAAACTTACAAGACTATCTGACAAAGTGAGCTTGCAGGGCATTGAGAAGGGTATATTCAGTTAGGTGTGATGCACATGTGCATTTGTGGAGGGTCATTCACTGGCTGGTGAAATGCATCAGAGAGTGACATGCTGACATGCTGTGGTCATATGTATGTGTCAGCATTCAGTACTACATTGGTATTTGTGTTTGTGAGACAAGGAAGATACAGTGATACCCCTACCATTTTGGACATGAGTAATACCTCTTTATGGACTGGATATTTACTAAGCCTCATGTTCTAATGGTATTGACATTTGCAATGAGAAAATGAGCAAATGAGTGCTCACACAAACCAATCTTGACTGGGGTTGTCCCTAGACAGACTCATGTACAAGGGTCCTTTGTGCTGAAGCCTCGCCTTACTTGGAGGTACATTGTCTCCATTCTCCATTCTACTCTGTGCTACATGTTACACCTAGCTAAGCTACTCATGTGCAGCTTTCAACAGTGTCATCTGGCACAGGACAGATGTGAAAGTGTCACTTAGGGAGTGTGCACAGTGTGAAATGGGCACATCCATGTCACCTTATTCTTTTTTTTCCCAAATGTTTTTTATTGAGAGTTCATAGAAGACAAATAAACATTACAAGACAAATTTGTAGTAGAATTAATACAGTACAGAACATATAAATACAAAAATGTCTTCAAAATTTCATCATTTCAAAGCTTGATTATAAAGTGCAATGTGTGTGGTTAAAAACAATCTAGCAGACTGATATTAAGAAGATGTGGTTAAGATTAGATAGCATCAAAGAACAAACTAGGATTCAAACACGCTCCAACATTTCTCATATTTATTAAGAGCCCCTGATCTCAATGCATAGTATCAGGCTCCTGTTATGGCATACTGCGAAAACTGCGGAAGATTTTCAGATTGCTACCCATTAAGTCCAGAAATCCTCTGTTTCAAGGACTGGTCGTCAGCCGTCTGGATTATGGCAACGCAATGTATACTTCCATCAATGAGGGCTTGTTGACTAAGCTTCAAACCCTCCAAAACGCTGCCACAAGCCTGGTGCTAGGCATGCCCCCTAGTTCCCCCTCCTTGCCCTGTCTTAGACAATTGCACTGGCTCCCAGTGCGTCAAAGAAGCCAGTTTAAGATCCTTAGTCTTACACATAAACTTCTCAATGGGATAGGACCCTCCTACCTTGCTGAGAAATTGGTCTGGTACCAACCCTCCAGAACCTTAAGATCTAGCCCCGAGTCCTTCCTGGTACAGCCAAGGGCCAGAACATCGAGAATTGGATGTAGAGCTTTTTCCTACATAGCCCCCCAACTTTGGAACACGTTACCTGCACATCTACTGTCTCTATAAAATCATATTTACAACAAGGGGTGGTGAGGGACAGAGTCTCTGAATTGAACAGAATACTCTCACCCAGTCAAGAGATCAGGGCTAGATCCAACATCGTTTTTTAGCTCACTGCACCATCCCAGTTTCAGAACCTGGCTGTATGCAAATTAGTCTGTTCCTGTCCCAGTGCATGATGGGAACAGGGCAAACCAAACTACAAAAGCCAATTCTTACACTGGGAAGGAAACAAGCTACCGGGGACCGGTTTCTGGCATTTCAGCCGTCTTCGGCCCGGCTTGCTTGAATCCTGATGGTGCAATGAGCAAGGGACTCACATCTGAGCATACCCTTCCACGCTTAGGGTGGACAAAAATATTTACAACAAGGGGTGGTGAGGGACAGAGTCTCTGAATTGAACAGAATACTCTCACCCAGTCAAGAGATCAGGGCTAGATCCAACACCGTTTTTTAGCTCACTGCACCATCCCAGTTTCAGAACCTGGCTGTATGCAAATTAGTCTGTTCCTGTCCCAGTGCATGATGGGAACAGGGCAAACCAAACTACAAAAGCCAATTCTTACACTGGGAAGGAAACAAGCTACCGGGGACCGGTTTCTGGCATTTCAGCCGTCTTCGGCCCGGCTTGCTTGAATCCTGATGGTGCAATGAGCAAGGGACTCACATCTGAGCATACCCTTCCACGCTTAGGGTGGACAAAAATATTTACAACAAGGGGTGGTGAGGGACAGAGTCTCTGAATTGAACAGAATACTCTCACCCAGTCAAGAGATCAGGGCTAGATCCAACACCGTTTTTTAGCTCACTGCACCATCCCAGTTTCAGAACCTGGCTGTATGCAAATTAGTCTGTTCCTGTCCCAGTGCATGATGGGAACAGGGCAAACCAAACTACAAAAGCCAATTCTTACACTGGGAAGGAAACAAGCTACCGGGGACCGGTTTCTGGCATTTCAGCCGTCTTCGGCCCGGCTTGCTTGAATCCTGATGGTGCAATGAGCAAGGGACTCACATCTGAGCATACCCTTCCACGCTTAGGGTGGACAAAAATATTTACAACAAGGGGTGGTGAGGGACAGAGTCTCTGAATTGAACAGAATACTCTCACCCAGTCAAGAGATCAGGGCTAGATCCAACACTGTTTTTTAGCTCACTGCACCACCCCAGTTTCAGAACCTGGCTGTATGCAAATTAGTCTGTTCCTGTCCCAGTGCATGATGGGAACAGGGCAAACCAAACTACAAAAGCCAATTCTTACACTGGGAAGGAAACAAGCTACCGGGGACCGGTTTCTGGCATTTCAGCTGTCTTCGGCCCGGCTTGCTTGAATCCTGATGGTGCAATGAGCAAGGGACTCACATCTGAGCATACCCTTCCACGCTTAGGGTGGACAAAAATATTTACAACAAGGGGTGGTGAGGGACAGAGTCTCTGAATTGAACAGAATACTCTCACCCAGTCAAGAGATCAGGGCTAGATCCAACACCGTTTTTTAGCTCACTGCACCATCCCAGTTTCAGAACCTGGCTGTATGCAAATTAGTCTGTTCCTGTCCCAGTGCATGATGGGAACAGGGCAAACCAAACTACAAAAGCCAATTCTTACACTGGGAAGGAAACAAGCTACCGGGGACCGGTTTCTGGCATTTCAGCCGTCTTCGGCCCGGCTTGCTTGAATCCTGATGGTGCAATGAGCAAGGGACTCACATCTGAGCATACCCTTCCACGCTTAGGGTGGACAAAAATATTTACAACAATGGGTGGTGAGGGACAGAGTCTCTGAATTGAACAGAATACTCTCACCCAGTCAAGAGATCAGGGCTAGATCCAACACCGTTTTTTAGCTCACTGCACCATCCCAGTTTCAGAACCTGGCTGTATGCAAATTAGTCTGTTCCTGTCCCAGTGCATGATGGGAACAGGGCAAACCAAACTACAAAAGCCAATTCTTACACTGGGAAGGAAACAAGCTACCGGGGACCGGTTTCTGGCATTTCAGCCGTCTTCGGCCCGGCTTGCTTGAATCCTGATGGTGCAATGAGCAAGGGACTCACATCTGAGCATACCCTTCCACGCTTAGGGTGGACAAAAATATTTACAACAAGGGGTGGTGAGGGACAGAGTCTCTGAATTGAACAGAATACTCTCACCCAGTCAAGAGATCAGGGCTAGATCCAACACCGTTTTTTAGCTCACTGCACCATCCCAGTTTCAGAACCTGGCTGTATGCAAATTAGTCTGTTCCTGTCCCAGTGTATGATGGGAACAGGGCAAACCAAACTACAAAAGCCAATTCTTACACTGGGAAGGAAACAAGCTACCGGGGACCGGTTTCTGGCATTTCAGCCGTCTTCGGCCCGGCTTGCTTGAATCCTGATGGTGCAATGAGCAAGGGACTCACATCTGAGCATACCCTTCCACGCTTAGGGTGGACAAAAATATTTACAACAAGGGGTGGTGAGGGACAGAGTCTCTGAATTGAACAGAATACTCTCACCCAGTCAAGAGATCAGGGCTAGATCCAACACCGTTTTTTAGCTCACTGCACCATCCCAGTTTCAGAACCTGGCTGTATGCAAATTAGTCTGTTCCTGTCCCAGTGCATGATGGGAACAGGGCAAACCAAACTACAAAAGCCAATTCTTACACTGGGAAGGAAACAAGCTACCGGGGACCGGTTTCTGGCATTTCAGCCGTCATCGGCCCGGCTTGCTTGAATCCTGATGGTGCAATGAGCAAGGGACTCACATCTGAGCATACCCTTCCACGCTTAGGGTGGACAAAAATATTTACAACAAGGGGTGGTGAGGGACAGAGTCTCTGAATTGAACAGAATACTCTCACCCAGTCAAGAGATCAGGGCTAGATCCAACACCGTTTTTTAGCTCACTGCACCATCCCAGTTTCAGAACCTGGCTGTATGCAAATTAGTCTGTTCCTGTCCCAGGGCATGATGGGAACAGGGCAAACCAAACTACAAAAGCCAATTCTTACACTGGGAAGGAAACAAGCTACCGGGGACCGGTTTCTGGCATTTCAGCCGTCTTCGGCCCGGCTTGCTTGAATCCTGATGGTGCAATGAGCAAGGGACTCACATCTGAGCATACCCTTCCACGCTTAGGGTGGACAAAAATATTTACAACAAGGGGTGGTGAGGGACAGAGTCTCTGAATTGAACAGAATACTCTCACCCAGTCAAGAGATCAGGGCTAGATCCAACACCGTTTTTTAGCTCACTGCACCATCCCAGTTTCAAAACCTGGCTGTATGCAAATTAGTCTGTTCCTGTCCCAGTGCATGATGGGAACAGGGCAAACCAAACTACAAAAGCCAATTCTTACACTGGGAAGGAAACAAGCTACCGGGGACCGGTTTCTGGCATTTCAGCCGTCTTCGGCCCGGCTTGCTTGAATCCTGATGGTGCAATGAGCAAGGGACTCACATCTGAGCATACCCTTCCACGCTTAGGGTGGACAAAAATATTTACAACAAGGGGTGGTGAGGGACAGAGTCTCTGAATTGAACAGAATACTCTCACCCAGTCAAGAGATCAGGGCTAGATCCAACACCGTTTTTTAGCTCACTGCACCATCCCAGTTTCAGAACCTGGCTGTATGCAAATTAGTCTGTTCCTGTCCCAGTGCATGATGGGAACAGGGCAAACCAAACTACAAAAGCCAATTCTTACACTGGGAAGGAAACAAGCTACCGGGGACCGGTTTCTGGCATTTCAGCCGTCTTCGGCCCGGCTTGCTTGAATCCTGATGGTGCAATGAGCAAGGGACTCACATCTGAGCATACCCTTCCACGCTTAGGGTGGACAAAAATATTTACAACAAGGGGTGGTGAGGGACAGAGTCTCTGAATTGAACAGAATACTCTCACCCAGTCAAGAGATCAGGGCTAGATCCAACACCGTTTTTTAGCTCACTGCACCATCCCAGTTTCAGAACCTGGCTGTATGCAAATTAGTCTGTTCCTGTCCCAGTGCATGATGGGAACAGGGCAAACCAAACTACAAACCCTGGGCCAGGGACAGACTGATTTGCATATAGCCAGGTTCTGAGCTGGGATGGGGCAGTGAGATAAATAACGGTGATGGATCAAGCCCTGATCTTTGGACTGGGTAAGAGTGGTCTGTTTAACTCAGACACTCTGTTCATCACCACCCCCTTTTTGTAAATCGTTTTTGGCCACTATAGGTGTGGCAGGGTATACTCAGACATGAGTCCCTTTCTCACTGCTCCATCAGGATTCAAGCAAGCCGGGCCGAAGAAGGCTGAAATGCCAGAAACCGGTCCCCGGTAGCTTGTCTCCTTTCTGGTGAAGAATTGGCTTGGTAGTTTAGTCTGCCCTGTTCCCATGATGCACTGGGCCAGGGACAGACTGATTTGCATATAGCCAGGTTCTGAGCTGGGATGGGGCAGTGAGATAAATAACGGTGATGGATCAAGCCCTGATCTTTGGACTGGGTAAGAGTGGTCTGTTTAACTCAGACACTCTGTTCATCACCACCCCCTTTTTGTAAATCGTTTTTGGCCACTATAGGTGTGGCAGGGTATACTCAGACATGAGTCCCTTTCTCACTGCTCCATCAGGATTCAAGCAAGCCGGGCCGAAGAAGGCTGAAATGCCAGAAACCGGTCCCCGGTAGCTTGTCTCCTTTCTGGTGAAGAATTGGCTTGGTAGTTTAGTCTGCCCTGTTCCCATGATGCACTGGGCCAGGGACAGACTGATTTGCATATAGCCAGGTTCTGAGCTGGGATGGGGCAGTGAGATAAATAACGGTGATGGATCAAGCCCTGATCTTTGGACTGGGTAAGAGTGGTCTGTTTAACTCAGACACTCTGTTCATCACCACCCCCTTTTTGTAAATCGTTTTTGGCCACTATAGGTGTGGCAGGGTATACTCAGACATGAGTCCCTTTCTCACTGCTCCATCAGGATTCAAGCAAGCCGGGCCGAAGAAGGCTGAAATGCCAGAAACCGGTCCCCGGTAGCTTGTCTCCTTTCTGGTGAAGAATTGGCTTGGTAGTTTAGTCTGCCCTGTTCCCATGATGCACTGGGCCAGGGACAGACTGATTTGCATATAGCCAGGTTCTGAGCTGGGATGGGGCAGTGAGATAAATAACGGTGATGGATCAAGCCCTGATCTTTGGACTGGGTAAGAGTGGTCTGTTTAACTCAGACACTCTGTTCATCACCACCCCCTTTTTGTAAATCGTTTTTGGCCACTATAGGTGTGGCAGGGTATACTCAGACATGAGTCCCTTTCTCACTGCTCCATCAGGATTCAAGCAAGCCGGGCCGAAGAAAGCTGAAATGCCAGAAACCGGTCCCCGGTAGCTTGTCTCCTTTCTGGTGAAGAATTGGCTTGGTAGTTTAGTCTGCCCTGTTCCCATGATGCACTGGGCCAGGGACAGACTGATTTGCATATAGCCAGGTTCTGAGCTGGGATGGGGCAGTGAGATAAATAACGGTGATGGATCAAGCCCTGATCTTTGGACTGGGTAAGAGTGGTCTGTTTAACTCAGACACTCTGTTCATCACCACCCCCTTTTTGTAAATCGTCTCTATAAAATCATCAGGCTTTTTAAAGGGGCTTAAAAACCTGGCTCTTTCCCAAGTAATTCCTCACCTACCCCCATAAACGTGGTTGTCGTTTGTTGCTAAGCGCCTTGAGACTCTGGTGAACTGTGCGCTATACAAGAAACTATGACTATGACTATGACTATGACTATGACTTTCCCTACCCTGGGTTCGAAATAATTTTGCCTTCCATGCCTGAAGGGTTGGTACAAGATCTGTTTTCCAGGACTGCAATATAAGGAATTTAGCAATTAAAGAAGCTATAAAAAGGGACTCATCGTATGGAGTGTGGCTCGAGGAGCAGCCTAGGACAGGAATTAAGTCATCGAGTATTATAGTGGTTTTGAGCTCGATGGAGCGATATTTTTCTATTTCCCTCCAGAATAACTGATTTTTTGAACACTCCCAGACAATATGTTTCCAGGTGCCTTTTTCTTCACACCGGAAGCATTTGTCGGCGACTTGGGGGAAAATATTGTGGAGAAAAGAGGGGGTTCTGTAAATTAACCATTCATTGTAAAGTTGTATACGTTTTAAATTAGCACCGCGGAATATGATTTTATTAAATTTATTTATCTTATCCCATTCCAGCTGGCTAATTACAATATCTTCCCTCTTTTTTCCACCTCTCAATAATCTTACTGGAGGATTCCTGCCCTTTATTTTCTTTTAGTATTTTAATCCAAAAACTCATCTTCTTTTTATTTGATTATTCAAAGCTGTAGAGATATTTTCTGTGTTAAATACATTTCCTATATCAAGTTCTCTGAGTTTTGGATTAAGCATAAGAAACGACCAGTTCAAGATTGTATAAGAGAGATGTATCTGTCTAGAAATTACATCCCAGGATTTCCACCTATTACCCATCAGGAAGTCTTCAATTTTCTCGAAGCCATTCTCCTTCCAAAGATTTGATATAATATTGTCCATGCAGCCAGCTTCTACTAGACTGAGATTGATTAAATTTGTTGTATTACTTATTTTAGGAATACCACAGAATTTAAAAAACTGAGTTTTCAGTTTAAAGATCCAGTCTAGGGACTTGTAGCGGACTTTCTTTGGATCTTTCATAATTCTAACCGGATCAGTGATTTTTGATTCTGACAACATCTTCTTCATAAAAAAATTGTCTGCCTCGTGAGTTTCTAAAAAAAAAGACTAAAACTATGGTTTGCAAAAGACGCAAAGTAATATTCTCTAATATTTGGAAGGGACAGCCCTCCTTGTACGGATGGAAGATATAAAGTGCTGAGTGCAAGCCTGGGAGATTTTTTTCCCATAGAAAAGAGGAAATCAGTGCATCTACTTTTTTAAAATAGGAGGCCTGGATTGCGCAGGGTACGGCACTAAAGAGGAAATTAAAAAGAGGTAAAACCGACATGCGTACTAACACTGCCCGTCCCATTAAGGACAAGGGTATTAAATTCCAACGATCTATAAGCGACCCCACTTTTTTTAATAGAGGTAGAAAATTAAGCGAGTACAGATCATCCAAATGATCCGATATAAATATTCCCAGATATCTCTTTGGGTCTGTATTGTATATCTGCCTGAATTCCGGCACTGAAGTGTCTACGGTGCAGTTGGCTAAGATAATTTCCATTTTGTTGAAATTAATCTTGTAGCCCCCTAATTTTTAGAAGTTGGAGAAAATTTTTTAAATCTTCAAATGACTTGAGGGTTTAGATTCTAAAAAAAGGGCAATATCGTCCGCGTATAATTTTATGTTTGTCATTCCTACTACTGGGGTGGTCTCGGTCCTTATATCCCTAATAGCAATCGCCAAAGGTTCAATAAATAACGCAAATAAAATTGGCGACAGGGAGCATCCTTGTTAGCACAAATGGTTTGAATAATGTTCGCACAAAAAAAAAGCCATTGAGTGCTGGCTAACAAATCACAATTAGGTAACCTTATTCTGTGCAAATGAGGAAAAAGCAGCAAAAGTATATAATAGTGGAAAAAGATCATAGAAGAGCTGCAGCATATTATTTGTTCTATACCTCTCGAGTGAAAAGCACAGATATATAAGAGAGAGAGAGAGAGAATCAAAAAGATCAACTGCATGTTGTTTTAAACCTCTCCTCACGCAGATAAGCAAATGACCAGATAATTCAGCACAATTGAAAAGTAACAACACTACATAAGGCTATGGACCTCTCTTTGGGCAAAACCTCAAATAAGCTGTGCAATTGTATGATAGCAGCAAAGCAAAAAAGAAAAAAAAGAAAACATATTAATTGATCTTTAAAGTGACAAGTGCGAGATATCAAAATTAGGTTGCCCTTTTGTGCAAAAAAGCCTTTTAAATGTAGCATTGTCCGTACCATAACTGTGTCAGTACTAAAACAGATAATTCTCAAAATATGAACTCTCTTTTTTCCCCCAGCAACACCCCCCTTCACCCCCTCCCCCCCTAGAGTGGACGGTAACCCCCCATGTCCCACTTCCGTCCTTCTATGGTATTTCTTCTTTTTGGATGCCATTTAGTTGCATCCTTATGTGCTTCCTGTCTCCACCATGGGCCCGCTGTTAAGTATTTGAAAATACAGCAGCGAATTATGCTCCGAGACCATCAAGGAAAGCCTGAGCTTCATGCAGGATCGAAAAAATAAAACATTTCCCTTTGGCCAGGGCTTTAAGTTTCAATTGCTGAACTATCATAGCTTGAGCTCCCTTGCTCTTGATGGAGTCAATAAGTTTAACAAAATCCCTGCGTCTATGGGCAGATGCCGCCGACATGTCAGAAAAATCCGAAAGTTATTCGCCCCCTCCGCATTGAATGTTTTCTTAGAAAATGCAGTGTTTAAAATGTTCTCTTTTACCCTAAAATCTGAAAAATTGAGCAAAATTGATACGGGGATATTTCAAGGTATTAGGTTTGTGCGCCGGGACTCTGTGTGCCCTTGTAATTGTCAGGTCGCCTTGGAGCTCAGGTATGGCTTTTTTCAATAGAGACTCTGACCATTTAACTACATCCTTATCTTCAAGCCCCTCTGGTATGCCTACTAGCCGTAGCTTGGACCTCCTAATATAATTTTCAAGGTCCTGCATTTTTTCCGCTTTTTGAATTTTCTCTCCGTTGGCCACTAGAAGGTCTTTCTGCATTGCCGTTAGAGAGTCCTCTAAGGACGATATCCGGGCTTCAGCTTCAGAGACTCCCAGGGCGAGAATACCAAGGCACTTCTCCATTTTCGTGAGCCTGCTGTGAATAAGTGAAATTTCCTGGGCATGGGAGATTTTGAAGTCTCTTAATTCCTGAAGGATAGTTACAAGTATATCTTCAATAGTGTTCGCTTTTGTGGCACTCGGGGAAGAAAACAAGCCCTCCTCCTGGGAGACCTGAGAAGCTTGTAGACTTGAGTCTTGGCTTGGAGCTATCGTAATTTGCTTGTTGCTTGGGCTTGTAATCAGCTGAGCCGGAGGGTGGGAGTGGGGGGAGCAAATCTGGAGCAGGGCGACACAGGGAAAAGCCCTGGCTGATACAGTTAGTGCTGTCGAGACTGCTTCTTCTGAGCCTGCCACTGCCCCAGGTGCTGTCATTGGTATCTTAGGTGTTGTAAGGCTGTTTATATTCCCTCCAATATTAGTAGCATCTTGTTCCGACATGCCACTTGCCCCCCCCTTGGTTAACCTCTCCCCGTGTAGGAGTGTTCGAAAGTTGCCCGTGTTAGAGGAGGGGTTTAGAGAAAAGAGGGTATTGCTTGGGGGTTGATTGACTCTCAGGACCCTTAGCCAGAGGCATGTTATCAGCCTTGGCCATTTTGTCCACAGCTTTAGTCTTTAGTCTGACTTCATTCCCTTGTCCTTCCCATCCTCCTCTCCTTTCTCACCAACAGCTAGCAAACTCAATTCTGCCGAAAGTTCAGACAAAGTCAAACTATCTGCATCTTCATCCTCCTCACCCTCCTCTTGGTCGTCTTCATTGTCTTCATTATCTTCAACCTGTTTTCTTAAGACATTATATTTATTTTTTCTATATGTCTCAGCAGATTTCATTGTTTTTTGTTTCAGGGCGTTTTTTTGTTGAGTTTTCCTTCTATTTTTTTCCCTCCCTTGACCGCTGGTGGGGATCTAATCGGTATTGGCAACTTTAACAGCTCCCTCCCCAACTCCGGCTTGGTCTGCTTGCCCTTTGCTCTTGCTGCCATAACTGCGTATGGTTTATTAAACTTGAGGTAACAAATTTATCAAGTACACCGGATTGCTCACTGGTTTTCTCAGTTATTTTTCAGAAAGCAGCCCCCACTTATTGTCCGAAATGTTTTTTTTTTTAAAGCACACAGGGGAGGGGATGTGGTGGTATAGCCCTGGACTAGTTCTGCCAAAGATCTTGCTTACCTCAGCCTCCCTTCAAACCACACAGGATAACTCCCCCACTTCGCCAATGTCCGGATTCTCAAGCATAGGAGGGTAGAACAGCTCTGCGGCAAGAGTCAGCGTGAAGTTCGTCCCAAGCGCAACTCGGCGGTATCACAGGCTATTTTTAATCAGTAGTTCAACTCGGGCAGCAGGCAAAGATAACAACCGCTTGTCGAACACAGACCTCGGCGTGTTGAAGCGTAGCAGGGGTAGAGGGAGAATTAGGTGCGAGGTGCGAGAGCGAGCAAGGTGGAGCCCAGCGTGCCTTGCCTCGCAAAACCGACGTCCCAAAAATGCGTTGCTCCAGTGGCCGCTGGTCTCGAAGTCACATTGGCAAGACAAGACAGGCATCAAAACCCCAGTGAACAGCAGATAGTCTCCGTGGTAGTTCACCCGGTAGTTTCCAACGGAGCTCCAGCACCAACAACGGGGATCCAGCGTTGCACTCATGGGTGGGCCACAAGGAAACAGGAAGCACAACGGAGGCATGCGTGGGTTCACGTCAGCGGTTCCATGTCTCAGTGCTCATGTCACCTTATTCTTGGTAGTCAAATGTTGGTGCAGCTTAGTAGCAGCAGGTGCCCAGCAGTTGTACATATTGTAGGTGAAGGACACCTGATCATTTGTTGATTTGTGCTCTTCTACTCACATGAGGGTGGATTTGGGACATGGTCACAAATGCAGTTGGAGTAGAATGTGGTTATGACATCATTATGCATGTGTTCATGCCAATACTGGACACAATGTAGTCATCCTTGTACATGTTGTGATCAGTGCAGTTGTGTAAAGTTTGTTCACACAATTGCAATTAACCTATTTCCACTAATATTTCAGCATCAAAGCAGGGCAGAAGAGGAGACAGGGCAGAGACCGTGGGTGAAACAGTTGGGCACAGTGGTTCCGATTGTGGCAGTGACATAGATGTCACTGCCACAATGGCCCTGAAGGTGAGGGGAGTGCCATTGAGGAGCCAGATGACATATCATCATCATCAGAGTCGAGCTCCAGTGGCCAATCCCTTGTGGTGGTAGACCCCCCACATGGACTTGTGTCCACCACATCCATGTCCGCCACCCCATTTCCATCTCCACCCTCGCTGCTGATCCTCAACCAGCTATCTGGGCCTGCTCCCCTAAGAAGGTAGCTGTCTCCTTTTCACAGGCACCTCACCACATGTCTCCCCTGCTGCCCAGAGTGTGGAGACAATAGACATACTGAGACAGATCTCTGTGGATCAGATTACAGTGCTGAATGACATCCAGGTGCAAAGCCCCAGCTAACCCACATGGTGTTGTACTAGGAAGGCATTCACACTGACATGTCTGCCCTACCGAGATCTTTTCAGGCTCTGGCTTTCACACTCACTGCAGCCTTCCACCAATTCAACCATTCAATCCATCTCCTACATTTTCCACATCCACAATCCCCATTCCCATACCTGCACAAAGCACTTTGCCTACCAGCTTGCATCCACCTCAACATCCACATGCAGCACAGAAACATATTAAAAAAAGATGCACCCACTCATTAGGGACTCACAACCACATCCAATGACATACACTCAGATACCACACCGACTGCACCACAGATATCCATACACACATACATTCAGACACCTCACTCCCAGACCCAACCACTACACACACGCATCCATATACCACAATACCAGACACAGCCACTACACAAATACATCTAGTCACCACACCACCAGACACAGACACTATCCACATGACAGACCTAGACACCACACCCACACCAACAGCAACATACACATCACACATTGCCATGGAAAAAAAACATTCTACAACCACAGAAACTGGACAGGAAGAGACCCATTTGCAGTGGCGAAGAGCCCAACACCTCAAGATTTCTCCTTTTCTTCAAGGAGGAGTTCAACCGATGCCACACGTTAGGACTTGACCAACATATCTTGGGGATCAGGAACTCTCTCCTTTAGAGGCTAGCAAAGCCCAGACACTTCCAGTTGTAGGTACTGTTGAATATCGAGGCAGCATTTGAGCTTGCCAGATGCAGGGAGGCATCTGCAGCTTATGTCATGTCCCTGTCGCTGAGAGCAGAATATAAGCTGCCACTTGGAGTCACTTCAGCCTGGGAGGAAGAGTGCAGCTCAAGTCTTCCTTCCCAGGAAGCTTGGCAAGCCTCACCCAGCAGAACCATGAAGCGTCCTTCTTCTGTAGTATCCACAGGCCCAGGAGTTTATTGAAGAGTGGATCTGAGAGTCCATTTTACATTTTTCTTACTTATTAATTATACTTGCACACACAGTTGATTGGCTTACAGTCACATCTATTTGTTGTGAGATGCTGCAGGATTATTTGGCAATTTAACTTTTCATGAATGAGTTTTACCATTTCTGTAATTGTTCAATTAGATGCCCATTTGTCCAGGTGTAATGAATCAATTTTGTATAGCTATTAACATTTTAGACCACCTTGAAGATTAAGCACAATCACTTGTTTGACAGGGTTTCACGAGAATGACTATGGTCAAAATTGAAAGGATGGGGGATACCGCAACAACTAATAAACTCTATAATATCCCTCCATAGTGAAACCTGGGCCCGGGTGAAGCTGGGAGATGGTAGCATAGCATCAGCCAAGATAAATATAACAAATGGGCTGAAACAGGGGTGTGTCCTTGCCCCGAGCCTTTTTAATTTGTACCTTGCAGACCTAGATAACCACTTGTCAAAACTAAATGGCCATCCTCCGAAATTGTATAAACAAAGGATGCCAGCAAGGATGTTATTTACAACTAATATGCAGTAAAGTGAATCTGTATTTCTAGTTTAAGATTCAGACTGAAAACGTCAGTCGCTGTATACATTCGAGTAGTACCTCTTAAAAGAAGAGGGTCTAGCTACCACACTAGCTAATGTAAAGAAGAAAAGCAACAAAGGGACGTTTTTATATCAAAATATATTGTTATTTACTTTCATATAAAATCATAAGGGTTCTTAATCAGTCATGAGCATTAATCAGACAATGCATTTCTAATGTACAAGGAATACATCAATTTCTCTTGTAATACAAAAGAAAAAAGTCCAAACTGTTACAAAGAAAACAATGACTTCTAATCTGATAGAAGTAAGTCACTGGAAGCAGATGTCATACAAGCAGAAATGGACGTGAAAGTCGACCTTTCGGTCTTAACGTTTTATTTCACAAGACCTTCATCAGGACGGATAATTATAACATCTAACTATGACCCCTAAAATGACATAATATGACATAAAGTTACTGTATCCCTAATGTGTTGCACAATTCTTAGAGCAGTGTACAGAGACTTTTTGTGCAAAATATATTCAAAATAAATTAATGTTCCTGCATTTTAAACAAAACATGTAGACAAGTCTTATTTCTCAGTTATATACTTTAGTCTTTAACATACATTGGTAGAGTTGGTGTGGCGACAGAGAAATAATGTTGAGCTACTTAGGTTTAAGACACAAAGAACTTAATAAACAGTGAAATGAATTCCAGTGAAATAAATTCCCCACAGTCTACACTTACTTGAGTAGTGAACTATGGATAACCAACTTCAAAGTGTATCTATGTTGTTGGTGTGTAATTCTCTCTACAATGGAGAAAGGCACCAGTTGCACATGTCATGTGTTCATTTGAGCTGGATTATACATGATTTGCCAGATCTAATTTTTACCTGGAAGGGTGTACACCGCACTCCTTTATATCTCGACATGTCTTTTTAATCACAGTAAATAGTCCTTCTCTTTTTATTCACAGAGAAATCTGAAAGAGTAATTAACAGCACTTGTTCTATATTGTATCTTCATTAAAGGGAGATTACAAAGACTGACTGTCGATTGTGTGCCCTGTATTGGATCTGTTTCATATGGCCTATATTTAGCGCAAGACGCGGAGATAAATATTAATATAAATTTCAGCCGTTTGTACAGTGAAGTGAGACCTGCAGTAAGTTTCACTTCAAGTGCTGGAGATTAGATAGTATATATATTTACACATCAGTTACAAGCTATCGTGCACTTCTTTTTACAAATTGATGATT
Source organism: Lissotriton vulgaris (assembly GCF_964263255.1). Taxonomy (NCBI): domain Eukaryota; kingdom Metazoa; phylum Chordata; class Amphibia; order Caudata; family Salamandridae; genus Lissotriton; species Lissotriton vulgaris. Next base: position 1,407,549,134 of record NC_141693.1, on the reverse strand, counting down.
GTATTACTTATTAGAGTATTTAAACAGCCTACATTCTACCTGTCGTTCACTTAAACGAAATCTGGCACGTAAACAACATCAAGAGATGTCTTCAAACTTGCTGTCACATATGCATTTGAACAGGTTTGATTGATGGTGTTAATTAAGTCACTCCGAGGGCTTAAAGTCTTGTTTATGGCGGTGACTTTACTGCATGTTAACACGCTCAAATTAATGAAGACAGCAGGGGGGTTAAAACACACCGCAGTAGCATTTCACCAAACCGGCTCAACTTTGACTGCATCCTGAACAACACTGGTGGCGGCAGGCATTGTAGATAAACTTATGAGTAGAGCCGCTTGTGGAGAACGTCAGGCACTTTAGATACACTTATGGCTAAAACCGCTTGCAGGTCTGCTCAAGTTATCAACAGAAAGACTGGAAAGGGGCGACCACTCGGTCCCCCCGAACGTATGGTGGAGTGCCCCGATCCCCCCGGGAAGCCATTTTGGGCGGGAGGCGTGTCTCGGCTGGTATGCCCGAAGCGGCGTAGCCGGGGCGCGCCTTTTCCCGCCCAAGACTGGGTTGTCCTAGACACCGAAGCCGCTAGCCACGCCCCGGAGGCGGATTGGAGGTGGGTCCACGTCCGCCCGAAGGAGGATAAAAGGAGCGACAAGCCAAGAAAGCATCCTCTTGTTCCTATGCTCTGAAGCTGCACCTCCCCGTTGCCCGTGAGCTCGAGACGGAACGAAGAGCCAATTTTGGAGGATTTAATTTTTGTCTTTGTTCTTTCAGAAAGTCAGCGTTGGACGATGCCGGGCAAGAAGGTCGGAAAGCGGGTCGGTACTGATCAGATGCTCCGCATGCTGGTGAAAGACATGGCCGAGATGAAGAAGCAGATGGCGGCAATGAATGGTGTGGGGGGACCCAAGCGAGTCGTCGGACCCGCATTGCCGGGAGTGATCCCTAACGGGAGAGGTAGAAGGGCCAAGAAGGGAGCGTCGGGGGGGAGGCCCCAGTTCCGGAGGCGCCGCCCGCACACCCAGATACACCGGCTGAGGCCCCGATCCCGGTCCCGAACGAGGGACAACCAATTCCGGTTGTAGTTACCCCCGTGAACGGGGAGGATATGCCTCCTGAACTGGCTGCACAGTTGGCAGCATGGTTGGGGAGAGATAGCGAGGGGGCCACGGCCGATGATGCCAGCGCAGTGATGAAGCAGTTGCGGCAATCGAGAGATGCTGCGAAGGCACCTTGTCCTCTTGTTCCCCTGCAGGCTCCCGTGGAACAACCAGTAGCGGGCGTGAGTTCGGCAGCGACTACGGTCACAGCTACCGGTTCAGGTAAGAAGCTATTGCCGATGGCGGGGGAGGGGTCGGTACCCTCAAGAAGGGAAAAAGTGGCTCAGCATATCCCGATGGAAGTCAAAGAGAGGATATGGGCTGATAAATATATAAACATGTTTTCTTTGCTAACTGATCATTATGAGATTGAGCATGTGAAAATTCAAAAGGAGTTTCTGCACCCGAGTGTTTGGCGCGCAAAAATGGCCGCCTTCAGAGTTGACGAAACAATAGGTAATTGGGGCAGAGCGTTTGGGATGTTGACCGCAATTATGGGGGAACGAAGGCCCGAACTGTTGGCTGAATTACCCGTGTATCAGACACGTATCATGGAGTTTTCTCAGACATATGAAGGTAATCAATGGTTTTTGTACGATAGCATATTCCGTAAGTCCAAGGAGTTCGATGCATCTCTGACGTGGGATTGTTTCGACTCCATTTCCTGGCAAAAAATGGAGAAATCAGGCATGGCGAAGGCGCCATTGTTGCGGGGGAACGGGGGCGAGTCTTCCCGCCACTCATCTGGGGCGCCCTTTCGGGCGGGATCAGGCAATGATCAGCACTCAAGGACGAATGGCAACTCAGGTAAAAAAGGGGCATGCTGGAGTTTTAACAGAGGCAAGTGTACAAGGCCCCAGGGGTCATGCAAGTTTAGGCATGAATGTACAGGGTGCGGGCAGTCCTCGCATCCCGAGACCATGTGCAGAGCCAAAACGGGTGACACGGGAAGTAGGGGGGGCGCCAAACAGGTCTGAAATAGTCCGAGGGGCGCCTTTACCTACCCCGGTCGATACCATGGCAATGATTCCTTGGCTCAACGAATACCCGGATCATAGCTCCGCTGGGGTGTTGCGAGATGGTTTTTCGTATGGTTTCCGCATCCCGGCGGGGAATTTTCAGGGTAAAACACAATCTAGGAACCAACTGTCGGTTCTGCAGAATACAACGGTGGTACAAGCAAAGATTTGGAAAGAGGTGACCCGGGGTCGGGTTGCCGGACCATATGACAGACCGCCAGTTCCTGATTTTGTTTGTTCGCCCCTGGGAGTAGTCCCCAAAAAAGACCCAGACGAATTTAGGTTGATACATAACTTGTCAGCTCCGAGGGGTCTTTCGGTGAACGATGCGATTGACCCAGGCGTATGTTCGGTGCGGTATGCGTCTTTTGACGAGGCCGTCGCCATGTTGAATCGCCTGGGGCCCGGAGCGCTGATGGCCAAATCGGACATCGAGTCAGCGTTCCGGTTGCTCCCGGTACACCCAGACGACCAGCGTCTCCTTGGTTTCATGTTTCAGGGGCGCTATTACATGGATAAATGTATGCCAATGGGTTGCTCCATATCTTGTGCGTATTTTGAGAAATTCAGTAGTTTTCTTCAATGGGCGTTCACAAGAATACCGGGGTTTTCGCATGTTATGCATTATCTTGACGATTTTCTGTTTCTGGGGGCAGCCGGGGACTCGGAATGTGCACAGGCTTTGAATGAATTTTGTGGTCTCATGAGACATTTTGGTGTGCCATTGGCGCCAGGTAAGACTGTGGGACCATTTACTTCGCTCGAGTTTCTTGGAATAGAGCTCGATTCCGAAGAGGGTTGCTTCCGGTTGCCCAAAGAAAAGGTAACGAAATTCAGGGCCCCGCTGGAAACATGTATTAGCGAGACAAAGGTAAATTTGCATCAATTGCAACAGACTGTGGGTCAGCTGAATTTTGCCCTTAGAGTGATACCAATGGCTCGCCCTTTTTCCCGCTCGATTGCACAAGCCATGGTCGGCCTTAAAGAAGGGCACCACCGCACAAGGCTTTCGGCAGAGGTTCGCCAGGACATGCGCATATGGTTGGCATTTCTGGCGGACTTCAATGGTCGTGTGGTCTGGAACAAACGGCGGTGTCCTCCGAGGAGCTGGGGTTGTGGACGGACTCGGCAGGGAGTATTGGTTTTGGCGCCATATTTGGTAATCACTGGTCAGCCCAATCATGGCCATCGTGGTGGCATGAGAGTGGGCTTACAGGTAACATTGGTTTTCTCGAATTGTTCCCTATTCTGGTGGCCTTGAGAACATGGCCTGAGGGGTTTCGGGATCACTCTGTGGTATTCTGGTCTGATAACATGACCGTGGTTGAGTGTATCAATAGTCAGGCAGCACGATGCAAATGGATTTTGAGATTGCTTAAGGAAATTGTCGTGCTATGTATGCAACTGAACGTTCCTTTTTAGGGCAAGACATGTGCCGGGGTTGCTAAATCAAGCAGCTGATGCACTTTCTCGTTCCCGTATGCAGGCCTTCTGGGTTTTTCTGCCCACAGCGGACCCGGTGGCGGCACCATTTCCCGAAGCTCTCTGGTCTCTCGGTGCCCCGAACTACAAAACCTCGTGGGACAGAGTTTAGCACCCAGGACAAGGAAGGCATACGGGTTCTGCTAGGGGAGAGCTTTGGGGCCAAGAAGAGTATGTCCTGAAATTTTTGTTGTCTTTACGTCAGGCAGGCAAATCAGTAGCTACGGCTCAGAGGCACCGATCCGCCATCTCTTTTATGGCCCGGGCGCATGGTATCCAGTACCCCACAGCGTCTTTTGTGGTACAGAAGGCGCTGCATGGGTGGCAACGCCTTGAGGGTCGCAGAGTGACGAAAGGCACCCGATAGGTCTGGAAAAGTTGGCCCTGTTACTGTCCGTACTCCCTGCAACATGTTCATCTCAATCAGAGACGGTGTTATTCCGGGCCGCTTTTGCATTGGAATTCCATGGGGCTATGCGGGTTAGCGAGCTGGTGGCAAAGAACAAGCAGGATACGGGGGGAGGTCTGTGCCGAGAGCACATACAAATTAAGGGGGAGACGATGATGGTCTCGTTTGCCAGGTCCAAGACCGATCAGGGTGCGATCGGGGACAGTATGGTAGTCCAGCGGATTCCCGGATCTCCCATGTGCCCGGTTGCATGCGTTGAGGAGTATTTGGCGCACAGGGCGGCATCATGGGGGGGGACCTTGCTGAGGCACGCAGACGCCACCCCACTGACTAGGTTTCAGTTCCAGCGGGTGCTTGCAATGGCAATTACAGCCGCGGGCTTAAACCCGTGCGACTTTGGGACCCATTCCTTCCGGATAGGGGCTGCTACAGAGGCTACAGCCAGGGGTCTGAGTGTGGAAAAAGTAAAACAGTTGGGGCGTTGGTCCTCGAATTGTTACAAAAGGTATGTGCGGTTGCACATGTTGTGAAGCTGATATCATGCACTCGCGCTTCTTGTTTTTGTTTGGTTTACAGTTTCGCAAGCTTACGAGGCGGGGCGGACTGTGCAGTCGACCCGACACCTGGGAACCAGCGGTCAAAGACCACCGGCGGAGGAGAGAGGGGTGTGGGTCGTGGGCCACTCATACGTGAGGCGTGCCGCGGACGTATTCAAAGCAGGTGACATGTTTCACATGGCTGGGGAATACGGGTACAGGGTGACCTTCTACGGAAGGGGCGGGCTCTGTATTGACCAGTTTCAAACTTTTATGGAGGGCTTGTTAGGGCGGACAAGGTCACCGCCATCTATAGTCATAGTGCATCTTGGGGGCAATGATTTGGTGACCACTGGTCGACGGGTACTTCTCGAGTTGATGCTATCCACTGTAAGTTGGTTGGCGAGAAGGGTTCCGGGGTGCACGATTGCTTGGTCCCATATGATTCCTTGTAAGGTGTGGCGAGGGGCTAATTCTGTGTCTGCTATAAATCATTCGGTAAAGAAAGTGAATAACAAGCTTGGTAGACTGTTTCGTACAAGTACATTGCATTCGATTCCGCATGGATGTATCAGGGGGGACCATATGTATCTAGAGGATGGGGTCCATTTGTCCCGGGTGGGGAATTCTTTACTCATAGGAGACCTCGTAGCCTGGTTAAAGAGTTTACAGCCATGACCTTTAAGTAGGAGTTTTTTGTGGGGGGTCCGGATAGCCGGTCAACTATCCGGCCTGTGGCGGTAAGGTCATGATCGGTGAGCAGTAATTGGAAGATCCCTAGAGGTGGGGGCGTCACCCATTACGGATGGGAGCGCCCGGGGGGAGGCGGCCATTGGCCCCTCAACGGGGAGGCGGTCCCCTCTAAGGATGGGGACGCCGAAAGGGAAGGCGGCCATAGGCCCCTCCCTGGGGAGGAGGGGCTGCAGGGCCTCTCCTGGGAATTTCCCGGGGCCAGGACATCTGCGACGGCAGATGTGGTAAGTTGTGTGGGGTGGGAGGGGGGTCTACGCTACCTTCTAGACACCTCACACGAGTCCTCGGAGGACCACTAAGATGGCGTCGAGTTAACATGGGGCCCCCGTCAAGACAAGGGAAATTGGAAATAGGCACAAAGGTGTAGTCCTCTGTGCGACCGCCCCTCACAAGTGAGGGGGGAGTTCTGGTTTAGGGATCTGACACCGGTTACGACCTTGCCGTTGGCCCGTAATGTTAGGATGTACAATTTCAATTTTAGAAATGCATTTGCAGGATGTTTAGTATCGGCTAGGAGAACCTTTGTATTAGAGATGTGTTAAGGTTAGCCAAGAACATCGTAATGTGGAAATGAAATTGTACATGATATGAAACTGTTATTTTAATGTTTTAATTTTGTTTCATATTTTAATAAATACGGCCGGGAGGGTAACTCCCTCCCGCCTTCCAAAAGTTTAGAACCGTTTCCGTACTCCCATTCTTGGGGATTGTGTTGAGAGGGGGTGGCGGGTATCTCAGCCATATGGAAAGGGGCGACCACTCGGTCCCCCCGAACGTATGGTGGAGTGCCCCGATCCCCCCGGGAAGCCATTTTGGGCGGGAGGCGTGTCTCAGCTGGTATGCCCGAAGCGGCGTAGCCGGGGCGCGCCTTTTCTCGCCCAAGACTGGGTTGTCCTAGACACCGAAGCCGCTAGCCACGCCCCGGAGGCGGATTGGAGGTGGGTCCACGCCCGCCCGAAGGAGGATAAAAGTAGCGACAAGCCAAGAAAGCATCCTCTTGTTCCTATGCTCTGAAGCTGCACCTCCCCGTTGCCCGTGAGCTCGAGACGGAACGAAGAGCCAATTTTGACCCACCCACCAGCCCCTGAGGACAGCGAGTTGTTTGAATAAAGTCGTGTGACGTGTTATTGTTTTTCTTACAGGTTCTTCTGAATAAAGTCGGAATTTTGATATGCAATAAAGTTGATAAACTGCATTTTCAACACGTTTATTCAAAAGTAGTTGCCCAGAGTTGAACAGTGATGTTCTGTAGAGTTTATACTTTGAATGCTTAAGTAGAGTTGTTTTCTCCTCTTTAGCCTTAGATTGTCGTATTTATTTTTGGTCGGGCGGTAAGGTCATGATCGGTGAGCAGTAATTGGAAGATCCCTAGAGGTGGGGGCGTCACCCATTACGGATGGGAGCGCCCGGGGGGAGGTGGCCATTGGCCCCTCAACGGGGAGGCGGTCCCCTCTAAGGATGGGGACGCCGAAAGGGAAGGCGGCCATAGGCCCCTCCCTGGGGAGGAGGGGCTGCAGGGCCTCTCCTGGGAATTTCCCGGGGCCAGGACATCTGCGACGGCAGATGTGGTAAGTTGTGTGGGGTGGGAGGGGGGTCTATGCTACCTTCTAGACACCTCACACGAGTCCTCGGACGACCACTAAGATGGCGTAGAGTTAACATGGGGCCCCCGTCAAGACAAGGGAAATTGGAAATAGGCACAAAGGTGTAGTCCTCTGTGCGACCGCCCCTCACAAGTGAGGGGGGAGTTCTGGTTTAGGGATCTGACACCGGTTACGACCTTGCCGTTGGCCCGTAATGTTAGGATGTACAATTTCAATTTTAGAAATGCATTTGCAGGATGTTTAGTATCGGCTAGGAGAACCTTTGTATTAGAGATGTGTTAAGGTTAGCCAAGAACATCGTAATGTGGAAATGATATTGTACATGATATGAAACTGTTATTTTAATGTTTTAATTTTGTTTCATATTTTAATAAATACGGCCGGGAGGGTAACTCCCTCCCGCCTTCCAAAAGTTTAGAACCGTTTCCGTACTCCCATTCTTGGGGATTGTGTTGAGAGGGGGTGGCGGGTATCTCAGCCATAATAAGTTTGCAGTCTGTCCAAGGCGCAAGCCTCTTACTTAAGTCAAGACTTGGCTTACAATAAGTTAGAGTAATTCGCAGAGGCGTTATTGCATGTTTACACGCTAAGGTTATATCATCATATGAGCGTGCATCCTGGAGTCGTTTCGCTTACTTGTTATTAGACTTTCGAAGCAGCATAAGTTCCACGTTCGCAGTATGGGAACGTTTCTGCCGGCGTAGTCACGGTCGGGAACAGCTGTATATGTGACAGCTTGTTCATTTAAACACCCGTTACCGGATGTGTTGATGGAGATAACGCGAGAAAGAGACACGTGATCTCACTGGTTGGGAGCCTTACTACAGAGAATCCTACATATGGCGGCCATTTCTAAACTGGTTGAAGCCTTATGTTACCATATTGCCTAAGGGAATTCACATTCAAATTGACTTAAAATATATGAAGAGATCACGTTCAGGTGTGTGTTATATGTCAGTTGTCTTTGTTTATCATTTTCGTTTTTAAGGTCAGCATACATCACAGCTTTTTCTGAAAAAGTTGCTTTCAAGTCGGCCATTTCTAAACGGGTTACATCATAATGTTACCCTGCTGTCTTAGAGCCTAACCCATCAAAATGACTTAAAAGTTATGAAAGGGAGATGTAAGTGTGTTATCAAAAATTCTCTAACTGTCCTGTTTTGTATTTATATCCTTCCTAAATATTACTTCCTGCATTGGCTTAGGGACTTGAAATATGACATGGTCGGGAATCCGGAATTTTAAACGAATTACAAACAAACGTGTACAAAGCCGTCTTTCATCTCCCAAGAGCAGCGTCACCAGCACAGATTCGCCTGGAATTTGGACTCCAAAATCAGAAATTCCAGAAGCAATCTGTCTTTGTGAAATTATAATGGAAATTTCGCTCTTCGGAACACGGCACCCTGAATAATCTATGCAGGTCAGTAATAAAGGCCCAGTTTGATGATAAAATCCTGTGTTCATGAGGTGAATACCTGAGAATAGCTCTCAAAGAACTGGGCATTCGAGAGGCATGGGATAGCAAGATGGAGAGGGTGGCGTTCAACAAAGTGTGCAATGGCTCCGCAAAACAATTATCTTTTTTAGAAGACAAAAACACAATGGTAAAAAGGCGACATTCCTGGACAGTGATAAATTCATATGTAAATTTAAAACCTCAAGCCTATCTAGCAGCTCATTTTAATTTATTCCTGAAAAATAAGTTTATGCTGTATCGGTTTGGGGGATACGAAACAAAGGATTTGCAACCAAGTTGGAAAGGGAAATACGATAATGAAACTTGCAGATTATGTGGATATCACAGGGAGTCCCTTTGTCACCAGATATGTGTCTGTCCAGCAGTTGGTGAAGCAAGAAAAATGCTCTTAAAAACCATCCTAACAGAACTTAATATACGTACCTGCAAGTAGACCGTTACCTGTTGGGCAGGGGGGTCATCAAATATCTTAATCTGTAGAGGGGTAAAGCTTTTGAACATGATTGACTCACTTTTAAAAAAAGCGGACATTGGATCAGGAAATACGGTTACTAATGAATTGTAAAATCTCGAGTGAGCCAGCTTGTTGGCTGCTTTTAAAATCATCTATGCAGCCCAGCAACTGATATTTCTCTGGCTAGATGTAATAATGTGCTCCTACAATAGCCAATGCTCAATAGCCAGGTACTAGCACATTCATGAGAATAGGAACTTTTTTTAAAGCAATGTTATCTGGTGATCTGTAATTACTTATGCAGCTCTACCGTTTTTGTCACTTTGATCAGCCCCAACAAATTAATTTTGAAAGTATTAGTATGTTTTGAGTTGGCTCTTTGGTAAACATCAGTATAATATATTGTATTGGCTATGTTTTAATTATTGTAGTATGTTATAATATGTTATAGAATCTTAGAAGTATATACATTTTTATATGTAAATGGTATGGTCTGTCGAAGGCAGGCTGACACAGTAAATTAAATGGATACCTGGTGCTCCCTTTGAATTGGGGGTAGATTTTGGAGTTTACCCTCCACCGAGGTGTCTAGAATTTCCTGTCTCCCTGACCTGGTCGCGGACTGTCTAGGGGCACAGTAGGCCAGTGTAATGTTCTTAGTGTGTGAGCTTGGACAGTGCCTTTAAAGTTCATGTGTGGTAAATGACAGCTCCGCCCCTTCAAGCCAGGATTTCCCATCCTGCCAACACCCAGGCCCTATATTGTGATATTGTCTGGGGGGAATGCACAAAGGCCAACTGTCAACTACACCTAGTCATGTGACCCAGGAAACAGGCTTCTGGAAACAAACTGTTAGTACAAGAACATTCCAACTCACTAAAAGTGGCATTTTCAAAATGGTGACTTAAAAATCTGACTTTATCATTAAAGAGGTTATTATAGTACAATTCTTCAGACACCAAACATGATAGTTCTACCTGCTTCCAAACAAAGGGTATCACTTATTAAATATGAGGTAAACAAAGGTACTCTATGGAAGAGATAGGCCTTGCAATAGTGGAAAATAAATCATAGACTTGTTCACTACTAGGGCAGGTAATATAGAATGGTTTTAAATGCACCACACACTGCCCTATGGACGTTTTAGCACATACCCTTGAGGTGACATGTCTATTAAAAAGGAATGCTGAAGCTTACAAAATGTTTATTTTGCCAGGTTGAAATTGCAGCTTAAAACTGCAAACCCAGGCTGTAGCAGTAAAAGGTTTTAAAATGCTACTTAAGAGGGTGGCACAATAATTGCTGCAGATCCACTTGTACTATTTACTTTGCTAGTCCTGGGTACATGTAGTACACTTTTCTATTGACTTACACGTAAATTAAATATACCAATTGTATGTAAGCCAATTTCACCATGTTTGAAGGAGAGAGCACATGCCCTTTAGCATCGCTTAGCACTGTTGAAAGTACCTTGCAATACATTGTTTTTAAAACTTAAACCAAAAGCATAGAAAAGTAATAAACAGAATATAATTCCTCATTCAGCTCAAAGTCTGTTTTATTATGATAGTACAATTCTACCAAGAAAAAATACAGTTTAACCTTCATCAGTGCCTGAATATTGGAGGATGACTCCAAGGAGAAGCCATCTTAAGAAAACACAGGGAACAAATATAGTTCAATTCTTGAATACCAACATCAGAAATGGAAGACTTAATAATAACCTATTACAACCCAGCAGAGCTCATTCTACCAGTGTTTGACTATACCATGCATAATACGAAATTCGCCATGCATCAACATGTCGGACCTTTAAAAAACATAAGCCTAAACTTGACTTTGATGTGTATTACAAAAATGTAGAGGTTCCCAAAGTTACGTTAAATCTCAGAAAGCCACATACAAACTTTCCATAGCCTCTTCAAAGGCTTGAGTTCTGATCATTTTGTTATACTATTGAGAACAAAATGGGGCCATATTTGTTTTTTAACAATGTAGGAACAGCGAACGAGCCACCGCAATTGCTGTCGATATGAAATAATATTGAAGCTTACACAGATGTTAAACTGAAGTAATGACTAGGAAATCTGAATACGTTTTATGTAAGATTCTTCTTTATTGGCAACCTCGAGCATCATCCAGACATGAAGAAGTATCACCAGCTCCAGTATATCTGACACTGACATTCTACTCATGCAAATGCATATTAAGAACACTCTGTAGTTCTGGTTCTCAATTCTACATTACCAGAATGATTCTATATTCTACACATACCAAATTATGCTTATTATTACACGTCCCCTTTCTTACAAAAAAAACAACAAAAAGAAAGAAAATTTAACAACTGAAACTAGTATTATAGTATATTAATATTATTCATCACATACATAATCTTCAAGTCGCTTAGGTTCCATAATCTTCCTAGCAAAAGTGCTAACCTTCCTTCCATTACTCACACCTTGCAAATTGTCACCACTCAGCTCTGTACAACCATGGTCTTTAATTCCTGTGTCCACCCCTAGTGTTAAAGTTTAGATTTCAGTATGAGCATCACCGGCGCCATCTTGTCCTAAACCTAGGTCCATACGAGCACGTAAGCGGCAGCCATTTTAGGCACCATGGCCACTTCCTACATTGCCAATTGCCTGAACGTCTCCCTGACCTCGCTAGCATCCCCCGCGCGCTGGCAGCCCCCATGCACACATGCCTGAACCATAAACGCACCTACAGCGCAACCCTGCCCCGGAGCCACTTCCCGTGCCGGACCACATTCTCTTTCATCCCTTTCACTCGAACAGCCCCTTTTGATAACCCCTTCCTCTGTACCCGATTGTCCGACCCGATCCGAGGCCATCACCTAGCCCTGCGGATGCAGTTTATTGCCCCCCTACTTTACAATCTGCCTTTCATCAAAGAAGCCGGGATTAATCAATGTTACTACCCCATGAGATCTGACGGATTGCACACATTTCGATTCCCAACGGAATGTCCAGCTTCGCGATAGTCATCACCTGCTGAGATTGGGGTTGGGGCCTCTGCTGTGAATACGTGTGGGATCGGGCCTGAAGCGGGGATTCCGGTGATGTCTTACTGTACTTCAAAGTAATGTTAAGAATGTGTCTTCATGCAATAAAGCAATAAACTACAGTATAAGAGGCCAGGCCACAGAGATGCAGTTAGAGCACCTCGAGACGATACCCTGTTTGTCCGATCTGACGTGCTTTGCTCTGGAGAAATAAAAACCCTTTTCCTGCTATCCAGTTTCCAGCGTCCGCCTCTTTATTTGATAATTATTAAATGGTTCAGAGGCGACTACCGCCAAGCAGTACTTGAAGGTCTTCTACAGAAAACTGCTTTTCCACAATTGGCGTCCCAAACGTGGGGCCCATCAGCGACACGTGGGTCCAGTGAGAGAGGTCCTAACGACAAAGTGAACAACTGCAACAATCGGGAAGTGCTCCTGCCTGAAGGACCCCCGTCCGGCAGCCGATCATCCGACCTTCACCGGTTCTGGACGGACCTCTCTCGAGTGATCTATGGTCCTGACCGGGAGCCCTCAGGAGTGCCACGGCAATAACGGAGAATAGAGGACGATCGGGCGCTGGAAGTGGAAGATGAGAAACTGTCCATACGGTCTGGGTGAGGTCGTGCAGCACGACTCTTTTTGTTTGATTGACTGATTGATTGTTTTTGATAATACTAATATTACTTATTGATTGGTTCGTTTAGCCTTTGTTGCTACTCAATATATTTATTGGTATTTTTGAGATATTCTCTGTTTGCAAACAACAAAGAATAGAAATATTCTGTCTAGTCTTTGCAAGTAGTGAACTATAGGTAGTGCGGACCTTTGTCCACCATTGTTTGAGATCTTCACTTGTCCGATATACATCAAGCCTATCTTCTCCCCACTGATTGGTGGTTGGTTCAGCCCAGACTGTTTATTAGAGGTAGATCCTCCAGCTCCACTGGAAGGCACCCCTAATAAGGACATGTTTACGAAATATGGACTAGTCGCTGCAGCTTATAGTAAGTTATGGCATAAAAACACTAAAAAGGATCGAGAAAGTCAGTGGCCACTGATAGGATCTTTTGACCTCTATAAAATAGATGCGCTAGAAATAGAAATAAGAATAAAACCACGCCAACCTTGCTTGGTAGTCTTGGCATGTGGCGCAAGGAAGCAACGCAACGCAAAAAGAGAGACGAAGCAAGGTTCGATAAAGAGCTACAAAAAGCAGCTCATCTAGCCGGTAAACAGCTAGAAGAGGAAATCAGAGAAAGAGAAAGAGTTAAAAGAGAACAAGAATCAGAAACCTCGGGCCAATGCCCTGTTAGAACATCCTCATGCCTTACCCTGAACTCCCATCAAAACAAAGAGCAGATGATGATTTACTTTTAGGTCCCCCAATCATCTATATGCCCCCTCCTTATGCCCCTACCCATCCTTTAGTACAGCCCCTAAAACCCCAGAGCCTAAATGAAGGTAGTGCTAGGGCCTCGGTATCCATGGCCTCCGCGCCGACTGAGCCTCTTGTACTAAATGTTGTATCAAAAGAGGCCTAAGACAAACCTGATCCTGGACAGAACCCCCTGAAAGCTATAATGGAACTCCCACACAAAATTGTGAAGAAAATAAAGACTCTAATCCCTGAGAAAAAAGTAGACTGGTCAATAATAACAGCTTGCTGCCAGACACCCCAAGAAGATGTCTCCGAATATTTCTCACGGTTCAAAACGGTGTTCTCCGATTACAGCGGTCAGGACATGACTACTGAAACCGGACATCACTTATTCATGCAAAATGACGTTAAGGGTCTGTTGCAGGAAGTTTCGCAGAAACTACAGGCTAGCGAGAGTAGTTGGGCAGCCTCAAAGCCTTCGGCCATCCTTCAGATGGCGCAATATTATGAACATCAAAAGAACGAAAATGATAGAGCATCAGAGAAAAAGAAGAAAGACTTAAAGGAGCGAGTCATGATAGCTCAGTTGCAAGGAGTAAATTTAGGGAAGGAACCCTACAAAGGAAACTACCAACAAAATGTCTCCAGAAATCCACCTCCTATAAATAATGCACCCACACCCTACACTGGACGTAGAGATTTAGGCGAGAACCAATGCGCATTTTGCAAAAAATACGGACATTGGAAATCACAATGCCCGGTCCTGCTAGAAATAAACAGAAACAAAGAGACTAGAGACTTAACGAACAGACCAAGAAATAGAGGATGCGGGCGGGGGTACACAAACGAGACTAATGACGAAAAACCTGGTAGAGTTAACACCTTTGACCGTCCCCGACAGAACCAATACCAACAATCCGACTATGACAACGCTTACAACTTTGCAAAGGACTGCCTAGGGCAAGGGAGGGATCCAGTTGAGCTCTATGTTGACCAGCAAGGGCCTTATGTCACCGCTAAGGTCCTGGGCACAAAGTCTCCATTTCTGGTGGACACGGGAGCAACACGTAGTGCATTATCCAAACGACTGATTCCAAGGTCTGGCTCACACGTAACATCAATAGGTTTTGATGGTACGCCCTCCGCTAATCCCTTGTCCAAACCAATCCATTTTGATCTGGAAAATTATATCACCGACACAACATTCCTTCTCTCCTCCAATACCGCCAATGCCATTATGGGTCTCGACTTACTGAAACATTTTCGAGCAACTATTAGATGCTCACCTGACGGAGTCCGAGTCATTTTGTATGACAATCCCAAGCTGCTCAGACCTTGTCCCTCACAACACATGTACTCCATAACAGATGCCGATATGTCTCTGCTTGACACTTTATCTTCTTACTTATGGGCAAAGGCAGACTCAGACGTAGGACGGATGATGATAGACCCAGTGCATGTGACTGTACGACAGGACGCAACGCTACCAAAATTACCGCAGTCCAAAATATCACCGAAGGTGAGAAAGCATTGGTAGAAATTATCCAGTCCTTAGTGAATGCAGGAGTGGTAGAGGAAGTAGTCAGCAACATTTGCAACAGTCCTATCTTACCGATTATCAAAAGGCAAGGAGAGGGAGATGAGAAAGCGTACCGCTCCATCATTGACCTACGAGAGATCAACAAAATAGTTGTGCCACAGTACCCCGTAGTCTCTGACATCCCCACCATTCTAACACTGATCCCGTCCACTGCCACCGCATTCACCGTGGTTGACCTCAAAAACGCCTTTTTCTCCATACCCATCCACCCAGACAGCCGCTACCTCTTTGGATTTACCCTAAAATCCCGCTCATATAGATTTTGTAGAGGCCCCCTAGGGTACACCGAAAGTCCGAGCATTTATAGCCAGGCACTCAAGAAACAGTCAGTTGCAGTTCAGTTACCGGACGGAGTGGTGTTGATACAATACGTAGATGACATCCTTCCAGCAGCCGACACCACTCCGCTCGCAGTCACAGCCACTATCCGACTCCTACATTCCCTTGCAGAGAATGGTCACAAGGTTTCCCAAAAGAACTTACAGTTTTGCAAACCCCAAGTGACATACTTAGGCCGCCTCTTATCTAAAGAATCCAGACCATTTTGGAAACCCCCATCCCTAAGAATCAGAAGCAAGTCCGCTTTCTGGTAGGCCTCACCTCATTCTGCGGGCAGTGGTTGCCAAACTTCAATCTCATTGTTAAACCCTTACTTTCCCTTCTGGCCAAAGATACTCACTTCCCACTCCCTTGGACCCCCGAATGCCAAACCTCCTTCAAAGAGTTACGAGATGCCCTCTGTTCAGCACCCATTCTAGGAACCCCAGACTACTCCAAACCCTTCTCACTCTACACCCACGAAAGGGAGGGATGTGCTTTATCTGTCCTAACACAATCCATTAGCCCCAAACAACGCCCTTGTGCTTACTTCTTTGCCACTCTTGACCCCGTAGCCAGAGCTTTACCAGCTTGCCTACGAGCTATAGCAGCTGCCGCCGTCTCAATACGACAGAGTGAAGGATTTGTACTTTCAAACCCCCTTACAGTGTTAGTACCCCATGCTGTTGACACCCTCCTGAACCAGACCAAGACTCAACACCTGACCAGTGCACGACTGACTGGATACAAACTGACACAATTAACACCACACATTACCTTGAAGCGATGTACCACTTTGAACCCGGCTACCTTGTTAACACTACCTGAGAACGACCCCAATGTCACTCCCCTGCATGACTGTGTGTCCCTCACTGACAAACAGACTAAGAGTAGGGTAGACCTCCGAGACACTGCCTTCCCAGAACCTGATGGAGAGCTATGGGTAGATGGCTCATGTATCAAACTCCCTGACAGCACCACCTCAGCTGCATATGCTGTTACCACCGCCCGAACTGTTGTTGAAACTGCTCACATTACCCAACGATCCGCACAGGCGGCAGAACTAATTGCCCTTACACGAGCATGTATTTTAGCAGCAGGGACAACAGCAAATATATATACGGACAGCCAGTATGCCTTTGGGGTGGTTCACCATTTTGGGCTTCTATGGAGGGAACGTGGATTCCTGACCTCACACTGCACACCGATCTTACACGGAGATCTAGTCTCCGCCCTGACTGAAGCAGTCCTCCTCCCCAAACAACTGACCGTAATCAAATGCCAGGCACACAAGAAAGTGACGGACATTGTAGGACAGGGAAATGCCCTGGCCGACATCACTGCCCGAACCACAGCCGAAAACAGAACAACAACACGAATGTATGTGACCAGGTCACAAGCAGAAAAATGGACAGATGCTAGGGAGACTATAGAAGACATCCAATTGATAAGTACTCCACATGAACTGACTGAATGGGCACAGGTGGGACTAAAAGACGATGAAGGCTGCTGGGGGACGAAAGACACGGATAAATGGTTGCTGCCCAATGCTTACCTGATCCCCATACTGACCATAGCACACTCACCTGCACACATAGGATCTGCCCCTATGACTGAGCTAATCACCAGAGTATGGCACAATGACAAAATATCAGACGCAGAGAAACGCCTAATTCAGCATTGCATGATATGCCTACAACACAATCCAGGGAAAGGGACTGTAGTACCTTGGGGAGGGTTTGGGGTCCCTGACCATCCATTCTAAATCATCCAAATGGAATACATTCAGCTAGAGAGGTGCCATGGTCTAAAATACGTGCTAGTGATTGTGTGTGCGTTAAGCAAATGGGTGGAAGCTTACCCCACTCGAGACAATACCACCTTCACTACTGCCAAGGTGTTGTTGAAGGAGTTTTTCCCATGCTACAGCCTCTGTAGAATTTTGTGGAGCGACAATGGCCCCCACTTCGTAGCCGAAGTTATCCAACTCATACTGAAAGGGTTCTGTGTAAAACAGAAATTTTCCACCCCCAATTTGCAGGCCTGGTAGAACGCCACAAAGCCACACTAAAACTAAAGCTAGAGAAGATAGTTGCCACCACAGGACTGAAATGGCCTGCTGCCCTCCCATTGGCATTGTTATCAATGCGCTTCACTCCAACCAAACACCACCTAACTCCGTACGAAGTCGTCTTCGGCTGGCCTATGAATATTTGGGCTGCGCCAAAGCCGACATCCATCCATTAAGTCCCGGACATCCTAATGTTTGATTATCTGCACAATTTAACAAAAAAACTAACTGTTATACACCAACAGGTGCAGCAAGCCATACCAGATGCGTCCAGGGGCCCCGGACACGACATCCGACCTGGGGACTACGTGTTCATCTGAAATTTCCAAAGAACGAAAAGCTTCGTACCCAGGTGAATGGGCCCCTGGCAAGTCTTGATCACTACCCGAACTGCACTTCCATAGAAGGAAAACAAAATTGGCTGCATGCACACCATTGTCGAAGGATATCCCCAACTCTGACAGCGACCGAAAACGTGGACACCCAAGAAGAGTTCCTGACAAAAGACCGACCAGCCCTGAGTTGTGACCCAGAAACAGAGACACTTGAATTGGCAGAATTTCCAGATCCCACTGTGCCAACCAGAAAAGGGTACAACGACGAAAGGAGAATGCTTCGGCCAAGCAGACCACTAACTAAGTCAAAAATCTCAGTGCGGTAGCTAACACTACAAAGGCTACCAGGAGAGACGCCAGACAAAGTATGTGGTCCTGCCCGTCACCAAGCCTCTTGAAGGTGATGGAAGATCCCGGATATCCGAAGACCCACCGTAAAGACCCCAAGACTGCCAAGCTGCATAGCACAAGAACAATTGCCTCCCTCATCTGCCTCTTGCTGATGGTCACAGTTTGGATCTTGGAAGAAAGTGCTCCCACTCACAAGACAATGATACCGACTGTGCAGCCCAACACCATGAAAGAACATTATCTCATTTCGCTTTCACCCCAACTCGAAGAACGGTGCAAAGAATTTTGGAACAATTCATTTGTACAATTGCTGCATCAACACAACCTTGCTGCATATGCCACAAACTGTTGGATCTGTGGGCTGCTTCCCCATGCAACTGGACACTCTATCCCCATCATCCCTTCACCTTTCTCTTTGCATGGATCCTGCCTTGCCTGGCTGATACTCCTACAAGGGAGCTACAAAGACAATGCAACATCCGATGAAACAGTTGCACAGTTCCACGATGAGTTCTGGCTGAACAAAACAGGAAAAACCTCTGCTCCCTTTTGCCCTCTGACTTCCAACACCACTTTTCAGAAAAACATCCTGGATAAAGGAAGAATCGAAATGCAGGTGTTCAACAATCCAGCCAGACCCACCTTCTCCTACCTTCGGAAACAGACAGTCGCAACTCTGACTGTGGCCCTATCTGTGGTGAACGTCTCAGGCCTTGTCTGCATTGAAGGTCATGGGACGAAAATCGTGGGCCACAGCTCCTGCTGCATCACAAGGACTCTGAACACTGCTGATCCTCCATCTTTCGTTGCCTCTCCGAACATGTACTTTGTCTGCGGTGCAAAAGCCTACACCTGGCTCCCAAAGGGCTGGGGTGGCGCCTGTTACATTGCCTTTGTCCTCCCTCCAACATATGTGGCACCAGTGAATCATCACAGGCAGAAGCGAGCAAAAGACATAGAACAAGCAGATTCCACTGCATCACAGTTTCTAGATGCAGCAAAAGGACACATTCCTCTCTGGGGTCCGATGGCAAACAGTCGAGCCATCCGTCATCTGACCCACGTTGTCGAAACAGCATTGAACCTCATGGCTGGTATCCTCATGAATAATACAGCCGAGCTACAGGTGGTCCGCCTGGTGGCTCTTCAGAACCGTCTCGTCCTAGACGTGGTGCTAGCGGATCATGGAGGAGCATGCCGCATCATTGGATCTAGCTGCTGCACCTTCGTACCGGATAACTCACCATCAGTTTTCAAAGCAATTGAACACCTCCACAGACTTTCATCAGAGGTCCATCAGGAACAAGAAGGCTGGTCGCTTGGGAGCTGGTTCTGGAGCACTTTGAAAGACTGGGGTTGGAAATTATTAATGATAGTATTGGTACCAGTTTTCATAATATGTGGTTGCTGCTTGGGGATACAATGCATACCGCCTCTGTGCTCTCTTTTCATGAACTCTATTTTCCCTAAGTCTTTGGACTCTAGAACTGAACGTATGTAAGCCTTATATGATCTAGAAGTACGGAATATAATGTGCATCAATACAGACTAACAAGTTGGCTAGAGATGTTCAAAAGGGTGCACTGTTAAAGTTTAGATTTCAATATGAACATCACTGGGCCATCTTGTCACAAACCTAGGTCCGTACGAGCGCGTAAGCGGCAGTCATTTTAGGCACCATGGCCACTTCAATATTGCCGATTGCCTGCACGTCTCCCTGACCTCGCTAGCATCCCCCGCGCGCTGGCAGCCCCCATGCACACATGCCTGAACCATAAACGCACCAACAGCGCAACCCTGCCCCGGAACCACTTCCCGTGCCGGACCCACATTCTCTTTCATACCTTTCACTCGAACAGCCCCTTTTGATAACCCCTTCCTCTGTACCCGATTGTCCGACCCGATCCCAGGCCATCACCTAGCCCTGCGGATGCAGTTTACTGCCTCCCTACTGTAGAATCTCGCCTTTCATCAAAGAAGCCGGGCTTAATCAATGTCACCACCCCATAAGATCCGACTGATTGCACACATTTCGGTTCCCAACAGAATGTCCAGCTGCGCGATAGTCATCACCTACTGAGATTGGGGTGGGGGCCTCTGCTGTGAATACGTGTGGGATTGGGCCTGAAGTGGGGATTCCGGGGATGTCTTACTGTACTTCAAAGTAATGTTAAGAATGTGTCTTCATGCAATAAAGCAATAAACTACAGTATAAGAGGCCAGGCCACAGAGATGCAGTTAGAGCACCTCGAGACGATACCCTGTTTGTCCGATCTGATGTGCTTTGCTCTGGAGAAATAAAAACCAGTTTCCTGCTTTCCAGTTCCCAGCGCCCG
This sequence comes from Lissotriton vulgaris, assembly GCF_964263255.1. Lineage (NCBI taxonomy): Eukaryota > Metazoa > Chordata > Amphibia > Caudata > Salamandridae > Lissotriton > Lissotriton vulgaris. The sequence continues at coordinate 1,407,528,883 of NC_141693.1, read as the reverse complement.
CCTCTTTATTTGATAATTATTGAATGGTTCAGAGGCGACTACCGCCAAGCAGTACTTGAAGGTCTTCTGCAGAAAACTGCTTTTCCACACTAGTACTTCTCTGGTGAACAGCTCAGCCGAGATATCACTCTGATCATTTCCCATCTGAACACTTGAATTGCTACTATCCAGATTAGAAGTAGAATTTCTACTAACCCTTTCAGTATAAGTATTAATCCAGCTGTAGGCACATTTTGCTTTCTGTTGAGAACACTTTAATTTGTAACAATCAACATTCTTGAACAAGGATGAGTGACTCATATGACAAACACTGCCATCAGTTAATTTCACATTATTATTCATCATCTTAACTATCTGTATGAGAATACTAAATTTGTTTTTTTCTTTAACTACTGTCTCGTTTGCCTTTACATAAATCCACTGCCCAACAGTGACATTCACATCATGTACACCGTGTTTCTCATTAAAGTATTTTTTATTCTTTGGCTGAGAAGTTAAAGAACATTTCCTGATTTCTTCAGCATTCCACTCAACATGTTTGCCTCTATTCATCCATCCTGGATTGACTTTGGAATGTGGGATATGACCTCTCATTACACCAAATGGATCTCACCAATGGTATCATGATCAGTCACTGTGTATGTCCATACCATCTTCTTCAATTCACAATCTAAATTTTTCCTGCCTTGATTTGCTAACTGCAGCACACCTTTAATAATATGGTTGACCCATTCCACGGCACCATTCCCCCATGGATGATAAAGTGCAGTTAATCTTGTTAAATCACTGCAAAATCAAGAAGCGCCTTCATCTCAGCAAACTTAAACTGAAAATAATTTTCTGTAAGTATGGTTTTAAGGAAGCCCTCACGCAAAAATACACCATCCAGAAATTTGTTTACACTACCAGTATCCACCTTATTGACCACTTTAAATTCAATCCATTTAGAAAACAAATCTACTAATCCAAGAATATATTTATGTGACCCTTCACTCCACAAGACAGGACCCATGATGTCCAACGCCAGATCATCCCAAGGAAGGGAAGGGCAACCTAAAGAGCTCAAAGGCAGATTAAATAAGTGTTTTTTTTCGACTTATCGGAGCTCTCACAATCTATACAAGACCTCACAAATCTCTCAGTTTCAATATCAATCTTGGGCCACCAACACAACAATATGATATTCCTTTTGGTTCATGTTATACCAATATGACCATCATGACAAATGGAAATGATCTTGCTCCTTAAACTGCGTGGAGGAATGACTTTGTCACCACTCACCACAAACCTGCCTTCAACTCCTAATTCATCCCTGACTTACCAAAACACTTTCAATTCACCAAGAAGTTCAGAACACATCCCCATCCATTTTCAATTTTAGTTTTAACAAGGTTAATAATTTCATCTTTCTTTTAGGCTTTCTTCCATTCTTCTTTTGCAAACCCAGCAACACATACATCATACCAAGGACTCGCAAATCAGCTGTGACATTCTTCTTTCCTGGAACATACTGTACATCATAAATAAAATCTTGCAAACACATTGAGAGTCTAGCAATTCTTGCAGACACTTTGGACAAACCTTCAGTAGTGAGCAGTTTAGTCAAAGGCTTATGATCAGTTTGAACACAAACCTTCTTACCCACAAACAATTCTGAAAGTGTTCCAGAGCCCACATACAGGCCAAAGTTTCAATCACAGAATACTTTTGTTCAGTGGGAGAAAGCAATCTAGAGACAAATGCTATTTCAATTTCTCCTCCATGGTCATTTGATTCAGTGAACGCACCACCCAAACCTTTCCACTAGCATCTGTAGTGATGAAAGTTGCAGCAGTGGGGTTGAACGCTTTGTAGCCTGGGAGCTTCACTGATAGCACATTTGATATCTAAAAAAACATTTTGACATAGGCTGGACCACTCAAACTTGCACTTGTTCTTTAACATAGCTCACATTTCATGAGTTCTCTGAGAACAACTTTCAACAAACTTTGAGTAGAATTTGAGTAGCTCATTTTTGTCCTTGGGAGAAGGATCATTGTTGATCACTTCTAGAAGTTTCTCCTTAGATTTAATACATCTAATAATTTGTCACTAATTTCATGTCCTATATAAGTGACTTTCCTTTCAGCGAATTTACATTTACTCATTTCAGCAGTCAGATCTTTCTTGCAAAGAATGTTAAGTACTTTCCTCAATATTTCATCATGGTGTTTTCTAGTTTGACCCATGATCAAAATAGCGTCCTGTGAAATTGTTACTTCTTTTAAGTCACAAAAAAAGGTTCAGATATAAGTTTTTGGAAGACGGCTGCTGCTGATGCTAAACCAAACGGCATGCGTCTGAATTGGTAACACCGTAAGGGTGTGCAAAAAGCCATAAGATGTTTACATGTTTTATTTAACACTATCTGGTGATATGCCGCAGATGCAGATAGGTCTAATGTAGAAAACCATTTAGCATTTCTTGTCAAGGTTACCATCTCATCAATACGAGATAAGGGAAACTGATCTACAATTATGTTATTGTTAAGCCCTCTCAAATCCACACATCAACACACCTTGCCATTAGCACGTCTAGCCATAACTAACAGAGAAATAAACTCTGATTTTTCTATTGGCTCTATAATGCCAGCATCCAACACTTTTTTGATCCAACTTTAACTCATCTCTTACAACGAAAGGAATGTTACGTGCTTTGTGAATTTTAGGTGTAGCACTTTGTATTAGTCTATTTACATATGTAAATACTTTCAACTTTCCAATTTCGCCAATGAAAACTGACGGAAATTCTTGCGAAACCCAGTTCTTGATGTCTTCCCCCTCACTTGCCACAGGTACTTGCTCTGGAATATTAGGATCCAGAATGATTTTTTGATTTTTCTGTCTTTCCAGCCCAAAACTGAAGGTCTTTCCGTGGCTACATACAACTTACACAGGCATATCTTCTGTAGGAAGGGGGAGGCTCTAGTTGGCGCAGTGTAGCACTAGCGACAAGCAGGGACTCTCTCTTCCTCGTCAGGGCTGAGGGTTACCTTCCAGACAACCTCTGCTTACCCTCTAGGTAGTGTGGCTTAAGCAGTCTTAGGCTAATCTTTGGGGCACATAGGGTTAAACATTTGCAATATCACGCCATCACAACCAACCCACCACACAATGACACCAAACTGTATTTGTAAAAATATATATCTTTCTATAAATTTCAAGCAGGCTTGTAAATACAGTTGTCAAACTTTCAATAGCGGTTCCAGTTTACTTAAGTTCAGGTTGCCACAGTTCTCTCTTAGCAATAAGCAACCTTTCGGGCCTTCTGCCCAGGTTCAACAAGGTTCAGTGTCTCGTAGCGCCTCAATGCGCTCTCTGCGTGGGCCTCGAGGGCCAGGAGCTGTGCGAGCCTCGGTTTCAGAGGCGGCTCGCGTTGGGAGCAGATAGCGCGGTGCGAGCTCGAGTTGCAGGTCGCTCGCACCGTGAGGATACAACACAGTACCTTTCAAATTCTTGTGGAGCGGGCGGCTTCCAGGGGAGCTGTCCCACGTCGCGTTGCTTTTCCGGGGTCGCTGTTCGTTGCGGCTCTCAGCCGGGCAGGTCACGGGTCATCCGGGGCGGCGGTGCTCTGTGGCGGCAGGGTCCTTCCCTCGTCGTTCGCTCCGACCCTGGAGGCGGCGGCTGTGTGGTGGCGGCACGTGGCAGTACGGTCCCCAAGTGCAGGACGTACCCAGCCAAAGTACCGGTTGCAGCTGTGCGCTCACAGCTGAGCTGTCGGGCAGGCTACCGACCAGAGGGGGGTTATCACAGGGCGGCTGTCCGTCTTCGCAGGTGGATTGACGGCTCGAAGCGCAGTCAATTCGGGAGCTTGGACCGGACGGGTCCTCCTTCACTTTGCTCTCGGGCTCCCGGTGCAGTTGCGGTCACGGTGCTCGGGCCAGCGGCGGCTGGACCTCACGTTGCTCTCGCTGTTGCTTTGGGCCCCAGTCACGGTGCTCGGGGGGCGTTGATGCCTTGGTTACGGGGAGCGTGGCAGGCTTGCCCAGCGCTCCCAGACCCCTCTGTCCGTACTGCAGCGATGAGCAGCACACACAGTCGCTTTCTTCAGGATGTAGCGCCCACTGGTCCTGGGGCGCTGGTCAGGGGGCAAGTTCAACAGCAAGCCCTTGGAGATCTTTCAGCAGAGTTTGGCACAAAGTTTCTCAAAGCAAAAGTCTTCTTGTAGTCTTTCCTTTTCCTCTCCTTCTGCAGCAAGGCACCAGACACAGGCAAGAGCCAGCACTCTTCCTTGTCCTTCCCGGTCCTTCTCGTCGGGTAGAGTTCCTTCTGTAGCACAAACAGGATCTAATTTACAAGGAGCAGGACTCCTTCTTTTATACTGCATTTCTTTTGTTCTCGCAGGCCAGGGGGGCCTTTGCATAGCCACTTTCAGTCCTTGAGTACTCCGGCGGGTGTAATCCGGCTTCTGCTTTCAGTGTGAGGGGCAGTCGCATCAGACGCCCCACAGGAGGTGGAGCCAGCATTGTGCGGACAGGGGCAGCCAGAGTACCTTGTTGATGGGGCTTCGCCCTTCCTGGGCCAGGTGTCGGCTGAGTCATCAGTCGCTCCCCCAGGAGGGTGGAGCCAGCATTGTGGTGGCAGAGCACAGCAAGATTCAGAGTCAAGAGCCACTCCTACCTCCCACTAAGGTGTAATCTGCGCATTCACCACCTGTCATCCCCCAGCCCTGTCACTCACACATCCCAGACAGTCAGATACACATACCAGCAGAGGCGGGCTGAAATGGTTAGGCAAGCAAATGCTATCTTTCTAAAAGTAGCATTTGCAAACACAGGATACTAGAATAAACTTTACTAAAAGAAATATTCTATCATCCTGAGTTCAGGCATACTAAACACGACTCTCTACCATGCTCCCTGAGCCTGCTGGGATTATAGGGTGTAATAATTCCAGCAGCTCAGTCTGGCCTAATGGGAGCAGGTAGCCTTCAATAGTGAAATACGAATTTAGTTGTAAGTCACTACTAGGACATGCCACACACATCAGGGCTTGTCCTACCTTACACCTACAATGCACCCTGCCCGCAGGCCTACCATAGGGGTGACTAATATGCAGTCAAGGGAAGGTTCAGGGGCTGGCAAGTGGTTGCACTTGCCCAGCCGGCATGACAGTACGAGACTGCACGCGGGTTCTGCGGTGGCAGTCCCCAGACACATCTTACAGCTGCTTCTGTGGGTGGCGCAACCAGCGCTGCAGGCCCACTAGCAGTATTGGCATTCACAAGCCCTGGCACTCCTAGTGCACTTTACTAGGGACTAACAGTAAATCCAATGAACCAATCATGGATACCAATCACATGTACAATTTACAGTAGGGAGCACTTGCACTGCGGCACGGGTCGGCCGTGGCGCAGTGCCCTGAGTATCGGAAAACCAGCAAAACATCGGAGGCACACCAGCAAAAAGTGGAAGGGAAACTCACGCCAAGGTGCCAGGTCTAACATCTTCCTTTGCACCTGAAAACAAGTTGCCGCAGACCAATAACATCGATCTTTTCTCCAGTATAATTCTCAGGACTAATATCTGAAGGCTCCAATTCATCCCCCGCTACACCAACTAACTGTTTTACCCATACACTCTCCACATTGATCGTGTAGGGGGATACAGAATCCGCTGCATCTTGTAAAGATACAACACAGAAGGAAACCCAGCAAAGAGGCTTACTACCATCTTCACTTGAAATATTGAAAATTTTCGTTTTTTCGTTGAACCTTGTGTTACCATCGTCACTACTCCTATCAGAACTAGAATGATCTTCACAATTCTTTTTTATGCATGCAACTTTACTCTTCTGCTTCTTTTTCCCTTTATGCATGCAAGCCAGAGCAAAACACCCGATTAAACCACACTCAATACATTTTGCAGACCTAGCAGGACATTTTCAAAGCGAGCTCAATGTGTAGACCTGCCACATCAGTAACAAGCATAATTAGGATTTTTAGTGTTGTCAAAATGATCACATTTCTTATATTCTTTCTTACTGAATGTTGAGCGGGGTTAAAAGAAACTTTTTTCTTTCCTTCAGAAATCTTATTGACAGAATCCCCCGCTTCATTTTTTTTCTTGTGCTAATGTTACCTTTGCTCAGCGATCTGACAATCAGCTTTTTAAACAATTGCCATAATATCCTTAAGATTAGAATCTCCATCTACCCATAACCTATATTGAATAGATTTGATTTTTGTATACATTATAATGTGGTCTCACACAAGATCATCATGAAGGTTCCCAAATTTACAAGTAATGGCTCACTTTTTTAGCGAATAAACATAGTCTTCAATAGATTCATGTTTTTTCTTGCTTTCTTCAGAAAAAAAGCATGTCTCATCACAGGTTTAGTAACCGTTGGAGAGAAATGTTCATTAAGATCCATCAAAGCTAGTTTAAAAACATCCATGTCACCAGGTCTTTTGCGCTTTTGGAACTGATTGTAGATTTGTAATCCTTCTGGGCCCAAGCAGTACATCAAAATCATTTTTTAGGTCTCACCTACGCAGCACTGCATAGGAAAAAGACCTTTTGTAATCGGTTGGCTTTTCGCCCTAAAAACGTGCACGCGTTGCATTGCTTTCAATGGCAATGTTAGGATTCGGTCCCCAGTCCTCTTTTGATGACCATGTTTTGGCTGTCACATGACTCGCCAGGTACACATAAAGGTTAGTCCTACCATAGTGTTGGTGCTTGTTATTGCTAACCTGTGGGTTCCTGGTATCCTGGTTCCTGTGTATCCTGTTTCCTGTTTGCTGATTCTCACGGGCTCGTGAGAATCCTTTTTCTTTCCCTCCTTGAACCTGTTCCTGAGTTGATATTCCCTGTATCTAATCACCCCAATTTCTTCATTTTTTTTCCCAGTATTAGAGAGTTAGTGAGTTGTGGGATCCCTCTTTTGTTTCGCGTTCATTGTATTTTTACCACATCCACTGTTACACCGATTTGTGAGTATTCAGGGACTCCTGTATACCTCCTCCCGCTGTGGATGACTTATTTCCTTTTCCCTCCCCGGAGCCTGGCGAAATTGTAACAGTGTATGCGCTGAGTCGCGCTGTCCGCTTCCCGTACAGTAACCGCTCCTCATTGTTGTAGGGCGGAAATGACGTTTGAGGTCATTCCGCGAGTGTGATTCCAATACGGTGCATTCACTCTGTTTTCTCCTGAGACGGTGTTTGTTGCCGTTTACCGCTTATTGTGCCAAGAAGAGTTTCTGCACATGCAGGGTTTTTTTGTTCATGTCGACATACTATGACATATTTTTTACCCTGTAACATACTGAAGAGACCCAATTTATAACTCCCTGAGATCAGTCCCATATTATTTGCCCAAGAGAAGTTATCTTGGATTTGCTTGTTTCCTGGACTGAAACCCCCTCGAAGCAAAGCCTGCATTTGTCACTGGTAAGTTCATGTGGTGATAAACTGCTGGATATGGTTGTCGATGATAAAAGGGGACTGGGATATTATTGTGAGGTGTTTTTTTGTTTCCCTGTTCATGCAGGTGCAGATGCGAGGAGGAGGGATTTGTTAGTACTTCGCTCTACAGGGGTGGAAGGCTTGGTGTCTCTACATATTCCACCCCCTTTTCTGGGTCATTGGCTTACTCATTGGTTACATCTAGTGAGTGGCTAGTGAGTCGGGGAAGAGGATTGGGACTTACCTCGTTCTTGCAGTGTGTGGGCCGTGTGGGAACCCAACAGGCAACGCATGCACGTTTGGCGATTCCCTTGCGGAGCGAGCTTTGGCATCATAGGTTAGCAAGTATCGCTCCTGGTGCTGCTCGCTCCCTCAAGGGAAACGCTTTCACTTTTGCCGGCAGGTTTTTTTTTAGTTGCGGCAGGAACACTTTTTTTTATGCGACTTGTACTGTTCTTTTTTCAGCAAGCTACTCAGCTCAATGCTATTTTCTTAAGAAAGTTCAATTCGATTCCCACTTACGACCCCAGGTAACAAAACAATAATGAACTACGTACATAGAACAAACATAAACTGATAGGTTTACACACAGGTCTCTACCGCAGGTACATTATTCCTCTGAGCTGTCCAGTCCGCACTGGGTGGCCCTTTCTTTAGCTGTCTAAACATTGGAGGTGTGAAGTTAAAACGTTTCGGACACAGATAGTGAGCAAAGCATTGCATCAATTTCAAAGCCGAGAAGTCCAAGCACCCAGAAGCAGCCCTGTGCTGGATGCAGCGCTGGACAAAACTCACAATAGCAATCTTGGAGTAGGGCTTATAACTAAGAGTTTCATAGGTTTATCTTGCCTTACTTTTGTGAAAATGTATTAAGCTCAAACACATCAAACCACTTCATTCTACGCGCTTTGTCTCGCCACAAGATCTTGACAGTTCAATGCCATGTCCGATGCCAAGTGGTGCAGTTTTCTATTCTGCAGTGTGGGAAAATACTTTCCTATCTTTGCAGGGTATCTGCCAAGTCTGCATAGCTTGGCTATGGATGAGATGAGGAGGAGGACATCTAGACACCATGTTCCACGGCTGCCCTAAAAAACATTTGTCACCGTATTCCAACCTGTCCCCTAATCCCTCACTTCCTCTCACATACTCCACAAATCCATCACAGCACTCTCTCACATTACTCCAGTCACACACAGCACCCTAAGTCCCCTAGAGGACCCCCTACCACCTCCTTTATGCTCACACTTCAGGTTTTCACTCTTCACATCTCCCCTAGCACCTTGCTGATCCACCTCCCTTTTAGGCTGTCTAGGCACCCACAGCTGACCTCCTAGACTCTTCACTGCACCCCACTTCAACTCCTCTACATCCTGTCAGCACCCTCACCTGTCCACACACACTCTCCCAAACCCCTTACATGCCCTCCTCCACTGCACTCCTGCATCCCTCTTGCACAATCTCTCTGCACCCCCTCCAGGCGGACTGCAGCCCTGCTGCCAACCTGAAACTGACAGGGAAATTACTTGTTACCATGTAACTGAAAAATGAGCAGAGGCAGATCCTATATCAGCCCCTGAGTGGCAGAGCAGACATTGGGGAAGTTAGGGGGCATTTCGGGGTCGGGGTACCCCTAAGGGAACAGAGAGGCTTCTTACCGGAGCGAGGAGTCCTCGGGCAGGCCTGGGGAGTCTCCAGAAAGGTCCGGCTAAGCCAGAAAGGGGGAAAAAGCAACGTGTCAGGGAAGGTTTGTCAGAAGCTTTTGAGGAGGAAAGAGCCGCTCCTCCATCTCCGTCCCTTTCTCTATCCGAGACTTGACAAGTCCTAAAGCACGCGCCACCACCTGTAAAGAGATACCAAAAAGACGCAGGCCTCTGGAAAAGATGCAAGCGGGCATAAACAATGTAAAGCAAAAGTTTATTCAGAGCATGCACTTCACCACCACCATATGTGTGGGCGACGAGCACAGTGAGCTCGTTATTCCAGGTCAGGTGTGCGGTTCCACCTTGTACAGTTGGATACTTGAAGATCTATTTTTCTCCATTACTAAGGGTAAAGCGCAAGCACAAAATGCAAATGCAATACGAAAGTGGCGGATGAACTACTTCCTTGATACAATACAAGTTCAGATCCTGCTTCAATTGTAAGTACATGCTTTCAGACACCGACCAAATTAGACCAAACAAGACAAATTATTGATTTTTCGCTCCAATTGTTTAAACAAGCATTTGCAATACAATAGGTCCCGCATTTACACAAGTTTAAGCTTTTGGCATTGTAAATGACAATGCCTAATATTTTTGTTTTTTACCACATAATAAAAGGCATTGTCATTTACAATTACCATAGCTTAGACTCGTGTAAATGCCAGACCTATTGCATTGCAAATGCTTGTTTTCTTACTGGTGAAAAAGAACCCTGCAATCCTCCAAATTGCCTATATAATTTAGAAAATACTCTTTCCACTCAAGCCATTGTATAATGGGATCACCAGGGGATGGTAAAAAATTCCTTAGATGAATTTAAATTAAAGGCTGAATTGCTGCTAGGTGGGTCCTCAGGAGTAGTCATGTTGAAAGGCCAAAACCGATGAAAATAAAAAAGATTGATCACGAAATGTAATGTAAATGTACTTACAAGAATCGTTTGTGTCAAAATCGGTAACTCCTGACGATTTCTTTTTGACACGTTTTGCATGTAACCTTTTTCTTAATAGGTAATACAAATCTTCTCACGAGAGCGATAAGTCAGTGCCCGGCTTGTGCTATATGAAATTAAAAATGGAGACATGTAAGGGTTATTACCTTGCCTGCGTGCGCGAATATGCTTGCGTTAGATCTGGAGTGCAGAACAAGAGCACACAATGCGGATAGCCAACATCAAACTTGTCATCCACAGAATGCAGGTTCACACGGAGTCAAGAATGTAGATTCACAAGGGCAACTCGGTAAGTTCAAAAGCGCGCTCGCATGTTTTGAAAATCTTATCTAACTGTGCTCATTGCAAAGATTGACCGTTGCGCCGTTGACTCGTAGAAAGTAACAGTGATCTCCTCCAAAAAAGTAGGAATTGCCATGTTGAGTAAGGAAACAGCCAATCCGACACACACCCAAAGCGGATTAAAAGGCAGATTCACTATGAGGGTGAGGCAGAATGGTGCCAACAGCAAAGGTCAAATCACACATAAATCAATACAATAAACTCCATGGGACTAGAAGCTGCCAAGTTCGTTGCCAAAATCCTGAAGTAACAACCAGGAAATCCGATTAAGTTTTATGTAACATTCTTCTTTATTGGCAACCCCGAACGTCGCCCAAACAGGAAGAAGTATCACCAGCTCCAGTACATCAGACACTGACATTCTACTCATGCAAATATATATTAAGAACACTCTGTAGTTCTGGTGCTGAATTCTACAGGACCAGAAAGATTCTATATTCTGCACATACCAAACTATGCTCGTTACTACATAAACCTCATGAGAGAAGCCAAACAGGACAAGCGTAGGTGTCAGAGAGATTGGGGTTAGGATGGTTTGGCTAATTATCTAGAAGACTCCATCCAAAAATTGATGGATTATGGAAGACACAAAAAAAAGTGTGGACCCAACAACCCCATCAGTTGCCTTGCATCTAAAACATTGGTCTGGACGAGCTGGAAACATCAAATCTAACTTGTGTGGTGTATAGTATGCTATCCATCTGGATAAAAATGCCATTACCTATAACTAGTTTCTTGAGAGATTTTTTGCAGCAGCCCGCAGCACATAAGATCAAGCTCCCACTCCCACAAGCTTAGTATCATATATGCGATGGACCCTTAGACAAACCTTATTCTTCATTATCAGGTTACGAGGTTGACCCCAGGTCAATGTGCGCTCATTGAGGCTATCTCAGGACTTCCTCACCTCAATGACGCTCAGCACACTGGGTTCTCTGAACGTTTATGTTATGTTATGTTATAACCTATTTGTAAAGCGCACTTTGACCAAGGTTTCATGACGCTGTTTTGAGCAGTTATGAGTTGACTGTTCTGACATGACTTCTGAAGGGATGGTTTACTCATGTGCCTGTATGAACAGCCATGTCTTAAGCTGCTTTCTGAACCGAAGTAGATCGGGGGAAGAACGGATCTCCCATGGGAGTGAGTTCCATAGTTAAGAAAGCTAGTTATTTATTTGAAACTAAAACATGTTGACAGGTTCTGGCTATTAAAAGTTTTAAATATAGAGTCACATGAAAGCAAATCTAGGCTATTATAACAATTTCCTACATTCTCGAACCCTAATGAATAAATGAATGAAAAATGTATTGTTCAGATAGTAAAAATGTACAATTAAAAAACACCTTTATACAATCCTTCTTACATTTCATGCATAATCAATTACCTATCCTTATTTAAAACCACATAATTAAAAAACAATCCTCATTGGCCACAGTTAATCAGTTTCTTCTCCACTATTTCTATATACATCGAAAGCCTGCCAGTAAATTGCAAACGTTCTCCTTGTAAACTGGCTATAACGGCTTGTCGATGTGTTCATATCATTTGACTTTTAAAGTCCCACCTCAGCAGCCTCCTACGTTCAACAGTTACAGCTACAAATGATATGACAAATATCTCCTCGCTTGTTGTTACAGAGGCGACACGTCCTCTCACTACTCATCTTTTTCCAAGCAGGGGCGTCTCCAAAAAATTTACTTTTTCTAAATCAGAGATTCATAAACTTCAACTTTGCCCTTTGGCTATTTAAGTCTCCTAGATAGCTCTGAGGCTTTAACATACAGTAGGCCTGATAGTATGATTTGAAGTGTGGCAATGCTAACCCTCCATGGGTTATGTCAAGTTGTAAAATAGACAATTTTACACTGGGCTGTTTGTTTGACCATGTGCAATGGCTTATATTAACTATATACTCCTCCGGAGAATAAATGATAATCCTAGCCTCAGCCCCTTAATTCGTTTCTTAAGCATGTCTATAATTGTGGGTGAGAAGGCAAATTTACCCAAAATGAAAATCAAAGCTTTCCAGTTAACAAGGTCGAACGCCTTTTCTGCGTCCATCATAAGTATTGCCGCCTTCTCCTTGTTGACTGAAAAGTAGTTGATGGCTAGTATGAGCAAGTGGGTGTTAACCGCCATTTATCTTTACAGAAAAATACATTTTGTTTCTGGTGGATCATAGATTGGGCACTCGGAGCAATCCAATATGTCCAGACCTTCATAATAATTTATTGTCTCCATTTAAAAAGGCTTATGGGGTGATATGAATTAGTTTTGGTAAGGTCTTTATCTTTTTTAACAAAGCTTACTATGAACACTTATTTAATATTTTTAGGTATTTCTGCACAGTCCTTAATATGGTTAAACAGAAGTATAAGAAATGGGAGACGTTCATCTGAAAATGTATTATATTCTTCTGTAGGGCTACTATCAAATCCTCTAGCCTTGGCATGTGCCATATTTCTAAGAGCTTTGGCCACATCAACGGCTCCATTTGTCTGACCAGCAAATGTTCCTGAGTTGAAGAGACGTTTGGATGGTGCAGCATATTAAATTTCTGTTCTGTCCCATGCTCAGTTCTTCATATATGTGCCTATAGTGATAGAAAAACACCTTGGCTATCGTTTTATTTTTGGTCTATATTGCACCTGAGACTGGACTGGATATTTGAATTTATTAACTGTTTATTCGTCTGAGTTTTAGTTGCCCAAGTCAAGAATTCCAGTACCTGTTGGCTCCCCTCATATAGCTTCAGTTGGAAGGCTCTACTACCTTCTATTTACTCTAACAGATAAAAAATCCCTAACCTCCTGCTTGGCCCTCGATAGCTGATCTTGCCTTAATTGACAGGTAGGTGTGGAGAAGGAGCTTTCCACTAATCTTATAAGTTGACTTTGAGCATTATCTACTGCTATCTGTAAATCATGAATTATAGCATCCTGAACCCTCCTTAACTTGGTTTTATACAAAATCACCTGTCCCCTAAAATCAGTCTTTAATGCTTCCAATACCATAAAAAATAAATGGGACATCTGCATTGGGAGTTGTGGGAGGAGTAATCCCCTGACCCTGAATAGATCTGTTCCTAGCCTGGACAATACTGGCTCCGCCCCTGTGGTGTGTCTGATCACCTAGCCCCCACCTGACAAAGGGGAAGAGGAGCTTGGTAAACAAAGTGCTCCAATTTCCTCTGAACCAGTTGCATTTGGTTCCCCTAAACCCTGTACTGAAGACAATGGATTGTGTGGTATAAACGTTGGGGCTGTGACCCTGCTGTTTGGTGTGCTTGTGCTTGTTCCTGAACCTGCTGGGGCGTGCTGCTGCTGGGGCCCAGGAGGAATCGCCATGAGGGCTTGCCTCCCTGGGCCCAGCATTGCTCCCTTAATCTTTCTGGACTGTTGGTGCAGCTAGCGGATCATGAGCGCAATATTTTAATTCAGCCCATCTATACCCCATGGACTTAGGGGGCTCCTAGCGCCTGGGGAGCTCTATATTTTAAATTCCCCAAGAAGAGGAATGCATGGGTTTCGCAGCGCTAAGCTAACCGTGGAGGTGGGAATCCCCGGCGTAGGGATTCCCCGTATTGCAGATGAGGTGGGAGCCCACCCTACATTGATGCTGCAATTATCTTTATTTTATAGCAGGTGCCTACACCGCGTTTGATTTTTAATTGCCTTTATTTTTGGAGGGCGGGTGCCCACCCCGCTCTCATGCTATTTTAAATGTGGGTGCCCACCCCGCTTTTATGGTGCCTTTTGCGGGTGCCCAATCCTCCGTTCTACTGTTAAAGAGATCACCGCTGTGGCCCGAGAGCACCAAAACCGGAAGACAGGCGCTCGCGCCTGACTGTAAGCGGGGCCTGCAGCGTATCGCCGGATGTCCGTGCGGGCTCCCGTGAGCATGGGAGAGCCCTGCAGTAATGGCGAAAGGAAGCTCCAGTAGGTGAAGACCAGAGCCCAAAGAGGAGCAAGAGGCTATAGAGCCTTGCGGGCTCCATCCGCTGATTTCCAGCCTGTTCCCACCTGTCAGAAGGGGAAGCAGTCACACAGAGATTGCCAGTGACCAGAGGAATCCTGCACAAGAACCTGGTGAGTGGGGCTTCATGTAAGCCTTGTTAGTGTCGTTCGAGGCATGTTGGCAGTGCTTGGCCTGAGCGTACCAGTCGTTGTAGGCCGCTTCAACATTTGGGGCAATTATTTCTTAAAGTCCCTGAAGGGGGCGCGTTGGGGCACATTGTCGATGCCCGCCCTCCGTGGCGACTCTGAGGGTCCAGTGAGTGCCCGTGTGACTTATCCAGCTGCCCCACCTGAGAGAGGGCAGCTGCAATGATGGGGGCAGTTTTATTCAGAGAGCCCCAGTGGGGGCCTGAGGGCACAGTTGAGCCAGGGCCCCTTTACCTTACCCACACCAGTGGGGGCAGCTGCAACGTTTTGCGCACATTTGTTTTAGAGAGCCCAGTTGGGTTCTCAGGGCACAGTCAGTACCAGTGCCTAATTTTCTTCACAGCTGCATGGCAATTAGCGGCAGCTGCAACATTCAGGCCTTCATTTCTTTGGGGGCATTTTGGATGAGACAGGAGTGAGATACATTCACCTGTCCCAGCGCAATTGTGCACTTTTGGATTCTGCTGCCTTGGAAGCAGGCCCTGACAATATGGACATAGGGCATTTGAGCCCTCTGAGAAGGCCATTTGGCCGGGGGGAATGTTCGGTTGATAGGGCACCAGGCCCTAATGTGATTTATGTGGTGCGCAGGAAATTTGATTTATGTAATGTGATTTAGGCACCCTGATTTATGCCTCTAATGTAGTTTATGTTATGGGGTTAGTTGCATACTGTGGTTCATGCTTGTGAGGTTATTCTCTACTGCGATTTATGCCTCTAATGTGATTTATGCTTGAGAGTTTATGGTATAATATGTTAAGGCTTATGAGGTTGGTGCATATGTATTTTAGGCATGATGTGATACTGTGCATAGTATGATTTGTGTTGCAGGGTGTAATGCTGAGTACAGTGTTTGACAGTAAACACTGGTTGTGTTCTATTCTTATTACTGGTTCTACATCTACTATTTTTGCTTTGAGATGGTTCTGACAGTGGCCCAATAGGCCCTGTCATGTGTATATAAACCCCTGTAAATATTGGCCAGTGCCAGTTGGCACAGAGTGTATTGTGTGATTACTATTCTAATGTGTTTCTGACAATACAACGGCTATTTTTATATATAACGTTGTGTGGAGTTCCTTTTGTGGTGTGCCTAGGATGTTTCTGCTGTGTGTGTGTGTGTTGCGCAAACACTATACACATTGCCTCTGGGATAAGCCTGACTGCTCATGCCAAGCTACCAAAGGGATGAGCAGGGGTAATCTTCAGCGTGTATCTCCCTTGCCCTGACTGGAGTGGTGGTTTATGCCAGGCTTAGGCACAAGCCCTAGTCAACCAGAAATCCCATTTTCAACATTGGTGGTCAGCAGTGAGGATAGGACTTGTGTTTGCGCAGTACCACAGCGATAACTTGTTGCACTACAAGCTCTTCATTTAGATGATAACATGTTTGGGGATTTTTGTTTCTGATTTTGTTTCAAGTATCATTTCTTTGACATGTGTTTTCTTGTTGCATTATGAGTTGGGGGTCCTGCCAAGGACAGAAACCAGAGAATCTGTAGGATTTTTGTACTGTCCTTGTGCAGACTCTATTTTTGGGGTAGGCCTGCAGCGCAAGCTGGAGGAGGTAACTGCCCGTTTGCTGTCTGCTATTTCTAGAGTTGGCCTACAGTGGTAGCTTAATTGGAATAGAGAAACTAGCTCGGGAGGTTGGATTATCCCCTAAGTGCAGTTTTAGTTTTCTGGATTCCCCAATAAGGGTGGGATCTGGTGGTGGCAGCAATATGGAGTCCAGTGCAGGAAGTCCCATTCCCATTCCAAGTTCCCAGAGTATGGTACCTGGTTCCCAGTTAAAAGGGCTACAGGTTGAGATTCATGGGCAGTAAGATACTGTCTCACCAGTCTTGGGGGGGGGAGTGTGGATGAATGTTGTGATGCACTGGATGTCTGGGTGATTGGTTAGCATGGCAATGGTGTTAAAGAGCTGTTTAATTTGCTTTGTCAGAGAGCTCGTGCCCCTTAATTGTTTTCTGGAGTCGCGCCAAAACCTGTTGGAGTGTGAGTTCTTTATTTTAGGGAGCTTGCATTTGGGAGTGATCCTAAGAGGAATGGTTCAGGTATCTTCCTACTCAGAGTGGTAGAAGTAGTTCAGGGTAGCCCAGCTAGGTACCCTTATAGTGAGGGTGTTGCAAGGCCTCAAATCCTATCTCTCAGGGGAATGTGTCAGTCTGGGCCGCATTCCTCAACCTCAGTCTTCAGTAATGGATAGTTCCTAGAGGGAAAACCAGGTAGGGAGCCTAGTCTGTCCTGTTGGACCATCCTTTGAGGGGGATCTCCCCGTGTTGGGTGAGCAGGGAGTGTCTGTAATCAGGCCTCCATCAGTTCTGGTGTCTGGCAGTGCCACTCCTAAGTGGAGGGTGTAGAAGTCCTGATTGATTGGTGAGTGGGGGAAAGAGTCCTCATAAGGGCTGAGTCACCAATGATTGACCATGGTGACGCCACTTTTGTACTGAGGGATCTTCACACACTGTCAGATGGACAGGCGGTCGTGAGATCTGGGCCAGGCAAACTGTCACACAACACATTAGTTATGTGTCACCCTCGGGGAGGGTATATGAACTCCCCAGGAAGTCCTGATTCGCAGGACAATTGTCCAACCTCAGGGTTCCTTCACTGGGATAGGAGGCCAGGTTCAGGCTATGCCTGACCTGGATGGAAGGGCAACTGTAATCAGTGTCCTGACCAGTTTGTCTGCTCCTGATGGGAGGGTGCAGTATTCTGGAAGGGGCTGCAGAGGGAGGGAGTCCTCACCTCTGACCCTAGTGCACCTGGAGGGTTTAGATCCCAGGTAGGTAGACCAGTTGATAAGAGAAGTCCTGAACTGGTGGGAGTGTTGTGTTCTGGGGTGCTTCTCCTGGGAGATTGCAGAACTCCAGAAAGAGAGGTATGGGCAGGAGAAACTTCGCCCATGACCTCGGGTCAGCCTGACGGTGCAGACCCTAGGTTGGAGGATCAGTGGCAGTTTGGAACTATACTGGGAGGAAGAGTGGCGAATGGCTATTATGTGCCAGGGGTTACTGCCCTCCACTCTGTTGATTGGCAAGGACCAGTGACATCTGGATGGCCTAGGGCCTGGTCCTGGCTGTGGACAACTAGAGAGTACTAGTGGGGCAGCCTAGTTTGGCCTAAGAGTTTTTAACAGAGGAAACCACAGGGGTTCAGAGTGGCATAGAACCAGAGGTTGTCCCTGCAGTTGTGGGCCCGCGTCCGCTTTCTATCACTAAAAGCAGGGAAGCCCATCAAGGTAGTGATTGGTCTACCCTGCGTTTTGGCAAGAATGAGGTTGTGTTGGACTTGCCCCTTTTTGCAGGGTCATCCCTAAACTTTTTGCCTTTCTCATGGCCTTTCTCTGACATGGTGTTGGTGGTTTTAGTCCTATGGGCACTTTAGCACTACTGTCCACTGTCTGTGGTACATTTGGTAAGACTGGCCTGCCCTCCCATAGGAATGCACTCAGGATTTCCTGATAAGTGTGTCAGTGGTAATTCCTGGGATGAGAGGAGCAGCGTGGTTCAGTTTAGCATATCTGGAATTGTAATAATAAATGCTGCGCAATGGTGTGTGCAGATTTATTATGACTATTTGAGAAATGCCACTTTTAGAAGTTGACATATGTGTGTGCTATGTGTCTACCTGTCTGATGTGAATTGCATGTCTGGCGTTTGAGTGACAGGGACTGGGAGGTGTGTGTGGCTCCAGGAGGGGCAGCACTAGGCTGAATGGGACATCTGCATTGGGAGTAGTGGGAGGAGTAATCCCCTCACCCTGAATAGGTCTGTGACTAGCCTAGACAATGCTTGCTCTGCTCCCTGTGGTGTGTCTGATCACCTAGCCCCCACCTGACAAAGGGGAAGAGGAGCTTGGTGACCAAAGTTCTCCAATTCCCCCCTGAACCACTTGCAGCTGGTTTAGGGGGGTGACCCAGGTGAGTGAGGCTCTATGTGCTCCTTGCTAGTACCATTGGAGGCACGTTGCCGGTTCTTGGCCTGAGCAGAACCGCCGTTGCGGGCCGCTACAACATTGGGGGGAACTATTTTTTAGCGTCCCTGATGGGGGGCACGTTGGGGCACATTGTCGATGCCCACCCTCCGTGGCCACTCTGAGGGCCCAGTGCGTGTCTGTTAGACATGATGTTTGGATAACAGAGTCACTCCAAAAACAGAACCAGTAAACAAATACAATATGTGGTTGTATCGTAGTCTACTGTCAATTTGTGATGTGCATCGATTACTGTGAGTGGTTTTGCACATCCAAGTTTTAATAACATTAGGATCGTATCCCACCGCTGCCACCAATTGTTAGAAGTCGGAATTCCAGTGTGCACTGTTGTTGTCAAATGCGCGACCCGGACCTCCCCGCTCCCATGTTAGGCCAAGAAAGGCAACTGTCTGAGACAGTCCTGCTCATCCCCTTAGAAGCTTGAAATGAGCAGCCAGGCTTATCTCCAGGGCATGAGTGTTCAGTATGTGCAACCACACCCACAGCAATCCCAATGATGTCACCACAAATGGACTCCACACAAGTTTGCATAAAAAGAGTATACTTTATATATAAAGATATATGAAATGACCACACAATACAACTCCCACATATATACACTGAGTAATATTGTTTCCGGGGGGTTGGGCGGTCCTAATCCCCAATCACCGCTTCCAATCAACAGTTATGCTGACTTTTAACCGCTCTCAACGGTTTAGGTATATCGTATCACTAGATTCACACACATTGCAAAATACAAGGAATACTGCACTACTTAACTATGGGTTCCTGTATAGTACCACAGTGAAACTATGCAATACGAAGCGTCAAGATCATGTACTGAGTCAACATAAGATAATGCAACTCGGTTTACTACCAGCATACCCTTTTCAAGGAAGGAATACAGCAATGCGTCATGCTGCAATTACGTACAGTGTTATAAGAAAATAATGCAATGCATATCACCAGCAGCATGCCCTGTGCATGAAGGAATAAGGTAATGCGGCACAGTCCAATTTAATACAGTGCAGTAAGCAATCAATGGAGTGCGCTACCCTATGATCCTGTATCCTGCAAGGGAAACATAACGTAGTGCGTAATGCTCTAACCCCTGAGTTCGTTAAGCACCTCTAGTGTTAAACCTTGTTCAATAGTTCGATAGTTTGTGATGGCGTGGGTTACCAGCATGGTTTATTTTTCTAAAACATCATACTCACCTGGGCCCATATACACACATTCAATAAGTTGATAATCACCCTTTGATGATTAGGAATTACTTTTACCTTATATTGACTTATACCCATACACCATTTCTTACCAATAACTTTATTCTTTTAGCTCTTTATTTCCTCTAGTCGATAGATCAGGTTGTTAGCATAATAGGTGTTAACCGACATTTACCTTCAATTCTTTTGAATGACCACAGACTCAGGAGAGTTTTACGACTTTTATCTATGCAATAATTTTGTGAGTCAAATACCAATACACATCAAACACCAAACTCATTAAAGGGGACATTATGATTTAGGTAAAAACATAAACTTAGTAAAATCTCATGGCGTTGGTACCTGGGAAAGGTGGAAAAGGGAAACAGTACAAGGACATACCACACAGATTTATATTTACCTAGAATGATGCGAAGACCAACCCCTGGCTAAGGGCTGGGAAAAAAGGGGGCTTCCAAATAGTCAAGGGCCAGCAGTTGATTTGATTTGATTTGATTTGATTTTGGGTTTTGTAGAGCGCTCAGCTACCCTTAGGCATCCCGGCGCTGGTGAACACATCCTGGAAAGGTGGGAAGTCAAGTGGGGGAGCGCTCAAGGGAAGAGTAGGGTCTTCAGTCTTTTCCTAAATCTGAGATGGTTATGTTCCTGCCTAAGGGAGAGTGGGAGGGCGTTCCATAGCCTGGGGGCATTGTACGAGAACTGGCGACCACCTGTTCTGGCCTTCGAAATTCTGGGAATTTTTGCCAGGGAGAGGGAGTTAGATCTGAGATGTCTGCTAGATGTTTGGTGGGACACCAGTGGCCTGAGTATGGGAGGGCCTTCATTGTGCAGTATTCGATGGGTAATGCACAGGGTCTTGAAGTCGACCCTTTCCTTGACTGGTAGCCAGTGCAGACTTTTGAGAGCTGGCTTAGCGGAGTTCCTTGCAGCGGTTCCAGTAAGTATTCTGGCCGCAGCATTTTGTGCACATTGGAGTCTGTGTACTACAGAGACTGGGGCCCCCAGATATAGGACATTGCCATAGTCCAATCTGGAGTTCACCAGCCCCTGCATCAAAAGCTTCCTGGATTGAGGGGGGAGAAGATGGAGAATCTTTCGTGCCATCTTTATGAGGCCAGTTCAGAACAAGTGCAGGACAGGACAGGTAACCTCTTCTAAGTGCAACGCCAGCATTACACCTCTCTCTGGTGCTACTTTATTTCCCCTTCTAGATGGACGGATTCTTCTCCTTTGGCAATCTGCTGATTCTTCTCTCTCCATCCGTCTCTCCTTTCTCGAATCATCTTTCAGAGTGCTCGACCAGCTCTCTGAGCTCCGTGGCATCCTCCATCTTCTTCCACAGTGTTTGGTCAGTGACAGGTCTGTGACAAGTCGGACAATCTAACTGACTGAGCCTACCTCAGTTATAGTGTTCTCAGTGTATGTACCTCCCTCCAATGTTTCAATGGGGTGGGGAGAGGTCATTACACCATACTAATGTGAAGTCATCTTCTTTGGTTTAATTGTTGCATGTTCCCACCCTTAAATTTACTTTCACATACTTGTTCGTTCCAGCAACATTCACATTACTTCATGTACAATGTATATATATGTTGTTCATTTCTTCTTCCTCTCTCCGGGTCAAGAGGTGAAGTTCTCAGGTGCATCGCTGGTAAGATGGGATTTGGCAGTGCTTCAATGTCACCGCTCGAAGTTTTACTGTGTCCTAGGCGCATGTGTACATTCACTCAAGATGGAGATTTCAGTCACCCTCCAGGCCGAAATTACGAACTAATAATAAAGTTAAAGAAGAACATGTTCGAATACGAAAATAAATGAATGCACTGTATACCCCTTATTCCTACTCTGATCCCTTTAATTTATTTTAACTATTGCATTAGCAGTTTAGCATGACATAGAAAGTTTAGTTTAAGCATATCCATGTGCGTTACCATGTGAGGTTCAAAGCGGCCATTTAAGAACTACTGCGCAGCTGCAAAGAATTCCCACCAAAAGCAAAGGACATTATACTACGTAGATGTAGTAGAGGCATGCACAGAAGAGTTCCCGCGTTTTAGGCAGCAATTTTAATTCACTCAAGTTACTTGTTAGTAAAGCACATTTAAAAGCTTCCCCTAAATGAAATAAATGTTGTGTGGTGCACTTATTAGTATTCACAAAACATATTGGTTACATTATTAGATGTTATATGAGGGGACTGAATTTGAGCAAGTTTCTTTACGTACAAAACCTTGCTCCATTAATCCCCTCCTTGATGGCATTCTACGCCATCACTAATTTCTAAACCAGATGCCAACTTTAGCATTTTCCCATTTCTATTTCTTCTATCACTTTGGAATTTTCCTTCCCCTTTTTCTTTTGAAAACCATTCATTATTTTGTAAATATCTCCTTTTATTTCTTCAAGGTGTATTTCATCATATTTTCTTCTCTTTCCCTTCTCATTCACTTCATACCATTTTCTTTTCCTGCAGCATTTGCACCAAATCATTATTGTTAAAACTAATACAGTTATACCAATTATTGACATCAGTAATTTGCTTACAATACTCTCCCCTACATTAGAGAATCAACTACCTATAGAAGAAATACCATTGGTTAACTTCTTCCATGTGGTTTCAATTCTTCTTCCAAATTCGTGATATTTTTGACATAGCTCCCAATTTCAATACTTTTGTCAGGTATGTAGGTGCAACAATGTTGCGCCTTCAACATTTTACTGACTACTCCCTCTTTTGCCAATAATATGTCAAGAGCGAGTCGATTTAGCAAAACCAAAGATCTTACTGCATCTAATTCGGTATTGATCAATAAAAATCCTCCAGCAATGTCAGTCGATAAGCGATCTACCACTGTTAATAATTTACAGATTCTTTGTGTATTAAGAATTTCTCCCACTGAAGGTATCAATGCACTGAATATGTCTCCTACAATTTCTGAAAAACTAGCCCATTTCTTGCGTGTTAATCTGTTATTTTCTTCATTGCTTCCAGCGATTCTTTTTACATGGTAGACCTTTGGGAATACTATTCCGAAAGAGCAACTCCCATACCAATGGTGAGGCAGCTAAAAAATAAGCTTTATTTCCACATACATAATAGATTCCTGGAAATACTGGATCATGTCCACTTTTTAGTCCCCAAACCCCAATTATCATAAAATTGTGCTCACATTCACTGGAACCAATATATATATATTGTTATATTCTGTTTTTAAACTATGGAGACAGATTTTCCCTTTCTTTTCAAGGTCCAGGGAAATAGCATCATGAGCCTTGCCAATTGCAATAACATCTTCTCTCTCAGCCCTTTTACGTATCCGAGGTTTTGGTTCAGAAGCCCTTCTATGTATAGGAGCGTTTTAATATTCCAGCAAATTATTTTTAAGTATTTTAATATCAAAAAGTTCAAAAGAAGATCTTCCAGTAATCTGATGTACAGTTCTTTTCTTCATTTAGTCAAATCATAAATGTCAGCCAACTTGAAAAACAGTTCATAATTTTAACAGCCAACCCGTTTCGTCCCCATTCAGGACATCATCAGGGCTGTAACGTAAAAATACATAATAAATATTCGAACATGAACATCCAAACTGTACTTTACAGATTGAAAACATATAAATAGACAATGAATAAACAATGATGGATGGTATCAACTAGAGCATTCAAATCCTACTCTGCCTATTTGACAATCTTGCAACATGTCAATGATCTGAACACCTTAACAATGTTACATTATTACCATGAAAAAACAGATATCACCAATAATTTTCAATGAAGCGGAAGGTGCTTTCCTAACATTGGATCTCTTTCTTCATAGATCTCTAACTATCCGCTGCCCTGTATTGGTGAGTCTAAAATTATATTTCTAAACTCGTCACTTCAAATAAGTGTATCCACAATAGCCTTAGCCCTGTGTGAAAAGATGTCACCAGAAACCAAGGCGAAGCAATCTCACCTACTCCCAGTATGAATCCACTTGGTCAATATCTAATCTTGCACCGTGAGCCTGCTGCAACTGTTTGGTCCGAAATACAAATTGTCTTTCAATATATTAAAAATATCATATGTCCTCAATTAGCTTAAAGGGCTATAAATATGAACAACTCTAATCTTTATACATCACATACAAACGTATGCAACTAAATAACCCTCGCTCACCTCTGGTTACTATTTGTTTTCTGACCAAAAAACTAAACTGTATCACCGACGAAAGAGATCCCTCTTTGCATCAAATTTTGCTCACCATCTTCAATAGGTGCATCAATCCAACTAAATGCAAGAGAAACAAATAAAAATATACTGAAAACATTTGTTTCACTACTGAAATTTCAAATGTATAAATCTCTGCTCCCAGGCCATCAGGCAGCTACACTGGCTCCCAGTCCAGAGGAGGATTGACTTCAAAGCGCTGTGCTTAGTGCACAAAGCACTGGCAGGAGTGGGGGCCTCCGATCTCCAACATCTATTTTCAAGGTACATGCCAACCCGCCCGCTAAGGTCTGCCTCTCGCGGGCTGGCTTTGGTGTCTAAGATTAATAGACAACGTTGGGGAGGGAAGAGCTTCTCCAATCTGGCCTCGAAGCTTTGGAATGCATTACCTCAACAGCTAAGGCAAATTTCCAATCATCTATGGTTCGGGAAGGAAATTAAAACATGGCTCTTTACTAGATAGGATGTTGGCAAGCACTTCAGTATGTTACCCTGCACAGCGCCAAGACGACTCGGCATTAGTGCTCTTTACAAATACCAGCACTCACTCACTCACTCACTCTCTGCTCACCTTTAAAGCAATTCTTATTCCCAAATTCAAAACTACCAGCATATCACAGTTGCTCAAATTCTTGGTGAGCTAAACTCCTGCTCACACTCCACGACGTGTTTCTAAAATCAGCTGCATTCCAAAAGAATAATATTAATTACTCTGAGGGTCCTAATTTTTCCAAATAGACAATAAAATATATAAATATGAGCATGCCCCCATGCTCACCTCTTTATAAGTTAGTATATACTTCTTGTGCCATAAGTCTGGACTGTGCTATTTCTAAGTTACCACGTCTATACAAAATCACCATATGTCTACATAAAAAAATAAAAGATATGTACATTAATATTGACCCTCGTAGTCCTGTTCTAATTTCTGTCTAGTGAAGCCTTGAAACAACCCTACCTTTTATTCTTTTATCTATTTGCGTTCAGAATATCGTCGAGGGCCTCCCTTCCAGCTCGATAAATCCGGAATGAGTAGTGAAGCCCGCCATGCTTAATTTTAAATCCCCGTATAACCAATCAAAACAGAGTATACCAAGTCTTACAAGCCAATCATCCAATCACCAAGATTCATCTATTTAGGGCCGAGACTAAAACATCTTACTACGCTTTATCTGCGCAGGTCCGAATAAGTGTGCCGGCTGTCCTGCAACCTAAGTTTGTGAAGAATACGGCATTCCCTATCCGGTCCGCCCATGTGCATTCCCTCTCTTTCAGTCACTAACATGTTGAACGATCGATTTTGCTTATAATTTGTTAAAAAATACCAATGATCAGCTCGTTAATCCATCATGAAGCGAAACTTCCTTCCTTTTGAGGAATCAAATCGCTTCTGTTATTCGCCAACGTCACAGACATAATAACAATATGCCGCAAAACCGGAAATGCTACATGATAGTTAGACCACGAATCAGCGTATTTCTATCAGTTCTACCAACAAATCAAAAAGCTTTTATCTCACTATTGTCGTACTACCACATATCGAAGATTTCTAGCATAGTAGCTCAACCCGACATTTCTACAAACTTCTGTACTCAAATCCTATTAAGGAAACAAAAACGCCTCCATTGCTTGCCCATATCATAGATATTTAGCAATGTGCCGATGAACGGGCAGTACTTAGCGGTGATTGTGAAACAAAACTGCGTGCAACTGTACTCTGAAAAGCGGAGTTACTACTCCGATAAAGTGTCCACCGATCCATGACCAGTTAAATCATGTAATAGTCAAATTCTGTAAGTCAAGGCATCACTAGTGCATGGCCCATTGAATCACGTATTATTCAAAAAGTAATAATATTATCGAAATCTAAATGCCACAATATTCGGACCCACCTAAAAGGTGTGTGGTAAATAAATTTACCTGGACATTTTTCCGTATAATTATCATTACAAGACAGCTCATTCAAATGAGAGGCAGAGTCCGTGGTATCTGAGTCATACGGGCTTTAATGGACAATGATCCTCGAGGATGGATATCATGTTCCGTCACCACTAAGGTTCGGGAAGGGACAGTCAACGTTTTATTAACATTACACATTATATATAGTAAAACATTGCAATTGAATCCAATACAGTAGGCGTAACAGGTGAAAAGAGAGAGATAAGAACACATGTGCGTAAGAGGAGGCGTGAAAAAGAGGCGTACACATGGGCGTGCACTGTACATGTCAGAGAAACGTCACAAGATACGTCACATGTGGGTGGATGCATAGAGAGAAGTTGCAGAATCAGCAGAAACCCTTAACCTGGATGCGCGCGCAACTAGCATGATGTGAAACTGGGGGCTTTGACTTTAGCACTAGTGGAGGAGACTGATGTCTGGAGTGTCAGGGCAACCTGTACCTATGGCATATCTAGTATCTTATGTTTGGAGGATGTAGTGTCTGAAGTAAAAGGTCTCTCGGGCAGGGGCCATCCCATACTGAAAGCTAGTGCGTGCATACGTGTCTGGGAGCAACGTGCGGAGCCATGGGCCTACCATGGTAACGGAGCCAGTAAATCACTTGCAAGAAGGACAGAAGAGGCCGGGCCCTTTGCTCTGCAGCCGGGAAGCATTTACCTATTTCACTAGACTGGAATGTGTTTTCGAGGAGGCTGAGCAGATAACTGTAGGTAAAACATGAATTTGGCAGGCAATCCAGGCCGAGCCGGGCACCGCTGCGCTGGCAGGAAGTAAGGCAGAGGTCAAGGATGCGTACAGCTTTCGGAGACAGGAGAGATGAGGCAGAGAGGCCTCGTTTAAGGGCCTAGCTCGACTGGGCCAGGAAACATGGAGAAAACGTGTGCGAATTTCAGAAGTGCACCATGAAAAGACGGTGGCACCGTATGCCTAGGAACATAATTAACAAGATTTCCTGGTATGGTTGGATAGCTTACATGTTAAGGATGGACGCAAATGTATTTGCGTCTGTCTAGCATGTACAGAACAGAAGTTGCACGACATACATGGAACATGGGTGCATGGGGATAGGGTGCGAGTGGGGGACACATTGGCTACCTGAAAATTTCTATTACCTCATTCCCTCCTTGGACCCTACTACACCCTTTAGGATATATCTATATTCATGAGACCATCTATCTGTTCGTAAAGCATCATTTGTTCATCTTTCTTTATTTGGGAACGGGAACATGTACTTGGATGGGGAATACAAGCTGTGGCGCACAAGCCGCAAATCGCTGGCCCACATTGCAGACAGAGACAACAACTGAATACTATGACCAATATTATTCCTAGGAACGACAACAACTTCCATCCCCAGGCAGATACTACACTCCAGAACCAACCGGACCAATTCCAGGAGCCTGGATTCTGGTGTATCAGGTGAGCTATTTCATGAAGCCGAGTTATGGCCTTATACACGGATGGCGCGTTATTTGGAATAAACACGCAACAACTGGATCCGATGACTCTACAAGCCCCGCCCCTATCGGCCAGGATGACGTCAAGGACAAGGCGGTTCTGAAGAACAACAAGTCTCATAGCAGACTGCTCTTCTGTTAAGTTACCTAGGGCAGAAGTAGTTTCATTCACTACTGCTTCAAGGATTCTGGTCAATTTGGGTATAAGTTTACTATTGGAGACAGTGCCTAAATAAGGGAAGAATCCCTTATTGAAGTCTGTGTATTGTTCCCATGTAGTTTCAGTCTGATCGACTATTGGGAGACCTCTCTTATGTCTAACGTGAATAAGGCGGGAATTCCTGTGATAATCAGATGGGGCTAGAAAAACAGGTGGCAATATGAACGCAATATAGCACGTCCCATCCCAATCCAATGGCAGACGTACATAGGCTGTCTGACCACGTATGAAATAAGAATGGCGGGAGGCTCTGAAAGTAGACTTTCCTTTATCACTGAATCCGACAACAGTATTACAATCACTGTGTCCTAGATGTACTGAACCATTCTTTCTGACGCATAATTCACCTTTTACTGGTAAAACTGTAATAGACGGCAAGTCCGAATTAGTCTCAGACTGCACGTTCAGGATCATGAGGTTAAGTGTAAAATTACCTAATCCATACACTTCATTTTCTAGATCGGTTCCTGTCCTTTGGGGAAGACCTTCCTGGTCTGGGAAACATATTCTATTCATGACTGTATTCAGGTTCGCCCATATCCAATTGCCTTGGGAAACCTGGGACTTACTATCTAGGGAAGACATTAAAGTAAACCATGCACCACAGGAACCATTATGTGTAAACGGATAAGGAAAGAGGGGCAGAGCTCCCTTGCAGTTCTGATAGGGAGGGAGTCGGCCACATATCCAGCAATTAGTGGCATTGCTGGTCTGGTGAGAATGGTGTAACATACGGATGAATGTATTGTTGCGCATCGCTAAACGATAGGAAAGCTCATGTGGGGGCAGTTCACTAAACGTGTGCTCTGCAGTGTCATTAGAAAAAGAATGTGCAATAGGAAAGAACATATGTAACATCCAACTCGTGCAGATTATCGTAAGACTCAGAAAAAACATAATAAGTAATGTTAGAACACAATGACTTTGGAGATTCTTACAATATTTTTGTTTCTTGATCTCCTGTCTATCTCTCTCACTTTTGGGGTCTATCTTATACATGTCAGGAACCTGTCTAACCGCTTCACCCAGGAGGGGACTTAAACAATTAAACTGTCTGACTTACTAGACCTCAACTTTGTACGATACTCCTCTTGGGGAGTTTTCTCTAGCAGGGGGAGTTTAGAAACAGTCTCTGGAAGTGGGCAGTCCTTAAAGGGAGAGTCTGGCAATAGTCCGTGAATTTTTTTAACATGGCTCGAATGCAGCCATCCTTTCCTCCCCTCCACTTTAACTGCAGTCCTTGTAGATAACAAAACCAATTTCGGCTGCTTCCATCTGGGTTCCAGCGGACTCTTCCGGTCGAAGTTCCTCACGAGGATCAGGTCTCCTGGGCGGACTTCATGTGGCTTTACTTGGGTGTTGTCCGGAAAGGCAGCCGCGACCTGTGAACGACAAGATTGTAGTGCAGACATCAATGCAGCCAAGTAATCGGTCAGCATAGAACTGTCAACATCTGTGATTTTACGGGGCATAGGCGTCCCCCACATATTAGGAGGCCTTCCAAAGACCACCTCATACAGGGATAGCCCTGTCCTAGAATGAGCTACCATTCGCATGTAAAAGAGAGCAACTGGCAAGGCAACTATCCAATCTACACCTTTCTCGGCACATATTTTGGCTAGGCGTGTTTTCAGGGTCTGATTATGTCTCTCAACGAGACCTGCGGCTTCAGGATGTCGGACACAATGGAACTTCCACTGGTAACCTAACAGGAGTGACACCTGCTTCATGAGCTCGGACGAGAATGGCTGTCCATTATCAGAGTACACGACACAGGGCAAGCCATACCGCGGGAAAAACTCACGTACCAGCTGTTTGGCAGTGGTTACAGCAGTGTAATCGGGGACTGGATATGCTTCTGTCCATCGGGAAAGAGCACATACGACTACGAGGACATACTTAAATCCTCGACATCGGTCCATCTGGATATAATCCATCTGGAGTACTTCAAAAGGATAGTCAGGAGGATGAAATCCACCCTGTTCCACGGGGACACCTTTTCCTGGATTGAACTGACAACAGATCATGCAAGTACGCACTTTCTGTTTTGCGGCTGCTCGTAAATGTTGGTTGTACCAAAGATTCTGTAAACTGTCTAACATGGCTTTCTCTCCTAAGTGTGCTGGACTATGTGCTGTGTTAATTATGACTTGAACCATAGAGTCGGGGAGGAACCATGTGGCTCTACCCTTCGTCATCCATCCCTGATCTGTTCGGATCCCTCCTTGTTCAGTCCATTTCTTGATTTCGTCTGGTGTGGCATGTGTCTGTATGTCGAGTACATCTAGAATGGGATATTTCACTGTCAGGCAATGTGTCAGTGTAGTCGGGTCAATCTTTGTCATGTCAGTCGGAATATCTGTCTGAGCAGTGTATTTGGCTGTACGATCTGCCAGGTCGTTACCCTGGGAAATAATGTCGGTGACTTTGGTATGTGCTTTACATTTCATAATGGCTATGGCTGTCGACAAATGTATAGCTTCTAGCAGAGCTTGAATGAGGGGACCATGCTGGATCTTGGTACCGTGAGAAGTTAAAAAACCTCTCTCTTCCCAAAGAACTCCGAAGTCGTGAACGACTCCGAATGCATACTGTGAATCTGTGTATATGTTAACTTTCTTGTTCTTGGCTAGTATACATGCTTGGGTCAGAGCAATGAGCTCTGCAGCTTGAGCAGATAGTGTGTCAATACGGTGTGTTTCTATGACTTCAGATTCAGTGGTCACTGCATAGGCGGCCACTAATTCTCCTGTACTTGTTCTCATACATGAACCATCCACGTAAAGTGTCAAGTCTGGATCGGTCAATGCAATATCTGTCAAGTCTTGTCGGGGCTTCGTCACTGTATTAAGGACTTCTACACAGTCGTGTGGTGCTGGATCTGTTGTAGTCGAGGGTAACAATGTGGCAGGATTGAGTATGTTGCAGCGTCTGATTTCTATGTGTGGCTGGAACAGTGTCAATTCATAACCTGTCAACCGTGCTATGGTCAAGTGCTGAGTCTGTGTACGGTTCAGAAGTACTTCTACGGAATGTGGAACCTGTACTGTCAAAGGATGTCCTAATACTATTGAATCGCTTTGTCTGATAGCTAGAGCTGTTGCTGCAACTGATTTCAAGCACGCAGGCAGAGCCTGGGCTACTGGATCCAATGTACTAGAAAAATAAGCGCAAGGCTTGTGGTGTCCTGCTTGATCTTGTGTGAGAACGGACAACGCTGTGCCATCGCGTTCAGTGACAAAAAGTGTAAAAGGTTTGCTGTAACATGGTGTCGCTAAAACTGGTGCTTGACATAAGGCTTCCTTCAAGTCATTAAAAGCTTGTGTATGTTCCTGCGTCCAAGGGAGGACAGTCGAAGTCGCTGCCTCCTGTGTTGTCAACTGTATGAGTGGCTTGGCTAGAAATGCATACTGGGGAATCCATTGTCTGCAGTACGAAGTGAGGCCAATAAAGGCCCGTACTTCCTTTTGTGTCTTGGGTTGTGGCAGATGTGCAATTAACTGGATACGATCTGGTGTCAACTGTCTACCCCTCTTGGACAGCAAGTGCCCAAGGTACACCACTTGCTGGGCACAGAATTGGAGCTTCGAAGGGGATACCTTCTGCCCCTTTTCGGCAAGGAAATACAAGACTGTCAGTGACGCGCGCTCGCAGTCACGTTTGGTCCATGCTGTGATTAGTAGAGCATCGACATACTGTAGTAGAGCAGTGTCAGTAGGCATGTGAATACTGTCTAGTTGTCTTTTCAGTGCTTGGCTGTAAATACTCGGACTTTCCGTGAACCCTTGAGGTGCACGTGCAAATTTAAAGCTCCGGCCATTTAAACAGAATCCGAATAAGTATTGACTGTCAGGATGAATGGGGACGCTGAAGAAGGCGTTCTTGAGGTCAATTACAGTAAAGAACGCAGCTTCGGAATCAATGGCAGTCAATAGGGATGAAATGTCTGGAACCACTGGGTACTGTGGTACAATGCATTTATTGAGCTCTCGAAGATCGATCATCAAACGATAAACTGGAGGGGCATTTGGGTCAGTTCGTTTGAGAATCGGAATGATAGGAGAATTACATACATTGGAGTCGGTTTCTACAACTACTCCTTGGGCTATGAGTTCATCAATAATTTTCAGTAAGGCTGCTACAGCCTCGGGGGGCAATTTGTATTGTCGGATTCGGGGCAGTACAACACCTTGCTTGAGTGTAACACGATAAGGAGTAATATGCATACAACCTACATCAGTTGGACCTTGCGCCCATAAATGCCGTGGAACATCTTTCAATCTGATATCAAAATCTCTCAATACATAATGGCCCTTGAAATCACGAAGGAACAATCTCACTCCTTCCGGGGAACAACATATAATAGCTCCTAGAGCTTTCAGTGTTTTAATACCAAGTAAGTTTTCAGGACACGATTTCGTAAGCAATAAATCTGTAGTACGGGATAATGGACCGACTGCAAGGGGAACTGGCTGCGATACTTCGTTAACAATAGGCTTTCCTGAAAAACCAAGGGAAACATTCTGTGAGCCTGAGAGGGGTGCCCCTGGGACCTCGTCATGACTAATGGTAGTTCTGCTCGCCCCCGTGTCAATCAAAAATTTTCTGTCTTTCCCTAACACCTGACTATGTACATAGGGACCATCTTGATCTACAGGAACCTCGATAAGGGGCAAGCCAACCTCCCTCTCTAGGCTGTTTCATGTGTACTGCTGATAATCTGGATACTCGGATTGTGCATACTGATACATTTGCTGTGTGACGTGTTGTGTTGCGGCAATGGGTTGAGGTTGGGGTACAGCTACCGTCTGTTGCTGTGCATTCTGTGGAGGTTGCGGGTTCTGTTGAAAATTCTGTTGAACATGTTCTGTTCTAGGTGGACGTGGTCTTTCTTTCGTTTTGCCTGTAGCAATATTGTGTCTGAGAACGGCACAATCACTTATGAAGTGACCTGGCTGCTTGCAATAATTGCAATTTCCTTTAACAGGACCTGTAGGATGACTAGTCTGTGTGTTCTGCGTGTTACCCCTCTTCTGACCGTCTGCTGGAACAGACTGGGCAACTAGTACTTTCATTTTAGTGTCTTTCATACGTCTCTGTTCATGATCGTGTTCCTCTCTAATTCTATTCTGGTGGTACTGTAACATTTGTAACATTTGGGAAGGCGTGTTAGCTTGCCATGTACTTTCGACTTTCAATACTCTGTTCTTAACCTGGGGTAAGGAATTCTCAACTAATTTGGTCACGAAAAGATGTGGGAATGACTCGCTACTTGTTTTCAGGCCACTATTATTAATAAAACATTTCTCGAATCTTGAATAAAAATCACTAGTGTCTTCGTCTTGTTTCTGTTTGCAGGCTGAGATTGCATCCCAATCTTCCTTTTTAACTGTCAATAATCTAGGCAAAACCTGTACTAACAATCCTGGCAATGCTTTAGTGTTGTCCCCAAGACCTAAACCTGGGGTACGTGTCTTTTCTTCGTCTTCTAATTCAGTCCAAACAATATTTTTATCTCCCACCTCCCATTCCTTTTCTTTCAGTTTTTCGTAAATCCCTGCTGGCAACAATACTTTTAACATTTTAAGAATGTCAGAATACGTGTAATCGCCCATAAGTAACATGTCTTTTAATTCACGGTGGAAACCTGCAGGATCTTTATCGTGACCAGGTACAATTTTCTTCATTTCCAATAATTCCATTTTAGTCAAAGGAGTGTACACAAATACGCGTTCAAGCGTATCATCTGGCTTTCGGATTGGATGTACTTCTCGTAAAGGATTCTGTCTATCTAGGTGATATGGTTGTCTTACTGGGGGTGGAACGGAAACAAGACGTGGAGTCAGGAAAGTTCTATATTTATGACGTTGTTCTAGAATGATATCAATTAAATCGGTACCTAGACCTCTCCATCTTCTCAGGAGTAAGTCTTGCAATAGGTTATACAATGGACCTGGATCAGATTGTTGATTTTCATACAGTGTAATGAGATGTTGGGTCATGTATATACCAGCTAGTCGCTGTTCTTCTGGAGTAAGACTCAAAAACGTTTGTACTACTAAATCATCTTTATATATACTGTCATCCCCGGCCCATTGAACTGCTGACCGGGCTAGTTCCTGATCACGTAAGGTAGTGAGTTCACGATAACCTATTCTTTCTTTCAGTATTTTATCAGTGACTTGGAATATATGTTCAAGAGAACATTGCTCTGGTATCGGGGAAAGGTAACGTTTCTTGTTTTCTGGACGAATGGGTCTGTCGAAAGGTCTATCAAGAGAATACTGTTTAGGGAGTTTCACTCTACCTACGTACGCTATTCTGTCTTCTGTCTCTGCTGGAATCTCTGCTTCTACCTCCTCCTCCTCCGAGGAGTCATTCTTGTCTGACTCGGCTTCTTTTTCGGCTTTCTGTCTGGTATGTATCGCTACTATTTCTTTACGGATTTTTCTGGACATAGCATCTATACAATTCTGTTTATCATGTTTACATTCTGCAATATTTTGACTCCATTTTGTCAGTACATTCATCTCTTCCTTAACAACACCTGTCTGATCTTGTTCCCTTATCAAACAATTAATCAAGAATCGTAATAGTAAACCTTGTGTCTCAACTTTCTGATATGCCATGGCCTCACGAATACATTCTGGCCTCTCCCCTGTTCTAATAAAATGATATATGTTGTCTAGATGTTCTGGCATTTCTGGTAATAACATCAGATAATCCGTAACACGTCGTAGACGCAACAAGGCTAACATCATGTCTCCTGTCTTGCCAGGTACTGGATCATATCTACAATCCGTAAGATACTGTTTAAGTTTTTCATGGGGCATCGCTTTCGGAGTACGCTGTGTAGCTAATTCTCTCATTGTCATTCGATGTAACTGTGGCGGGGTGTGAGGGAGGCCTCCTGAAGCACCTCCTGAAGCAGAACCATGAGCATGACTTGACGTCATTGCGTGTGGGAAAGGTACATGTAACGGGGACGACTGACTCTGAGTCGCATCTGTAGCAAAAGGGTTAAGAGGACCAATAGTAGGGGGACCAGTAGCAGCAGCAGTAGAAGGGGAAGTGACAGCAAGTGCGGGAAGTGAGTCTTGGCGTGGAGGGGTCGTGGCTTGATCAACCGGAACATGCTGCGGTACATTATTAGCAGGTTGTACGGGTACATTGGTATATGCCGGAGCTACATCATCTAAATAGGAAGAAAGGAAAATGTCTGCTGCGGTCTTTTTGTGACGTACTGTAATCGGAACCAATGGAGGTGGCAAGTTATGGGATACTTCCGGGGTCGCCTTAGGCAGGCCCTCGGCCAGGACTGGATACATGCCTGAAATGAGTGCATTTCTTTGGCGATCTAATTGTTCTGATCTGACCTGTTCTCCTTCTTCTAGTAACTCTTTTTCTCTGGCTTTTTCGGATTCTTCTCTACTTTTCTCAGCTTTTCTGATTGCTTTTTCTGTTCTTCTATGCGATTCTTTGCGCCACAATTCTATGGCATCTTTCTGAGATTGTCTGGCTTTCTTTTTCCATAACGCTTCTTCTACTCTCATGATGCATTCGGCATCCCATGTCCCTGAGACAGGCCATCTAAACTTCTCTTCCAGATTCTTGGTGTAGTCCACCCATAAGTCTAAATACAACACAGCATCTAAGCCATGTTTGTGGTACATAAAATATCCTGGAGTGTCCCTAGGCGGGAAAGGAACTGCTTCTTCAAGTATCCCTTTCCTAGTACCTATCTGACGTAATTTTGAAAACAGCGGCATGACTAGAGTGATTCGGACGTGAACACAATATACACAGTAATATACAGTAAACAATCATTCATACCACAACATTGAAACACATTAAAACATGTCGGACTGAAATTACCTGGAACACAGAAAACACAGTAAAACTCTCGGGATAAAACTGGATAACTAGATGTAATGCTAAAACAGTACAGACCGGTCTCATAAAGAGACACGTCAGACCGTATCCACCTAAGTGAACACGTCAGGACCAGAATTGTGTACCCAACTCTGTCTTTACCAGGCACAAACTAATGAACCTGTCTAGATGCGTTCCCAACAACGGTACTCACCGGGAAGCAAGAAACTGAAGGCCTCGGAAACCGGACTGGACTCTGGACTGGACTGGACTGCTACGACATCGGACTGGCACACATCACGCTACCACGCATGCGCTTCGGAACAGGTGGGCCTCCGGACGCCTCGGACCTTGCTCTCTCGACTAGGGCTCTTGTCGGGATCCTCTGCATTCCTCACCGCCTCGTCTGGATGCCGGACCGCAGTCTCCGTCTCCCTCGTGGACCCGAGGGAAGATAGCGGGAAACCCCGCAAACGTGCACGGTTTCCATCGGGGTTGTAGAAGGGGTCGAAAGACGCGTGACTTCACCGGCGAGTGGGGAAGGGGGGTCCCTGTTCGGGCGCCAAATTATGTGGTAAATAAATTTACCTGGACATTTTTCCGTATAATTATCATTACAAGACAGCTCATTCAAATGAGAGGCAGAGTCCGTGGTATCTGAGTCATACGGGCTTTAATGGACAATGATCCTCGAGGATGGATATCATGTTCCATCACCTCTAAGGTTCAGGAAGGGACATTCAACATTTTATTAACATTACACATTATATATAGTAAAGTGGTACAGTGGAAACCAATACAGTAGGCGTAACAGGTGAAAAGAGAGAGATAAGAACACATGTGCGTAAGAGGAGGCGTGAAAAAGAGGCGTACACATGGGCGTGCACTGTACATGTCAGAGAAACGTCACAAGATACGTCACATGTGGGTGGATGCATAGAGAGAAGTTGCAGAATCAGCAGAAACCCTTAACCTGGATGCGCGCGCAACTAGCATGACGTGAAACTGGGGGCTTTGACTTTAGCACTAGTGGAGGAGACTGATGTCTGGAGTGTCAGGGCAACCTGTACCTATGGCATATCTAGTATCTTATGTTTGGAGGATGTAGTGTCTGAAGTAAAAGGTCTCTCGGGCAGGGGCCATCCCATACTGAAAGCTAGTGCGTGCATACGTGTCTGGGAGCAACGTGCGGAGCCATGGGCCTACCATGGTAATGGAGCCAGTAAATCACTTGCAAGGAGGACAGAAGAGGCCGGGCCCTTTGCACTGCAGCCGGGAAGCTGTTTACCTATTTCACTAGACTGGAATGTGTTTTCGAGGAGGCTGAGCAGATAACTGTAGGTAAAACATGAATTTGGCAGGCAATCCAGGCCGAGCCGGGCACCGCTGCGCTGGCAGGAAGTAAGGCAGAGGCCAGGGATGCGTACAGCTTTCGGAGACAGGAGAGATGAGGCAGAGAGGCCTCGTTTAAGGGCCTAGCTCGACTGGGCCAGGAAACATGGAGAAAACGTGTGCGAATTTCAGAAGTGCACCATGAAAAGACGGTGGCACCGTATGCCTAGGAACATAATTAACAAGATTTCCTGGTATGGTTGGATAGCTTACATGTTAAGGATGGACGCAAATGTATTTGCGTCTGTCTAGCATGTACAGAACAGAAGTTGCACAACATACATGGAACATGGGTGCATGGGGATAGGGTGCGAGTGGGGGACACATTGGCTACCTGAAAATTTCTATTACCTCAGGTGTCCTAAGACACCCAGATATACATAATGTATCAACACCACCTCTGCTTCATCAGGCTTAATCACATCTTCCAGCATGCTTGTCATGCAAATATTTTATCATGTGATACCTTCATTGGAACATAAGAAATTAGATGGGGGCTAATCTCTCACCTATGTTTATCAGGCAATCCATTGTTCCCATACATAACTAATTCTGATGTATAACTATTAATCAAGCTACTGATAGGCTTATATGTGTCAGTGATTAAAGGTAGCTATAGGTAACCTATATCTTAGTAAGGGGTACATGCACCACCTTACCAAGGCTGCAGTAGTGATGCCATTTTGGAAGGCTTCCCAGGGGTGCCATAATGCATGCTTCAGCCCTTGGTAGGCCTCTGGAGTACCTATGCCCTTAGTACCTAAGGTACCATATACTATGGACTTAAAAGGGTAACCCAGTAACCCATCTGGAGTGCACCAAATGTACATGCATTCAATTTAGAAAAATATTTAATAATTTCCTCATTATCCCTAGTACCCACCACCATAGCCAAGGTGGCAGTCTCCTCAGAAAACCCTCATGTATACCTTTTTTATTAAAAGCACTCAATCATTAACACCTATTCACAATCATTTATTACCAAATTAGAGTCTCCTCTGACCCCTGGACCCTCCTGTCAGAAAGTAATGTAATTCCGAATCAGTATTCAAACCTTGAATTGTGGATCTCTACTGCTAAGGACAGGGTTCATGTTTCTGTGCAAGGGAATTTCAGAAAAAAACCACATCAATGTTAGAATATTATTTTAGAACTTTCCAGTTCTGTAAAATAAACTAGCTAAAATACTAAATGAAACACCATATGTCAATGGTAAATGATGATATGTTACTCCTTCTGCTACTGATGTTGACATTTTCATACACACATAACAATCACTTACTTCCATGATTTCTACATAGCGTACTAATCATTTAAATCTGTAATATTTTTATATATGCTGTGATGTAAATCTGTCTCATCTGGTGCTTCTAATTCTGCTCTGCCTTGCTTAATGTTAGCTACCTTTCCATGTACACTAGTGTTATTTTGCTTACTTTCAGTCTTTAGATAAGGAATGGCTATCGTTTGTCCTAACCATAATATACTTACTAAACATATGCTACATATACACATTTTACAGCATCTTTCTACACAAATCAGTTTCAGTTTTCCAGCAACTCTTTTATCAGCCATTTCGGACTAGGACATTTTTCTCCCTTCTTTTTGAATTTTTTACAGAGTACAACCTAGGGAATTTCTTTTCTTTGAAGTTGGTCTCACTTCTTCATCTATTCGATCAACATTTAATTCTTCATCACTTTTTCCACTTATTTCCAGATTCTCTAAATCCTCAAAGATGACATATGTCCATTCAGGACCCTTGAATTTATTATTCAGTCTTTTCAATTGTGGACTTTCCCTTCTTGGCTTTTCAGTGAACGGTCCAGATTGACTTGTTACTTCATTTACTTGGTAAGGTTCTTCATTTATTGTCTTAAGCACAATATGTCAGTCTCTTGATAATACTAGGCCAAGTATCACCACCTTTTAGCTGGCACTGTGCTTTCAGTTTCTTCAAATTCTCTTTTGTTTTCATTGAATTGTGGCATTATTCGATTATTTCCATCTTCAGAATTCCTCTCTATCTGACCTTGTCCAGAGCTTATTATCTTTGCTGTTTCTGCCTGGATGAGTTCTTCTTCACTATTCTGACCCTGTTCATGAGTTTGTTTGCTTTGACTTTGTTCTCCTTCTTCTTCATGAACTTATTTTTCTTTACCTAACTGGTCCTGCACAGGTATCATAATTTCTAGATTGTCTTCTAACAGTGCGTTTTCTCCAGTACCTATCTGTCCCTCCTCAGACTCGCAAATGTTGCTTTTATTTGCTTCTGTCGAGTACATTGCTTTTCCTTATCTGGTCCTCCTCAGATTTTATTTAGCTTTATTTTCTGTAATCTGAGTGTGTTCTTCTATTCCTCACTATCACTCTGTCTTTCTAATCGGTTTTGACTTCTTGTTCTTACAATGATTTCAAATATATCCACTATTGGGATCCAGTCTGACTAGTGCTAGGTTGTTCTTGATCAGCTACTTCAGAATCTAATTCTGGTAATTCTTCAACTGCACATCATCATCCCTTTCAACCACTTGAGTTTCTTGTGATTCTACTTCGTTAGGCAGACCTGCACATTGTACAGCTGTTGTTGTAACCAATATAACCTGATGTGGCTTTCCCCACCTTAGTGCTAGGCACGATTCTCGAGTGTGATCTTTCACTACTACCCAGTCACCAGGATTCAGATCATGAGCTTGTTTCATCTGTCTGGCAACATCCTCTTCCCAAACCTGGTGAGAGATAGAACACACTTGGTCAGCCAACTCTTTGCGATACTCCAGTACCAAATCATCAGATATATTCAACAGCTTGTGTCCTGGTATACATGCTTGCCTCATTGCCCTTCCCATGAGTATCTCATGGAGACTCAAGCCTGCATTTTTGTCTGGGATGCTTCTGAGTCCCATCATGACAAGAGGTAAATCATCAGGCCACTACAGTGGCCTGGATGCACACACATTTACCAGTCTTGACTTGATTGTGCCATTTAGTTGTTCCACCACTCCAGAAGCCTCTGGATGGTATGCACAGTGCAATATCTGTTCAACTTTAAATGCTTCACAAATTAATCAAATTATTTCATTATTAAAATGAGACCCTCTATCTGATTCAATAGTTACTAGAAAACAGAACCGCGGAAAGAGTTTCCTCAATAAGAGTTTGGCCACTGTCAAGCTGTCATTTCTCCTGGTTGGGTATGCTTCCTCCCACTTTGAAAACAAACAAAGAATGACAAGTTCATATTTTAACCCTCGACAGGCAGGTAACTGAATGATATCAATATGAAGTCGTATAAATAGCCCCTCAGCTTTCCCAATCTTTCCTGCACAAACTAAAGTTTTCCTGCCTGGGTTCATTTGTTGACAAATTAAGCATCTCTGGCAAAGACTCTCTGTGACATTCCTGAACCTGGTGTCGAACCAATCGTGTCGGAAAAGTCTAATCATTGCATCTCTGCCTATGTGTGTGTCTCCATGATACATCCTAGCCATTGGTCCAAGCATACAGTCAGACAACACAGGTCTTCTATCTAAGCAAATCCACACACCATCCTCAACCCTTCTCTGACAATCTATTTTTTCGTCCTTTTCTTTTATTTCTGCTTAATTTTGTAATTCTCTCATTTCCACCCATGTTCCTGTGCCCCCAAGTAGTATAAGTTGGCAGTTGATTCCACATGCATCAATTTTCTTGTTTACTGCTATTTTGTATCTAGCACACTGTTGGGCAACTTGGCCAGCAATACGATTACTAGTTGTCACTTTATCATTTCGTGATTGGTGAGCAGCACTCTTGACCACGACCACTTCTTTTGGCATTTGAATTGCTTTAATCAATTCTTTTACAAAATGTCCATTTTTATTAGTGGTTCCTGAAGAAGTCATGAAATCCCATTGCATTCATAACTGGCCACAATCATGCACAACCCTGTAACCATACTGACTGTCAGTGTAAATGGTTACTCTTTAGTTTTATCTAATTTTGCAAGCTTTAATTAAAGCCACTAATTCAGCGATTTGTGCAGACTTGACTCCTGGTAAATAGGATGCTTTGACTATTCCAGCCAATGTGCATAGAGCAAAGGCAGCACTCAATCCTTCTTCCTCATGGCGCATACATGAGCCATCTACAAATAGCTCATATTCTGCATTCTTTAAGGCAGGGGTCTCCAAACCGGTCCTGGAGGGCTGGATCCATGCCAGATTTTTGGGATACCCCCATTGAGATACATGTAGTTATTTTAAAAATCTGGCATGGATCTGGCCCTCCAGGACCGGTTTGGAGACCCCTGCTTTAAGGGTTTTTCCTGTAAGTCTGCACAAGGTTTGGTACTTAGTTCAGTGACATCAAGGCATTCATGTTCGACTTCATCTTTTACTTCTTCAAAATGTTTAAGACAGTACATCTGAATATTGTAAAATTTTCTGCACCTAATATAACTTGCTCATATTTAGTCAGCCGACTAGGAGTAAGATACTGAGTTTGAGTTCGCGTTAGCAAAATTACGACTGCATGTCAGACATACACCGTTACAGGGTGTCCCATCACAATGGAATCACTTTGTTCCAGACTCATGCATGTTGCAGCTATAGATTTTATGCACCCTGGTAATGCAGATACCACTGGGTCCAAAGTAGCAGAGAAATATGTAACAGGGCCTCGCATTAGGCCATGTGTCTGTGTGAGGACTGAGAGTGCACAATTGTCTCTCACATCACAGAATAATGCAAATTCTTTGAAATACTTTGGCATCCCTAAGGCAGGTGCTTTGCACAAACAGTTGCATAATTTCTAAAAAGCTGTCATGCTTTCATCATCCCATTCTACTGGATCTCTTGCTCTTTTCTTTGTCAATTGTAGCAATGGTTTTGCTAGTACGACAAATCCCACAATCCACAGCCTGCAATATCCTACTACTCCAAGACACATCCTTATTTCTTTCTGGGTCTGAGGTGACACTTTATGTCCACCTTCAGCCAAGTAATTCAATTATGCGATGGCGTCAATGATACAATAATTTCAAGTTTTAGATGCTACTAATAAGTCCTCTATGTACTGCACCAGACGCACTATCTGGGCAACACCAGAGATTCAAGACATTTTTTCAGAATCTCATCAAAACTCGAAGGACTTTCAGTGTATCCTTATGGAACACGATTCCAACCATAAACATGTTCGTCAAATTTGAACGAAAATAAGAACTGGTTATCAGGATGTCATGGAATGGAGAACAAGGCATGGAGTACATCAATTACAGTGAACTATGCTGCGCTCCATGGTATCTGATATTATATTACTGCTGGATTCGGTACTATCGGACAACATGGTACACCCATTTTTTAAATTTTCCTCAAATCTTGGACCAACCTATATTTGCCGTTAGGCATTTGTATACAAATTATAAGTGATTAACAGGGACTAGTCATTATTTCTTTTAATATGCCTTGCTCAACTAATCTTTCAATCTCAGCTGAAACACAAGCTTTAATTTCTGGGCTCATTTTGTATTGTCGGGTATTTGGGTAGACTGAACCTTTTTTTACAGTTACCTTTAGGGGGTCTACATTTGCCATTACTCCTAATTCTTTTCCGGTAAAATCCCACACATCAGGATTTACTGTATTTTGGACCTCATCTGGTAGCTCATCTGTGGTCATCATAGTAAATGTGTCATTCACTTCTGTTCTCTGTCTAGCTAACATGATTTTGTATATTCCGTCTTCATCAGGAGTCTGAAGTTCAACACCATCCAGTGTGCAGAATATTATGCAGTTCATTTTGTACAATAAATCCCTTCCAAACAAGTTTACAGGACTTAAGTTGCACACTACGAATATGTGCATTTCTTTAAAGTTGCCAATACATACTTCTGTTGGTTTGGTAAATGGGGTCCTAATTTGTTTATTAGAAACACCCACTACGTGGATCGCTTCTCCCGAGAGGGATAGGTTTGGGATGTCTGCTGTTCGTACAGTAGAACCGATAGCATCAGTGTCTAATAAGAAGGTGATGTCATTTCCCTTACCTTACCTTCTATATATGGACCTGACTGATCAACAGCCAAGGATGCGCCAAGTACGCATTCCTCTGCGCCCCCTCTCAGGCACCGTAATTCGGATTCTTCATCAAAAAAGGAATCCTACAAAATAAATTGTGGCGTTATAGAATTTTTCTTATTACTTCCCTCCCGGAATCTGGTGTCCACACTGTAATTTGCTTGACTCACAAAATCTGGCATAGTGGCAGGTGGCTATTGACTCTGTACAACCTTCTGTGGTTGCCTCATTAACATCTTATACTGTGTCTGTTGATTTAAATTCTGAGTTTGGACATTAATATTTTGTATATGTTTACACTCGTTTTTCCAATGCCCCAATGTGCGGCACCTGTGACAGGACAACCTTTTCTTTGCTTCTTCTCTGCAAATTCGCCCTCTTGGTTTGCCCCCACTAACTTCACCTTCACCTTTTCCATTTCCTTGATTATTTGCTTGATAACTTAGCTGGAGTTCTTGTTGATCTAATAATTTTAACTTGAACCCACATTACCTTTTCTTCTAATGTCTTTAGTGTATTATAAGTTTCATCTCCACAATACTTTGCATACTTAAGGATTAAGTCTGTGGGTTTTGCCTGCCAACACAACTTATGCTCTTTTATCATTTATGATATATCTGACCTTAACCCAGACAAAAAACAAAACACAAAATGTATCATATTCTTCTTTTCAATGTTTTCAAACCCACTGTATTGCTTTAATACCTGTAAAAGAAGCTCATAATATGCATGTACTGACTCATCTTTTTCTTGAGTAGTCCTGTCTATTTTATCGAATCAGTTTCTTTTGGCGGAATCTTTCCCTTCAAGTAAGTGATTACTGGTGATATTTTTTCATTACATCGTCTGACGGGGCTCCTGTTCTTGGATCTCTTGTGTACTCATCGTTACACCAATCTCCAGTGATTTTACATTCTGCCCATAAATTAGCAGGAACCACAATATCAAACAAGCCATCCAAATCTTTTAGCAGAAACTTCAGAACGTTCACAAACCTTTGAACTTGCCTGTACCATTCTACTGGTTTTTCTCTAAGTGTTGGGAAATCATTTGTAAATGATAAAATATCTTATCAGGTCCATGGGAAATGTACATAACTTCCTTCCGTAACTTCTCTCACTGGGCACAATCTCTCAACCTTTTCTGCTTCTTTAATTAAGTACTCAGATATTGTTCTGTTTGCCTGAGCTTCTTCCTTTTTCTTTGTCCATCTAGCATTCCAACTATCTAAGTCTCCCCATTTTTGTAACAATGTCAATAATTCTTTTATCTGTAACTTCCTTCCTGACACATTCATGTTTTCTAAATCTTTATCAGAGAATTCTGCTCTATATGGTTTCTGCAATACTTAGGATTTACCTATATCGATTCCCATTTCTGCAGCCAAACTCATTAATTTTTCATGAAATATTTTTGTTTTTCCGGTGATACTTCTGCATATGAATAATAACTCTTCTTCACTGAAAGAATTTAATCTTTCTAT
Source organism: Lissotriton vulgaris (assembly GCF_964263255.1). NCBI lineage: Eukaryota > Metazoa > Chordata > Amphibia > Caudata > Salamandridae > Lissotriton > Lissotriton vulgaris. Next base: position 1,407,484,416 of record NC_141693.1, on the reverse strand, counting down.
CCCTACATTTCCAGCAATCATTTCTTCCAATTCTAGTCATAATTTAAATATATCCAATATCTTAGGTTGCGATTTTGGCTTTTCTATACCTTGTGTCCATCTTTCTATTTCTTCTGGGGTTACTACAGTAGCACTTCTTGTTCCTTTGGCTGTTTCGATCTGTACTTCTTTTCAGAATCCTGGTGTAAATTTTCTAAATGAATCATTTATTGGTTCTTTTATTGGCAAATCCATTAAAGAAATTATCGACTCACACTCACTTGCTTGATCGTCAACTATTACTTTTTTCTTCCTAGGTTGTGTGATCGGTGTAGTCAGAACAGGAGTTTTTAGACAGTTTGCCTTATCCCCATATAAGGGAACAACAGGGCCTATAATTACTGGTATTGTTAGGGCTTCAGCATTTGTACTTAACTGGGTTATTTTCTGAATTAACTCACTTCTATTTTTATTTATTGCTTCTCTTTCTTTTTTCTTGAAGAACCCCTTCCATTGTTGTCTCATGTACAATCTGCGGAACTAAAGGTGTTTTCAAAAGTGGGGCACTCGAAGTAATTCTATTAAATTATTCTTGATAGGGTGGAGGATTTTTCATTAATATACCATCAAAGTAATCGTCTTCTGAATCGCCACTACCAGTAATTAAATGCTTTGTTTTCTCTGCACGTTTACTCCCAGTTGTTTCTTCTGTGGTCAGTACAGGATATAATCCTGCTACTACCATGGCTTGTCTCCATTGTTTCATCTATTTATCTTGGGTCTCATGAGGAGATTTGGGATAAAATGTACTCAAGTTTCTATAACATCGTGGTCTGTCTCTCTCAATGGCCTCAGTCTCCCATTATTCTAAAGCTTATACTGAGTTAATCTAGGGCTTAGTTCCACTTCATTCATGCGAGTTCGTAAATTGTGCAAAATTCTCCCATTAAATGTTCCGTTCTCAGGAAATGCTAATATTCCATCATCTTTTGTGTACTCTATCCAATTTTCTAACCAGACACAAGTGTAATAACCTCTTTCTATCATTATATATGATGCAGGTATATTCCGGGGTGGAATACAATATAATTCCTTCTCTAGTTTTAATGGGTTTATCCTTTTTTAAATAATTCTTAATTTTCTGCATAAACGTACTTTTTCTCTTTTCTCCGTATATGTTGCATGGATTCCCTCTAATGTATTGTTCGTGAGCAAATCCTAAAAATCTCCTGTCTGGACAGGTCCCTATTATAGTAGGATCAGGGCTCCACATATAATCCCCACTATCTATCAACACCATAACTTCTATTTTGACAATATATCAATTGTTTACTTCTACTCTAATGCTTCTCCAATACCAGCACGTCTTTTATTTTGATGACCAATCAACGTTCGGTTTACTGAATTATTTTAATGCTTGCGCTGCTTTTCTGTAACAACAAGTTCACTCCTCCAGACTCACCCCTCTTTTACAATTTTAACTCGGCTACATGCCTGCTGTTTCTACCAATCCCAGCGCTGCTCTCAGTGACGTCAGTGCAACACCCGCAACTGACCCCTCCTTTGCAAGGTAATGAGAAACTCAATTTCTTTAAATTTTTACTTACGCATTTCATTAATTAACAACGTAAAAACATTTGCTACTGTGCCTGATTGACTAAATTCACAGGAAAGTCAATTTCTTCCACTGCGAGTAAAACCTTTTCCGTTTATTGTTCACACACTACGAGTAAAACCTCGTCCGCTTACTCTTCACTCAAGCATCAAAGAACCTGCTACTCCTTAAGTTTTACCCTTTCTAGGTGATATAAGACCAAAGTTTCTCCAGTGAACTCTTTTGCTACCAGTCACTCTTACTTTAATGCAAGAAAATAATCCCTAATTAGTGCTCTAGCTCTACCTAACTTTTCACACTTTCTTCATCAAGGCCAATAAACTTACTGCAGTGTGGCTTAAATTCACCACCCACTATTCAATATCCCCGGGGACTTGTAGATAACATGAAACAATAAAAATGGGTTTTGGTTAATAAATAAATCAATATTCAAATACACGTCTAACTATATATCTTAACTAAAACCTAACCATAGCTCTGCTACCAAGAAAATACTGATGGCGCGGGTTTACCAGGTTTGTTTATTTTTCTAAAACATCATACTCACCTAGTCGCATATACAAACATTCAATAAGCTGATAATCACCCTTTGCCAATCAGGAATCACTTTTACCTTATAATGACTTATATCTATACACCATTTCTTACCAATACCTTTATTATTTTAGCTCTTTATTTCCTCTAGTCGAAAGATCAGGTTGTTAGCATAATAGGTGTTAACCAACATTTACCATTCAATTCTTTTGAATGACCACAGACTTGGGAGAGTTTTAAAACTTTTATCTATGCAATACGTTTGTGAGTCAAATGCCAATACATGTCAAACACCAAACTCTTTGAAGAGGAAATTATGATTTAAGCCAAAACAAAAACTTAGTAAAATCTCATGACTTTGGTACCTGGGAAAGGTGGAAAAGGCAAACGGTACAAGGACGTACCACACAGATTTATATTTACCTAGAATGGTGCGAGGACCAACCCCTGGCCAAGGGCTGGGAAAAAGGGGACTCCTGAGTAGTCAGGAGCAAGCAATTCAGGACAGGTGACCTCTTCTAAGTGCATCGCCAGTGTTACGTCCCTCTGTTTCCACTTCTAGATGGACAGATTATTCTCCTACAGCAATCTGCCGATTCTTCTCTCTCCATCTGTCTCTCCTTTCTCGGTTCTTCTTTCAGAGGGCTCGACCAGCCCTCTGAGCTCTGTGGCATCTGCCGGTTCTTCCGCAGTGTTGGGTCAGTGTCAGGTCTTTGACAAGTCGGACAATATAACAGACTGAGCCTACCTTAGTTATACTATTCTCAGTGTATGTACCTCCCTCGACCAATCGAATGAAGGGAATACACACATATTGAAACATGTGTGTATTCCCTTCATTCGATTGGTCAATGGGATGGGGAGAGGTCATCACACCTTACTAATGTGAAGTCATATTCTTTGGTTTAATTGTTCTATGTTCCCACCCTTAAATTTACATTCCCATGCATTATTCCTCCCAGAAACATTCACATTACTTCATGCACAATGTATATAAATGTTGTTAATTTCTTCTTCCTCTCTCCGGGTCAAGAGGTGAAGTTCTCAGGCGCATCGCTGGTAAGATGGGATTGGGCAGTGCTTCAATGTCACCGCTTGAGGTTTTACTGTGTCCTAGGTACATGCGTACATTCACTCAAGATGGAGATTTCAGTCACCCTCCAGGTCAAAATTACAAACTAATAATAAAGTCAAAGAAGAAGATGTTAGAATACGAAAATAAATGTATGCACTGTATACCACTTATTCCTACTTCAATCCCATTATTTTATTTTAACTATTGCATTAGCAGTTTAGCATGACATGCGACGTTTAGTTTAAGCATAGCCATGTGCGTTACCATGTGAGGTTCGAAGTGGCCATTTTAATACTACTGCGCAGCTACAAAGAATTCCCACCAAAAACAAAGGACGTCATACTACGTAGATGTAGTAGACGCATGCGCAGAAGAGTTCACACATTTTCGGCAGCCATTTTAATTCACTCAGGTTAATTGTCAGTAAAGCACATTTAAAAGCTTCCCCTAGATGAAATAAATGTTATGTGGTGCACTTATAAGTATTCACAAAACATATTTGTTACGTTATTACATGCTATTCGAGAGGATTGAATTTGAGCAAGTTTCTTTACATACAAAACCTTGCTCCATCATTCGTTAGCTGCAAATATGCATGGGTGAAAAATTTGTTCCGCTCCCGGATTTTGCGGATTTTCAGTAAATTCGCAATCCGCGAGATTCGCACATTTCCCGCAAAATCCGCAAGCGGAACGGGTTGGGTCAAAAGTTCAAACTGACTTTTGTAACTCTTTTAGAATGGTGCCGGCAAGCTGCCAGAGCCATTCTAAAATAGTTACAAAAGTCAGATTCAACAGGAAGCTCTAATAGATAAAGTAAAGCAGGTGCTGCTCAAATTCAGTTACACAATCATTAATCACCCCAAACTTGGGGTGAATAATGATTGTGTAACTTAATTTGACTTTCAACTCCAGCACCTGCTTTACTTTATCTATTAGTGCTTCCTGTTGAAGCTATTTGCAGCTATTTTAGAATGGCGCTGGCAGCTTGCCGGCGCCATTCTAAGTGGGGCTGAGGGCAGAAGGGCACAAAAATGGGACAGAGGGCAGAAGGGGACAAAAAGTGAGTGGGGCAGAGGGCAGAAGGTCACAGAAACAAGTGGTACAGAGGGCAGATGGGCATAAAAAATGAGAGGGTGGCAGTGATGAACCAGAAAAAAAAAAACGCGAACACGCAAAGTGCCCCGCGAACACCCGCGAACTCGCAAAAATAAAAAAATCTGCAAATTTGCGAGAATTTGCGAATTTTGCGGATTGCGAATTCGTAAATCCGCAAATTTGCGGATTGCCAATTCACAAAATTCACCCATGCTTAAAAGAAATATATGACTGTTTTTAAAAGTGTGCGACCGGTTGCCCTTAACACGGATCAATAATGACACCCAAGTTCCACTCCAGGCCCTGGCCCCTGTACTGCCCTAACCGGTACCAGCACAGACCGAGATCTGGGCTGGAGCAACAGAGGCACACAGCTGCCAGCAGCAAGAGGCAAAGAGAGTGTCCTTCCGGGCCCACATCCCGCCCCAGTTGATAATTCACTTTACCTGCCGGGGGGGGGGCGCAAACCCATTCTTCTCTCCTGCCGCAGTGGCTTGGCCTTACTCCAGAACCTTGTCACCACAGGCAAAGCGTGCTCGGGCCGGTAGTTCAGCTCATGTGGTGCTGCCAATCTGGACCTGCAACATTCAGCACAAACTCTTCCCATAAAGACTTCCACATGACGCTGCTGCATTGCCTTTGAGGGCCCAATCACTTGGCCCTCCTTTCCAGCGCTGTTAGGACTTCTTTATTCTCTGATGCTCAACGCTCCCCGGTTCTCCTCACCAGCACCTTCGGTGGCACCTTAAGCACGCTCCCCCGGAAGGTCCGAGACTCACGCCGTCTCCTGGTGCACATGGCCTTCTGGCGCTCTCCACTAATGCCCGGGTCGTACCACGACACGCACGCTGCGCATCTGAGTCTCACATCTCCACCACACGCCAATCCGAGTGTCAGAGACTCACTCCTCCTTAGTACCCACAATGTCCCGGCACTCTGCACCAGTGCCTGGACTGCACTGCAACATGCACCCTCTGTGCATCCCGAATCTCGGCTCTCCTCCATGATGCCCACACTCAACAGATGCTCCAACACCTGTAGCCACAGCAAGACTCACACCCTGCACCCAGAGTCTTGTTCCGCTATAGGTGCCCACGATCACCTTAGACACCCCTTCGGAGGTCTCAGGGTGCCACGACAGGGTCCCACTACCGCTCCACTTGAGACTACCTGGAAACTTTTATGTTCCATTGTTTCTGATCAGGGAGCCAGCTCACCTCTGGCCCTTGGGGTACAGGATGCAGCACATAGCAAAGTCCTACCCAGGAAGAAGGGGGGCACAAACCACTGCAGCGCCCCTTCAGTCTCTCCTCGGTCAAGAGCTACAAACTGCCCACAAGCCCCAGATCACGAAGCAAGGGTCAACTGTCTCCCGCAGCCTTTTCAGCAACTCTTCCTGAGGCAGAGGTTTTCTTTCCGATCGCAAACAGGTCAAAGCCACCAGAAGGTTGACCAGTCCAGGCCATCTTCAAAGTGCTCCCAGTAGACAAAACCAAAGTCTTGGAATTACAGTTCTTCCAGTTGTACCTCTCATTGTCTTTGAAGTTTCCTTGTGCTCAGGGGTCCCGACCCCTCCCTAAATCAGTCTTGCATATCTCCCCCCTCAGTGTCACCATCTTCTCTTTGATGCTGTGGGCCTGGATCTTTAATCACTCAGAGGGAGATGGGTCTATTGTTTTATGGCTCTGAACCAGGCTGCTTCACCTCGCAAAGCCTCTCCTCCCTGCTGCAGGTGCAGGGCAGCCTGGCACCATCTCTACCCCTCCCCTAGGGCATGACCTCCCTCAGCCTTTCTCACCTCACCCAGATCCAGGCAGGCAATTCACATTCTGCTGAGGCACACAAAATGGTCCAAAGCACAAACTCTGATATTTTCTCAAACAGCGGTTTCTGGACACACAGAGACAAAACCATCTACCCAAAAAGATGTGTTATGACACTGTGAATTCAGAAACACCAAACTTTACTGTTCCATTTCCAATTCTTGGGAAACTAGGCTGACAATACTACACCCAGCCTCCCCCATTATGTCCTATGGGCAGGAGGGCCTTTCACTAGGGAAAATGAAATGGAGCATTATCCACTGTAGGGGCCTAGCACCCACACTGCCACAGGTCCTTCCTTTTACATACACTGCACCCTGCCTAAGGGTTACCCAGGACATCCACAGGGGTGCCCCATGTGTATGCAAAAGGGAAAGTAAGGCCCGACAAGTGGTAGCACTTGTCAGGACAACATGCTAATTTAGCACAATGCGCGCAGGCCCTACACTGAAGACCTTTGTTCCCTCTCTGAGCATTTCTATTGTACTAGCTCTGGTGCACACAGTGCACATTCCCTTAGGGATCTTGCTAGTAAGGCAAACAAACCAATCAGAGACAACTAAATATTACTACAATTTATCCAGGGAATATCTGTACTTGCACACTGATTAGCAGTGACAAGTACCTACAGCATCTAACTTCACAGCTCTCTGTGTCAAGACCAAAAATACGCTGTCTCTTACCTTGAGATGACAGGAATTCTTGTAGACAACGCAGAGGATTTCGCAGAGACGCAAGGGACCAACTTCCCAAAAAATCTAACTAAAACTTGCTGACTAGAATTTACAGCTAAGCATTAACTAGAACTTTCGGGAGGAGGGCCGGTACTGGACGTTGACTGGAGTGTTATACGTCTGGCTGTCGACCTGCGAATCAACAAGGGTATAATTCTTACTAATCAACTCTAGCTTTACAGAATTCCTACTTAAAGCACCTCCACCCTCTTCCTTCTTAAGTGAGCTGAAAACCTAGCTGACTCCTACCTGCGATCAGTCTGGTTCTATCCACCGTCCAGTATTTCTTGTCTTGTCAGGAATGGAGTCTTGGAGTAGTCTTGTAGACGAGTTGGACTTTTACCGATTGAAAGTCTGTAAATAAATAAATGTTTATTAAAAATATATCTCTCCCAAATTGTTCTCTTTCTCCTTGTCTCCCTCCCCTGCTACCTAAACTTACTTGAAAACTATCTCCTCACAATGTTAAATGGTGGGTTCTGATGAGTTCCTGTGTATCTTAACCTAAGAAAATAAATACACCAAGAAAAGAAACAACTCGTGCACATGTAACTCACAATGACCTTCTTGTGAATACACCAAGAACAGATACAGTTTGTGCACACTTAACTCACAATGAACTTCTTGTGAATTAACAGACTCAAAAAATCAGATATTCAAAATCTCCCCTAAAGGCACCAAACATAGGATCAAAAGTCAAATTCAATTCCTCTCAAAGGTTAACTAAAACTTTTGTAAATGTCTCTCTCTTGCGTTGGGCGCCTTGCAAAGTTCCTTCAAACAACACTTAGCTTAATGTCTTCTTTATCCTTGCGCAGGTCGCGATGCTTGTTGAGCTCCAGGCGATGCTCTCTTTTCTTCTTTATCCTTGCGCAGGTCGTGATGCTTGTTGAGCTCCAGGCGATGTTCTCCGGTGAAGCGCTGGTAACTAAAAACCCGATGTCAGGAACTCGCGATGTTGTCCTCTTGAAAGTCAGAGGCAAAGCGAGTTCCAGAAGCCTGGGTGCGGTTTAAATACCGACCGCACCCAGGAGAAGCGTGCGCTCGCACGTTTTACTGCCTTCGGCTTTCCGCATGCAGAAGGCTTTCCGACGGCAATGTTAAACCAAGCACATTATTACTGCAGAACGTAAGAAACTTGAAATACCTCAGATTAATCCATGAAAACGCCTAAACAATGGTCACAATTCTAGATAAAATAGAAATAGCACACAACTTTTGCTGCAATCTTTCATTTAAAAAGAATTGTTGACTCACAAGTCATTAAACATATACACTAAAGAGGTGCTGGTGCACGGGACAGGGGTGGGTTTTCCAGATGGGATAATACAGTTATGTACTATGAATGTACACAACTGGTGATCTTTATGCTGGCTTCAACTAGAAAGAGACAGGAGGATCGTGACAGTACTCCCTCCTCAAGATCCCCCCTAAAACCGGTGAAATAGGTTTGGGTTTCTCAGGATGTTGAGCATGAAACCTTTTTAATAATTTGGGAGCATTCTTTAAATGTTCTAAAGGTTCCCAAGACCTTTCCTCTGGGCCGTATCCTTTCCAGTCTATAAGGTAAAACAACCTTCCCCTAGACCTCTTAGAATCTAAAATTGACTTTACTTCGAATTCAGGACTTCCCTCAAAATCTATTGAGGAAGGAGGTTGAATGAATCGAGTTTGAGAGTGAAAAGGTTTGATTAAAGATACATGGAATACAGGATTGATTTGATACTTGGCAGGCAAGGTCAACCTCACACACACTGGATTTAGAACCTTTTCTATGGGAAAGGGACCTATAAACCTAGGATTAAATTTACGATTCCCTTTCAATTTTAAATTTTTTGTGCTTAGCCAAACCTTGTCCCCAGGTGTGTAGAGTGGTGGTTCAGATCTATGTCTATCAGCAAACCTTTTCTGATCTTCTTTAGCTCTAGCTAAATTGAAAGCAGCTTGTTCTTGAATTGAAGACAATTTGGAAACATATTCAGAAATAGCTGGTACATGATTGAGTTCTTTTATTTCTTTTGGAAAAGACTTAGGGTGATAACCTAGGTTACAAAAAAAGGTGACATTCCCAAGGAGGTATGATCAACATTGTTATAAGCAAATTCCAGTTGACTTAGAAGTGTTGACCATTCCTCACTTACATTGGTTAACATACAGCGAATGAATTGCTCTATAGTTTGATTGGTACGTTCGGTAAGACCATCAGTTGAGGATGATAGCTAGAGGATAAACGAATATCTATATTTAGAAGAGACCTCAACTTTTGCCAAACTCGTGAAATAAATTGAGACCCCCTGTCTGAAATTACCACTGATGGAATTCCATGTAAACGAATAACATTTTCCATTAACAAGTGTGCCAATTCCATGGTAGATGGTAATTTTTTAAGAGGGACAAAATGAGCCATGCGTGAGAATTGGTCTACAATAGTCAGAATTATGGTAAAACCTCTCTTAGTGATTGGTAAATCAGCAATAAAATCTAAAGAAATAGTGTGCCATGGTTGAGGTGGTAAGGGTAGAGGGTTCAACAAACCGCTAGGATTTTGGTGAGAAGGTTTATTCTGAATACATACACCACAAGTCTCAACAAAAAGTTGCACATCTTTAAACATGGAAGGCCACCTGAAGGTTCTTTTGATTAAGTTGTAGGTCTTAATCTTACTTGGATGAGCAGTTAAAGCAGTGTCGTGATGGAAATGTAAGATTTTTTCTTTTATTGCATCAGTGGGTACAAAAATGAGATCCTGCATAAAGATCAAATCATCCTTTTCTTGTAGATAAGGATGTGATTCTTTCCATACTTTGAATTCTTTCTTTGCCAATTCTTTCTTAATTTCTGAAATAACATCACAAACAGTTACACTGGCTTGAAATCGTGAAATAGGTATTACAGGATTTACTTCAGAAGGAGAATCAACAAAACTTTCTCCCATTCTTGACAATGCATCGGCTTTCAAATTCTCTTTACCTGGTCGATAGGTGATAACAAAATTGTAATCTTTAAAAAACATTGACCACCTCAACTGTCTAGCAGATAGAGCCTTAACGGATCTCAACGCTTGAAGATTTCTATGGTCCGTATATATTGTCACTGGATGTCTAGCTCCCAGCAAATAATGGCGCCATTCTTCAAAAGCTGCCTTTATTGCCAGAAGTTCTTTATCTGCAATCGCATAATTCAATTCTGCTTCAGATAATTTTCTAGAAAAATATGCAATTGGGTGCATCTGTCCAGTATCAATATGTCTTTGAGACAATATGCCTCCAACTGCATACTGGGAAGCATCTGCTTCAACAATAAAAGGCTGACTGGGATCTGGGTGGGAAAGAATAGGGGCTGAAATAAATTTTTTCTTGAGATTCTGAAAAGCTTCCTCAGCAAGATCAGTCCAAACAAATTTCACACCTTTTCTTAACAATTTAGTGATGGGAGTAATTGTTTTAGAAAAGTCTTGAATGAACCGACGGTAGAAATTTGCGAATCCCAAAAAGCTTTGAACCTGCTTTACAAAAGAAGGACTGGGCCAGGATTCCACCGCTTCTACTTTCTTTGGGTCCATTTCTATTCCCTTAGGACTGATGACATATCCCAAGAATTCTACTCTTGAAGTGTGGAATAGACTCTTTTCCAATTTGACATAAAAAGAATTTGAAAGCAGTTTTTTAAGAATAGCTCGGACCTGCTGCACATGCTCTTCTTCAGAATTGGAAAAAATAAGTATGTCATCTATATAAACAACACAGCATACGTCAATGAACTTGTGCAGAACTTCATTTATAAAAAATTGGAAAGCTGCTGGGGCATTGCAAAGTCCAAAGGGCATGACTTGATATTCAAAAAGTCAAAATTTTGTACGGAATGCTGTTTTCCATTCGTCGCCCTTTCGAACTCGTACCAAATGATAAGCTCCGCGCAAGTCCAATTTTGTATAAATGGTTGCCTTTTTGATCTGGTCTAACAAAGTGGGAATCAAAGGCAAAGGATATCTGTTCTTTACAGTTACATCATTCAAAGCTCTATAATCTATGCACGTGCGCAATTCACCTCCCTTTTTCGGAATAAAAAAGAGAGCTGAAGAGACAGGAGACTTGGAATGACGAATAAAGCCATTTGCTAGGTACTCATCTAAATACTCTCTAAGATGAGCATTCTCTTTTTCCGTTAATGCATAAATTCTGCTACAAGGCAGAGTAGCCCCTGGGACAAGATCTATTCTACAATCAAAATCCCTGTGTGGAGGAAGAGTGTTTGCCTTTTTCTTATCAAAAACGTCTTGAAGATCTGAGTAAACAGATGGAACCCCTTCTATTGCCAAAACACAGGATGTATCAGAAGGAAAGTTAAATCCTTGAATAACTTCCCCAGATCTTTCTAGAAGAAAGCATTTATTAACACAATGAGATGACTGAAAGGTTATCGTCTGAGACACCCAATCTATACTTGGATTGTGTTTGATCAACCAAGGAATTCCTAGAATCATCTTGAATTGAGGGGCGTCTATGATGTCAAATTGGATCTTTTCACGGTGAATGGGCGAGCAGTCCATGTCAAGAATTTCGGATTGTCGGTTTATCGGTCCAGAAGTTAATTCCTTACCATCTACTGCTCTAACAATCTCAGGATGATCCTTTAGGATAGATTCAAAGCCTAACTGGGAGAAAAACTGAGTATCCATAAAGTTTCCCGTAGCTCCTGAGTCTATTACTGCTTCTACCTTTTTAGTCTGAGAGGAAGGCGATAGGCTTCTTAACTCGACTAGGATATCAAAATGCTTACATCCCAAAGGTGGAACAGTAGAGGCCAAACTGGAAATTACACTCGATGAACCGACCTCTTCTTTCATCGAGTTTTCTAGTTTTCCGACGACTCTTGAGTTAAAGCTAAATCTGAGGATTTTGACTTAAATTTATTTGGTCTGGTTGGACAGTCTCTTACAAAGTGTCCAGTCTTATCACAGTATAGACATTGGTTTAATTTTCGTCTTCTCTCCTTTTCATCTTTTGAGAGTGGACCTCGAACAGTTCTTATTTGCATAGGTTCTACAGGATCTGGTTTAGTGTCTACTTCCTTTACTGTTGTATTCCTATCTTTTACAAACAAGATTTTATGATCACTCTTTCCCTTTTCTCCCTTTCTTTCACTAAGACGATGGTTCAATTTTACAACGAGGTCAATGAACTCATTGATATCGTCAGGGGGTTCTAAAATTTGGGTTACCATGTCCTTCAAATCTTCCCGAAGACCTCTATAAAAAATAGAAATTCTTTTATCATATGGCCAATTAGCCTCGAGTACCAATCGATTGAAATGGGAGATGTAATGGAGTAATTCAGAAGACCCTTGTTTTAAACTCAATAACTCATTGTCTGCAGACTGCACAAACATATGTTTTGCAAAAATCTTTTTTAAGGCACGTTCAAAATTCCTGAAATTATACAAAATCGGATCATCTCTTTCTAGCAAAGGAATGGGCCAAAGAGCTGCATCACCTCCAAAGTATGATAACATAAAGGCTACTTTGGATGAATCATCTGGAAAGGCTGATTTTTTGGCTAAAAAATGTAAATGACATTGTTGCAAGAATATGGAGAACTTGTTACAGTCTCCATAAAAACGTTCTGGTTGAGCTAAAGGGGTTGGTGTTGGGGTAACCACCTGCATCTGAGTTTGCACTCCAGAGTCTGAAGATGAGGCCTGCACGCTGACTGGATTCTGCTGAATGGCCGCTTGTAACGCAGTCATGTCGTTTCTTAAGGAAACATTTTCATCCCTGATGTCTTTTAAAACTGCTGCTATATCCTGTAAGGTAACTTGGTCCATTGCGTCTGGGCGAAATATTCTTCTTGGGCTTTGCCTTCTGTCAAGACCAAAAATACGCTGTCTCTTACCTTGAGATGACAGGAATTCTTGTAGACAACGCAGAGGATTTCGCAGAGACGCAAGGGACCAACTTCCCAAAAAATCTAACTAAAACTTGCTGACTAGAATTTACAGCTAAGCATTAACTAGAACTTTCGGGAGGAGGGCCGGTACTGGACGTTGACTGGAGTGTTATACGTCTGGCTATCGACCTGCGAATCAACAAGGGTATACTTCTTACTAATCAACTCTAGCTTTACAGAATTCCTACTTAAAGCACCTCCACCCTCTTCCTTCTTAAGTGAGCTGAAAACCTAGCTGACTCCTACCTGCGATCAGTCTGGTTCTATCCACCGTCCAGTATTTCTTGTCTTGTCAGGAATGGAGACTTGGAGTAGTCTTGTAGACGAGTTGGACTTTTACCGATTGAAAGTCTGTAAATAAATAAATGTTTATTAAAAATATATCTATCCCAAATTGTTCTCTTTCTCCTTGTCTCCCTCCCCTGCTATCTAAACTTACTTGAAAACTATCTCCTCACAATGTTAAATGGTGGGTTCTGATGAGTTCCTGTGTATCTTAACCTAAGAAAATAAATACACCAAGAAAAGAAACAACTCGTGCACATGTAACTCACAATGACCTTCTTGTGAATACACCAAGAACAGATACAGTTTGTGCACACTTAACTCACAATGAACTTCTTGTGAATTAACAGACTCAAAAAATCAGATATTCAAAATCTCCCCTAAAGGCACCAAACATAGGATTAAAAGTCAAATTCAATTCCTCTCAAAGGTTAACTAAAACTTTTGTAAATGTCTCTCTCTTGCGTTGGGCGCCTTGCAAAGTTCCTTCAAATAACACTTAGCTTAATGTCTTCTTTATCCTTGCGCAGGAAGTGATGCTTGTTGAGCTCCAGGCGATGTTCTCCGGTGAAGTGCTGGTAACTAAAAACCCGATGTCAGGAACTCGCGATGTTGTCCTCTTGAAAGTCAGAGGCAAAGCGAGTTCCAGAAGCCTGGGTGCGATTTAAATACCGACCGCACCCAGGAGAAACGTGCGCTCGCACGTTTTAACTGCCTTCGGCTTTCCGCATGCAGAAGGCTTTCAGACGGCAATGTTAAAAGCACGCACGTTTAACTGCCTTCGGCTTTCCGCATGCAGAAGGCTTTCCGACGGCAATGTTAAACCAAGCACATTATTACTGCAGAACGTAAGAAACTTGAAATACCTCAGATTAATCCATGAAAATGCCTAAACAATGGTCACAATTCTAGATAAAATAGAAATAGCACACAACTTTTGCTGCAATCTTTCATTTAAAAAGAATTGTTGAATCACAAGTCATTACACATATACACTAAAGAGGTGCTGGTGCACGGGACAGGGGTGGGTTTTCCAGATGGGATAATACAGTTATGTACTATGAATGTACACAACTGGTGATCTTTATTCTGGCTTCAACTAGAAAGAGACAGGAGGATCGTGACACTCTGTCAGAAAAATGGTCTAGGGGAAAAGCAAAAAGTTTAAGTGAACTTTAGCCAACAAGGCCAAGTCCAACAGTGCCCATATGGATTTTCTAGCTGCCCAAAGTGAGAGAGGGCAGCTGCAACGATGGAGTCATTTTTATTCAGAGAGCCCCAGTTAGGGCCCGAGGGCACATTTGTGCCAGGGCCTCTTTACCATACCCACAGCTGCGCCACACCAGCATGTCGTGTTCTAATCTAGGACCCCGATCGATATTGTTACCTTATGCCCCTATACGGCTATACTCCATCCATACCCCTATAATGGCATAAATGATCAGAGCCATATTTCAGAAACTCGTCTCTGGCCTAAACGATCAGAGCCATATTTCAGAATCTCGCCTCTGCAGCTCATTACAGTAGATGACACAGCAGAAGCCACTATCTTAGATTCCTAGATTACACTTCCGAGTTCTTATACAAGATAAAACCCCCAACAACCTGGGAAAGCCCCGCTTGCTTTGTTTTTATTAGTAATAGAACTCTAATGAGCACTGTAAGAACGACCAGTTTCGGTGACATCTTTATTGACGTCTTATGTCCAAAACCTTACGTCAAACAAGGCACCTTTCAGGTATAAATATTACCAACGTTGCCTTAAGCAAATGCGATGGTGTGGTGAATACAGGAGCAGAACAGCTGTCCCTTGCAGAGCCCAGCAGATGCAAGCAGCCCATGGACGCTGCCCCTCCTCCTCGACGCGCTGAGAAAGACGCTGTCTTTTCTCCTGCCGAGAAATCCAGCTCCGGCGTTTCCAGCCTACCCTTGCAGGTGACTGGAATATCGAGTCCTGAAAAGAGATACCAGCCCTCCAACATTGTATTCCAGAGGTATGGTGTTGACTAAACCCTTAGAGAGAATTCTTGAAGCAAACCCTTGGCAAAACCAACTTAACTAAACTGCTACTTACTTACTCCCTTCCAAGTATTAGGCTTAGGTCAGGTACAATGGGGTAGGCGTAGTTAGGAGCACCAGTTGAGTACGTTAGTCAAATGTATATATGAATGTATATATTTTATTCATTTTAACCATTGTATGGCTAAGAAACCATATCAATGCTTTTACAGTATTATTTCGCAATCCTCCTTTTACTGTACGCACTTTTTATAATAACAAGTCTTGCAATTGTGGCAATTCATTTATCTTGTACGAGAAGAAAGACTGTTCAATAAATAATACCTTTTATTGAAAACGCCCGTCTCTCTATTCTCTGCATCTTGGTGAAAGTAATCTGCACAACTGACTGAGTGAAATAGCTGTCTATTGTTTCACACGACTCTAGAGATTGACTTATTCTAAGGAGCAAAGTTGTCATGTTTATGCGGTTGTTGGAAAACTGAATCCCTTCTTGTCTGTACCAGGGAAGGTGATCACTTCCTATTCAGTTAAGAAAGTTTCCAGTGACCTCTGAGTTAGTTGGTACAAACCCAATTAAGTTTAGCATAGTCAGTAGAGACCTGGAAGACCGCACTTCTACATCTATACTGCTGTTTATGTTATTCCAATGCGCAGGGCCTATAGGGAAAATAGGAACTACACTACATGGCGCCCAACATTTGGTAAGACGATAAAACTAACGCAAGACGTTAGAGTAACTCAGTCGTGCTTTTTCACACAGACCCTTTCTACCGTAAATACTCCAATAGACGTTTGGAGTGGGTGAAAGGTTAAAATCCGCCCGAACTTAGTAGGAAGATATTCCTATGTAAAGCTCTGGTTTATTCAACGTTGAAGGATACAATGTTCCAAAATATTGTGCACCTAATCTTTGTCTCCTTGGAGACCAGCTCTGCAGAAATTGCATTTATACAATGTCACTAGGAACAAAGGAACCGTTGAATCCGCAGTAAATGTGACTCAGCAGGGTCCCGATGAAATTAATGAACCGGGTGCGATAATCATCCCGGTCAACATAAAAAAAACTATAACATTAAAACTTATAGAAAATGGACTGACCACACAAGGTGGCACAGTCGTCTTCGTGATAGAGGCACACGAATATCGGCAGACAGAGGTATTCTATTCTTGGATAAAATTTCCAGCGGCAATCGCTGCAACAAACGAGTTCCACTATTACAAAATAGGGGAACCACCGGATGAGTACGCTCCTTTCAAAGAGATTGAAATCCCATTAAAATACCAAGAGCATTTGCTCTGGTTTAAAGGCGTCCTAAAACATAATGATCATATTACCAGGCTTGGTCCACTAGGTAGACCAGGAGCAACGTGGCCGGTTCTAGCCAGCTACACACCACATCCGGACATTGCAAAAATGTCGAAAGAAGAACTTTTAGCACAGCAAAAAACATTAATTAAAATACATAGACAATTAGTCCAATATGTAATGCGGACTGCAACAGTCCAAACAGCTGTTAATGTCCCACAGCTGACCCCTCATCATGGGAACACAAATAAAATTACACCACAGAACATACAATCATGTCTTGGTAAAACACCCATAAAACGGGAACAAATTCCTTTCTGGTTAGCGCAGAAAATTACTCAAATAGAGGCAGTATTTCCGAATACTACCCCTATTGAGAAACACAGAATTCTGACCATTTGCCTTCCAATGGGGGTCGCACCACACGTGGAGGACTGTGACACTTGGGGTACAGTCTTTGATTCCATTTACACAAAAACACATGGTGTTCCATCCATGGCGGTAATACCAGATGTGCTAAAACAGATTCAGAATGAATACGGTCCAGAACCTGCTTTAACTCTTGGTATGAAATTACTGAAAGACTTCAAGCAGGTCTCGGCTATATTACTAGCCAACATAAAAGGAGAAGCATTATCTGTGGCGATCCGCCAGAAATTGAAGAAAACAGATATAACAGATCAACCAATTGAGCTTGCCAGAATTATAGAAAAATGATATGAAGAATTAGGTAGAGACAGCTTGGGTGGGAAACCAGTGAAACCCCAACTACTCGAAAATCCTGAAAAACTATTTATTAAAAATAATTCAAACACTCCTATAAAAAGCTGGGATGGAAATAAACAATCCACTCCCAAGGAAAAAGTTTACCAGTCCAGAGGAAGGGCTCCTCGACGGAGGGAAAGAACTCCGACTCGAGAACACCAGTCTCCCCAGAGGGAACCCTCTGAGAAAAGATATAACCTTAGAAATAGGGATAACTTGAAGAAGCCTGATAGATATCAAAGTATTGATACACGTCCCTCTCAATCTTTTTCGCAGAAATCGGAAAGAAGAGGACGGTCAGACCCAGGAGAGCACACCAAGTCCAAAGACAAGGAACCTGCTCAAAGTAAAAAGTTACAATTTCCAAAGAAGAAGGTAGCCATTATTAGAGTAATCGAACATGCCGAGAATACTGAGGACACAGCTGAAAAACGGGGAGTGGGCACAGACAATGTTAGACAGTGCAGCAGAAATCACCATAGCTCGCAAGATCCTGATGAGTCATCTGGAGACAGTGGACACAAATTAATACATTCAACTAGAAACTGCCGATACCAGAGTTAGCGAGCCCCATAAGATATACAAAATAACACTGCGTATAGAGGGAGATAAGACCAGGAAAATAAGGGGTCTATGTTGGGATAGACTCTCAAAAGGCTATGACATCCTGTTAGCTGAAAAAGATTGGCCCCCGGAGTTTGTCAGGGAGTGCCCTCGTGGCGAAGAAATGATTATGCCTGCCTTCTCGAATCACATTCCGTTTCACACTAAATATATATACGCAAGGAAATGGGCAGTAGCCCAGGCACCAGCATTATATAAAAATCATGTAGGATGGGATGAGGACTCTCCTCCTCACAAAATCCAATTAAAAAGTCAACCGACTGCACAAAGGCAGTATCCAATTAAGCAAGAAGCTAAAAAACAAGTCAGGGAGATTTTAGATCAACTTGAATACCAGGGGGGGATTGAAACATGCACCTCTCAAATGAACAATCCTTTGTTTCCTGTCTCCAAACCGGACGATTCATGTCGTCTAGTTTTGGACTACAGACACCTAAACTCATGTTGCAAAACATTTGCAGTACAAAATTCGAATAGTGCTGCACTAATGAATAACATAGTTCGCAAAAAATATAAAATGACATTAGACATATCTAATGGTTTCTTTTGTCAAAATATTGCACCAGAAAGCAGATACTTGACCGCTTTCTCAGTAATGGGGTCACAGAAAAATTTCTGTAGGCTCCCACAGGGATTTAAGAACAGCCCAGGATTATTTTCAGCCACAGTAACAAAGTTACTACAAATATATGATAATGAGGCATTATATTACGTCGATGACATCTATCTCACAGACAACGACTTGGAGACTCACTTGAAAAGGGTGAACACCATAATACTTGGGTTCGCAGCAGAGGGTTACAAATTCAACTTTAAAAAGTCTCGAATTGCCAATCTGACAGTATTATTTTTAGGGTACGAATTATCAAGTGAAGGAAAAAGCCTGGCGGACAACTTCTTAGAGAAGTGCGCTGTACTCCAAGCACCAAAAACGCTGAAGAACTTACAATCGATTCTAGGTTTCCTGAATTTCGGAAGAACTTACATTCTAAATTATGCGGAGAGGGTTCAACCTATCTACGAACTAATTAAACCTGATTTTAAAGCAATCAATTAGACTCAAAAACACACAGAAATTTTGAGGTCACTGCAAACAGACATGTTCGCAAAAACAAAATTAGATACACGTGACAATACACAAATCCTTGTAATCAAAGTCATCCCAGGAAGATGCGGGTTCACATACCTGACCTCTAATGAGGGAGAAAGGGTACCAATAGCTTACAAATCACAATTGTACACACAAGCAGAAAAAACATTCAGTCTCACAGAAAATACTGTGAAAGCAGTACAAACTGCAATAGCGAATGAACGAGAACCAGCACATGGCAAAAGGATCAATGTGGTCACAGCAGAATCCGCCTTTGAGGCGCTATTCAGCCCAGTAAACCTGCCTACAGTGTCACTGGATCCGAAATGGATACAGTATGTTAATTCTCTTGGCGCGGAAGATGTGAAATCCTATTTCGCCCCGCACATGGAAAAACTGAATGATTTAACTTATGAACAAGAATATCCTCTGCCAATCGAAATTCTTCCTCTACAACGATACTCCTGTATAATCTACACAGACAGATTTGTACAGCACTACAATGTAGAAAACAAATCATACGATGCAGCCTGCGCGATTGTTAAAGGTCGCTGGCTGTGCGGTAAATTCAGACCGAAAATAACAAAAACTAAATCAGTGAGGAACTGTTCGGCTCAGCGAGCTGAAATCAGATCTTTAAAGAAACCATATTGATGCTTTTACAGTATTATTTCGCAATCCTCCTTTTACTGTACGCACTTTTTATAATACCAAGTCTTGCAATTGTGGCAATTCATTTCTCTTGTACGAGAAGAAAGACTGTTCAATAAATAATACCTTTTATTGAAAATGCCAGTCTCTCTATTCTCTGCATCTTGGTGAAAGTAATCTGCACAACTGACTGAGTGAAATAGCTGTCTATTGTTTCACACGACTCTAGAGAATTGACTCTTATTCTAAGGAGCAAAGTTGTCATGTTTATGCGGTTGTTGGAAAACTGAATCCCTTCTTGTCTGTACCATGGAAGCTGATCACTTCCTATTCAGTCAAGAAAGTTTCCAGTGACCTCTGAGCTAGTTGGTACAAACCCAATTAAGTTTAGCATAGTCAGTAGAGACCTGGAAAACCGCACTTCTACGTCTATACTGCTGTTTATGTTTTTCCAATGCGCAGGGCCTATAGGGAAAATAGGAACTACACTACAAGCGCAGGCAGCTGCAACGTTTTGCGCACATTTGTTTTAGAGAGTTGCAGTCAGGCTCTCAGGGTACAGTCAGTGCCAATGCCTAATTTCCTTCACAGCTGCACAGCAATTAGTGGCAGCTGCAACATTTGGGCCATCATTTCTTTGGGGGCATTTTGGATGAGACAGGAGTGAGATACAGAGATACACTCCTCTGCCCCAGCGCAATTGTGCATTTTGGGATTCTGCTGTCTTGGCAGCCATCCCTGATATTATGGTCAAAGGCCATTTGAGCCCTCTGAGAAGGCCAGTTGGCCAGGGTGACTGTTAGGTTGATAGGGCACCAGGCCCTAATGTGATTTATGTGGTGGCAGGAAATTTGATATATGTACTGGGATTTATGCACCCTGATTTATGCCTCTAATGGTGATTATGTTATGAGGTTATTTGCATACTGTGGTTTATGCTTGTGAGGTTAATCTCTACTGTGATTTAGGCCTCTAATGTGATTTATGATTGGGAGGTTATGGTCTAATATGTTTAGGCTTATGAGGTCGGCGCATAATGTATTTTACGCATGATGTGATACTGTTCATAGTATGATTTGTGTGCAGGATATAATGCTGAGTACAGTGTTTGTCAGTAATTACTGGTTGTGTTCTATGCTTATTATTGGTACTACATCTACTATTTTCACTTTGTGATGGTTCTGACAGTGGCCCAATTGGCCCTGTCATGTGTATATAAACCCCCGTAAATATTGCTAAGTGCCAGTTGGCACAGTGTATATTGTGTGATTACTATTCTAATGTGTTTATGACAATACAAAGGCTATTTCTATATATAACCTTGAGTGGAGTTCCTTTTGTGGTGTGCCTAGGATGATGCTGCTGTGTGTGTGTTGCACAAACGCTTTACACATTGCCTCTGGGCTTAGCCTGACTGCTCTTGCCAAGCTACTAAGGGGGTGAACAGGGGTTATTTTCAGCGTGTAACTCCCTTGTCCTGACTAGAGTGGTGGTTTCTGCATGGCTGAGGCGCAAGCCCTAGCAAACCAGAAATCCCATTTCTAACAGTAGTAGTGGGTCCTTAATTTGAAAGTCAGAGAAGATGATAAGAATTGTACGTGGATATTTTGATTTGGCTGGGCCGGATCCCTATAGGCCCACATGATTGTCAAATCGGAAGGTGTGTTTGGTAGATTACATTTTTTATTCAGTGAGTCCATTAGTTGAGAAACATTCCATACACCACCGTGAGTGTCCATGCCCTCTGGAATAGCTATAATCATAGTTTTGAGAGTATGAAATGATTTTCCATCTCCTTAGCCTTGTTTTCCAGCTGGCAGATCTTTTTTGCTCAAGACTAATGTCCTCTTGGTGTAAAATTGTTTTATATTAGAGATCATGCATTCTCTGTGCAGCCTTCTGGAAGCGCTTTGATTGCAGCATGATATTCTCCTCAATTTAAGTTAGTCTTTGGTGGAGCATTTCAAACTCCTGGGTTTGCTGATTCTTCAAATAGTGGATTTTATCCAGTATTGTTTCTATGAGCAGTTTTATAGAGTCTGATTCCTGAGTAGCCTTCGTCTAGGCCAGATCGGGAATGCTCTTCAGCTGAAAAGCCCAATGTTCCTGCTCATGGCCACAGAGAGCAGCTTGATCCCTGCATTGGGGTCTAGGCACTTAGACTTGTGGGTGGCTTGCTTTACTGGTGTGTCTCCTCTCTCTTCTGCTGGTATCTCCTGAACCTACATTTGGACCTGGCCAAAATCATCACCTAGAGGTTGCGTTTGGGACTCCACTTTCTTAAGGCTAGATTTGAGAACTAAGAATAGTACTTAGATCCAGTAGCTGCATTCACTGTGGGACTAAAGGCTATATCCACAGTTACTTCAGTGACATCAGATACGCCCATTGGAATTGGCTTCCCATGACTGGGGGCCCCGGGCTGCGACTCTGCATCAAGAGCTCCAGCACTAATTAATGAGGAAGGAGATACCCCCTGCTGTGTCGACAGCCTTTCCCTGGCCCACATCATGAAGAAGGCCCTGTGCTGTGATAAAATGCTGCGGGGCAATTTCATGGTGCTATTGCCGTTTTTTCAGCTTGGTGAGCATCCTTGAATTAACTTCCTATTAGACTTCGGGACTGCCGAGGTGCTAGATGCCAATGCTGCCCTGCCGTGATGTTGGAGCATGCTACCGAGACCTGTGGTCTGTCCTGCAAGTCCATCGGGAAGAAATCCCACCTGCAACGCCTCGCGAGTGGTGCTTCCCAACCTCGTGACCGGCCCCCAACATGGTTGCTCCTGCACTTTAACAGCCTTCGATAACAAGCAGTTTCTTATTCAAGTCCGAGTTTCTCTTTTCCCCTGTCCTGCGACAGAGCTCCCACACCACCAGTAGCACGACCAGGAGCAAAGCAGCTTCCGGGGGTGTGATGTAGACTGCGGGAGGAGTAAATGTGAGTGAGCACTAGCAGCAGACCATGCGGGCTCCGCCTGCTGCCAAAATCCAAAGTAAGGCTTAGTCGATCACCACTTCATGTGACCAAGCCTGCTGTGTTGTGTGTGTGAATTAACTAAGAATCACCAAGTAACTCTTACACCTTCACTGCAACTAATGATTAGAATGCACTACAGCAGCTCCGCGCAACAGTGATATTCAAGCGGTGCCTTCTTAATACCTGGCTCCTTGGACTCGCATTCTTTCTAATACAAGGCCAGTAAGAGAAGTGGGGGGACGCTGACGTCACGACAGGAGGTGATGTCACGAAAGGTGGCTTGCACATTCAGACTCATTGCCTCCCCTCGTTCACCCCTTCGATGCGATTGCATCAGAGAAGCCAGGGCGTGAGCAGCAATCTGAATGGGCTCTGATCTCACCCCAGAGAGGCCAAAGAGTGAATGTGTGGCTTCATTTGCTCCAGTTATCGAGCTCCCCGTAGAATAGGTGGGGGGGGGGGGGGGCGGTGTCCGCCCGCGTGGTACCCCGACTCGAGCCCTGAGTAAGGTTCAATTTATACTAGCATCGGGACACTAATTGAGTAGCTGTTGCGCTTTCCAAATCCCCCAGATAAAGAAATAGACTGTGGTGAGAGGAATGGGCACAGCAGGTATCTAAAGCCATAACCTCCATAAAAATGTGCAGCAGATGTCTGGAGGAGTACTCAAATTGAGCACAGGAAACACCTCAATTCAGTGTTCTTCGAACACTTTTTCCGAAATACAGATATGTAAAATTGCATGTTATATTTTCGTTTAAGTGTAAATATATTGTTTATCACCTCATGAACGTATGCAGAATATGACCTGTGTTAATTGATTTTGGAAGCGTGATATCAGTACAATGTGGGGTGGAGATTTGATCAGACCTCTGCATTGTTTTGCTTCCGGCATTCGAGACTCTTTATTCATTTCCAGTGTTAACAAAAACAAAAAGGTTTTTACTCACTGATAGTTCGGTTACTAATAATACACACATGGCGACCGGGACGAGAGATGGAAATATGTTATGAGATGTCATATTACAAACGCCATCGCTAAGTGTCACATTTTTACATCGACAAGAGGCATATATCTTAGCATGGCTTTGCAAAATGTATTCTGTTTGGGCAGTGTAAATTAGGTTCATGTTTTGGAATGCACGTGTTGTAGAAATCTATTTTCTGAACACAAGAAATTATCTTTGCATGATGTACACTAATTTTAATATATGTATTCTTAATCCCTGTTCTTGGCACGTTTAATAAAAAATAGAAATAAAAAAGACGTTTGAGTTGTGGAGAGATTGAACATCTTTTACCTGCACTTCTTTGATGGGAAAACATATTATCCTATTATCATGGAGATGAGCAAGGGATTGAATGCACTCCACCAACGACACCTTATTCATAAGGACAATAAAAGTGTCCATGTACTGGGGGAATTTGATCGAAATTCTTTGAGTTTATATGAATAGTATAATAATACTTTACCTACCACTGAAGCATCAAGGTAATTATATATTTACAATTCATCTCTCCTTAATTACACTGCAACGCAGTGAAGTGCTTGTAATGAATGAAATATGGTATCATGCAATGCATTGTCTGTAATTGATATGTGAGGAGCAACCTAGAAGAGAAGAATACAATGCTGTTAAAGCTCTATTCCCTACCGCAACGACAGTGGAAGAATCATTTCCTGTTGCCGATCAAGGCTAGGGAAAATCATGTAGAATTAAGTGATGGAGTCACATAATAGCAAGTGCCAGTTGTGCTTACTCGTCGCCAATATTGAAAACCAGTTTTTATTGTTCTGACTCCAGAAAAGAATATTGAAATGGTCTTTTCAGCGCCATTTCCAATGGGTACTATAGCCCCAGGACTAGCTGAATAAGACCACTGGCTAAATGTCGTCTGAAGTAGTTTCTGGTGGAATCGATACTGTGTGCAGACAGGTAGCTGAGTCCGAGCTCTGTGCTCACAGTCCAATGCTTTAGGCCATGGGCTTAGCACACCGGAGCTAAACAGCGCATTGAGCTTCCTCCTGGAATCTGTAAGTATGAATGTATCCTTCCCTCCCTCTAAGTGGTGTAGGGATGGAAGGTCACCTGAACCATAATTCTCTGATCCTCGTGTCTAAAGCCACTGGCTGTTTCCTCAAGTGCTTGGCAGAAAATATGGCATGCCTTTCCTTAGGCATGAGGAGGAGGAGTGTGAGCTTCAGGTATAGACAACATTGCCCCTGAGCACACACAATATAAACACTCAGAACAAGGGACAACACCATCATGAGAGGAATCACCCTTTTCATCAATTGAGATTAAAGTGCAGTTTGAATGTAGAGAACATTTAGCACACTATGGAAATCTCCATTCATTACGAGTGGCTTCTTAGTTTAGATGGGGATGTAAGAACAGTTACCGGCCCCATCATCATTATGAGTTCTTTGTTTTTTTTGTGAGGATTTCTTTTTTTCACATGGAGATCTTGTGAAAATCTGGGGGAAATAGGGAAAGACGTAGAATCAGACCGAGAATTACTGATTAGCCAGGTAAATCCTCATTTCCAAGGGGATCCAGAGGATGCAACTTGAAATGGGCCGAAATCACTCCTTCCCCAGAGTTTTCCGATACCCCTGGTAAGAGCAGTTACTGAAATCCACCGGAAGACCGCGGATCTCTTTAATTTCATAATGACATTTCATCCGTTGGAAGGGGAAAAGTTGCCTCATCCCATTATGAAGAGCATAAGGGAGTATGTCCTATAAAGTTTAAAACAAGTGCCAGCATGGGTCCTCAGTTTCAGAAGGAAGCCTTCGACAGCAGCCTGAGGGGAGAGTCAGCCCTACACACCCTGATGCTTTACCGCCCAAATCTCAACAGCCTCTCCGCACAAAAACCCAGAGGAGGCCTCAGCATTCATCTGCTCGTCTGAAGTCAAATGGCCAACGTGGTGTAAAGACTGGAATATTATTTGCTGAAAGTAGGCTGTACTTTAATTTATACAGCAAAAACTCCTCAAATTAAATGCAGCAGTTCCGAGTGAGTGCATTCCCAGTGACATACCCTATTTAGTATTTTAGAAGTTTTACACTACACCACTAGAATGTCCTTAAGTAGAAAATCACTGCTTGAGCATACTTTACAGAATTCATCACCAGATACCTCTCTCTCCCTCAGTTTTTTATTAATATTCGCATTATATTCCACAATAAGAACATAAAAACATATTTAGAATCAGTATTACTTTCTGTCTCTAACTTAATCTTGCCGCATATGCAAATGATGCACTATTGCATATTTATAATTAACCTATTTGCAAGGAACTCCTTAAATGTTTTAAACGATGGGCTATAATTTGACCTAGATTAATGAACGAATGAACAGATTATTAGGTGTTTCTGAAATCTTTCTTTGCCAACGTATTATTGCCCACCTTCCCTATATTAAAAACTGTAGTGCACCCATATGTTTCTGCCATTAGGTTGAGACTGGAAACCAAAAAGTGGCATCCTCAATATTTATCCTGCCATAAAAGATGTTACTAAAATGACTCTTTAGTAGCTAATCACATACATTCCTAGTTATCCTCTGAGTGACACTACGTGAATTCTTCATTCATTCCTACCCAGGAGCAACATCGATTTAGACTTCAAAGATGAAGGCAAGATAAGAATTAGTGCTGTGTGCATCCTCATGCCTGCCTGTGTAAATTCCCTTTGCATCAAACTTTTAGCTGCTTCTGTTTCACTCAACCAGTTTATATCAGTCGTTGCCCAGGTGCAATTTGATTCATCCAATAAATAGTTCGGATGTTCTGTACGGTACTTGAAGGACACTGGACAGTCATCGTTGTATTGATGATGACAAGGAAATTCTGCGTAGCGTGTAATCGTGTTTTTTGTGTCCTTTAAATGAATCCTTGTCTCGGTCCTGCTCCACACCTTCACGCCCTTTCAATACATTCTCTTATACAATCATATAACAAATGTCTATCGAATGTGCAGATGAAAAAATGACTCGTGATTACCACTGCCAGCCAAACACCATCACATATCTGGATCTATTCCATTCAAAGCTACGGCTCTCATTTGACCTTAGAAAACCTCTTGTATCGTCCTACGATTAATCGCATCTTCTATTCCACTCGCATAGATTGGCAAACGTTTTTTTCCACTGTAAGAAACTCAGAAATCAAAAGAATAAGATAATGTAAACAAAAGAAACAGAGTTAACCTGCAGGAAGTAAAACTAGACAAATAATTGCCCATCTCTGTTATTTTCCAAATTACCACTTTTCTGCAAATGCCTCTCTGAAAAATCTCAGTTGGAAGATGGGACACACTGACTTGAGTAATATGCAAATTCATAGTTTAAATTCTTTCAATATACCCAAAAAGACTTGAAGTTGGGCTCTCCAAAGTGTAACTAAACCTGCAAAAGTGAAGACGCTGGAGGTATTGACCCTGTTTCAAAATTTCTCCGATATAATCCAGCAGTCACTTAGAGTACAACTGGCAGCAGCATAAATCCAGCTGCTCAATCCTTCTTCCCCCCAAAAAGACTGCCAGCTGAAACATGAAGATGCAGTTGAGACAGGTATTTCGGAATGTCGAGGTTTATTGGAGGGGATTGGTTCCCGCATGTTGCCACTGTGCACTTGGTGAACTAAGTAAACATTTCTTGAGGACTCCTAAAATGTATGAACCGTCTTGAACTTCAAGATACCTACTCCATCTTTTAAAAACTCCTTCTGTGATACTTTCAGTCCAGACAAAACCAATGATTTCCTAAATACAGAGCCACCAGAAAGGCTAACTTCTCTGAAAGAAATACGACTGCTAATGCTTTATTAGGACTAGTGTCCTTATAAGAAATTTGTTTTTGAGGTGTTAAAAACCCTTCCCAACCAACAATCAAAGTCCTTGTCAGAGTGTACCTCAAAAGTAAGTAAATTAACCTATGCTTAACCCTTTTGTAGCTTGGCACCAAGCAGCCAGGTGTAACTTAGAGGTACTGTGTTAAGTATTTATCCAGCACACAAACAATAATGCACTATTACTTACCAGTAATCTTCATTACTCCTGGTCCCGTTGTCCTTGTCCCTTTTATTACAAGTGAGATATATCTATCTCACAGACAGAAAAAAGAATGAAAGGAATGTTGGATCCCCTACCCCACTCCCTCCTACTAGTAGTACTTAAGTGATACTTGCTCAGCATTCCATCTGATCTACAAAGCCCCCAAAAATGAAACCTGGTTGTTCGGGAGGGAGGGGCGTAATGAATGAGTCAAGGTCAACGGGACCAGGAGTATTGAAGATTACCAGTTTGTAATAGGGCATCACCACCAGGTTGATCCTGTCCTTGTCCGTAGTATTACAAGTGAGAATACCCAACCCAGAAACCCAGCACTCATATAGAAAAAAAGGGCATACCACCGAACAGCTGCACCCAAAAATGATGTATCAAAACAATGCCCAACACAAGGTAGGAGACCATAGCCTTCAACACCCATAGAATCAAAAAAGACACTATCACCCAATTCAGACAGGAGACGAAAATGCATAACAAATGCAAGGTTGGAGGCCCAAGTAGCAAAAAAAGGATGCCAATGGCAAAGCAACACAAGAAGCCCCCATGAGGTTCTTTAATTTTGACGCCATCTTACATTTGCCGCCATTTTGTGTTGCCTTTACACAGGCTGCTCGATGAACGAAGTATCTCTGCCCTTTCGGACTACAACGTGTCGAAAACCCCCTCCGTCCTTGTTTTGAAACCAATCTCAGACACTAGCCGGCCTAACTAATCCTTGTCTGGACTACCTAATCCCCGTATCAACTATCTGTTAGCCTTAAGTATTCTTCTCTTGCCTATCTTATCTTTTTGGCCTTCGCTATTCTCTCCCTGTGTTTTCCCATTTCACAACCTTTCTTTTGAAGCATACAGACATATTCTGCCATTGCAACACTGAACTATGGGTACCAGTATTGATTAACTCTGGGGGCTGGATAACACACAACATGTAAGCAGAGAGCATTCTGGTTAACCAACACCTTGTTTTCGAACTCTTCTGATTGGCTAAAACTTTGTGCATTGGGTGTATGTTTGTACAGATGTATTTTTGCTATAAAAGACTGTGAGCCACGGAGTAAAGTGGCAGTCTCCTGAGAACCTACTTGGTGTACTTCTGGGACAACTGTGCTTAGCTGCAGCTAATAAAACTTGGTTTTCTACGCCCAACAGAGTATTCCGTGTCTCTGTGAAACAAGGCAGGTGAACTCGGAGATTTCAGGCGTGCCCTGCACCGCCAGTCACTAAGGCCCGGTTCTTCAACTGGCGCCCAATGTGGGGCAGCTTCAGAGGTAGCGGTTGAGCCCAAGGATCATGACAGGCCGCACAGGAAAATTCCAGAGGAGGCGCCCCCACACCAGCGACCCCTGTATGTCGAAATGTGGACCAATGGTCTTTTAAGTGCTGTTTCTTCTTTCCAACGGCTGCTGGTGACTGCTGCCCTGACTGCCGCACTGCGTTGGTCCCTTTTGGTGATGACTGGTATTGCGAGACGTTAGACGGACCTCTGTTGGCGTAAGAAGACATTTTGTTAAGTATTGGGGGGGTAGCACCCACTTCTTTGTTTTTGGGTTTTTTGATTCCATTATTGCAATAATCGAAGCCAAGGGGTGAGTACGTTTGTACTGTTTTATTTGATTAGCCCCTTGTTCTTTTGTACAGGAGCCAGTGAAATAACGATACCTGGTTTCAATAAGTTTAGGAAATTATGTTGTTTTGGTTGCAATAGGGACTCCCGACTGGAGGACTCTTGTCCAGTTCCTCCGGTTGGAACTCCTACTAATGAGCTCTATTCTAAACATGGTGTGGGCCCCATCACCTTTAATGAAGTGTGGGTCCGCTATACAAAGAAAGATGGTGTTTTGCAGTGGCCACATAATGGTAGTTTTAAGCCTGACATTTTAGATAATTTCGAAGCTACTTTGTTCAAAAGAAAAGCCAGGCCGGCTATGTTTGACTCTTTTCGCCTTTGGCGCAAGGAAGCCAAACAGAAAGAAATTAAACAGGCAAAAAGAGATAGGAAAGAAAGAGGCATGACTATTATACAGGCTGCCCAGCAGTTTAAAGATAATGAGATAGATTGCGCGATTGAACTTTCAGATAGGCAACATCGCATGGCGATCGATAAATGTTACCCGGTGCTGCCAACTTCTCCCCCGAATCCCGATGTTGATCCTGAGAAGGATCCTTTAATGGCCCACTTGTTAAGATTGTCCCCGCCCTACGTACGAGGTACTAATGCACCCCCGTTTTTGCCAGTTCTGTCCAGCAACCTTTTGTTCTCCAACCAGTTCCTGCACCTCTACCACAGCCCCTTCCGGCACTGCCGCTCCCTCCAGCTCCTTTGCCTTCAGCTTCTCTGCCCCCAGCTCCTTTGCCTTCATCTCCCTTGCCTTCGACTCCTTTGCCTCAGCCTTCTTTGCCCTCGGCTTCCCTTCTATCTGTTGTCTCCTCTCCTGCTCCGTCTGGATCATGAATGGTCCCGAGTATACCGTGCAAGATATCATGGAAACCTTTCAGCAGTGGGATGCCCCTACGAAAAGATTCGTTTTTGATGCTATGTGTGGCATTCTAGGTCAGGAATGGGAGGCCAGGGGATTGGGATTAGCTCCCCAGGGTTTGCTGGATGTTCGGGCTGACTTTGATAAGGGAGTTATTGTGGGTCCTGATGTCGAGGATGCTATATTGACACTTGTCACCTTCAGATCGATGTTCATTTCCCGCTCCTTGACTGAACCTGATCCTTCTGTTAGGCGCAAAACTAAAACACTACCCTATGCGAGAGGTTTCCCCAGTGTGGAGAGAAGCGGTTGCAGCCCCGGATGGTAATCTACCTATACCAGCTCACTTCCAACGTATATGGGTACATGTACCTTGGAAGAGATCTGAGGTTCTGGCCCTTAAACAGTCCTTACCTGACCCCCGTAAAAACCCTGCTGGTTATTACAAGGAATTGTCTCAGACTGTTGATGCTTGTATCATGAATTTGGCTGATATAGATATGCTGATGGAAAACGTTGTCCCGCAACCGTTGTGGGCTAAGATTCGGAAAGAGGAGGTGATTGGGCTACTATACTTGCCGCTGATAGACTCCAAGTGGGTGGTTCTAAACCTGATGATTTAGTTGCACATCTTCCTGGTAGGATTATTACCTTAATGAAAACTATGATTCCCGCTCTGCAAGTTAACTGGGATAAGTTTGCTGCTTGTAAACAGAAGAAGGATGAGAGTGTCTCCGATTTCTTTACTCGTTTCGAGGAGATGTTTCTTGATCACAGTGGTCAGGATATGAGCACAGTGGGTGGACAACGATTGTTCGTAGATAAATTTGTATTTAATTTACTTCCCGAACTCTCTAATAAATTAAAGGATTCCGAAAGTTCATGGGCTGTTTCTTCCCCTGCCCAGATATTGGCTACTGCTCAGTATTATGAAAATAGGGATAAGGAGGAGAAGGATAAACTTGTTAAAAAGACCAAAGAATTAAAGACGAAAGTTTTTTTGCAACAGGCGTATCCCCCTCGCCCTGCTTAGCGTCAGTTTCAGCCGACTCCCCAATTTCAGAAGTTCTTTCAGAAACCTGAGCCCTTTGTTCCACGGCCTCCACTGGGTCCGAATCAATGTGCCAATTGTAAAGAGAAAGGTCACTTCAAGAATAATTTCCCAGATTTATTGCAGCGTGCTGGTGGTACGCCTGGGCCGCAAAGCCGAGGTGGCTTTCAGTCAACACCTAGTGGGAAGGGGCGATGTACAATGTACCAGGATCAACGTTCCTTTCCGCCTCAAAATTCTATGAATTAATTTGATCAGCAAAATACTCAGTCTGCCCATTATTATAATGATGATTATTATATGGAAGATGAGAATCAGGGTTTCTCTAGCTAGGACAGCCATAGACAAAGTGAGGGAGTCATATCAGTTCCAGTGGACCAAAATGGGCCTTATGTTGAAGTCATTGTGCTTGGTGTGTCAGAGCCATTTCTCTTGGATACTGGTGCAACGAAGAGTTCTATCATCTCTCTAAACTCCCTGGGGCACCTTTGTCTAGCTTAACAAATGTTTCTGTAGGATTTTCTGGCGCCCCAGTTTGTAACCCAGTTTCTTGTCCTCTGCCCATTTCGATAGGTCCCTATGACTTAGAGGCTCCGCTTATTTTGACGACTGGTTGTGGTGAAAATTTGTTGGGTTTGGATTTGTTGAAAAGACTATATGCGACACTGCATTGTTCTCCTTCTGCTGTACATCTTACTTTAGGAAAGAGACTGATTTCCCCGACATATTTGTCTAGAGACCAACTCCCTCTTGAATTACGCTCCTTGCCTGCCACTCTTTGGGCTACAGGTCCTAATGATGTTGGCCTCTTACAGATTCCACCCTACATTGTCACCCTCAAATTTAATGTTAAGTTACCTTGCATTCCTCAGTATAAGATTTCTAGTGATGGTGAGAGAGCGCTCTTTGCTATTATTTATGATTTGGTTGAGAAAGATGTGGTTAAAGAGACTAGGGGAAATGTATGCAATAGTCCTGTCTTGCCTGTTCTTAAACGTACTGATTCTTCCCAGCCACCTGTTTATCGTTTTGTGATCGATCTCCGGGAGGTCAACAAGATTGTTGTACCCCAGTATCCTGTTGTCCCAGATATCACTGCTCTATTGACAATGATACCTGCTTCGGCTGCCTGGTTCTCGGTCATTGACCTTAAGAACGCTTTCTTTAGAATTCCCATTGCTGAGGAAAGTAGGGATATTTTTGGTTTCTCTTTGGGAGGCCGAAGTTTCCGGTTCAAGTGTGCACCTCAAGGCTATTGTGAGAGTCCCTCCATTTACAGTCAGGCTTTGAAAACTCAGCTCGATGCTTTCACTTTGCCTCCAGGTGCCACCCTTATTCAATACGTAGATGATCTGTTGGTTGCTGCGATTCTGAGGAAATTTGTAAAAAAGTTACTGTCTCGCTGTTACGTCACTTGTCTGACCTTCATCACAAGGTTTCGCCCTCTAAATTGCAATATTGTCGCCAAGAGGTTACATACTTAGGTCAGCTCTTGTCGAAGGAGGGACGGCGATTGAGCCAGGACGAACCCAAGCAATAGCACAAATGTATGTACCATGTACACAGAGAGGTGCGTGCCTTTTTGGGTATTACCTCTTATTGTAGATAGTGGATTCCAAATTTTTCTTTGTTAGCAAAACCTCTGTTAGCACTTACCCTTAAAGATACACCACAACCTCTTCCTCGGACAGAGGAATGCCAGAAAAGTATTACTGATTTGCGTACTTCCTTGTGTTCTGCTCCTGTGTCGGGTACTCCGGATTACAGCAAGCCTTTCACACTTTATGTCCATGAGAGAGAATGTTGCGCGTTGTCAGTTTTGACACAACAATTTGGGGACAAGCAGCGCCCATGTGCCTAATTTTCGGCTACATTAGACCCTGTAGCTAAAGCATTACCCAGTTGTCTAAAGGCCACACAGCAGCAGCAGTTTCCATTCGCCAGTCTGTTGGATTGGTACTAGACAATACTCTAATTTTCATGGTGCCACATGCAGTAGATACTCTACTAAATAGGAAAAAAACGCAGCACCTTACGACGCCCGCTTATCTGGGTACGAGCTGACACTCCTGGCTAGCCACATACACATCAAACGATGCAATACCCTAAATCCAGCTACACTGTTACCGATCCCAAAAGAGAAATGCACACAGGACCAACATGATTGTTTTCTCCGTACAGAGGAAGAGACGAAAGGTAGAATCGATTTAAAAGATACGCCACTCCTGGACCTGGATGGGATCCTATGGGTGGATGGTTCTTGTTTCAAGCTTCCCAATGGTGAAACGACTGCGGCCTATGTTGTTACCACTTTGCATACATCTGTAGAGACAGCACGCATTAGGCATAATTCAGCCCAAGCAGCTGAATTGATAGCTCTGACTAGAGCTTGCGTATTGGCTAAAGGAAAGAGAGTGAATGTATTCACTGATAGCCAGTATGCATTTGGGGTGGCCCATAGTTTTCGCCGCCTCTGGAGGGAAAGAGGCATCTTCACCTCCCACGGTACTAAAATACAGCATGGTCAGTTAGTGAATGATCTTCTCGAATCACTTGCGTTGCCCACTCAGATAGCAATTGTGAAGTGTAGTGTGCATAAGAGTATCACTGATGACGTGGGTGAAGGAAATGCTTTTGCGGATCAGATAGCGAAAGAGACAGCTAGAGATGTGACGAGTCGTATGTATGTTGCAGGCCCTGCTAGAAGAGTCAGACAAGGAGGAATGTGTAAGGACACAATAGAAAGTGTGAAAATGATTCAGGAAGAGGCTACAGAGAAAGAATTGAGTAAGTGGAAAGATGGCATGGGAATGTTGGATGCGAAGGGGTGTTGGATAGAATTGTGGGAACATCAGCGTTGGCAGTTACCAGACGCCTATGTGCTTCCAGTAGTTACTGTGGCGCATGGTCCAGCCCACATTAATGCGAAATGAATATGCAAGCTTCTGGCTCCTGCATGGCAGAATTCAGGGATCCCTAAATGCGCAGATAATCTTGTTAACACCTTAGATGTGCGAAAACATCCCTCCCCAGTGCTGCGCTGTCCATTGGAACTAGTGCTGAATGGACGTCCAATGGTCGTGCGCAGCACTGGGGAGGTAGTGCTGCCGTCGGCCAACGCCCCGACGCAGCACTTAAGAGGTTAAGTATTTCATTGTTTGTTTAATGTATATTCCAGGAAGGGGGACACCAACCCCAGCAGGCCATTTTGCTCCACCAACGTATCCTTTTGAGGTGTTGCAAATATATTACATTCACATGGAGAGATGCAATAACTTAAAGTATGTCCTTGTGGTGGTGTGCGTCTTTTCTAGATGATAGAAGCCTACCCCCTAAAGGATAATACTGCTTTGTCTACAGCCAAGGTCCTTCTGAAAGAATACTTCCCGAGGCTTTGGTTTACCTCGAATTGTCTGGAGTGACAATGGAAGTGAATTTGTGGGTCAAATCATGCAGAATCTATGTGCAGGTCTTGGTATTAGGCAGAAAATCCATGCGGCAAACCACCCTTAGTCTGCGGGTTTGGTAGAGTGCTATAATGGCACTCTCAAGCTTAAACTGGCGAAGATACAGGCAAGCACGTGTCTTGCTTGGCCTGATGCTTTACCTTTGGCTCTCTTGTCCTCCCGAACAGCTGTTCACTCTTGTGTGGGACTTAGCCCATACAAGATAGTGTTTGGACGCCCGGCGAATGTCTGGGGAGTCCCTAGGCCCAAAAAGTACTCCGTCATAAAATACCCAATGTTGGTTGACTATTTGCATGACCTAAGAACTAAATTGTGTGTTCTCCATCAGCAGGTAAAAGAAGCTTTGCCTCAGGCTTCTTCAGCACACCATTCAACCCGGGGACTGGGGGTGCCTGAAAAACTTCCAAAGGACGAGGAACTTGGAGCCTCGCTGGCGAGAGCCGAGACAGGTCTTCTGACGACACGTACTGCTGTGAAAGTGGTTGGAAAGAAGAACTGGATCCATGGTGTGCACTGCAATAAGGTACCCTTGCCTTTTCCCCTTGACCTGTGGGTCCGCAAAGGTGTAGGTGATTTTGAAGGAGAAAGGGTCCCCCGGTTTGTACCTTTTAGCGATGCACACCTGGAATGGACTCGGACTGAGAAGGAAGACGATGTTGTTTTGCAGGAAGCTGTACCATCGCATCTCAGAATTAATACAACTCATCCAGAGACACTTTTCCAGGACCAGACTGTGCCAACCAAGACCAGATACAATTTGAGGCCTAGAGCGGCCAAAGACAGTTGACACTTTTTTTTTACCTTTTCTTTGTTCCTGAATTGTATTTTTTTTCATACGATACTTGAATCATCCAATTAAGTTGCAGGGTCGTGGTAGGAGACTAGGTTTGTGACCTGAGTAGTGGCAATAGGCCTGCAGGGCCTGC
Organism: Lissotriton vulgaris; assembly: GCF_964263255.1. Taxonomy (NCBI): domain Eukaryota; kingdom Metazoa; phylum Chordata; class Amphibia; order Caudata; family Salamandridae; genus Lissotriton; species Lissotriton vulgaris. The sequence continues at coordinate 1,407,448,897 of NC_141693.1, read as the reverse complement.
AGTGTCATAGGACAGCTAATAACCACAGGTAAGTGAGATAGGAATATTGACACGAGCAACACTTTAGAGGATGAATTCTAGTGAATCAGAAATTAATAAAAGAACCAAAATGAAGAAGAAATACTGTAAATTATTATATAGTAGATGTGGTGTAGCATTATGTGTTTTAACCTGTTTATGTATTTTATTAGCTTGTGTGGGTTGGGTTACTCACACTTTGCAGCCAATATCTGTACCTATATCTACCTCTCAGCCCATACCTTTTTGCACTACTGCTTTCCCACATCAATTTTATACGCTACCAGAGCATGAGCAAATTAGGAGGATGGAATATTTAAACAATTCCTTCATTCAATTGTTACACCAACATCAATTGGTGATCAATACCACCGATTGCTGGGTATGTGGACTTTTACCTCATTATACGGATAGAGGAATGTCATATTTAGTTCTACCCTTCTCCCTAAAAGGATGTGCTTGGGCTTACACCTCTATGTTTGCCAATGCCTATGAGAACCAGCATCGACATCCTGTTGGTCCGTATAGGGATGGAATTGACGTTGGTCATGAAGCACTAATAAAAGGAATAGTGGCTATGTCAAAACAATATAAGAAATGTAATGAATTCCCCACTGATGAACGACAAGCATACATTGATTGGAATGTGACACATTATGTCACTAGTCTTACAGACAGAGCCAAAAGGAAAAGATCCCCACCTATATATTCTGTACCCCACCAAGGTCACTTATGTCTCCAAGGAAATGGTCAAAGTTCTTTGCCCCAATTGGGAAAGAGCACTTGTAACATCACATATACCTATGCATCCCAAACGTCTCCACCACTGGTAGCGTTTCGAGGAACATATTTTGTTTGCCATGATGGAGCCTATATATGGCTACCAGCCGATTTCTCAGAAACTTGTTATATAGCTTTTCTCCTTCCTCCAACATATACAGCTCCTTCGGGACATCACAAGACAAGGTACAGTAGAGGGGTTATTGCTTTGGAAGACACAGCAGGACAAGAAGGAGGCGATTTCCTTAAGGGATTCCTCCCATATTAGGCATCTCATTCGAGTAGTTGAAGCAACAATAAATGTAACTGTCAGAGCTCTGAGTAATATAGCTGCCGAGCTTCAGGCGGATCACCTTATAACATTACAAAACAGAATGGCGTTAGACATCATTCTTGCAGATTGTGGTGGAGTCTGTAAATTGATCAGATCCAGGTATGGCACTTACATACCTGACAACGCCCCTACAGTATACCAGGCCATCTCTAAATTACACCACATTGCTTAGTCCATCCACCAGGACGAAGGAAATTGGTCTCGATGGGATGGTTTTGGGGACTACTGTCCACATGGGGATGGAAGGTATTGACTTTCATTGGAGTAGACTTGGCCATCATCTTTTCGTGTTGCCTTTGTTTGCAATGTGGCCCCGCAATCTGTGGGCTTTGTGCTACTATGTGTGTCCCTAGACCCATGTCACAGAAAACAGAGAATATGAAGATGATATTGCAGCAACAGCTTGATGACCTCATGACCATCGACATTGATTCAGATTAGTGTGAGTCTTTGTGAATTGCCTGCGTAATGGCAAAAGGAGGGTCTGAGGTTCTTTAATTTAGACTCCATCTTACATTCGACGCCATTTTGTGTTGCCTTTACACAGGCTGCTCGATGAAAGAAGTATCTCTGCCCTTTTGGACTGCAACTTGTCGAAACCCCCCTCCGTCCTTGTTTTGAAACCAATCTCAGACACTAGCCGGCCTAACTAATCCTTGTCGGGACTACCTAATCCCCGTATCAACTATCTGTTAGCCTTTAGTATTCTTCTCTTGCCTATCTTATCTTTTTGGCCTTCGCTATTCTCTCCCCATGTTTTCCCATGTCACAACCTTTCTTTTGAAGCATACAGACTTGTTCTGCCATTGCAACACTGAACTATTGGTACCAGTATTGATTAACTCTGGGGGCTGGATAACACAAAACATGTAAGCAGAGAGCATTCTGGTTATGCAACACCTTGTTTTCAAACTCTTCTGATTGACTAAAACTTTGTCCATTGGGTGTATGTTTGTACAGATGTATTTTTGCTATAAAAGATTGTGAGCCACAGAGTAAAGTGGCAGTCTCCTGAGAATCTACTTGGTGTACTTCTGGGACAACTGTGCTTAGCTGCAGCTAATAAAACTTGGTTTTCTACGCCCAACAGAGTATTCCGTGTCTCTGTGAAACAAGGTAGGTGAACTCGAAGATTTCAGGCATGCCCTGCGCCGCCAGGCCCTAAGGCCCAGTTCTTCACCCACCCCTGACACTCTAGCCATAGGAGGAGACCTAGTCAGAAAGAGGGTAGCACAACCAACAGTGCGAACCTAGGAAGAACAAAGATGAAGCCTCCATCCCCCCTGGTAGAAAGCTCAACAAGAAACAAAGAGTCAAGCTTTCCTAAGGAAGCTGTGCTATCCCAACAAACCAGCAAGGCAAACAGGATGACCGACAAGGCCCACAGAACATCTCTGTCAACCCAAAACTGTCATCAAAGCCAACAGAATATACCCTGAGTGCCAAAGGACAACCAGTGGCAGCAAAAGACCAGCCGCAGAAAATACATAGGGGACCCCAGGAATCAGAACCCCCAAGTTACCAAGCCGGTCGACCAAACAAAAAGCTGTACACAGGAAAAAAATGTCCACCAGCCCCAGAGGTACAAAGGAGGTCCAAACCAGAACCCCCAAAAACAGATGCAGGTCCCTGAAAGGTAGTACAGGTAACACCAAGGAGCCAGAAAGCTAACCCACACAGCACAGCTCCACCCTGTCATCACCAGCAGGCAGGTCCCCACAAGGCCCATAATGTAGGCACAGTCCACAGAACTCAAACGCCGACCCACAGAAACGAAAAACAATTCAGGGAGCACGCCAGGTGAAACTATTCCATTATGAATCCATTCTGTCTACTAGGGTGCAGCAACCAGGCCAATCTGTGGCCGGGGCAATCCACCTCTCAATATCGTCACACTTGTATGTACTTCCCCAGATAGGCAACTTCCTTGTCTGCCAAATACGTCAATCAAGACTTAGCAGTGATGAATTTGATCTACGTGACTTTGCAGTGAATCCTCCCAGTCTAGTCTAAGCAGTTTGGTCTCAATGTGCCCAAGACGGATGTGAATATCAAGCAATGCACCCCATGCATATAAGCCTTAATTGCCTCTCAAAGGGTGGACTGCATGTCAATGGAGCAGGATTTAAGCATAAAATATTCTATAATGAAGTCATGCAGTTCTGAAACAAAGAACGCGTCATGCAGAGCAGTACAGGTAAAGCACCACTGCCATGCCAGGACCCTTTCACAAGGCACCTGCAGCACCATTTTAACTGGTGCTTGGTCCAACAAAGTGCAAGGGAGATGCACGACTTCTGTCAACCACAGACTGCATGCACTGGAGAGGAACAAGTAGTCAAACCAGGTCCATAAATCATGTGGTGCAGAACAGAACGTTTATTCTGAGGTTGTAGTATTCCCCAACTCCCACGCATATGCTAGTTTGAATCTATCAATAATATCCTCTGAAACATGTGTTGTGCATGGCTTGCTGCCCTCATTAGAGCCAGTAGAGTCCACTAATGGGTTGTGTGTCATATTCAAATCCCTTCCCAAACACACCAAGTCAGCCTCGACAACGTCCATGAGCACAAAGATCTCTTGATCAGAGTCAAGGGAGAACTCATCAGGGAACTACACATTAACCATGACTATGCCTTTGTCTTCCTAAATTCACAAGACAATAATATATTTCACAGCATAGTTCACAAAACTGTCCTAATGAGTAAAAGGGGCACTCTTATGTATCAAAGTTCATACCCCATATGAGTAGGAGCTGTAGTTAGAGTAGAATTGATAGTCCCCCCATGTCAAAACGGACATGCATGTGGCCCAGGGCAAGAGGTCACTCTCCTGTAGAAATGCCACCTTAATGCCAAGATGTGTGGTAAGAGAGCACCTGTATTCCCATGTGGGGGATGTTAATTCTTCTAATGTTCCATGCCACATTTGTCAATTTCTCAATCAGTGCCCCTCTAGTCTGCACCCCATCATATAAGATTGTGCATGGTCCTCTCTCCAAATGGTGAACCTGATGTGTCACATAACAACCTGACAGCCAATAAACAAAGAAACAGCGTTCTTGACATCCGCAAACTTATGTCTCGCTTCCTGCGCTGCTATAGTGAAATTAGATAACAGAATAACAATTAGCCTGACCTCGGGCCAAGCACACAGCTGGGTCCCCATCCCTCTAGTTGAGCAGGTGGGCTATGAGCGGCCATGAGGGAGAGCATGAGCGGATTTTGCGGATTGGCAATCCGCGAATTTGCGGATTTGCGAACTCGCAATCCGCAAAATCCGCGAATTCCCGCGAATTTGCGGATTTTTTTTTTTTTTTGTGTTCGCCCGTGTTTCTGCCAGTTCGCGAGGGTTTTTACAATTTCGCAATTTGCGAACTTACCTGTTGGGTCGCAAGTTTTGCGAACTTGTTGTTTCTACGTGTCCAACCTGTTTGGGACACTCTTCTTCATCACTGCCACTCTCTGTCACCACTGCCACTCTCTGACTACTCATGCCACCCTCTGGCCCACCCATGCCACCCTCTGTTTCATCACCACACCCTCTGGTTGTCCAGTGTACATTATTTTCGGCAAAGCAAAGCACACCTTCCCTGCCTCAAGTGACCTGAATTAATTTGGGGCTGATTAATGTGTCACAGAATATTTTTTTAGCTGGCACCTGCTTCCTTAGTGCGCCCTGATTAGTGATCTTTTGCACTTGCTAAGTGCTTTCATTGTTGCAAAATTAGTTACAACACCTGCCCTGCCCCAACTGACAATAATGAATTAGGGGCTGATTAATGGATTTTAACTTCCAGCCTGGCTCCTGCTTGTCTCCCTTAGCTGTAATTCATGACCTTTGTGGCATATGTGTAACTATTCTGAGGTTCAGAGCAGGGTCACATAATAGTTTCAACTGGCAACTGAACTCTGGAGGGGCCCCTCAGGAAGCACTACAGGAAATGGCTACTAATGATGTGCCTGAACTTTTGAACCTGGTAAGTAGTTACTTTCAGTTTTGCTTAGAAGGTATTTCTGCAATTTCGCACTTATTCGCGGGGCGCGAACTCACGCGAACAGTGCGAGCAGTGCGAGCAAAATCCGCTGCTCGCGGATTTGCGGATTTTGCAGGAAATTCGCAAATCTCGCGGATTGCGGATTTCCCGAAAATCCGCAAAATCCGCGAGCGGAACGGATTTTCCGCCCATGCCTAACTGGGAGGCGAGAGTAGGGTAAGCCATATGTGGACTCTCGTAACAAAAAACATTAACTTTGAAGTTCTGCTCTTCAAAGAGTTCTGTGAGGAGACGTTCAATGAAAAAAACAGGACAGCCCCTATCTGCAGACTCCACTACGACCAGGATCCATATGTTGGTGTGGTGGGATTGCATCTCAAGATCTTCATTTTAAGCTATGGCATTTTTGAGCATCTTTCCGACTCTCTCAAGGTGCCTCATAACTGATGTGGAATCATCTTTTAGTTCTGAGATATGCTTCCCGGCTCGTGTTTTGCTGATCTATACACTCATCCCTGTGATACAGCCTGTTGTGTCAAAGTGGGCATCAATGGATCTGAAGCCTTCACAGAGATTTGTCATTATTGCAGCAGTGCCATCCCTAGCCCTTTTCGCAGAATCCCCAGCTGGGCCCTGCTCAGTGTCTGACAGGGAGTATTGGTGCTGTGTGGTCTTATTCTGCTAAACAATGATCTTCCTTTGTTTAGGATTGTCTCTCCCCATACTGGAGTCGGGGAAGAGAGGTGGAATGCTGTCAGTCTACCAGCAACAGTGGCAGACAGCTACTTGATGCAGCGTATATCGCCGTATGTTCGGGCTCAGGGTAGGGCCACACATCCCATGCACTGGCAGTTAATGCAGAAGTATGTGCGGTCGGCAGAAAGATCAGCATGGGGCTTCCTCCAGATCTCTCATTGCTAATGTACTCACAAGCCCCAAGAGGTGGTGAGGTACACCACCTGCACCTCAATTTGGCACTCAGTGCCCCTGGTCATGGAGGGCACCCCATTTCCAAAATTACAGCCTCTGAGGTGCAGGGACTCACCAGTAGCAGCCCCCAATTAGACACATCCCCAAGGAAAAGCAGGCTGCAATCCTCCACATAGAGCTCTGTGTGTCACAGCCCCAGCCAACGATCAGGAGATGCTGTGGAGTGGGGGCCCCCAGACCATTCTATGTCCTCAGGAGAGAAGAAAAGCAGGATCTGAAAAGAGCATACTACGTTCTCCGTAAGATTGTTTAGCTGGGATCCATTGAATAGGCCCCAGCGAGGCCTAATATCAGGCACACTGGACTCGCTTGTAAGCTACTGAGTAATGGCGCAGGCCGGTTTCCGCCCACCCCTGATTTACTGATCCAAGCCGCATGGATCCCCCAGCCTCATTCAGGTCACCACCACTGACCATCCCAGCCTCAGCCGCCACACAGTGACTCCCAGGAAAACCAGCCGTGCATCCCAGCCAGGCTCTGCAGCCTCAGCCTCAAGCTTGCCTGCAGTGCTGTTGCCTCGTGGCCTCCAAGGACATAGCTGGGCTGCCCTTGCCAGCCATCCTGACTAACCCCCTCTGTGCCAAGTGGCATGATCTGACCGGCCACGTTTCAGGCCAATACTCACCATCCCTGATGTTCCTGGATAGGAATGGATACAAAAACGTGCCATTTATGGACAGCTGGTGCTTGAGCTTCACAGCCATGCAGCCATCTTGGTCGGTGGTGTGGCCACGCTCCCTCTGGATGAACTTCATGGCCATTCAGAGGTCACATTTGTAATTCCTCCATATATGATTAAGCCATGGGTTACTATCTCCTTCTTTACCGTGGTATATGTTGTTAATATAGCTCAGCAATTTTCACACTTGAATGTTCAAATAGGTGCACATGAACTGAATTATTTTACCTAGACAGTGGACACTTCCCAAATTTCTGTCTCTTTGAAATCCTCAATCTACTGATGAAAATCCTTGTGATACATTTGTTCAGACCATAGCCTACTCTTGTGATTTGACAGGACCAGGGCTGGACTGGCTACCGGGTGTTTTGATGTGCTGCCAAGCTCGGGGCTGATTTCACTGCAGTGTGGGTTGATTTTGTTGATGGGGACCTGCGTGTGCTTCTCAATAAACAAAGGAAAACAAATAGTTTTAAGCACAGGCAGATCCCCATCAATGAAATCATGGCAGCATACTAAAACATCCGTTAGCTGTTCCAGCCCTGGACAGGACCTCCTTGCATGATCTTGGCATACACATTATCCCTCCTCTGCAGAATTACCACTAGGGATTTTTAAAGCTTGTGTTAAATGATTATAGTATCTCTGATATGCGTCACCTACCTACAAACTTCGACCCTATTTGACAAAATGTATGCTACTGGTACGTAATCAATTATGGAGATGAAACCTCTTTCCTTCGCATGTATACAAACTGTTTGTATCATCCAATCAATGAATAGGAGACATAAGAAGATTAAAGGCAGCTCTGAAGTCCAAAACGTGTTCAGACTCTGTGGAGCAAGTACCTCACTAGTTATCTTAGCTTCCACTTCAAGCTCATATAAATTAGTAATGGACAGCTTAATTTGGCATTGCATTCACCTGCAATTAAACAGACATGTACATGGAAATATTTACCATGAGTCTTCATTTGTGCAACATCCAAATACTCATTGAGGTCGGCCACATGGTGAGGGATCTGCTTCCCAAATGCCATAAAGTTAATCAAACAAATTTATAGCACCATCATGAATCCACCGGATTAAAAGCAAAGAAAATGAGGAGCCGCTCTACCAATGGATATCTTCTGGAAGAAGGGTTAGATGATCCTGTAAATGAGTAAAGGCTACCTAGAAAGGAGTAGTACTTAGCCATATTTCTTGGATACAAACAACACAATGCTTTCTGATAAAAAACATTCTTGAAATTTCAGGTTCTTTGCCAAACAGGCAGTGTACTGAATGACGTACACCAGCAATGATTGGTGCCCTCAATATGTACCATTGTACTCTTATTACCAACTTCTTTTTTCTATTTGACCCCTCAGGTGATGGTCTTCTGTGTTTTGAGATAGGACTGCAGTTTGTTTACATGCATCAATGGTAAGATAAAGTTCAAACAACCTTCAATCAAGTGTCAGACATTAACATGGTATTTGGAAAAAGCGATGACGCCAGATGGTATCGGCTGGAGTATACAGGAAGGCTGAAAGGGGAAGGAGATAGGAATGAGATGAGAAATCTAATGACTCCAGTAAGCCAAAATCTCCACTGTAAGTTGACTTGACAGTTGTAAAGCTAACCAAGAAGGGGATTATTGGACAACTAACAAATCAAGCCTACCTTATAGTCCTACCTGAGTTAACTATTGCTGGTAAACTTGTTCTCTCTCTATTCATGTGTAATTGCTAGTTCAATTTCTTCTACGTGTTTTCTTATCTACAAAGTGCTCTCTGGCTACATGACACAAGCAATGATTATTATATGTATACCCTAGCCATAATGTACAATTCTACAATACATCTTTATCTACAATACAGCTTGGGATTGCAACGTCTCATTAATTCTTGCTTTATTCTTCTTAGATATCTGTACTGGTCTTCCACAGGAATTTTGTCAGCTACATTTTTCTGGTCCTCTGTATGCTGATTTCTGTTCATGGTCAGTCCCTGAGTTTTGTCACTCCGAGCTGTTACAGGCCCAAACTATTGTGCTTCAAGCCTATATTCAGTATTGTATTTTCTTTTTCTCCTATACACTTTTGTTTCAGTTTCAGATTAGTACATATCTAGCCATGAAACTAGTTTGTGCTTTCATTTTCAAATTAGTGTATACTTAGCCTTAATTTAAGGTGGTTCTTCAGCTTTAATCTATGTATTTTCATAGCATGCCAGACTTTAAAAGCAGTACGCCTGTTATGACTGGTACATTTGTATTAGTTATCATTTTAGCCTGGGTAATTGTCAATATTCTTGCCTCAAATTCACTTAAAGACCTCAAAATAGTTTCCAACAATTTAAAAGCTGAGTTAATTATATAGTGGTGTTCATCCAGCTGCAGCTCAACAGACCAAATATTTTAAAGAGAGAAACTAAGGGCCAGGTGTACAAACACAGTAGTCCTAATTCACAAAGGTAAAACTTACACTTTTGTGTACATTTACAAATGTTTACTATTCACAAATTTATTTCACGAGTAGTATCTTGATGACTGCAGAGATTCTGCACAAAAAAAGATAGGACTGTTTACTTCGCAGTTGTAAAAATGCTACTCATAAAATACCTTTGTGAATAGCAAAACAATATGTAAGTTTACCTTTGTAAATCGGGCCCTTTATTTGAAAAAAGAGGTGGAAATTGTACACAACTTTTTGAGAATTCATTGAGATTTGATGGCTGACCAAAGTACCATTAGGTCTGGTTGCAAAATCACCTTTCAGAGTGGTCACAATCCAAAAGACCTCATGAATATTAATAAGGTAGCTCTTACTCCATTTGGATGCCATCTCATAAATTGTTCCCTGTCAGGATCATCAGGCCTCCATGCATGTGATCATATTTAAATAAGCCCATTATCCTTAAAGGAAATGGGTCTTCAATTAAGAAAGATTAGGTTTTGGCAATGGTCCTCTGCAGCACTATCTACTCCCAGTAGGGGCCGGTGTGTTTGTAGAGTGGTGGACGGAGGGTGGGGGAGTGGGAACAGACGGAACGACGAGACAAATAAAATAAAATACAAAAACATTTACCTTCTATTGAGGTTCTTTGATTTCTGACTTTGTCCCGTATTCAGCCGCCATTTTGTGTTTAGTCGCCATCTTGTGTTGCCCTCACTCAGGCAGCACGGCGAATGGAGTGTTCTTGCTTTTCTCAGCTGCTGAGTGTCCTTTTGGTTAAAGAGTAACCCCCCCTGCCCTTGCATAGGAAACCTATGTCAGGGTCTGGCCGAGTTCGTTAATCCATGTCTGGGTTAATTGATCCCTGTCTCGACTGACTATTTGCCTTCTCCTATTCTTTCCTTAGATTATCTTATCCGACTGGCCTTCGCTATTCTCTCCTTGTATTCTCCTGTTACACAACTATCCTTTGAGGTACACAAATACATCCTGCCACCTGCAAATCAAATTGTCTGTACTAGAACTGATTAATTTGTTGGGATGGGCAACACACAGGGTCTGAGAGAGGGGCGTATTTGAGATACCTGATAGCTTGTTTTCCAACTTTTCATATTGGTTCGTTTTGTATGTGTAAGGAGTAAACTTTGTGAATATGTTTGTTATAAAAGAATGTGCGCCACGGATTGAAGTGGCAGTCTCCTCAGAACCCACCTGGTGTGTAAATTCTGGGATAACTGTGCTTGGCTGCAGCTAATAAACCTGGCTTCCACGCTCAACAGAGTGTCTCGTATCTCTGTTCGACAAGGCAGGTGAACTCAGGGATTTAAGGCGTGCCCTGCACCGCCAGGCCCATAAGGCCCGGTTCTCCACTACATGACCTCATTGCTCCCCTCTCTTCTGCAGGCACTGGCTTCCAATCCTTACACTGCTTTCAACCTGCTGAAGCAGAGTTAGCATTGGCCTAACTGCCAATGATTTGCTATCCCAGTAAGACTGGGAGCCTGTACCTGCTTTCTCCAACATGGCAACACAGCTCAGGATGGATTGGAAAGAGCTTCAGTGTGCATGACGGTTTTGCTGACCTGAGACGGCCGGCCAAGCCATCATGCCCACTGAGTAGCAGTGCAACCACTTCTCCACCAGCCTAACACCCTGGCCCTGCCTCCAAGACTCAGCTCAGAGAGAAAAAATAAAACAAATATTAACAAGGGTTTATTATAATTATGTTTTTGTTTTTGGCTGCTGGCAGGTGGGGCGACGCTCCTCTGCCAAAGCGGAGGAGACACTGCTGTCTTCTCACCAAAAATCAGGTTTTGTTTTGCATTAACAGTATGGAAGACTTCCCAAGGTGGATTCAAAAACGTTTCGACAGCTTCTCACTGAAATTAGTGCTGCAAACCATTGATACATTGCATATCAAATGAATGTTTAGAAAAGTCTCCATAAACATTCCCCTTCCAAACTGCAATTTGTTATGCCTTTCTAACCTCATTTTGAGATTCAATAACCTATTATCGAATCGCAGAATAGGTTAAATACACTTTAAAAATTCAGTCATTGGTCACAACCGCTGTGATTTAATGAATCACAGGCCTTGCACCTGCTAAATGGTTTTGTACATCTGGCCCCTAACCGTCATAGATGGAGTTTGGTAGGTGGGATAACCCTTCAAAAGGTGGTGGACCATTCTACAAATGGCATAGACTATGATAATTTGTAAAAGTATTGACGGGGTACCCTCTATGTCTGTGACGAGTATCCTGTCCCCCTAACTCTAAATAGGACCACTCTGAGCTTACTAAAATATAATTCAAGGTGCCAACACTTCTTATATCACTCGGACGGTGCTAAGCAAACCCCACTTTCTGTTCACAGCCATCCTTGAATGTCAGCAGGATGATTCAGGATGCAATAGACTATTGCTTTGTGAAGTTGTATACAGCATTGAACACATTTTTTGTTTATTTCCAGATTTGCTAATTTCAAAGATGATGAAATTATTAAAAAACAACATTAAAAACAATAGTAAATGCAAAATGGTGACCTGGCAATGCAGGTAGTACGTCGCTGTAGGTGATAGTTAATTTTAATTTATTAAGCAATTATATTATTTTTGTGCGAACAGAACGCAAATCATATTGCAATGGTGACAGATTGTGAACAAAAAAGGCATCCTTATTTCAAGTTAGTTCTTCCGGTTTTGACCTCATGAGTTGCTGGCATATGAGATTGAAACATCAACTGTTATTGAAAGCCAAACTGATTCAATCAAAGTCTACTTGGAGAACTTGGTGCAAATCCTTGTATTCATAGAACAGTCAGTTCCTAGTGTATATCTGACTGTTAGGTCGTTTTTTAATCGTTTACTTTATCCCAAGGCACTTATCACGGTGCCATTTGCACCTTCTGTATAATGAGTCACACGGCCAACTACTAATGCCAAATGGCAGAACCAGGGTACAACATGTAAACAAACATCATTGGTTCCGTGGGACTCTTTAACCCCTTGCGTGCTTGTGACGGAACCGTTCTGTCACAAGCCTTGGGTGGGCTGTGCTGGTGACGGAACGGTTCCGTCACGGCTTACTCGCCACGCCTGCACGGCGCGAATTCAGCTCCTGCGCTGAGGGTTCTAGTGGGCGGGTGAGGCGGTGACGGAACCGTTTCATCACAAGTACAGCCCACCCGAGGCTCGTGACGGAGCGGTTCCGTCACGAGCACGGGAGCGCCGCGCGGCCCCCCCTTCCCCTTAGCACTGCAGCAGAATAGCTGCCGCAGCTAAGGGGTTAATTAATTTAGGTATCTCTTTTGCTATACGAAATATATTGCAACATTTATACTAAAAAAATGTATGAAACGAATACCAACAGAATCAATTTAAGGGCAGACAGCTCAGCGCTTAAAAAGGCAGTGGTGTGCAAAATTTACAATAATACATATATACAAAGGGATGTCTCAGAATGTTAGCAACCAAAGAACAGTAGGAAATATATCCACAGGTTACTGTCTGCAATTTAATTGAACAGCAGATATCCCATCTAAAATTGCTGATGTTTTGAGCCTCTGATAAATGTACAAGGGTCTTCTCATGACAAAACATGCTGGCTGGCACTTCACCTACCAGGTTAAAACTATATAGAGAGGCTAATTTACTATATATACATTAGAGATGTCTGTTCTAATGAAAGTATATTGAATGAACTAAAAACTTGCCTCAAAGCAGTGTACATTCTTCTCAGTACCCAACACCAACCAGAGACTGGATATTCAGGCAAAGAGAGCACTGCAAAAAAGTGTGTGTCATCCATGCACATGGGCCACCCTAACCTTCCCAACAGCGGTCTATTCAGTACAACTGCTGTCGAAGTAAGCACCACCCAACAGGCCAACACTCCCGCTAAGCTGGAAGCCAGCCAGGACAAGCAAACTGGTGCATAGACAAACAAGACGCTGAATTAAGGGTAACAAACACGTAGCAAGGAGCACAAAAATGAACCCGAGGAACCCCTGGCCAAAACGACGATTAACAAGACAGAACCAGTAGTGGAGGGACACACACCCAGGATTAGGAGGGACTGGAGACACCAGAGGCATAAACCCCATCCACCATCAGAGGGCAAAACTAGCAGGAATGCGGACAAGAACACCAACACACCACGTCCCAAAACAGCAAGACCAAGCACCAATCGCAAATGCTACATGACCTAGCCACCACCGCAGAGTCCCAAACTGCACACAGAGGGACCAGTGATACAGCAGGCTGGGACCACACCACTGAAGCACAGGTACTCCATGTCACACCTAACCCTGGGTGTAGTACTATGCCATGCTCGCGGAGCGTGCATAGTCTGCACTACTACGCACTACACAAATTGTATGGAGCACAGTGCAAAAACGGGGAAACATCCTTTACCACGGAACCATTACAACGCATAATGCTTACATCACGGTTCTAACAACGCAAGTTGTTACATTGACTTGCACTGGAGGGCAATTACTATTCCAACACCTTCCCTACTGTAGGTAGACTGGAGTTATAATAGTAATTTACACTATTCCTAAGTCCAGCGCCCTCCAACGCAAGTCGATGTAACAACTTGCGTTGTCAAAACAGTGATGTAAAATACTGCGTTGTGATGGTATGCGTGGTATCATCATGCATTCTGCAAAAACGCGTAGCATAGAGGGCATTTTTTGCTTGCTCGTGGTCCTCAACGTCAAGTTGGCAACTGCGAGCAACGCAAAATCAACATCCCAGCAAGAATTTTTCCTCGTTCACGGTCAGCAACATCAAGTTGCCTATCGCGAGCGTGTAAAATAAACCTCCAAGTGAAATTCTCAACGCGGGGAGGTCAGGTTTCTGTTTGCGAGTGGTCGAGTATGCTTGCGACCGCTCGCGATGATAAACTGCAAGTCCGCGTTGAGAAAGCTGCCGCGCAAGTACAAATCTACTCGAGCGGCAGAAAACGACTCCTTGCACTATGCAAGATACCGTTTGCAATAATTGCACAGTGCAGCCAGCACCCGGCACTGTGCAATCAGAGCGAACAGCAATTCCCTACTGCACTACGCAGTTCATGAAGCTACGAGTTGCATGCCTAGTGCGAAGTGCACTTCGCGTAGCTACGCGTAGCACCACTACGCAAACTACGCCCAGGGTTAGTCACACCATATACAACAGCCCTGGACCTAAAGCAGCACACTGCAGAACATAACGAAAAATAAATAAAACTCTATGCAGTTGTCATGAAGTGCCCCTAAATTTTGATAGAATGGAAGAGGGAGGAAAGGAAACTGAAACAATACCTCCTGTTGTTTCTCCCTTTTTCCTCCTTGCAGCCCACAAGTCCTCTACAATGCACTGACATCAGCAAGAATCACAGCCCCCGCAACAAGACCACTTTGTCACTGACCCGATTCGATGTCGTGCAAGCACAAAGGGAACCTATCGGGGAGAGCGTGGGTCATTTATGAAGAGACCCGTAACGGAAATGCCGCAGCACAACCTGACCGTCGAAGAAGATTCATATCCAAGACACCGAGAGGAGGAGGAGGAGGAGAAGGAGAATGGAAAAGAACTGGGGGCGGACGCTCAACCGGTAAGAGTCTGTCTGCTACAGCAACCCTCGGAGAAAGAAGCCAAACAAAAGAAGACACAAGGACAAGCAGTAACCTGCGACGTGGCTATCACAGCTGCATGGCCGGTGACAGGCTCTCTTGAAATAGAGGCATAATAAAGAGGAGTCTGGGAGGGCTTTTCTTGTTGCTTCATTGAGCACTGGTGATGGTCGGGTGTGAAAAGTTGCTCAATCCTCTTACTCTCAGATCCCAATATTTGCTGATTGGTATAGAAAAAATAGGGGTGATAAACTTACAAGAGTACCGTTTTTCTTTCTGAGGGGCAATATCGGGAAACCCGTTCCACAAAGGAGAACCTGAGGAGCCTGGGAAAGAATAGAAAAGACAACAAAAGTATCCTCATTCATCCTTACATAACATAAAAGACAATTTGAAAAGAAACTGTCGGGTCCAGACTTTTTGCCTACCTATCCAATAGCCACAGTCTCACACGGTACTCACCCCGGGGCGGGCAGACTCCTGATGGCACAAGCTGCCACAAAACCAGCCCCACCAGCCATTCCAGACATGCCCCAATGCCAGAGTGCCTGGACAAGAGCCAAACTGCCCCACACCTAGGACACCCCCAGCACAGACCTCGTACCACCAGCCACAGAAAGGCAGTCTCAATGGAAGTCCAGAGATGAGGCTGTGCAGACATTAAGAGAAAATAAAGTGCCCACACACAAATATTTGAACCAAGAAGAGCAATGAAAAAATCCAAAGGAAAACCACTACGCAGTATTCACCCCCGGGGCCGGCAGACACCCAACCACACTGCTGCCACAGCAATGCTCCCACCAGCCAGCCAGGGCATGCACTACTAGTCCCAGTGCCAGGGCAGCAGGCGCAGGACCACACCAACATCCAGGCACTCTGGGGGCATCACCACCACAGAGCCGCCCTCCAGCTATCGCAGCGCTTCTTCCCAATGGCAGGCTCATCCACCAGGAAAACGCACCCTTGGCACCAGCCACAAAGGACAGGCCAGAAACATCTGCGCCTCCGGGCAAGCTCAGCTAGTCAGTAGGCACCCCAGCGGGGATGAATAGCCCACACCCCTAAGGTTCAGGAGAGGAACAACACATCTCTCCTGTCAAGCCTAGTAGAGAGGGAGGCACGACCACCAGAAATGTCCTCACCGCTTGGCAGCGGGGACGTCATTCCCGCTAGGAACTACAGCTCCAAACTCACACCATTCTGTCAGAAGACAGAAAAAAGAACAGGCGGAATGCTGGGTAAGTGATAGTTATGTACCCCCAGTGTGAGAGGTTGGGGTTAGGGGTCCCAGCATTCCTCTGCTCTTTTTTCTGTCGGGAGATGGCTATCTCCACTTAGTGCCTGATTCTGATGCGGGTTGGAAAGCTTCCTGACCGAATCGGTTTGGAAATGATTTCCGACCCACTCGGATCGGGAGAGTCCTACCGACGGAGTACAATGCATCCGGATTCTTCCAGATACGATTTGGTTGCACTCCCATTGGCATCAATGGGAGCATATGTTCCTAACCACATCATAATTGGGCCCTGGGTCAGGAAGACACGTTCCCAATCCGATTTGGAAAAAGCAAATGCCATTAGGAGGCTTTCCTACCACATCAGAATCAGGCCCTAGGTGAGAATGCGTTCCTGACCACATTAGAATCAGGCCCTTAGTAATGAATGGGACAAGGACAATGGGACATGGGGATATTGGAGCAATATACTTCAAATACCAAGAGAGAGAGCTATGTTAATTATTTAAGAAAACATCCCCACGGAATCAATATTGTTTGTTTACATTTGCACTTTTTGCACACAACTTGCTGTCATGATTATTAATATTTGTGCATAGCGACTTTGTTTTTATTTAACGTACACATAGTTAATTTGTTTGTATTATGCAAGCGTGCTGCTCTAGCACAACCAGATGCTTCATTTATAGTGGACTGGAGAGAAATATTCATTTGTCCGCAGCTGTCATGTTTATTGCCAATGTGCTGAGCATTTCAGAGTGTAGGTACACACGAAGTCTAGAGTGAAGTGTGGTAGATAACAATTTTAATAATTAATGGTAGCATTCTATTCTCCATAGGAGTGTAAGATAATTTTATGAAATTTAGACAAAACATAATGTGTCATGAAACCTATGAATCTACATTTTGTTTTGCAGAATGTGTTTATATCTGTATTTTGTTCGTATTTTGAAAGGATTATAATATGTGAAAATCAAATTATCCTGTTCCCTAGCTACTAAGCAACAGCTGTCTGCTCTGCCTTTCTCAAATGTGCCTAATAGAAGCAAATGTATGTTAATAGAACCAGGGCTGGATTAACCATTAAACAAAATAAGCACGTGCTTAAGGCATCAAAGGATGGGGGGTCACCACGAAAAGTTTCCATTACCGGATTTACCATGGACCAAATGGTGCAAAACTAAAATTGGCGCAGCTGAATCTATAATTAAAGTGGAAGTATACAAAAAGAAACAAGTCCATCTTGCTGTAAGTTTTGTTTAATTTCGAAAAAAAAAAGCTTTATGGTTATTGTTGTTTATGTTTTGAATTAGATATATATGGGGGCACCAGATTCTTTTAGGTGCTTAGGGTCTCTAAAGGTCTATATCCGGCCCTGGATGGATCAGAACCGGAAACCTTGATTAAAATATTCACTTCAACTCACAATACAGAACCATCAGAAGGCTGATTTCATTTTTGCCCTTTATAGAACCAGGACACCTATGATGGCTTATGGGCCAGCATGGAGATCCTTCCCTCTGCTCTGTCTCATCACCTGGGTTCCTTTGAAAGTGCAGTGTGAATTAAAACAAAGAACACATGAGCACAGTCTGGTAGCCATCATATTCTGCAATATTGGAATAAGAGAGATGTATCTATTAGATTTTAGTGGCCTGAAACCATTGATCTCATTTTCCTGGTTTGGTCCTTAAGTTGTGCAGCTATTGTGGGTTTGTTTAGGGACTGCACTTTAACTTAAAAAATGACACCAAGAAAGTTGCAGTAAAAGCATGGTAAGTGCTTGTTCAGTAGCAGCTCTGGATTTTGAGTTTCATTATGGCAGCGTTCTGGAATTGCTTGTACACATCGTACAACAACGATCAAGAATAAGGTAATTACGATAGGGCAACAACCCAGTCGTATCATTAATTCATGTTTACAGACCCCCCTCATTCTCCCATTATTGGAAATACTATACATATATCTTTATGCTTTTTGTAGCGTCCTGCATGTATTGTTTGTCAGCAAGCATCCAAGAAGCGCCCATAAAATTACTACCAGTTAAAAAGGTACAAGGAACAACATCTCTAAATATGTGTCTGACTATGTCATTCCTACTTGAGGAGACCCCTTGATGAGAATATAGCGATAATGTAAATAATATTTTTAAAAAAAATGAGAATAACAAGTAGCAAAGCAGTGTTGATCAATGATGGTAGTACTGTATTAGGAAAAGGAGTTTCATTGCTTACTGTAATGTAAATAATAATATAAAAAAATGAGAATAACAAGAAGTAAAGCAGTGTTGATCAATTATGGAAGAACTGTATTAGGAAAAGTCGTTTCATTGCCTACTGTTCTCCGGGCAAGGTTAAATATACAACACAAGTTTTTTGCTTTTTCTTCACCTTTTTTAAACCAGTAACGCAAAGGCAACGATACCCCCTAACTGAAGTTTCTAGTTCGAATATAACCACGCTAATAGTGTGCCCTCACATCTCGAAGTAAGTGAACAACACAAAGGTATTTTCGATCTAATCCTTTTTCTAAGTGAACATGTCTACATTTATCCAATAAAGGATAATAACAGTAAAACCAAATGCAATATCTTTAACGTGGCATTTTTTACACATTAATGCTGAATTTTTCTTTTTCTTTATTCTTCTTTTCTTCTCCATCTCTGTTAATATAATTCTTTTTGCATTCTAAAATAACCTTTTTCTTTAGTAACAAGGAAGATAAACCTGAAACAAATTGATGTAAATTGTTCATATGCATAGAATTGTTAGGTCGCTAGAGAGTAGATCCTTTAATACCAATTAAATAAAATATGTTGAGAATATAGCTACGTTAGGGTTGTGAAGCATAAGTCTGTCTAAAATCCAATGTACCACATAACAGATAAATTGTTGATTTCTATAGTATCTTTCAATTTTTATTTATACAGCTGCTCCGTCATGTTGGTGTATCATATGCATATATCAATAATATGTTTGAGTTTGTATATAAACCAGACCTAAGCCCAAGGCTGTTATACGATATCTATAATAATTGTACAACCTTAGTAGAAGGTTAGATTGTGACATGTTTTTAATTGTTTTTTCAGTGCTGTGTCCCATGTCTTATTGCAAATGACGGACTCCTGAAGAAGGTAAATGCCAAAACGCGCGTAGAGTCTCCATCCACCGCTTTGCATACTCCACTAGCCCTATTTAACATCTGAGTCATTTGTATTGTTTATATGTTTTCCCCATTTTCTTATTTGTAATATAGTATGTCTTTACATTTACTTTGGATTAGAAAGATGCTCATCACAGATGTTTTAATGCAACATATGTATATTTATATATAGAAAATGTCTAATATATATGAAGAAAATAATTGAAATAAAGCAAAAAAATCAATGTATACTATAACAATAAGTGGTATTTCTATTAGTTACTACATGTCACAAAAAACATCTAGTCTGTTGTTTTGATGTCCTTGAGTCTGTTGGCTTCTTTATATAGTTCACTACTTTCTGCCTTCAAAAAGAGTGCAATTCCTGAAGCTAACAGCCAAACCGTGTTTGGAAGAACTAAAACTGCATACTACCAGAGACCCACCAGTTTAAAAAAACAGGCCACAAATGCGAGTAGCTCACCTGCTGGCCCTATTGGGCCCTAACTGTCACATAGTCATCCAAAGCTTTTGGGAACACTTCTTTCAAGTGCAGGTGAATGTTTGGGGGGATATTAGCTATATTCCTTGTATTCCTTGTATTCATTCATTTGTGGAGGTTCAGAAAGGTGAGCTATAAGCCTAGCAAAAGCAAAGATTTAGAACAATACTTTCCATGGTGCACTGGACAATATACCTCAAATGTATAAACCTGGAACAAGAAATATATCATACTGCTGTTCAAAATGGTAGTTAACCCTGGATATTTCAGGTTGATTAGCCTAGAGTCAATCCTACACTGGATTTACCCTTTACATTTGTGTGATTTAACACACTTCCATCAGAGAAGTGACTGGAATAAAAGAAGACGGAAGAACCTCCCTACTGATGCATTGAAGTTTTTTTGGGCTGTCTGTCAGAAAGTTGTGTAAATATACTATTCCAGCTTTGACTTTAGTCTCTAGGACTAGACTGTGCTAATGGCACTAGCTTCTGGCTATCTTCTAAGGATAACGTAAACTGGGGGCATATTATCAAGACAGGCGATAAAATTATCGCCGTTTTAGCGGCAGATCATTGCCGCTAAAACGGCGATAAAGGGCTTGATAATATGCTCTATGGAATGCCAATTGATGCTCATGTTAGATGTCCTTCACATCTTTGTGTGCTATGGTAATGTGATCCACTGTCAGTGAAAGAATGGTCACACATTAAACTGCCCCTTGAATAAGTGTCTTCAAAAATGTTTTGTATACTTGCTTATTAAATTATTAAGGTAACCTGTGTGACTCATCATTTACACAAATATAAATATGTATAATGTTTCAAAGATTACAACTGTAAGGTGAGCTATATTCTTAAAACACAATGAGCTCTAAATATAAGCTGTTTGGACAAAATATCAAATAAAAAATATTGTGTTCTAAAAATATTGTGTCAAGAATATCGGATTTAAAATATATTGTTGACACGAATATCGAAGGTAAAAATATTGTTTTAAGTGTTATTTTTAATATAGATGTAAAAAATATTGATGTTGTAAATATTGTTGGATATAGTATTGTTTTTTACTGTTGCGGTTCCGGGAACGTAATTAACCTAAAGAAGTCCCCCCCCCTGAAATGAGTCAGTAACATCCTAGTGTAACAACTCTGAGTGTTTACTAAATAATCCTGAATCCCGGGTCTCTGTAAAATTAAATGATTCTCCATCACTGAGACCTTCTTTCCCTCTAGCTGCCACAGTTTAGTCTCTAACGAGACAAGACAAATCTCTTTCAGTTTTTTTCGCGATATTGTTGCTAGCAGGGCCGGGGAATCAAAGAATTCAGGGTACCTGATCTCCTTCAAAAAATCCTTGACATAAATAAACCAGTTGATATTTAAAGCCCCCTGTCACTTGAGACAGTCCTGTATTATGTTCCTATTTAATTCAGTCTCATTTGAGGTCCATACCTTATGCCACAACAACACAGGACTCACTTTAATGAGATCTGTGACATAAACCAGACCTAACTCCTTGTGGCAAACATATGTAGAGGTAGACTTAGGCACAGCTAACAGGTATCTGAGGAAAGCATTTTCGCACAGTTGAATCTCACGGGTATCTGCTATCCCCCAAACTCTGCGCCGTATATTACAGTTGAAACACATTTTGATTTGTAAACTTCCACCAGAATGTGTACGGGTCTGCCCCCTAATTTGTTTGCAAATTGTTGGACTGCCCCAATAGCACAGGAAAACACACATTTTCTCGTGTGGGCGGCTGCCGACCATGACCCTTTCCTATCAAATACAATCCCCAGGTAGGAAAAAGTTTTGGTTTGTTCTATCTTAGACTTAGCTAGGGAAATCTTGCATTGGACATTTCTTTTATACGTACAACACATAGTAAAGGTTTTCACTGTATTGATGCTAGCATCAATGGTTGCAAATATCCAACCTGAACTTAAGAATTTGATGATGCAATGCATTCGTTTCCAGAAACTAATAACCTTTGCACAAGAGTCCATTCAAGTTATCCTGCAAAAAACCAGGAAGCACAAGTGCATTACCAGGAGTATTTTTTCTTTTCTCTGAAGATTGTCTTCTAGATGAATCTTCTAATTCAGTCCTCTTGATTGATAAAGCTTGTTTATAAACGCTTTGTTTGCGGTTCTTGGTAGGCATAATCTATTATGACTTTGTAGATATTTACAATCTGTTGAAAAGAAAAATATGACATATTATAGACTAAGGGTGGGCGTAAAATCCGTTTCGCGGGCGAATTTGCGGATTTTCCGCGATTTCGCGATCCGCAAATCTCGCGAAATCGCGGTAAAATCCGCGAATCAGCGGGGACGAATTTTCAGCCAAGCAAGGGTTATAGCAGCAGGTGCAAAAGTTGAACCTAATTTCTTTGTAACCTTTTACAAAAGGGAAACAAACAAAATGCCTTCAACTTGGACACCTGCTGCTAATTGCTTCCTGGCGCCTCTTTGCCTACTTGCAACTATTCTCTGACCCTGCTCTGACCCTTGAAGCAGGGTCAGAGAATAATTACAAGTAGGCAACGAGGCACCTGTCCAAGGAATTAAACCTCATCAGGAAGCACTTACAGATATGAAAAACAGGAAGAAGGGAGAGGATGGCAAATACACCCATTTTGAGTTGTCAGGAGGGGTTAAACTAAAAGAGACCTTTACAGCACAATTTTCATATGCATTTTGCTAAAAATAAAAAGCTGTATGTTCTGTAGGGGCAACTCAGGAATCTGGCCCTTCAGAGATCCGGCCCCTCTTTATTTCTCTCGTTCTCTCTCTCTCTTTCCCTCTCTTTCTATCTATCTATCTATCTATCTATCTATCTATCTATCTATCTATCTATCTATCTATCTATCTATCTATCTATCTATCTATCTATCTATCTATCTATCTATCTATCTATCTATCTATCTATCTATCTATCTATCTATCTATCTATCTATCTATCTATCTATCTATCTATCTATCCATCTATCTATCTATCTATCTCTCCCTCTCCCATAAATGACTGCATGGGTAACTTCGCTACGCAAGCGGCTCGCGAAGATGCAAAAATCCCCGCCAACACACAAAAAACCCTGCGAACACGCAAAACAAAAAAAATCCGCAAATTCTCACAAATTCGCGAATTTTGCGGAGCGCGAATTCGCAAATCCGCAAATTTGCGGTTCGCGAATTCGCAAAATTCGCCCATGCTTATTATAGACCACTACTGACATAGCACATAGCAATTACATTAACTAAACAATATAAACACTAGTTCACATCTCTCTTTGTGTGTCTTATATCACTCTCTCCCTGCACCATCTCCCTTTTTGCATGCCTCATCTCACTCTCTCCTACCACCATCTCTCTGTTTGTATGTATGTGTCATCTCAATCTCAACCTACACCATCTGTCTGTTTGTGTGTGTGTCTCATCTCACTCTCTGCGTCTAAAACGATTTACCAGTCTAAATGTTTTTTGATTGAAATGTCTGGCTACAAGTTTTTTGACAAGGTTCACACTGAGTGTGTATTTGAATTAAGGAATTATATTTTTTTCCATAATGTTAGCTGTGTGTGCTCACAGTTTGTATCTTTTAGCTTACAGGGTACACTTCTTTTTAAAGTGTTTCTCATGCTTGAGTTCAATGCTGGTACAGAGATAGTGCTAATAGTTTAATTTGGCTTGTAAATATGCTCCTTTTTTACAAGCGCCTTGCGCAACCTTTAATATAGGTGCAAGCAGTAAATGCATGCAGAGTGTTAAAATTGGCTCACACACAAAAACATGAAATGCTGTGAGAGATGTGTAAAGGATTTTACTAATGGCATAAATTAAGATAGAATATACAAAAAAGAAAGGCATATTTATAAGCCCCTTGCACAATGCCTAACATGGGTACAAGCAGTAAATGCAGGCAGAGTGTTCAAATTGGCATACAGACAAGAATATGAAATGGTGTGAGAGATGCGAAAAGGATTTTACTAATGGCAAAAATTGAGATAAAATATACAAAAAAGAAAGGCATATTTACAAGCCCCTTGCGCAATGTTTAACATGGGTACAAGCAGTAAATGCATGCAGAGTGTTAAAATTGGCACACATACAAGAATATGAAATGGTGTGATAGATGCGTAAAGGATTTTGCTAATGGCATAAGTTGAGAAAGAATATACAAAAAAGAAAGGCATATTTACAAGCCCGTTGCACAATGTTTAACATGGGTACAAGCAGTAAATGCATGCAGAGTGATAGAATTGGTACACAGACAAGAATATGAAATGCCTTGAGAGATGCGTAAAGGAATTTACTAATGGCATAAATTGAGATAGAATATACAAAAAAGAAAGGCATATTTACAAGCCCCTTGCGCAATGTTTAACATGGGTACAAGCAGTAAATGCATGCAGAGTATTAAAATTGGCACACAGACAAGAATATGAAATGGTGTGAGAGATGCGTAAAGGATTTTACTAATGCCATAAATTAAAATAGAATATACAGAAAAGAAAGGCATATTTACAGGCCCCTTGCGCAATGTTTAACATGGGTACAAGCAGTAAATGCATGCAGAGTGTTACAATTGGCACACAGACAAGAATATGAAATGGTGTGAGAGATGCGTAAATGATTTTACTAATGGCATAAGTTGAGAAAGAAAATACAAAAAAGAGAAGCATATTTACAAGCCCCTTGTTCAATGTTTCACATGGGTGCAAGCAGAAAATGCATGCAGAGTAATAAAATTGGCACAAAGACAAGAATACGAAATCCCTTGAGAGATGCGTAAAGGATTTTACTAATGGCATAAATTGAGATAGAATATACAAAAAAGAGAGGCATATTTACAAGCCCCTTGCACAATGTTTGACATGGGTGCAAGCAGAAAATGCATGCAGAGTAATACAATTGCCACACAGACAAGAATATGAAATGCCTGTGAGAGATGTGTAAAGGATTTTACTAATGGCATAAATTGAGATAGAACATAGAAAAGAGAGAGGCATATTTACAAGCCCCTTGCACAATGTTTAACAATAATGCTGGTATAGAGATAGTGTAATGGTTTCATTGGCATATACATAACATAAGACACAATCCATATTAAAACAATACCCTATTAGCTAAGAGATGCAAACTGTCAGAAAATACAGTTAACATTATGAAAAAAGGTGAAAATATAATTCCTTAATCACACAGACACTCACTGTGATCCTTCACAAAAATCTTTAAGCCATACATTTTATCAAAAAACATTTAGCATGGTAAATCATTTTACACACAGAGCACAACCCATTTAAATGAGCACTACACTACAATGCAGAAACCTGACTCATTTTCAAAATACAACAGTAATGAAGCCCAATATGCTTGTTATGCTTCCCAATACTGCAAACAACACTCTCTCTATATTACTCACCTTTAAAATAAATCGCTTTTGAAAATGTAGAACAGTGTGAAACACACACCAGATTTTCTTAAGCAGAATCCCTGAACTGCAGCTCAGACACTGGAAACAGAAATGGCACAGTTTCCCACTCATTCTTCTCACTTATTTCTGCTCATAACCAATGAAATGTCTTCCCACACTACTTTTAAACTAAACTAACATTTCAATTGGTTCTACATTTCCACACTTTCAAACTCACATAATATTCACCCATCCCCCTACTGCTCATTCAACCTGCCACCATGGTAACTTCCACCTAAGGAAGAACAGAGTTTAAAAGTTCATCATACTATGTTGCAAATGAATCCAGCAAGGTTGTTAGAGCTTTCAATATAACAGCTAATCACGTGCAATGTTCCTTTCAATTACCTTTTCTGATCCATTAGAATTGCTTCTTTTAAAAAACAAAACTATGCACCCTAATATGCTCTTTTGCATTTTCAGAAAGGACCAATCATTTCTTAAGCTTCAAGTGCAGTGAATGTCCTCCTCTTTTTTTTCTAAACTGCAAGCGTTCCAACTGCCATTTTATTTACAGCCCTCATCTGAGTACAACCAGATCTGCCTTGAACATGCTTTCAGTATGGTTTGTAGGACACAGCTTTGTATTCTGGTCTAAAAGGTATGCAACAAACAGAGGAAATTTAAACCTTGATTTACCAAATGTGGATATTTTATGGATTGGCCAGAGAGGATTGAGATGTCACCAATTGATACCATTGGTGAAATCCTTCATGCATCTCCCACACCCTGACCTCATAATTGTGCACTGTGGTGGAAATTACGTATGCACTTTGACTGGGGGTTGTCTGGAAATGCTATTGAAGGACATCTTTGGACAATTGATGTCACTTTTTCCTCAAACTGCCTTTGTCTATTCCAATATATGCCAAAGGCAAAAAATGGAATTGGTCGAATCAATTTTGTCAGCAGATTGAGAAAGCAAGGAAACATGTAAATAAATCTGTTTCTGCATACATGAGAGGAGACTATGGAATGGGTTGTATATACCACAACAATGCTGATGCTGATGGATGAATTCTCCTTCAGTTGTTGAAGTGCCTCCTTTTCAATGTTGCTCATGTTAAGAAATGAGCATATGTCCTGTCTTTGTAAATTTTCATGGTCATGGATGACCGCTTCCTCAAAGGTACCCACCTCCTGAGGTAGCGTTGCAATCTGGGGTGTGAGTGTCAATTTTGGGCGCAGGGGCGTATTCCCTGAAGTGGTATTTCTTACTTCGGCAACCTCAAAGAAGATCTTTAATGTCACACTTCTGAAGAAAGTGGCTAGCTCTTGGCGCATAAAGAGATGATCCAACTGGTTATTCAGAAAAACACCCAGACCCTTATTGAGAAGTTTCTCCTTAGGACCCGTTAGGATGGTAGATGGGAGGTTTACTACTAGTGATGTTCCCTGCTTGTTCCCGGTAGCATGCTCTGGGCCATGCTCCTGGTCACTCGTTGGTCCAGTTCCTGGTCTTGCTCATCCCAGGTCAGCCTCTGCTGGCCCTTCTATTTGCCTCTGCCACTCCCTCTGCCTAAAAAATGAGCCTTTGGCTGTTGGAATTGTGGTTGTGGGAATTGGGGATTTTGAAACCCTGGATGTGGGGGGAAATCCATCCCCGGCCAGTTGTAGCCCTGGTTTGGGTAGCCTTGAAAGGGGGCAGGGGAAAAGTGTCTTGGTCCCCTCTGGTAACCTCTGCCCCTCTCTCTCTTCTACGTTGAGGGTATTCATAATCACTGCCCTTGCTACTACTGCTCATGATGTCTAGGTTCCTTTCTTCAATTCTGTTAGTCTCTATTGGATGTAGTCCTCATTGGGATAGGGTAGGTTTTTTACTTTGAAAACGTCTTGAGATCATTTTTTTGTTTTTTTGTTTTTTGTTTTTTTTTGTGGTTTTTTTTTTGTGTCCTCATTAGCCGTATAACCGATCCAACTGTGCTCCTAGCCGCAACAACACTAGGCCCGACCTCCCCTGTATCACCAAGGAGCCTAGTACTAAGCTCCCGGTACCCAGAGAGTCAGCCCCAATGTCGACAGCAGAGCTTGGATGGAGAATCTCCCTTTGGGCCGGTTCGGCCAGTTGTCCATTAACTGTGCGATACCTCCATTTGGACAGGGATATTTTAGGCCTAATCATCGGACCCGGGGAGAAAAAAAAAAAAAAAAACCCCGGGTTGGCTAACTATCCCTTCTCCAATTGATCAAAAGGTCCCAAAATCTCAGAGATCGAGGGCTACATGATCTAGCTAGGTCGACCTTCGAAGCTGCATATAGTGAAGACAGCCACTCTACATGTGTTGGAGGATTAGTGTTGACCCAGTTTTTGCAGATTTCTCTTCTTGCTAGTAAGATAGCATAGAATAAATACTCTCTCTCTAAACCTTTGATGTTATTATTCAGGCCGAAGATGATTAAAGGCCATGACCAGGGGATAGATAATCTGAGGATAGATTCAAGTGTTATCCTGACTTCTTGCCAAAACGTGGCAATGTTCGGGCACTCACAGAACATGTGGAGATCTGAGGCTGCTGGAAAGAAGCATTTGCAGCAACACTTCCCTGGTTGGAATTTCGAAAGCCTTTTGGGAGAGTAATACGCTCTGTGCAGAGTGAAGAGGTGATTACGCCTCAGCCATGCTGGCTTAATGATTTTATAGAGGAGGGTAAAAGAATCCTCCCATATGTCCTCCAAATTTAGTTCACCCTCTGCACCCCAAAGTTTTTCCGGGAGGTTGAAGTCACGCTCTCCATCTTCTATAATGCACCAGTAGAAGAGTGCGACCTCTTTTCTTCCCGCAGGTCTCTCAACTAAGATGTTTTCTAGAGGGCTATGTTCTCCCATCATTGCTTTCTTCTTGGTTTGAATCCGAAGCCAGCTGCCTAGTTGTAAGTATACTATCCAAGCAAGTGGTGATGTTACCCTAATCTTAAAAATATCCCAACCCATAAGTAATCCTTCCGCCAGCAAATCGCCCCACTGTGTTATACCTGCAGCTAATAGCACTCTTTTAACTGCGTTGGCTTCTTGTGGTGATAGCCCAGGTAAGTCCCAGATCGGAGCATGTTTGGATAAGTATCCTATCCCGGCCTTGGATTTTATTTGAGACCATTCTTTTAAGGTGCCCCATAGTGTCTTTAGTCTGATTTTTATAAAGAACTTCTGGTGGCCAAACTTAAAGAGAAAACCGTTCGTTGGAAGGTCCGAGCCCAATAACATTGCCTTATACATAAGCCCGTTTGCATTTTCCCAGGGGATCTTGAGTAGCATCCTGGAGTGGGACAAATGAAATGCCCAGGCATAATATTCCAAGTCTGGTAATGCAAGCCCCCCTTTTTCTCTTCTCCTTCTCAGTTTTTTCCAGGCCAGTCTGCTTGATTTATATCCCCAAATAAATGAATTGATATTTTTCTGAGATTTTGCAAGCTGTTTGGTATCAAAGGTTAGCGGGATGGTGTTGAAAATGAAAGTAAACTTCGGGAGAATACTCATTTTTATCAGGCTGGTTCTCCCGTAGATGGTAAGCGGGAGAAAAGACCAAGCTTTCATCAGGGTTTGTGATTCTCGGGTGATCCGGGCTAAGTTGTTTTGAGCCAGATGTTCTAAATCTTTGGTTATTGTAACTCCCAAGTACCTCATTGAGGATTTTACCGGGAGTTGAAGATTGTGAATGTTCCAAACCATGATTTCCGTTTTCCCTGCAT
Source organism: Lissotriton vulgaris (assembly GCF_964263255.1). NCBI lineage: Eukaryota > Metazoa > Chordata > Amphibia > Caudata > Salamandridae > Lissotriton > Lissotriton vulgaris. The sequence continues at coordinate 1,407,420,002 of NC_141693.1, read as the reverse complement.
TTATCTCATATCCCGAAAATGTTCCAAAGTCCTCCGCTTTCTTTATAATTATAGGGAATGCCGATGCGGGATCAGTTGTATAGATGAGTATATCATTGGCATAGAGGCCGACCTTCTTTTCCCAGCCCGAGAAACTGAAATGTGTAATATTAATATCCTCCCTGATAGACTGAGCAAACGGTTCTACATATAAATTAAAAAGAAGGGGGGATAAAGGACAGCCCTGCCTTGTTCCTCGGCTAATTTTAAAAGGGGATGTTCGCGTACCATTTATTAGTAGGGAGGCGCTGGGGTTTTTATATAGTAAGCCTATGGCCCTACAAAATTTGGGACCAAGATGGAATTTTTCATTACTAGATTTAAATATTCCCAGTTTACCCTATCAAACGCTTTGGTGGCGTCGAGGGTCATAATAGCCAGAGGTAGAGCAAAAGTTGAGGCGATATCCGCGGCTCCCACCAAATCATAAGTTAAATCGGCCAATTGCCTGCCTCTGACAAACCCCTTTTGGTCAGGGTGGATAATCGATCCAATCTCGCTTCCCAATCTCGCTGCCAAAATTGACGTAAAAATCTTGTAATCATTATTGAGAAGCGAAATTGGGCGATATGATCCACACTCGGCTGGGTCCTTACCTGTTTTCAATATTAAGGCTATATTCGCTTCCCCCCAGGAGCTTGGTGGTGACTCCCCTCTAATCAGTATATCATTAAAAAGATTCGTAAGGACTGGAGTGAGATTAGAATTGAGTACCCTATATAATTCTACTGGGAGACCGTCCGGTCCCGCGGCCTTACCCTGTGTAAGTTGTTTAATAGTGTTAGAAACTTCTAACTCCGTTATTTCTTTATCTATATTCTCAGTTTGAGAGTTTTTCAATTCAGGGAGAATTATATTATCCAACCATTCGTTCCTATCATCCAAATTAACATTAAGTTCCTCTGTGTAGATATTCCGGAAGAACTTACTGAAGGCATCACCAATGTCCGTATCTGTTGACCTACTATTGCTTTCCCCAGCGACCCTGACTTCTTTAATAAAGTTTCTGGACTGATCAGCTTTGATTTTCCAGGCCAGCAATTTTCCGGCAGATTCGCCATATTCAAAGTGCGCAAGTTTGCTTGCCTGCCATCTTTTATTTAGCCTCTCTTGCAGTAGTGTATCTAACTTAGTTTTTAGTTCTATTTTCTCCTCTTGATTTTCTGAAGGGTCTTGATCTGATGATTCCAACCGGGTCAATTCTTGCTCTATATGTAGAATTGCCTCCCCATATTTCTTCCTCCTGTATGAGGCCCTGCCAGTAATGCAGCCCCTTATAAAGGCTTTCCAGGTCTCCCATACAGTGACCAAGCTGGCAGATCCTAAATTTAGATCTAAAAAAGATAAAGTTTCCTGCATCAGATAATCTTTCTCCTCTTCTTCAATAGAATTGTTCGGTCAAAGGACCAAGATGGATGAGTGGATTTCCGCTCTAATTTTACTAAAAATAGAATAGCAGAGTGGTCTGACAAATGTAGAGGCAAATATGTTATGTTTTTAACCTGATCTTTAATGGAGAGGCTGAATAGGGCATAATCAATTTGTGATTTATGTCTATATTTGTAATTATGATAAGAGACTCCCATGGCTTTTCCAGCTCTTTGTCTCCATATGTCCTGTAGACCAAGGTTCGACATACATCTAAGCAGTGTATCCCTCATATTACTGTGCGCTACGGCCCTAGAAGTGGGAGATTTGTCTAGTTTTGGATCTAAGACAAGATTAAAATCTCCCACCCATATTATGGGATCAGAGCAGGTAATCAAATGGTTCTGCAGGATATTCAAATAAGAAGGGTCGTCTTGATTAGGTCCATAGTAGCTAATGATAGTGAGAGCCTTCGAGGATAATTGGACATTGACTATCAACCATCTACTGCTCGCATCTGTTTTCCAGTCCGTAATCTGGGCCCTTACTGCTTTTTTGAAGATGATGACATTACCTCGAATACTAGCGTTATGGTCCGTACTAACAAATTTATCAACCCATTTAAGCTTCTTAAATATATCTGTGATCTCTTGATTGTTTAAATGTGTTTCCTGGATCGCGATGATCTGCGCGGGTGAATCTCGTAGGTATTGTAGAATTCTGTTCCTTCTTGCCCTAACGCGCAGACCATTTACGTTCCAGGATAGGAATTTAATATCTGACATTGACTTTTAAACTCATCCACATAATTTCCCAAGCCTCAGCTCTGATACTTTTTTTGCAAGACAGCTTGTCAATTGCTTCATCTCTTTCTATTTTAGGCAAACAGCAGCTTTGAGACAACATTGGATCCATATTCTTCGTGCTTATAGAATTCGGTTTATGAGGACTTTTATGTTTTGCCTTTCCCTTCCCACCCCTCCCACCCCTGAAACCCCCCCCCCAACTTACTCTGGCATGATGTATTGCCAGCTTGTCGTCTCTGACGTGTTCCTGTTCCGTGCCCTAATATCCCTTTTATCGGTCATTATGGTTGAAATATAAGTAGTGATAATTAACGATTGGTGAATCTGTAGTTTAATCCCTTATCTAGTAGCTATTTTATGTCTTATTGTTGGTATTAATAATCCTCGAGTAACCAAGAACGGATTTGGGCGGTGATATAGGGGTTAAGAGTTGAAAATTGGAAATAGGTGCCATTACAACCTAATGAAACCTTTAACTTTTGACAGTAAGTATACTGGGGGTTGAGGTTTATATTGGAATTCTCGCATTGATACCCTTTTATCTATTCATATCTCACCCAATATTATTTTGGTGACCTATGTTTTGTGAAAACAATGTATATTTTTATCCTTCCCTTCTACTTTTTATTATTTTATTTATTTATTTATTTATTTATTTTATTTTATTTTTTTTTCCTTCTTTTTCCCCCTCTTTTCCTTTCTTTCCCCTTTTTCTTCCTTCACTTTTTCTTTCCTCACCCAAGTGTTCGTGTTTTCTTCCCCCCTCTTTTCCCTTTTTTTTTTTTTTTTAAATATATATATATTTTATTTATTTATTTATTTATTTATTTATTTATTTATTTATTTATTTAATTTATTATTATTTTTTTTTTCTTATAGATTCCTCAAGTATTTTACCAATATTTTAGCCGCGGTCAGGGGGGTTTGCGTGTTCACTAATAGTGACAAGTAGCTCATCAGCTTCGAAGGGAGACTTGACATTGTACATTTTGTTATTGTACATTATCCTTAGGAAGGCAGGGAATCTCATTTGTACGGTAGCACCTAAACTTCTGAACTTCTCCATCCGTTGGCCTAACTCCCACTGCCTATCTAGTGTGGTTTTAGACAGGTCGGACCTCACTTCAAAAGAAAAATCTAAGGCTTTCAAGGTCTTCGCTTTCAGGGCTGAGGTCAGAATCTTCTCTTTAAGTGAGTATGTTAGAAAATTCACCAGGATCTTTCTTGGTTTTTCCCTACCTGGTTTAAGACGAAATGGATCCCGGTGTACCCTCTGAATATCTGTTTCTATCTCAGAGAGGGGTTCATACAGATTTAGAGAGTCTTTTAGTATAGTTGCTACAAAATTCCTAAGTCTCCTCCTTCTTTCCCCTCCGGAATTTTTAGAAGCCTCAAGTTGTTCCTTCTAGAAAATTTTTCGAGAGACTCAACCCTCTCTTTGACTGTATTGCCTTCCTGTCGTAGTGTCTGAATCTTCACCTCAGCAGACTTCAATTTCGCCTTGAGATCTTCCACACAGACCTCTAAACCTCCGGTTCTTAGTGAGAGACCATCTACCTTAGACTCTAAGTTTTCGCACATTGTGCGAATTTCTAATTGAGTTTGTCTAGACTCCTCGAAGCTTTTTTTCGACTCCTCAAACCCATTTCTAATCTCTTCTCTCAAGCTGAGAAGTATAGCTTGAAGAGTGTTGTCGCTACCATTTTCTCCGCAGCCCCCACTACATTGATCCAGCTCTTTTGTCCCACTTCCCACCACTGGGGTGGGGGCTTGCTGATCCGGAGGGGAAGCTGCATCAATAACTCGCTCAACTGGATCCCCCATCTTTACTCCGTTGGGTAATTTTCCTGCCCTTGTTGCTTCCACCTCTTCTTCCCCCAAATTGCCAGATAAAGATGTAGAAGTAGGTATAGTTTCGATGTCTTCAACTAACGTAGGTGCAATTTGTATGTTAACAGATTTTTGGGGCTCTTGGTTTATATTTAATATCTGGGGCAGGACCTTGAAATAGGACTTCAATGAGGGTGTAATTCGGGAGAATTTACTAGCTTTTATTTTAGAGTCCCCCTTACTCAGGCTTGTCTTATGTGGTAGCTCTTTCGGGGCGGTATACCTTAACTGATGTCCCTTACCCCTTCTCGAATCCCTTGAGATTGGGTGTTGTGATATGTCAGTCTCTAGCTCGAGCTCACGTTCGGACTCCGACGCTGTGAGGGGCTGTTCCCCTGGGCTCCTTTCAGTTGCTTGCGCTTGCGCTTGACCAGTGTCCCTGAGACCTGCAGGGGCAACTGATTCTTTATCTTTATTACTACCTTTCCCTTTCCCCTTAGCCTTCCGCTTCCCCAGGGTTCTGGTGGTAGTACTATATAGAGTCTCGCTAGGTGCCTGGTTAGAGTCTTGAATTTGTGCCTTAAACCTGGAGACTCTGGGTGTAAGGTCCAGATTCTGCAAAGGGTGACAATCCTGTGTATCTGCAGAGCCCTGACTGTCAGTAGACTGAGCCTCCCCCCTCAATGCTCTCAACACCTTCGCCCCCTGCTGGCCCGCCTTACCGCACCGAATGATTGTTGCCACTCTATTTGCAGAGACACCATACGCTGCTGCCCTTCTGCTTCTTCGGAGCTCCACAGCTGCGTCGCCCCAGCGGTGGGGTGCAGGGAGGTAAACCTGCCCCCAACACATCAGGAGCTCAGTCCGCCTTTATTTAATGCAGCACAATTGTTTTCGGAAGCTCAGGCTGCCTCCACGTAGGCGTAATTTGAATCCTAGGTCAAGGATCCCAAGCTCCCTTCTGCCCTCTCTTGCTCTTGACCCCACTCAGCAGGGAAACAGTCTTGTATATCTGAAGGGCCTCAGCTCCGTCTGCTTTAAATCTTAATTAAGCACTTTTATCTCCAGCAGCAGCTCAGGCTGCCTCCTTACCACCGGACTCGAGTCACAAAGCTCCCAGGCTCCCGTCTGCTCTCTCTCCACTATCGGCACAGTGCACCATCCACCACGCTACACAGCGTGACCCAAGCCTGCACTGATCCGCCTCCGCTCCGATCCTGGCATCAAAGTACCTCTGCGGCACTATCCGACGTCGTATACTACCCTATGGATATCAAAAACCGCCACCGAATTGAGCCGCGCTCTTTTCCGTGTTAACTCAGCCGAGCGCAGAGCTCCCGGATCCCCCGAAGCCCCGCCTGCCTGCTCACTCTCACTCTCCTCCGGCTGCTCGGACCCGAACCGTCTTCGTCTCGCCTTCTCACCGGGTAGGATCTCGATGTTCTCCTCAATCGCCCTAGCCTGCCATTTCACCACACGCCTGTCGGCAGCTACCAGCACGGCTGAAACATCCCCAGGGGCACGTCAGTAGGAACCCTCGTTCAGGACGAGCGCGCCGCACTAGCAAGCGGCCGCCATGTTTTCCTCTTTGGAGCCCTGCCCCCACTCGTCTTGAGATCATTTTGAGTATAAATATTTTCGACTGCATCAAGATGTCCCTATACTCCCCCAGTTCAGTTTTGACCTCATCCAGTTTATGTTTGAAAGTGGCCAGTAGTACTTCTGTTTTCAGACCCTGTTTACTTCCACACAATGAGTGCCCAATCCCGCCTGAACGTAGTAGCGAGGGCAGTGATTATGAATTCTCTCAACATAGAAGAGGGAGGGGCAGAGGTTACCAGAGGGGGGATAAGGTGGGCCTGGCTCTTCCTGAATGACTCGGAGCTGAGCAGAATAGACTTTGGTTGCATTTAAAATAGTGGGAGGAGTTTTCCTTCCACCTGAATAGGGCCTGACTCACTTGCACAATGCTGTCTTCACCCCCTGTGGTCATACTGCACCAGTGAGGAAAGAACTGGTTTGGACTGGGCTTCGAGACCCTAGCACAAAAGAAGAACAAAGATAAAATGGGGTATAAGTAGTGGACTTTAAACCACAGTAGTTTAGATAACTTATGGACTCAATAGGAACCTTTAAAAAGGAGAAGAGCTGGAGAGCTGTGAGGAGTACTGCCCCTTTGCTGTGTTCTGTGTGGGGATGGCTTGCAGTTGGTGCTTCTGCCAAGGCAAGGACAAAGACTGGAATGTTGCTGAGAAACCTGCTCGAGGAGCTAAGGGCGTGTGTGTGCTAGCCTCCTGTTTTGAAGTCCAGGGACCCAAAACTTCAACCCAGCACTTCTGAACTCTACTGCTGAAAGTTATGACTTGCCAGGAGGTGCCTGTTCCAGTTTTGGGCTTCTGGAGTTTGTTCCTGCTGCTGTGAGCTGGAAGAAACCAAAGAGAAGCAAGAAAAACAATTGCCAACACTGACAGCTCTGAGGCCCTTTGCCGCCTGCCAATGACTGCAGTCATTGGCCTTACTGAAGCCAGTGCCTGCACCAATGCTGTCTCCACCAGTGCCTGCATCCTGTAATAACAGAGCCAATAACGGACGAGGGTGACTTCAATCAATCAATCACAGTATTTGTAAAGCGCGCTACTTACCCTTGAGGGTCTCAAGGCATTGAGGGGAGGGGGTGTGCTGCTACTGTTCGTGGAGCCAGGTCTTGAGGAGTCTGCTGAAGGCGAGTAGGTTTTGGGTCTGCCGTATGTGGGTAGGGAGGGTTTTCCAGGTTTTGGCGGCGAGGTAGGAGAAGGATCTGCCGCCGGAGGTTGTACGCTGGATGCGGGGGACAGCGGAAGGGCGAGGCTGGCGGAGCGGAGCTGGTAGATGGGGGTGTGTGAAGCTGAGTCTGCTGTTCCGGTAGGCTGGTCCGGTGTTCTGAAGTGCTTTGTTTTCCGTGGGTGAGGAGCTTTAAGGTGATCCTCTTGTCGACGTGGAGTCAGTGTAGGTCTCTCAGGTGGGGGGTTATGTCGCTGCGGCGGGGGACGTTGGCAATCAATCGGGCGGAGGCGTTTTAGATGCTTTGTAGTCGTCGTAGGTGTTTGGCTGGGATTCCTGCATAGAGTGCGTTGCCGTAGTCCAGTCTGCTGCTGACGAGGTCCTGTGTCACCGTTCTTCTTGTTTCAGTCGGGATCCACTTGTAGATCCTGTGCAGCATGCAGAGGGTGTTGTAGCAGGCGAAGGAGACGGGCTGAGGGATGAGCCCTAGGGGACGCCGCAGATGATGTTGGTGACTTCAGAGCAGAAGGGTGGGAGGTGGACTCTCTGGGTTTTGCCTGAGAGGAAGGACTTGGTCCAGTCGAGGGCCTTCTCTTGGATTCTGGCTTCTAGGAGGCATGTCTTTAGAGTGCGATTTATGTGTCGGACTTAGCTAGGGTTATTAAATCATACCAGATGAGCCTTACCTCCTATGCCGATGACACCCAGCTGGTGCTTGCCATAAATAACAATGGAGAACAGGTGGCAGCACGCTTTCAGGAAGGCATGTCAGCAATCAAAGACTGGATGAACACCAACTGCCTTAGGTTGAACTCCGAGAAGACGGAGGTAGTTATCTTCGGGAAGATCTCCCCTCTATGGTCAGCAGAATGGTGGCCCTCATCCTTGGGAGCCGTACCAGTACCAGTAGCTAGGGTCAGAAATTTGGGAATAGTCTTTGACGAGAAGCTCAACTTTGTGGCACATGCTAACCAAACCGCGGCAAACGCCCATCACAAACTCAGGCTTATACGAAAAATCATCCCATTTCTTTCGGAAAGCGCTGGCAAAACAGTGGTGAGCACCCTCGTGCTCTCCTCTTTAGACTATTGCAATGGCCTATTTGCCAATGCACAAAACCGGGTAATCTCCAAGCTGAAAATGATTCAAAATGCGGCAGCAAGAGTACTATCCAGGACCCCTAAATTTAAATCTATCAGCCATACCATCAGAAACTACCACTGGCTAACAATCAGAAACCGAATTAAATTTAAATCCCTCTGTCTGACATTTAAGGCCATCCATAACCAAGGCCCAATGTTCCTGCGAGAACAGCTTACTACCTACTGTCCATTTAGACAATTGAGATCTATGTCACAGCATCTACTTGCAGTACCCCGTACCAGGACAGCTACTAGGGGAGACAAGCGCTTCACAGTGACAGCAGCCTGACTCTGGAACTTGCTTCCGTTAACAATTAGATCGAGTCAATCCCTTCTCCAGTTCCGGACACTGCTGAAGACGTGGTTGTTTAACCAGTAATGAGTCCTTTTGCCACTATGCGGCCACCTTCAGAGATCCTAACTGTAATCTTAGCGCCAAGACGCCCACGGGCATACGTATGCGCTTTACAAATCTTAATAATAAATAAATAAATAAATAAATGGCATACCGTGTCGTAGGTGGCTGACAGGTCCAGGAGGATGAGGGCTGATGTTTCGCCATTGTCTAGCTGTCGTCTGTGGTGGCGAAGGTGCTGTGGTTGCGTCTGAATCCAGACTGGGACGGGCCCAAGATGTTGTTGTCTTCCAGGTGGTGGGCCAATTGCATGTTGACAATTTCCTCGATGACCTTTGCCGGGAACGGTAGCAGGGAGATGGGCCGGAAGTTTTTGAGGTCCTTGGGATCCACTTTGGGCTTCTTGAGGAGGGCGTTGATTTTGGCATGCTTCCAGCTTTCCGGGAATGTCACTGTTTCGAAGGAGATGTTGATGACGTTCCGTAGTTGAGGTGCGTCTGCTTTGATGAATAAGTGGTGTGGGCATGGGTCTGATGGAGATCCTGAGTGGATGTAGTTCATGACCTTGCGTGTCTTGCCGTTGATGATGTCGGACCAGAAGGTCAGGCGGTTGCCGCTGGTGGTGTTCACAGGGGAGGTGGAGTCTGCCGTAGTCGGGCGGTTGTGGTGTTGAAGCTGTTGTAGATGTCAGCGATCTTGTGGTGGAAGAAGATGGCTAGTGAGTTGCACAGTTCTTGTGAGGGCAGGATGTCGTTGGCATTGGCGCTGGGGTTATAGAGTTCCTTTACAATGCTGAAGAGCTCCTTGCTGTTGTGTGCATTGTTGTCCAATCAGTTTTTGAAGGAGGATCTCTTGACTAATCTGATGAGGTGGTTGTGTTTGCGGGTGGCGTCCTTGTGAGCTGCATGGTTGTCCGGTGTGCGTTCGTGGAGCCATATCTTCTCCAGTTTCCGGCATGCGCGTTTGGAGCTCGTCAGTGAGCCAGGTAGCTCTCTTGCTGGTGCGGTTGTTGGAGGGTTTCTTGAGCGGGTGAGGGTGTTGGTGCAGTCGTCGATCCCCTGTCTGAGGTCGCGGGCTGCGGTGTCTGGGTTGGTGGGGTTGGTGGGTGGGTTCTGGGGGAGGGTGGTGATCAGCTGGTCATCAGTGATTTTGCTCAAGCAGCGGCGTGGTATCTGTTGGGTGCGGTGGTGCGTGGTTTGTTTCTTGAAGGTGAAATGGGGCAGTGGTGGTCAGTCCAGTGAAGTTCGTGGTGTGGTTGAAGGTGACGTGGGAGCCTGTGGAGAAGATGGGGTCCAGCGTGTGTCCGGCGGCGTGGGTGGGTGCAGTGATGAGTTGTCTGAGGCCGAGGTTGTCGATCAGGGCGGCGGATTTGGCGTTGTTGTTGTTCTCGAGGTGGAAGCTCAGGTCCAGGAGGAGGATGTAGTCTGTGGAGCCGAGTGCATGGGTCCTGGCGAGGTCGGCAATGGAGTTGCTGAACTGAGCCGGGGGGGTATGTAGATGAGTGTTCCCCCAAGGGTGGTTTTAGGGTCGGTGTGGATCCGGAAGTGCAGGTGTTCGGCGGTGTTGAGGGTGCCTTCTACGTGGGTGGCGACCTTGAGGGTGGACTTGTGAACGATGGCTATTCCTCCTCCGATTCCGTTGGCGCGATCCCTGCGGGAGATCTTGTAGCCGTCTGGGATGGCTATGGCAATGACGGGCGCTGAGGCGTTGTTCCACCAGGTCTCGGTCAGGAAGGCCACGTCTGGGGCAGAGGTGTCGATCAGATCCCTGAGCTTGACGGCATGTTTGTGTGCGGAGCGGGTGTTCAGGAGTATGCAGCGGAGGTGGTTAGGTCCAGTCCTTGGAGGTTTGGTGGTTCTGTTGCAGGTGAAGCTGCAGGAGAAGGGTCCATAGGTCCGTTTCGGGGCTGCCTGGAAGCAGGTGTGGTTTCAGCCGGCGTTGAGTGTGTGGAGGGTGCTGGCATCATAGTGGATTCTGGTGTTGCGGCGTTCGCAGTGTCTAGGGCTTTTGGCGCAGGGTGCGGTCCAGGCCAGCACGGGCACAGACGGGCTGGGCCCTGGCGCACCTCTGGCACACCAGCGGCGTGGCCGCTCCAAGGGGAGGGAGGGTGGAGCAGCTGGGAGGCGGGAGCAGGGCGGCAAATGGGCGAGGGTGGCGTTACCGCCAGGGAGCTGCGGCGGGACACGGGTGGGGGTTACAGAATCAAAGAAATGGGGGAGAAAAGGCAAAGGGAAATAACAAGAAAGTAACAGGGCAGTAAATTACACAAGCCACACATTAAGTAATGTAAAAACGGGGCACAAAACCGTAAATTACACAGCCGCACAGTAAGTAAAGTAAACGGGGCAACACTGGGCAGCAAGGAGCAACAAAAAGGCGGGTGGCAGTCAGGCACTGTGGGATCGAACTCACGCCTCACGGCGCGACGGAGCAGCAGTGGGAGCACTAGCACAGCAGGAGGAGCTGTGCGACAGAGGGGGAGTGACCTGGCCGGCGAGCAGTGTCAGGGTCACTCTTCCTGTCATGCCGCGGCCTCCATGATAAGGCGGGAGGGAGGAAGGAGCAGCTGGGAGGAGGGAGCGGGGCGGCGAATGGGCAACGAGGGGGGAGTTGCCGCCGGGGAGCAGCGGCGGGACACGGGCGGGTGTTACAGAATCAAAGAAAAGGGGGGAAAAAGGCAAAGGGAAATAACGAGAAAGAAACAGGGCAGTAAATTACACAAGCCACCCAGTAAGTAATGTAAAAACGGGGTACAAAACAGTAAATTACACAACCACACAGTAAGTAAAGTAAATGGGGCAAACACTGGGCGGCAAGGAGCAACAGAAAGGCAGGCTGCAGTCAGGCACTGTGGGATTGAACTCGTGCCTCACTGCGCCATGGAGCAGCAGCGGGAGCACTGGCGCAACAGGAGGAGCTGTGCGACAGAAAGGGAGCGACCTGGCCTGCGACCACCAACACAACGGAGTTCCCTTGTCCTGGATTTGACACTTCACCTCCTTGTAAATGCAATGCCTCGCCTCCCCCTTGGCAGCCAGGGAGCCAGCCTCAACCTTGCCACCAATGCCTCATTTCCATGACAACTGTTCTTTGTCCAAAGACTTCATTCCAAGGTACTGTTCTTTAAGGGCCCATGTGACTGTGCCTAAGGCCGCACATCTCGCAGTCGGCGCCACACTTTGGATTATTGTCATAATGTCGTAATAGCCCCAAGTGGAGCTATTTGTTTGCTACAGGTTATATTTTTGAAATAATTGTTCTAAAGTCTTATTTTATGTCTTGTATGTTGGATTTTTGTGGTGTTGGTATTGTTTGGTTTAGATAAAGACACATTATTTTTCTAAACTGGTGGGTTTCCATTAAGTATGGGCAAAAAATGTGTTCTGCTCTCGGAATTTGGGAATTTTTGGCAATTTCGCGATCTGCGAATCGCACGAAATTGCCCAAAAATCCACAATTCGCGAGTTGGCAGATTATTTTTTCTTCTTCGCACTTCAAAAATACAATCTCGCGCACGCGACATTGACTAACCATGATTCTGCGTTCGCTGATGAGTTTTCCTCCCTGTTTGGGTGCGCTGCGAGATTTTGGTAGCTGGCCGAGTGACGCCGCGATTGCGAACACGTCATTACGACCCGAAACAGGAAATTGCGAATGCGAACATGTCATTGCAACCCGAAACAGGAAAAAAGCATTGCGAGCAGGCTGGTTAAGTGGAAACAACATGTTTGCGACTGCTGCGACCGCATGCACAAGTTCTCGTTCCCAAACTGCTAAAAAAATCTCGCGAACTTGCAAAAAATAAATTTGCATTATCGCGTAATTTGGTGGATTTTTGCAAATTGCGATTATGAATTCCTGCGAATTTGCATATCGCAAATTCACAAATTCCACCCATGCTTAGTGTTCATTTGTGGTGTTTTCACTGTATTACTTTGTGTTTAGAGTACAGATACTTTATGCATTGCCTTTGGGACAAGCCTGTCTGCTCGTGCCAAGCTACCAAAGGGGTGGGCAGGGGTTATCTGAAGTGTGTATCCCACTTACCCTGATAGAAGCCCAGGGTCCCAACTTGTACAAAGGTACAATCCTCTGCCAACTAGAGACCCTCTATTCTAACAACAGGTTGAATATAAAAAATGACCAGATGACATATCACAAGTATGTGCAAATACATTTGTGATGTGTGGTATTTGTACCAGCACCCTACACCTTTCTTACACTCATTTAGATAAGTGTATGTGTGCATAAGCATCAGACCTTGAATGAGGTTTACAATTGATGACTGGAACGTCAAATACTGGAGGAGATTTAACTATCTTCGAAATATCCCAGTCATTTTGTTTTTAACCTTCTTTTAGGGAACCCAAATAAAATTATTAAAGATTTACCTTAAGGATTTTTTTTTTCTTCTTGGGGATAGTATTGGCTAGGGCAACACTATCTTTGGTACACAAAAACCCCAAAAAGATCTTCATCAAGTGAACATACTTTATTTCCAACACATATATTCTTACAGAAATACTGCACGTTACCCAATTCATTAATGTAAACAATCATGGGTATCATAAAATCACTAGTGCGCAGCACACATTTGAATCAGTTCAACCAGCACATTACTTCGGCTTATAAAGGAAATAGCAATATGGCCGTTTAAAATGTCACAACAAGGTCAACAGCCCAAAATCCCACATATATTAAAAACATTTTAAAAAGAAAGAAAGAGACAAATTAACCAGCAGCAAGCAACTCCTTTTGCCCACGTAAATCATTATAAAGTGCAGCACGCATAGCAACTTATCACAGTTACAAGGGTCTCTCTTGATCAACCTTGGTCAAGAGCTCATAGGCAAAGACGCCCATCAGAACTACCAGTAACAGACTGGAAGCAATGATGAAGCATGCCACCAAGGTAGGTGAGGGTTGATTTCCTTTCAAATAACTATACTTTGGGCGTTTCCGATGGATCCATCCGGTATACTCCTCTAAACGGTCACATGTTCTAGAATGTCTGAAGGGTTTTGTGGTTTTTTTTCTATTTAAAGAGAGAGGGGACCTTTAAGACAGCCCACTCCTTTCATCCCCCCTTTTGGTGTGGATGCATGCACATTTAATGCAGAAAGTCCTACGAAAACTCTTTCAGTCATTCCTATGTAAATTGCGTAATTCTGTTCAAAATTTATGATTTTCATCTTTAGCAAAAACGGTTGCTAATTGCTTTTACACAACCCATCTACTGTAAAAGAATAATTTACCTGTTGATTTAAAGAAACCGTGGACTCTGTTTTACTCTTAGCAAACAATTAAATCAACATATGTTTCAAAGATGCGCCTTAACTTGAGATGTGTAAAACGCTAACCAATGTTACCACATTTCTGACTCAAAATTCACTGTTCTCTTGTTAATGAAAATATTGTTTGCAATTTGCTCCCTCTGGCATCCACTATTAATGCCAGGACACGTGCGAATCGGAGAGCTAGGCTTTAACAAAGAGAACGTTAAACGAAAATACACAGCATGTGTTTAGGGAGAATCGCCTGAGAAATTCCACATAAATAAACATTAGACATGTATCGACCGCCACTGATAAGTGAAGTGTTGAAATCCGTCTCTGGGGCTTCTGAGACGGGCGGTGAGAAATTAGGAAAGAGCCTTGTTCTTGAATGTGACAGGACTAGAGCCATTAGCGATGCTAAATAGGGGTAGTGTATTCTAATGTATACAGTGGGGATGCCAAAGGTTATACATAGAACCTTACAGGAGCTCAAGCAGCCTCTGCATCTTTCACTTGGTATTAATACAAATTAGAATGCTTGCCAAGAAGAATTTATTTGGGATTGAAGCTAAAAAAAAAAGCCGCTTTTGTAGGCTCTCCACAGCATGTTCAAGATATATGCCCATTTCTAATGTTGCACAGGTAGAAATATATCCTGCGCAATATACCACACCGAGCAGAGTGAACCGGAGCCTTCATTTAACTTCTCCCTAGATACTTGATGCTTGCAGCGAGGCGAGCTTCCTTCCAAAGATCTAGCCAGTGTGCCACAACCAATTTTGAAATAATGCTCGTGGGGAGAAGTTGCTTGAAGCAGCAACAAGCAAATGATTTGGAAGTGTGTGGCGGGGAACATTAACAGGTAACATGTTCACATTGGCTCAGTATAATTAAAACACAAACCAGACGTGCAAACTGCGCAAAACAGAATGCATGCGAACTAAAACTAGAAAAAATGTAAAGTAATGCAGTTGTGATCCTCGACATCCCCGCCGCAGCCACGCCACACCTCACCTGAGAGACCTGCACTGGCTCCCCGTCAACAAGAGGATAACCTTCAAGCTCCTCACCCATGCACACAATGCACTCCACAACATCAGACCAGCATACCTCAACAGACGACTCATCTTCTAAACCCCCACCCACCAGCTCCGCTCTGGAGGCCTCGCCGCAGTACCCCGCATCCAAAGAGCGACCTCCAGCTGCAGATCTTTCTCCCACCTCACCGCCAGGACCTGGAACACCCTCCCCACCCACCTACGGCAGACCCAAGACCTGCTGACCTTCAGAACACTCCTCAAGACCTGGCTATTCGAGCAATAGCAGTACCCCCAACCCCCTGCGCCTTGATACCCTCACGGTAAGTAGTGCGCTTTACAAATGCTATGATTGATTGATTGATTGATTGAGTTACAAAATACTGAAATACCGTTTCTAAAATGCAGTGTCTTAAAATTTACTAGGTGGGAATCTAATGTAATGGAGCACAAGACATATGGCCCTATGGCTAGGCACATTTTAAAAATCAGAAATACTGCAAAGTGCACCCTCCTGGTCCATGTTCATGTAGTCACTGTACAATATTCCTACTCCAGGCAGGGTCAGACAGGGACAGACAATAGGCACTGGCACAAACATACAAGTGCCCTTCATTACCTAATCAGATAGCTGGAAAACCAGCACACATTTGCAAGTCAGGGTAGGTTTCAGCTTATAACAAGCATTTGCAATGCACTTGGTCTTGCCATTGGAACCTTATAAATATTTCTCCACGCAGGACTTTATCCTGGGGGCTGCAACATCTACTGTTTGCATATTTTTTTCAGGCATGCCCCTTGGTCATTTAGACAGTGGTTTCTGCTGGGGCAGCAGGTCTGCCCTGTGAGGAAAAGGTGTAACCCGACCTTCCACATTTCTGCATTGTTGACAGATATCCAACAAACCAAGACAAAAATGACACTAGGTCAATATTCGGTTCTGGAAGTGGTGTGCAGAAGGTGCTGTCAGTAGTGGCGTCCTTGTTGCCACTAGTTCAGAAAGCACCTCATGTTTGTGGTCAGATCATTCATGATGAGGTTGCTCAGGTGGCTCCATGTCACAGCGTTACCACGCTTCCAGCTCTGACTCACGTTTCCATTAAACAAACTGTGTTTTGGGAGGCTAATTCAGTTGTTCAGTTTTAAAACTTTGAGGCTCCTTTGGTTGAGCCATTATATTATATGAACACCCAGGGCTAGAAATGTCTGCCAGTGAACTGCAGCCATCGCAAGCACAACACGAAAGGAAAAGTATCACTGGATTAGGTTGTCATGACACTACGAGACGGCATGAGATTGTTGTGTTTGCATTGCTCTTTTTGTGGTACCCGATGCTGTGGAAGCATTCGTGAGTTTGTTCTTCGAGCTGGTGATGAGTGCACGTTTTGTAGAACTGAGTAACAGGAAACAGATGGGCTTTATAGCCGGCATCAGCCACAGGCAGGCAAAAATGGCAACCTTCTCCATCAACCCTACGGGGGATGAGTCCAGGTGAATTCTTTGAACACCCAGCAGTGACCTTTTTGGAGCGCTTTTGAGTCCTGCAACAGATGTAGCAGTAATAATGACGAATTGTTGTTCTATGTTACGCTTGGAGACCTGACAACTGTTAAAATACAGACTTGTCACTCCATGGCGCTGTTAATAGCTGCCATATGATATACTTACCTTTCACTACTTACTTTATCAACTTTAGAAGGATGACAGGCTGCGTTTCCCCATAAACATTCCAACACTGCTGTTCTTACACAGAGCTTCATTCAGACGCATTAACCAGCTGAGTTATCTCAAGCACCTCCACATCCATGGAACACCTAATTTGCGAGTATGTTATCTCTTTTGTTTTGCACTTATAAATGCCACCTGGTTTCTGAGGGGTGTGCAAATATGTCTGCAGTTCTCTAAAAAGGAAGGCCCTGTGCGGCCTGTTAGGATTTGGTGTTCCTATTTGCAATGGGGGAATTCTCAGCGAATAAAATGCCTTTTGGCAAAATAATGCAGCAGAACCACTTGAGACCTCTGCAGCAGCCCAGCCGAAAAAACACAGTGCTAGCTGCAGACTCTTCTGTCAAAGAACCTATTGGGTCTTGTCAATGCTCCTGAAATCCATTTGTATGTATGTACTATGTGTGCAGTGTCTCTAAACTATTCTGTTTGGCATAAAGGAGTTTAACATTGGATGTCAAACCCACTGATATGATTTCTGAAAATAGACAAAGTGAAAACTTTTTCGAAGGGTTCCTCATTGAACCCACACCCGGCCTTATCCTTTCCGAGAGTCCAGGTGTTTAACTTTAACACCTCATCTTTTCCACTTGGAAAATTGCTGATTCTATGAGGTTTTAAATTCAGCCTGCTGATGTGAAATGTCTCCTGTAATCAATTGCCTGAATCTTGGACTACTGTGAGGGTCTGCAGAATACCCAGCATAATACCCTCCTCACCCAGTTAGATGCTCCAAGAATGTTGTAATCAGGACTAACAGTGCAGTTTTGTCTAAGCAGAATAGATTTTGAAGTTCACTTTTCATTGTGATGCATTGTGCCAGCTGTGTAACAAATAAGTACACTATTCGGGCAGCAGTACCCTTCCATTGTGGTGTGAGAAACCCTATTTCCCTGAAAGTTTTCAGAGCTCTGCGAAAGGGATGCACTGAATAAGTCCCCATTGCTTGCCTTCATATCAAACGATTGCCCTTGTGGTCCGTTTCCTCGTCAGACTGCACAGTGGAATGGTTAACCTGAAATTATGGCAAATTAAACTTCCAGTCTCAGTAATTGTGCGGTTACAACACTCATGTTGCTGGTAAAGGGAATAGCAATAATGTTTGAAGGGATCTCTGAAACCACAAAAAAGGGAAGGAAGAAATGCAAAGTTTTTTCAATTGCTCTTAATGCGTATTGTGGTTTAGTACCATTAAATGCAGTGCATTACTGTAAGAGAGTGCAGGGCTTTATCTTTATTTGAAAATCCAAACGCACTTAGGGGCATATTATCAAGAATGGGCGTTACATTATCGCCGCTTTTATCGGCAGGAAACTGCAGATAAAGCGGCGATAATGTAACGCCCATTCTTGATAATATGCCCCGTAGAGTTCACATATTTCACTTTTTGGTGCAAGTTTTGTTTCGCTTGAACTCACGGGAAGAAGTTGATCAACATCGCCACAAGCAACGAAAGAGGCCATGGGCTGCTGCGAGCAAAGGTGATCCTGGAGAGAACAGCGCGACCAGTGGAGGGACATTCATTACGTTTAATCAATGTGTGCTTGAGCGGTGCTTCACACAATCAGCAAGAAGGGACGTTACGCAAGTTCTGCCGAATTAGAAGGCAGCAAAGCAGAGTGATTAAGGTGTGAACAAATGGTGAGCGTGGGCGGGATAGAAGCCCCTTTTGAGTTTTTTTTAAACACAAGAGGTTGTCGCCATAATGACAGCGCATGCACGCTGCCTGCAGGCTCGACCTAAAAACAAGCTGTGTATGTGATTTGAACACACACCCGATTTTTTTTTCTATTAAAACAATAATATCAGTTTATTTTTCTGTGAGGGGCTTTGGCTGATGGTGCGTGCAGGGCGGGGTCGGGCCATGACATGCAGGAGTGGAATGTGCATGCAAGATTGACCATCCGTCTTAGCCCGGCCAGACAGACATGTGCACTTCTATTTCTCCAATCTAGCTGTGTTCACAGCTGGGTTAGAGAACAGCCACAGGCTCTGAGGTAGTGTCTGAGCAGCTGTCCAGGCATCGGGGCAGTGAGAGGTAAGGTTTTTCTACCCTAAATAGATGTATGTCGTTACTACGCATGCTTTTACAACGCATGCCTTTACCATGCAACTTTTACAACGCAAGTTAAAGACTTGCGTTGGGGGGCGCTGGATAGTGAATAGTTTAATTTACTATTCCAACTCCAGTCCCTGTGGATAGTAGGGAAGGTTTTGGATAGTAAACTAAACCATTCCCTATCCTACAGCTCCCCCCAGCGCAAGTCGCTGTAACGACTTGCGTTGTAAAAGGTGCTTGGTAAAGGTAGTGCGTGGTAAAATTTGCGTTGTAAACGCTGTTCCCCACCCTAAATCCCTCCGTCCTCCTCCTTCCCCCCTCCCAGCCGCCCACTTTCGTTGTGCGGCGGCCACCACTGGTTTTGAAAGATATGGACAACTGCACGCATGTGTGCTTGCTGTTGGCATTGTTTTTGGTAATATAAGAGAACCAAACTGCTTACCAAACCATAAAAAGGCCCACAAACAGCAAAAATAACAGCACACACACTAGGCGGGCAAATAGAACCAAATTTGGGGGGGGGGCTGAAAAAGATTTCAGGGGGCTAATTTTCCAACCATAGGCAGAGTGGCTCTAAGAAGGGGTGAAAACACAACAAAAGCTTCATTAACAAGTAAATGGACTTTTAAAAACCTGTGAAATACTTGGGTCCGGCTGCAATTAGACAGACGCCAGCCCGCGAAGCTGTCTCAGCCCGCGAAGCTGTCTCAGCCCAGGCTGACACACACGACGGGGGGCTGAAGCCAAGGTGCACCTGCCACACACTGACTTGTCAGACCAGGTCTTTGGGCACTACAGATTGCTGTATAGGCCAGCTCAACCTAGTACCAGGTAATTCCGAGCTTCCCAGTCAGAATGGCGAATCACATTCAGAAAGCAATGATTGTGTATCAGTTCCCACTCATTTTTCCACAGTATCACTGGGATTGCATACCAGGTAAAATATGTACGCAGGTGAAAGACTCCTAACTCATGGGTTCCATGCAGGATTCACAATTCTGATTAAACTTTCTCTTTACTCGCCGAGTCAGGATTACTGGTCTTCTTCTTCTTAAGCTTTATTCGGCTTTTGAATTTAAAACCATAAAAGCAGCAGAGAAAAAATACAGACATACAAAAATTTACTCAGCAAGTCAATTCATAATTAAAAGAAAACAAACTATTTAAAACAAACTAGAACGGTTTAGCAAATCAACTATTCGAAATAATAACCCAAGATACACAGAGTCCTCCTTTATCACCAGGTATTGTGGTGATTTGATACTCGGGGGCCAGGGTAAAAGTCATGCAGGTCCCAAATACGAATGGAGCCATCTCCAACTTTGTGCTGGGTAGAACGTAAGTAGGGGGCAATGTTCCTGTGTTTAAATGTAATTAAAATCAGATCTCCCAGAACGTCTTTTGGCAGAGAACCAAGCCACCCCACCCTCCTGACGCTCAGTATCCCGCCATTTAACACAGATGGTAACGGTCTATTGTTTTTGAGCCAAAAAATGGCTTTATTCAGTAGGTCCTGGTGTAGTTCACGTTTACCCGGGCTGAGTGCAGGGACCCCAGATAGAACGGTGACGTATGGGGCGGCTTCGGGGGGTAGATCAATTCGATGCCTTCTTTCTGGTACTCTGTGAGGGGCATGTTTGATATTAAGAGGAGCATTGCGACCACTTAGAATGGATGGTATAAAAGGGGGGTCACAAGTTGGAAGTATACTGGAAGCATTGTTCACAGACCTTTCATGAGTGTTAGTGAGGGTAGAGCATGTGGGTGTCACGGTGTTAACAGTTAGTGGATAGGACCTTTTTACAGTGTTTTCAATCCTGGTCAGCCTGTCCCCCAAATCAATAATTTTTTCGACCAGTGGTGAAAGAGCAGTGTTTAACAGTTGTTCGATTTGGGCCAGTAGGGTCAAGTGAAGGGGGGATACGGGGTCATTTGGTCGAGTTTCAGCCTTATCCAATGTTAATAAGACTGGGTTTGGGGTGGATAAATGGGGGCTGCAGATATTTAATTGAGGGGGGGTTGTTTCGGGGGATGCGGGGGGAGTGGAAATTGCTTGGTCAGTGTCTCTACACGCTATAGGGGGAGTTAGTACATCCTGGACATAGTTTGTGCCACACATGGCATTCAATTCTTCCCAGATGGACATCGTAGTTGGGAGACAGGATGCCGGAGACAACAGTATACAGTACAAACCGGTAGAGATGGAAAGGATAGCGCCTGACTGTACCTCCTCCTGTGATGGAGCCAAGTGTAGTGGCCCGTACCGTCCTCCTCTGGCCTCTGAGGGCCACAGAGGGCCCGCCCTTTGCCCGGGCTTCACCCTCAGTGAGTTAAAAAAAGATGAAAAAGAAGTATTGCTAAATTGCTTTTCTACAAGGTGGAGGAGCCAGCCGCAATATACTGCCTGACCTCCCTCCCAAAGAACAAATTAATGAAACAACTGTAAAAAAAGACGGTGGGAGTAGACTGTTACAGAAGAGCTCATGGTTGTGCAATGTGGTGTGGGTGGAGAAAGGAAAAGCATCACACGAGTGTCAGCAAAATGGGGATCGGGGACAGCAGTACCAAAGTGAGGAAGCAATATAGAGTGAGGGTGTTTGGCTGGGGCAGAATCAAAAAGAAGAACGTTTACAACACGAGGAAAACTGTAACACAGGGTACACAGGTGGGTATTTTAGGGTGGAGAACTACATGAAGCAGAGCGTGGGAAACATTTGCTCGCTCATGGATTGCTTAAGCAAAAAGGAAAACGTAGTTCCCTAAAATTAATCATTAGAAGGATAAAAGCCTGGCAATTAGGGAGATGGTAAAGAGGCAGCGCTGTGGGAGAGCACAAACACAATATGGACAAGTTGGGACAAGGAAAACAATCACATAAGAAGTGAGGAAATTAGAGTGACAATAAAGCCAGCCAATATAAAAAATAGGAGGGCTGTAAACTACTGTAAGTTCTCAATAACCCCACAATGGGGGGTCATTATGATCGCGGACGGACTTGAGTCCGTCCGTGACCATAGAGGAGGAGGGAACCTCCGCATGGCCTGCAGAGTTCCCTCCTGTGCAATTAGGATGTGACCGCCACCCTGGAGGTCACATCCTCTATTTTTAACATTGCGGCGGGTGCTGCTTCAAGCAGCACCCGCTGCAATGTTAAAAATGAAAGCTGGGGTGAGCCCGAGGTATATAACTGAGCATGGTATGTCCGAAAACTGAACATGATGTCTACGTCCTGTGTAACCCAGTCGTCCTCAGCGGTCTGCAGTAGGGTGATATACGTAGCCTGCTGTCAAGGGGCAAGTAGGCTTGCCAGAGTACGCCCAGCCTTTCACCCTCCCCATACACACGCGCGCAGGCGTATGTCCCCAAATAGGTGGCCTCATGGGCTGCAAGGTCCTGAAAGTCGCTCAGTAGACTTGCCCGTTGGTGCAAGGGCAAGGGGTCCCCGCCAGCCAAAGCATGGACGTCAAAATCATAAAGCGTTCTTTTGGTTTTATCAAGGTCCTGTTGTAGTGTGCACAGGACCCCTGCCTGTTTAGCAATGCAAACTCCTCTAATGAAGACAATGAAGGCCTCCCAAAGAGTGGCATGACATGACATCAACCCCATATTTTTCTGAACATTTTCCACTATTTCAGCCTGGACCTCACAATTTGTAATACAGTGTTGAATAGGTCCTCCATAGGGAAGCACCAGGGTCTGTAGGGGCAGGTAACGGTGGGTAAGAGTACTGTCAATAGGTGAGTATCCACATTTGGGGCATGTACATTAATAGTCAGTATGCGCTTCGCTCCAATATTCCCAGCTACTAGTAGATATCGCCCATCTGGATCAACAATGGTAGACTGGGACACAAAGGGAAGTGTTGTGTGTATGAGCTTACACACACCACAGGAGTAAGTGCTATAGTTTGAAACAAGTTTGTTATTACCTCAGGAGGCTGCGAAGCGATTCTTAGAGTTAGGGGCATTATGGTTCTCTCGGAGAAGGGCGATGTACCTTTTGTCTTGTTAAGTAAGACAATATCTGTTGTCCCTTGCGGGGATTCGAAAGCCCCCTCACATTCCATGCTATACATTTGAGCTCCGGCCACCCCACTCCCTGTACATTGCCCTTCATGTGTGATATGGCCACATATGATGAAGTGCAACAATATGATTACATGTGACTGGTGCGCCAGTGATTGTATAAGGGCCTGCAAATCATTAACAATTCGAACCATACATATGATACTCAACTCACCCCTCCCTCCTCCCACATCGGATAACCACCCAACTTGGATCCAGTGAATCCCAACCCATCATGTCAAACAGATATCAAAAGAAATTGCATACAACAAGAAATTATGAAATTTAGGAGATGTCCTAGGGTGGCAGCAACCGCCCGAGAGAGCCTCTATCCAAGAAAGTCATTCTATGCAAATAAACATGCTGCTACTCACGAAGGAGGGTCAGAGCCACAGTAATAGCAACCAGCTAACAAGTTAAACAGAGAGATACTGGGGTCGTCTTAGAAGCGGTTACAGGGTGTGCTTACATGGCATTTGCCATTCAAGTCCAGTGTGAATGAACACTAAGCTTCCCTCTATTACAGACAGTTATGTGCCATTTCCTGAAGGGGGACCTCCATCCACTTTTTAACGCTTCCAAAACTCTGCGGCCTCCATCTGGGATTCAAAAATGAAGGTTTTCCCGTCCACCTGTATGCGTAGGCACACCGGGTACAACATTGCTTAACGAACATTGGCGTTGTGCAGTGTGCGTTTGATGTCCTGAAAATTACGCCTAGGTTCTTGCACAACTGGGGTGCTATAGTGGTGGTGCTAGTAGATGGACAGTGACATTCCCTAGTACTGAAAATCACCCACCTCTCTGGCCTCGCGCAAGGCCACATTGTGATCGATTTTTATGGAGGCACCCTATTATAAGTCACTGAGGAGCACCAGGAGCAGGTTGCAGAGCAAGAGATCGAAGGGACCTGCTCCACTGCAAATGTAAGCATACCTTCCGCAAAGAACTCTATAAGGCTAGTGTTGGTTGACCAAGCCACTCCCATGGTTCAGAGGTTGTTGCGGTGCAATCTCGTCTCCAGGCCCTTCGCTTTTGTTGCTGTGCCTTTGAGAAGGCCCTCCGTGCGCTCAAGGCACTTGGCCATAATCACTTGCAGGCTTCTCCATCGCATCTATTTGGGCTTCGTGTTGCTCCACTCGATTCTGGATGGTGTCTATCCACACGCCCAGCTTGTCAAAGCGTTCATCAATAGATTTGAAGCCACCCGCAGCTCGGCCATTATAACTGCAGTGCCCTCTAATGTTGCTCGCTTGCTGTCAGGGGGATCGGCTTGCTCCTCTGAATCTCCACACGCAGCATCGTCTCCCCCTTCTAGGGGTTTTAGCAATGTCGAATGAAAGCTGCCGCTGTGTGGGGTTGCCACGCCCCATGGTTAAAGCACTAGATGCTAAGTATGCATATGTGGAGGGGTGCACGTTATTGCATTAGGGGCGATGTAATAGATGATTATCCCAGAGGGAGGGCTGCAGGAGCCCTGGGCTGCACACCACATGTTTGCACCACAGATATCCCTCTTCAATGGAAGTGCGCAATGGAGCCTGTGCCGTTCTTACATTAATTGCGTTTCTGTTCCAAGAAACCTGCACTCGGTCTTCAGAGGACGGTCCCCACTGTGGGCTCATATCTAACCCAACGCGTGTTAAAAGTTGGGGGCAGTCAGAGGTATTACAGGCCCTGCTCTAGTCTCTTAAATCTGCTCTTTAGAAAAGAAAGCTTCTGTGCTGCATGGGTGCAGTATGCCGCTAGTTCACTCAGCAGGCAAGCTCCATACAATGTGCATGAATCACCCCATTGAAAGTTAATGCAGGTCAACTGGCCGCATGGGGCTTCCTTACTCTGCATTAGTGGGTTGCAAACACCCACTCCAGTTTAATCAGCACGGTCACGCTCCACGGCAATGGCCTACACTCAGGCTCGGCCATGACCGCTATCATCACAGGGTCTCCGAGTGCCGTGCCAGCCTGCCATCATGGGAGCTGCTGCACATGAGGGGATCAGAGGCATTTCCCAGCAGCCGCATGGGTCCGTCCCCGCTTTACTGTGTGCAGCAGTCTTGTTGACTCTTCCCATATCCTCCCTTTCTCACCTTCCCTTTTCCCTCCCCTCTACACTCCATTTATTTTCCCCTACATGTTATTTAATGTTTCTCATTGAGACCTAGCTATTTGGCCAAAGCCCGGTGGAGCTACATGATAGCTATAGAGAAGACGGGTTTTGGGATTTCCACCTCGACTGTCACCTACCCGGCCAGTCTCTGGACAAACTTTCCTTCGTCTTTCTGCAGTATCTCCCTCCCATCCTGTTTTTCTGCAATCCTCTTCCCTCGACACTTGAGACCAAACTACTTTGTCTGACGCCCGATGGAGCTACCTGGTTTAGCTATAGGGGAGATGGACTGTGTATTCCCTCCTTGGTCGTCACCTACCCAGTCGGTCTTTAGACAGACTTCCTATCGTCTCTACGGTTGTCTCTTCCCTCATCCTCACGTTCTCACCTCACCTACCCCCCACTTCCTTTCTCTATCCTTTCTCTCCTCTCCTAATGTATTGCTGATTGTCTGATGTAATGTTGTAATTGTTGCTCTTTTTCTGTTACACTGTTAAACCAATTTGTTGTTCTTCCTTTCGTCCCTCCTGTCGTCTCCTCCCGCATCCTCCCTCTATTTATATCTCTCCTTCTCCCCTCTCTCAAAGTATTGAGACTTAACTTTTTTGTCTGATGCCCGATGGAGCTTCCTGGTTTAGCTATAGGTTAGATGGGCTGTTTATTCCCTCCTGGGTCCTCACCTACCCAGTCGGTCTTTAGACAGACTTTCTTTTCATATCTCCTTATTGGCTCTTCCCTTATCCTCCCTTCCTCACCTCCCCTGCCCCCTCCACTACTTCTCTCTCTCCTCTCCTATTTGTATTGCCTATTTTTCTGGGATTTATTGTGTAGGTGTTGAACATTTTCTGTTACATTGTTGATTCTCATGTAAAGCGCTCTGATACCTCCGGGTCAAGCCAGCGCTATATAAAACTCTTTAAATAAAAATATGCCATTGTGAGCCACCAGAATTAGAGTGGCCGCCCGTGAGCTCCAAATTCAAGCCACCATCTTGATGCTTGCTTAGGCCATGCCCCCTGATCAGCAATTTCAGAAAGACTTCTCTGCTGATTACAGGGAATTGATACAGAGAGTGGGGATGTCTCAAGGCCATTGGTGGAGCATCATGGGAAAAGTTATTGAGGATGCTGGTGTTAATAGTTGTGACTTTATCAACAAATAAGCTAATAAAAGAATTTCAAAATGACTGGGAGGGAGCTAATTTGAATATATGGTGTTACAAGACATGCAATTAAAACATCTGCTTTTTCAGCGCAGTCTTTATCTCGCAGCTGCAATTACATTGCATGATTTTACAGTGCATGCCATTACAACTCATTTTCAAAAGTACCATTTCAACGCATACCATTACAAAACAGAATACTTTTAGGGCAACAGTAGGGTACGTGTTATATTATGTAGGGGTAAAAAATGTATATTCCTACTCCAGTGAGTGCAACAGTAGGGAAAGTGTTGGATAGTGTAGGGGTATTACTATTCCCATGTACCCCAAAACCCATACCCAACCTAATGCTATAAAGATTTCCATTAATTACCTTATAATGTGTTGTAATGGCATGCATTGCAATGGTATGCGTTGTAACAGTTGCGTTGTAAAGGTAGGTCATTGTAATGACTGTGTTGTAATGGATGTTTCCCAGCTAGTTTCATTGTAACTCTGTCAGGATTGGATAGCTCAGTGACAATTTCAAATATTTCTTTAGATTTGTTGGTGGAATGTAAAATCTTTGTAGAGAAATAGGTAGCTTTACTATGTAAGATAGCGTTTTTGTATTCTTTAGGTTAGGAAAGGTAAATATCTTTTTATATCAGGGAAGTAGTTACGTCTCCAATTTTGTTCTGTTTTTGAAGTTTTAGGTCTTCTGAATGTTAGCACCAATTATTGTCCTTCTGACTCCCACAGATTCTTAAACATCCCATTGCATTCTGCACCTCCATTTCAGCTTTATTTGCGAATCTGTTACCCATCCTAACAGCATCTTTTGAACCTGGATACATTTCAAGTAAAATTCCTAGGACCTTGCTGTGTGATAATCATAGTTCCCTCCATATCAGTCACCACCCAAGACGCTCTTTTGTGAGAAAATGCCCATTTTAGTGTGGTCTCCACCATTTTTTGGTGAATTTTATTGCTGGTACTTGCTGTTCTAGAGATTGGCTAATCCCTGATTAGAATATTTAGCATTTCTATAGAGCCATAGTATATTGTGCAGAAATACACCCATTGCTTTAAAAGTAAAATGGCAATTGGGAACTGCATCACTCATTATGCCATCCACTAGTGTGACAACGAAAAACATTGGTTTAGGTATACCACTGTAGCCGACTGCTGCAGTCTAAAACATTCAGCATGAACAGTTAAAATAACCCTTTTCGACAGGTAAAAACCTCCCTTTTAAATAATAGTGAGCCACTCCTAGGTAGGTCTTGTAGCCTGCAGGGAAGGATGCTTGGTATTTTAAAGAGAAACATGTAGAAAATTAATGTTAGCTTGTTTCTACAGTGACAAGCCCTTAAAACTAAAAGCAATTTTCACTGTGACAGACCTAGCTATCTTAGGTGGAAATAAGAGTATACACTAAACTACTGCTACTGTATCTCTGGATTAGACCCAGCTAGAAAAATAATCAGACCACAATTTTTAATAGTTATTAAAAATCCAATTAAATTGTGAAATTAGATTTTTTATACATATTAAGGAAAAATTAGTTTTAGAAACTTACCTTCTTGTTGTGAGTTCTTTATTGTGGATTTTTGTGCAATGTAGGCAACACTTTACCTTAGTGAAAGTGCGATTAGCCTGCCATAGTATTGGCATATAGACCCCCGGTTTGGTGTGTTGTTTACAAGTCAGTAATCGGGGATGTGAACCTGGACTGGTCTTAAAAATTTCCCTATGACTCTTGTGCACTAAGCGGGGCATTTTGCCCCGCTGAGTGCGAGCGGTGGCGCGCTCTTTTAACGCTGGGATTTTGGTGAACTAACTTACCCCTCAAAGTTAGCAGGTCACTAACCTGGTTTTCTCTTTCAGAGGCTGAGCGACTGGCTGTGGGCTGACCGTCCTAGGCGGGCTCACAGCGGCCGCGGCCGCCATCTTTGGTTGGGCAGGACAGGCGAACTCCATCTATGCCACTCCCCCCACGCTCCTCCTCTACTTAAACGGCCACTATGAGTCAGCGCAGCATGGGCGCCGTAGGCGCACCGGAGTTGCGCCAGAGTCAAGCCCGTCTGCGCCCGTCCGCGGCTGACCGGTGCTAGGGGCACCCCTTTCTGCCCAGCTGATTAGATACACTCCATCACAGCTTTGCTCCTATTGGACCCCCGGCACCATTCCTCCCGCTGTATTCAACCGTGTGACTTCCTTTGGTTTGTTTACTTCGCCTCGTTGTTCTCCTTCGGAGATTGTTTCCCAGCTGACACTCTTGCCTCCTACCCCACTCCTCACCCCCCTCCTCCTTTTAACCCTCAAACACCGGTATTCAACATCTCGGCTGCCCTACTCAACACCCGGTCAGCTGTTCAACACCAGTACGAGCTATTCAACTATATCGACACGCATGAACCTGACCTCTTGTTTTTAACTGAGACCTGGTTCAGAGCGGACTCCCTGCCCAACGTTCTAGCCGCATTGCCCCCCTCACATTCTGCCATCCGAGCAGATTGGCCTGAGGGCAAGATGGGCGGAGGAGTAGCCTTGATAGCTCGCGCTGATCTGCATTTTCAGATTCTTCCCTCCCCCGTAATCCCAGAAGTGGACTACTTGGTAGCGCGTTCGACCTCATACCAAACCCCTTTGACCTGTGTCCTTATTTACCGCCCCCCTCAACTCACCTCATCTTTCATTCCCTGTTTCCAAGATCTGGCTACTCTGGCGATAAACAATTCGTCAGTTTTAGTCTTAGGGGACCTTAATTATTGGCCTAACGACTCCGCCGAAACCTCCCACTCCAAGGATTTCACTGATCTTATGATTAGTCTCAACTTTGTACCTTACATTCATAGCCCTACTCATATTCATGGTCATGCACTAGACCAAATTTGAGCCCTAAATGTCCCTACAACGCTCCCCATTATCTCTCCCTGCCCTTGGTCGGACCATTCTCTCATCTCCTTTTCCCTTGCACTATCCTCTGAGGTTAAGCCCCCGCTCCCTAAGAACATCTGGATCAGGAAATGGGGCAAAGCCGACATGCCGTCCCTCTGCTCGTCCTTGTCCGAGACCAGCCCTGACCTCTCAGGCCTTGCAGCCACAGTTCAACTCGAATCCATTAATAATTGGCTGACTCAATCGGGCGAAGAATTCGCTCCCCTGAGGCGGATTACGGTCAAGCGGGCCCATGCAGCTAATAGGTGGTTTAACTCTGACCTTAAGGCGAAAAAACTAGCTGCACGGAGAGCTGAGCGAGCTTGGAGGAGAGCCTATTGTCCTTTACTAAAATCTGCATACCATTCAGTCTTACAGACTTATAAAAAAGGCATTCTTGAGGCTAAGACAGAATACTACTCAGGCAGGATTTTAGCGGCAGAGTCCCAATCCAAAGAGATCTTTGCTACCGTCCATGAATTGGCAGCATCTGACAGAGCTACGGCAACGATCCCTCCCTCTCAACATCTGTGTAACTCGCTAAATGAGTTTTTCATTGAGAAGGTCGCACAGATTAAAATTAATATACCACCTCCTTCGTTAACATTTGTTAATCCGTCCCCTCCCCCTTCTACCTCCAAATTGGCTAGCATCCCCTTGCTGACCAAGGACTCACTCCTCCCTTTGCTTCGGCGGGTGAAGTCGGGTTCCCCCTTGGATTTTGGTCCCGCCTATGACTTAAGAGAGATTTTTTCGGCCTGCCCCACCCCTCCCCTTACGTTCCTTAATGACTCACTAAGCAATGGTGTTGTTCCCACCCATCACAAATCAGCTGTCATCATCCCGATTTTAAAAAAAGCTGGCGCTGATCCCTCGTCCCCATCTAATTACCGTCCCATTTCTCTTTTGCCCTACTTGGGAAAGGTCTTAGAAACCCACGTTACGAGTACCCTGAGCACTTATGTGGAGGCAAATCATTGCCTCTCCTCCTGCCAGGCGGGCTTTCGACCTCTGCACTCCACGGAGAAGGTAGTGATCTCAGTGATGTATGGACTCCGCGAGGGTATTGACACCAACCTTTCGCAAGCCCTTGTCCTTTTGGACCTGTCCACCGCTTTTGACACAGTGGATCATTCCATCCTTCTCACTCGTGTCAGGGCAGCGGGCATAGAGGGCTCTGCCTTCTCCTGGCTCAAATCCTTCCTGTGTGATAGGGCACAGGCTGTCCATCTCGCTGGTTTTGCTGCCTCTTCACGAAAGGTGGAGTGCGGCGTCCCTCAGGGCTCTTCTTTATCCCCTCTTTTGTTCAATTTATACATCTATCCCCTCATTTTTATGTTGCAGCAGCTCGAGGTCACGGTGTTTAATTACGCCGATGACCTCCAGCTTATTTTTAATCTCTCTCACTCCCCCTCTTCTGTTCAGAACTTCCAAACTGTTATGTTATTCATCGAAGATTGGATGAACTGCAACCACCTCAAACTCAACCCTGACAAGACAGAGTTGGTCTTGACAGGAGGTGGTTGCAGTCCCTGGTCCCCCTCGTTTTGGCCCCTTTCACTTGGTGTCCCCCCCTCCCGGTCCCTAAAGTTAAAACCCTCGGGATTTTGCTTAACTCCCAACTCTCTGTAAACCCCCAGGTCAGTTCGGTGGTTTCTTCTTGTTTTTTCTCCCTCCGGACAATTAGGAAGATATCCCGCTTCTTCTCCCTTCCAGCACTGAAAATAATTGTGAAGGCAAGGGTGCTCTCGCGCCTAGATTATGGGAACATAATCTATAACGGCGCACCGGCCTATGCCATACACCGCTTGCAGCTAATGCAAAATCAGGCTGCCCGCCTGATCCATGGGTTGCCCAAATTCCATCGAGTCACCCCATTGCTGAAATCATTGCACTGGCTGCCTGTGAGGGAGCGGGCCTTATTTAAATTAGGCTGCCTCACCTTCCAGGCCAGGATGGGCACTGCCCCTGAGTTCATATGCTCAGCCATCAAACCTTACCTGCCGGGCAGAGAACTCCGCTCTACCCACATGGCACTCCTGGCCACACCCCGCTTTAAGAAAAAGAAAACAGGCGGGGCGAAATTCGCGGCCCTTGCACCTGTCTTCTGGAACTCCCTCCCTATGACACTTAGATCCTCAACCTCCTATTTGGAGTTCTGGAAGAACCTAAAAACCTTCCTTTTTTCCAGAGCTTTTGCCGCCTAGCCTGTCTTTTTTTGTTGCTGCTGCTGGTCTCAGTCCTCAAAGCGCCATGAAACCGCTAGGTATAAGCGCGCTCAACAAATGTTATTAAATTCAAATTCAAAATTGCTCGCCCTGTTTTGTTGGAGTAGTTGCTAATTTACATTAACACTCCAGCTTCTAATAGACTATGCTCATCTATGAAGAGGTGTGAAAATCTCTGAAATGTCTCAGAGGAGCAAACAATAGACTGACCTTAATGGGCAGAGTTGACTTCTGCATGCTCCACAGAACATGCAGATTGGGGGCTGTAAGTATCCTGTGACAAGACAGTGCCAAATCCTGCTTTACTGGTCTCTTGAGTCACATGCATTGCTTGGAGCGCACTTGAAAAGGAGAGAACAGGATGCCTGGACAATTCCTGCCTGGTTGCTGAAGGACCCTGCTTTTATCCTTCCAGACTTCTATGCCTGGTTTAGTTGTGTGTGCAGTGCCTGCTTCAAACTGCATTTAGTGTTAGATGTTGGAAGACACTTTTGATTTCACTATGACACCCCAGCCCTCAGAGCCCAGGTTTATTGTAGTCAACGTTTACCACCTAAAAAAGAAAAAATGCCCTGGAATTTTGGGCCAGTTTGCAGGAAGGCAAACAGGAACTACTGAAGACCTGAGTAGGATTGCCTCCAGTAACTTTTACCCCAATTGTCACAGTGCTCAGGAGTCACACTCAAGCATGAATGTGTCATCCCAAGGCACCAAAAGGCATCTTCATCAGAACACTGCTCGACTTGCAAAAGCGTACAGGTAACAAATTGGGGGTCCTGAATGCGGTGGGTAAAATCCTTCTCAGGCTGCAACCAATTCTTGTCAGGGTGAAACACAAGCAAACCCCAGAATAAGTTGAGCTTAACAATCTGGTCACTTGGCAAAAAAGATGTGAAAACACAGCACAAGAAAAATACCACACCAATATATGAAAACAGAGTGAAATGTAGTAAAATATATGAGACCAAAACATCAAGAATCTAACCAGTGCAACCAGATACATACAATTCTAACCCTTTCGATGCTCATGACGAGCTCAGCTCGTCATGATGCACAGTTGAGCTGTGCTGATGACGAGCTGAGCTCGTCATGACACCAGCAAAATGGCAATTTTCAGCACAGGAGGGGGAAAACGCCTAGCAGCCAAGGTGTTAAAGATATAAATAAAAATAGGGCTTAAAAGCACAAAGTGCCAACTGTGGTTTTCTGGTAATTTCAGACCAGTACAAAGTCACAATTTCAGGCCAACAATGATGGAGCACAGGCCAGATATAGGAACAAGTTAGGCCAGCTGAGCAAAGTATCTTAATACCTTGAATGCTCCAGCAATTCATCCCAGATGCTGACCTCCCTTGAATCCCATTGTTCATGACGAGCTCAGCTCGTCATGAGCACACGAGCAGTGTACTGCATGACGAGTGGAAGGGGTTAATTCCTGGTTTGAGGAGCGTCATGATATGCCATGGTGAGGATGCATCGCACAGTGGCGTTGTAAGGAATCTGCAGGATGAAATGCTAAGTCCTGCGTCGTTGTTGAGAATGCAGTGAATGAGGGGCTTGCAATATAAAGGCTTGCATCGCGGATGCGTCATTCAGCAGCTGTTCTGAGGAAGCTGTGGGATGCGATGCGAGTTCCAATGTCAGGCATGCCTCATGCAGTGGGGGTTCCGATGCAGCTGCAATGAGACATGTTGAGGATGAGCAGCAGCAATCCCAAGGAAGCTGCAGGGCTGCAATGCAAAGTTCTGCATTGTTATTGAGGATGCCGCCCATGGGGGGCTTGCGATGTGAGGGTCAGCATTGAGGATGAATTGTTTTGCGGCAGTTCCAGGAGGCTGTGGACCGGGATGTGAGGTCCTGCTTTGAAGATGAGCCGCTCAGCGGCAGTTCCAATGCGACTATCCAAGACTGTGCCTGTAAGTAATTAAGTAATATAACCAGTATAGTATGAATACGTTTTCAAAGCCTAAATAACCAAATGAAAAAGAAAAGAAGTTTGGCAAACCGATGTATAAAACTACAATGAGGAAGAAGACTGTACTTGGTCAGTGCTCTTGGTAGGGAGGATAGTGAAAGAGGCAAAAATAATGCAAGCCTTTTACCAATGAAAAAAAGAATGAACAAATGGTAATGCAGCCATCAAATAGCAAGAAGGGGGTGAACAAAGGTGGACTTGAAGCCCACAGACTGATTACAGCAGGTCTCGAAGAGACAGCACATGCGCTGTCTAGATCAACCTAAAAATAAAATTATGATAACACAATGTTTTTATCATTTTATTTTTCAGTGTGGACTCAAAGCCAGGTTAGGGTGGGACAGGCTGGGCTGTCAGAGCAATGGGAGGAGGAAATGTGTGCACTATAAGTACACATGTCAGTTTGGCCGGCTGTCTTGGTCCGGGCAAACATACATGCGCACTTAGCGTTTCTCCACCCAGCAGTGTTGCACAGCTGGATGAAGAACTGTCCCAGGCTCATAGGCACTGCCTCAGTGGCCAAACAGGCAACTCAGACCAATCACAATGCTGCTATCATGCTGGTGACAGCAACGTCGTGATAGGCTTAGGGGAGTCTGGGAGCCTGTAAGCTTCCATTCTGTGCTGCTGTGAAGACAAGTGGACGGAGGAGAGGCAGCCGCCGTTCACAGGTAAGTGTTCTTTTTTTCTATCCACCCATCCTTCCACCACTGTTCCGCAACAGCCGCCACTGAATAGGTCCCTAGTGTGCTGCTGGAAGTGTATCTGTACGGGGAGGCCATGTTGTTTCTCTCTCCTTCTGTATTGTCCTGAGGTGCGATGACGCAGTCAGTGCTAGAAGGGTGCACCCTCTCCCACTCATCTTCTAACTCGATTGGGATATCGAGGTGCTAATGGGCCCTTCGGGGCTGGCATAACTGCTCAAGTGAGCTGTGACAGATTGCTCCCCATAGAGCGGGTGAATGCAACTGATGCAGAGATACTACTCCATTCTATTGGTCCTCTCACATCAGTCTTCTGAGCATCAGGACAGGCAACACAGGCCCAAAAGACTGCCTTCATTGCAAGTGTGATGCAGCAGTGCCAGTAGGCGAAAGTGATGCCCCTGCATACTGGAAAAGTATCAGGTACTGGTGAACTCACGTGCCATCCCCATTTATTAATTACAAAGGGGCTTATCTACACCACCCTTGCTCCACCAGTGTGTCACTTTTAATATGAGCAAAAGTGATGTTCCGGTGGTACAAGGGCTTGTAAATATGCCGCATAATGTATGCACTACTCATCACTGTGAGTGATATCCCACCACTTTGTGTCAGGCGACTCTGTACACTCACCCTCTCAGGTTACATGCATTTTAAAAAGGTCAATATGTGCATTTATCTCCCTCCCGTAGCTCATTAAGAATAGAATGAAGGCTGAATGATGAAAAATACATCATCAAAAAGTAACAGATTTTCCTATACACTTTGCACTTTTATGCAGTGTTTCTTATGAAAACTAACCTGCCAAATAAGACCTCATCTGACGGATAGATTTAATAACTTCCTGACAGTTGGACTGATCGCAGTAGCGGCCTATGCATTGTTGGAGGCTTATTTATGAGCCCTTGCAACACATTTACGGCGTTGGTGCTTCACTTTTTGTGACGCACCAGCGACAAAATATTTTTTCCTGTTGTGCCCTATTTACAAAGCTGATGTGTCACTTTGGAAACACCTTCGCCACATTATACATGCACCAGGTATAATGTATGCAGGGTGGATGTTCCCCCAAATAAAATCCTCATAGAAATGGCACATTGGAATCCATAATATTTCTGTGTGCCACTTTTAAGATGCCATTGCGTCAAAACCTTGTGTCTGCCTCATGGCAGGGATAAGGGTGATGCAGTGCATTAAAGAAACGCCTCTCCCACACATTGCTGGAATTGCGACAAGCTTGTGAAACAATGTCAGGATTCCTGATGTACTTGTCCTGCCTTGTGAGCATTGTGTCGCAAGGAGGGCGCAGTGAAAACTGTTGCATCGCTATTTTGTCGCAGCAATGCGTCAGTTTTCATAAATGAGGCCCTGAATTTCCACTTATTTCAGATGTGTACGGATAACCTGCGCCATGTGCCTGACTTCTAGAGATGTGCAGTTCATTGAAATGCTCAAATATATTGCATTTTCCATAAGTCATGCACAAAACGAACACATTTTTCCTATCTTTATACTTATTGTTAGAAAAAGATTTGTGAGGGGGATGTACTATTGACTCCCTCATAAAATGCGCATAAAATGAACTAATTTACAACTAAGCAGCCTCATATTTATAGCCAAGATAAAAGATAGTTGTTCTATTGGAGAACACAGTGGTAGCGCATATAAAGATGAGAAAATAAAAAGGTCAAACACATGAGCTTGGTTTTCCTCTCACAAGAATACTTTGGTAGGTAGTAAAAGATAATCAATCACGAAATTGCTCAATAAAATGCAAACTAAGGATTCCGCCCTGGACAAAAACATCTGCAGAAGAAATAAACAAGATGTGTGAGATAACCGCTGATAGTTTAAGGTGAAGCCTAAGAGAAGTGATGATAGGGTTTGGCTTCTAATTTGTAAAAAAAGAATGCCCCTTGCCAAATATATATTAATCAAACTTATGAGGATGCAAATTGATAGAGGGCATGCCAAGGAATGCGGACAAACGGCATCTAGCACATGAAGAATGAAAGGCAAAAAAGGCAGGGATAGACCTGGGCCCGTATGACACACTTTCACTGTTTGTGCACCTTTAAACAGGTGTGCTGGGTGCAAACTGGGAACGTGCATCCTATTATGGTGAAGGCGCTGCCCTCCAGGCAGCCGAGAACTTGCGCTGTCCTGGTACAGTGCATTCAAGTGAAATAAAGAGCATCTGTTTCAAAGCTGCTCTGTGTTTCACAGTACAGGTGGCACCTACCTCCACTTTCAGAGGGTTTAAAGATTGCCTTGCATGCAGTTGCAGTAAGTTACTGCACCCAGCTTCAATGGGACGTCTGGGATGCCTATAGGACTCCCTTTCTCCACTCAAGAAGGCTGTCTTTAGGAGGCGCTCTGAAAATGCACCACCTTTTTGTGGTGCACTTTCAGTGTGCCTCTCAAAGCATGTTTGACCTGCACCCACATCGATAGTACGGCGTGGGAGCAGAGACAGAATGATTCCCTCATTTGGATGACACTACACCCTCATGCAAATAAGGGAAGGCTCTCTTGAGATAGCACTGGCAGTACATGTTGCAACGATTTCAATATTACAGAAGGGGCTGCACAACCATCTGCAGTCCCTTTTGTAGTAAATGAATTCACTGGGGATGCACAAAGCATCTGATGACATGATCTAGAAGTGTTCAAGGAAAAGCATGTTCCTCCAGATACTCAACTTCAGTTACATAAATAATGCCTGACTACGGACAGCCTTTATCTTTATCATATCCTTCACGGTCACCGAACCTAAAGTGAGAAATGTAGTGGATATCAGTATAAAAGTGTTTTCTTTAAACAGTGCTTACTCTATGGAGAGAGTTTACTCTGTAGCACACTATTTGCAGATAGTGAAATAACTTTTGTTATTTTACTTTTTTTTAAGAGGAAGGAGTTGCCATAGGTGCTCCAATATCCGCTTCCAGTCCAGAAAGCTCCTCCTAGTGCTTTGTCCATTTCCTGGTCAGTTTTCATTTGGATTTCACTGTGAATAAATCAATGTCTTTGTCTGCAATTCGTGCATAAGGGTATTGCTTAATAGATATTTTTCCCCCATGTACATTTGTACTTTTTATTTCATTTTTAAATTTTATTGTAGTTTTGGTGAGTAGCGTGGAGTTGCGGTAGGGGGCTATTTTTATGCGTTCCGTTTTTGTTTAGCTTTTATAAGGCAAAAAGGTTGAATAGTTCCGTACTTGTTACTCTATGTTTGTGAAATTATAACTATTCATTTATTTTACCATGTGGCCTAGTTTGCCAATGGGCTATCCAGCCAGTCTTAGGCATTAGGTGCATGAAACAACTGTTTCTGTGCTATATGTTCTTTTAAATTTTAAACATCCATGATTTAGGCCAGGGATTGCATTGAGTTAAATGCAAAATGGTTTTTTTTTTGCATTTCACTTTTTTTCTGAAAAATGAGTATTTGGTGGAGTAATAATGTTTTGAGACTTTGGGAGGATGTGTGTTGTTGAATTTTTTTTATAGCTGACCTAATTTTGAGGTAGAGCCTAGGCAGCACGCATGCGCTGCCTGCAAGTCCTATTGTATTCTGCAAAACAACTTTATTCCCTCCTACTACTTACCATTCGCTCTTCTTTGCTGACTCCCAAGTCGTCCACACAGCCAAAATCTCACTTCATGTCAAGGTTAAGGATCACCAGCCAAGCACACTCTCCTTACACTTACTCTCTTTATCCGTTTTTTACCAAACTTTTTAAATAAAAGTCTATTTTACACCTGTCTTTGCTTCTGCCCTCCCACCACCCTTCAATACAAATGCGGCATTTCCCTTAATGATACAGCATGCCCACCGCTGCTTCCCACCCTCTGACACAAATGGTGTGGAGTGCAACCGTCATATGTTGCACCCGTTGCTGCTTCCCACCCTCTGACACAAATACAGCAGAGTGCAAACATCAAGGTATGCCCAGATTCACCGAAGGTATACTGCACACCCCTCTCCCTCCCCCATGGCACGAGACACTTCCACTAAACATCTGCTGGGAGTTATAGTAGCAGGTCTACCTTATTCTATTCCCTCCCTCTGCACAAGCAAGCCCCTGCATTAGGTCCAAATTCATCAGGCTCCCCACTTCTAGCGTCATGCTGCTCCCTACGACTACACAATAACACGTCTCCGACATTCCTCGGCAAAACACAACATTCAGCTGCAGCTACTCTCCTGACCTGTGAGGTGCACCGATTCAGGCCCTCTACCCCCCTTGGTGATGCCCATTGTGCACACATCATGCCCTAGTCTTAGCCTCTACCTACCTTAAGAAAGTAAACAAAAAAAGTTTAATGTGAAAGCACCAGCAAGATTTCAAAAAACAAAGAGTAATATTGTTACCCTCAATGTGCTCTATCTAGGTTTTGTAAACATATCAAAATAGACAAGCATATCAATAGTTGGCATTGTTATAAAAATATTAATTTCGAGTTTTGGTAACTAACAATAGCGTGAATGTGATTTAATATGTAAATAGGTTAACTTCAAGCGTAGCCGCATAATACTTCGTTTGTTATATAGATGCCTCCTTGCTTAGTGACTGCGGCCGCAACCAATCGATGAGCATATTTCCACTGAAACCAGTGCTTCCCTATAAAGTTAACTTATTATTTGATGTCTGTTCAAATTGAACGTACTTCACGGTCACTATATACCGCCTTAGAGGCAGAAGGGATTAATTGGACAACAAAATAGGTAACCAGATGTTGGTCAGCTTTAAGAGCCTATGCCATGGCTATCTTGCACTGGTGTATTCAGCCACCGAGCACAATGAAAGTAGAAAAGGTGGAAAAGTCTGGGGGCCAACATTATTGACCTTGTATAATGCATTTTGGCTGGTATGAAACCATCAAAAGCATTGTTGGAAAACATTGACAAACCCTTTAATCTGCTAGCCTGAACAAAATACTTCCACAAGCACATATGTTCTTTATTTGCATAGCTGCTTAAATGTAAATGCCTGCCATAACTGTCAAGCCAAAGCATAGGCACGGCACACCCCATCTTCACCAGAAACACCCCTTCACCACATGCTAACGTAATCAGAGGAATGTGTATTGACAAAACCTAAATTAGAAACGCCTATAAGGATGGAGCAAACAGCTGGAACAGAAGACGAATTAAAGAGTTTTTATCCATGATCAAAATGTAGAATACAGACAAAACTACGAAGGAAGACAACAGAATGTTTCTCAGAGTTCAGTGCAAGTAAGGTTATGGCTTATGAAATAAGCCTTTTTTTCTTATAATTCGAGGTGGTGGGTGCACAAACTGTGTGGTCTTCAGCTATTTGTTTTCAGACAAAGGTCAAAGTCATATGTTCGTAGGTGTGTCTCAAACCTTTTGTTTTCTTTTACTGATTAAACTACGACAGAAGGTTGGTCTGTGTATTTAGCAGCAGTCTCTATGTTTTCTTTGCTGTCAATGCCTTCTTGCTTGTTGTTTGACCATGTGGCCGGAGGCTATTTTGTGTAGCCAGCCAGTGGAATATGTGACATTACAATGCATACCATTAAAACGCATGCTTTTACATCGCAGTTTTTATAACCCAAATAGCATTACATTGCATGTACATTGAGATACATTAAAATACCCATTACAATGCATGCTATTACAATGCATACTATTACTACGCATACGATTACACCGTATAGTATTTTTTAATAAGTTAGTATTTTTTCTAACCTTCCCCTGGGACGGGATGCAAGGGAAATAGGGTTTTGGGTGGGGGGGATTATTAATACCCAGGTATTAATTGTAATACTCATGTACTTTTTAAAGTATCTCTCCATTAAAATACCTGAGTATTAATAAAACATTTCAAAAAGGTTCAAAAAGACAGGGAAAAAGAAGCATACATTTTACACAAAATAAGCACACTACTCTCAGAGCCAAAAATAGATTAAACATACAATCTTCTTCGAAGAACATAAAACGTAAGTCCTTCAACTATTTTTAATATACTCCCTCTGACAGCAACTACACAAATAGCTGACATTCTGAGAATAATCGTATAAACACATTTTTTTATACATAACAAAATAAATATACTTTCTGTCAGGTAACTCCCTGCGTGTAACACCCCAAACCTTTTCTGACAGTAACATTCCACCGGAACCTTTGTAACCGTTACTAATAAACCCTTTCTTTTGCATGACAACAAAAACCCTCTCATAAGAATACTAATCTTTAGCACACTACATAATCTTGTTAAGTTGAAGAGTAGTGATATTTGGATGATGGCTGGGATGTTTAAATACACGCACCATACATTCACCCAAATATACACTTTTCTTACCTACATTAATCAAACAGAAGTGCACTTAGTGTACGGTTTACTCCCTGCTAAACAATCCTCAACATATATTGAATTTTTGTCAGTGATGAAATCCAAAACCATGAAAACAAGTCCTAGAAAAGTGTTAGTTGACTTTGAATTACCTATGATTAACACAATTACCAAAATGTACATGGATACCCAAATTCAAGGATGTTTTTTTCACTTTTCACAGGCATATTGTCGAAAAATGTATAAATCATCCTTAGTTGAGGATTATATATCAGACAGCAAACTACAATTTTAATTAAAAAAATGAACTGCACTTTGTTTTGTTCCTCCTGATAGTGAAGATTAATACTACACAACTATTACTGAGTCCGATTACTTTACTGCAAATTAAGACAAATTGCCACCTCTTCTAAATTAATTTGAAGACACATGGATTGGCCATTTAAGCAGGTCAGGCTGTAGGAGGAAACCCTGTTTCCATGTGAAGTGGTGGAACTGCTACTCGACCTGCTTAGAGGGAGGAGCAAAAAAAATAAGGCCATAGAGGGATGGCACAACTCCTTCAACAAATCTATTGGTAAACCACATCCTAACTTCTATAATTTCCTGGAAATTTTGAATAAGGAGCAAGTTTCCAAGAAATGAGAATTGCGCAATCATTAACTGGTAGTCTGACCCCACAAATCTCTAAAAGAACAAAATAAATGTCTAAGAGACTATTGGGTGCAATTCAACAATTTTCATTGATGGTGGATTCAGACTACCTAGATAATATT
Organism: Lissotriton vulgaris; assembly: GCF_964263255.1. Lineage (NCBI taxonomy): Eukaryota > Metazoa > Chordata > Amphibia > Caudata > Salamandridae > Lissotriton > Lissotriton vulgaris. Next base: position 1,407,379,342 of record NC_141693.1, on the reverse strand, counting down.
ACACACATACTACATTCCTAATCAACACTAACTCCTAAACCACCTTACTTGCCTGTTTTGACAAACAATCCCCATAATTCAATTGGCTTTAAAAACAAAATTAAAAATTGAGTTTCTTACCTTCAGTTGTCTTCTTTTTTCAACTCTTGGACTTACGTACAATCCGGCATTTCACCAAGAGTCTTGAGCAGTCCTTTAAACCACTGCAAATAATCCATAATCCATTAAATAATCCATGACCCGAGTTAAACCTACCAAAAAGGGCACAGTTCAGCTAGCCATATTTTTACAGCATTCTGGTTTGGCAAAAAACGCAACAAGATTCCATTGATGCAATCCTCTCTCGCTCAAATTGAAGCTAAATTATACATGAAAATGTAGTAAAGTTTCGAAAAAAACACAACACAAAAATATATTGTTTCAATCCTCTCTCAACCAAAGTCCAGCAGAAGTCCCAAAATCCATATAGCAATGGTTTAAAAATGGCCCAAAAAGTTAATTACCAACCTGTGAAGTCTTTCTCCATGTTACTTCGTCCTATACGGAAAACCACGACGATACAATTACACATTTTCTAAAAAACAGTTGCAACAAAAGAGAATAAATAATAAATCTTTCAAAATTAATTTTATTAACCAAAAAGTGTTATGAAAGCAATCAATCTGACGTGGCCTGCAACTGCTACCTGTTTTGGAAAAGATTCTTAAGTTAAAACATGGAATAACATCAAAATGCACCTTTCCTAGTTCTTACTACCTCCCTCCTCTATCCTTACAATACATTTTTACCAGCTTTAATCTATTTTTAATAATTTTAATTTGCCTTACTTGGACGCAGCTCTCCCTTGCTTCTGATCCGGATCGCTATGAACCTCGCAATGACGACACTTACGTATACGCTGCAACAACATCTCTTTCCGTAAAAAGGACAATTTCACCCATTGGCTTCAATGGGAAACCGTGGGAAAACCTACAAATAAGTAAAAGGATATGGGGGCTATTACGATGGAGGGCGGACAAAGTCCACCCGCTATTGCAAGGGAACCTAGGTTGAGGCCTTTTACATTGCACGTGCATCTGCTGGCTGAAGACCACTCACAATGTAAAAGTATTGCGCACAGCATTGCCATACCCTACATGGCAGGCCCATGTGGTGCCTGCCAAGTAGTGCATTGCAATGAGGGAGAATACCATAGTTACCCCCGCCCCATGTGCACCCCCCACCCAACCAACACTCTGGGGGCCCACAACTGGCCCCAAACAGCAAAATACATGCCTATCTATGGTGGCAATGCTGCCTTGGAAAGGCTGCTCTCCGCCTGCATCATAAGATGGATGGCGGTGTCTTACAGACACCACCACCGTATCATGCCCCTTTTCCACCAGGTCGACGAGTCGACTGGCAGAGAAGCGGCGGACGGTCTTTCCGTCCGCCACGTACCCCTCAACCATACTAATATGGCGGGGTCTTTCAGGTATGGATGGTGTGCGGATCACCCCCACCCGCCAGCATTGGCTACCGCCGTCCCTGCGGGGGCGATCCACCCGCCATCCTTATGTGCCTCAATATGGTATAACAAATAAAAAAATATACTACTAATAAAATATTTTTACAATATTTTTTGCTCGTTTATTTTGTTTTATATTTCTAATAAATACAATAAAATTATTACAATACTATTAATGTGTCTATTGATTGTGCTTTTAAGTATATATTTTTTAAATAAAATGTTTGGTTCTCTAGATTTTATATGTCTATTTATGCATACCTATGTTGTACAATTATTCTCTATTAACTTTTATAAATAATATATTTAACGTTTGAAATCAAATATTCAAAAAATGTAAGTAAAAAATATTCAAAACAATTTACATTATAACTTATATTTTTCCCTTTACATTACATCATTTCCCTACCTAAAACCACCCTGATTTTATCAGCAAATTACTTATGCATTTATTTGTTTATATTTAATTTAAAAATTTGACAATTAAATAATATATAATACTTAAGTATTCAATTTAATACCTGAGTGTTAACTCACCCCCCCACCCACACCCCTGTTTTTATATTTTACTATCTGTAATTCTAAATATTAAATAATGCTCTTGAATTGTAAAAACGTACCTGAGTATTAATGCTCTCCCTCACCCAAAAAATCTATTTCACTGACTATTGATGCAAAAGACTTTTTCATTAAATTACTTTTAAATTAATTTTAAAATTAACTAGCAGTAAAACTAAATTTCTATTGTTTCTCAAATATTAATATGAATAGCTGAGTATTAATACATTCTCCCACCCAAAACCTGTTTCACATACATCTATCCCCAAATTAAAGAAGCTTAAACAGTGTGGCTCAATGGTTAGAGCAGCAGGGACCAGGGTTCTATTCCCGCCTCGGTGGGTCTCGGGCTCAATTTCCTCACACCTGATAATTCTCGCTTTGGTGCCTATTCTAATCATGAGTCCCACTCTGCACCTCTGGGCAATAGCTTGCTTAATCTCTACAATGGCCCCAACAACGCTGAGGATGCCTGACTTCACCTTGGGGGTGCCCAGGAGTGGGTTCCTCACAGGGAAAGGCCAGGAAGGGTTCCTCGGCGGTATTCGTACAAGCGTCGAGATGCCTACGGGTAGTCGTGCGCTATACAAGTGCGTAATCATTTCATTTCATCATTTCATTTCATAAAATGAATACCTGAGTATTAATACAATTCCTAACCCAAACATCCCGCAGCAGGGGAAAAAACAAAGCACATTTATTATACTTTAATTTAATAAATTATATTCCAGATTTATAATTTTTTTTAAAAATACCTCCTAATCTACTACTCAAATATTTGTTTTTTTAAACAGAGTATTAATACACTACCAAACCCAAACCTATCCAATTTAAATACAATATTTGATATTAAAACCTAATTAAATCTTTTTTTAAACTAGTTTAATATTTGTAAAATATTAATATTACTATTAACTATTACTTTCCTAAAAGAAAATATAAAAAATAATCAAAATTAACCACTTACCTCAATTACACCTATTATGTACCTTACAATGCTTTGTAATGGCATATGTTGTCATGGCATGTGTTGTAATGGCACATGCTTTGTAATGGCATGCGATGTAATGTTACCTGCATTGTAAAAGTTACGTTCTAAAGGCATTACGATGTTATGCCTACAATGTAATTGATGTCTCCCCAGCCAGTGTGCTTTTGCCATAGCCCTGCATGTGTTGTTTGTTGTTCATACCTGTTGTTGTTTAAACATGTGGTAGTCAAGGTGGTAAATTATTTTTTCCAGTTTTCAAAATCCTTTTCCTAGGGACATTGATAGAAGCGGGCTCTGTCTTTTAGTTTTTTGGTTAATTTTTTAAAACTTGTGCTTAAGGATCATTGCAATATGTATATGCAGTGTTTATATAATATTATTTGCATGTTATCTGTGTTCTCCTGCAGCTCCTTGCCTCCCAAAGGATTTCGAATAGTCCCTAGTAAAACACCAGCAATTACTTTTTTGTTATATCATTTGATTTCCCCCGGTATCCCCTTCCTGCCATAGGTCTCTTTGACACAGGCGCATACAAGTATTCACTTTTTGGAGGATTATGCAATTGTTCCCTGTACCCCAAGCCTGCCATATGTCTCTTAGGCCATAGGTGCGCACCAGTATTCACTTTTTTTCTAGGTGCACAACATGTGTGGCATTGCTTTCTCAAAGCCATAGGCACACACTAGCATTCACTTTTTCAAAGTCCATGCCATGAAGGTACTGCCTTTAACGTTCCCATTGCTGTGCCTATTTCATAGGTACTGCTCTGTGAACGCCAACGAACAGCCCACCAGACAGGAGAAAACTTTTGTGGGGCGTTCAAACATGGGTTTGGAGGTGCAGGAGCAGGGTGGTCTATCTTGCATACCGCTAAACTCATATAAGGCCATTAGGCCATAGATGCACACAAGCATTCTCCTTTTCAATTATTATTCAACTTTTTTCCTGCACCAACATTCCTGCCACCATGCCTGCCACCAGTGTCTCACCTTAAATGTACTTAAAGCAAACATTTAAATCTGTATGCTGTTATCCTAACTGAAATATTGTTATATTATATGGATTGGAATGGATACACAATTGTTAATAATAATTTAGGCTAGCCTCACTATTGTCTGTAGGAATAATTCAAACTGCAAAAATGGCATGTTTCACTGAATGTTTTTCGTTAGTTTGCATATGTGTGCAATAAACATTGCCCACAGTTCTTCCAGACAGAAAGCCGGCACAAAGTGACATCACACCACACCACTTGAGTTCTTTTCTGTCTGCTTACTCAGATAAGTGCCAACTGACAGAGCCTGAATATGGCCCCAAAGAAAGATGTTCCCACCAAGAAAGTGGCAGGTGAGGTGGAGAAGAAGGATTGCCATCATAGGCATGCCATCCTCATCCTTTTTTAGGAAGCTGGGAGTAGCAACCCCCCCCATCACTAAGCCCAAGGCCATGTCTCTGAGTGAGCGGAACAAAAGGGAGTGCAGAGTGGGCTAAAGAACGGTGATGGATTAACCCAGATCTGTTGAACGGGTGTGAGTGTTGGATTGGTTCAGATCCTCCGTCCATCACCACCCCCTTTTGTACCGCTTTGTTCACCATAAATTGGCAGGGTATGCTCAGATGTGAGTCCCTTGCTCACTTTGCCACTGGATTCAAGCAAGCCGGGCTGAAGACGGCTGAAATGCCAGAAACTGGTCCTCGGAAGCTTGTTTCCGGTCCAGGGAAGGCATGGCTTGGCAGTTCGGGCTGGACTGTTCCCATGAGGCACAAGGTCAGACTGATTTGCATATGGCCATGTCTGAACTGGGGTGGCAGAGTGGGCTAAAGAACGGTGATGGATTAAACCCAGATCTGTAGACTGGGTGTGAGTGTTTGATTGGTTCAGATCCTCCGTCCATCACCACCCCCTTTTATGTCTCTGAGTGAGGCAGCCACTGCAACCATGGTGATCAGCAGCGAGTCTGAAATGGATTTGTCTCAGCTGCAATGTACTCAATCATCACAGGAAACTGAGTAAAATAGACAACAGGAGCCACAGCCAGCTAGAGTTCTTCTTCAAGTAAAAGCAAAACATGAGGTTGAGATTCCTGCTCAACAAGATGTAGCCCTTGAACCATTGGCTTCCCAATGTACAACAAGAAAAATAAAGGATACTCCACCATCTTCTCTAAGTCATTCATCAGATGATCCGGAGGTGGATTGAACCCCGGCCAAGCCAAGACCTACCATGAGGGACAAGTGAAGAGAAAGGTTTCTGACAGCCTTAAAGTTATGGAAAGTGACAGTGGTAAGGATGGGCCAGTGATTGTCAGTATACAGGGCTCCATTATGATGGCGGCACCGTAACGGAATGCAGGACCGTCCGCAAGGGGTACTGCAGTCCGGGATGCCACTGCTACCGTATGGGTGGCAAACCCTAGTCCCAGTAGTTGTGGTGGGCAGTGCTCAGAGCACTGCCCACCACAATGCTGGGAATGCAAGCACCGCATTTGCATGAACAAAGTGACAGGCAACACGTGGTGCCTGCCGCCTTGTGCATGCAAATGCAGGTGCACCTCCACCCCCCCCCAACATCCTGGGGGCCTGCTACAGGCCCCTGAAGGCAAAGACCACATTCCTTTCCATGGCGGCAAAGCCGCCATGGAAAGGCACATCTCGGCATGCATCGTAATATGGATGGCGGTGTCTTGCAGACACCACCACCATATTAACCGTGTTTTCCGCTGGTTGACACGTCGACCGGCGGAAAAGTGGCAGGCGATCCTTCCGTCCGCCGGTGACCCCCCCACCCATCATAATATGGCAGGGGGTCTTTGCAGTGTGGATGGCGGGCGTATTGCCCCGCCAGCCCGGCGGTGACTAATGCCAGCCCGGCAGGGCAATCCACCCGCCATCCTAATGGGCCCCATAGTTTGGCTCAGAGGGCCTTGAGATCACCCCTCCTATTCAAACATCTCAGAGGGATGAGGCACTGGTCCCACACCGCCACTGCCAGCTTCCATATTTGTAAGGCCCCTGTTAAGACCTGAATCCACCACTACCTCAGATGAAGTACGCCCTGCATACATACAAATGACACACCCACCTATGTCCAGTTTTCAGGCATTGGCAGTAGCACAAAAAAAAAGTTCTCCTCCCCAATTTGAGATTTTTTTACAATTAGCAAGCAGGAGGATATCATTGCAATATGCTCCATTTACTATGCAAGTGTATGACTTGGTGTTGGAAAACTAGGCAGCATCTGTGAGGCCTGCACAAATAACATGAATACATTTGTCCTTCACTGGGAACCAAACACCCAATTGTAGCACCTGACTCTCAGATAGTAGCGTTGCAGAGCAGTCTGAGGCTTACTCAAGGGAGTTGGTGTTGGCTAGTAATCGCCATTTGCAGGTGTGCAAGAATAACACTCAATAATTGATTGTCCAGTCTGTACTTTGATTTGTAAAAGTAAGAGTACATTTATTAAACACACACACTACTCAATACTATGCACCAATTTACAAATAAACATAAGCTTTTAGAATTACTTTGTGACATTGCATGACATCTCCACCCCTCCCGCAAGGGGGTGGGGTCTAGTACCACCACTCCCATAATTGCACATCATCTTGCCCTCAATGCAGTTAGTTGAACATAACCCGGAGCGAGGGCCCTGAGCACTGGCACAATCCCAGTGGCTACCCCCAGTACCTCAACACGCATTTCAAATAGGTAACACTGCCTTGGTGACACACAACCCTGACTGAGCATTTCCTACTGACCATGAAGTATACACCTCTACATCTTAAGGGCTAGCAGACTGGGTTCTTCACCTAAGCGCAGCAGCAATCATATATGTTTAAGCATCACTTTAGAATGATAGTACTTATCACATTTGGGTATCATTAGAATGCATTGCATTTACAGCCCATAAAGGCATCACAGAAGAAATCACAAGATTACGCATATACAGCCATTCACTGTAGCAAGAATGTCTGACAACATAACCCCACTTTGCTCATGACATCACCTAACACATGTGACCTTCAGTCCCTCTAAAAGAAATAATAGTAGAAGCATTTCTGGTGCAATTACACCTTTTCACCTCCTGGGGATGCCCTTCTCCAGACATCCCCAACTCAACTCTTCACTCCTTGATGCACTTCTCAATACACCCTCAGCTGTAGAACAAAAGTTCCAGCGTATTAGGTGTGAAATGCAGACTGGGCCCTTGAGGGGTTATTCTTTTTCAACTCCCCTTATGACTTAGGGAGGGACTCCTCTCCATGCTGCGGGGGAGACTGCGCTTCTCCAGAAGCTCCCCAAGGACCTTACACATGTGTGGTGATGACCTTGTCCTCCTGGGGCCTCCACAAGTAGAGAAAATGATGTTTCCATACAGGCCTGTTTAGGCTCTGCAATGCATTATGGGTCGCTTCTCTCGTGTTTCCTGCATATTTGAGCAGCGGCTATCCCGCTGTGCTGGGGAGAGCCACGCAACTTGCACTTCCTCGCGGGGGCCCGGTCCCACCCAGGCCCTCCTGTATCACCAGGCTCGTTGGGGGGCCCAGGCCCACCCGGACCCCCAGGTAAGGAGATGGGGCTCTGGGAGCCCAGCCCGGCCGCTCCCCACCCAGCCAGCACCCTCGTGTGCTGCCAGGAGAGCTGGCCCGATTCTTATCGCCTGCTCTCGGGCAGACACGCAGCGTCTGCGCTTCAGCGGTTCTTCAGGTAAGTGCAAAGTCACTCCCCCCGCCTCTTCCATACTCGGGCCTGGGGATGGGATCACGGGCTTCCGAACATCTTCAAGGGGGGCACTCCCCCTCATCCAGCATCGGTGGGGACTAGGGTGGGCTCCTGGTGCCCTGCTTTGGGCTGTTTTCACAGGGAGCACAAAGCCGCTCCCCGAATTTGCTACGGGCCCGGAGATGGGGTCCTGGACCCCCATTTTTCTTTGAGGGTAGCGCAACGGCACTCCCCTCCCTCTAGAGTCTGCAGGGGCCAGGTTGGGCTCCTGGCATCCTGCTCGGCCATTTACACTGGGACCACGACAGCGCCCCCGTCTTGTCTTCTTCAAGGGGGGTGTGATGGCGCTCCCCCTCCCCCAACATCACCAGGGGCCAGGGTGGGATCCTGGCCCCCTTCAGAGAGTTTCACAGGAAGCGCGAATGTGCTCCCCGACTTCATATTTTTGGGGGCAGAGTCAAGGACCTGACCCACCCCGGGGCATCACTGAGACCAGCGTCGGAGCCCCACGTGCTTCAAATGTCGCCTACTTTCCGGGGCATATCTCAGCCCCCGGAGGTGCGTTCTTCTCCGCTTTTGCATCTTCTTGCTACTGGTGGGGCACCCCAGCCACTGGTAGTGCCCTCCTTTGCCCTCCTTGTCTCCAAGAGGTTGCATTCTACAGGGAGCGGTCTTCACTGGCTCCCTGTAACAGCCTTTAACCTGGCTCTCCTCTTGTGCCTCTCTCCTCCCTGCGCAGAGGCCCCTTCTTCTGCGCATTGGTCCTGGACTCTTCCCCTGGTGGGGTTCAGGGCCCTGGGGGAGGACAGTCAGGGGGTTCCTCCTTCCAACTGTCCATTGCCAGGCTGCAGCACCTCCTGCCTCAGCAGACCATACCCCAGAGAAAGCTTCTCTTCATGTGCAAGCACTTTTATAAAATGGAGTAAGGGGCTGGCAGGAAGTCTCTATTGGTCCTATCAAACAGCAACACATCACTTCCCTGCCCCTGCTCCTTCCTTCTTGTTCAGCCTCTGGGTATGGTCAAAATGGCGTTGTCCAGGGTCTCTGGCCACATGGTCTCTGAAAAAGCCCCTTCCCCCCTTGCTGCCTTCCCTCCTTGGTGCAGCCTGGTGCCTGGCACCCAGTGATAGCCGCTGATGGATGAGCCTGTAGCCCCACCCATCTTCTCTTGGTGGAGAGGAGGCCTTAGCTTGTGGAAAAAGGTTATCAATCCATCCTGCTGAGCTCAGCCCTCAGCCAGGATCTGGTTATGACTGCCTCAAAGAAATGTGACATTTCTGGATGACCCAAAGAGATACAAATATGACATTTGGACTTTGCAGAATATTTATTTTCACATCCGCTGCAGTGGCCTTAAGTGCATGTCTGGAATCTGTAGGCTTTATGAAAGTTAATATAGCCCATGGGCTGCACATCGCCATAGGGGAATAATGAAGTCATGTCACCACCAAAGTCTGCACAAGTCTTGCCACACCATTCACTCTGTAGCTGCTCATGGACTTCGCACACTAGGAATCTCCCCTGCACAGCCCCTACATGTGGGCATGTGCATGTACACCTGTGTCTGCATGTGTCCCTTACTCCACTTGCTGCGCATGGGGGCACCAGTTAAAATTCCCATGCAGTCTCTTTCTTCCTGAGTTCAATGTGGGTGGGTCATAGTGTCAGAACAACTTCTAACACTAGGTAAGCCTGTTTTACACTATATTACAAGCCAAACATCCCATATAAAAAACATCACTCAATTCGGTGGGAGGAGAACCTGAAAAGGTAGCTGGTTGTGGTGATGAGAAGCAGCTCTAATCACAAACATAGAAGGAAGTGATGAGGATGAAAACTTTACAAAAAGCAGCCCTGTCCCCTACATTGTGGCAGAATCATCTGTATCAGTAACATCGAAATGGCACAAGATTCAGATGCAGATACCACCTCATACATTGATTGCTCCAAGACGCACAGTGTCCTACAATTGGTACACTTGTGACTCACTGTAGAGTATTTGGACACAGATTTCGAAACAGAGGCTATCCAGAGATGGTGATAAATCAATCGATACAAAAAGTAAACAACATGCAGAGAACAGAACTATTGGAAACACGCATCAGAGACAAAGAGAAGAGAACGACGATTGTGTCCAAATACTCTACAGTGAGTTACAAGTTCAAGGAAATATTTAAAAATCACTGGAAAATCCTGAAATCTGAACCAGACTTCAAGAACACTTTTGATCAACAACCCATTTTTGCCTTCACCAGGGGAAAAAATCTTGGAGAATGACTTAAGATCAAAACCAAGTCAGAAGAGACATTTCGCGGAACTAGACCCTGTCTACAATGTAGTCATTGTAATAACATCATCAGAGGAAATTATCTCACTCACCCTATGAAAGGACATAAGATTAAACTTCATGTTAATGCCACTTGTGACACAGCTATGTTGAAATGCCCATGTGGGAAGGCATATGTTGGTAAGACCACACGTAAGATTAAAACAAGACTGCATGAACACAAATCCAACATTAGAACTGGTAATGAAAAATCATGTGCAGCCATGTATTTCAAAGAAGCACAGCATAGCATATCTCATTTGCAATTCCTGATTCTAGAAGTCATTGAAAAAAAGGAAAGGCGAGATAATAACTCTTTTTTGCTACAAAGGTAAAATAACTGGATATATTTGCTGAGTTCTCATATACCATTTGGTCTTAATGATCGGACAGAATTTACATGTTACCTTTAATAGATGTTTTTTCGCGACTTTAGCCTTGTACCTAGAATACAGCATGTGGGTTTCTATTACTATTTCTATTACCACCAACGATATTTTATTTAGTTTCATTTCAAAACATGTTTATACATTCTAATGTTTTTTTCTACTTCGGTTCCTTTTACAACTTTATTGATCTTTGTATCGATGTATTGAACTCTAGAGACTTTGGTTTTGTATCACTTTAGATTAGGATTGGCTGATAGCCGATCACATGATCGGAAGCCAGACCAATCCACACTCAGGTAACTAAGTCAGCCTGCATCTCTTCTTGATATGAACACAGACATTGGCGGTCTAGCGCGGTTGTGTGAAACCACCAGAAAGACTTTGTTTTTCGCCACGAGTTTGCAGTAGTGACGCTGCACGTCTCACTATTAAGTGTTCTATAGCCGAAACAAGCAGCTTTACCATTCATATGCTTGTACACAAAGCAACTAGATTTCATTTGCGCTATTATTATTTCAGTTTGAACTATTGTATCAGTTTAGTGGATGACACTCTCATCGCAACCATTGATCCATGTGAGTGCCTGAAGGCAGTTTTTTTCAGATTACTAGCACATAGTCACTTTGGGGTTTTTCACTGGATCACTGAGCTCAAACCATTTATAGCATGTTTTACGTTTGTATGCCTATGTGTAATACAGTATTGCATTTTGATTATATTGTGATTATCCCTTGTTTACAGCCCATTGTCCCCGATGAAGGGCACAGCCCGAAATGCATTGGACGAATGATATTATGTTGATGGATATGAAATGAATACGATGAACTCAAATTGATTCTGAAGATTTATGAAGTAAATAATTACATTGGAAAACATGAATTTTCGACTGGGTTGTCGATTATTTAAACGTTAAGGAATCCTGGTTGAACCCAGGAAATTATTGAGACGTACGCCTGGGGATGCTCTCAATGTTGCCCTTGTGAGCACTACCTTCATTTAAATGTATGCCACGGTTTGTATGTGTATCAATGACGAATAATAATATTGGATGACAAAAACAGTCCCTTTTTTTCTCTTTCAATCTTCAGGTAAGCAGTTAGACCTGTGAATGTGACATACAGTATATTCAGGGTACAGTCGGCATGATTTTAAAAAAACATCAGTACTCATTAATTGATTATTAGAGAAATAATGGTGAGGTTGTTTCTCTGCTAACTGTTTCAAGATTGATGGTATTGGGGGTATTTCCAAATCTTTATAAAAGTGGCATTTTTAATAATTGTAATGATAAATTCGACTTTATCATTAAAGAAAATATATCTTTACAATTGCATAGATATTAAACATGATAGCTCTGCCTCCTTCCAATTGGGAATTACAGTTATTAGATCTAACAAGGAATGTTCATTGTTTACCGATGAGAGAGGTATGCCTCACAGAATTGGAAAATGACTTTGGGAGTTTTTCACTAACAGGACATGTAAAATGTAAAAGTACATGTCCTATCATTTAATCACACAGCACCTTCCCTATGGACTACCTAAGGCCTACCTTAGGAGTGGCGTGTAATAAAAGGGGAGTTTAACACCTTAGCTGCGGCGCAAATATCCCTCCCCAGTGCTGCACTGTCCATTGGAACTAGTGCTGAATGGACGTCCAATGGTCGTGCGCAGCACTGGGGAGGTAGCGCTCATGACGACCGTTGGCCGTCAGCAGCGCTTAAGAGGTTAAGGCTTGGCAAGGGGTTTAAAATGCCAAGGCCTCATGGCATTGTAAACTACAAACACTCGCATTGCAGTGTCAGGCCTGAGACAGGTTTTAAATGGCTACTGAAGTGGGCGGCACAATCTTTGCTGCAGGCCCACTATAAGCATTTGACATCAGTGGGCATTCGACTATCGGGCCCCTGGTCCTCTGCTTTTGAGTTCTTCTCATCTTTGATCCAGGCTTGGATCACACCAGACACTTCCCTCTTCGACAGCAGCAGCACTTTGCAGCTGATCGCCATTGGAAACTACGCCTATTCCCAACACCAAAATACACCTATGCACCCGGCTTCCCTGGGTGAGGTAACACGAGTACCCCGGTGCTCCTTTGAGTGTTGGCCCTAAAACCCCTTAAGTCCTAATGGATTTGCTCAACCCGTTTGCTCAAAGTCCTCCTCTAAGAGTCCTTTATCTTTAATTTTCCAACTGCGACTTCCCCCATAGCAATTAACAGTGATTTGCAGCTGTGTTCCCACACTGCACGCGTCCCCCGTGGGTCCCATGTGTCACTACCTTGGGTGGTTCCTTGTGGTCCCAGTGATTCTACAGGCTCTAGGCCTTGTGTCTAGTCAAATTGTGGTTTGTAAACCATTTTCTTAATATATGGTTTGGTACACCCCTAGGGCTCAATGTATATTGTGCTAATTTACTGTGTGCTATTAAGTTTACCGTATATACTTCTGAAGCTAGCCTCATAAAGAGAATAGTGGGATGTGTGTAGAATAAATACATATATTTTATATATGAGTACCTGGTGTGGTTCTCCTTTCATTTGGTCTTTCACAAGATTATAGACTGGTAAAACAAGCTGCTTTACATTCCTCCAAGACTTCCATAAAGGTTGTCTTTAACCTACCATCAAAAAAGGGTAGTTTGGACTGGTGCAAGGTGCCCACTATAACAGTGGACAACGTATGCCAGGCCAACTTCTCACAGCAAGCTCTCACCCTGTCATTCACCCTGTAAGTTTTGTGCTTTACAGGCAGGCTGCTTCCACTGCCCACATTATGGACCCACCAATCTGTGACACTGGGAATCAGAGAAAACAAGTCAGAAAACTGTGCCAGCAACTGGTAGCAGTCATTCTGTTGCTCAGGGGTCAGGGTGGAAGAGAAGCTCACACCATTTACTGACCCATCTCGCTCTGTTGCAGACAGGAGGTCTGGAAGAGGCTCAGTCTCCTCCTCCATTCCAGCATCTATTACTAAGAGCATGCCCACTTCAGACCTCTCCAAGTGGGGCTTCAGGCGGTTGACATGCTGGACCAGCAAGGGGTTCCTGTGAGACCGCAAGTCCACCTAGTGGCTAACAGGACATTTGCGCTCCACCGCCTCAAATGGTCCGGTCCACTTATCCTGGCGTGCTCAAGACTCCACTGGAGCCATGACCCACACTTTCTGACCAGGCTGAAGCTCCACCAGAATGGCATTCTGGTTCACCGCTTCATCTCCTCCTGGCTGGCTTCCAGATTCGCCTCAGCGAGTTGTCTGAAATGCCTGGTCTGGTTCCTGAAAGCCAGTATGTAGCTATTTTCATCCTGGGGCGGCTTCCATGGAGATTTTTCCCAGCGTTCCGTGCCAACACTCACAGGTCCCCTCACTGGGTGACAATAGAGAAGCTGAAAGGGGCTAAACCCAAGTGATTTCTGTGGCACTCACGGTACGCAAAGAGAAGCTATGGCAAGAGGACGTCCCAATGATGCCTCATGGGTTCATCCAGACCCATAATTATGCCCTTAAGGTTCCGGTTGAACTTTTTAATTAGCCCACTACCTTGGGGGTGGTAAGGAGTGGTGATCTTGTATGTTACATGCACTCCTGCCACAGGGACTTCATATACTTAGAAATTAAGTTTGTACCTCGGTCTTACACCACCTCTCTGTGAAACCCCACACAGGAGAAAATACCTAAGAGGGAGGGCTTCCGAGTACCGGGTGGCGTGGTCCACCAAGACCAGTGTGAACCTGTTGCCCATGGCTGTCTTGGGATGCAGATGCCCCACAATGTCAATGTCCACCCTTTCAAAAGGGATGCTGACCACAGGGAATGGCTGCAAAGGAGCCCTTGCTTCCTCCCACTCTTTCCACTTGCCTGGCAAGTCTTACAGGTCCTGCAATGAGTGTCTGAACTCTTGCGCATTTGGGGCCAATAAAATTGACTGAAGAGCCTTTCAAAGGTCTTGTCCTGCCCCAAATGTCCTGATAAAGGCACATCAGGAGCCAGCCCAAGTAGGAAGGCTGTGAAGCCCTGGGGTACCACCAGTACACAGGCTGACCCAGGCTCAGCAACCTAGGCTCACTATACAGGAGACCATTCTCCCAGTAGATCCAATGTGATTTAGACTTATCACTTGCTGCCTGGTTTGCAGCCTGCTGCTGCAAACCCACAAGAGAAATGCACTTCTTCTGCGCCATGCAGAACTCTTCCCTGGAGGGCCCTCCTTCCTTCTGCCAATGAGTCAGCTAAAGCAGGTCCCCTAGTTGAGCTACCAGTTCCCCTGTAGTCTGCAGGGCATCCCCTCAGGGTCTGCCTCCTTCTGGACTGTGGGAACTTCGGGTGCCGGCTTCCTGCTCCCCCAGCCTCTTCTCTTTAAGCCAGGCACCTGGGCCTCTCTCTCAGGCTCCAGGTCCTCTTGAATCCCCTTACTGGCTGCAATGGACCGTGTGGTCACACATGCTCACTCAAGCAGGCCCAACATCCTCAAATGAGCACTTCGCTCCACCTTATCCCAAGGGGAGCTCCCCAAATTGTTACCCAACAAACAATCAACAGGCATGGCTAATTGAAGAGTACCAGAGACACCCCCACTCAAAGTGAACCTGAGCCACCTTTCAATGGCTCTCTGTGTTGTCAGCAGCAACAACTTAGTTAAATGCATTGGGGAACTCCTGCTCTTCGGACACCAGGTGACACTTGACAGCTGTCACACTGGTTCCTGTGTCTCGAAGAGCCTCCACTCTATGGCCATTGATGGTCACCCACTGCCTGTACTTTTTAGTGTTATCTGGCAGCTGGGTCCTGGGGACCATTTAACAGTCTCCTAAAGAGACAAGGGACATCTCTGCAGGACCCCACCCACCTTGGGCACCCATCTCCCCCAGGGCTACACTCGCCATCTGCCGGGGTGGAGCACCAGTGGGTGCTGTCTTTCCATACTGTGGGCACTGGGGATCAACAGACTTATGGCCCACTTCACCACACTTGAAGCACCTCATGGGTCCCCTGTGAACAGGCCTACCTGTTGGCGCTCCGGGCTTCTTCTAAGGGGGAGAAGGGGACCTTTAAACCTTCCCTTGGTCCCCCTCGGGATTACTTTGGACCCTTTATGGAACTCTCTCTTTTTACCCTTGTCCCTCCTACTCTTCTGCTGGGGACCCTGCCCAATCTTGGTGGACTATCCCACATGACCCTTGTGGACCTGGGTACTCACCCAGTGGTACATCTCCTCAGCAAGCTTCCTAGGGTTAGTCAGCCTGCTATCAATAAGGTGCTGGCGTACTGCTGTAAAACAATTACTATTGTTCCCATGCAATTAAATCAAAGAACCCCTTAAAATCATTCACTTTGCTACCCTTCACCCGACCATCCAATGCTGTGCAAAAGAAAGTTACATGTATTACCCATGTGCTTGACTCCACTTTCTTGCAATTCCTAAACTTCTGCCTATACTGTTCAGCAGTCAACCCACACTTGGACATCAATACTTCTTCCATATGGCTATAAGAATGATTGCCTTCAGAGGGCAAGTCTAACAATGTGTCCCGTCCCTCACTAAGGAACCGTCCCCACAACCCAGCTCCCCAATCCTTCTCAGGGACCCAGTGGGAGGACATGGCTACCTCATAGGCTCTGAACCACTGCCCAATGTCATCATTCTTTTAAAATTCTCTATCTACATCATTAGGTATGTACACCCTTGCTTCAACAGGCATGGACGGTGTGCTGCCACCAGAGGTAGTAATCTCTAAGCTCCTAGCTTTTAACTCCAACTCCCTCAAATTCCTCTCATTATCCAACTGAATCCTTTTTTCCTTTAGGGTCAATTTCCTATTCTCCAACTCCTACTGCCCACCCAATTTGAGCTTGGCCAGCATCAAATTGTGTATCCTACTTTTCTCCCTGTCCTCCAACTCGTCTGGG
This sequence comes from Lissotriton vulgaris, assembly GCF_964263255.1. Lineage (NCBI taxonomy): Eukaryota > Metazoa > Chordata > Amphibia > Caudata > Salamandridae > Lissotriton > Lissotriton vulgaris. Next base: position 1,407,362,941 of record NC_141693.1, on the reverse strand, counting down.
ATAGGCCTTTGGCAGAAACACTGCTACCTACTGGGGAAGTTGCTCTCTTCCCCTTGGACCCAGTAGCCCTTCCAGCAGCTCATCTGCATTTTCAGCCCCTGCCACATGCTCAGGTGTATTCCTTTCTTAGACCCAGGCCTCAGCGCCTTTTGGAACTCATCCTTCTTGGAGAGACCAGTCATTGCAACTTTAAATCACATGCAGAAGTGCTTTAGCTGTCTCACATTGTAGCATTCTACTTTCACCTATTCAAACTCCCAATCTTCAGATGTTATGAATGCTGCTTTATCCATGGAGGTTAAACTTGGCAGTTCTTAGCAAAAATAGAAAATCCCAGGAAAAACAATCTACCAAAATGTATGTGGTTGCGTTTAGTCTGCACTCACTAGTAGTGCTCATCAATCACTGTATAAACCCGGAGCTGAACCGGTAGCCACATTAGGAGCCACAGGAGGCTGCAGTAAGCCCCGGTGAGCTGTGAGGACCAAGGTGCCGCTAGCCGCGAGCACCAGGAGCTGTGAGAGCCTAGGAGAGGAGCGGGTCTTGGAGAGAGCTAAGACCCGACAAACCTGGAATCTGCCAGAGAAATACCCAGCCCAGGCCCAGCCCTGCATAACAGTTCAGCGGGACAGCAATCAGCGGTGAGCAGGGCCCCAGCATAAAGCACTGGGTGTGGCCAGTGGGTGAGTGAGAAAATCGGCGAAGCATGAACGCTCACCATCCCTCCCTTACATCCCTTTAATATCCCCTTGAATCCCTCATACACTTATCACACCCCCATGCAGCCTGGACCTTGCTCAGCCCCACCAAACTTTGCTGAGGAAAAGTGGAAGGGTAGTTTTCTCTCACCAGGAGCACAGGACACAAGATCACAGAGGTGGTGGTTAAAGACTGGGGGTTCAATGTGAGCTGCGTGGCAAAAGAGCAAGTGGGAGTGCCTGCACACACGCACAAAGGGACAAAAGGACAAAAGAGTCAAAAGCAGCACAACAGTGGACAAGGCCGCCAGAGTAAATGCATTCCACTTTTTGGCTTAGCTTAACCAACCGACCTAATCAAGTGGCGAGGAGAGCGGCCTAGGCAGCAAACACAGAAGAGTGATCTTAGGAAACAGCTCTAAAAACTAAGGGAGAGATTTTTAACAATCCCAAAACCCTGCAAGCACCTTCACATTTCTTCTCCTGGTGCGGGAAGGAAAATGCTTAAGGGGAAACTGCATTGAACAGGATGGACCCTGTCTTCGACATAGAAACCCACAAGGGTCGAAAAACCAGGGTCACAAGGAGTACGGCTCAGAACTCCAGACAAGAGTCGCACACCAGGAGCCCCCTTTTACAATCCTCTTAACAAGGGCTCATCACCCACCATTTACTGATGCCAGGCAGCTTGCCACCCTCCGGCAGATTGTAGAGACTGAAGGGACAGAAGAGCTCACAGCGAGCAACCCTCAAGCATTCCGACCCGGCCAGGCATTTATCCAGCAGTTCGTGCTCAAGGAACCCCACTTTGGGAAAGCTATCTCCTGCCCAATGAAGGGGGCCAGGACTGGGATACATCAGCACAGGGAGATCAAAACTCGCCCCTGATCTGCGGACAAAAAGTACAAGACACAGAGGAAAATAACACAATATATAAAGAAAGAATTGGTGATTCCGACTCCGAGAGGCTTACAATAGTCACTGGGATCGGAATGAAGCCCATAGATTCGAAACACAGCATTTCACCAATTAAAGTTGTGATCCATCTGCCCCAGGAGGACATGTTGGAAGTCATGGAGGGAAAAGATCCAACACATATCAGTCCACGAGACGTCTCACGACCAAGCTCAATGGCTTCATCATCTGGGCGCCGACATCTCGACTCACCAGAGATAGGAGATTTCACCAACTCCTTCCTACAAAAATTAGAGCAGACAATCGAAAGGACCTTGGACCTAACCCCCCTCCTTAACGGAAGAGGGGATGCAGCAGAAAATCAGGGCAATAAACAAGCAGGGATGTCGTTATCGACAGACCAGAAGGATCAAGACCAGCAAGAAGACACCTCTCCTCTGACAATGATCATAGACGCTCAGAAGTCAATATCTAAGGCCCTAATAAGGCAAGCAACTATAATGGATATCCAAGTCAACCTCTTACAATCAATAGCCCAGGGCCTAGAGAAGCAGGGCTGCAAATTGGACGAAATCAAGCTAACAATCAAACATAATCAGACAATGATAGCCCGGACAAGCTCAAGTGCCCCGATAATAGAAAAGAGGGCTGAATTGCAAGAAACAATGGCGGGACATAGTGGCTCTCACCAAGAGCATTGGTGAATCGCTAAAAACACCAGGAACAATGGAATCATTGGACAAGGGCAACCCCAAAGTGACCTCCAAAGGCAAACATGACAGAGCAAGGGAAATGGAAAGAAAAGCCTTGGAGAATGAGATGAACAGTCAAGAGATTCTGGCATCCCCAACAAAGAGTGACACTGAGGAAGCTCTGGCAAGATCGGTTACAAAGGAAGCACAGATTGGAAAAAGACCATGCAGGGGGGAACAGAAGCCAGAACAGAAGGACCACTAACAAGGAGGGCAAAGAAAAAGCAGAAAAAAACAGCAGCAGAGAAAAAAAATGAAAAGAAGATCCATCATGCCGTCAATGCTGAGCAGCCATAGACCTGAGGAGAAAAGCACCACACTTCCACTCTACCTGATTTTTAATCTCAAACAAAAGATCTAGAGCCAGCACCTGTCGGCAGACATAGGGAAAGCCAAAGAAAGAGAAAGGGATGACATAATACTACATGGCAGGGTTCAAGAAATCCAGGCGGACCTATCATACCCAGCAGTGCAAGTATCAACGGCTGTCCAGGTGATAACAAACAGGGACAGCATGGATAAGGAGGATGCCACCACACAAATAAGGCACTATGATCTATTGGAACTGGAGGGCCACAAAGGCCTTATGGAGTACACCATATCCGCACCGATGGAGCAAATGCATATGGCTAGTAGGCTGGGAATTAACAACAGGGCAAATTAGGAACAACATTGGCGAGCCTGGATCAAACCCCCCACAGTCTCAGATCAAACAGCAAGTACAATGGGGGGGTTACACAAACAATACATTTTGTGGCACCATCAACACTACACTAGGTAGTCCTTACCCCCAGGTACCACATTGAAGGGCCTCATGACATCTTAAACAGAACTAATATCCTCCGACTCTTTGGCCATGTCAAATCACTGTCTCAGATCACATCGGAAAATATAGAGTGGGTAAAGTTCAGAAGGACACAGGGAGACAGCCATGGCAATTAGACTGTCCTGGGCTTTTGTGAGCATTCCCTCCAATGGACAGTCCTTGGTGAAGACAAACAACTTGCAAATTGGGGTATAGTAAGCAAGAGAATCCACTCAATCTAATTATTCCTTCGTCCTCATACCTCAAAAAGAGGGATTGGGCCTACATCAATCCTGAAAGGCACCACCCACAACAGGAAACAAGGAGAACACACAAATGATCGCTGTAAATCACTAATAAACATTTCTAAGTGACAACCTGCAAAGAGTGCTAATGGGTCAACCGAAACAGGCCACAAGAGGTGACAGCTGGGAACAGCACCCCTAGCCAAAATCAAGCACTCGCTAGAGAAGGAAGGGCAACCTTGGTGCGGGAAGATCAATACCAAGGCCAAAACTCAGACCCCCCCCCCCCCCCAAGAATTAATGCTCATATCATGGAACATCGCAGGGTTAAGCAAAAAAGCAGGGATCAAGGAAGTACAGGACTACTTTGCAAAAGGGGACATTATTTGCTGTCAAGAAACTTGGTCAATGACATCAACACCTATAGCGGGAATTCATGAACATCGAATTAATGCAACAAAAAAACTATCTTTGGACATCCATTGGGGGTTTCTCTATATTCATAAGCCATGCAAGAAAACTCAAGCCCACAGAAGTAAGAGTAAACACCCCTGATCTGCAAGCAATTACACTTGCTGGGCTAAGGGAAGGCCACGTGCCTTTTATTCTGCTGATCATAAACTGTTACATCAACCAGTCACTGACCATTGCAAGCATGGAATCTCATACCAACACGCTGGAAGCTATTTTAATAAAATATGAGCCCTACAACGTAATCATTGCAGGGGATTTTACTTTGAGAAGTTTGGTATGTGCCCCGGGAAAACAAAATAAAGGGCACAAGGCCCTCTACTCTACCAACTTTCTGATGAAACTACGATCACCCTCTTGGTGCTCCAAACCATAGTTTTGGAATATGTCCACTATAGACTATTTCTTAATCAACTAAAAAACTGCAGACAGGTTGGAAGAATTCCAGGTCGATGATAGAGGAGAAAGTCACCATAGGCCTCTATGCACAAGATTTAACCTAGGAACGTAGGATGCAGAGCTTCTGAAAATGTTGGGAGAAACCACAGGGGACGAACGTTTCAGAGCCATTAGAAGAATAAAATGGCAACCTCTCTCAAAGGGAAAATGCAGGAGTGGGCATCAATGTGGATGGCCCATGGACCATGTGAGACCAAATCAGAGGTGATCAGTCTCTGGGAAGAACTGACAGAAGACCTATGGCGGAAGCTGGACAAAAATTACTGCAAAAAAACTTTCTGACACAAGGCCAAATACCCAGAGCCACCGAAGGGCCTAAGTCCACCATAAGCGTGGAAGGGTATACTCAGACGTGAGTCCCTTGCTCATTGCACCATCAGGATTCAAGCAAGCCGGGCCGAAGACGGCTGAAATGCCAGAAACCGGTCCCCGGAAGCTTGTTTCCTTCCCAGTGAAAGAATTGGCATGGTAGTTTGGTTTGCCCTGTTCCCATGATGCACTGGGCCAGGGACAGACTAATTTGCATATAGCCAGGTTCTGAGCTGGGATGGTGCAGTGAGCTAGAAAACGGTGTTGGATCAAGCCCTGATCTCTTGACTGGGTGAGAGTATTCTGCTTAATTCAGAAACTCTGTCCATCACCACCCCCTGTTGTTTAATTATTTTGCCCACCATAAGCGTGGAAGGGTATACTCAGACATGAGTCCCTTGCTCATTGCACCATCAGTATTCAAGCAAGCCGGGCCGAAGATGGCTGTAATGCCAGAAACCGGTCCCCGGAAGCTTGTTTACTTCCCAGTAAAAGAATTGGCTTGGTAGGTTGGTCTGCCCTGTTCCCATGATGCACTGGGCCAGGGACAGACTAATTTGCATATAGCCATGTTCTGAGCTGGGATGGTGCAGTGAGCTAAAAAACGGTGTTGGATTAAGCCCTGATCTCTTGAATGGGTGAGAGTATTCAGCTTAATTCAGAAACTCTGTCCATCACCACCCCCTGTTGTTTAATTGTTTCATTGATTACAGCATTGCTTTTGATAGAGTCGACAGGGGTAAACTCTGGGGGAAAACTGTCATCCTGGGGGTACCTCCTAAGCTATTGATGGCCATCATACCTCTTCATGAGGGGACCTGGGTACAAGTCAAGATAATCTCCACAGCTCTATCAGGAAAAGTTTAAACCAACAAAAGATTGAGAGTTGCATCCTGGCCCCCCTACAATTCAACCTCTACACAGCAGACATGGGGGTAGCCCTGAAAGAGGCAGGTCTAGTTCCACTGAGACTGGGCAAGGCGAGAATGGCAATTCTACAGTACGCAGATGACACCGCAGTGATGGACCATTCAAGGGTGGGTCTCCAAAGAGCCCTTAAAGAGTTGGGGAAGTACAACAAAGAAAACTACCTGACCGTTAATCAAGGTAAAATGAAGATAATGATATTTGGCAGATACCCACACAAAAAACAAGCTGTCTGGAAGATGGGAGCCCACCAAATTGGGACCACCACAGCCTATAACTACCTCAGAGTTTGGCAAAACGAGTGGGCAACATCGGCAGCTCATACAGACATCTAACGGCTAGAATTAGAAGAGTAATTTTTTTCAATTAGACAACTAAGCCAATGCCTGACCAGCCCCACAGCAGTAGCCATGCTGAAGGTCCTCAGGGCAAAATTAATTCCAGCCATTAACAACGGACACTAGGAATTTCTAGGAGCTTTAGAAAAACTCATACAGCAGCGCAGGTCAAAGCCCACATGATCGTGCTGCAAGTACCCAGGAATGCTAGGAACACAAGATTACGGCTGGAACTAGGGCTCGGCAGACCGGAACTGGCCCTCCAGGGAGACCTAATAAAGCATTATATTGGAGTCCTTAAAGCACCACACAACTCTCTAAAACATCATCTGGCAACAATCTTCAAAGAAGAGGTCTCCTCCTGGCACTCCAAGCTGGCTAAAGCCATAGAGACCCTAAAAATAGATTGAAAGAGTCTGCACCTAACAGAAATTCAGCACAAGGCGTGGTTGAACAGCATGAGATAGCACGTCTGCTCCATTTCTTATGAAAAGGATCTAACTGCACTCCAACATAACACCTATGCAAAGGCACTGGATGAGTCTTACCTCCTGGAGAAAGCCCAACCATACCTAATTGAAGCATTAGGGGCCCAGGGCCGTAAGAAAATCCTTTTTATGAGGCTAACGGCCCTCCGAATTTGGGACTGCAATCCAGCATTGACACAAACAGACGGAGAGGTTTCATATCCCCTATGCATCTACTAACAGGAATCTTGGCTTCATTTACAGTGCTGTTGTCCAAAACTCATCAACGAATGACAGAGGATGCTTCGTCCCATTCTAAGAGCCCTTGGCATCAGAACGTGCAAGGAGGCATCACATTGGTGCTTCTCATAAATAAAAACACACCACCTTCCAAGAGCGGCAACATTTATTTACCAGATTGAACAAGCTCTAGACACTAGAGTATAAAGGACTCTCCTTAAGCTCTCAAAAATCAGAGTTGATAAATGCACCACAAGTGTTTTCCTCAACACCAATGGGCAAAGAAGAACTCGCACGCTACTTCAAGTGATCTGTCTGGAACCCTGCTGCATCAAAATTCGGTTCCCAGATAGAAAGCTGAAAGGTCCCTGCAACACAAGGTTGACTGTTGATATGGGTTTTTTTAATCTCATAGGCGGCACCGGGAGGGGTTGGAAAGGGTGGGGTTCTAATTTTAGCTTTTTACTGTCATGATTTTCACTAATCGAACGGTTAACAATAAATCAATCAATCAATCAATCAATCAATCAATCCTTTCTTTGGCAGTCAGGCAACCGCTGCAGACCAATCCCCAAGCAGTACTCTGCTTAAGAATAGTCTCCTCCTTTAGTTTATCTCTGGTTCCTCTCCTCAGCAAAGGTTCTTCCTATTTCCCAAAAGAGTTCTAACTCTCTAGGGTCTGGGTCCCCATATTTATACTAGCAAATCCTTTGTCCTCTGAAGGCAGTGGGTCCTATGCCCAGTCCAAACCAGTTCTGTGCAGATCTGGAGCACTTTGTTGACAAGACTTCTTCTTTCCTTTGACAGTGTGGGCCAGCGATATCAGACGCACCACAGGAGGTGAAGCCAGCATTGTGGAAGGCAGGCACAGCCCTATTCTGGTCCCAGGTGCAACTCCTCCCACCAATCTACATGCAGATATCTCTATTCAGCCCTGAGCTGACTCCCCCTGTCTCCTGGAATCCCCCAGCCCCTGTCACTCAAACTCCACACAACGAATACACAACCTAGCAGAGGCAGGCTTGGATAGTTAGGCAAGAAAATACCTACTTTCTAAAAAATACCATTTTCAAACACAGCATGTTAAAACCAACTTCACTAAAATATGTATTTTACCATTCTGAGTTTAGGCATACTAAACTCGAATTTCTACCTAGTTCCCCGAGTCAGTTAGATTATAAGATGTTATAATCAAATTACCCATTCTGGCCTATGGGGCACAGGTATCCTTGCAATAGTGAAAAACTAAAATGGCTGTAATGCACTATCAGGACATGCCACACACATCAGGGCATGTCCTACCTTTTACCTACAATATACCCTGTCATTGGGCCTACCGTAGAGGTGACTAATATGTAGAAAAGGGAAGGTTTAGGGACTGGCAAGTGGGTGCATTTTCCCAGTCAACATGGGAGTACCAGAATATACACAGGCTCTGCAATGGCCGGCCTGAGACACACTTTACCGGCTGCTTCTGTGGGTGGCACAACCAGTGCACCTTACAGGTCTGGGCACACACAGCGCACTGTACTAGAGTCTGACAAGTAAACCAAACCAGCCAATCATGGAGTCACTAATCCATTCATCAATTTACCATGTGGAGCACTTGTACTGTGGCACTGAATAGCAGTGGCACAGTGCCCAAAGCATCTATAACCAGCAAAAACACATAAGACAGCAGCAAAAAATGGGAGGGAGACCCACTCCAATGGTGCCAGGTCTAACAAGAAATATTAGAGAAACACTAAGAACATTGGGATTTGGGACATTGTGGGTAGATCCAATGACAGCACGGTCCATTAGCAAGAATACATTGGATCTAATGCAGTCACACTTTCTTTTCCGCTGCTTGTCTGATGCCTTCCTTGTGGTGAAGGATGAGTTTAAGAGGAGTGGTTCCTTGACGAGATTGAACCATTGGGAGTCAGGAATTGTTATCTTTAATTTCAATATGGCAACCCTCCCCATGTTCTCCTTCACCTCAGGCTGGGGCAGTCACTGGAATAAGATAGATGTAAATGTCCTGCCTATAGGGCTAGTAAGGAAACTCTGAAACACATTTTATTGTGTTGTCCTGTTTATCTTAAGGGAATTAAAACATTGATTTTCCCAGTATGCTGAGATATGACTCAAAACTTAGGGACTATTATCATTGCGGGCATATCGCTACTGCCCAACCGACAGTGGCGATCCGCCTGCCAAATCTCACCACCAGACGGCCATTTACACCCACCACATTAGCATGGCGGGGGTACCACGGTGGACGGAAAGTCCGTCTGACACTTTATTGCCCACAGGCAATCGTCCCGATTGCCTGCTGGGCGGAAAAGGCCCTTAATATGATTGGTGGGGTAGAAAGCCTTTCCATGGAAAGACATGCGGTCTTTGGCTTGAGGGGCCCGTTGCGTGCCTCCGTTGTATAGGGGGTGCACATACCAGGTACCCATGGTACCCCCCTACATTGGCCTGTCACGTTTTGCACAATATGCCTTTTTATCATTGTGGTGGGTGCTGCTTACAGAACCTCCCACCACACTGTTAAATATGCAGGATGCGACTGCCATGGTGGCGGTCACATCCTAATAGGCACAGTGGGGCTGCCGCTTCTCGGGCAGTCAGACTTGTTTACTGTTACATAATGGGTCCCAAAGTATTATCCTTGTTGTTTCTCAATATCTCCTGATGATGGAGAAGTCTAGGTGCACATTTCTCAAGTCTACTGTGGAGCCTGATGGCATTGTAATACATGGGGTTCCTAGTGACACTGTCCCCTGCTTTATTGGTACCCTGAGACCGTTTGTGGTCATTAAGAAAGCTTAGGGTCTTTTAGAGGCGTCTTCCCCTTTTATGCACTAGCACTTTGAGAGTCCATGGATTAAGAGTATTTGTTCACAGCAAGAAACTATTGGGTCCCCCTTGCTTTCCTCTTGCACTTGTACTTTGTGACTGCATGGATCAAGTGGAGTGATTAGGATGGCGAAAGGACCGCCACTGCGGGGCCGGAGGTTGCAACTGTCGGCCCTGCGGTGGAGGTTCTTCCACCATCAAACTTGACTGCATCCCTAGCAGACGCAAAGACTGTCCACCACCATCAATCGCCCAAAATGGTGGAGTACCTAGCAGGCACTGTCCACCAGATTATGATACATGCAAAAACCGGCCTTTCCATGGCGTTTATGCCGCCATGGAAAGGCATACAGTGTTCTGCTACGGGGGCCGATTGTGGGCGCCCCTTGTGTTGGGGGGGAGGTTGGGTTCACTCCCAACATGTCACGGCACCAAGTGGCAGGCGCTGATTGGTGCCTGCCATGTGGTGCTGACATGGACTATGGGCGACTTCAGTATTGTGGTGGGTGCAGCTGTAAGGACGAAAGGACCACCACTTCGGGCCGGAGGTTGCAACTGTCGGCCCTGCGGTGGAGGTTCTTCCACCATCAAACTTGACTGCATCCCTAGCAGACGCAAAGACTGTCCACCACCATCAATCGCCCAAAATGGTGGAGTGCCTAGCAGGCACTGTCCACCAGATTATGATACATGCAAAAACCGGCCTTTCCATGGCTTTTATGCCGCCATGGAAAGGCATACAGTGTTCTGCTACGGGGGCCGATTGTGGGCGCCCCTTGTGTTGGGGGGGAGGTTGGGTTCACTCCCAACATGTCACGGCACCAAGTGGAAGGCGCTGATTGGTGCCTGCCATGTGGTGCTGACATGCACTATGGGCGACTTCAGTATTGTGGTGGGTGCAGCTGTAAGCAGCACCCGCCGCAATGTTGAAATGCGGAATGCGACCACCAGGGTGGCAGTCATATCCTGATTCACGGTGCAGGACCACCGCATATCTGGCGGCCAGTACCAACACTGCAGGGATGGAGGGCGGACTCAGGTCCGCCACCATCCTAATAAACCTCTAAGTTTGTATTTGTGCAATTTTGTGCTTCGCCTATTAAGCATATGTAATGTTTTGGCCATACATATTTTAATTCATATTCTCTTCTTATTGTTTTAAATAGGTTCTATTGCATTTATGGTATCTCCTTACATGATCTTAGTACTTTTATTTTATATTATAACTTCTTTTATGGCTTTTGGCTGAAATAAAGTTTTGAAATATAATCCAGACAAACCATGTTTAGGGGACAGCACTGTAGCACTAGTTATCTAGCTGTGGTGAAGTGTTATAAGGCCAACAAAAAATAGTTCCATAGAAAATTGGAGGCAAGCAAGCAAAAAGTATGGGGAAGGCCACCCTTAGGCTGACAGGTCTAACAAATCCAGCACAAAAGAAACAATCCAAGCAAATTGTATGGGCATGGTTAGGCAGGAGGGGCGCTATGATGAATGCAACAACCCTATGGCATGTTTGTACAATCAGAAGCTGGCTAAAAAGTTTGTACTGGACCTCCTTCCTTTATGATTTGTGGTAGGAGTGAGATTTTTTGTGTTTGTGGCAGCCATCTATCCAAAATGGAAGTTTCCAAGCCAGACCTTTTATGCCAGAGTTGCTGCTCCAATGCTCCATCATAATGTGCTGTCACTGGGTGGACAATCTTTGCTGCTAAAACTATTCACTTGACAACAGTCATGTGGGCCAGTTGTCAAGCAACTGAATACATTTGTATGACTGCACACCTGATCTCTTTTGTGGGGGTAAGGCAACAGTTATTTGTAGGTCTCACGCCTGAAGAAAGCTTTAAGGGCATTTCGCAGCATGCAACAATAGAGATGTTCACCATGGAGAATCCCATACTGCTGAAAGCATTTTGGAAGACTTCAAGAGCAGTTTGAATGGCTCCTACACAGAGGTCTCAGACATGGATTTGTTGCCACAGACAATGGCAGTAATATAGTCAAAGCCATGGCAGATGGGGCTATTTCAGGATTCTGTGTCTTGTGCATTTCATCAACCAAAGCAAAGCATAACTTTCTCAAAAAAGAAGACATAGTCAACAACATGCTGGTCACCTACAGAAGACTTTTAAATCCTGGAAACAGTTGAGGATCAGATGAGGATTTTTCAGTGTGCTAATTGAGCACTGGATAAAGCTCTCATACAGGACGTGCCAACACGTTGGAAGTCAACCTTCTAGGCCTGGGTGAAGTTCACGGAACTCTGCTGCGCTTTGAAGAGTTCCGCAATTGGCAGAGTACGTTAGGTCTTGCCATTCGCGCTAATTGTTAGCACCTGGTGTTTGTCCCATACTGGAAAAGCATCACAAATGGCACTATGTACAGCGCAAGAGTGTCACATTTCTCCTGCCACTCAAGTAGATGTTCTACTCAAGTGCCAGCTTTCTCAACACGAACAGAAGGTTTCACAAATAAGATCGAACAAGTGGCAGTACTGATGAGTATTCAGCGGATAGTCCAAGACTATTTGGAATACCCATAATATGTCTCCCTGGATAAAAACTCATTGGTCTATCGGTAGAAGAAGATGTGCCAATGGCCAGAGCTCAGCAGGCTGGTAATTAAGTATCTGGCTTGTTCAGTGAGTCTGCTGAGTGTGTATTCAGTGCAGCTGGTGCAATTCTCACCGTCAGAAGGGCCAGTCTCTCACCTAAGAACATGGAGAAATTGACCATGATTAAAATGGACCAACACTCCATACCTCAAGATTTCATTACCTGACACACCACAGGAGGAGGATAAGGGTGATTGGTCACACTCAATTGCATTAATTGACATTCTTCAGGGTGAACCCCTGAGTTTAAGAATGATCTCTATTTCCCTGAGTGAGTAGGCCACAATAGAACTTTCACATTGAACTGCTTTGCAAAAAGAGAATATAGATAGAGGTGGACAAACATTTCTATATTTGATGTCTGACTTATGTAACCCCACCATTTATTTACATGTATGGGCTGGATTGAGTTGGACCAGTTTGCATGGAAGAAGCTAACCTATTCACCTAAAGGACATGAAGATGGTGCCTCCCATCCCTACCTTCTTTTTCATACCCTTGCCGAGCTGCCCCAGTAAAGGTTATTTACAAGACTACCATTGTTTGTTGCTTCCATGGGAAGGAGGAAATAAAATAGACAACAAATATGTTCCATCATTCTTAGAACAGGTAACTATTGCAACAATTATATATGTTTTATGAGTGTGAGTGATGAGGATTGATTTGGTGGCAGACGGTTATAATGTTGTTCAACTAATTTGTAAACTTGATTCCAATGATTGGAAATTTTTGAGAGCTGATGGGTGATTCTCGGTGATTCAGCATGAATATGATTGTCCCTTTCACACTTAGCAAGATGTATTGCATAGTCCACTCCTTGCTGTTCTTTTTTTCCTGTACTTCAGAGACCAGACCAGACAGTTTGTTTATTAAATGTGCACAAAATACTCAATTTTCTAGGCTCTTCTTTTTCATCAACAGCAGTCCACAACAGGTCTATCTATCTCAATCTCATTTGGATCAGGAGTCAGATGGGGTTTGGACTCAGAGTCAGGATTCAGGGTGGGACAACTTCAACAGCCAGAAGAAGGAAGTTAGGAACAATGGGCCCAACTGCGATTTTTGGCAGTGCGCGGGTGGGAGGCCCGCCACTGCTGCACACCCTCCCTATCAAGAGTCGCATCCACCTGCCCACAAAAGAGTAATTTTGTGGTCTGTCATCATGACAATCCCCATGGTGGTGTATCTTTCAAAGGCAACTGTGCCTTCCAAAAAGGCACCGTAAAGGGAATGCCACACAGGACTATAAATTCCATACCATGTAGGAACTGGAGTGCATGCAAACAGGGGGGCACATGTTGTGGCCCCTTGCTTGCATCTCCAGGCTTCTTTCAGCACTGCCATTCTTTTTATGGTGAAAATACTTCCATAAAATGGTGGTGTTCCTGAAACTTGTAATATACAAGGTGGTGCCACAGCAGAACCAGCTGCATATTACAGTGCCCTTGACCGACGGGCTACCACCAGGGAACAGTGGTTCTCTGGCCGAGCCTGTGGTCAATTATGGTGTGACCACCCAACTTGTAATTGGGTGGTCAGACTGCCCATTCATTGGTGGCTGGACCTTCACCAACGCACCACCACAAGCTGTAATTAGGCTCAATACCTATCTACTTCAAAGGGAATCTAACATGACTCAAAGAGGCCTACTCACACATATGTACTGGAGAGGGGTGCATTGATTTGGGAAATACCAGGTAGTGTTCTGGGTCAAATATAAAACTGCTCTAATGAAGTGGTTGTGGTCGGAAGAACTGTAACTGGAGACAGATATGACACATGATGGATGCACGTAGCTAAATGTTATGATAATAATAATAATAATGACAGTTGTGAGATTGATCAGCAAGGTACATGCAGTTACTTGTATGGGATTGGTTGAAAAATTGTTCTCACTTCTCAGTTAATCACACATGAATGATCATGATGGCAGCATCTCATGCTCTTGCTCTGCCTCTTGGTCCACTTCCCATGAACCTTACCTACTATTTGACTACAATATCGACATTTACTATTTCACAATCCACAGGCCTTCTCTTCTTCTGTACGAAAGCTTCATAACACCCCTGATTACCTTAACAGGATGGTTAAGCCATGCTCCCAAGTTGGACATTTTGGGAAAAAGAATGCAGATGCACCACCCAGTTTTGCATTTGTATACAGTATCATTTTTCTTTTAACAATCAAATGTATTTGAACTGTGTGTTTCACTCCTCTCTAATTTGTATTTTCCAAACCTAGATGACAGAACAATTGGATACAAACTTGGGACTCTGGGGCTGAATAACTGTATTGCATTTTACTGAACTATGTCATTCCTTCATTTTCTTCCACAACAGGTTTGATGATGAATATGTGCTGCTCATCAACCTGATGAATATTTTGCTCTGTATTGATTGTATTTTCCACACCTTTCCCCAATTACCTGTTTCCATCCATTCATCAAATCCTTAACCCTCTTTCCCCAGGATGATATATTGAGGTGTGACTTATGAATTTACTCCATAAATTGATCACACACTTGGTGGGTGGGATGTGTAAAAGCAGCAACAACATATTGTGGGGTTTCTTACCTGAACAATAGCCCACGCCGCCCCACTTGCGTACCTAGGTATAATAGTGATAACATCATCATAGTGCAGAGTTAGATTAGATAGTAAAAGTTTGCACTCTCTGGCCTGATTCACAAAGATAAAGTGTCACCATTGCAGTAAGTTCACTCTTGCAGTTTAACTTGACTACCAGCACTTTTCAAGAGTAATATCCTTCCAAGTAGGAACTAACTTGTAGTAAAAAGTGTAACTCAAGTTTAAAATGTTAGGGATTACTTACTACTCGCAAATTTACTAACCATGATGTTACTGATGCAAAAGTTAATAGTCGTAAACTTACTCTGTAAATGAACATCAAAAGTGTAACTTTACCTTCCTTGAATCAGGCCCTCCATGTCCTACTTAGATAATCTGTGCAACATGGAGTAACCAAAACTTCTCCTCCTTAGCTCTGAATCCTGACTCGAGGTATTTGTAAGATTAGTTTTATTCATTTTTTTTTTAAATTAGACCCAGGATTGCTTAGAAATTACTACTGCTGCTGTTTGTAATGAGACAATGTTGTCATGATGGTTTGGTCTCAGTCTTTGATCACCCACTAATTGTGTGTGTTTTCTAGTCTAGTTGCTGTGATGGATAATGTTTATGAATAATCAGACAGTTTGGATTTCACCTTAATCGGATTAAGTGGGAGTGGACCTTGCTTTGTGATGTCTTCCCTGTTAGCACAAGAACACTAAAACTACAACCATTAATAAGAAAGCTATTTTGGTAAATCCTTCAACAAGGTTTGCGAAGATTGTGCGAGATACCATCTCTTAATTAGTTCAGGTAAGAACTTGAAGAGCTAGTTAATAACAGTTTTTGCACAGTGTTTTATAATGGCATCAACAAGCAGTCAGCAGCCGTACCAGCACCACACAGTCAGTTTTTCCAATAGGGACCATCCAGCACTAAAAAATAAATCAATTGATTGGAAGTTTTTCCAGATTCCCTCAAGTGAGAAAAAGTTACTGTGAAGCAGGTCCAATGTAATCTCTGTGATGGGATCTTATCAATGGATTCTTTCCAAAAAGTACTCACATGGCACAAGCTCCATGCTTAAACATGCAAAAACAATCTATCCTTGGCACCTGGCAAGGGTAGCAAAAGGGTATGATGCCTCACAACCTTCAACATCTGCTGCAGTACAGGTAGCACTTGTGGCTCTACTACCACCTGAAGTTGCCGCACAAGTCCCAACAAGAGTTCCAGAACTGTAACAAATTGCAACATATTTTACAGTGTGCAACAAACCATTCACTGTGGAAAAAACAGTACACTGCTGCTGGATTTCAGGCTGCAAAAATCCATAAATGTAATTATTTTCTTTAACTTCTTGCATAAGTCCTGTGTAGTTTGTTTTCACAGTTTATTTCCTACAGTTGCCATTTCCAAAACAAAGAACGGGTTACTCAATCACAATGGTGATGGATATCCCGTCTGCCGAAATATAAATCCCATAGAATATAATTAGATGTATATTTTGGCAGAATCTTGTATATCTGTCACCGTTGTGGTGGAGTAACCCATCTGCTGAGATCTAAATCAGACCCAAAATCTTAAACAAACTGAAAAAAAGTTTGAAAACTCCAAAGAAATAATGGTTCTTGTCATAATCATTTTTACGATATAAACAAAAAGAAAAACTATATGATACAAGTTTGTTTGTAAATGTATGAATATCTATTGCCATATGTCTACATATATGTCAATTTCACAGGATGTTTCATTATAGGGGTGTGTCAGGTTTTGTGTGAATATGACAGTACGTTTATCAGTCGCTGCATGGGTGTGTGAGTGGCTGTATGGGTTTGTTAGTGGTTGTGTGAGTGCCTATATGGGTGGGTGAGTGGGTGTGTGAGTGGGTGTATCAGTGTGGGAGGGCATGTATGAATAGTTGTGTGGGTGTGTTAGTGGCTGTGTCAGTGTCAATGTGTAAATGGGTGGCTGTATCAGTGTGTTAGTAGATGTGTGAGACACTATATGTGTGTATGAGAGAGTGTGTGGGCTGGTGAGTGGCTCATTTCATGGTGGTATTGGTGTGTCAGTGGCTGTATCAGTGTGTGAGTGGACTGTGAGTGGCTGTATGGGTCTGTGTTTGGTTGTGTGAGTGGATGTAGTGGTGTGTACCTGTTTGTGTGAATGTCTATTTCAGTGTGTGGCTGGGTATGTGAGTGGGTGTTTTAATGTGTGGTGGGTGTGTCAGTACCAGGAGCAGTATGTAGTTGGGTGTGTGAGTAGGTGAGTTGGTGTGTGAGTGTGTGTGTGAGTGACTGCATCGATGTATGAGTAGCCATATATTGTGTTTGGCCGGTTGCATGAGTGTCTGCATCGGTGCGTGAGTGGATGTGTAAGTGGCTGTATGGGTGTGTGAGTGGGTGTCTGGGTGTATGTTTTGGTCAGTAACTTAATTTTACAGTGGCTACATGTATGCATGAGTACGTGTGTGAGTGGCTGTGTCAGGGTGTGAGTCGGTGAGTTAGTGTGTTTATTAGTGTTTGGCTGGTGTTGTGAGTGGGTGTATCAGTTTGTCAGTGTTTGTATTAGTGCATGTGAATGGTTGTATCGGTATGTGAGTGGATGTCGAGGTGGCTGTATCAGTGTGTGAGTGGCTGTATGAGTATCTTATTGATGTATGAATGGGCATATGAGTGGCTTTAAGAATGTTAGTCTGAGTACATTAGTGCCTTTAAATGTGTGAGTGTGTGTGAAAGTGTCTGTGTGGGAGTGTGGGTGGGTTTCTGAGTGGTAATGAAGTCTTATGTAACAATACTGAAATAACTAGTTAATAAGCCATGTTACTCCAATAGATGGTGCCATTCAGGTGTATAAAAATAAAAATAAACACATTTTAATTAGTCTTACAGGTTATCAATGTATTAATTCAACTTAGAAATTTGAATAATTCACATCTTTGTGCTTGCAACAGATCATTACACCTTTTATTTTCCCTTTTTTACTGTTCTTAGCGAGTGGAGTTTGCAGACGTGCACTATGCGGAATTTGGTGGAGTAGCTTAAAAACTCTGTGGAATTCTACAGAGTTCTGCTCTGCCCTAATTGTTTAACACCTTTCTTGCTATCTGACTGTCTCCCTGCACCAACTGCAATAATATGACCCATAAGTACAAGATCACCAAAAACCAGCACAGCTGTAAAACTATCTATGAGGCACTTGAGAGCAATAGTTGTAAGATAAATATATTATGAACACAAAATAAATGTCTCACCCACACCAGGGAATAACAGGGTAATTAGGGCCAGGGCATGCATTTCTTCTAATTGATTTTCAGACCGATATCATGTCTTTTTTCACCAAGCTTTCTTGATAATGTAAAAATATAAAATGCAAAACTGCAGATGAAAAATTAATAGAAATATAGCATCAAAAAGTGCAGCCATGTCTTGCACATGCCTTGCAGTTGCCTTTTTTATTTATTTTGAACTTACGTCCAGGCTCAGATCTCCCTTCTTTAGGTGCCAGCACTATCAGTAACAAACCAGCTCAATCAACACCAGCAGCCTTTTATTTACGCAAGGTACATCACAATGGGGTCTAAGGCACTAGTATGAGGCTGGATCTCTCTATGTAGCAGGGGCTGCCAGATTGCACTCTGCAGCTGATGCTGATCCGCTCTTCTGCTCCCACAGCAACTCTGGGATGACATTTCCAAAACAAAGAAGATGACAAGTTCTTTTCCATGGAGCTCTGGTTGACAGTTTCCTTTTTTATTGAGGACAGACACCTCATGAGTAAATAATGTCCATGTACATGTCCCGCCCCTTTGTGCAAATAGAAGATAGACTGAGGCGAGCGCCTGGGTCCAGGGTCGTCATTGCCAGTGGTCTGGCTCCCCAACCTCACTCCATCCCCTGCTCCTGGGCTGCCAGGGACAACCAAGAGAGGGAGGCCTGGAACTAAATCTGGTGCCAGTACAGCCCATAAGCATCAGCTTGCAGCCTCTCATCGCCGACTGGCAGAAGTCTTTGTTGGGGGTTGTCTTGCCTGCCTCAGGGAAACATTTTCTTAATTTTGGGCCAAGGTATGGCCATAGGCAATGGAGACTAAGTCGTAAAGTTAGGATTTTGTCTCAGTTAAGCTTAAGTTTGCCTTAAGTTTAACTTAATATCAAAATTTAAGATTAACTGAGACAAATTCCTAACTTTAGTACTCCTAAATACCTTCTGTGAATACTGAAAGTCGTAAAGTTTGGATTTCTTCTCAGATTACTTTTGTGAACCGGGCCCTTGGTAACTTCCAAGGCAGTTTTTGCTTGAATTAAAGTTGCTAACTTTACATTCTGCCCATCTACTTTCACTTTTTAGATGTGCATTGACCAAATGTAATAAAACTCCTTCATGTAAATGATAGCAATAGTGCATCATTTTTTTCCAGAAATAGATGTATATCCTGCTTTAAAGTTTGCAATCTCAGTTTGTAATTTACTTCCATCTGCTCTGCATCATTGGAGTATTATAATAACATACTTCCCACTTCTTAAAGTTGACAGAAGATCTTTTTGGAATTTTGGGCATACATTTTTTTGTGTAGTTTGTCTCAGCAATCTGGCAAAAGTCAAACTTTTGCCATCTGGTAATGATAAATAAATAAAACACTCTAAATCTATTACTTTAGTTGATGTGTATGAGCAAACTTTATATTCATGGTTCCATGAGTAACTAAGTCCAAAAACTAATCAATAGGTATTTCCTCTTCTTATACACCATCACCAACAGAAACTCCTGTGCATCCTCCTGAGTGTTGATGTAAACTGTACAGACCCAGTACCTATAGCTACAAGGTCTCAAATGCCTAATTCTGCCACTACGCTGATGCTGTAACAAAACAGACATTGCAGAATACATTACCTTACATTCTTTGTTTTCAATTGCATCTGCATCACAAGGTAATTTAGTACACAATAGCATAGTAGTTCACACCAGTGGGGTTTGCCAACTGGTAACCACCAATATCTCACTCAATTTCAATTTCTCTTTCTTAACACCTTCCTTCTTCTCTTTGAATTCCTTTTTTGCCACAGCATCACGACATTGCTTTGAAAGTTTCCTCTTTGGTCAGCTGGACTGTTTCTCTAAACTGAATACTGTCCTAAATGAAGTTCATAAAGGCTTATTAATTGGTTATATATTTGTTTACTCATCTTGATTCTGCATTTACTCTGTTATCATAAAATACAATCAGATATAAAACAGACAATGTCCTAACCTAAGACAAATCTACATATGACATGTCTTCAAGCTGTATGTAAACTTAAACCTTGTGATTTATGAATAGTAACAGCATATGCTAAAGAAACTGATTTTTTTCCATCTAACATCTTTCACAAGCAAAATATCTTGCTTTCTCCTTCTCAGTCTCCACACCATTCATTGCAATAACCTCCTTATTTTCAATGATTAGTAGTCAAAAAATATGTTATATTTAAAAAATGTACATTATAAAAAAAGTAGTCCCCTCGAAGTAGCGCCGGCCGCAACCTGCGTGCTGATGTCAGGAGCGCGGGGAGGTGCGGCGTCCAGGACCACGAGGAAGAGCGGCGGACATGGCACGGGGTAGGAGCGGTGATGAGCGGCGGACATGGTGTGGGGGAGGAGGTGAGGAGCAGCGGACCGGCGGGAGGAGCGGTGACCAGCGGCGAGGAGCGGTGAACTGAGAAGCGGCGGCTGAGGTAAGGCTCTGGGGGACAATGTCGGGCAGGAGGGGGTAGGGGTAGGGGCAGGCGGGGGACGGGGACTTACACCAAAACAGAAGGAGGAGCGGTGAACTGAGGAGCGGCGGCTGAGGAAAGGCTCCAAGGGACAATGTCGAGCAGGCGGGGTTCAGGGCAGGTGGGGGACGGGGACTTATACCAAAACAAAAGGATAGAATTTGGATCGGCTGAGGTAAGGCTCCGGGGGACAATGTCGGGCAGGCGGGGGTCGGGGCAGGCAGGGGACGGGGAGTTACAACATAACAGAATGGTACAATTTACATCGGCTGAGGAAAGGCTCCGGGGGACAATGTCGGGGCAGGCGGGGGTGGGGGCAGGCGGGGGACGGGGACTTACAGCATCTGCCATGGAGATTTCTGCAGAGCGCCTCAACAATGGGCCTTTTTGACATCCGGGGAACAATGTTGGGGCAGGCGGGGGTCGGGGCAGTTGGGGGAGGGAGCGGCCGGGGGCTGCTGAGTAATGTCGGGGCAGGCGGGGGTCGGGGAAGGCTGATTGCTCCCAGACAAGGTCGGGACCGGCTGCTAGTATATATGTATATATATATATATATATATATATATATATATATATATATATATATATATATATATATATATATATATATATTGGTACACGTTCCTACTTTCATCCACGAGTTCGGAATAAAACGGCTGGCACGCTGGTATCCAAATTCAAGATTTATTACACCAAACCCCCCTCACCCCAACAGACGCGTTTCGCCTTTGCAGGCTTCGTCAGTGTTACGTTTGTGCCAAATACATGTCGCCATTTTAAGTCATTAGCCAGTTGAACATTGTCATAGAAATAGAAAAAGGCTACTAACAAACAAAAAGATGGGAGCCATCTTGTAATGTGCAAATTGCATAGTAATTCGTGACTATCAATGGTGACTAAAGGTAAAGTGCATAGTGCTGATTAAAAACATTTAACGTAAATCAATTATTTAACAGTTCTTGAACACAGTAAAATTCATACGTGCATACAATTCTGTTATTCATTAAATTATATATGAAATTTCTATTTCCAGTGTCTCTTATCGATTTATAACCAATAAAGTGCGGAATTGTTAGGAAAAATAGTTTCCTATTCAGCATGGTGCTAGTTATTTAGCCCTGAATGGACAATTGCATTAGCAGCACAAACAAACTAGTAATGACATACAGATCAGTAGAAGAATGGACTTATTATTTTGAAGTGATCTTAAATAATATAAGTCCTGTTGTTGTATGTGTCAGTTTCTATATATGTCTCAAAGGTGAACCCATATTTCTTCATTATTGTTCAGTCCCCACGGAGTCATGGTTTTAAGACTGATGATGTGCTTTGACTCAAGGATGCGTAGGGACTTGTCTCTGTCTCCACCCCGCTCTAATTTGGGTGCCTGATCCATACAATAGTAACTAAGTTTCTCCCAGTCACTTTGGTGGTGTTCGGCAAAATGGCGGGTAACAGGGTATGTTGTATCCCTGTTGGTAATTGCCCGCATGTGCTCTAGGATTCTTAGTTTAGCAGGTTTTATAGTGCTGCCAATGTATCGCAGCTTGCAGGGGCAGGTCAGACAGTAGATGGTATACTCTGAGTTGCAATTAAGCAACTGTTTGATTTTTATATTGGGTTTCTTTTCACCTGTGCGGTTGGGATACTCTGACATTTTACTACTGAATCTGCATGCCTTGCATTTTAGACAAGGAAAAAAGCCAGTTGATTTGGATAGTTTGATGGGTTGGGTCGCTGTTCTGAAGTGGCTGCGGACCAGATGGTCTGCCAGAGATGGACATCTTTTGTATGTAATTAATGGTCTCTGTGGCAGATTCTTTTTTAAGATTTTATCAGCGGTGAGTATATGCCAGTGTTTTTTGAAAATGTTAACAATTTCTCCTGATTTGGTATTGAACTCAGTGATCATTCTGACCTCATCAGGTACCTCTGCTTTTGATTTAGATGTTAGGAGATCCCTCCTGTTGGTGCCTGAGGCTTTCACACTGGCCTGTTTCAAGATGTTTTTATTATACCCTCTTCTCTCAAACCTCTTATTTGCCTCAATAGTAGCCTGCATGTTATCTCGTTCTAAAGAACAGTTTCTCTTTAGGCGGAGAAATTCGCCATATGGCACATTCTTCACCAGGCTCTTAGGGTGGTACAAAACAGTGTCCTTTAGCTATGTACCATTTCATCTCAAACCCCAGCCGGCGTTCACTCATAATGGGGAAGGTGTTTATTTATCATGATCAGTTATCCTCTTTCAATTGTCCTCTTGACACAATTGTGGCATTGTTTTTTTTTTTGATTTTGACGAGGTTTAAACAACTGCAAAAGACCCAAATACAAAATTTTCTTTTTTTAGCTGTCTGGCAAATCAGTTTTCCATGGTGAATTAGACTAGCCTTTCTGGGTCACACCAAACACACATTGCAACAAATTACTAAAGGTGGGCGGAATTTGGGTATTTGCATTATGCAAAGTTCAGCAAAATGGTAACAAATCTCCGCGAGCTCCACAGAATTCTGTGAGCATGCGTAATTACTTTTTCCGCCCATTAAATAGCCCATAAACTTGCCCATTGTAGTCCCCAATTGGCGCGGCCATATTATTTCACTTGTCCCGCCCACCCGCAATGCATGTTTCCTGTTCGCGAACGCGGATTTCCAATGGCACGTCCGAATGACGTGTTGGCGAGAGCACACACTTGTGGGATCTCGTGGCACATGCAAACGGATAGGAAAACTCGTTGGCGAACCAAGGGATCCCGGTAAGTCACTCCCCCGTGTGCAAACATGCATTTTGAAAGCGCGAACAAGGAAAAAATTCTGCTACGCCGCGGATCTTGGAATTTTCAGCAGTTCTGCGTTCTTCGCAGAATGCAGAATTGCCAAAATTTGGCAGATACTGCGAGCGGAGCGGATTTTACCACCCAGGGTTACGAATTACTCCAAATTTTCCGTCATCTACATATTCTGTATCATTGAATCTATATGTATAGTACTGGATTACTTCATATACACATTCATTTTCTAGATGTAGCAATGCAAAAAGATGATGGATAGAATGTTGATCGTTGTCAAACATTCACCCCCAGTACAGAGATTTGGGCCTAAATCCATATTATATTTGCTCACCATGCTATTCCAGTTTGGATCCATCCATATGCAAATCAGTCTTGGCCTTGCTCTCCTTGGCCCGAACTGCCAGGCTAGGTCCTCCTTAGACCGGATACAAACATCCTCAGACCAGTTTTAGGGTATCACCCCATATTATTTCTAGACGTACACTCCATTTTTTGTAGTAAGAATCCAACATATTTGTTTTTACAATGTCAGTACTATGTGGCTCAAACTCTGCAAAATATCCAATTTCTGGAAAACTTTTCAAAACTCGGTTCCAACTTGATTTTATGAATAGACTCACTCAAACAATTCCTTGTGGTTTAGAAGATAAGCTGGTAGAACTCAACTAATCACATTATTCAAAGGAACCAATTTCTATACGCGGAAGCATCTTCAAACTGAATTTGTATAATATTTTTAGTTTCAGAGTTTTCAGGAGAAATCTTTTCCCACACATCTCTAGTCTTTGTCTTCTTATATTTTATGAAGAAACATATTGAGTAACAGTTATAGAGTTGTGTGCCACAAATGTAATGTTCTTTTTGGCATTCCACATTTTCATAACCAAAGGATTGTAGTCATTAATATATTTTGAAGCCTCTGTTCTCCTGAGGCTGTAGTGTTTTTGAGCAAGTGTATGTCTTACTGCAGACATGAAACTGTTCATTCTTCCTTGAAATAACAAGTTTTGGCAATTCAAAATGATATTTTGTATAATAATTTCCTTTTGCTCTGTACTCCGCCAATAGCACTTTGCATATCAACGTGATTGGAAACACACTACTTGCTGCTTTAGACCTTTTTCCTCAATTTCATTTGGAATGCTACATGTAACATACTCCTCTATGAAAGTGTCTGTTCCAAATTTAGGTGTATCTTTTGCTCAAAACAGCATGTGAATATGAGGTGCTCCTCTTGCATACTGTTATTTTTGCCAAAAGAAATAAATAACTTCATCAATATGGGAGATTTTTTGTTGCAGATGAAGTACAACATGGCTTGAACTCTGTACTTAAAATACCTAAAAACATTTACAGGATCCAAAGAGCAAAGTTCTCCTGATGCCTTAAATTCTATGGGGCCAATTCTCAAAGGTAATCTGAGCCAACTTTATGACTTTTGGTATATACATAAGTCATTTACTAATCGTATCTTTGCGTGTCACTCGGGGTGGAATCTCCGCACTTGGGGTTCAATCTCCGCACCAAAGTCCAGAATCTCCGCAGCGGGCTGGAATCTCCACACCCGGACTTGAATCTCCACACTTGGACCGGATTGGCCGTTGTCTTTAATGCTAACCACCTTGTAAGCGCTTGGGCCAGAAGAAGTCTAATCACCTACACCTGCAGTCAATTGACACCACCTGCAAGACCTGCTCTAGAAAACCATATAAAAGCAGTTCACAAACAAGGTCCAAGTTTGGCCACATTGAGTTTCTGCGTGCCTGCTCTGCGCCTTACTTCTGGAAAGGCTACACCAGAGAAAGAAGAGAAATTATACTGAGGAGGAGACTACCATGATCTTGGAGTTTATTGTGAGGCATCACACATGGCTCCATGGTTATACCCTTATAACATCAGTGGCACACAGAAGGCAGCCGTGGGCAGCATTTAGCCACTGCATCTACATCATTGAGGGAGGATGTCCGCACTGTCAATGACATAAAGAAGAAGTGGCAGAACAAGAAGAGGGTGAAGGAGAAGTATGCTAGGACTGAGATGGCTAGAGTTCTCCTTGAGGTACACTCCAGATCCTGCCTCTGCCTCACTCCGCTAAAGGAGGATGTCCTACGCCACATGCTCCATGGGCTGCCTGTGAGTGATGTTCATAATGTGGTACCAGGTAAATGTGATGACAACATGGATATAAAATGTCTGTCTGCGTTTGAACACAATTGTGACTATGGAAGTTGTCCCAAGTATGTATAAAAAGCATAGTGAGTCAGATCCTCATGTGTCTGCTTCTGTACATTGCACCACAAGTCCCAGTATTCTTTAGATGGAAACAGCACTGCTGGCGAACATACCTAACACTGGTAAACAGCAATAGACAAAGTGCCCCTTCCACTTGGCCTGCGGCAGCTGGTACAAGTTAGAGCGGTGGGGGGGGACATGGGAAAATTGACAGACAATGGAATGGGGAAAATAAAATAAAAAGCCTAATCAAAATCACTTACCTTGCGTCCCCGCATCACCGAGCACAAGGTGAGTGTTTTTTTTGTTCATAATTTCATTTTCCCATTCAGTTGTCTGTCTAGTTTCCCCCTGCCCACCATGCCCCCCCCCCCCACCCCGCCTCACCACTGCTCCTACTTGCACTGGCTGCAGCTGCACTTAGCATTACTGTTATCATGTAGTTGCAGTGAGAACATTTCTGACAAGTTGCACATGTACATTTTTGGTTTGCTGACTTTTCTCTGTTCTCTTCAATTGACACATTCAACCAGAGTACAGTAATCTACTGTAGCAGACGTCCCTGCATCTGCTGGGAGGAAACAACATTGTCCGCAGCTATCCATCCAGCTATCACAAACTCTTAAGTAAAACTGGTTAGGAGAGGGTCTAAAAGCCTACATTATTAGCAGACAACACATGGACATATTACACATATTTAATCAACAGTGCCAGAACTATGAACTTATCTCTGAAACCAAGTGCATCACTTGTGGCAACTGGAAAGTTGACTGGTAAGCACAAATATCTTTGTAGGCCCAATATTGTTGTCCAGGATTACAGTCTCTTCAGTGACATCTGCTACAAGGTTGGCTGTGGCATCTGGCCAGGGACCACACACTGGGCAGATGTGGGACCCTGGTAAGTAAACCCAAGGAAGATATACCAGAATGCTCATAAAATGTGGATTTAATGTCTGCAGTATGCTGTATGTGTTCAACATCACTGTTGTCCCACATCTCAACATGCCCCCATATGGCATTTTACATCATATCATATAACAACATGGTGGCTAGTGAAAGGATAACATTAAATGGCAAGTGAATGCAATATATACATAATGGACTATATTGTGCCTCATGAAGAGGAGTAGCGACAACTGGATTGCAAGTCAATGATATGAAAATTCTCAAGGAAAATCACAGGGCAGAAAATGTATGGAAAATTGATGTGGACGAGGGTCGCACTGACGACAGTTAGGTTGTGTTGTTTTAGAAGGGGTGTATGGGCAGCTAAGGTTGATGTAGAGGAAGTGAAACATATGTATCTGGTAAGCCTTCCATAAACTGTTTCCTTATTTTGGATTCTCCATTCCCTCCCCTTCTTCCCTTCCCCCCTCCCCTACCCCGCTCCCGCCCAAAACCCTCCCTTTTGTCTTATTCCAAAGATCCAAATACCTTTCTGCGTAGCATCTGTAGTTGGTTTGCAAAAAGTTACATATATACCATTTCAGTTATGTGAGTGTCATGTGTCCCTGCTTGCACATTAGTCATGCAAATCATTAAGTATCGTGTCACTTCCCTCTTCAGCCGCTGGATCGCAGACCAGCTCTTCAGCTACTCCTCCGAGGAGCAAAGATCAGCAGTTGACCTCAGTTGGATTGCAAAGCAACACAGCCCTGTGGCTGAAGCTGTTGAGTTTGCTTGTGCATTGTACATCTCCATTTAACACCTCTTTACTATGGTGTGAGCTGATAAGTGTAGGTCTACCCAAACCAGGTCAAATGTGCAGATCATTGATGCAAAGTATAGTAAAAATCAACCCTTGTGTTGCACCACAGTATATACTAGGTCAATTACTTATCCTGTTGCAATCGCTGTCTTCCAGGTGATGAGCTCGATGAGGACAATTAATCCCCCATCAATGGTGGGGTACGGGCAATTAAAGGGGAGAATCCACTACTCTTGCAAGCAGCAATTTCAGCTGCCAGTACTGCGCAATAGGAGGAGGAAGAAAAGTTCCAGAGGAGGTTGTTGAATTGGAGGATTATGGAGACTATCTGGCCGTACTCACAGATGAGGAGTAAGATGCCATGACCAGAACATTTGTTACCCTGGCCAAAATGTGTAAGGCCACCCCCCTCCACCCAGCAAAGTGCCTCAATATCCAAAGCCCATGATTGCCTGTTCTCAGCATAGCACTACCCAGTCAGAGTTCTCACACTTCCCATCACAGATATCACTCCCTCATAGCCCTCACATCCCCTACACACTCCTCCCTATACAGTGCATCCCTGGCATTCTCTCTACCATCTAAGGGAGGCACCTCCCCCGGTGTGGTGCAGGTATCCCCTGGTCACATAGCTCCTGTCCACAGACTACCACCTTCCACCCTCCGTGCTGCTGGTAGGTCTGAAGGTCGTATCCATGGACATCCCATACGGAGGGGGCTAGCTGGTGGCCATTGTGGCCAATGGGAGGAGGGGTTCTTCCAACAACAGGATGATGTGAGGCAGGATATTCGTGTCATAGTGGCTACCCTGTCAGACATGTCTGAGGCACTGAAGGACATGCGCCAAATTCCTCAGGTGGTTGAAAGACTGACCCAGGTGTTGGACAGGATGGATAGTTGTTGGCAAGATATGTCCAAGAAGATCAATGACATTATGTCCATCCATAGGGAAGACAGTGCAAGACACCATGCCTGGCCATGAAGATGATGGAGGGTATTCTGCGCTCCACATGTGGCGCCTCCGTTCCGCATGTGGAGAATATGCACTCAGGCCAGAGATTTTCGAAACGGACCAGAACCCAAAATATTCAAACCGCTAATGACATACAGGAAGTGGTAGTTAGGAAATTCATCACAGGAAGGGAAGTTGCTCGCAGCCATTTTCTGTTCATTCTAACACATCCTCTGCCACATTTCACATCCTCTACCATCCTGCTGCTCTGTAGCAGAGTTTCTGAAAATGAACCGTAACAGTTTTACACAGAGAGGAACATTAGAAACATGAGACAAAAGGTAGAACAGACCATTAAATTATACTTGGACAGGGAAAAGGGTGTATCCAAATACAACATCCCATCCCAGAAGAATTTGCTCCTTTGCAGTATGGTACATGAACTCCATATTTTGGGCTCAGCTCAAAAGTTGACTTAGTGTTACGATAAACTTGGGGGAACTAGTAGTATGTATCTCAGACACATAGGGCCTGATTCACAAAGCTCATCATCACTCACGGTGGGGGCCCTTCAGCTGTGGGGAAGTCATTTTAGTTGGGGGAAAATACTCCACAGTGCAATAGCTAGATCCTTTTGTGAATCAAGCACCTATTGTCAAAAGGTCCTGAGAGGTCTCACACATGCACATACATTTAATCCTCTGAGAAAAATTATTCCTTGGCGACAGTTGCCTAAATATTCATGGAGTTCATCTCTAGCACCTTGAATAATTTTGAGGGCATGTTGTATCCTGAGCTGACAAAGAGCTTGCTGACGAGTATTTGCTTCTTCAGTAATAACTCTATTTTGCTTAATGGCATATTGTAGCAGTATGACACGTACATATGTTTTCATAGTGTCCCATTTTATTGTAGGGGAAGCCTATCCTCCATTACCAGTGAAAAATTCCCTAAGTGAACCTGAAATAGATTGTATATACTTGGTATTAGTTAGTAAATGCAGAGTTAAAGTAAAGCTAGGCCTATCAGGCTTATCCCATATCAGAGAAGGTGAAAAATGTAAACAAATTGAGTTGTGATCGGAGACTACCCTTGGGCATACAATCATCTTCATGTTATCTAACAGTAGATGTTTATTAAAATCCTTATCTATGATTGAATAATGCTTGTGTGGGTGGGTGAGAATAATATGCAAAGCCAGGGTTAGATGGAAAGAGAGTCACAAATACCCGTAGCTTAATCAGATCAATAAGAGAAGCACTAGTTCTAGGTTTATGAGAGGTTGCTGACGAGCATTTGCTTCTTCAGTAATAACTCTATTTTGCTTAATTGCATATTGTAGCATTATAACACGTACATCTGTTTTCATAGTATCCCATTTTATTGTAGAGGAAGCCTATCCTCCATTACCAGTGAAAAATTCCCTAAGTGAGCCTGAAATAGATTGTATATACTTGTTATTAGTTAGTAAATGCAGAGCTAAAGTAAAGCTAGGCCTATCAGGCTTATCCCATTTCAGAGAAGGTGAAAAATTAAAATAAATTGAGTTGTGATCTGAGACTACCCTTGGGCATACGGTCATCTTCATGTTATCTAACAGTAGATGTTTATTAAAAACCTTATCTATGATTGAATAATGCTTGTGTGGGTGAGTGAGAATAATATGTAAGGCCAGGGTTAGATGGAAAGAGGGTCACAAATACCCGTAGCTTAATCAGATCAATAAGAGAAGCCCTGGTTCTAGGTTTATGAGAGGGAACCCTGCGGTTGGTGGAATCAATGTTGTATTCATTACATAGGTAGAATCCCCCATTACATCCAATTCTCCCACTCAATCCAATAATTCAAATGAAAGTTTATCAAATATTTTAGGGTCATCAATATTTGGTCAGTAGACAACACAGAGCCCAAATTTAAATGAATAAATAATAAGTTGTACCAACACCCATCTCCCCCTGGATTCAGCAGCAGTTTTAATACCTGCCAATCAAATTGTTTAGAGGATAGTACAGCAACTCTGGAGAACTGCAGCCTTAAGGCCCTGTGGTGCAGGGTACGCCTAAATCCCCGGGATTCACCTGCCTTGTCAAAACAGAGACACAGACTCTTCGTCTGGCGTAGAAGATGGTATTTATTAGCTGCAGCTAGTACAGTGGTCTTAGAAGTCGTCAATACAACGAGGTTCAAAAGAGACTGCCACTTAACTCTGTGGCGCACAGGTTTATATATCATACAGCACAATGCAAAAATGCAATCACACACATGCATGAGCTATAGGTAAACGTTATAAACAATACTTTAAGTCCAAAACAACTCAAGTTCCCGAGTATGTTTGTCACTCGACCCCTTAAGAAAATCATAAGTGAATCCACACAATTCGGTTTACTAGCGGGGAAAAACACCACTGTGTGTCGTAGACGGACAGTCGAGAAACAGGAGAATGCATGAGATGCGTAGCAAAGGACAGCAGATAAGATAACTTAAAGGAAAAAATGATGTGAAATGACATGTAGTCCGGACGGATATTATTCAGCTCAGACAGGAATTAGTGTACTCGGCCAGACCCTGACACTCGTTAGTAAACCTAGGCGAGGAAGCCACCTGACACGTAAAGCAGAAACGAAAAAAACATTGCGTTCGCCAAGCTGCCAGAGTGAGGGCAACACAAAATGGCGGCGATCTCAAAATGGAGGCTGAGCAGGAACGAACTCGTAATTTACAAAACCTCAGACCCTCCTTTTGCCATTACTCAGGCAAAACAAACCAACTCATGCTAATCGAGTCAGAGTCAATAGTAATATTCATGAAATCTTCAAGTTGTTGCTGAACCATCATTCTGATATTCTCTGTCTTCTGAGCAGCAGACCGTGGAACGCACAAGGTAGCCAACAGGCCACACACTGCAGGACCCCACTGAACGCACAAACAAGAGAATATGACAGCTAGAATTGCTCGAAGGAACGTTAAGATTTTCCGTCCCCAAGTTGACAGTATTCCCCAAAACCATCCCATAAAAGACCAATCTCCTTCATCCTGATGTATCGACTCTGAGACTGTGTGCAATTTGGAAATGGCCTGGTATACAGCTGGAGCGTCATCTGGGATATAAATGCAGCAACTAGATCCGATCAATCTACAGACACCTCCTTGATCTGCTAGAATCACGTCTAGCGCAATTCTGTTCTGAAGCGTCATAAGACGGTCCGCTTGAAGCTCTGCTGTAATGTTACCTATCGCACCTGCGGTAACATTAATAGTGGTCTCAACCACTCAAACCAATTGCCTAATGTGTCTGCTGTTAACCATTGGACCCCAAAAGGGGAGGAATCCCTTTAGGAAATCTCCTCCCTCTTGCTTTGGCATCGAATACGCCTCTACTATGTCTAACTCTGTGATGGTCTGACAAAGCCATATATGTAGGGGGCAGAAGAAAAGCAGTGTAGCAAGTTCCAGAAAAGTTAGAAGGTAACCAAGTGTAGGCTTGATCATTACAAACAAAGTATGTTCCTTGAGATGGAACTAGCGGAGGGAAATCAAGAGATGAAAGAACATATGTATATGTACATTTCTGGATATCAACAATCTTCTTGCTGTTAATCTGGAGAAAAAGATTTCCTTTATGAGGCACAGTCCACACTGGAGAAGACTCGCCTTTTCTAGTTTTATCGCTGAGAATGGAGACATAGTGGGTAACATTCCATCTATCATAAGCCTTCTTTTCATCCAATGGAATCTTACTCTTCTGTACAATCTTGGCCATTACCACTATGCTTTTTATCAAGGAACTATGACTAAAATCTAATCCTTTCCCAGGAGTTCTCACAGGGCTTCTAAGACTGTTGTGGTATGCGGCCGAAAACATTGTCAAATAGGCCCAAGCTGAACCTTCGTATGAAAAAGGAAGAACCAGATATGGCATTCCCTTTTGTGTATTATGTGGCATGAGTCCGCACACCCAACAGTCAGTCATATGAATGGCCAACTGATGTTGGTGCAACAACTGAATAAACGTATTATTCATATACTCGGCTCTCCTTATCTGTTTATGTGGGGGTAAAGTATGCATTTTATTTGAAAAGACAGAAAGTCGAGAAGGCAAAGAATCGTAGTATTAGCAACATTTCTTGATTGTAAGATATGAACAATCCATCCTGTGCAGGCTAATAAAATACACAAAAACATAAGAACACACAAAGCTACGCCAAATCGGCTACGTAATAGTTTACAATATTTTACTCTCATTTCTTGCTTCCTATTTTCCCTACCTATAATTATTGTACCATCCATCTATATCTAAAAAAAATGTCGCTCACAGCACTCTCTCCAATCACTCAGCTAATCACTTCTGTATACCTGAGGCACTAGCCGCTTACTAAAGAACAGAATCAGGTTACAGTCTGAGTCTCCTACCGTGACCCTGCGACGGAGACAGATGGCACATCCAATACTAATATTGAACAAAAAAAACAAAAGAATGTCTTTAATTAGTAAAAAGTGTTCAAGAGTTCAGTTCGTTGGGTCTTGGCCTTAAATTGTAACGTGTTTTGCTCGGCATGGTCTGATCTTTAAACAGTATTTCTGGGTTGGTGGTGTCTATTCGTCGATGCACAGGCACAGCAGCTTGAAGAATATCGTCATCCGCTTTTTCAGACTGAGTCCCATAAATCTGAGCATCACTGAACGTTACAAATTAAGGAACAGCTGCAATGTCCAATTCTCTTACACCACAACGAGTCCACTGGTCAAAGGGTAATGGAAGTGGCACTTTTTTGCAGTGCACTCCATGCACCCAATTGCGCTTTCCCACCACCTTGACAGCCGTGTGAGTAGCGAGCAGCACCTGCGTAGGTGGGGACCACCTAGGCTCCAAATTCTTGGTCCGTTGAAAGTTCTTCACACAGACCCAGTCGCGGGGAACAATGGTGTGACCTGGGTCTGTGGAGGCCTCTGGCAGAACATTTTGTACCTGTTGATGAATAACACTCAATTTAGTAGTCAAATCGTGCAGATAGTCAATTAACAGAGGATATGGTATATCTGTGTATCTTTTGGGGTGAGGGACACCCCAAACATTCGCTGGACGTCCAAATACCACCTCATATGGACTAAGTCCCATACTAGAGTGCACAGTAGTTCTGGTTGACAAAAGAGTTAGGGGCAGGGCATCAGGCCAAGCAAGACCTGTACTGGCTTGAATCTTCACCAGCTTAAGTTTGAGTGTACTATTGTAACACTCAACCAAACCCGCTGACTGTGGATGGTTTGCCGCATGGAATTTTTGTCTAATACCAAGACCAGAACACACTTTCTGCATAATCTGGCCCACAAATTCACTTCCATTGTCACTCCAGACAATGCGCGGCAAACCAAATCTAGGAAAAAAATCCTTAATTTGCACTTTAGCAGTTGACAAAGCAGTGTTATCTTTCAAGGGGTAGGCCTCTATCCAGCGGGAAAAGGCACATACCACCACCAGAACATACTTGAGGTTGTTACAGCGATCCATATGAATGTAATCGATCTGCAACACCTCAAAGGGATATGACGGGGGAGCAAAATGGCCTTCTGGAGTTGGGGTTCCTTTTCCTGGGTTATGCATTAAGCAAAAAATGCAACGTTTAAACATATTTTCTGCATATTTCGGAATTCCTTCATTCTGCCATACCGGAGCCAAAAGCTTGCATATGCCTTTTTCACTAATGTGAGCTGGGTCATGAGCCATAGTCACGACCGGCAACACATAAGCGTCCGGTAACAACCCTCGCTGACGTTCTGACAACTCTGTCCAACAACCCGTTGGATCTAACATTCCTGTCCTTTCTTTCCACATGCTCAATTCTTTCTCAGTAGCTTCTCCCTGAATCGTTTTCACACTCTCAATCGTATCTTCACACATTCCAATTTCGCTCACCCAATTTGCGGGGCCTGCCACATACATTCGGCTAGTGGTGTTTCTAGCTGTAGTTTTCCCTATCTCATCTGCAAAAGCATTTCCACGACCCACATCATCTGTGATTTTCTTATGTACGCTGCATTTTATGATCGCTATCTGTGCTGGCAAAGTAAGTGACTCAAGAAGATCAGTTACCAACTGACCATGCTGAATCTTTGTCCCATGAGAGGTGAAAAATCCTCTCTTCTTCCATAACTTTCCAAAACTATGCGTAACGAACACATACTGACTATCTGTATACACATTCACTCTCTTTCCCTTCGACAGTACACATTCTCTAGTCAAAGCTATCAATTCAGCTGCTTGGGCTGAATTATGTCCAAAAATATACCGTCTCAACAATAGTGCATAAGGTGGTAACAGCATAGGCAGAAGTGGTTTCTCCATTTGGAAGCTTAAAACAAGAACCGTCACCCATAGGATCCCGTCCGGGTCTTTGAGCGGAGTATCCTTTCAATCAATACTCCCCTTCGTCTCTTCTTCTGTTTGAAGAAAACAATCATGCTTTTCCTGATCATCTTTCTCATCTGGGAGTGGCAACATTGTAGCTGGATTTAATGTGTTACATCTTTTGATATGTACATGGCTCGCTAGAAGTGTCAGCTCATAACCAGACAAACGAGCACTCGTGAGATGCTGCGTCTTGGTTCTATTTAACAAAGTATCCACTGCATGTGGAACCATAACAATGAGTGTGTCATCTAATACTAATCCGGCAGACTATCTAATAGAAATTGCGTCAGCTGCTGTAGCTCTAAGACAACTGGGCAAAGCTTTAGCAACTGGGTCTAATGGAGTGGAGAAATAGGCACATGGCCTTTGCTTATCTCTGAATTGCTGTGTCAAGACTGACAACGCGCAACCTTCTCTCTCATGAACGTACAGTGTAAAGATCTTAGTATAATCTGGGGTACCCAACATTGGAGCGGAACACAGGGCAGTACGTAAATCAACAAAACTTTTCTGACATTCATCCGTCCAAGAGAGCGGATGGGGCATATCTTTCAGCGTTAATGCCACCAATGGTTTCGCCAAGAGGGAAAAATTGGGAATCCATTGTCTACAGTAGGAAGCGATACCCAAAAAGGCAAGCACTTCTCTCTGTGTGGTGGGCACAGACATTTGTGAAATAGCATGAATATGTTCTGGGGTCAATCGCCTTCCCTCCTTCGACAAGAGATGACCTAAATAGGTCACTTCTTGTCGGACATACTGTAACTTGGAGGGCGATACTTTATGATTCAAAACAGCCAAATGATGTAACAACGCCACAGTCACACTCCTACACACATCTTCTGTATCAGCAGCCACCAGCAAATCATCCACATACTGAACAAGCGTAGCACCTGGAGGCAAATGAAAGGTATCAAGTTGACATTTAAGAGCTTTACTGTAAATAGAGGGACTTTCACAATAGCCTTGAGGAGCTCTCTTGAAGCGAAAACTTGGGCCACCTAGCGAGAAACCAAAAATATCCCTACTCTCCTCAGCAATGGGAATGCTAAAGAAAGCATTCTTAAGGTCGAACACTGAAAACCAAGCTGCCGAAGCAGGAATCATCGTCAATAAGGCTGTAATGTCCGGAACAAGAGGGAACTGTGGTACCACTATTTTGTTGACTTCCCTTAAATCAATAACGAATCTATAGACAGGAGGCTGTGAAGTATCCTTCCTTTT
Source organism: Lissotriton vulgaris (assembly GCF_964263255.1). Lineage (NCBI taxonomy): Eukaryota > Metazoa > Chordata > Amphibia > Caudata > Salamandridae > Lissotriton > Lissotriton vulgaris. Next base: position 1,407,327,214 of record NC_141693.1, on the reverse strand, counting down.
AAGTATTGGAAGAACAGGGCTATTACAGACATTGCCTCTAGTCTCTTTGACCACACCTTTCTGAATGAAGTCATCAACAATGGCTAATAATGCTCTCTCTCCATCACTAGAGATACGATATTGAGGAATGTGTGGCATTCGAACATTATCCTTAACTGTGACGACATACGGTGGGATAGCAAGACGACCCATGTCATTCAGACCCGTGGCCCAAAGACTTTCTGGGAGAGAACTTAACTCAGGCGAAAACCTGTCCCGAGATAAATACATAGGGGACATTAATCTTTTTCCCAATGTGAGATACACACCAGAAGGGGAACAATACAATGTTGCATGCAACCTTTTTAGTAAATCTAAACCCAATAAGTTCTCATTACAACCAGTTGTCAATATCAGCAGAGCTTCCAAATCATAAGGACCAATCGAAACAGGCAGGGGGCAAGAAACCGGATTACAAACTGGAGCACCAGAGAATCCCACAGAAGTATTTATTAAGCCAGACAAAGGGGCACCAGGGAGTTTAGAATGAATAATCAAACTTCTCATCGCACCAGTATCCAAAAGAAACTGTTCTGAGACACCCATTGTATTAACAGTGACATATGGCCCATCTTGATCTACTGGAATCGACACAACTCCCTCACTTCGTCCTTGGCTGTCCTTTTCAGTCTGAAAATTGTCAGCCCTTTCTTCAACATAATAATCATCGTTGTAATACTGCGTAGACGGAACTGCCTGCTGGTCAAAGTAATTCGAGGTAGATGGAACACGAGAACGCTGCTCCTGAGAGGGCGTATCTCATCCTCTTCCCCTAGATACCATCTGAAAATTACCACGACCTCGAGAAGCAGACATCCCATTATTACGCTGTAACAGGAATGGACAATTACCTTTAAAATGTCCTTCCTCCCTACAATATGCACATTGATTAGGACCTAATGAAGGTCTCGGCGTAAAATACTAAGGCTTTTGTAACAATCTCTGAAACTGTGGGGGCTGCTGAAACTGAGAGTTCTGCTGATGCTGATTCGAGCGAGGCGGATACGCCTGTTGTAAAAGAACTTTAGTTTTCAAATCCTTATTTTTCTTCTCTTGCTTCTCCTTCTCCTCCTTATCCCTATTCTCATAATACTGTGCAGTAGCCAATATTTTGGCAGGAGAAGAGACAGCCCATGCACTTTCAGAACTCCAGTTTATTTGATAGTTCGGGGAGTAAATTATATACAAACTTGTCCACAAACAATCGCTGGCCACCCTCTACACTCAAATCCTGACCGCTATGGTCTATAAACGTTTCTTCGCAACGAGTGAAAAAATCCGAAACACTATCATCTTTCTTATCACAATTTACTCGCACCGCCGGCATCATTGTCTTCATTAACTCAATTATTCTACCTGGAAGAGCCGTAATCAGATCCTCGGGTTTTGCACCACCCACCTGATGCGCATCTGCAGCTCTAATAGCAGCCCAATCACCACTTAATTCAGCCAAATGATCTTCCCTACGAATCCACACCCATATACTTTGCGGAACAACATTCCCAAATAACATATCAATGTCGGCTAAATTGATAATACAAGCATCAACTGTTTGGGACAGTTCTTTGTAATATCCTGCAGGATTTTTACGGAGATCGGGAAGAGTTTGTTTAAGCGCTAATACTTCAGACCTCTTCCAGGGTTCGTGAACCCATATACGCCGGAAATTAGCAGGGACAGCAGGTGGACCAACCACTGCGTCTCTCCATACTGGAGGGACTTCACGCATCGGATAATTCTTACTACCCTTTTTGTTAACGAAATCAACCTCGGAAAAGGACAGGGATAGAAACATTGTTCGAAACGCAATGAGTCTAGTTACTGCTTCCTCAACTTGGTGTCCTACAATAAAACCTTTATCAAAATCACCTTGTAATTTCAGAAGGTCTGAAGGGACTGTATCTAACTCCATATCTTCCCAACCTTTGATAAGAGGTTGACACATAATATTGAAAACGTATCTCTGTGTGGGCTCACCCCATTGATGAAAACAACTCATAATATCATCTGTAGTATATTCTGGCCCATGCTCAATCCATTTGCGAGCGAGAGAACCCAGAGCTATTTTCTCATCCGCAAAAGGAAGCTGACAGCGGAATTGTCATCTAGAAAAAGCTGGAGACATTTTCAGGGACCTAACAAAAGGAGAAAATAAATTTGTAACAGCATCTGCTATCCTCCTCTGTGAAACAGGGGAATCCCTCGAAAGAATAGGGGGTATTACAGATGTAGAAGGCAATGGAGACTGAGACGTAGCATGTTGAAGAATAGGAGCGGGAGAAGGCGGGGGCTGATGTACAAGCTGTGAAGGCAAAGCAGAAGTAGACAAGAAAGCATTAAGGGGCTGAGCTGGTCGCTGGACAATCGGTAATTGAGCAACCACTTGTTGAGCAACAGGAGGGGTAACGGAGGTGCAGGCGCATTCTGAACATAGGGCGGAGGTGAATTCAATAAGCAAGTCATTAGGGGATCTTCTTCTAATTCCTTACTTTTATCTGAAGAGGAAGTAGGCAACATCGGATAGCATCTACCTATCGCCATACGATGTTGTCTCTCTGATATCTCTTTCGCATCATCTACTTCGTTATCTTTAAACTGCTGGGCAGCCTGAAGGACTGACATGTCTTATGCTTTCTTATCCCTTTTTGCTTGTTTAATTTCTTTCTGTTTGGCTTTTTTACGCCAGAGGCGAAAGGATTCGGGCTTTTCTTCTGAACAGAATTGTTTCCAAATTATCCAATATAGCAGGATCGAAGCTACTATTCTGTGGTCAACTCAAAACTCCACTATTTTTCATATATCGGACCCATGTTTGGTTAAAGGTAATGGGACCAATACCATGTTTCGAATAGAGCTCATAAGTCGGAGTTCCAACCGGAGGAATCGGGCATGACTCCTCCAACTGGGAATCCCTTGTACAACCCAAACAACAAAATCTTTTGAACTTACTCAGCCCAGGCATCGTCACTTCTCTAGACTGATCACAAACAACAACGGGTATAAATCAGTGACACAGTACAATCATACTTACCTCTTGGCTTCAGTTATTGCAATGACTGAACAAAGACTAAGAATAAAAACAAAACAAAGGTCTGTGGGAGCGACCCACCAAATACTTAACTAAAAATTGTTCTGCGCCAGCGAAGGTCGTCCATCGTCTCGCTCTACCAAAACTTCAGAAGGGTCCAAGGCAGGGCAACAGTCAGGGCAGCAGTCATCAGCAGCCGTCGGAGAGGAGTAGCAGCGCCGTTAAAGACCTTCAGTCCACTTCAGACATGCAGGGGTCGATTACCTGGTGCACTTCCTCTGGAGTTTTCCTGCAGGGCTCCTCACGACCCTCTGGCTCAACCGCTACTGCTGAAGTCGCCCCACGTTGGGCGCCAGTTGGAGAACCACAGCCTTAAGGCCCGATGGCGCAGGGTACGCTTAAATCCCCGGGATTCACCTGCCTTGTCAAAACAGAGACACAGACTCTTCATCTGGCGTAGAAGATGGTATTTATTAGCTGCAGCTAGTACAGTGGTCTTAGAAGTCATCAATACAACGAGGTTCAAAAGAGATTGCAACTTAACTCCGTGGCGCACAGGTTAATATATCATACAGCACAATGCAAAAATGCAATCACACACGTGCATGAGCTATAGGCAAACGCTATAGACAATACTTTAAGTCCAAAACAACTCAAGTTCCAGAGTATGTTTGTCACTCAACCCCTTAAGCAAATCATAAGTGAATCCACACAATTCGGTTTACTAGTGGAGAAAAACACATCTGTGTGTCATAGAGGGACAATCGAGAAACAGGAGAATGCATGAGATGTGTAGCGAAGGACAGCAGATAAGCTAACTTAAAGGAAACAATGGTGTGAAATGACATATAGTCCTGACGGGGATTATTCAGCTCAGACAGGAATTAGTGTACTCGGCCAGACCCTGACACTCGTTAGTAAACATAGGCGAGGAAGCCACCTGAAACGTAAAGCAGAAACGAAAAAAACATCGCGTTTGCCGAGCTGCCTGAGTGAGGGCAACACAAAAAGGCGGCGATCTCAAAACGGAGGCGGAGCATGAACGAATTCATAATTTACAAAACCTCAACTCCCCAAATTGACGTAGTCCAAGATGTAGAGAGGCAACTACGTTATAATCAAGCTGCCTAAGTAGTGCCCTATCCTTATGTGCAAAATTGGTCTCAGTTAGCGCCAACAAATGTGGTTTATAATATCCAATCTCCTCTCTGACCAATTGTTGCTTAGACCATGCATGAGTCCCTGACACATTCCAGCACGTACATAGAATCTGTGCCATCTTAGCCATGTATCTAGTTTAAGAATATCTGAATTCCCATATCTTGATATTCCAGTACAAACTTTGCATATCCATTGTACATACATCCTCTATGAAATCCCTTGGCTGTGGCCTATTACCCCCCTCCTCCAGCCCTCTGCAAATGAACCAAACTGCCATCGAGAGGCACTTGGTAATTTCAAACTTGAACCAAACCCCCACCACACCCGACAACCCACTAAAGAACACCCTACACTCCATATCCTAAGGAAGGAATCACCCCAATCAGATCCCCCTGCTAGCCCAACCCAAATTCCCTGCCTACCAGCAGGCCAGTGAGTAAAAAAAAAAACAGTGGTAAAAAAGAGAGACCAGACAAAACTGAGAAAGAACAAAAAAAAAGAAGGGAAAAGGAGAAGAGGCTTAATGTCTCAGCTTGTCAACCAACCCCCTTATAATCATTCAGCATACATAATACATAATACAAACAAATAGAAAAGGGGAAAAGTCTAGGCTACACTCAATTCCATATATAATTCAAAATATTTAGGGGGTCATTAAGTCCGCCCGCCATCCTATCGGTGATTGGGACCGCCCGCCATAAGGGCGGGGGTCCTGTGGCAGGTATTAGGATGTGCCTGCCACTGTGGCGGGCGCATCCGGCATTTTTAGCATTGTGGCGGGCGGTGCTCTCAGCACAGCCCAAAACAATGCTAAAAATGCACATATGCATTTGCATAAACAAAGTGGCAGGCACCGTGTGAGGAAAAGTAGAAAATGACTCAGTCTCCCCACCAGGGATCTATCCAGCAGTTTGCATAATAAAGCAGCAAAGGAATTGACAGCCAATCTGTAAAATTAAAAGACATCTTTATTATAATTAATTATGAGGCTTCGTCGTCCAACCGTAGTTTTACAATTGGAAGAGGGAGCCTGCCTGAGCTTTCTCAGGCAGGCTTTTTATACAAAAAGTTTGGCCCTAGGCTCACATTCTTGCTGAAAAACACGTCATTGTAGGTCGCTCCCATGGTACCATAACAAAGCAGGCTATAATTATGAATTCCATTCTATTTGTCCAAACTGACCAACCCATCTTCCATCATGAACATATGTCAAACTTCACATATTTTCCTGTGCAGGCCGGAGAAGCTCACAATAGAACTGGTTTCCTCCCCATCATATAAACAGTCACCTCCCCATTGTAAAAGCCCAGAAGCAGAGAAACAGAGCCAGGTGTGGAAGATAGAAATGTAGGATAAGGGATGCTTGTGGGTCATAAACAGGCATGGCTACTGTATTCGGCCTTCTAATCTTGCTCAGGCCAATGTACACAACAAGTTGCTCAGATCTTTAATATAGATTGACTAGAGGGCATGGACTGGTTTGGTGAGGCCAACATCACGTAGGCAGATTCAGCCTGTTCAGGTCATGGAGAAGTCAGAGAAAGGTGGACGTGTCCTTTGGATCAAATTCAGCCTTTAATCAATTGACTATATGAGGGCAAGACACAAGATGGATGCCGTGGGCTCAGGACAAGAACAGTGATTTAAGGGTGATAGCATCACTCGATCGTGACGCAAATACACAGGCATAATGTCCTGATCATTACCGGTCTATTGATACCAAATTCGTCGTGGTATGATGATATTTTCTGCACGAGTGTTTAGGCCTTGGTACACCATTATGGCGGGGTCTGGAATTTTCAGAACCACAGACGCTCCTTTTGCCCTTATATAGGCAATAACCTAAACCCATGTCAGTCTGAATCTAGGTCTATACTTATCAGATCATCAAGGGGTTGCTGTAGTATTATCTTACTACTTAGCAACTCTCTCGGGACAAGTCTTCTTACACACGTAGTGGTACAAAGGCCATATATGGCAGGACCAAATAGTGAACACCTCTATCTGTAGTATGTGGTACAAGATCACCCACCCAACAATTAGTGATGTTCTAGTGTTGATGTAGAAGCTGTACAGAAGGGTCTATCAGTAAACTCTGGCCTAACCAATGTATGTTCAGGAAAAATATGAAAGTCATGTGAAGAAACAGTAAAGAAAGAGTAGGTTGAGAAGTTGGTGCTGACGTCAATTGTGTAGGAGAAATAAACCAGAATATAGTAACTAATAGAATACATAAAAGTATTAAAATAGATAAAGTTATACCACACTTAGAGAACAACATTCTATAATTTCGGTTTTTCATCTCTTGCTTTTTATCGTCATTCTTCAATACAATCTCCATTTTCTAATGTCGCTCACGCAATCTTGGTAGAGTACTTCAGCTGTGATTATTAGCAGGTCATAGGGACACTGGAAGTCCTGCAGGCCTACTGCCACTACTCAGGTCACAAACTGAACCGTTGGTACTCCTACGTGACCCTGCAACTGGCAAATGGTAACCAATCAAGAAATTTAACAGAAAACCATAATACAATTTCAGGAAAAGCAAGAGAGAAAAGGAGAAACAAAGGTCAAATGCAAAGAGGTAATAGTAGGAAGAGACATAGGTTGGGAGGTGGGTGCAGATGTCAATTGGGTAGCAACAAAACAATCCCACCCATAAAAGACAATGTCATTTTAAAATAACACTAGGAAACACGTTGTTGAGAACATATAGACCACGGTAGGAAGTAGTGACCATTATTACGAATGAAATCATAATTTTCCACAATCCTAAGCAGAAGGCAAATCCTAGAATTATCTAATAACATTCTATATAGCTTCCTATGCATTTCAGTAATTCATTATATGTTTAAGTGAAACAATGGTGTTCCTGATCAATGCTCTCAGATGAAAAGGGATACTGTTCCACAGAGAGTGGACTTTATTCTGCTTTTACTAAACAGAATAGTACTTTAAAACAATGCTAGAAAAGCAGCAAAAATTAGTTTCCAAACTTCAAGTCTATACAAGCTCACAGAAAATACCCAAAGTCCGTCAAAGCCTCTCCTGGCAGGCTTCTATTATCCATCAAATCCGCTTCCAGTGTTTTCTTCCGCGTTGAGCCTCTTCAATTCAGGCTTTTTCATGAGAAGACAATACTGTTTAGTAGGAGTGCCCTCCGGGCAAACACTCACAGCTCACTCGAAAGTCTCAATGTCTCAAAACAATGCACCAGTGTCTCTTCTTTGTGGCAGACACTACAAATGATGCGCTCTTCATTGATCAAGGGCACAAAGCATCTCGTGCAGATCCAAGCACCACTTAGCAACAAACCTAGCAAGGTCAGCAGCACTTTCAGAGCAAGGTCAGCAGCACTTTCAGACTCCAACACTCATTATTTAGTGTCAGAGGACGCTCAAGCTGCTCTCTCAAGGGCACCAGAAAGTAGTGCCTTTTTCCAAACTTGGATCCTTGGGTGCACTGCCGTTCCGCTGGTGCAAAGCAAAAGAGGTGTGGGTGAGGCCAAAACTCGGGCCAAGGGCTCAAGGGAATGTACACTGACAGAGGTTTCCAGCACATAACAGGTACAGAGCCCAAATGAATAACTCTAATTCTGTGGAAAACAAGGAACCGGCTCCTCTTTTTTTTCTGCAACGCCTTTCAAGCAGATGCCTTGCTTTTGGAGGTACCACTGATGTCGTGCTGATGATCGCTGTCCAGCTTCGCGACTTCCTTGTTGCAGGATTTGTAGAGCAATCTGTAGCGGTCACTGATGGGGAGTGGGCTTAGTGTTGATCACAGGTCTGCAGGGAATCACTCTTCCTTTGACTCTGGAAGATCCAGCAGGACCCTAGTGATGTAGGATATGTAACACAACTGTTAGTTTCCTTCAAGTCAGATATAAAAACAGTTAAGCAAGTGGCCTGTAATCTGCAAAGGAGTGGCAATACACCATGGGAACCTAAATGGATGCCCTCACACAGTGGCATTGTCTAATGGGGTACATTATTTAATGGGGTAAATACATATTCTCCTTAATGATGAAGCCTAGGTGTTCCTAAACTCCTTATCTAGAACATCTCAAATAGAGCAATGACATAATACACATTATCAAGGACATGAAGAAGTCCCTTCTTTAAACAATGTGCATCAAATTCGCTATGTAATACAAAGGCTAATGATCAACTGTGCAGACAAGAGGACAAGAACTAGAGAGTCCTGGTATCTGCATGATTAGAACACATCTTATAAAAAAATTGAAACAGCAGAAACAGAAGAGAACTGAAAAATTAAAAATAGACATTAAAAATATGTCGTACTAAAAAGAATGTAAACTTGAGATATCTCCTATTGAGATGGAAAATCTCCTATTGAGATGGAAAACTTGTATTGGGTCAATTTAACCAGGCTATCACTATCCTGACAGTCAGTCTGAAAAGACATTTGAAGTGGGCCTAAAGAAAACTCTTGAAAACTAGTCTGATCAATCAAAAGGGAATGTATGTGGCATAAGGGGGTTCCTACTATATCACTACAGTCTAGAAGTGTGAACATGAACAATACACCCATAATAATAAATGGGCTGACTGGTGAAAGGAAGATGGAGAAGGGAAAATGGAAGTAGAACACAACAAAAGTCTTCAATAACTAAACATGATGCAACATTGGTCAGGTAAGGAGCAAAAAGAAAAATCTATAGGAAGGACAAGAGTTTGCTTGGGTGGCCTAAGGCATGTGACACAGCACCTAGAGCACGGGGATACATGAAAAAGACCAATGTTACAGAAGTTTAACTCTACTGCTGACAATCTATACCCTACACGGTAATTCTAACTAATGTTCAGTTGTCTCTTCAGGGAAAAAAATGAATCCATAGGCTTATTCAGGAATCAAAAAATGCGATAAAAAAAATGCGATATCGAAATTAGGCCACCTTTAGTCACGGATCTATAATTCCATCCTTAGGCCCAATCAAGGATACATAAATGCAGAGCTGCCTGTCCTTAAGGGAAAAGGGCAGTTAAGTGACTAACAACGGATGGCAATCTTTGATTTAGTATATCATTTTAGTTTTCTTAAAAAAATCATTACAGCCAAATCGAGGCATGCACTGAAAAAAACTGCTGCCTTACTCGCTCACAGTCTGAGGTCCATATCTGTGAAATTTATCTTAATACAATATTCATCCAATTTATTGTGAAACAACACATATCGTCATATGCGTTCCTTCACAACACAGGGGAACTTGTAATTCAAAGTAGCACAGAAAAACAGCCCAGACAAACAAACAGCATATATGAATAAGCGGTCATGCACAATATTATGGCATATGTACTTTACACTATAAGCCTGCAGCTCAATCTTAATTGTCAAGTCTAAAATCCTATACCCTACTTTTGACAGAAGAGCATCAGGTAATTGATACTCTGCTGTAAAATATAGTGTCGCTGTGTCAAGTAACGCGTTTCAGTGGACCAAATGTATAAATGAAACATAAACACACAAATTTTTTCCTTAAAGAAATTACGCAAAAAAAACATTTCTCTTCAACCAGCCAACTCACGTGTCTTGTGAATTAATCCATGAATTATCTGTAGGAAGAAGTAGAAAAGATACACAACACACACATTTCTCATAATACAACATCAATTATAACCCTTTTTATCAGACTACAAAACATGGCACAACGTGACATATAAAAAACTTTTCATTATTTACCTATAACTTTTTGTCCATGTACCTTGCAAAAACGCCCATTCTCACTCAGTCCTAAGGCCTTTAAGTTGCAGAATTTTGGGGAAGGGCTTCTACTTATTGCCTATCTAAAACTTAATGTAACACTTTGTTTTTCTTTTTGTCAAATAAACGTAACTAAAAAAAAATTCGTTCCTAGCATGGAGACACACATATACCAGTTCTACAGATCATTTAGCAGAATGTTTGATATTTTTTTTCAATGAAATCACTTTTGCATTTGCCCTTTTTAAATCATGTTCCCCCATTTTACACAGTGCTTAATTTGTAAGACATGAAGTGCAGGTGCTACAATTTTGCATGAGGAATACCTTTCCTATTTGTTTATTGTCTCAGATGTGCGCTTTTAACACAGATGTAATGTGAATGCGGCAAATGAGAACAAGCCAGCCTGCAATGAATGAAGGTTACACATTTAAATCATATACAATCAACTACATCTCATATAAAGCGCTTGTGTGCAGCATTTTGAAAGCAACTGGGAGCTATGCAAACCACGTGTGGGCTCTACAATCCTTCAGGGTATTGACAAATGAGGCTGCAGTTTTACAAATTAAATAGTGTTCCTTTTATTATTATTAGCGGGATGCAATGCTGTGTCAGCCCTGCCGTATTTCTAATTTGAGACAAATGTGTTGATGACATAATTTACCAAACAACAAGCGTTTTGTAGGAACATGCTGGAGCTGCTTGAGATTCTTTGGCTAAAATGCAATCATCATTGCTGTACATGGCCCTGCATTCTTTGCTCATTTTAGTTCCCAAAAACGAAAATCCCATTCCAGCTAATGTCAGATTTGTAATGCTTTAAGAAGATACTTTTAAATTATGAACATGAGCAGGAATTAAATTTATCGGAGCAAGTCCTCAGGTCAGGACCGTGGCAGGGGCAGGGATTTAAATACAAAGAGGCAGCTGAAGTTAGCTTCAGATGCATGTTTAACCATGTCATGCTGCATTCCACAGGCGAGGCCCTAATTAAAAGGTCACAAATGTCAACAAGACAGCCTTACAAGATAACATCTCGGCCGCTACTGCTGGGACAAGTTATACAGGTTCTGCCAGTCCCCTGCTCCTGGTAACTGAAGCTGACAAGGCCAGTAGGTTTAACCACTTCCACATAACCTGCAATATTTCACTATATTTAAAACAATTTCTATGACACATTGACTCGCTGAATCATAAGAAGGCACAACCTGCAAACATATATATTAAGATCTAAATATATGTATTTACTAAAGAGACACTTTAAAAAGGGGCCCTGAAACCATATAAAACAGTCTTATTTATCTGAAAATCGACTTTGGTATTCTAGATACTAAGAAATACATATCCTACAATTTTTTTGCATAATGGGTATTACTAGAATGTATAGTACCTAATTTATGAGTCATACATTTGAAAATAATTATTTATACCTTATAGAAATGAGTTTGTTTGCGCCTAGGGTAAGGGAAATTGCGCACAGAAGTGTTTGGTCATTTTCGTGGTACAACATAACTTAAATCAAACATTTTAATGCTAGGGGGTCATAGTATGAGTGTTAAGCTTCACAAATATTAAAAAACGATTTTTTGTAGCACTTGTTTTTAATAATTATTTTTCATAATTAATAATTATTTTCTCCTAATGAAGCCTAATTATTGCTATTTGTGACTGTTCTACATATAAAACGTTCACTACATCCCTAGCCTATTATTTAGATATATTTTAACACACAAGCCTAGGTGCAGCTGCCTAACTGGGAATGCGTGAGATTACTGAACAGGCAATTTCGTTTTTTCATTTTTTTTTCTTTGGAGCCTTATTTACATCTATTGAACGTGACCCATACACATACATACATTGAGCTCATTCCAGACACAAAACAGAAGGGGGGTCAAACACTCAGGACACACAAAACAGCGCGCTCTAACCATTTCTTGTACATAGCGCCGTTCTTGTACATAGCGCCGTCGCAATTTACAACAAAACCCACAAACAACATAGACATTTAAACACACATTTTAACCCGTAGGTCAACACTTAGGACAGGAACAAGGAACAGCCTACAGACTGTGTTAAAAAATAACCTGCCAATACTAGTTGTAAACCATATTTACAACAAAAACGTTTTAGTTCCTATTTTTCTCTTTTTTTTAAAATTCTTCAACAGATTTCCAGAAGGCTGCAAAAGGGACAGCCTCACAGACCTTTAAGAGAGAGCTCATAAATTGGAGTTCCAACCGGAGGTATCAGACACGAATCCTCCAACCGGGAATCCTTTGTTGCAACCTAGTCAATACTAATACAAAACAAAATACCGCGACCAGGCATCTGCGCTCACTAGTCGGGTTTCAAACTTCATGGGGCTATCTCCAACGATATACACGCAAATGTACGTGACCCACGGTTTTTGAATACTGCAGTGTTCAAATAAAACTAAGGAACCAATACTGAGGAAGATTATCCAACGATAATCTGAACCACAGCAACCAAAGGCCTACCAAATGAACCAAATGTACCGGTACCCAAACCAAAGATTATCTTAACAAAAGCAACCAGTGATAATCTACAAAATCAACCAAGAGTATCAATAAATACTAAGGACCGCGTCACATTTCTGCGACCAATAAATAACTAAGGACTCAGAACCACAACGAACTGGGAGCGACCCACTTTTATTCTTCAACTAAAGCAGATGGAGAAAATATCTCTTCATTAACTGCCTATACAAATTGCAATTTGCATATACACAAATATTTGTCCAAATTATAACTGTCAATTCCCCACTGCACTAACAGTCTGTTAAAAAATACTTACAGCAAAAAAAGAATGGGTTCCTTAGTCAGGAGTGACATCTTTAGGAGAGCTTTAAGTCAGAAAAATCAAAAAACATACTGGGCCACAGAGACAGATAATCCCCCAGAAAACCCTGTGCCCAGAGTACCTCCAGTAGTTTTTCCATCCTTTGACAAAACACTCCTGCAGATAACCACTCCATGATAAGGCCCCGAGTTGGGCAGCCAACTGAGGAAAAGTAGAAAATGACTCAGTCTCCCCACCAGGGATCTATCCAGCAGTTTGCATAATAAAGCAGCAAAGGAATTGACAGCCAATCTGTAAAATTAAAAGACATCTTTATTATAATTAATTATGAGGCTTCGTCGTCCAACCGTAGTTTTACAATTGAAAGAGGGAGCCTGCCTGAGCTTTCTCAGGCAGGCTTTTTATACAAAAAGTTTGCCCTAGGCTCACATTCTTGCTGAAAAACACGTCATTGTAGGTCGCTCCCATGGTACCATAACAAAGCAGGCTATAATTATGAATTCCATTCTATTTGTCCAAACTGACCAACCCATCTTCCATCATGAACATATGTCAAACTTCACATATTTTCCTGTGCAGGCCGGAGAAGCTCACAATAGAACTGGTTTCCTCCCCATCATATAAACAGTCACCTCCCCATTGTAAAAGCCCAGAAGCAGAGAAACAGAGCCAGGTGTGGAAGATAGAAATGTAGGATAAGGGATGCTTGTGGGTCATAAACAGGCATGGCTACTGTATTCGGCCTTCTAATCTTGCTCAGGCCAATGTACACAACAAGTTGCTCAGATCTTTAATATAGATTGACTAGAGGGCATGGACTGGTTTGGTGAGGCCAACATCACGTAGGCAGATTCAGCCTGTTCAGGTCATGGAGAAGTCAGAGAAAGGTGGACGTGTCCTTTGGATCAAATTCAGCCTTTAATCAATTGACTATATGAGGGCAAGACACAAGATGGATGCCGTGGGCTCAGGACAAGAACAGTGATTTAAGGGTGATAGCATCACTCGATCGTGACGCAAATACACAGGCATAATGTCCTGATCATTACCGGTCTATTGATACCAAATTCGTCGTGGTATGATGATATTTTCTGCACGAGTGTTTAGGCCTTGGTACACCATTATGGCGGGGTCCGGAATTTTCAGAACCACACGTGTGGTGCCTGCCTCTTTGTTTATGCAAATGCAGGGGGTACCACAGGGGGCACCCTCCACCTCTTCTTCACCCTGGGCGCCCACAGGGGTCCCCCAAAGTAGGCATCTGAAACAGCCCATGTTAATATGGTAGGCGGTGTCTATTAGACACCACCACCATATTGGACCTTTTCCGCCCGGTCGCAAGGCACCCGGGACAGAAAAGCAGTGGATGGTCCTTCTGTCTGCAGCGGTCCCCCACCATCCTAATATGGCGGGGGGTCATTTAGGTGTGGATGGCGGGCAGATTTCCCTCACCAGGCCAGCGGTGGTTACTGCCAGCCTGGCGGGGGCAAATCGCCCGCCATCCAAATGGACCCCTAAGTGTGCTTATTGGTCCCCTTTAGCTGAGCGAGTGCATGTATTGCGTCTTCTTCATAACAATTTTGAGACGTGCAAGTTCCTGTAGGAAAGCTTGCGCACCTTTGGCCTTAAATGGGTCAATAAACTGCTGAAGCTTCCATCTTCGGTCCATTGTGCCCCTACATAAGTCTGACCGGGCAACAATTGACATGCTGTCTACTGATACTGGGGATGTTGGTCGGGCAGCAAGAGAGATAGCCTGCCTCAAAAGAAAGTCCTGATATATATCAGAATAGGTCGAGGCCGGAGGCATTGAGGTTAAGGCAGAGCCATTGGGCGCATTGTATTTGTGAATCCCAGTCTCAGTCAATCAGATCTGGAAAGGCCCGTCTAAATAATTGTACCATGTACTGCAGAGGATCAGAACCTTCCTTACCCTCTGGTATCCAAAAAATCCATAGGTTATTCCTCTTATGCCGATTTTCCATATCCTCAATCTTGGTTTGGAAGAATTGGAGCTGACACTCCTTACTCTCAATAGACTTAACTGTTATCACCACTGTCTCCTCATTAAAGGCTGCTCTTTGCTCCAGATCGCTCACATCTATTGTAAGATTACTAATCTGGACGGGCACCACCTCCAGCGATTTTTTCATCTGCACATAGTCTGCTCTTGTCTGACTATAGTAGGCCTGTGCTTCGACCCAATGGGCCTGGAAGGCTAACATAATTGATCTTAAAGATGGTTCCTGCATAGCCTCTTCCAGTTCTCCCACAAACTCCTCGATTGTAAGAATGATCCAGTAGTGTACCCTTTCTGAGGGAAAGCTAATATTCCGGGTAGAGCATGAATGCTGCACATGTATCTTGGGGCAATCTTTCCCTCCTACAGACCCTGGAAGAATGGCAAATAATCTTGAAATAATTGATTTAACTTATCCCTTAGAAGTCACCCAGCTCTTAGCTCCATGGCCACTCGCCTTACCAAACTGCAGCTGCTTGTATGCTTGGATAAAAGGTGTACCCATGCCTTGGTCTGTAGGTCTTCACTGCTTGGGTTGTCCTACTATATTCCATTTGTTGGGGAGCATACCCCCTTGGGTGGGAGTATTGTCTGCATATGAGACATTTGGCATGCAATCCAAAATCCATAGGGCAGATAGGTGATCAATCTCACTTTCGGCAGTCACTTTTAAATCCACCTCTCCCTTAAAATGATGCCTGGAGGCACCCAGCTATCACCCAAGTGATACACCCTCCTCATCCTCTATATTCTCCCTTGGTGTACTACATAGTTGACCAACGTCATCAGTAACCATCCCGGGTAGATGGAGAATGCCAAAAACAGTACTTATATTTGTTGGATGTGTAGTACCCCACAAATACTCTTATTAGGATTTCTGCACAACGGTTCCTCCAACGTCCCCAGATGAGAGCCCAATTTGAAGAGGAATTGATGAGCCATGAGGATTACAGGGTATTCAACATCAGCTCAGCACCACTGTGATGCTGCCCATTATCCAGCTCCTAGGCGAAATCCTGAACCTGGTTTACTACCTGGAGCGAAGGTGGAGGTGAGCTCGCCAGTGTAATTGCTGCAGCTTCTACCATTAAACTTTCTACCAAGTGGGAAACTTCTCCCAGTAGCCGCTCCTTAGATGCGGCATCAATCAGATTTTGTGCTGCCCCTGTATTTAGCTGCTTCAGGATCGGGTGCCCCATTTATGAGTGTGTAGTAACCAGGGGTATGGTTGCTGGGTTGGATCCTGGGTCCTCCTCTAGCTGAGTGGCAAGATCTTCAACCCGATTTCTTGTAGCCCCTCATGTAACACAGGTTCCTCTGGAGACACTAGCCTTCTGTGGGGCCATTACTATGTCTTGGAAGATAACGGTGCTCAAGTACAGCAGAAAGCATACAGCCATTATATTTTGCTGTGACCTTGGTGCCTGCAAAGCTGCAGCATCAACAGGGGAAAAGAAAAGTCGAAGACTAGCCTCAGCCCCGTCTTCACTGACTGCAAGCCAGGGCCCGCCAGGAGTCACTGGCCTTGTGGAGTGGTGGTAAGCAGGAAACCATTGGGGGGATCAGAGCACTCAGCGGAGTCAACCCACCATCTCTCTTCCCGCTCAACACTTATCCCGCTTTCATCATTGCCAACAGACTGCAAACCACAATTTATCCGTAACCAGAAAAAATCGGTGAAACAAGGGGCAATCAGCTAATCACAGAATTGCATACCATGCCCTCTTTTCCAAGAAGTGGACTGGTTGGGCGAATTCAGACCAAGCTGAGAATCGAGAGGTATGTGTAAGCCATAACTTAAAGCTATATCACAGAGTGCACCTTTGGCCTCCTAAAATGATTATTCATTGTCTCTGACCATACAAGGTGGTGCTGTTGTACTCTCCTAAAGTTGTGTGCAAGACACAACAGGCTAATATGATCTTGCACACAACTTTAGGAGAGTACAACCGCACCACCCTGTACGGTCAATGACATCTGAATCACAACTTCAGGAGACCAAAGTGCACTCTGTGATGGCTCAAGTTCGAATGTGTGCATTTTTGTACCTAAGCTGATGTACAATGGCTGCATGTCTGTTTGGTGTGAGGAGTTGAGGGAAGTGTTCATACCCAGCAACACCTGAGGAGGGAAAATAAGGAACTTGAATACATGTCCCTCTTGCATCTGCACAGAATATGATCTATACTTTGGGACATACAGTGTCTGTTGAGGTCGTGTATGTGGCATGATGAATAATATTGTAAAATTATTTATGTGAGATGGGAATTAAACATTACATTTATACATATTACACATGTTTTGTGCTTGGTATTTACCCAGTAGCCACCTTTTGCTTAATTCTCCTACAGCCATCCACCGGGCAAGAGGTGATATTCAGAATACAAAACTGTCATGGGTACTGCCTGGAACACTGCATGCACATCAATGAATCTACAACTGGCATCAGAGACACTGTGCACATTGATGGTGCAGAAGATGTGTGCAATGCGATGGGGTGCTGAAGAGCCACATTGGTAAAATCAATTGCACCCAGCACATGTGGGAAGTGTGAAATGAGGTAGAAATCCCTACCTACCCTTTGCTCCTGTCCAGTGTACGTGGAGGTGTGTCTCGTACTGATGCAGTTCAGTACCTGATGCAAGCACTGGAGACCCTTTTGAACGACCATGTAGCAAAAATATGGAAAGCATACCATCGCAGCCTTTCTTGAGATAGGCTGGGATGGTATGAGAGTGACAGGTCACAGAGTCAAGTTCCTGTTTCCACTCACAAACATCTCCAAGATGACATCTGGGGGAAATGGTATCCAGCCCTGACATCTTGGCTGGACATCCCAAATAGGTTAATCCTTTGTCTGAAAATCCTCTCTACTCTCCACATCTTCATCCTCCTCCTCCACAAATCTTCTTGCCACATGGCAAGCCACAGAGCAACAAACACATTCAGCAACATGTTGGAAGGTTTGTATGTGTAAGCTCTGCTTTTATGTTTGGTGCATGGCTGGGATTGGCTGTTGGGCTGCAGTGTTTCAGGTGGAGTAGGGGTGTGGTAAGAACTTACAAAAGTGTTTACCATTGAAGACAATGACCATCTGGCCATAGTGCAAAGATTTCAGCCCAAGTGTGGAGATTCCGCCCGAGTGTGGACATTTTGCCCCAAGTGCGGACGGTAAGATACGACTCGTAAAATCACATAAAATGTCATGTAAGTCATATCATGCATCCTCTGCATCAACACAGGGTTAGAAGACATGTTAGTCCACCTAGATTACACCAACATATACTTCAGCTCACTATGACCCTGATACCAACTTTCATAAACCCCTCTTTGAGAAATTGCATTGGCTCTCAGTCCGTAACAGGGTAAAATTCAAGACCTGCTGTCTAATCCACAATAGCCTAAATGGATTAGGGCCATTGCATTGGAGAAATAAATTCATTCCATACAATCTGGTTCGGTCCCTTAGGTCCAGTAACCAGCTTCTCCTGAGAGTGCCAGCTGTGAGAAAGGCCAGACAAGGTGGCAAGGCCTTATCGGTCGTCGGTCCCACTCTATGGAACAAGCTTCCCCTTGCTTTGAGGCAATGTCCTGAACATTTGAGCTTCAGGAAGAAGCTTAAAACATTTCTGTTTCAGAATTTCGCTATCCATTGACTGCTTGACCATGCCTTTGGTGTTTTTTGGGTGCAGAGATACTCCGGAAGGAGTCGATTCAAGCGCGATACAAAGCCACAAATAAATAAATTGGTCCCAAGCTGGCATGATATCAAGTGGTACTCAAACTTCTCATCTTTTCCAAGAATTATGTGAACAAAGTCTTTTGCATATGACAGTCCAGACAATTGATTCCAAACATGAACTAGAATATATATGGAATACTTCGCCGACATCTAGGGCCTCGAAATAGAACCTTGTTGACCTATACGCAGCTTCAGCTACTTGCAAAGGCTGGCAGCATACTGTCCACTTACTCCAGCAGGAAATAGTTGAGGAAAACATCGAGCCTATAAATGTTTTCCCTCATACTCATTGGAGCTCCTGTGGCTTGTTTCATCTGATGGAGTTCAATAGCATCTCTTATAACCTGTTTTGAGTGTAGTGAATGGATACCGTAGAGCTCATATATTTCTTCAGTTCTACTTCTATCCACTTTTTCAAACTGTCCACTTGAAGGCATCATTTCTTCCCCCTATGAACTTCCACGTTCGATAACATCTACATGTTTGTGGTAGACATTATTCTGTTTTAGGTAAAAAGTAGCTTTGTTCACATCCAATAGTTACTGCCAGGTATTTTTAGCTTTTTGGTGGGCACATCATTCACTAGAATAATTAGCAGTTCTTACAAATTTCGCTATACACCCACAGTTTCAATATTGTGTATAAAATCTAAAGGTAGTACACAACTCTACTTTTAAGGCCTTTCTGTAGCTTAGTGGATGGTAATTTCCCTGTCTTTGATTTCATACGAACTATGGCTTGAAAAGGGTGCATAGATTGCATTAGCATTGTTTCATAAACATTTAGATGTCAAGGGTCCTCTCGAATTTCAACCACCTCTAACTTCTTGTGTATTGCTCTAGCAGGATTTTTGCGCTCCTCTAATTTGCCATGCCAATACTTGCAGAGAATATGACATGTTGAAAAATCAAAACGGTCTTTCACAAACACACTGCAAATTCTACCCACTTTTCTCTGTTTCTTCCTCTATTTTTAAAGACAACATTTGAATTTGTCCTTTGTAGTGAATGCTCTGAAAACAAATACAAAATAGTTCTCTGTAGAAACTGCATTAAATGTTACTATTTCTCACCTAAACTGATCAATAATAACAGGGCTGGACTGGCCGTAGTGGGCACTGGGCGTTTCCCGGGTGGGCCACTAGTGTGGGAGCCAACGTTTGGCCCCTGGGGTGCCGTTTATGTTACCGGGGCTAGTTTTGCAGTTTAGCTGCAATATGGGCCCCCAGCAACAAAAGCGGTACAAAGCTTTCCGCTAGTAGCCCCCACCCCCAGGCCAGCCAAGCTCTTTGCCAGGGCTGGTTTCGGTTCTCAGTCCGGCCCTGATTACTAATATCTCTGTTCTGTGTATAAAATCTAAAGGCAGTACACAACTCTACTTTTAAGGCCTTTCTGTAGCTCAGTGGATGGTAAATTCCCTGTCTTTGGTTTCATACGAACTATCGCTTGAAAAGGGTACATCGTTTTTTTTGGCATTGTTTCATAAACATTCAGATGTCGAGGTTCCTCTGGAATTTAAACCACCTTTAACTTCATGTGTATTTCTCTCGCAGACATTTTATTTGCCTCTAATTTGTCATGCTAATACTTGCAGATAATATAACATGTTGAAAACTCAAAATGGTCTTCCACAAATACACTGCAAATTCTACCCACTTTTCTATGTTTTCTTCCTTTCATTTTTAACATTTGATTTTGGCCTGTGTAGTGAGTGCTCTGACAACAAATAAAAAATAGTTTGTTTTTTCTGTAGAAACTGCATTAAATGTTTCTATTTCTCACCTAAACCGATCAGTACTAACAGGGCGGACTGGCCGTAGCAGGTACCGGGAAATTGCCCGGTGTGCCGCTAGGGTGGGAGCAGCAGATATTTGACCCTTGGGGTGGCATTTTTGTTACCGAGACGGTTTTGCAGCTTAGCTGGAAAATCAGCTCCCACCAACAAAAGCGGTACAAAGCTTTCCGCTAGCAACACCCCACCCCAGGCTGGCCAACTTTGTCAGGGCTGGTTTTGGTTCTCAGTCCGGCCCTGATCACTATTATCTCAGTTCTGTTCCTATACACCTGAACAAACGAACTCCTTATTTTCACCAAAGGGCACTTCAGGACCAAAGAAACAGAATAGAATATCCTCACAAACTTTTCCAACCTCTCATACTGTACCATACAGAAGTGCTTTGTTCATTTCCCCTAAACACAATGCAGAGCAATTTACAAAGTAAAGACTTCTAACTAAATTCCACATTTTTGAATGATAAACAGCTAACATTTGAAAATGATGAAAGGTGCTTGGGTACATCTTCTTGGATTTATAGGCCATGGGTGTCCTTCTAAATTAGTGTATTGCCTCACTTTGCATGGATCTAATCCTTGCAACATGCCAATTTTCTGTTTCACACTTTTACTTTGAAATTTACATAGAAAAGTTCTTAACATTTCAATTAATACTTGGCGAACACTATGAACACTATTACAGTCCCACATATACACATGGGTATTTCTGTGCCTTCCTTGTACCTCTCCCTCTACATTTCTAGGAACTAAGGGCCCTATGTAGGTAATAGGGAAATACCGATTCCTAAATACCGAATTTTACTAATTCGGTATTTAGAAAGTGGTATTTCAGATGTAGGTAAGAATTTGGTAAAAAATACTGAATCCTTATTATTCATTATTACCGAATCAGTAATTGAGATTCGGTAATAACGAATACCTAC
Organism: Lissotriton vulgaris; assembly: GCF_964263255.1. Taxonomy (NCBI): domain Eukaryota; kingdom Metazoa; phylum Chordata; class Amphibia; order Caudata; family Salamandridae; genus Lissotriton; species Lissotriton vulgaris. The sequence continues at coordinate 1,407,305,964 of NC_141693.1, read as the reverse complement.
CCATTCATTCCTATGGGCTTGGTGCCCACAGGAATGAATGTGAAGACATTCGGTATTACCGATTCAGGGTTACCAAATCAGTAATACCAGGAGGTATTTCAAAGGTCCCAGGGTGTCCAAAGGACACCATGTTGCACCCCTGAAATGTGCATTTGTGCGCATGTGGCACACATGCATGCCCTAAGGGCATGAATGTGTGCCACATGGCACATTTCAAAAAGCAACATGAAGTTGGTGGTAAATAGCGATCCATTAAGGCTAAGGTGCACTGTTTTAAGTGCTACCTACATTGCATTTAAGGAATCAGTATTACCGATTCCTTCCCTACATCCCACATGGCTAAATACCGGTCGGTAACGGTGAAATGTAACGAATTTCATTGTTACCGACCGGTATTTGCCCACCTACATCTGGCCCTAAGTGCTCTTTTACCATGGGAGTACGATTTCTTGCTAAGTAACTCTCTTCATTATAGAAAGACTCAGTCCTAGATGTATGCTTCCATTCTCCTTTGAAAATTTTACAAAAGTGACTTTTTGATAATAAATATTTTTATTGTCTTTCCTCCTTCAAAGACAGCACTGTGTTATCCGCTCTTCTCATTCTATTAAGGGTCTAGTAAGGACCTTACAGCAGAGTGGTGGTGCAGCAGTGCAAACTGCTATGCCACTGTTCCCCTAAAGGCCGTCGCCACCCTCCCGCTAGATTACTACTTTACAGTGGTCTGGCAGGTGGATGACGTGGCAGTTCCCTCTGCTTTTAAAAAGGCACGGAATGCCTCACAAGGTCACTGTATGGCATGGACTTGTCATTTCATGCCATGCAGGAACATATGTGCACCTATGTAATGCCCCCCTGTGTGCATCCACCTATGTCCGAGGCACAGGGGGGCCTCCTAGGGCCCCTATGTTTTCTCCGTGCCAGACTTTTTATGGAGACTGCCAGGGAATCCACCACGAAAATCCTGGTGGAGAGGACACTCGTAATATGCTTGGCAGGACCGTGGTTGTCCCACCAAGTAAAGTGTGCCTTCTGACCTTCCAATCCGGTGGACCTCATGCACTCCAATTGCCCGAGTCGTAATCGGGCGGTTGGACCGCTTTTTCAGTGGTGGCTAGATCCACCACAGTCTTGCCACCACAAGTTTGACGGTCCTCAGACTGCCAGACTCGTTATCTGACCCTAAGTATAAAGATAAATACTTTGTGCTTCAGAGAAAACGACATGCTCTATATGATGTTTTTGCTTTACTGCTGCCTTTCCACTCTTATTTTAGTAATGTTTCTTATGTTTTTTCTCCTTTGTATCTTTCTCTGCATTTTTTTAACTTCCTCTTTTAACACAAGTACATAACTTAAAAGTAAATATAAAATAAACCTAGCTTCATGTTCTATACTACTTCATTGATCACTATAAACACATCAGTACCTATATAGACATTTATCTCAGTTGGTAAAACACTCTTTCAGTGTCTAGCTGTAGCTACATAATTCTGTATATAACTGGCTCAACAGGTGGGTGTCTAGGGGTGTAACAGTTCAGTGGGCATCTATGCAAGCCTATCAGTGCTTTGTGTCTCTCTGTTAATGGAAGTATAACTACCTGTTTGGTTATCTCAGTGGCTCTGATACAATGTTTATGAGTGTACAAATAGGTATTTAACTCTGTCTTAGTCAGCTATTGGCTGTGTACCTGTGTATACTACTGACTCCAATGGATAACATTATACCGGTGGGATGGTCAGACCACTACCTTGTCAAGTTCAGATTGATGCACACTAGGTTGTGCAAGCCCTGCCCCAAAGGGGAAAGAAGTTTTCTGGGAAGGGATTGTAGGGAACTACTGAAGAGAGCAAATATGTCCCCCATCTTCTACATAGAGAATTCTTTTGACCCAAGTAAACAGATGGACTAGAAGTATATAGCCTTCTGTGGGTGCATAAACAGGAAATTAGAGTCGATTGTGCCCCTTAAAAATATTAGGATAGTGGGAAGACCCTCTGCCCCATGGTACCACGAAAATCTAAGAAGCCACAGGCTGACCTATAAATTGGTAGAGAGACAATGGAGGAAGCAATTCACAGAGGAGGATAAAGCTATTTGGAAGGAAAACATAGCCATATACAAAAAAGCAATTGTTACTTTCAAAGCGGAATATTTTGCTGATTTAATCTTGAAGTCAGCCAACAATACTAAAAGCACCTTTAGAATAGTAAAAGACATGGTCAGCCTGAATGTATAAAAAACAAGGTCCTGCCCACACAAGAGTTATGTTATAGCCTGGCATCCTTCTTCCATGATAAGATAAGTAAGATTCTTGAAGGGTTGACGGGAGAAGACTCTTCCAGCACTATGCACAGGATGATGGACAAAGATTTAATATGGCCAGGGTTTGGGACAGTGGGATTATGCAACGGGAGCAGGAAGCTACACTGGACCACTTTGACTTTCCCCCAGTGAAGAAATTTGTAAGGGTGGTTTCATTAGTTTCCTCTGGCTCCCCTCTAGACCCCCTCCCTCATAAAATCTGGAGGGAGCTAGGCTCCGAATTCTTCCCAGTTCTTCACCAGTTGTGCGGGCAGTCCCTTGGTGACGGGGTGGTTCCATCATATTGGAAGCAGTCTAAAATAACACCCCTTCTGAAGAAACCCAAACTAGATCCCAATTGCCCAAAAAGCTAGAGGCCCATTTCTTTTCTACCTTACTCAGTGAAGATTGTGGAGCACCTGGTGAGCAGGTCACGGGACGGAAACTGCCTTGGTTACCCATCTGGACGACCTGCGAATGAGTGCTGACAGGGGACAATCAGCTACTTTAATCTTCCTGGACCTGTGTGCCACATTTGATACGGTTAATAATGCTATTCTCCTAGCAAGGTTAGAAGAAATGGGGTGATAGGCGTGGCTTTAAGATGGGTTCAGTCATATCTGGCTGAAAGATGGCAACCAGAGGCCCTCGTCCCTTTGCAATCAGACTTTATTGACATAGAGCATAGGGTGCCCCAGGGGTCCTCAATTAGTCCTATTTTATTCAATGCCTATATGAGGCCACTGATAAGCATTACTAAGTCTTTTAGCACTAGGCTGGTGAATTAAGATGATGACACCCAGCTTATTTTGTTCCTGGGAGGTGATCATGATGGCTCTCTGGAAAATTTCCACGCGGGAAAAGGTCAACTGGCTGAGAGACAACTCCCTCCAATTGACGACTGAACATGCCCTGTTGCCCGCCATTTTGAGAGGTTCCACCATAAGGATGTGAAGGGTTTAACATACTTTGTCGTGGATGCGGTAGCAGCAAATGTAAAAGGCAGGAACAGGGAAAAGAAGTTGAGGAAACTTGAGTCCTGATATATTATTGAACTGGATTCTAGGCAGCCAGGAGGTTTAAATGTAGAAGAGGACCTGCACACATATTTATAAATGAAAGAATAGTAATAAGAGAAGTTGCCTGGATGAAAGCAGAAGACGATCAATAGGATGTGATTTTATTTGTAATGTGTAGGGATATTAATCAGAAATTGACCGACAAGAAATGTAGGAAAGAATGATTGAATATATATTCTTAGACATGGTACTAGATCATGTCCACCAGGGCTTAATTGTTCAATTAATTGATTGATAAATATACATACTCCTATATATGATGTGATGTCACTGGCCATGTCATGAATGATGTAATATGTGACATCATCAGCAGTGGATTGCGGGTGCGCGATATATAGTTAGTGCAACTAACTATATATGCGAATTTCAATGGTTTTGTGCGAGTAAAATAAGGTTTAGTAAATGCTAATCCCTAACTATATATGGTCTATAACCTATGGTTTTTTCAGTGAATTTTCAAGGTTTTGTAAATGCTAATTCCTAACTATATATGGTCTATACCCTATGGTTTTTTCAGTGAATTTCAATGGTTTTTTTAATAGTAAATATTATTGCGTTACAACATTCAAGACATCTTCAGAAGAGATGGTGTGCACTTCCCCGATGAAGGGAATAGAATATTCGTCCTTTATTTAAAAGTGTGCATTGGAACATACTTGTAGGTACCTAAATTAGCGACAGAACCCAATAGCTCTTTTCAGAGCTACCCTACCTCTGATTATTCAAAACGTTTATCTTTTTAAAAAAAAAAAGAATTTCACCAAAAAACGCTCCTCGGTTCGCTTACCTGTGCGCGTACCGGGCGCTCCCCCCGAGAAATGTTTTTATTTTTTTATTTTTTATTTTTGCATGTATCAGCATCCTAATCCCCCCTCCGAAAACCTAGAGGGTCACAAAGTGTCTCCCGTGCCCCCTTCTACCCATTCCGAACATTGTTTATCCTCCATCTTGTGTCTCAATTCTACCGATACTCAAAATGGAGGACTCCCGTAACGCTGCCGGTTCGCGTACCGGGGAACGCACCGGTCAGCGCTCGATAAAAAAAGGTGGGAAAGTAATTTACAGAAAAACCACTACAGACACTTTCATCAAATATAGAATAGCTCCTACTACATAGCAGTCCCTACCATTTTCCCAAATTTGATGGAATTCCATTGAGAAAATTATGCTGTAAGCCTCACTAAATATCCTGAGGTAAATTACCTAACAAAAACACTTATAAAGTGTTATAATTGACAACCAATCAAAATGCTACTTTCAATATCTTGTATTATTTCATGACATTTGATTGGTTATGTACCTGAATATATATAAAGAAAGAGAGAGAAACACAACCATTTTGACTACTACTTCCTGAAGTACATTTCAAGAGCATTTCAACTGAGAACTTAAACTTCTATTTGAAAGGTAAGATATTATTTTAAAAACTGAAGTATGTTCTGTACTTTAAGTTAATTAGGAAAACATTTTCTAATAGTTATATACTATCCCTCTGTAATACTTATAGAATAAGATGGACTTCTCTGTTTTAGTTATGGATGGAGTTAGGCTTGTCTTGTTTAAATAAGAATTGACTTAGACTTTATCACATAAATTTTTTGATATTTCTACTTCCAGCCTGATACCATACACTGCCCAAAGAAAAAATCACTGTTTAAAAACCAAACTACCTGTCTGTACTTAAATCCAACAGTGCCCTATCTGTACTGATATATTTTTTAAAAATTCATTTTACAGCACAAAAATGGAAGGAGAGAAAATAAATACCTTGGATATTGTTGCAGAATGCAACCAAGATACAGAAAATGAATCAGATTTCTTTGATGAATCAATGGACATAGAACTTCTGCAATGTGTTGAATCTGTGGATTTCCTAATTGAATTCTGACAAAGAATTATTAGAAGTTCTTTTTAATTTTGAAAACAAATCAGAAAAATAAATTTATATATAATAATTCAAAAATAGTTTGAGACATTATTCATTTTTATATGTATTTTTTTTAACTAGTAGCAAATTGATTATAATGTAAAATTAGACTTTAAATATACTGTGCAACTTTAAGTTTGCTCATAGTTACTTCCTTTCTTCCACTATATCATCTCCAATGTGTATTTAACATCTCTTTATCATCTCCTGCCTCCATGGTGTTTCTGCTTTCCTGACGGACTACGCTATGAATTCCATATACCACAATAACTTATGAAACAACATGCAAGATATCTACAAAGGAAACAATGTATTTTTATTTTTAGACTCTGCATTGGTACCTACATGTTGGTACTTAAATAAAAAAAAAAAAGAACAATCAATAAACATACAATATTTGAACATTCTTTCATCCTATTTTCCAAATATTACGCTTCCCGGACCGCTTCCCGGTGCGCGTACCGAGCGCCCCCCCGCAAAAAAAAACGATATAAAAATTATTATTTTTTAACCCCGCGAGGCCCTTTTAAAGCCCCCTCATCAAACCTAGGGGGTCAGGGAGGATGTACTCTGCCCCTTTATGCTCATTTCCCCCTTTGTTTTTGCCACATCTTGTGTCTCGATCCTACCGAGACACAAGATGGCGGCCGCTCCGGACTGTTTCGAATGTTGACAGACACCCGACAGCCAATCAGCTTCGCTTCGCGAAGTTCCGTTACGCGCCAGGTACGCGAACCGGGGCGCTAACCGGAGCGCTGTTACAGATATATCTGTTTTTTAAAATGTTAATGTCTCAAAATCCACTGGAGCACATATATTGAGACATAGCAAAGGCACGTCGGGCAAACCATATCTACAATTCTGACAAGTTTCGTGTAAATCCATTCAGCCGTTCGAGCTAAAAGTGATTCCAACCGCCCAAGGGAAAAATGAATGAGAAAAACGCGTTTTGGGACCCCCCTTTTTTCTCGGCCTTGACGAGGGGCTGCTCAGAAACAAAATGTGCCATTTTCCTGAAAATTTCAGGCAATTCCGTCCACAAACGCCAAAGTTATTCGACATAGAATTTTCAAAAATCCCATAGGAAAAAAAATTCTAACTATATATACCTACTGGCGACCGCCAGTAGGTAATATATATATATATATATATATATATATATATATATATATATATATATATATATTACCTACTGGCGTCTCGCCAGTAGGTATATATAGTTCGGATTTTTTCCCTATGGGATTTCTGAAAATTCTATGCCTAATAACTTTGGCGTTTGTGGACGGAATCGGCTGAAATTTTCAGGAAAATGGCATAATTTGTTTCTGAGCAGCCCCTAAAAATTTGGAGGGGTTTCGTCAAGGGGGGCCTGAGATAAAAGGGGGGTCCCAAAACGCGTTTTTCCCATTCATTTTTCCATAGGGCGGTTGGACTCACTTTTAGCTCGAACGGCTGAATGGATTTGCACGAAACTTGGCAAAATTGTAGGGACTGTTAGCCCGATGTGCCTTTGCTAGGTCTCAATATATGTGCTCCAGTAGTTTTTGAGAAATTAACGTTCAAAACAAGATATATATCTGTAACAGCGCTCCGGGCAGCGATCCGGTCCGCTTACTTTTCGCGAAACGGAACTTTGCGCGCAGAAAGCTGATTGGCTCTCCGGTGTCTGTCAACATTCTAAACAGTCCGGAGCGGCCGCCATCTTATCTCTCGGTAGGATCGAGAGAGAAGAGGTGAAAAACGAAGGGGGAATTTATTGAAAGGGTGCAAGGTATACCCCTCGTGACCCCCTAGGATTGTTGTTGGGGTTATTAAAGGGTCCCGTGGGGAAAATAAAAAAAAATTATTTTTCATGGTAGAAGCGTTTCCCGGGCCGCGAACTGGGCCGCAAACTGGTAGCGAAACGGGAATTCGCCATTTTGTGCTTCGTTTTAATTGTTTAGAGACAAAAATTATCGCCGCACATCGGCCACAATGCATGAATATCGTTGAAAAGTCAGCGATATTCATGCATTATCCAGCAAATGCTCTTAGCCATGTTATCCACCTTCCATTGGATAACAGAAAGCTGATTGGCTCTCCGGTGTCTGTCAACATTCTAAATAGTCCGGAGCGGCCGCCATCTTATCTCTCGGTAGGATCGAGAGAGAAGAAGAGGTGAAAAACCAAGGGGGAATTTATTGAAAGGGGGCAAGGTATACCCCTCTTGACCCCCTAGGATTGTTGTTGGGGTTATTAAAGGGTCCCGTGGGGAAAATAAAAATAAAAATATTTTTCACGGTAGAAGCGTTTCCCGGGCCGCGAACTGGGCCGCAAACTGGTAGCGAAACGGGAATTCGCCATTTTGTGCTTCGTTTTAATTGTTTAGAGACAAAAATTATCGCCGCACATCGGCCACAATGCATGAATATCGTTGAAAAGTCAGCGATATTCATGCATTATCCAGCAAATGCTCTTAGCCATGTTATCCACCTTCCATTGGATAACAGAAAGCTGATTGGCTCTCCGGTGTCTGTCAACATTCTAAATAGTCCGGAGTGGCCGCCATCTTATCTCTCGGTAGGATCGAGAGAGAAGAAGAGGTGAAAAACGAAGGGGGAATTTATTGAAAGGGGGCAAGGTATACCCCTCTTGACCCCCTAGGAATGTTGTTGGAGTTATTAAAGGGTCCCGTGGGGAAAATAAAAAAAAATTGATTTTTCACGGTAGAAGCGCTTCACGGGCCGCGAACTGGGCCGCAAACTGGTAGTGAAACGGGAATTCGCCATTTTGTGCTTCGTTTTAATTGTTTAGAGACAAAAATTATCGCCGCACATCGGCCACAATGCATGAATATCGCTGAAAAGTCAGCGATATTCATGCATTATCCAGCAAATGCTCTTAGCCATGTTATCCACCTTCCATTGGATAACATGGCTAAAAACCGCTCTGTGCGTGAGCTTTTTTTTTTTTTTTTTTTTGCTGCGTGACGTTTGTTAACGTTCGATTCGATGGAAATCAGGAAGTGTTGAACACCATTTTGTCACTGCGAGTAAATATTTTGTTATAAATTAATCCTTATTGATAAACATTGTCTGCGCCATCTTGCGTTTTTGTCCAATGCCACAATTTTGTCGTGCACGGCAGCCATTTTAGATGCCTTGACCAGGGCCACTCTCTGCACGCCGTCGATTCTCAGCATGGCTCCCCACCCTCGCACGCATCTCCCCCACGCAATGGTCACCCCCGCTCTCTCTCTCATGCATGGGCCATATACTTCCCCCATCTGCGCTGCTCTTCTCTGAGAATCACACCCTGTGCCCGTTCGACACCTCCCTTTCACCCTATTCACTACCGCACCCTCTGACACTTCTCTTCCTCTGTGTCCGATTGTCCAGGCCGGACCTAGGCTATCACCTAGCCCTGCGGATGTAGTTAATGGCTCCAGCTGTAGAGTATCCAGACATGCCAACCCTCCCGATTCAGGTGTGAGACTACTGATTTCCGTGCTAGTCTTTCGCTTCCCGATTCCTGCAAGGAAAAACCCGGGGGCATATTTCCAACATCTAGCGGTAATTTTTGTCTCTAACTTGTTTAGAGACAATAATTATCGCCGCACTTCGGCGAATTTTATCGCACATAAACCTTGCTATTAGCAAGGTTTATCGCAAATGCGATAAAAAACGGCCGCAATGCATGAATATCGCTGAAAAGTCAGCGATATTCATGCATTAGTCAGCAAATGCTCTTAGCCATGTTATCCACTTCCCATTGAACAAGCGCATGGTCTTTTAAAGATTTGTGAAGTACTCGGGCGGCGGTGTGTGTGTGTCCTCTTTCAGGAGCGGGCGGGGGGGCACTGGCAGCAATTTGCAGGCCAGGCAGTGTTCAACACGTGCATCACCTTTTCTCTGCCTGCTATTGCGCTCCATGCTTCGGAAAGGTAAGAAAAAGAACGTGCATTTGAGTTTGAAATGTCCGATCTTGTAGTAGTACACTTGCAAAGCCCACACATGACAATAACCCGATTCAAGGCCCCATTCACCCGATTTTTAAAAAAAATATAGTACTCCAAGACAGTTACATTTTAAAACTTTATTAATATTTAAATATAACGAACGCAACAAAAACTGTAAATATATTTAACCATTTTTTGAAATTAACCAGAACTATAACGATAACAACAACAACAACAATAATATAACTTTTATGCCTAAATTACGCAAACATTTAGCTAATCTGCTAAAGGGGGGAGTCGCCATTTCTTTACAATAATCAATAATGAAAAATCCACATCAATAGGGTTGCCCGTTTTCTCGATGCAGCACTATAGTGCAATATACACAGCACCTGGGGTGTCAAGAGTGAACAGGTCTTTCTTTGATCCTTAAGATGTTATCTCCGAGAATGCTGATGCATTGGTGTCTGTACACTTCTTTGTCAATTCTGTCAAGATGATAACTGCTTTATAAACAGACGATATCTTTGTTTCGTCATTAGTGTTAAGTGTGTCTGAAACTACAGTGCCCTTCTGTTTTTTTTTCTTCAGGCTCTACAGAGTTTTGTGTGTTGTTCTTTTGAGCGACAATTATTCCAGAGGTTTCAGGTTCACTTGTTTTGTTCTGCAGTGAGTTAACAGCTTTAGAGAGTTCATGTTTATTTGCTATGTCCTGCTGTTCGTGAACTGCTTCAGAGACGTCAGCCTCATTTTTTATGTTTCAGTAGATCCTGGACCTGCCCGGCCGCGCCCAAAATGGCGCCGGTGTAAATGGGACTCGTAACTGCTTGTTCTGTACTGGTTGCCCAACCTTGATATCACGAGATACATATGCAGTTTTGAAGCACATGGCGGAGGCTTGTCTGCTGTAGTAGGGCGCCCATTTATCGTTTCAGTCGCCATTCCGCCCGCTTTTGCTACACTGTGCCTCATCCGCCATTCAGCTGTTTACCGCCCGCTCTTACGGCTACAGCGTCTCGCTCACCATGTAGTTGAGTTGTTCCCACTCTTGCGGTGCAGCGGTAGGCGGCTGCCACAGGACTCTTAAAATGGCGGCCGGCTCTTCGGATTTGGGCCTGGTCCAGTAAAATGGCCCTGGGACACCTTGGAACTCGGACGCTTGTCTGCCAGGGCTTGGGTTCCATTCTCGAAAGCGTCCCCTCAGCCTTGAAGATTGTACAAAAGTCTTGGGGGCCCTCGACTCCCGCAGGCTTCCGGTGGGGAGCGGCTGCCATGATTGCTTGCGGAATGGCCACGACGGAGCTACGAGATGGTGGTGCTCTCATGGTGACGCCAGCTTCAGTCTGAAACATCCAGAAACAAGGTGGGGCTTTCATCGTTTGGGGAAAAAAAATGTTTTAATCCAATGAAAAGTGTTATTTTTAGGTCACATGACCTAGTCTTACATAATTAGGAAAAGAAAAGTAAAATGAACCAATGAAAAGTTTTATTAACAAGTCACATGACCTGTTATGCTTACGTTACGCGCTGCGCGGCGCGCTCTGGATCGTTTCCGGGAAGCTGCGCCTTGCGCACCGGAGCACTTCCGGGTGCGCTAACGCGTCGCGTCATATGACGCATTACGCGACAATGCAGGTGCCGAATATAGTCAAAATGTCTCCACCAACCAGCGGTCGGAATTCCACCGCTTTCAGCAGTCCAAAAAGTTCGGTCAAATCTTAAGAGCGGGAGCAACTCAACTACATGGTGAGCGAGACGTTGTAGTCGCAAGAGCGAGAGGTAAACAGTTGAATGGCGGAAGAGGCACAGAGTACCAAACGCGGGCGGAATGGCAACTAAAACGGTAAAGGGGCGCCCTACGACAGCGTGTCTTCAGGTGAAACGGATTGTGGGACAAGGTCTAGAATGAAAGATTCTTCAAAAGGGAAAAAATTCCGCCGGACCCCGGGAGCCGGCCGCCTATGCCGGGGGCGATCTCAGGCCTCACCAGGGCAACACGACTTGGGGAGGGGGCAGGAGCCAAGCGCCCCCTCTCAGTCCGCGCCATCTCACCGCCCCTCGGGGGCCTCCGTCAAGCGGTTTAGGGAGGCACCGTATCACATTGTTTTCCAATGCAGTCAGGTCCACAAATGGACCCCACTTACTTTGAATAGTGAAGCTGCAGCAGGTGCAAATAAGGTTTAAACAGTGTTACAAGAACTGCTTAGAATTCTGAAGTATGGCACTCAACAACCAGGACTTATGCCATTTGTGTAAGGCAGTGACATGGAAGCAACTCAGGGACAAAAAGCATGAACGAACATTCACGTATGAAAATCTTATTTGGGGAAGGGGTAGAATCCAAACGCCCCCTGCCAGTTCACGCCACTACACCGTATGTGGAAAATCTGAAGCCATCGTTCTACAAACTCTCAATGCTTGTTATCAGTGCATGAGTTTCATGCTCGATCGATTGAGCTAGCTGGATCGGGCAATAAAAAGTATAAAATAGTTATGTAAATAGTTATTTAATAAAATGTTTTACTCTGTTTCTTTGCTGGTGTGTTGTGTATATTTATAATATTTGCATAGGGTTTGTCGTTATTTTGGGCGGTGTGGGTGGCGGAGTCGAGCTGTTTTGCAGCCCTCATGGTGTGGAGCTCAGTTAATTTCACTATGTTCGTATTTCTCATGAAGGGTTGTTCCTAATGTTTGTATTTTACCGAGGTCAAAAAGAGATCGAATTAGTGGTCTACTGATTTTGCTCGATTACTTTTATTTTTTTACACAATTTTTCACTATCTGCAAAGACTAAACAGAGTATTGCGACTTTGTGCTTGTTTGTAAATAGAGAATGATCCAAAGAGAACCAATTGTAAAACAGTAAATGCTTGGATAATAATCAATCAAATGGAGAGACAAGCAGGTACGACGGATTACAACAGGGGTAAAGGTCTGCGTTAACTACCATTCACTATCTGCAAAGAGAGAGTACTACTAAGAGAAAAGAGGGGAGTGGGGGGGGGCAGCGTTCAAAGCACATCAGCGTACATAAACACGAAAACGTTTTTACCTATCACGTACTTGACATTTGACAGCTTTTGATATTTGCTATTAAAAAACCATTGAAATTCACAGAAAAAACCATAGGTTATAGTCCATATATAGTTAGGAATTTGCATTTACAAAACCTTGAAAATTCAATGAAAAAACCATTGGTTTTAGGCCATATATAGTTAGGGATTTGCATTTAGTAAACCTTATTTTACTCGCATAAAACCATTGAAATTCCATATATAGTTATAAGCGCTAACTATATATCGCGCAGCCGCAATCCACTGCTGATGATGTCACATATTACATCATTCATGACATGGTTAGTGACATCACTGATGACATCTCAAATGACATCACTGATGACATCACTGATAACATCTCATTTGACATGACTGATCACATCACTGATGATATCATTCATGTGATAATACCATGAACCTTTTCAGACTCTAATATAACCTTAGATACAATCAGTGTAAACAGACATTCACAGACTGTCACTCATCCATGGAGTTACTGACACACCTAGTCAGTTATGCCAAAAATCAATCACACCTCCATTTTCTCAACTATACAGTTATACACACCTTACTTATTCAAACATATACTAACACATATTTACTTTACTCTCTTATACAATCTCTGATACATGTTCACAATGATCCATACAGCCACCCACACATTCACTGGCTCTTATGCACAGTTATTTATAGATGTCAACTCTCACATGTACTGTGTTTTACATATGTACTTAATTTGACATGTAGCACTGAGATATCCATTCACTCACTAATACACTCATGCACAGTCAACCGCCCATACAGCTGTTTCCACATGCACTTTTGAATCTATACATATAGTGAATCAACTACTCACACATCTATGTACAGAGTCACACACCTCCCAGCCACCCATACACACACACTCAGTTTCCCATACAAATACTTGGACAACCAATCAATAACCCATACAGTTACTCATATAGCTACTGATCAACATATGCAGCAGTTTGTAGAACAACAGATATAATGATGCACAAATTAAAACAGTTTAGTCACTAACCGATGCACTCAGTGAGACACATTTAATCACTCACTCAATCAGTCAGTCATGCACCTAGTAAATCCTTCTTCCAGACACTTATATATCCACTCATTCTTCAATATGTAAAACATATTTTAACTTTACAGAAACATACAGTCACTGGATGTTGTAATCAGTGATGTCATCAGTGATGTCATTTGAGATGTCATCAGTGATGTCATCAGTGATGTCACTAACCATGTCATGAATGATGTAATATGTGACATCATCAGCAGTGGATTGCGGGTGCGCGATATATAGTTAGCGCTTATAACTATATATGGAATTTCAATGGTTTTATGCGAGTAAAATAAGGTTTACTAAATGCAAATCCCTAACTATATATGGCCTAAAACCAATGGTTTTTTCATTGAATATATATATATATATATGTATATATATATTCACTGAAAAAAACATGGGTTATAGACCATATATAGTTAGGAATTAGCATTTACAAAACGTTATTTTACTCGCACAAAACCATTGAAATTCCATATATAGTTAGTTGCACTAACTATATATCGCGCACCCGCAATCCACTGCTGATGATGTCACATATTACATCATTCATGACATGGCCAGTGACATCACTGATGACATCACTGATGACATCACTGATGCCATCTCAAATGACATCACTGATGACATCACTGATGACATCTCAAATGACATCACTGATAACATCTCAAATGACATCACTGATGACATCACTGATGACATCTCAAATGACATCACTGATGACATCACTAATGACATCTCATTTGACATCAATGGTCACATCACTGGTGATATCCTTCATGTGACAATACAATGCATCTCCTCACACTTTAATATAACCTCTGTTACATCCAGTGTAAAATACAGAATATGATTTTTTAAACCATTGACACACCAATACTAGTTACTACATACACACTCACTGATTCCTATGTCTACACACACATTCACTCATTCACCCATACAATCATTCATACATACAATCACTCATCTTTACAACACTATCATATGCACTCATATACCTATACAGACACTCACAATCTGCCACTCATCCATGGAGTTACTCACACACCTAGTCAGTCCTGTAAAGAATCAATCACACTTCCATTTTCTATTTAATACAGTTAAACATAGAGTACCTTACATTTTCAAACATATACTAACACATACTTACTCTCTTATACAATCATTGATACAAGAACACATTGATCTGCACAGAGTCACACATCTCCCAGCCAGCCACACACACACTCAGTCTCCCATACAAATACTTGGACAATCAATCAATAACCCATATAGTTACTCATATAGCTACTGATCAACACATGCAGCAGTTTACAGAACAACAGACATAATGATGCACACATTAAGACAGTTCTGTCACTAACCCCTACACTCAGTGAGACACATTTATTCACTCACTCATACAGTCAGTCACGCACCTACTAAATCCTTCATCCAGACACTTCTACATCTACTCATTCTTCAATATGTAAAACATATTTAAACTTTACAGAAACATACAGTCACTGGATGATGTCATCAATGATGTCATCAGTGATGTCATTTGAGATGTCATCAGTGATGTCATCAGTGATGTCATTTGAGATGTCATCAGTGATGTCATCAGTGATGTCACTGACCATGTCATGAATGATGTAATATGTGACATCATCAGCAGTGGATTGCGGGTGCGCGATATATAGTTAGTGCAACTAACTATATATGGAATTTCAATGGTTTTGTGTGAGTAAAATAAGGTTTTATAAATGCTAATTCCTAACTATATATGGTCTATAACCCATGGTTTTTTCAGTGAATTTTCAAGGTTTTGTAAATGCTAATTCCTAACTATATATGGTCTATAACCTATGGTTTTTTCAGTGAATTTCAATGGTTTTTTAATAGCAAATATCAAAAGCTTTAAAATGTCAAGTACGTGGTAGGTAAAAACATTTTCGTGTTTATGCACGCTGATGTGCTTTGAACGCTGCCCCCCCCTCTTTTCTTTTAGGAGTATTCTCTCTTTGCAGATAGTGAAGGGTAGGTAACGCAGGCCTTTGCCCCCGTTGTAATCCGTCGTGCCTGCTTCCCTCTCCATTTGATTGATTGTTATCCAAGCATTTACTGTTTTGGAATTGGTTCTCTTTGGTTCATTCTCTATTTACAAACAAGCACAGAGTCGCAATACTCTGTTTAGTCTTTGCAGATAGTGAAAAATCGTTAGAAAAAATAAAAGGAATCAAGCAAAATCAGTAGGCCACTAATGGGATCTCTTTTTGACCTCGCTAAAATAGAAACATTAGGAACAACACCTCATGAGAAATATGAAACTAGTGAGAGGAACTGAGCTCGACGCCAAGATGGCTGCAAGACAGCTCGGCTCCGCCGCCCACCCCGCCCCAAACAACGACAAACCCTATGCAAATATTATAAATATATACAACACACCAGCAAAGTAACAGAGTAAAACGTTTTATTAAATAACTATTTACATGGCAGCCTGCTGCAACATCGATCCAAATGCATGCCGCCGTTCCAGGGATTTCTCCCCGACTACTCTGCAGCCTACGAGATGGAGAGGCCGGGGCGTTGACTAGGCAGGGCCTCCGGCCACAACCACAGCGCCAACGATCGCTGCTGACGGAGGGGAGCCTTGCCGGTGAGAGCCACTGATCTGAAGAACCGCTGCCTGCGGTGCCTCCCTGAGCCGCTTGACGGAGGCCCCCGAGGGGCGGTGTGGTGGTGAGGACTCGGAGGGGGTGCTTGGCTCCTGCCCCCTCCCCAAGTCTTGTTGCCCTGGTGTGGCCTGAGATCCCCCCCGACATAGGCGGCCGGCTCCCGGGGTCAGGCGGAACTGTTTGCCTTTTGGTGACTCTTCCATTCTGGACCTTGTCCCACAATCCGTTTGACCTGAAGACACGTCCTGCGGTGCCCTGGTCCGACCATCACATATACCTGCGCCAGGAGACGGCGTGGGGTGCACTGGAAGGGAGAGGCGGCGCGAACGAGCCTCCACCAATTCCCCAGGTGGAGGTTTCTCAGCTACACCCCAGCGCTTCACTCGGCCAGCTGAGTTGCGCCCGCTCTTGCGGCACAGTGCCTCGCTCGGCCAGCTGAATTGAGCCTGCTCTTGCTATTACAGCGTCTCACCCGCCATCCGGCTGAATTGCACCCACTCTTGCGGTATAGCGACAGGCGGCTGCCTCGGAGCTCACGAAATGGCGGTCGGCTCCACAGACTTGGGCCTGGCCTGCAAGGATGGCTCTGGGCAACCCTGGAACTCGGACGCTTGACTGCTAGGGCATGGGCCCCATTCCCAAAAGCGTCCCCTCAGCCTTGAAGATTCTACAAGAGTCACTGGGGCCCCGACTCCCACAGACTTCCGGTGGGGAGCGACTGCCATGATTGCTCGTGGAATGGCCACGACGTAGCCACGGAATGCTCTCATGCTGACGCCAGCTTCAGTCTGAAACATCCAGAAACACTGTAGACTACCAATTCGATCAGTTCCGGTGGAGCCCCAACGTGACCCGGTAGAGAAGAACTTGCCCTCCCCTCTTTGACTGATGGTTCTTGTTGCCTGTCCCTTCTGTTGTCATTTAACAGAACTTTTTGGACCGCTGAAAGGGGTTCTGTTCCGAACGCTGGTTGGTGGAGACATTTTGACTATATTCTGGACCTGCCCGGCCTCGCCCAAAATGGTGTCGGTATAAATGAGACTCGCATCTCCTTGATGTGTACTGGTTGATCAGCCTTGATATCACAAGATATGTATGCAGTTTTGGAGCACATGGCGGGCGGGGACGGGTACTGAATGAACATTTGGACATCCCTATTGATATTAAGTTCTGATGTATTATTCATTACTGTACTATTGAAAGTTCGAATTAACGTTACTCATGGTACTTGCCCGCAAATGTATATCTAGATAATTTCATTGTAACTGTTAGACACCATAATTCCTGCAACCTAATGGCCCGCCCGTTACGTTTTTCTACAGTGTAAAGGTCCCCTCATCATATACGATTCCAGTTTGCTCCGTGGCCGGCCCACGTGGTTGTAGGCCTGTATTTGTATACTGACATTTTTTCAAAAAAGAGTTTTCGAAGGAAGTATGGAATCAGCGTCATAACAATCGTCTAGGTTGGTAGGGTTTTAGAATAATAGCTGTTATTCCCAAACAATAGAAGACAGATAATGCAGACCCTTTGCCTGAATTTTGGATTGATTGAAATTTGTATCCGTCACACCAGCCCTTTTTCCAGAATTGTTAGAAAATAATCGACCGTAGCTTAAGGTATCTGCCGAATGTAAGGTGTGGTATTTTGTCCCATAAAATAGGACTAATTGAGAAACAAATATACGAAGAGGGAACTCGAATTTAGAGACAAACAAAATGAAACATTTTTTGGCATCATAAGAAGGGGAGGATATGTTACACAGAAAAATAATGCGAAAGGGATAGCCAAGATCTGTTGTATCACACGTTCCTGCAGCTAGTCTGATACATGGTAAGTAGAAGCTTTTTCGTGTTTGCGCGCGCTGACATCCTCTGAATGCTGTATCCCCCCCTTTCTTTTCTCCTTTGTAGGTTACATTGGAGTTCGACTGAAGAATGGAGTGGACATGGACCGCACCGTGATCCATGTAAGGAAAGACATAGACAAGCGCTGTGAGATATTGCATGGAGTGCAGACCATCACTGGGAACCTGAAAAATTGTTTGGTGTGACTGTGCGTACATGCCCTGATTGTATGGTATGAATGTGTATGTATTCCATATGCCCGGCCGATAAACGTTCTGTTTGCGCAACTGCCGCGTTAGAAAACAACATCGTGACGCGTCGCGTAACCGCGACGTATCGCGTTGTCGCGTAATGCGTCATATGACGCGCCGCGTTAGCACACCCGTAAGTGCTCCGGTGCGCGAGGCGCGAAGCGCGGCTTCACGGAAGCGATCCGGGGCGCGGCGCGGAGCACGTAACGTAAGCATAACAGGTCATGTGACTTGTTAATAAAACTTTTCATTGGTTCATTTCACTTTTGGGTTCCTAATGATGTAAGGCTAGGTCATGTGACCTAAAAATAACACTTTTCATTGGTTTAGAACTATTTTTTGTCCCAAATGATGAAAACCCCTCCTTGTTTCCTCACTCTGACTTTCATCTTTGTGAGAGGAAGACCTTTTATCATCACTTAGCAATAGCATGTGTTGTAGCTTCAGCTGGTGCATCCCCACCACCACCACCACCTCCTAGGAAGAGAGTACCTCCTCCTCAGGTGGTGGTTAAGCAAGAGGTGCCCCCCCACACCTTCTTGTTGCCTGATTCGGCCAGCTCAATCGATCGAGCATGAGACTCTGTTGTGATCTGAAGAACCGCTGCCTGCGGTGCCTCCCTGAGCCGCTTGACGGAGGCCCCCGAGGGGCGGTGTGGTGGTGCGGACTGGGAGGGGGCCCTTGGCTCCTGCCCCCTCCCCAAGTCTCGCTCAGCCAGATGAGTTGCTACCACACTTGCGGCCTAAGACATGGAGAGGCCGGGGCGTTGACTAGGCGGGGCCTCCGGTCGCAACCACAGCGCCAACGATTGCTGCTGATGGAGGGGAGCCTTGCCAGTGAGAGCCACTGATCTGAAGAACCGCTGCCTGCGGTGCCTCCCTGAACCGCTTGACGGAGGCCCCCGAGGGGCGGTGTGGTGGCGCGGACTGGGAGGGGGCGCTTAGCTCCTGCCCCCTCCCCAAGTCTCGCTCGGCCAGCTGAGTTGCGCCCACTCTTGTGGCCTACGACATGGAGAGACCGGGGCGTTGACTAGGCGGGGCCTCCGGCCGCATCCACAGCACCAACGATCGCTGCTGACGGAGGGGAGTCTTGCCGGTGAGAGCCACTGATCTGAAGAACCGCTGCCTGCGATGCCTCCCTGAACAGCTTGACGGAGGCCCCCGAGGGGTGGTGTGGTGGCGTGGACTGGGAGGGGGAGCTTGGCTCCTGCCCCCTCCCCAAGTCTTGTTGCCCTGGTGTGGCCTAAGATCGCCCCCGACATAGGCGGCCGGCTCCCGGGTTCCGGCGGAACTTTTTGCCTTTTGGTGACTCTTCCATTCTGGACCTTGTCCCACAAGCCGTTTGACCTGAAGACACGTCCTGCGGTGCCCTCGCAATGCAGCCTGGTCCCTGAATGTGTGCAGGGGGACGGTATTCCTCGCTCGGCCAGCTGAGTTGCGCCCACTCTTGCGGCGTACGACATGGAGAGGCCGGGGCGTTGACTAGGCGGGGCCTCCGTCCGCAACCACAGCGCCAACGATCGCTGCTAATGGAGGGGAGCCTTGCCGGGGAGAGCCACTGATCTGAAGAACCGCTGTCTGCGGTGTCTCCCTGAACCGCTTGACGGAGGCCCCCGAGGGGCGGTGTGGTGGCGCGGACTGGGAGGGGGCGCTTGGCTCCTGCCCCCTCCCCAAGTCTTGTTGCCCTGGTGTAGCCTGAGATCGCCCCCGACATAGGAGGCCGGCTCCCGGGGTCCGGCGGAACTTTTTGCCTTTTGGTGACTCTTCCATTCTGGACCTTGTCCCACAATCCGTTTGACCTGAAGACACGTCCTGTGGCCTGGTCCCTGAATATATGCAGGGGGACGGTATTGATTGGATCAAGATGGCGGCTTCACACAAAGCTGACTCAAGTGTTGCTGCTGAAGCTATGCAGACAAAAACTGGTTTTCAGTTTGTACATTCTTCAGGATTTTTCCATCCAAGGCTGGTTGAGAGTTTGTAGAACAATGGCTTCAGATTTTCAACATACTACTCTTCAACATTCTTCATAAATGTAACAATGTGAGACTCACTAGGAGAACGGCCGTTTATCTTTCCTTTCAAAATGCTGCCAACAATATTTTCTGAATGGAAGACACCATCTTGTAGCATTAAGGGCTGCGTCAAGGGTGGTATTGCCCAGAATGTCTTGTTTTCTAGTGCTCGTAATGACGAATCCAGAACTGCCGAAAGGGATTCTGGTCCTGCCGCTACTTATTGGAGACATTGAACTATACTCTGGACCTGCCTGGCCTCGACCAAAATGGCGCCAGTATGGGAGCGACTTGCAACTCCTTATGACGTTCTGGTTACTTAGCCTTGACGTTACAAGGAATGTATGCGGTCTTTGTGCACATGGCGGGCGGGGAAGGGTACTGACTGGGAATACGGACAACCCTATTGATGTCGATTTTTCATTATTGATTATTGTATTAATAAAGCTTCGAAATAATGTTACCCATGATACTCGCCCATGGTGTGCGTATGGACGATTTTATTGTAACTGATCCTGTTATACTTTCAAATAAAAAATCAACCTTCACTGATCCTGCAACCGTTTGTCACGTTTAGTTTTTTCAATGAAATGGCTCGCTTGTTACATACTCCTATACCCCTGGCTTTTGAAAGACACCATCTTGTAGAATAAAGGGCTGCGTCAAGGGTGGTATTGCCCAGAATGTCTTGTTTTTAAGTGCTCGTAATGACGAAGCCAGAACTGCCGAAAGGGATTCTGGTCCTGCAGCTACTTATTGGAGACATTGAACTATACTCTGAACCTGCCTGGCCTCGACCAAAATGGAGCCAGTATGGGAGCGACTTGCAACTCCTTATGACGTTCTAGTTACTTAGCCTTGACGTTATGGGGATGTATGCGGTCTTTGTGCACATGGCGGGCGGGGAAGGGTACTGACTGGGAATACGGACAACACTATTGATGTCGATTTTTCATTATTGATTATTGTATTAATAAAGCTTCGAAATAATGTTACCCATGATACTCGCCCATGGTGTGCGTATGGACGATTTTATTGTAACTGATCCTGTTATACTTTCAATTATAAAATCAACCTTCACTGATCCTGCAACCGTTTGTCACGTTTAGTTTTTTCAATTAAATGGCTCGCTTGTTACATACTCCTATACCCCTGGCTTTTGACCCTTTCCTACTAAAGGTAAACCTCTGTACTATCGCCCTCGGGCGATCTATGTAATGAACAGACTACCATTGCCGAAACACAAGGGAATGCATCTCAGAGAGATAAGTCACGTACGTGGTAGATAAAAACATTTTCGTGTTTATGCACGCTGATGTGCTTTGAACGATGCCCCCCCCCCCTCCTCATCATTTAGATTACCACCGCCCATTGCACAAAAGCGTCCCGGGTGCTCCCCTTGCAAAAAAAACCAAATTTTTTTTTCTCTTTTTTTTGCCCCGCGGGGCCCTTTTAAAGTCTCCACATGAAACCTAGGGGGTCAGGGAGGATCTACTATGCCCTCTTATGGTCATTTCCCCCTTCGTTTTGGCCTCCTCCTGTCTCTCGATCCTACCGAGAGACAAGATGGTGGCCGCTCCGGACTGTTTAGAATGTTGACAGACACCGGAGAGCCAATCAGCTTCGCTTCGCGAAGTTCCGTTACGCGTCAAGTACGCGAACCGGAGCGCTACCTGGAGCGCTGTCACAGATATATATATTTTTTTGAACGTTCATTTATCAAAATCCACTGGAGCACATATATTGAGACCTAGCAAAGGCACATCGGGCTAACAGTCCCTACAATTTTGCCAAGTTTCATTCAAATCCATTCAGCCGTTCGAGCTAAAAGTGAGGCCAACCGCCCTATGGAAATTAACATGGGAAAAACGCGGTCTGTACTACCGCCCTCGGGCGATCTATGTAATGAACAGACTACCATTGCCGAAACACAAGGGTATGCATCTCAGAGAGATAAGTCAAGTACGTGGTAGATAAAAACATTTTCGTGTTTATGCACGCTGATGTGCTTTAAACGATGCCCCCCCCCACCCCTCTCATCATCATTTAGATTACCACCGCCCATTGCACAAAAGCGTACCGGGCGCTCCCCACGCAAAAAAAAAATCTACTATGCCCCCTTATGGTCATTTCACCCTTCGTTTTGGCCTCCTCTTGTCTCTCGATCCTACCGAGAGACAAGATGGCGGCCGCTCCGGACTGTTTAGAATGTTGACAGACACCGGAGAGCCAATCAGCTTCGCTTCGCGAAGTTCCGTTACGCGTCAAGTACGCAAACCGGAGCGCTACCCGGAGCGCTGTCAAAGATATATATATATTTTTGAACGTTAATTTATCAAAATCCACTGGAGCACATATATTGAGACCTAGCAAAGGCACATCGGGCTAACAGTCCCTACAATTTTGCCAAGTTTCATGCAAATCCATTCAGCCGTTTGAGCTAAAAGTGAGGCCAACCGCCCTATGGAAATTAACATGGGAAAAACGAGTTTTGGGACCCCCTTTTTTCTCGCCCCCCCCTTGACGACCCCCCCAAATTTTCAGGGGCTGCTCAGAAACAAACTGTGCCATTTTCCTGAAAATTTCAGCCAATTCCGTCCACAAACGCCAAAGTTATTTGACATAGAATTTTCGAAAATCCCATAGAGAAAAATTCCTAACTATATATACCTACTGGCGACCGCCAGTAGGTTATATATATATATATATATATATATATATATATATATATATATATATATATATATATATATATATATATATATATATATATATATATATATATATACATTCATTGGTTTCAGGCATGTTGTAGTTAGAAATTAGCATTTAAAAAACCTTTGAATTTCACTTATAATTAGTTGGACATTTCACTCATACATAGCCAGTGAAATTCACAGTCACTGGATGAAGTCATCAGTGATATCATCAGTGACCATCATTTGAGATGTCATCAGTGATGTCATCTCAAATGATGGTCATCAGTGATGTCACTGACCATGTCATGAATGATGTAATATGTGATGTCAACAGCAGTGCATTGCGGGGGCGCTTTGCGGGGGGGCAAGTTATAGTTAGCTGAACTAACCATAACAGCCGAATTTCACTGGTCTTGTACGAGTGAAATGTCCAAACTAACTATAACGTTCCTAAAACCTATGTTTTTTTCTGTGAATTTCAAAGGTATTTTAAATGCTAGTTTCTAACTATAACATCCCTGAAACCTATGTTTTGTTCAGTAAATTTCAAAGGTTCTTTAAATGCTCATTTCTAACTGTAATGTCCCTGAAACCTAAGGTTTTTTCAGTGAATGTCAAAGGTTTTTTAAATGCTAATTTCAAACTATAACGCCCCTGAAACCTATGGTGTTTTCAGTGAATTTCAAAGGTATTTTAAATGCTAATTCCTAAGTACAATGTTTATGAAACCTGTCTTTTTTTCAGTAAATTGTATTTTTAGTGATATTTTGTAACTGTACTATCCTATAATTTTTTTTCTTATTTCTTTTCTTTTTCTAAATTATATAATGTCTTGTGTTTTCTAAAATATAAAAAATATAAAATATTAAAAAAATTGGGGGAAAAAAGTGGAGTTGCGTACCCATCATGTACCTATCTCGGTGGGTGCGCCGATTCACATTTGGGATGCTACTGGTTCGCAGTGCAGAGGTGCGCGTAACATCATACCCGAATGGGGTCGCCCCGGGTGTGCGACATTCGTAATTTTTGTTATGTGTTAAAACTATACGTATATAATTGAAATATGTATATGAGAGTGATACATTATCTAAACTTTAAAAAAACATTTATTTGTATTTGCTTTGAAGACATATGATTCTAAAATATATTTTGCAGAAGTTGCGTTGTGTGTGCATTTGGTATGTGACCGGTTCACAGTGCCTGGGCACATGTAACGTCATATACGTATGGGGTTGTGTCGTGTGCAAGTTTGGTGTGCGACAGGTACGCGGTGCTGGGCCCCACGTAACATCATAAACGTATGGGGTCACGGTGGGTGCGCGACCCCCGTAATTTTCTTTATGTTTTAAAAAGTACATGTATATTATTTAATGTGTATATGAGAGCAAGAGATTATCTAAACTAATTATAAAAGACAAATGTTTGTAGTTGCTATAAAGTTATATTATTGTTTAATATATTGTCGCAGAGTCGCAACGCATGCATGCTGGTTGTGCGCCAGGTGTGTGACCCCCATGTGACTTTAAAACATAGCATTTTATTGGTTGACACGGTTTTCCATTTTAGCAGTTGAAGGACCCCACTCATTTTTGTCATTTCCTCCTCAGCATCACTGGAGTCACACCTGTTGTGTATTTTTAGCTAGTAAGTGAATTATTTTGGTGTTAGCTGAAAAATTTAACATTGGCTACACCAACTCCTGTTGCCGATCTTCCTTCTTATGATGAAGAGTTTGACCAACCTCTAAAAAAAAGGAAGTTATATAATGTCTGAAAGTTTTTCTACATTCCAGATGGTGAAAAGAAGGTGAATGCCAGAAAGATGCTCTGTACACTTTGCACAAGAATTTTATCAAGAGGAAGCAACAAGAAAAATTCTTGTGGAACATCCAGTAGGTTCAAACATCCACCTGAGACATCTGGCACGTGAACAGCTGTGATGTGCACAAGAAGCCATGCAGGAAGGAGACCAAAAAGCTGCTCCCATCACTTCTGGAGCCTCAAGCTCCTCATCTTGAGGACCGTACATTCGTCCTGACTTTGCAGCTCTTGAACAACATTGCATGAAATGCACAACTGTATTGGGTTGCGGGGAGCAGTCAGTTGATGCTGCAGCAAGTAAAAACACAAAAAAATGCACAAAATAGTTTAACCCTATCCATGCTTATGACGAGCCCAACTCGTCATGAGGCACAGTGGAGCTGTGTTCATGACGAGCTGGGCTCGTCATAACGGTCACGGTCGGCACACGCGTAATTGATTCCCCACCTGTGCAGGAGAATCAATCAGTGGGCGGAGTCATGACGAGTCCAGGTCATCATGAGCACAGCTCCACTGTGCCTCATGACGAGCTGGGCTCGTCACGAGCACCGTGGTGCCACAGCCCCCCTCCCCCTGTGCCTTGGGGAAATTGCCCCCGCGGCGAAGGGGTAAAAAAAACTAAAAAAATTAAAACCCAACAAAGAAGGAAAAAAGAGTTATTTTCAGAACTACCTTATCCAGTTAAAAAAGAGAAATAACTGCATGCTAATGCCTGGGTAATTGCATGAGTATATGTGTAGAGCTTAATTGATTCAAGTAGTGCATGGGTAGTGCATGGGTGATTGTATGAGTGCATGACTAGTGCCTGTATAATTGCCTAAGTGTATCTGTAATGCCTGAGGTCTTGTATGAGTGGATGGATAGTGCCTGGGTGATTACATTAGTACATACGTAGTGGTTGAGTGATTGGTAGAGTTTATTGGTATTGATTGAGTTATTGCATAAGTGCACCAGTAGTGTCTGGGTTATTGCATGAGAACATAGGTAGTGGTTAAGGGATTGAAAGAGTGCATGGGATGGGCAGGGTGATTGTATGAGTTCATCAGAGGTACATAGGTGCTTGCATGAGTGCATGGGTAGTGCCTGGGTGATTGAAAGTGTGCATAGGTATTACTTGGGTGATTGAAACAGTACATGGGTAGTCCATGGGGAATTTGGGGATTGCATGAGTAGTGCATGGGTGATTGTAGTAGTGTACAATTAGTGCCTGGGTGATTTCATAAGTGCGTCGATGCAAATTGGGTGATTTGAGAATTGTATGGGTACTGCATGTGTGATTGCATCAGTGCATGGGTAATGCTTGGGTTATTGTATGAGTACATGGGTAGTGCTAGGAAGATTAGGACAGTTTATGGGTAGTGCCTGGGTCACTTCATAAGTACTTTGGTAATATGTGGAGTGATTTCATGAGTGCTTGGGTAGTGGCAGAGTGATTTCATAATTGCTTGGATACTAATTGGGTGATTGGAGAATTGTATGGGTACTGCATGTGTGATTGCATCAATACATGGGTATTGCTTAGGGTATTGCATGAGTACATGGGTAGTGCTAACGAGATTGTGACCGTGTACGAGTAGTGCCTAGGTGATTTCATAAGTGCTTACGTAGTTCTGGAGTGATTTAATGAGTGCTTGGATGTTAACTGGGTGATCAGAGAATTGCATGGGCAAAGCTTGGGTGATTGAATATGTGCATGGGCAATGCTTGAGTTATAGCATGAGTACAAGGCTAGTGCTCTGGTGATTGGGAGAGTGCATGGGTAGTGCTCGGGTGATTTCATAAGCGGTTGGGTAGTGGCAGAGTGATTTCATGAGTGCTTGGATACTAACGGGGTGATTGGAAAATTACATGGGTACTGCATGTGCGATTGCATCAGTGCATGGGTATTAGAGTACTGCAAAGAGAGTGTGTTGTGAATGTATAGGTGCTTAAGTATTGGTGGAGTGATTAGATATGTACTTTGGACTGGCTGGGGGATTGGAGGAGTGCATGGGTAGTGACAGGGTGATTACTGGAGTGCATGAGTAGTACCTAGGTAATTTGAGGAGTGAATGAGTAGTGTCTTGGTGAATAGAGGATTGTATGGGTAGTGCGCAGGTGATTGTAACAGTGCACGGCAAATGCCTGGGTCATCGCATGAGTACATGGGTACTGACTGGATGATTAGAGTACTGCAAGGAGAGTGTATGGTTCATATAGAGGTGCTTGGTTATAGGAGGAGTGATTGAATAAGTACATGGTACCGACTGGGTGATTAGAGGAGTGTGTGGGTAGTGACACATGAGAAGAAGTGAAACATGTATTTGGTAAGCCTTCCATAAACTGTTTCCTTATTTTGAATTCTCCATTCCCTCCCCTTCTTCCCTCCCCCCCTCCCCTACACGACTCCCGCCCCAAACCCCTCCCTTTTGTCTTATTCCAAAGATCCAAATACCCTTCTGCATAGCATCTGTAGTTGGTTTGCAAAAAGTTACATATACACTATTTCAGTTATGTGAGTGTCATGTGTGCCTGCTTGCACATTAGTCATGCAGATCATTAGGTATAGTGTCACTTCCCTCTCCAGCTGCTGGATCGCGGACCAGCTCTTCAGCTACTCCTCCAAGGAGCAAAGATCAGCAGTTGACATCAGTGGGATTGCAAAACAACACAGCCCTGTGGCTGGAGCTGTTGAGTTTGCTTGTGCCTTGTACATCTCCATTCAACACCTCTGTGCTATGGTGTGAGCTGATAAGTGTAGGTCTAACCAAGCCAGGTCAAATGTGCAGATCATTGATGCAAAGTACAGTAAAAATCAACCCTTGTGTTGCACCACATTATATACTAGGTCAATTACTTATCGTGTTGCAATCTCTGTCTTCCATGTGATGAGCTCGATGAGGACCATGAATCCCCATCAATGGTGGGTTACGGGCAATATAAGGGGAGAATCCACTATTCTCGCAAGCAGCAATTTCAGCTGCCAGTACTGCGCAATAGGAGGAGGAAGGAAAGTTCCAGAGGAGGTTGTTGAATTGGAGGAATATGGAGACTATCTGGCCCTACTCACAGATGAGGAGTAAGATGCCATGACCAGAACATTTGTTACGCTGGCCAAAATGTGTAAGGCCACCTAAAGTGTGTTCTTCGTGCATGTCAATTCCTTTCGAGTTTCCATTCAGAACCAAGTTGTTCAAATCCAAGTCATCTTCCTCCTCTTGTCCTTGGACTTCACCATTTACTTCCTTGGAGTCGTGGAGCAAAGACAACTTTGGGGACGAGGATAGCCTGGGTGTCATTGTAGGACCATTATGAGTTGTTAAGAACTGTAGTGATTGGTAAATTTGATTTTCAGGGTCCACCATTTGGTCATCAAAAATTACAGAGGAGCCTCCCTTCCAAGATTCCCCCCCGGCTGTTTGCAGGTCAGGTGCGAGGGGCTTATCTGGAGAGAAAACCCTTTTGAAATGTTTTTCCACAAAGTCTTTCGGGGGTTTTGAAACTTTGCCACCCATATGTCCCACATGCGATTGCTCATTGGGTATTTTCACTTATTCCTTTTGGATACATTTAGATTTTGCTTTTGACCCAAGGTCCACCGAGCTTCCTCCTAACGAGTTTAGATCCATTGGGGGAGGGGGTTTGGAAGTCTTTGTCTTTCCTGTCCCAAAGCACTTTTGTTCTTCCTTGGCGCCATCAGATGGACCTTTTGACTCAGAAATATGTCAGCGCTTAGTACCGGCTGATTCAAACTAACCCTGGGCGAAGCACTACGCTAGGGTCGTGCAGTTTGCAAAGATGCGCAACTTCGCACTACGCGAGCTGCACGTAGCACAGTGTGAACATGCGTAGTGCAGCGTAGCGTAGTGCAGCGCTCATTTTTTGCTTGTTTGCGGTCCTGAACGTCATGTTCGCGACCGCGAGCAAGCAAAATGACATCTCAGCGAGATTCTCAATGTGAGGAGGTAAGGTTTCTCATTGTGAGTGGTTGCGCATGCTCGCGACCGCTTTCAATGAGAAACTACCAGTTTGCGTTGAGAAAGCTGCAGCTCGAGTAATAATCTACTCGAGCAGCAGCAAACTACAGCTCGCACTGTGCAAGATGCCGTTTTCAATGATTGCACAGTGCCGGATGCTTGTCCGCACTGTGCAATCATTGAAAACACATCTTGCACAGTGAGAACATGCTACAACGCAGCTCATGTAGTGCTACGTGAAGTTCGCGTAGTGCGAAGTGCACTTCCAGTAGCTTCGCGTAGCGCTACTTCGCGAACTACGCCCACCCTTAATTCAAACCCCTCAGCCCTAGACACTGCCCTCAGGACTGGGGTAGACTATTTGCATCAATAAAGGGATATATTAGATAGAAAGGGGGAGGGAGCAAAGAAACACCCTTGTAATGGCAGAGTTTTTGGCTTTATTTAGCAGTGATATAGATCATTAGTCTTGCTCGCATCTAGTATAGGTATTCTTAGCCTGTGTTGGCCCTTTTCCAGATCTAGAAGAGGATAGCTGCTTAATATGCCTTTATTCTGGACTTTCACCTGTCTATTGCCTATTGGCTTTGACATATTAGACATATTGGTATGGTTTATGTAGGTATTCTGACAGAGCTAAGGAGCATTTCACCCCTTTCAGGCCTACAGGCCTAGAGCTAGAGGGACTCCATTTTGATGAAGCTGGGAGACTTTTCAGGGCAAAGGCAAAGTTTATAGTTATAACTGTTGTTCGCCCTAAGCGGACCGGAGAGAACCGGCCAGAGCTGAATCTAATCAGGAATTGTTCCCGGGCTCAGGTCTCTAGACGAAACAAGCAGACTGGTCACTGTGGGAGCGTCTAGCGCAAGGAGCCTGGTGCATGGGATTGGTGGGAGGAAGCTGCTGGCTGGAACTTTCCATGAGGAAACAGCATTCTATATTTGTGAAGTGCAGAGGCGGAGTCAGTCAGTCGAGGAGAGAGTCAAGCAGAGGGTCAGTCCAGCAGAGAGTCGAGCAGTGGAGTGGAGTTGGCAGAGAGAGAGAGAGGGTTCAAGCTGGAGAAGAGCTGAGTTGAATAGTGAGCTGGAACTGAAGGAAGCAGTCAGAAGCAGTTGCTTATCAGGAGGAGGTGTGAATAGCTGGAGTCTGAAGTAATGCCTTTTAGAAGAGATAGAGGAGAGATCGTGGACTAACCTATGGGAGCAGATGGAGTTAATTGGACATTGGCGCAGAGACAGAGTGAATAAGCTAGTGGAATGAACGGTGATCAGAGCGGCAGGAACCATTAAGATTGAAGACGGAAGGTGGAGATAGTTCGTGTGGGGGAGAGGAGTCCAGAGACAGAGTGATCAGCGCAGAGGTGTACCCAAGAGTGCAGGAGAGTGAGAGAGAGTGAGATGAGCCAAGGCACAGACGAGAGAGGAACCCAGATGACAGCTAGAACAAGACTTCACACTAATCAGGTGATATTGTTTTCATCACATTAGCTACACTTACACTTTATGTCTAATCTTTTCCCTTTCAGCGGAGTGTTCCTGTTATGTGTAATCCTTCTCTTTCAAGCGGTGTGTTCTACCTATAGTCTTTGTCAGATCTGTATAAATGTTTATATTGCTGTAATAAAACAACCCCCAGTTTGTAGAAAACTGGCACGTGTCCCCTTGTATTCTTGTTCAATCCAGGTGAACAAAGCTCCTAGGTGTTTGCTAGGCACGTGAATGGATGAGTAATCCCAATCAGGTAAGTGGTGATCACATAAATAGGGAGTGAGTGGACTTTTGATGCCAAGAATAGGGAGCACACGATATTAATTGGCTAACTCCTAATATTGTAGTAGCAGACCCTTAGTGAAGAGACTTCCCAATATATATATATATATGTATAGGTGTTCATAGGAATGTGGTCGTCGTTGATATGCGGCGTTAGTGAGAGCACTGGGGGGTCGAACCAGTGTGTATACCCACTGGATTGTGGCTTGAATAAGTGAGAACGCCAGGGAGGATACTGGCGTGTAGTTTCGCAGGATTGTGAACAGTTTGGAAAAGGGAGCATTGGGTTCTGCAGGCCCATGTGTAGACGCACCGGATTGTGTGTCATATCTGCCCTAGGGTAGAACGGTCTGGGTCAGGGTGGCCGCGAGACCAACTGATGTGAATAAGTGTGGTGTAGGGTATGGATATCCCTAGTAATCAGTGAGTATTCTTAGTATCCCTATAGATTTAGTGGTGTTCTTAATAATATGAGCTTGTATATTGCGAGTTCCCCATCCTCAGGTAGGTACCAGGTGCCTGGATAGAGGAGTCCTGAGGAGGGAAGGTGAGTACGTTCTGGCTGGGTTGGAGGGGCCCCTGGGGGCTGATCCCACCTACTCAGAAAATCCATCCATTACATCTGGCGTAGTCGGCTGCTTACGAATCCTGTGTGCCTGGCCATGTGCTTAGATTGTTTCCCATGTGTTCTGAGGGAGTGCCCTGAACGCTGGTTCCATCTGGCGTAATGTTGCAGTTTATGTAGCTTGTTAGACATAAGGGCTTGAACAGTTGCAGCGTGAGGAGAGTGCATTACATCATGGCATTTGGCTTATTCAGGGTGGAAGGAATGGTTTTCATCTTGGTGTTTAAACTGTCAGAGTTGAAGGATGGCATTACATGAGGAAGCCAGTTACATCTATGTGATGGTCCAATTGTATAAATGTGTGTAAAAAGTGCTTTTAAATTGCCCATTAAATTGCTTGCTGCATCTGCTTATGCTGTGCAATGTGAAATGTGTTCATTGTAATATGATCTGTGGAGTTCTTTGAATATAGCTCCTTGTAAATATGACTTGTGAATAGCGCCATATTAATGTGGCTTGTGAGGTGCAGGTTCTCATGTTGATCTATTGTGTTCCTTGTGCATTGCGCCTTGGATACATTGTTTGTGAAAAGCTTGTCTTGTAAATATGGCTTGTGAATAGCGCCATATTATTGTGGCTTGTGAGGTGCATGTTCTCATGTTGATCTGCTGTGTTCCTTGTGCATTGCGCCTTGGAAATGTTGTTTGTGACAGGCTTGTCTTGTAAATATGGCTTGTGAATAGCGCCATGTGGTCATGGCTTGGACAGGGCATGTTATCATTACGTTTGGCAGGAGAGAGCTGGATCTCTCTCGGGTGCTTGGGGATAACGTTTTTGAAAATATGTGTACGTGTCATCTGTAAACGTGAAGAAATGTGCTAATGATTTTCCCATGTATAAATGAACGTTG
The DNA here is from genome assembly GCF_964263255.1 of Lissotriton vulgaris. Taxonomy (NCBI): domain Eukaryota; kingdom Metazoa; phylum Chordata; class Amphibia; order Caudata; family Salamandridae; genus Lissotriton; species Lissotriton vulgaris. The sequence goes on along the minus strand of NC_141693.1, from coordinate 1,407,274,084 downwards.
GGAAATGATTCTGCTTGAGCTGCCAAAGGGTTAATATCTTGAGTTGAGATGGCAGTCTTTATTTTTTACATGCTGTCAACATGCATGGTTATCTGACCTGACTATAAAAGTCAGTGAATTATTTTAAGGATTATTTGATGGTTTGATTTTGACTTTTTTTTTGGTTCTTTGGTCTGCCTATGTGTTTTGTCAGTTTCTTGACGGGAAGGTAACATCTTGTGTTTTGAGAAGGGTTCTGTTCATTTCACATTCCTTTTGAAATGCGTCTACGAATTTTTGTGTGGGTTTGCCTTGGAACTGATGTGGTTATAAATCAACCAGTCTGATTATGGAGAAAGCTGTGTTTTTTTTTTAAAATGAGTGAAATGTTAAAAAAATGGCCCGTTAGAGTGCACGCTACGAGCTGTTTTCATTAATTATTTCTGTGAGGGGTTTCCATCTAGACAGGAATATGCTGGTTTGAGAATAATAAATCTTGCCCGACAGTGCATGATAACATGTGCTTTTAATTATTGGATGGCAACCATGTGCCTTTGAAAGAAAAAAGTGTTAAAATGTAACATTATTATTTTCCCAAAAGTAAATTAAAATGTATGCTTTTATAAATGTGTCAGCAAAACATTAAATTAAATACAATGTTGAAATGTATCTGCATTTTATGTTGTTTTACAAATTATTTCTCTTTGACAAATGGACCATGTTACTTCGTTTTTTTTTCCCAAATGCAGAATGTATAATCTTGTGTGCAAAAGGTACTTGCCCCTTTCTAAATAAGTGCCCATATTTTAAGTGTCTTGCCTTTAGCTGAATTAGGTGGACAAAATTCTTTTTAAAAAAAAACTGGAGCTTTTTTAATTGGCAGTACACTGTAACAGAATTGTTTTTTTTTGTTAAATTCTAGCTTCCGTTAGTTAGAAAATAAGGCATGAGAAATTTGTTTTTCGACCTTGGCAGACCAGCTGGTTTGTGCAGACGAGTTTTTTCCTTCATTCTGCAAGTTTCGATCACGTCCCAGTTCGTTATGATTGGCTACAATCCAATTTTCTTCCGCGGATGGCTTGTTTATGTAAGGGAGGGGCTGGCTTAGAGAGGCTCATCACTTGGCAGTGTTTCAAAGTAGCTTCCCACTGTAGCATGGCTCCTGCTCTGAAGGGAGGGGCTGGCTTCATGAGGATTAGGGTATGTTAGGCCCCACACAATGTTATTGCAAGTTAAATTTTGAATGTTTTTAATTAATTAGGATATTTTCTTTTCAATAATGAAAGGCACCCGGGGTGCTTTTTTAAATGGAAAATTTTATTTTGCAAGAATAATGATACTTGTTCTCTTGTTCCTAGGTTGCTGGGTTGTGGTGTTGGTGCGTCGGCCCACCTCCCTCCCACTCCCTTTATTTATTGTTTTAGCTTTTTACTTTCATGTTTTTATTTTAGTTTATTATTTTTGGATGATGGAACCAGACCAGACCAGACCAGACCGGGTAATGGATGGCCGCATTGGAGGAAGTGTCCGGATACCGAGGATGCAGGGTGGTGGCCTACACTGAAGACTTTTGGACTACGTTATTTAATCCCTTGGCCTGCATTATTCCCATGTTTTTCTTTGCAATCACTACGAGCAGGCCCCACTTAAAAAACAATAACACCACGAACATGTTTTATTTGTTACAGAATTTTAAAAGGATTTGATGAATAATCACTTGGACAAGCAGGCCCCACTTTTTAAGCGAAAACATGTCACCTATTATAGTTTTTCTGTTTTCTTCAAAACAGTTTTTGCGTGATTTCAATGAAGGACTTTTTTTTTTGAATGGTGGTGCCCACATGTGTTTTTAATGTTACACCAGCTATCTTGTAGAAATGGGGTTATAGTTTTTACTGTTCTTACATTTTCACCTTGATTGATCAAAGGGTGGTTACCTTAAAATTTGGATTGTTCTGGGTGGTGTGTCTTTTAGTATGATTATGTATTAATGTTTGCCCACAATTTGACACAGTTTGTCATGTTTATTTCTCAGATTTCACTTTAAATTGACAAATGTCAGCAGGTAGGCCTCATTTAGGCCTATTGTTATTTTCATCCCACAAACAAGCCCCTACACCAATAGTTTCATGAGTCATCATTAGCTTAAGTTGCCTATAGTACGTAGGGCTCATTTAGGCCCTTTCTTGTTCTCTCATTAGGAGTTGAAACACATTTAGTTCTTAAGTTGACAATAGTAGGTAGGCCTCATTTAGTCTTAAGTTGTCCGAAGTAGGCCCATTTAGGCCCCTTGCTGTTTTCATTCAACACATAAGTCCCTACATCACTAGATTTCACCAGTTATCATTAGAAGTTGAGGCACATTTAGTTTGAGGATGCTTTGGTTAGTTTCTGTTGTTATCAGATATGTTTCAGCATTCAAGTCAAGGGTGCTTTGATTTGTTTTTAGGTTTCTATTGCCTACAATTGAGTTTCAGGTGGAATTTCCTTGAGTTGTCATTGTTTTTAGGGAGTTGTTTTTTTTTTAGGTTTTGATTTGTTGATAGATTGTGTTGATGTTTGTTTATCTAGATGTTATTGTTTATAAGATGTTCGCAAGATAAGGATCTAAGGGTGGATGGCAGAGATATTTAGCAGTGATATAGATCTTAATCTTGCTCACATCTAGGATAGGTATGTTGATTTTTGTTTTGATGGTTGTTGTTGTTTATAAGATGCTCGCAAGATGAGGATCTAGGGTGCAATGTAATGGCAGAGTTTTTGGCTTTATTTAGCAGTGATATAGATCATTAGTCTTGCTCGCATCTAGTATAGGTATTCTTAGCCTGTGTGGGCCCTTTTCCAGATCTAGAAGAGGATAGCTGCTTAATATGCCTTTATTCTGGACTTTCACCTGTCTATTGCCTATTGGCTTTGACATATTAGACATATTGGTATGGTTTATGTAGGTATTCTGACAGAGCTAAGGAGCATTTCACCCCTTTCAGGCCTACAGGCCTAGAGCTAGAGGGACTCCATTTTGATGAAGCTGGGAGACTTTTCAGGGCAAAGGCAAAGTTTATAGTTATAACTGTTGTTCGCCCTAAGCGGACCGGAGAGAACCGGCCAGAGCTGAATCTAATCAGGAATTGTTCCCGGGCTCAGGTCTCTAGACGAAACAAGCAGACTGGTCACTGTGGGAGCGTCTAGCGCAAGGAGCCTGGTGCATGGGATTGGTGGGAGGAAGCTGCTGGCTGGAACTTTCCATGAGGAAACAGCATTCTATATTTGTGAAGTGCAGAGGCGGAGTCAGTCAGTCGAGGAGAGAGTCAAGCAGAGGGTCAGTCCAGCAGAGAGTCGAGCAGTGGAGTGGAGTTGGCAGAGAGAGAGAGAGGGTTCAAGCTGGAGAAGAGCTGAGTTGAATAGTGAGCTGGAACTGAAGGAAGCAGTCAGAAGCAGTTGCTTATCAGGAGGAGGTGTGAATAGCTGGAGTCTGAAGTAATGTCTTTTAGAAGAGATAGAGGAGAGATCGTGGACTAACCTATGGGAGCAGATGGAGTTAATTGGACATTGGCGCAGAGACAGAGTGAATAAGCTAGTGGAATGAACGGTGATCAGAGCGGCAGGAACCATTAAGATTGAAGACGGAAGGTGGAGATAGTTTGTGTGGGGGAGAGGAGTCCAGAGACAGAGTGATCAGCGCAGAGGTGTACCCAAGAGTGCAGGAGAGAGAGAGAGCCTGAGATGAGCCAAGGCACAGACGAGAGAGGAACCCAGATGACAGCTAGAACAAGACTTCACACTAATCAGGTGATATTGTTTTCATCACATTAGCTACACTTACACTTTATGTCTAATCTTTTCCCTTTCAGCGGAGTGTTCCTGTTATGTGTAATCCTTCTCTTTCAAGCGGTGTGTTCTACCTATAGTCTTTGTCAGATCTGTATAAATGTTTATATTGCTGTAATAAAACAACCCCCAGTTTGTAGAAAACTGGCATGTGTCCCCTTGTATTCTTGTTCAATCCAGGTGAACAAAGCTCCTAGGTGTTTGCTAGGCACGTGAATGGATGAGTAATCCCAATCAGGTAAGTGGTGATCACATAAATAGGGAGTGAGTGGACTTTTGATGCCAAGAATAGGGAGCACACGATATTAATTGGCTAACTCCTAATATTGTAGTAGCAGACCCTTAGTGAAGAGACTTCCCAATATATATATATATATGTATAGGTGTTCATAGGAATGTGGTCGTCGTTGATATGCGGCGTTAGTGAGAGCACTGGGGGGTCGAACCAGTGTGTATACCCACTGGATTGTGGCTTGAATAAGTGAGAACGCCAGGGAGGATACTGGCGTGTAGTTTCGCAGGATTGTGAACAGTTTGGAAAAGGGAGCATTGGGTTCTGCAGGCCCATGTGTAGACGCACCGGATTGTGTGTCATATCTGCCCTAGGGTAGAACGGTCTGGGTCAGGGTGGCCGCGAGACCAACTGATGTGAATAAGTGTGGTGTAGGGTATGGATATCCCTAGTAATCAGTGAGTATTCTTAGTATCCCTATAGATTTAGTGGTGTTCTTAATAATATGAGCTTGTATATTGCGAGTTCCCCATCCTCAGGTAGGTACCAGGTGCCTGGATAGAGGAGTCCTGAGGAGGGAAGGTGAGTACGTTCTGGCTGGGTTGGAGGGGCCCCTGGGGGCTGATCCCACCTACTCAGAAAATCCAGCCATTACAACCCTGTACCCCACTTACCTCTGTTGTGCTTTTGTAGATAACCTGTACCATGCCCGAGCCTGTTTACTGCTTACACTTATAAGGCCTTTTCCTCTCCTTAACTCTTCAGGGGCCTCAAGCGCATTATTCCAGCGCTGTCCTCCGATTTGATCCGGCCCCTCCCTTACTTCTCCACCCACTGCAGGCTCGCACTATGAGGCTGAAGTGCGACACTATGCCGGGCTGCGATCCAAGCTTCTTGCTCCTGTTCGGCGTCACTCGCATCTCTCGCAGTTCTTTGCGATCACGTGGGGTCTCCCGGGTCACTGTACGGCAGTTACGCAGCACTCACGCAGCACAACAGAGGGAGGCGACAAGATGAGATGGAAGGAGTAAGGTGACTGCACAAATTGTCAATATTTCACTATGGCTCTCTAGTGTGAATACCTGACTCATTCTGCGAATGCATAAGCAATGACTGGCTTCTAATACTACTAAAACTTGACAACAGGATAGGTTTTTAAGCAGATATTTGTCAGCAAATACATTATTCCTTGGACTTTAGCAAAAGAGACTCACGAGTCTGGAAGGGGTAAGGTGACTGCACACATTCTATATATTTCACTACTGCACTCCAATGTGAATGCGTGACTCATTTTGCAAATGCATAAGGAATGACTGGCTTCTAATACTACTAAATCTAGACAACAGGATAGGTTTTTAAGCAGTTATATTTCAGAAAATACATGAAGTATCCAAATGCTTCTCTCTGAATGGTTCCCCAAATGAACAGAGACTCACAGTGTGATTCTAGACAAGCAACACTATTCCTTGGACTTTAGCAATAGAGACTCACGAGTCTGAAAGGGGTAAGGTGACTGCACACATTCTATACATTTCACAACTGCACTCCAATGTGAATGCATGACTCATTTTGCAAATGCATAAGGAATGACTGGCTTCTAATACTACTAAATCTAGACAACAGGATAGTTTTTAAGCAGTTATGTGTCAGCAAATACATGAGTTAACCAAATGCTTCGCTCACAATGGTTGCTCAAATGCACACAGACTCACAGTGAGTGTGATTCTAGACAAGCAACACTATTCCTTGGACTTTAGCAAAAGAGACTAACTAGTCTGGAAGGGGTAAGGTGACTGCGCACATTCTACATATTTCACTACTGCACTGTAGTATGAATACCTGAGTCATTCTGTGAATACATAAGCAATGACTGGTTTCTAATACTACTAAAACTAGACAACAGGATAGGTTTTTAAGCAGTTATGTGTCGGCAAATACACGAAGTAACCAAATGCTTCTCTCACAATGGTTGCCTTAATAAACACAGACTCACAGTGTGATTCTAGACAAGCAACACTATTCCTTGGACTTTAGCAAAACAGATTCACTGGTCTGGAATGGGTAAGGTGACTGCACACATTCTAAATATTTCACTACTGCACTCCAATGTAAATGCATGACTCATTTCGCCTCCTGGAAAAGCCAGGTTTTCAAGTCCTTACAGAAAAGTCCCAAAGAAGAGTGACCCACCAGATCAGGGGGGAGGGAGTTCTAAAGCTTAGGAACAGCGGTGGAAAGAGCTTTGCCTCCCCATCTGGATTTGACAAATCTTGGCACTTGAAGAAGATTTTTGGTGAAAGATTGTAGGGCTCTACTGGGAAGGTAGGGAACAAGGTGGGACCTAATGTTGTCTGACCCTGAGCCATAGACGGCCCCATGGGCGAGGCAAAGAAGTTTGAACGAAATCCTCGCCTGCATGGGCAGCCAATGGAGGTCTTTCCTGGCCAGGGAAACAGACGATAACCTGGGAAGATTGAGTACCAGCCTCGCTGCGGCATTCTGGACCATCTAAAGACGAGGGCCAGAGCTCTTGTTCATGCCCACGTAGAATGCATTACAGTAGTCTAATCTCGATGAGACCAGAGCTACTGTAGCCTGTTTCCTTGCATCTGGAGAAAGATAAGATCCTAACTTTCTGAGGATCCTGATGATACCACAACAGGTGATAGATGACGGTCAAAGGAAAGGGTGGTATCAAACAGGACCCCAAAGTTCAAAGCCGAGTGCGAAGGAAGTGGGCAGTCCCCAAGGGATTCCGGCCACCAGTCTTTAGACCTAATGTCCTTGATACCTCCAAAGATCAAGACTTCGGTCTTTTGTCCGTTGAGCTTGAAGTAGTTTTGAACCATCCAGTGAGACACCGCCTTCATACAAGTTCTAAACTTGAGGGCAGAGTCATTCACTGGCTGTGTCAAAGAGACCATAATTTGGGTGTAGTCAGCATAGAACAACACCTCCAACCCATAGGATCTCACGACCCTGGCAAGTGGGGCCACATAGATATTAAAAAGGGTGGGGCTTAAAGAAGACCCCTGGGGGACGCCAAATTGCACAGGTGTGGGAGGGGACAGAGAATCACCCAGCTATACTCTCTGCTCCCTTTGATGGAGGAAGGAGGCTAGAAGCCTGAGGGCAGGTCCGCCCACCCCTATCTCCCCAAGCCTGGTGACCAGGATAGAGGGTGACAGGGTATCGAAAGCCGCCGTCAGGTCGAGTAGAACAAGCAGAGTGATCTGGCCCCTATCCACCTTTGTACGAATGTTGTTAACCACCACAGTCAAAGCTGATTCCGTACTGTGGGCTCTTGGGAAGCAGTGCTGTGAGATATCTAATAAGTTCGACTCATCACGAAAGGTGGTCAGGTGTCGGTTAAGATGGATTTCTAGAATTTTAGCAGGGGCCGGAAGCAAGGAAATGGGCAGGAAATATTTCAAGACCCCGGGGTCTAAAGAAGTTTTCTTCAAGAGCGGCATGACCACTGCCAACTTCCAGGGGAGGGAAAAGACCCCTTCCATGATGGCAAGGTTAAGCACCTCTAGCAGGGGGGTGCAAGATCACCTCCCTGCAGCTCTTCAGAACTTTCAGTGGACCCCTTGTCCAAAGGAGTGTCAGATTTGATATTATCGAGGAGACGGTTAGATTCCTCAAGAGTGAGCAAGGGAAAATTGAGCAAGCAAGGCCTGGGTTACAAAGGATCAGGCACTGGGTAAACCAACGGGAGAGGATGCGGAGGACCTAACTCCTGATTGAGGGTCTCCAGGGAACTATAGATATTGTCAATTTTTGTATAAAAAAAGGCAGAAATCTTGTTACAAAGCTCCTGAGATTCCACTATAGACTTAACCCTCTGAGGGGCCGAGAGAGAGTCAATGATCTTAAAAAGATCTCTAGGGGAATTCAGAGAGACGGTCAGATTGAGAAAACTAGACAACAGAATAGGTTTTTAAGCAGTTATGTGTCAGCAAATACATGAAGTAACCAAATGCTTCTCTCACAATGGTTGCTCAATGCACACAGACTCACAGTGTGATTCTAGACAAGCAACACTATTCCTTGGACTTTAGCAAAATAGACTCACTAGTCCAGAAGAGGTAAGGTGACTGCACACGTTGTACATATTTCACTACTGCACTCCAATGCGAAAGCCTGACTCATTTTGCAAATGCATAAGCAATGACCGGCTTCTAATACTACTAAAACTTGACAACAGGATAGGTTTTTAAGCAGTTATGTGTCAGCAAACACATGAAGTAACCAAATGCTTCTCTCACAATGGTTGCTCAAATGCACACAGACTCACAGACGAGCAAGACTATTCCCTGGACTTTAGCAGGAGAAACACGTTACTCTTATTAAAAACAACGGCACCACATATAAACCCTCACAAATTAATAACTCACCTTTCAAATTGATTTGTAGATTAAGAAGTATGTCAGTCACACATCAGATTTTCTTATTCCGAATGTCTGTAGTGCACTGCTCTTAGCAAAACCAAAACATTACAATGTTTCCTTCTCATGCTGCACACATGTAAATATCAAATCACATTGCTTCCCACATTAATTCAAAAGCTAACACACATTTCTATTGGTTACACATGCCAACCCTTTCCAATTGACATAACTTTGAACCCTACCCCGACTCTGCTTAATGCCTGTTACCATAGTAACAGTTCATGGAACACTCAACTAAACACACAGGTCACAAGTTCAGCACACAATGTTGCTAATTCAAACAGCAAGTGTGCTTGACTTTTCAAAATATCAGCATATCCTATATAATGTTCCTTTCAAACAGTTTTTGTTAACCAACAAGAAATATGATTTTAAAAAACAGAAACATGCACCCTACTTTTCAGTCCATAATGTTCTCAAACAGCCAATCATTTCTTTTCTTTTTTCAAAACTGCATCTTATCCACCATTTTAGAAAAATCATAGTTGTCAAACTGCCATTTCACATACAGACACTTTCTGAGTTCATTCATACCTCCCTTCAAGATGCTTAGAGTGTGGATTGTGGGACACAGCTATATTTTCCTGGAGCCAAAGGCATGTGGAAAACAGAGGTATTGACAAAGACCCAGCTTTGCCAAAAGTAGTCATTAAATGGATTGGACAGAGAAGAATAAATTGTCACCAATTGATGCCATTGGTTGATTCTTTTTGCCTCTCCATCACCCTGACCTCATAATTGTGCACTGTGGTGGCAATGACCTAGGCACTTTGACTGGGGTAGGTCTGGAAATGCTTATGAAAGACACCTTTGGAGAATTCATGTCACTTTTCCCCCAAACTGCCTTTGTCTATTCTTACATATGCCAAAGACAGAAATGGAACTTGTCCAATCATGTTTGTCCACAGATTGATAAAGCTAAGAAACATGTCAATAAAGCTATTTCTGCTTATCTCCGAGTTTATAGGATGGGGTACAGTTACAACTTCAATCTGCGTTTTAATATGGATGGCATCTATAGGAGAGATGGGGTACATTTCACAGATGAGGGTAACAGAGTCTTCCTCAACAACTTTAGACTCTGCATCAGTACTTACTTATAGGTACCAAAATCTCCCAATAAACAGAATGGCTCTTTTAAGAGTGACCCATGAGATAAACACATAAGCTTGATGTATATGAAAAAATATTACTTTTTTTTTGCTTGGAGTCACGCAACCAATGCGTTAGGAGTTGTGCACCCAACGCGGTCACACCAGTGTGCCGCCCTGGGATTCGTGCACCCAACACGTTCACACCAGGGGGCCACGCTGAGCGCCATGCTGGGTGTGTGACTCCTAATTTTACAGTAAAAAAAAATTAGTACCTATCTCTAATCTCTATTCTCCCTGGGGACCCCATCCTCCGAGGCCTATATACAATGATGGGGACCGTGGGGGAGCCCCAAGGACCCCATGGTCCCGCCGGCTCCCTGCGTCCTTTGGGAGCCGGCATTGCTTTTCCACATGGAGAGCTGCTAACATGCAGCTCCCCATATGGAAGAGCAATCTGCTTTGCATTTTGAAAGAGAGAGCAGGTTTCCCTGCTCTCTCTATCAAAATCTGAACCAAATTTACTATGACAGGGTGGGAGCCTTGGCTCCCTGCCTGAATGTTGCTGTTTAAAAAAATAAATGAAATTGGGGGGCCATGGGGGGGGTCCTAGTGGGACCCCCTAAGCAGGCCTAGGGGCTCAGGGTGTTTCTACCCTGCCCCCTTTTTGCGTTTTGCGCACTTTTTTTGAAGGATTTCTTGTGCCTTGGTTCAAAATGGCTGCCAATACTTCCTGGTTTAGAGTGTTACCAACCAGTGGATAGCCATTTAGCATGCAGCTCATGATCGGGAGGTTGCGCGCAGGGTGTGCATGGGGTGCGCTGATCCACCGCAGCCATAGATATATATATGATTTTACTTTTGATTTTCTCATCAACTACTGAACGAATTTACACCATTTAACAACAAGGCAAGAGTCTGAACCAAGGACTACTTCTTTGCCAAATTTGGTGTAATTCCGTTCAGCAGTTCGGGCTGTAGCTGCGGCTAAAGGTTACTATGGAAATCTACATGGGGAAAACACGTTTTGTGACCCCCCTTTTTTTTCTCAGCCCCCGCTTGAAGAATCACCCCAAGACTTCAGGATAGGAGCGGACCGGAGCGGCCATAAGTTTTGAAAATTTCAAAAAGATTAGTCGAACGGCGCCAAAGGTATTGGAAATAGAATGTTGCTGATTTCCTATGGAAAATATGTCCTAACTATAAGTTCAAAGCATTGGTGAAAGTGAAAATGTGGCTTGGATGCATGGCCATCACACATGGAAGGCAAATGTATAGACCATGAATAATGATCAAGATGATCGTTGCATGTTGTGTGTAGTATAAAATATGTGTATACAGGAAAAAGTTTTCAAAAAAGCTCTCTAAGCAGAAGAGGTGTCTCTCATCAAACGCCGTAGAGAGAATGACTAAAATGGGTGCGGTCCTCTAACTGTTACAATGGGAAATGTTATAAACAAAACAAATGATTTGTTTTAAGGTCACTTGGCAATCGTGCACCGAGCGCTCAAGGAAGCCGCACTTGACGCGATTTTGATCAAATATGTTTATCATAATATAAGTTTTATTACAGTAGAAATATATAAAGATTATCACTTGCTCTCATATATACTTTAAAGTTATTTAGACTAGGGAATGGCATACCCGGTGCGGCACTATACGTGTGTGATGTAACATAGGGCCTGGCAGCGTGTACTCGTCACATACACAACGTGCAGTGGCCGCGACCCCATACGTACATGACCTAATGCGAGGCTTGGTACTGCGTACCTGTTGGATACCGAAGTAGCAGCTGGGGTGACTTCATGCGTACATGATGTTACGCGGACGCGGTGCCACATACTCGTCGGATATGAAATGCGCACCATTGATGTCATTTGAGATATCATCAGTAATGTCATCAGTGATGTCACTGACCATGTCATTAGTGATGTCATACGTGACATCATCAGTAGTGCATTGCAGGCACGTGAGTTATAGTTAGCTCAACTAACTATAACAGGTGAATTTCTCTGCTTAGTGAATTTCTAAGGTTTTTTAAATGCTAATTCCTAACTGTAATGTCTGTAAAACCTATGGTTTTTTTCAGTGAATATATTTATATATATAAAAAAAATCCCAAAGTTAGCTGACCTGGGTGGATGGCCATTTGGCCCCCCTCCACAGGACTTTTTCAGCACCAGGGACCCCATCTGCCGGGGCTCTCCACATGGAATGGAATTGGCTTTTATATTGTGCATGGCTTCTTGTGGGCATGCCAGCGCTGTAGCAGGACTGCGGAATGGAGGGAGAGGGCCCTCAAGGGAAGAGCCAGGTCTTCAATTGTTTCAGGAAGGCCAGGTGGTTGGGTTCCTTACGGAGAGCGTGGGGGAGGGAATTCCAGAGCTTGCCTGAGTTACAGGAAAAGAGGCGGCCACCTGATCTGGACATCCTAATTCTTGGGACCACTGCCAGGTGGATTTCATCAGAGCTGAGTCTTCTCGAGGCCTTGTAAGGTCTAACTAGGGCCTTAATGATGGGTGGACGATTTCACTTTAAGGATTCGTGGGCAAAGCAGAGAGCCTTGAAGTAAATTCTCTCCTGTACAGGGAGCCAGTGAAGGGAAGCGAAGTGCGGGTTTAGCTGAGCAGTGGGTGCTCGTTTCAGTGAGTAATCTAGCAGCCGAGGTCTGCACAACCTGCAGCCTGGTGGTCACTGAGCTGGGAGCACCCAGATAGAGAGAGTTGCCAAAATCTAACCTGGACAGGATCAGGGTTTGGATCAAGGGTTTTTTGGCCTGACTGGGAAGCAGGGGGAGGCTCTTTTGGGTCATTATAAGAATGCCATAGCACACTGTAGCAGTCTTTCGCACTTGGTTCTTAAATGTGAGCTCTTGGTCTAGCCAGATCCCCAAGATCTTTATTTCGGTTTTTGGGGTGGGAACTGGGCCCCTGCAGGCTGGTCACATAGTGCTAGATTTTAAGCTCAACTGATTACCAAGGACCATTAGCTCAGTTTTGTCACCATTGAGCTACAGATGGGATAGGCACATCCAGTTGGTAACTTCCTTAAGGTAGGAGTGGAGATCTGTGGGTGACTGCTTAGCCTGATTTAGTTAGACAACCAGCTGGGTGTCATCTGCATGTGTGACTATATGGACCCCGAAGGGGGATACAATATCCGCCAACACGCCACATTCACATTAAAAAGAGTGGGCTTCAGATATGAGCCCTCAGGAACTCCACACTGCAGAAGGGGGGATTTGCATTGGGTATCTCCATCGAATACCTGAAATTATCTGTTTTCCAGGAATGACTGAGCCCATGCCAAAGCTGTTCATGACTCTCCTACCTTCTTGAGACGGTGAACCAGAGTATGATGGTTCACAGTGTTGAAGGCCGCACTTAGGTCAAGGAGAATTATGGTGGAGGACTCTCCCTGGTCGAGGATCTTTCTTGAAGTTTCCACCACCGATAGCAGAGCTGTTTTTGTGCCTTGGTGGGCCGTAAACTGGTTTGTGAAGAATGGAGATGGCTATGGGGTTCAAGGAATTCCAACAGAGAATTGTTGATATGTGTTTCCGTAAGCTTGCTGATACCAAGGGGGAGCAAGATGGGACGATTGTTGCCCAGTTCAGCCGGACCCAGGTGAGGTTTTTTAGCAATGCTTTGACCATTGCATTTTTCCATTCAGAAGGGAATAGTCCGGATGCTAAGGATGCATTAATTAGGTGAGTGATGGTGGGAATGATAGTGGGTAGTACTCGTTCAAGAATATTGAGTGGAGCAGGGTCAAGAGGTAACCTGCTTTTAACAGTGGACAGGATGGGAAGGAGAGATTCCTGGGTAAGACGGGTGAACATATCTAGGAGGGAATTGTTCTCATTCTGTTCTGGGTGTCTGGGTTGAGGGGAGGGCAGGGTTTCTGGGAGGGATATACTTCATGATGTTTTGAATTCTAGAGTACAAACAATCTGCTACTTCATTGGAGCGCTGTCCCAAAAGGTCTGGCGCTGCCGGGTGATCAGGGAGTTTGAGTAGTTGTTTAATGCTGAGAAATGAGTCTCATGAGGGGTTAGCTGAAAGAGAGATTTTTTGTTCATAGTATGAGGCCTGGGCAGTTTTTCTTTCAGCCTTGTAAATTGCTATGGCTGTCCTATAATCTGCTTTTTTCTTGGGGGTGAAATCTTACCTCCATAGCCGTTCTAGTTTTTTTGCATGCTGTTTCAGGAGGCGGAGCTTTGGGAGTGAACCATGCATAATTATTGGGTCCTTTTTTCTCCTGGATAGTTTTTTTTGGAAGCACCGTGTTTAAGGAGTTTTCAATCCAGGTAAAGAAATCCCTGTAGGATGCGGTTGGATTGGCATTGAGAGTGGGCCTGGTATTATCTATTGCAAGAGTCAAGTCTTTTACTGAGAGTTTCGACCAGGGGTGTACCCTGGTGAGTGTTGATTGTGTAGGGGAGGGTGGGCCCATTTTTTGGGGGGCGCCAGAAAAAAAGGGACTAGGAGATGGTCGGACCATGGGAGGGGAAAAGGAGTGATCTTTTTTAATTCTACAAGATTTTAAAAGATCGGGTCGAGAAGGTGCCCTTTGATGTGTGTAGCTTGTGGGACCTTCCAAAGAGTCTAGGTCAATTGCGGACCGATCCAGCGGGTCATCAAAGTAGAGATTGAGGTCTCCGAGGATGGTGAAATTAGCTGCAGTGCTAGCAATGGGGATGGCTGTTTCTATTATTGATTGAGTGAACTTGTTCAGGGCCCCGGGGGGCCGATATATGAGGATGCCTGAGAAGGTGAGAGTGGTATATTTCTCCCCCTTCCTGAACTGTATTCTGTCACCCCTCCCCGGGCTGCATTTTGGCCCCGGGGACCCCATCTGCCAGGGCCTGTCCATATTCTAAATGGGGATGTGGGCAACTAGCCCCTCTCTCCAGGCCAATGTCTAGCCCAGGGGACTCCAACTCCTTGGACCCAGACACATTCAGGAAGGGGAGGGGGCATATGGTAAATTTCTAGCCCCAGGGACCCCATATCCTGGGAGCTGCCTTTACTGTAATTGATGTGGATGGTACCTGTACCTCCCCTCCCCCGGCCGATGTCCCAGGGACCCAATCTCTTGTGGCCCTGCCATATTTTTAAGTGGAAGGTGGCACTCAGACCCCTCCCTGGACTGATTTTGGCACTGAGGAGCCCATCGCCCGGGGTCCAGACATTGCCTGAAGTGGAAGGGGAGCATGCAGCTTGGTCCCCTGGCCAATATTGACCCAGGGTACCCAATCCTAAATGGGCCATTAAATGGTGGGTGCCCTGGAGCCTTGTGTTTGTTGGGGCTGCAGGGGAGCCACAATACACTTGTGCACTCGGCCATCTTCCAGCCTCTAGTGGGAAACGGCATTGCTCTCACCCTCATTGAGCTGCTAAAAATGTTGCTCCCTGTGGACGGGAGAAATGTTTTCATATGTTCCCTGTGGGCAGTGAAACAGATGAAATGTCTGCTCCTAGCGGACTGGAGCATTTTTCAAACTTCTGCCCACTGGTAGTAGGATAACTGTTTGCTCTCACTTGGTGGGAGTTTTAAAATTGCACCTGTTCCGTTTATTCTGCTGCTGTCTTAACCGCTTTCTAAAGTTGACTTTGGTCTCTTCTTCTTCATCAGAAACTTCAATGCTGCTATATAAAATCACTGCAACTTGTGTTAGTGCGTCTGTCTGCAACTCTTCACCCCACTCTTTGTTGTGGTGACTCTTGTGATACTACTTCTTGCAATTATTCAGCTTGCTATGATGCAGTCACCAGTGTTCTTCATTCAGTCTCAAAGAACACTATTTCTTCTAATGGATCTCTGACTCTTCAAGTGTGCGAGTTTGGTACTCCAGGTCACTTAATTGCAGTATTCATTATTAAAATCACCTGGAAGGGGCCTTTTTATATCAGTTCCAAACATGCTTCTTGATCAAGACCCAATCTACCGTATTGAGGTTGTGGCACTGCTCTAGATGCAGGTCTTGTATGGCAGCTTCATCCTGAAGAGAAACAGAACACACCACATCGGCTAATGCTTTGCAGAGATCGAGTGTTATGTCATCAGTGATGCTCACAAGAGCATTTGCAGGTACAACAGGCAGTCTCATAGCATGCCCCATCAAGATCTCATGAGGAGATAGTCTGGAATATCTGTCTGGGATACTTCAGATACTTATTAACATCAAAGGTAAAGCATCAGTGATGTAGAAGCACAAACATTTGCCAATCAGGACTTTATAGTGCCATTGGTCTGTTCAATGATACAGAAGCTTCAGTTCAATAGCTACAGTGCAATCTCTTCTCTTCTCATAAAACATCTTCACGCTCTCATTATTGAAATGAGCCCCACGATCTCACTCCAGAGAAACCTTTGTATTAACTCTCTCAGTAGCAGTTTTGCTAGAGTGCGACTTCTGTATTTTCCTTCTTGGGTAGGCTTTCACCCACCTAGGGAAAATGCACACTGTTATTAGGACAGATCTCAAACCGGTGCAAACAGACATCTTGATGAACTCCACCTGCATTCTGTTGAAGGGACCACCTGATAACCCTATGTGACTCAGTGTGATGCATGTTCTTTTTGCTACATTCATTTGTTGACATGTTACCGCAAAAAATGGCACATTTATTCTGCAAAATCTTAAATCTGGGATTAAACCAATTTTGTCTGAGAAACCCCACTATTGCTGGTGGCTCTGAGAGATTCTATCTAGAGTCATAACATCTGGTGGCATGTATGAGGACAAAAAAAGAAAATTGTATTAAAAAAAAAGAGAGAAACCCCACTATTGCATCCCTCTCTAGATGTGTATATCCATGAAAATGTTGTTTCATGAGAAACAGCAAACTGTCGGGCAACACTGGACTCCAATCAGCTGACATTCAAATGTAATTAGCATGTTCTCACAATCTGCTCTGATCCAACCCTACTGCTCTACTTCTGAAACATTTTCTTGTACTCTTTTGAGTTCTTTCCATGTGACAGCTACTGACACCAACGTTGAAAAGACAGTGGGCCAGATGTAGCAATTTTGTGGAGAGCGATTACCTAATTGTGATTCTCTGTGAATTGCAATTAGGAAATTGCTATTTCTAATGTCTGGAACTCATAAAGTTTAATTTAGCGATTCCTAATGGGTTGAAAATCGACCTATCTCATGATTATTAATGAGGTAGGTCAATATCTGTGACCTAATGGCAACCGCTGAAATCACGGAGATAGCAGTCTGCTGGGGACAGCATGCCACCATGTCCATGATTGCCTTTTAAACATTTTGGTGCTTGCGTTAGCACTACCTAGCTGGTGCTGCTCCCATCCATTAGATGCCACCAGGGAGGGCACTGATTAATGGTCCGGTGCATCGCACCAGAGTTTCTTTTTTTTTCACTGGGGAGACTTGGAAGGCTTTCCGTGTCTTCCCCCGCCGGCCCTCCCGCCCATCTGTGACGTTAGCACGCCGCAAGGCGCTCTGACATCACTGATTTCCACACAGGAGCCGAGGACAGCAGCACGTAAGGCCGCGCTCAACTCGATCAGTGATATCATTTGAGATGTCAGCAGTGATGTCATCAGTGTTGTCACTGACCATGTCATGAATGATGTAATATGTGACATCATCACCAGTGGATTGTGGGTGCGAGAGTTACAGTTACTACAACTAACTATAACGGAGGAATTTCAATGGTTTTGTATGAGTGAAATGTCCAGCTAACTATAACACCCCTGAAACCTATGTTTTTTTTGATGAATTTTCAAGGTTTTTTAATTGATAATTCCTAACTATAACCTGCCTGAAACCTATGTTTTTTTCAGTGAATTTCAAAGGTTTTTTTAAATGATAATTCCTAACTATAACCTGCCTGAAACCTATGGTTTTTTCAGTGAATTTCATTGGTTGTTTAAATGACAATTCCTAATTATAATGTTGACCACATCCCCATATCTTCAACAAGAAACCACATTTGCAATGCCACCTTACATAACAGGCAATAGTTCCACTTACCACTAACAAATAAATATCAACATTTAACTAATGTAAGGACGTCGACTATGTACTGCGTGAATTACATCCAACTCACACCCATATTTAAAGATCAATATGTGATAGATGTTCTAATTATACACTTCCGAGACCAAAGAAAATCACAATACCCAATGCCACCACAACCACAACAACCCCCCCGAACAAGTCCCCCCTACTACCTCAGAGACAGCGCAAAATGGGACATCAGACCTTTCCAAAATAATATATCACCTCAACAGTACACTAGCTCAATCTACAGAAATGTGGCAGCCAAGTATGTATAAGAGAAAGAACTCAAACATCAACAATAATGTACACAACGCAGAGACTACCGGTGAAATACTATACACAATTCACTATACAAACCAACAACTTTTCAGAGTGTATATATACCATTGATACGTGTAGTGTACTGAATAGTGAACGCTACCATATTATCTCAGACACTGGGGAATATTTTGGCCATGTAGCTGTGTTCACCCCCCCTTTGAAAGCAGAGTGGGCTAGTACAACGTAAACAACGCCAACGTAAGACTATAAATAATTAGGCTATGCCTTGGGAGTGGTTCACTTCTGCAAAGAGAAGAGACTGCACCACAGTGAAGGTCCTCACCCTGCCACGTGGCTGCCGCTATGACAACGTGCTTCCTCGATACAGGCCCATTCCGAACTCAACGCCACAGCACCGCAGACTTATGTCTGTTCGGCTGCTGCCTTCGATCTACACTGCGGACAGCAGGGTTCACAACTTAAATTCAGCTTTGCATCAACACTACGGACAGCATTTGATCCAGCCTTGCTTTATTTAAGGCAGAGACAATTGTACTCCATAACTTCCGATTTTGTAAAAGGATGTGACAAAAAGCATTTGTCTATAACTGCACCGATCACAGCCTTCAATCTACACTGCGGATAGCAGGGTTCACAACTTGAATTCAGCTTTGCATCAACACTATGGGCAGCATTGAATCCAGCCTTGCTTTATTTAAGGTAGAGACAATTGTACTCTATCATGTACATGCATCATTAAATGAGTTTGCGATTCCTTAATTGCGATTTTTAAGGAATCGCAAATAAGGAATCGCAAAACGTGATGCATCACGAAAATAGCGAAAAAATAAGGAATCGGTAAAATTCGCAGAATATATTGTGATTTCTTGTGTTTAAAAACTAACAAATTGCGATTTCGCAAACTGCGAATTCTCAATTTCCGGGGTGGCACATTGATGCATGTTGATGACATCAGAAACAGGAAGTGTGCTGTCCAAGCCTCATTTTCAGTGCTTAGGCTCAGGGGAGGAGGGAGCTGACTCTGGGAGCAGAGGAGAGTGAGAGGGAGAGAGACTGAGTACACCTGCAAAGAACTGAAAAAATGGAACCTGAAAATCCAGCAGAGGACAGCCAAAGTGCTAGGAAAAGAAAATTTAAATTCTCAGAAAAAGAAATAGAAACTCTAATTGAGGGTGTAGTGCACAGCAATGACAAGCTGTTTGTAAAAGCTTAACTGAAGGTACCTGAGCAGGAAAAAAGGAAGATATGGATCAGGGTTCAGAACCGAGTCAATGCCATTGGGGTGACTCACCGTACCACAGAGGAACTGAAAAAGAGATGGTACATCCTGCACAGTCGTGCCATGGCATGCATTGCAGACCGTTTGAAGGAGGCACATAAGACAGGAGGGGGCAGAACACCAGACAATGGAAATACTCCCATGAAGAAATTGGTGGAGTCAACAATCCAGCCAGAAGCTGTTGTTGGTGTCACGCAGCTGGACACCTCAGGAGCTGCACACACATCTGAAGGTAAGAGGAATGGATGTTTATATTGTCCAAATTACTGAAGTCAGGATGTCAGATCAGCACAGCGTAAGCGCACATTATAAAGCATGTACTACAATTCCATTACTAAGGGAAGTGCATCATGGGCGTTGTAGTCAGGCCAAGTAGTTACAATGACACACACACAAACATGCAAAAAACGGTTTCAATTGTGAACTGTGACATAACCTCACAAGCATACATTGATGCTGTTTTGCACTGTTTAACCTCATAGATGCAGAACATGATGAGGCCGGGGACAGTGATGGTCTGGAAATGCACCACAGCAGCGCATCAGAACATGAAGACACACCAGCTCTGCCAACTACCCAGCCACATGTGCCTCATTCCCTTAGGTCACCTCTCCCAACACTGCATCCCATTGCGTCTGATGATGAGGTCAGTGCTGCACCTGCGGTCAGTGTACATCAAAGATTTAGCACCACACCCACACCAACACAGATCCTGAGAGGCAATCGCAGATTGCAACGGAGAAGACGCAGAGCACGCAGACCACAGCAGGTGGAGAAGACAAATCCAGTCTGGGGTGGCTTGGAGAGACAGATGCTCCGTTCACATCGCCTGCAGGGCAAGAACACTCGATTAGTGAAGGAGGAAATAGCTAAGATGTCAGGCAACATTGCAGTACTGGCTAGTAGTGTCCAGGAACTGACAAAGGTCATGCAGGAGGGGCATGCATTGCGCACAAGACAGCACCGGCAACTTATGCATCAGCTCAAACGGTAAGGAAAGTCGAACAATAGGCTGGCCACAGCCACAACACTGCTGGCGTGTAGATCTGTGACAATGCAGACCGAAATGTGTCATTGGAGCGGAGATATTGCCAAAGCACTAAATCAAGTGATAAATGTGGTAGAGATGATGAATGCATCTACTAGCAGAGTGAACATTACTGCACAGGAAGAAAGTAGTGAGTGTGCCTCAAGCCTGAGCAGTACAACAATGCCTGTAGAAAGTGCAGTGAGACGGAATACACGCAGCGCCACCCCATTCACTACCAACGTAAGGCAAGAAGATGCTGCTGCAGACAGACGTCTGGGTGTTCGAGGGAAAAAACACTAGGCTCCCATGCTCAAATTTGGCTTTGAAAGGTGACTTTACCAATGCTACGATGTGACCTAATCACTGACTCTCAAGTACATTTCATTTGAAATTTAGATTTATTGTTTTTGGCCAAGACTCTTGTGACATTAGTCACTTTGGCAGTTTGCTTCACTTCCCTGGTCACGATTCATTTACATAAAGTATACTTTTCATTGCATGAACTGTGTTTGTGTCATCATTACTCACCTTAGAAGTAATTCTGTGTAATCTTCAATCTGCGCCTGCGCACTTCTGCTGCACCTGATCCTTGTAGGGCAGGGTGGTGTTGCACTTGTTGGTTCCCATCCTCTGAGTCACTGTCAGACAACTCCATTTTCAAACCTCCCTTTGTCGCTATGTTGTGCAGCATAGCACATGCTGCCACTATCTTGCAGCATTTTACAGGATTGTATTTAATTGCTTCTCCGGTCTTATGAAGGCGTCTAAATCGGCTCTTCAGCAGCCCAAATGTTAGCTCTATCACGTTCCTTGTTGAGATATGTTCTGCATTGTATCTCCTTTGTGTGGCAGTGGCAGGATTGAGATATTGTGTCATCAGGTAATTTAGCTAGGCGTATGCGCTGTGACCTACATGTGAGGTATGAAAGGCTGTCAGTAGTTGTTTGACATTAACATTTGTACAAGAAATGGAATGATGTATTGTACATATTTACCTAGCAAATGTCCCTGCCCAAACTCCCCCCTTGCTAGACGGGTCTGAATGCCACTTTGCCTGAAGATATATGAATCATGTGTACTGCCAGGAAATTATGACACAATGTCCGTAATGATGTTTTTGGCATTACACACAACCTGAATATTGAGGAAATGATAACATTTCCTATTCCTTTACAAATATTCCTGAGTTGCAGTGGGACATATTGCCACATGGGTGCAATCAATACAACTCAGTACTTGGGGAAAGCCAGCAATTTGGTAAAACTCCTGCTTGGTCTTTGCAATTTCATAGGCTGTGGTAGGGAAACTTATGTGTGTGTGTGTATTCGGACCATCATGGCATCAAGGAACGCTTTGAATATTCATGAAAATGCACATTGCGACACACCTCCTGCTACTGCAATTACTCCCTGAAAAGTGCCTGATGCCAGTAGATGTAGGCAACATAAAATCTGGACATGCGTTGGAATTACATTGGTCCTATGAGTCTGTCGTTGCAGGATGGGGTCCAATTAATTGATTAGATCATGTATCATTTGGCCATTCAGCCTATACTTATCATATATTTCGTCCTCCTTCTGTCCTAGCAAAGTTATGCGGACTCTGAAGATGCGCTCATTGATTTGCCTCCCTCTCTGTCGAGCAGCTTGCAGCCTCATCCTCCTCACCATCAGGTACAGCCCAGCCATTTTGAATTCTGGGACCTCATTGTGGGTGTGTTTAAATCAGTTGCTGTTGCTCTTCAGCTGTTTCAGATATGCACTCATTTTTACCACCTGGCTGTGCCCCTTCTTAAATTGCAATTGCAATTTTGCGATTTCTATGAAAATCGCAATTTGCGATTTTTCATGCACTTTTTGCGATTCTTTATTTGAGAATCACAAATGAGAAATCGCAATGGTTTACTCAGAATAATTTAGCGATTCCTTATTTTTGCAAAAAGTTATACATTTTCGCAAAAATAAGGTTGATGTATTGCAACACTGTAAATTGCGATCGCAATTGCTCTTTTTTGCGATTCACAATTGTTGCGACTTCTAAATCGCTTGATGCATGTGCCTGTAAGTCTTTTGATTTTGTAAAAGGATGTGACAAAAAGCATTCTTCTATAACTGGGCTGACTACAGCCTTCGATCTACACTGCGGACAGCAGGGTTCAGAACTTGAATTCAGCTTTGCATGAACACTACAGACAGCATTTAAATTAGCCTTGATTTATGTAAGACAGAGACAATTTTGTTAAATGATGCAACAAAAAACATGCCTTAATGTCTGTACTGAGTACCGCCTTCAAATGTACACGGCTATCAACAGAGTTTACTATTTGATACCAGAAGCGCAGAAGCACTACAAACAACATTTAATTCAGTATCATTTTTTTTAAGGCAGAGACAATTGTACTGTGTCCTCAGATTCTGTTAACTGTGACAAAATAGCATTCATCGATTTTTGTGTTGACTACTGCCTTCAATCTACACTGCGTACAACAGGGTTCACAACTTGAATTCAGCTATCCATCTACAACACGGACAGCATTCAAGATCTCCTTGATTTGTGTAAGGCAAAGACAATTTTGTTAAAGGATTCCACAAAAAACATTCCTCAATGACTGTACTGAGTTCTGTTTTCAAATGTACACTGCGATCAACAGAGTTTACCACTTGATGCCAGTGGCGGATAAGCACTACAGACAACATAAAACTCAGTCTCAATTTATTTAAGGCAGAAAAATAGTACTGTGTTGTCAGATTTTGTTAAAGTATGTGACAAAAAAAGCATTCTTTGATGTCTGTGTCAACTACAGCCTTTGATGTACTCTGCGGACAGCAGGGTTCACAACTTGAAGTCACCTTTGCATGTTTACTACGGACAGTAATTAATTCAACCTTGATTAATTTATTGCAGAGACAATTGTACTGTATGTATGCAGATTTTTTCAGATAGAATGACGATTGTACATGACGCATTACAGTGGACAAGAGACATTATACCACTGTGACCCCCCGAACTACGAATCATCACAGGGTATGCACTCGCTGAGTTCTTTCAGTACCACTAACTCGCTGCACCACAAGTAATTTCCCCATAGCCTTATTAAAGCAGAATTCACTGGGCAAAAAAATTGCTCCCAGTACAGCCCCCCTGCATTATGCATTATCGCCAGGGTACGTACAAGCTCAGCACCAAAGATACTACTAACTCAGTGAGCCATAAATCATCGGAAAGAAGAGTGAACAGTTTTATGTCAGCAATGAGGCATACTATCACTTTTAAGTGGAATTCATGCAGAATCCAATCGGCAAAATACATTACTCCAATTACTGTGCCCCCCAGACCACGCATCATCGCAGAATATGTACATGCTAAGCACCAAAGGTACTAGTATCTCAGAGCACCAAAAATTATTATCATGTGGCCTTACTAAGGCACCATTCACAACATAAAAAACATTACTATCAGTACAGCCGGACCACGCATCATCGCAGGCTCCACAGAACCTTCTGGTTTGAGATACCACTGACTCAGTGTAAACCAAACTAAGTGTAACACCTATCAAACCCTACACAATATCCCTTTATTATGCTTCCTTGAAAAACTGATTTTATATCACTTATACATTTAGTTGAGTAAAAAAGAGCACACTGCATACATGTTCTATCTTCCACTTCAATCACACTGTCAGATGATGCACTCCACCCTAAGTTCTAAACTGCGGACAGCAGGGTTTACAATTTGAAATTACCTTTGCATCTACACTAGTAGGAAATTCAACCTTGATTTATTTAATGCAGAGACAGTTATACTGTATGTAGGCAGATTATGTTAAAATAAGTGAAAAAAGCATTGTTCTATAACTGTACTGACTACTTGCTTCGATGTACACTGTACACAGTAAGTTCACAATTTGAATTGACCTTTTCATCTACACTACAGACAGCTTTAAATTCAGCTTGATTCATTTAAATCAGAGGAAAAAATTGTGATGTTGCACTGCTAGTACGTGCAAGCACCTTCAATACCTGCATCTTGTGAACTTGATAACAAAGAATGTAGAAAATTGCGGCAAAATGTATCTCCACCACTGGCAATACCAAGTACCTCTGGGGTATCACCTTCAACATCACCACCAGACATACGTCCCCAATTTGTAAAAGTTACAATTCACTGCGTGAAGTGTAATTGTTTAATTTGTTATGGGGAGCAATCAGTACACCTAGTGTGCATAGCAATTGATAACCATTGATGCTATGTTTTTTTCCCCTTCAAAGTTCATATAGTCCAGTATGCAACAGTAAATGATTTCAGTGCAGCCCGCTCAGATCACGCATCATCGCAGGGTGAGCACACGATAAACACCAGATGTACCGCTAACTCAGTACACCGTAAATAATTGCCACATGCCATTGTTAAGGCAAAGTTCAATAGTCAAAATACATTTTTACCAGTGCGGTCTGCCTGGACCACGCATCATCACAGGCTCCACACAAACCGCCCCTACATCAGTGCACCACAACTCATGAACTCTTTACGATACAATCTTCTGTGTATTATTTCACATACAATGCTCCTACCTTGGAACAGCAGAAATCATAAACCGTTTATGATTAAACATTTGTATATGATATCATGATTACTATTCTACTTATTGCCAACAACAACATAATAAAACGTAGTTGAGCACAGAAGCCTGTACCCACTTCAACTATCTATCTGTGTTTCTGTATGTATTATGTTATGTAAAATGCAGCTCCTCCGTGCTACCACATTACATTTTACTATAAATAGCGTATGCAACCATCTTACCTGTGACAGTAAGTGTGGGCTATTCCTCCTTTTTTTTTTAGCATACTAATATAGCACAAAAACAACCCAAAACTATATCAGCAATTTACATGAGCACTGTATTTACAGTACATTTTCAGGCACGCGTACATTACATCATTACTCTGCAATAACAGGATGTGAACGCAACTCCAATCCTCGAACACTGATTTCCACCACCAAGTTCTACAGTGTACCTCAATAACCACATACGTATATATATATTAGCTGCCCTTCATGAGCCAAAAACTGCAACTTAAACCTTTCACAGCCCTGTATTACTACAGCTACAACAATCCACTGAATGTACAACAAACATTCAAAATCGCAGAAATGTGTCATGTCCACCATCTTTTATGTGTGCAACTATGGATGAATATAGAGTCAGTGATACCCCGTACCTTTCATGTTGGCCAAGTTGTGGAACTTTACAGATATAATGACACATTTGCTTTCAAGACCCGGGTGACAACAGCACTACAACATGGGCACCCGAATCAATTGATTTCTCATATAGCTCACAAGGGGACCACGCCCATAGCTCCGGAATCATGGTTCACAGCCTAGCGCAGCACTGCATACATCAGGCCCGCCCACTCCATTGCCCAGATTTCCATTGTAGTTATTTCGTAGTTCCAGGTCTAGTTGTCAGAATGGCACAAACACACACTCCCTAATGGCTGGTATACACCCACACCTCACACATCCAGCACATACGTCTCTACACACGTGACCCTACCAATAAAAAAGACGGGGCGCACATGCTCTACACCATCTTAGTGTTGCTCCCATTGCAAGCACTGTGATGGCCCGTCCTACTGGCTCAAACGCCTCATGTAGGCCCGAACCACTGAGTAAAAAGGCCCACCACTACATGCGTGGCCTCTTTGGTCACTGAGTTAGTGGTACCAGAAGCACTGAGCAGGTGAAGAACTTGCGATGATGATGGGAGTATGAGTATGTCGTTAACCATACCGATATCAAAACTCAGCATCATATGTGAGACTTCTTGGTGGACAGAGCGGGACTGCATGATGTACAAGATGTCCTGTCCATGAAAAGGTGAGCAGTGAAGTCTGTGTGCGCTTCGGAGGGAGTCGATGGGCTGCAGCAGACTGGATACAAAAAACTGACGCAGCGATTTAGACGAATGCAGTCCTATATACCAAATCTTATTCCATTAATATTTTTTTCCAATAGCAGGAACGTTTTTATAATCGGTCAAACGTCTGGAATATGAACTGTACAAATAGTTGTTTTTAAATGCGAGAGGGAAGGTGTGTGAAAGGGTGATGTTATTATTCTCCACATTAAAATAGTAACAAATATCAATCATAACATCTTTCTTTTACTATCTTTTTGATGTAGAGTTTCAGGGTGCATTATGTCCCGGCACGTGGTGAAAAATACACTGGAGACAGAAAGGTGAGCTGCAAATATTCTTTTCAGTCACTCTCTCACTTCCTCTCTCCTTTCATGAAGAAATGACATACAATATTAACTTTTTTTTATCTTACAGGTGGTTGTGTTTCACAAATTGGCATCACCCCCCCCAAAACCTACAAAGCTCTACGTTCTTGTATTCTGCGATGATGCATGGCCATCGTAACAACGTCTGAGAAGCCTGCTTCGTCACGTAGTGAACCCTCTTTGAATCACGCCATTGGCACAAGGTAAGCAAAGAAGCTTGTTTATGAAACAACAACCGTTATCTGTGAAAGGATAGAGTGGGTAGTGTGCTGGAGCTTCACTGTGTAGGAATGTACAATTACCTCCGAGCAGTGAGAATAGATAGGTTACAGAACAGTCTGAGGGGCAGATCTACAAGCCCCTTGCGCCTCTTTTGTGTCACTTTTAACATGAGAAGAAGCTTCAAGAAGCTTCTAAATCTGCCTCTGACTTCCCAGGAAAAACACTCACCTCTGGACTCTGCGAGTCAATGGGGTGCAACAGTGTAGGTAAACAATATTGAGAACTCACCGCTATGCAGTGGGAGTGCATGGGATATACTACTTTGGAAAAAAAAGCGCACAGACACCTTTCTACAGTGGAACTTGATAAAATACAATATCCTGAATGTAAATAAAAATGAAGCAAAAATATACGTGTGCAGTTATGTGTACTATGGTATTACTATCTCTATATAGTATCTTGCAGATCACTAAACTGGAGGGTGCACTATAAACCAGCACCTGTTTGGACACACAACGGAGGCAAATGGTGAGCTACGAGTATTTTCTCCAGCATTAACTGCTCCATCTATAACTTTCGCTCTCTCACAGTTTTAATGTTTTTTTTCTCTCTTTCTCTCTCTCACTCTTTCTCACTCTATCTCACATTGTTTCTCTTTCTCTTTTAAAGTTATGGACGCTGCTGGCCACTCTGCCGCGACCAACCAAAACTGAGTTCAATATTGTGAACTCTGTTAGTCACAGTGTTTACACAAGGTAAGCAGAGCGGCCTAGATATACAATACCTCAGATTAAATACATTATAAATAAAAGAGCTTATTTACAAGCCCCTTGCTCCACTTTTGCGTCACTTTCAACATGGGAAAAGTAACGCAAAAGTGGTGCAAGAGTCTTGTAAATAAGCCCTAAAGAATATTGTCCTCCATAATAACTTGATCTCTCACCTAATTCTGTCTCATCTTTGAATCATTTTAAAGAGCTGTTGATCCATAGTGTAAATCTGACGCAATAGGCACTTCCATACGGACACCTCTTGAACGCGGGCCTATAAGACAAGTGAAATGTATCAGACACACTGCAGATGTAAAAATAAGCAAATCTCACCAAGTGTTACCTTAACTTGTAATGTTTGACCTCGTTTAGTCACATCGATCAGATTTTGAACACTTATTTTCATTTTTGTTTTACGGAGTACCTACCTACTTGTATTGGAGTCCATATCACATTTTGTTCAATTGTTTTTTTTAAAGTTATGTTTCTAGTTATTTATTAAATTGTTATCTTTAAGTTATGTTTCCAGTTATTTGTTATTGTTTTAATAAAATTTAACAAAAAAAAGTATATAGGTTCTCTTTTTCTGACAACATTTGACTAATATTTAGTGTGATAAGGATATAGTTAGAAAACAATCACAAATAGAAATGATATTTATAACTTGACGTATAATACTGAGACTAACTCTTTACCAGCTCTTGACCAGAGTCTATAGCTACGACTAACGGTTCCAATAGAACATTTGTAAAACTCCAGCACAGTACCTATTTCGATTAGCAACATAGTGTGGTAAACTTCTGACCTCTGTGCTCATTTAAATGTTCTATGGTAACAGGCAGTAAACCGTTTGGGGGTAGGGTTGAAAGGTACTGGCTGTACAGAAACTCTTATATTGACCTAGGATACTCTACATTACAGAAAGGAAAGCAAAGTAAAACAGAACACTGTGTACCACATTTACAACCCCCTTGCGCCACTTTCGCATCACTTTTCCCATCTTAGAAGTGATGCAATAGTAATGCAATGAACTTGTAAATCTGCCCCTATGCTCATTCCATTCTGTAGACAGTGTTGCTTAACCATTTACAATGAACTTCAATAAATACTTCCTGCCTATTTAAATGAAAGACGAGATTGTCGACATTACAAAACTTAGTGACATATTTAGAAACGACTGAGTTAAAATTGTTGTCGCTTTAACCCCAGCAAACTACAACAAAAAAGCCGAAAATGGACTTCAAAATCCTTTGTTATCTTACTGGAAGATTTTCTCAAAATTGCTGTTTCCTATGCAGGAGTGATCTCCACCCCCCTGGGCTATAAAATAAATGGTTGTGGGGGGCTCCAAGGCTCCCC
This sequence comes from Lissotriton vulgaris, assembly GCF_964263255.1. NCBI lineage: Eukaryota > Metazoa > Chordata > Amphibia > Caudata > Salamandridae > Lissotriton > Lissotriton vulgaris. Next base: position 1,407,245,229 of record NC_141693.1, on the reverse strand, counting down.
CTGCAAAATTAGAAGTGTGGGGACCTCTAAGAACCCCTCAAGCCCCGGGAACCACCACCCCCGGAGATTTGTGTATTGTGGAAGGCACACTGCGTGGCCCTCCGCCTGGACCCCTCGAGGGCCCTGGGGACCACCACGCCCCTGGGCCGTCACCTGCATTGTCCCAGGGTGCCTATCCCTGGGACACTGGTGTTTGCTGTAAGAAGGCGGAAGTCTCGCGGCTCCCGCCCTCCCATAGCAAACTTGGTTTGCATTTTGAAAGGCACAGCAGTGAAATCTGTTTTTACTTTCAAAATCCAAACCAGATTGCTTTTCCACATGCAAGTTAGCATCTCCCCAAAAGGAAAAGCATTGCCGGCTCCCGAAGGACACAGGGAGCTGGCGGGACCGTTGGGGCATTGTGACTCCCCCCACGGTCCCCAAATTTTTTTATAAGACCCGGGGGATAGGGTCCCCGGGGATATTGGAAATTACTAATAGGGGCTATTTTTTACGGTAAAATTAAAAGTCGCGCACCCAGCGCAGCGTTCAGTGCGGCCCCCTGGTGTGCACGCGCTGGATGCACGACTCTTAATATGTAGGGTGCGCAACTCCAGCGCCTTTGGTGCACAACTTCTACGCGTTTCGGAGCCGGCATTGCTTTTCCACATTGGGAGCTACTAACATGCAGCTCCCCATGTGAAAAAGCAATCTCATTTAGATTTTGAAAGAGAGAACAGATTTCCTTACTATGGGAGGATGGTATGGACACCCTGGGACATTGCAGGAGCCTGTCCTCCCACAATACATAAAGCTCTGGGGAGTGGTGGTCCCCGAAGCTTTGGAGACCTTGCAGCCCCCCTAACAATTTTCTTTTGTTGCCCTGGGGGTAATGGGGCCCTCAAGTGCTCCAGGAAGGGGGCCCGCAGTCCCCCTCCAACAATACATAAAGCCCCAGGGGGTGGTGGTCCCCACGGCTTTGGGGACCTTGGACCCCTCCCCCCACCATTTTATTCTTTTTAGCCCCGGGGATCTTACGGCAGTGTCCGCGCACCATACATGCACCTGCCGGATTTAAAAAAATAATAATTGTGGTCTCTGGGGGTCCTTCTGGGACCCCCTAAGCAGGTCTAGAGGGTAAAATTATTTCTACCCTGCCACCTTTCTACGTTTTGCACACATATTCCACTGACTTCCTCTGCCTCGCTTCTACGGAGGCACAAAATGGCTGCCAACAGTTCCTGGTTTTGAATGTTGACATTAAAATTGACAGCCAATTAGCATTCAGTGTGTGATCGGAAGGGTGCGCTTATGGTACGATAGTAATCCTGGCACCCTCGGGGATCCACCGTGCCCATAGATATATAAATGACTTTAACTGTAATTTTCTCAGGAACTACTGAACAGATTGACACTATTTAAACAAAAGGCACAAGTCTGAACTGAGGACTACCTCTTTGCCAAATTTGTTGTCATTCCGTTCAGCCGTTTGGGCTGTAGCTGTGGCCAAAGGTCCTATGAGAAATTGCATGGGGACAACAAGTTTTGGGACCCCCTTTTTTCTCAGCCCCCCACTTGACGAATCACCCCTAGATTTTCGGGATAGGAGTGGCCTAGAGCTGGCCAAAAGTTTGGAAAATATCACAAAGATTCATCAATTGGCGCCAAAGTTATTGTGAAAGAATATTGCGAATTTCCTATGCTCAATAGGTCCTAAATCTAACTACCTACTGGCGACTCCAAGTAGGTAATATATATCTATCTATCTAAATATATCTATATCTATCTATCTATCTATCTATCTATCTATCTATCTATCTATCTATCTATCTATCTATCTATCTATCTATCTATCTATCTATCTATCTATGCAAAGCGGGCGCAGGTAGTTAACGGACCCTGTCGTACACAATAACGGAAACAGGGAGAAAAATGATTATCAACAAATTCCTTACCTGCAGTATGCAGTATGCAGTCTATTGCTTGCACTGTCCTTGTGGCCTCCGCTACATCGGAAGTACAATTAAAGAGCTTAAACTAAGAATATTAGAGGATCTTAGAGCGATAGACAAGGCAGACCCGGCCTATCCGGTGGCTCGCCACTTTGCTGAGGTACACGGGCGGGATCGAAACAAACTACAATATTTTGGAATAGATATTGTGCCTCCGAATGTGAGGGGCGGTGACCGCCTGAAGCGACTCCGGAGGTTGGAGTCAAGATATATAATAGACCTCTCTACAAAACACCCTAAAGGTCTTAACAGTGGGGAAGAGATGGCATTCCATCTAGGTAAATAAGAGACATAGCTTACAGTAAAGAATGAAGAACTTGAACACTGTATGAGCACAACCTTGTAATGTGGACTAGAGCTAGCTTGAATTTATCTCTTAATATGCCCTCCCCTTGATCAACATGATTGTTCTGTGTATCTGATATTTGTTCTGAATTATGCTAATTGTAAAGTAATCATGCAATCATGAATTATAAATGAATTGGGAATGTCTCAGAATGTTGTTATGATTTTGTCTCAATGGGCGAATGCCTTTTCTCTCTCTGAATTAGTTGTCTAGGCTAATGATATCAAAACTGTTTTATAATTTAACAGCCCTAGATATACACAGAGATATAACTCTATATGATTAATTTAAAGAGTTGATTGTAGCAATATAATGTCATGCCACTTTTTCCGCGGAGAACCTATCGCATCTGTCTGTTGAGCTTTCCTTTGCCTTCAAGAGTAACTTTTCCATAGAGTATGGAATGAAAATTTATTTTTTGAACATAGATGGAAATGTAGACATGAAATGATGAAGGACACTAGCCGATCGACGGCTTGATTTTTTGTTCATGTTAAGAACAATTTGTATAACATAAGCATCACTGTTCCCAAGGAACGATTGCCCATCTGTGGGCTGTATTGCATTCAATTTTATTGACTGGTTGAGACAAAAGACACATCAAATGTCATTCCAAGATGGAGCGCTCTTTGAGCAATGTGATGAGAGTCCTTTGTCAATGTTCATGTTTATGATCACCTGAAAGCTTTATTAACATGTCGGTAATGCATTTGGTGTAACACACACTGACGAAGGCAGCACGCCGAAACGCGTCTGTGTGAGCCCCTTCCGCGAAAGAAAATCAGCGTGATTGGAAAATAATACCCCTTCGAGTGCTGTTTGTCTTCTTGACTAATCAGGAGGAGTTGGAGCCCAATATATATATATAAGTTTAAATATATATATATATATATATATATATATATATATTTTCACTGATAAAAACCATAGGTTTCACACCAGTTATAGTTAGCGGAACATTTTACTTATACAAAACCATTGAAATTTCCATGTTATAGTTAGTTGAACTCACTATAACTCGCACACCCGCAATCCACTGCTGATGATGTCACATATTACATCATTCATGACATGGTCAGTGACATCACTGATGACATCTCAAATGACATGAGATCTGTTTCTGCTTTCCTGAGAGACTATGGTATGAGTTCCATATACCACAATAATTAGCATTACAACATGCAAGATATCTACAGAGGAGACGGTGTACATTTCTCAGATGAGGGGAACAGAGTCTTTCTCTTTAATTTTAGACTCTGCATCAGTACCTACTTGAAGGTAATTAATTCACTAAGCAATCCAAATTCTTATTTTATACTATTTTCTTTCATTGTTTTTCCCTGTGGTACGCTCTGGGTACGCGTACTGGGAAGCGTACTTGGGAACACACCCATCGCTTACCCCGCGAAAATTTCAACAACAAAAAATTGTTTTTTTGCCCTTCAGGGTCCTTTTAGGCCCCCTCAGAAAACCTAGGGGGTCAGGGAGGGTCTGCCCTGTCCCCTTATAATAATTTCCCCCTTTTTATTTTCACCTCTTGTGTCTCGATTCTACCGAGACACAAGATGGCGGATTCTCCGGACTGTTTAGAATGTTGACAGACACCCGAGAGCCAATCAGCTTTCCGCTCGCGCACTTCCGTGTCGCGCCGAGTTGCGCACCCCTGGGTCCTCGGTCTTTAAAAGATCGGTTTGTGTAAACTATGGTGCTTGGCGTTTTTTGCGGGGGCCGGTTCATCTGTCGTCATATCGTGAGGTAAGCCTTCCGTGTGGGATGTTGTTAATGCTTGACGGACCCTTTGGTCTTCGTGATTAGATTTAGTCATGTCTCCCGTTTTTACATCAAAGCTGCGGTTCTTTATTTTAAAGCTTTGGAAACTTGGAGTGGAAGTCCTTACTATCTAACTTACTCGTTTTTAGACAACTTGGAGTGATATTTTCCAGCTCGTAACTTACTCGTTTTCTGATATATTGGTGTCTTGGTATGATTGAAATGGGACACTTTTAACATCAAAGTCTGGGCTTTTTCAAATATCCATATGTCAGTTTATTCAATATGGAATGTGTTACCTGCTGACCTATTTGTCTCTCATCATTCTTATTTTTCATTTCTAGCACTGTGTTTTAAATAAGTTTGATTCTTCAGTTTGTGTTCTTAAAACTTAGTTGGAATGGAAGGGAAACGGGGTGATTTTTTCCTCTCTTCTTAATCTTAAATTATTTCTGCATACATGCTGGAAGTTGGATATTAACCCTGGATTAAAATGTATTGATGGTATTTGTGTATGTTAACTTTTGTGGTGATTACACAGACCGAAGTATTTAGCTTTTTTTACAAATATTGCTTCTTTCTTGTTTTGTCATTGAGTTTTTTGTCCAACTGACGGTCTGAGATATGTTCCTTGCAGCCAAACGTTAGTTTATGACATTTTCCAATGGTATGTTTTTGTTTCAGACTCATTAAACTGTGCAGCTTATCAAGGACTGCTTTTCTCCGTGACATCCTTTATAATAGTCGATATGAATATAAAATACATGTAAGTTACAAAGATGTTCTGAAAACATATTTCCAAATTTATTTTTAATAATTCTTTATGAAAATAGCATGCAATCACTCATATTTAGTTTACTTGAATTTTTTTCCGACTGTGATTTTTACTCTTTCTCTGGGATTTACTATTTTCCCAAATGACGTGAGTTTAGTCTGCCTTTTTTAAACTGTAATGTCCTGTTTAAACTGTTCTTCGAGAAACTATATTATGGGTCATGGGCACACTTTACTTGTCTTTTTTGATTAGCTGCATCTTTTTTGCAATCCAGCCACCTTCGCTAAAGATGTGGGCCCTTAGTACATCTTCCCTATTTTCCAGGTGACATCCATAGGAATGTGCAATTCATTGCATTTTGATTGTCATTTACCCCGGCCCCTGTGAATATCATTTGACTTACAAGTGGAGAATTTAGTTATTTCTTCTTTTGCTTCTCTGGTGAAGTTTTGTAATTTTTGGTTTATATTGTGTCTTCCATTAATTATCATGGAACAGTTCCTAATATTTGCATTTATTTTTTCTGTGTTTCCTCTACTTCATGAGTAATATTCGTGTTCATCCGGATTCCATCCGAATCAACATATTGATTTTGTGCCTATCAAGCCATATTATTTTGACCTAAAAACCCACATAGGTTTCAGATCACTTGACCTTGGTGAGACTTTTTCTCTTCCTCCCCCCCCCCTTTTTTTTTGCTATTTTCTGCCATTTTTTGTCACTTGTTGTTATTTTCTGTCATTTTTTGTCACTTGTAATGTTTTACCAAATTCGTAATAAGATTTGTCTTCCTTCCTGTTTCTCATTTTTCTTCCATCACCTTAACTATCTTCGCTTGCTACTTTTATCTTTTTCTTTTTCTTTTTTCACTGGTCCATTTTCTCCAAATGTTTGACTTATGTAGTCATGTTGAATGACAGTAGGATTCCATATTTTATGATTGTTCTACTTTTACATTTGTATGTAATGTTCTCTGATGTTTATCCCATGTGCCATCTCTTTCCGCATGTGCTGCACCAAATGTTATTTTTAAATGTTGTTTTTTATGTCTTGTAATTTTATACATGTTTTTGTATGTATTATTAATGTTTTTATATGTTTCACATTGGTTTCAGCCCTGAAGAAGCTCCCAAGTTTGGGGAGCGAAACGTGTTGGCTGTCTTGTGCACCTTCAAAAAGAAAAAAATCAATAAAGAAAAATATATATTTTTTACATGACTCATTGCCTCTGGAATTTACTTTGATTTTGGTGCTGCCTCCACGTGTCTTTGAATTCACACCTTCTGTTGGGCTGATCTTCTACAAGTCCAAGCAGACAGCGGTGTCTATAAGTTTAAAAGAGAAAGAGAAATTATGTCACAGAGAGTGAGAGAAGAAGAGTGAGAAAACAACATTACAACTGTCTCGAAGAGTCTGGAGTTGAGATTTTTTCTTGAAAAGTCAGAGGTAGATTTACAAGCTCCTTGTGTCACTTTCCCCATGTTAAAAGTGACAGAAAAGTGGCGTAATAAGCTTGTAGCTCTGTTTGTCAGACTGTTGTAACCTATCTGTTGTCACTGCTCGGAGGTAATCATGCATTTTACAAAGTGAAGCTGTTGCACACTACCGACTGTCTCCTTTCACAAATGAAGGTAACACTACATTTTAACGTGTGCAGTGTCGCTAGTATATTACAGTTCCATTATAGTGCCGCGTTCAAGTGGTGTCTATATGGAAGTGCCTATTGCGTTAGTGACACAAAAGTGGCAGAACGGGATTGTAAATAGGCAGAGTTATTTCTAATGCATTATAATGAAGGCATTGTATATTTAGCCTCTGTTCTTACCATTGTATAAACACTGCGGCTAGTGGAATTCACAACTTGAACTTACATTTTCTTCTACATGTCGAAGGAGGCAGCATTTTCTAGAAGTTTTAAAGAGAAAGAGAAATGATGTCACAGAGAGTGATTGAAAGATGGTGCTCTACGTGTGGAAGAAGCCTTCACTGTAATCAAGAGAGTTAATCATTTCAATTTAGATAATGTTGGATAGAGCAGAGTGTAGATAGCAAAGTCGAAAAGTTTAAGAAAAAAAGGGAAATGATGTGAGAGTGTGAGAAAGAGAAAGGGAAAAAAGGATATTAAAATGTGGGAGAGACACACACGATAGGGGAGGGGTATGTGAAGCCAGAGGCGCAACCACAGCAAAAAATATCGGGGGTGGGGGGCTAGAAAAAATTTGGGGTGGGGGCTCAAGTTCAAGGAAGAGTGAAGCTGCAGTCGATGTAAGGAGGGATATCAAAGCCTCATTACCAAGCAAAATGTGTTTGAAAGACTTGTGACGTACTCGGGTGCGACTGTGTTTGGGTCCAGGAAGCTATGTCATCGTAGCTGAAGCCCCATTAGCGCAATTTTTGTTTGCACTTGCTGTATACTACAGATTCTCTGTTTTGACAGATAAGTTGTTGTTGTTTCAGAAACAAGCTTCTTTGCTCACCTTGTGCTATTGTCGTCGTCAGTGTTACATAATCCATCGTGAAGCTGGACATCTAAAAGATATTAAAAGAAAGATTTTATGATTGGTAATTTTTACAATATTCATTTGGAGTTGGATAATATTGCGCTTTTATAGACGTTGCAGGGCCGGTGTTCTATCAATAGCCTCATCCCATCTGTCTGTACACCATCTGACCGAATTTCCAAACATGTGGATAATTCTGTGCAGCCGCACTATGGTTCATGTTTTAGATGCATGTAGTTTTAAGCTCACCACTCAGAGTTACAGTATACAAGTGGAGTTCATCAAGACTGTGGTCGGTTGCGATTTAAGTTAAAATATATAATATTAATAGAGAGCCGGAGGTGGGACCGAAAGCTATTTCGCAATTCAGATTATAAATTGTTTCGCCCTGGAACCTTTTTATGTTGGTTACAATATACAATATTTTTTTGTAGGTTCCGATGCTGTGCCATGGCACCATCCATGCAACAGGTCAAAATAGCGGCCTGCGTACATAAAACTGAATTGAAAAGTCGTTTTCTTTCTAGATTTTAAGCTGGTCTCTCTTGGGCATGGAATTAACGATGAATATTCCATCATTATTAAGGATATTTTGATCGTCGAAGGACCGAATTTTAGATTGTCAACGCTTAGGGTGTCCACAGCCGGACGGGGAGCAGGAATAGACAGGGAGAGCCTGCATGTGTCGGCACCCTTCTGACGTAGGTGGTGCACAAAACGACCGGGGTGAGCATATAGTTATAACACCGGACTGGCTACCGGGTATTTTGACATTTTGCAGACCTGAGGACTTAGGGGCGTATTATCAAGGACCAGTGTTAAAATTATCGCTGTTTTATCGGCAGGAACCTGCTGATAAAACGGCGATAATGGGCTTGATAATAGGCCCTTTTGAATTCCCATAGAAGCCCATGTTCTGGTGTTAACATGGGCCTCTAAGGGAATTAACAAGGGAGTATTATCAAGTCCATTATCACCGTCTTATCGGCAGTTTCCTGTCGATAAAATGGCGATAATTTTAACACCGTTTCTTGATAATATGCCCCTGATTATGTTGATGGGGATCTGCGTGTGCAAAACTAAATTCGTTTTGCATTGTTTATTTTCAAAGCAGACGCAGGTCTCCATCTACAAAATTAGCCCCTACCACAGTGACATCAACCCCCAGCTCTGCAGAATGTGAAAATGGCCGTTAGCCAGTCTGGCTCTGAGAGGTTGATGTCACATTTCTATGAACTGTTTGTATTGTGAATATATTCCGGACATTTCAGCGATTATAAAAATGTTAGTGCTATTGGGAAAAAACATTTAAACATGTAAATTAATAGATTATGGAGGAGTACGTCGGTCTAAAACACTAGGTCGTATTTTTGTATGGAGTCAGCTACAACCCTTTGCCTGCCTCCGATGCGTACTCAAGCCTCAATGCTCACCTTTTCATGGAAAAGAGACGTTCTTCATGATGTAGTCCCGATCTCCAACAAAGAAGTCTCATATATGGTACCGAGTCTTGATATCTGTATGGGTAACGACATACTCGTGCTCCCATCATCATCATCGCAGGTTTTTCACCCGCTCAGTGCTTTGGGCACCACTAACTCAGTGACCAAAGAGGCCACGCATGTAGTAGTGGCCCACTTGTTCGGTGCTTTAGGAACAACTCTAAAATGGCATACAACATGTGCGCTCCATCTTTTTTATACCTAGGGTCACGTGTGTAGGGACGAACACGTTGAATGGGTGTGGGGTGGGTGTATACCAGCCATGAGGGAGTGTGTGTGTCGATCTGACAACTAGACCTGTAACTTAGAAATCACTTGTGGTAGGGTGGTTTTAAATTAAACTGCGAAGTGTGCTTATGAGTTAATTAAGAGTAGAAGTAGTTTTTTTCTATTTTCTATTCTATTATAATTGCGCTGACTTTTGTCCTTTAGCATGCAGTACTATATTATTTTATAAAATGTATAATTGTTGAAATCATGTTTGAAAGTAGAATGGAAGCATGTAGGCGGCTCTCTGTGACGAACAACAATGCCAGCTCCTGCAGAAAGTGCAGAGCCGGCTGGGACCGTGGAGGCTTTGGGGCTCTTCCCACGGCCCGCAATGTTAGATTTGAGGTCCGGGGGAGGGTGGGGCATATAATCAAGGACCGGTGTTAAAATTATCGCTGTTTTATCAGCAGGAAACTGCAGATAAAACGGTGATAATGGGCTTGATAATACGCCCTTGTTAATTCCCATAGAAGCCCATGTTATTGTGTTAACATGGGCTTCTATGTGAATTAACAAGGGCGTATTATTAAGCGCATTATCACTGTTTTATCAGCAGTTTCTTGCCGATAAAACGGCGAAAACTTTAACACCGCCGGTCACTGATAATATGCCCCGGGGTTCTTCGATGATTATGAAAAATTTGTGATAAAGGCTATTTTTTTATGTTAGATTTATCGCATGCGTAACAAGCATGTATGGACGACGTAGCGTGCTAAGATTGGAAGTCGTCCCATAAGTGTACTGAAGGAAGAAAAAGAAGAATATTTGTAAGATATTCATGAAGTGTATGTGTTTAGATGTTGGATGCCTCTAAAAAGAGCCCTTGTGTTTATTGGTAGTTTTTAGTACCTATAAGTAAGTACCAATGCAGAGTCTAAAGTTCAAGAGGAAGACTCTGTTTCCCTCATCTGTAAAATGTACACCGTCTCTCCTATAGATGTCATGGATATTGAAACGTAGATTGTTGTGGTAGATGGACCCCATTCTATAGTCTCGGCGAAAGGCAGAAACAGGTTTATTCACATGTTCCTAGCTTTTTCAATCTGTGGACAATAGTGGTTGGACCGCTTCCATTTCTGCCTTTGGCATATATTAGAATATACAAAGGCAGTTTTGGTGAACAGTGTCATCAATTGTGCAAAGGTGTCCTTTGTAAGCATTTCCAGACCTACCCCTGTCAAAGTACCTAGGTCATTGCCACCACACTGCACAATTATGAGGTCAGGGTGTTGGAGATGCAAAAAGGATTTCACCAATGGCATCAATTGGTGCAACTATAACCATCTCTGTCCAATCCATTTAATGTCAACATTTGGTAAACGTAGGTCTTTCTGAATTCCTTTCCGTTCTGCATACCTTTGACTCCAGAAAATATAGCTGTGTCCCACAATCCATACTGTAAGCATCTTGAAGAGAGGTCTGGATGCACTCTGAAGGACTCTGTAAATAAAGTGGCAGTATGAAAAGTGAGATTTTTTCTAAAATGGTGGACAACATGCAGTTTTGAAAAAAGAAAAGGATTGATTAGTTGTTCGAGAACATTCTGCACTAAGCTAGGATGAATGTTTGTGTTTTAAAAGGCGGATTTTTATTTGTTAAGAAAAAGTGATAGAAAAGAACGTTACATAAGATAAGCTGGTATATTCTGGAGTCAAGCACACTTGCTGTTTTAATTTGCAACAATGTATGATGAACTTTTCACCTGTATGCTGAGTTAGGTGCTCCGTGAAGTGTTTCTAGGATAACTAGCAGAATTTGGAATGGGGGAAGGGTTGAAAGTTTTGTCAGTTGGAACGGGTGCAAAAGTTCAAGCAATATAAAAGTGTGTTTCGTTTTGATGTAATCTGTGAATAAATGTAATTTTTTATTTATTTGAACATGTGTGTAGATTGAGTGTGTAGATTGACAGGAAAAGTTTGTTATTTGCTATTGGACTTCCTATTGTCCTAGGATTGTGTAGGGGGGTTGACAATGATCCGAAGGTCAAAATGTTTGATGGCATTTGTTGAGCATTTAATTGCCCTGGGGGCCGGCTCATGTAGTGTTACGAGCTGGCTATCCTTGGGACATTGCTTTTTGCTATGGTAGGGTGAGAGTTCTCTTTGAAGTAGGAAAGCAGATTTTGGTCTGAGAGATCAGCATGTAAGCTGGTCTCTCCGACAAAAAGCAATGCCAGCTATCGAAGGACGCAGGGAGCCGGCTGGGACCGTGGGGGTTTTGGGGCTTCCCCCACGGTCCTGAATGTTATATTTGAGCCCCGGGGATGGGGTCCCTGGGGATTGAAAAAAATTAGGGAAAGATGCTATTTTATTTTTTGGGTATATTTAGTGTGCAAATTTTGGAAGTCGCTACATAAGCGTATGTAAGCAAGAAAAAATCAATAGAAAATATATATTTTACAGATATGTATCAAGTTTATGTGTTAATATGTTGGTTGCTTGTAATGAGACCTTTTCTTTTTATTGGCACTTATAAGTAAGTGATTATGCATAGTCTAAAATTGTTGAGGAGCAGTGTTTTATAGAGTGGTGAACTTTTGACCTCTGTTGACAGGTGACTTTTGCATGATCTGTTGGGGGTAGGGTGGAAAGTTATGTCAGTTGGATAGGTTTGAAATGTTAAAGCTATGGAAATGTGTGTTTCGTTTCGAATTAATGTGTGAAGGATTTTAATTGGTTGTTTATATGTATGTATGTGTAGAGAGATGTGAGAGAGAAAATGTTCCATTTCGTAGTTCTGGTGGAAACAGTGAACTAGAGAGATTCTGTATAAGTATATCTACTGCGTGAGTGGCATTCTTATTAATGTAGAAATCAATTTGAAAGAAGAGCTGATAAATTGTATGGGAATGTATGCGGTGCATGTTTGTACATTAAGGAATTATGGGGCATATTATCAAGACAGGCGATATAATTATTGACGCTTAATCAGCAGAAAACTGCCAATATAGCAGCAATAATGGGCTTGATAATATGCTGTATGGAATTCCAATCGAAGTCTATGTTAGATGTGGGCGACATCTAACATGGTTTTATGACTGGGTAAGTGATAGACTTATAGTGCAGTTGGAAAGTGCTCGTTAAAACTGGCTCATGGGTACCCACAAGGACTTTATTCCAGGGTCCCAAGGTCAGGATTAAAATTAAGGGGAAGGATGTGTATGTGTTTAGGCAGGAAGTCAAGATCCACAAACACTACTCCTCATACTGCAGTGGTCAACATGTTTCGACCGTTGATCCGTGCCCTTGATTAAATGGGTCACACCGGTCTTCGTCAGGACAGTCTAACTGTCCCAGTCCTTCTATACCTCTTACATCAATGCAGTGATGGGTAGAGGAAACCACATGGAGGGTATTTCCACACCCATGGGTCGTTATTACGAGTCTACTGATTCTTAAGGCTCAAAATGGTGTCCTTATGCTCCGCCCCCTGCGTGGCTACGCGGGGCGTATTGTAAGCAGATCCGATGAAGCATGTCACACACATTGTGTGTGAGTGAGGGCAGTTTTTTCAAATAATTTTGTTTTTCATAGTCCTCTCTTTGCGTCACAGTGTCTGTTGTTCCCCACCCCTTTTTGGTGTGTGTACTATATACTTGGGGGTTGTGGGGTGGTGGTACTTATTTTGGGACCCTCTCCCCTTTTTTGTGACAGAAGCACCTTCTACTCCTATGCAGTGAATGTTTTTGATAGGATGGGAGGGCTACCACCAGTCCTCTGAGCCAGCTCACAGTTCTTGTTCTTCTACAGTTTGACAACCCTCTTCAGATCATGACACTGCTTCATGATTTTGTTTTTGGGGTGTGGAGTGGTCCCTACTGCATTGACCTTGTCGACCATCCTTTTGCCCACATTTGTGCTCTTGTGGCTAATGGTGTCTGTTGGACCAGAGTAGAACCACAAGTTTCTACTCTGATTATCTCATCTACCATGACTGACAACTCACTCTCTGTGAATGTTGGCATTTTCTGTGGAGCCATAGTGTGTGATGTGCTAATGTTTTGGGGTGCAGTTGTGAGGGTGGTGGGGGTGGTGTAGGTGGTGGGCATGTGTGTGTGTTGTTGTGCTGGTGTGATATGTGCAGGTTTGCCTCTCCTTTGTGCTCTGGTGTTGGGCCCTTCACTTGTGGAGTATTGCAAAGGATTTTCATCATGGAAGAGGCTGGTTTTATGCTCAGCTATGTGGGTGTGTCAAGATGGAGTATTGCTATCAGGTGTGTTGTGTGGGTTGTGCTGGACTTTGTATATTTTAATTTGCCATGGGGTTGTTTCATTGAAATGTGTGTTTTTGGGGGCAGGGCTAGTTTGCTGTGTGCACTTGGTGGCCTTGTTGTGATTGTTTTTTAGTCAGCTACCATTTTTTTTCACAGAGCGACCGCAGCGATGGCTATGCTACAGCCCTTCTCCCGGATCTCCCATCCATCACTTTTTGCGATGGTGGTGGTCGGAAACAGAAGAACGTACCGCGGTCACATAGGGGATATCTTAATTTTCTGTGCGGTCTCTCCGCTGGCCTGGTGGTGGTTTGGTGTGTTTCTGCCATGAATGCGACCACCACAGATGTATTTTCACCTGCTACTCCCACTACTGGCGGTATTTGGTGGCCTTGTTCCGAAGCGGTTGATTTATGGGTCAGTTGATCGTAATAGGACCGCCGGTTTTGCTGCGGTGCTGGCGGATGGTTGATTACCGCTACCATGGCGGTCAGACCAAAACGACAAAAATCCAACATTCACAATTCAAAATGTGTCTTTTAAAAGGTTTCAAGTAATTCTGTCCATAGAAAACTATGAACCCCTGATTTTACACAATGGGGTCTATTAGGATGGCGGGCGGATCACCAACGCCCTACCGGCGGTGGCAATCTGCCTTCTAAAATACCCCACCACACAGCCTTTTACCCCCGCCACTTTAGCATGGCGGAGGTAGGTATCGTGGCGGACAGAAAGACCGTCCACCGTTTTTCCGCCGGTAGACAATCATCACAATTGCCTACCGGGCGGAAAAGGCCTGCAATTTGGTGGTGGTGCTAAGGCACCACCATCCATATTTACAATGGTGGTGGTGTAATGCCTTTCCAAGGCATACAGTGTTTCGTTTAGGGGCCTGTTGCCGGCCCCCAGGGCAGGGTTGGGGGGTCGGGTGCTATACTTGGGGGTACCAATTGCACACCCCAACATTGACATACACAAGGTGGCGCGCACCACGCGGTGCCTGTCATGTTGTGAATGCCAATGCACAACATGCATATATAACATTGTGGGGGTGCTGCTTACAGCAATTCCTGCCAAAATTCAATATATGAGGGTATCCGGGCGCATTCTCATTGGCGGTGTGGGAATGCCACACCACTGATGGCCAGTCCCAGCACCTCTAGGGTGGCAGGAGGACTGGAGTCCGCCTGCCATCCTAATAGACCCCAATGTACCTTTAGATATGAAAAACTTCACAAGGCCAAACAGCTGCAGAGAGGGGAAGCGTAAAAGAACACAGTAATGCGCCAGTTTCTGAGTCTTTTGGGAGTAGATGCAACAGGTCTGCTGCACAAATGAGAAGAGATGCATCGAATCTGGCAGTAGGAGGAGTAATGCATTGATTAGAAGACGGTTCAGGTCTTTTTGTGATGCATCGGAGACTTGCTGCACAGGTGCGATGTGTGGAAATCTGTGCGGATGTGCTGGAGTTTAATGCAGAGGTGGAAAGCAGGTGGTGCATTGATTTCTTCAGCTGCAGTCCCATGATGCATCATATCTTTCAATCGCACAGCAGTAGCTGCGTGGGCATTGGTGCGGTGATCTTGGACTTCAGGGATTGGTGCAAAAGACTCGGAGTGCAGTGGACTTTTAGGATGCTGGCAGATGCAGCATTAATTCTTCAACCGCACAGTGGCAGAGCATGGAAATTTCTCCCGCTCAGCGGTGCAGTGCTTGAAAAACAGGTGCCAAAAGGGTGATGCATCGATTTTCTTGGTTTCCTACAGCTTTTTCATCTCCCAGCAACAGGAACTACCTCCAAAGGCCCAAAACTGGAACAGGCACCTCCTGGCAGGTCAGAACTCTCAGCGGTGGAGTTGAAGGAAGCTGCTGGAGCCCATGGAGATATTTCACAAGCATATTAACCTATGGGACAAACAGCCTTTCAAAAGTGAAAAAGGAAATACACAGTATTTCCCCATTAGGACATGTAAAATACACCAGGACATGCTCTACCTTTCACACCCACTGTGCCCTGCCCATGGGGGTACCTTGGACCTACCTTAGGGGTGCCTTAAATGTAAGAACAGGGAAGATTAGGGCCTCCCTAGTGGATGCACTGGCCAGGTCGACATGACAGCTAACAACTGCGCATGCAGACACTGCAGTGGCTGTTCTGAGATCTTTTTTCAGGGCTACTCATCTGGGTGCCACAACCAGTGCTGCAAGTCCACTAGTAGAATTTGATTTACAGGCCCTGGCACACAGCTTGCACTTTACTAGGGAACTACCAGTAAATCAACTAGGGTAATCATGGATAACCAATCACAATTTACACTGCGAGAATATGCCTTTTAGCACTGATCAGCAGTGGTAAAGTGCCCAGAATGCTATAGACCACAAAAACAGGTTAAAAATAGAAAGCAAAAGACAACAGTTTGGTGATTAACCTGCAAAAAGGGTCAGGTCTAATACTTGAGCAAGTATTTATAACTCCTCAGAACGTAAACTGTCCCTCGGCTACCACATTTGTAGGAGTGGTATCAGTTTAACTAAAACCCCGTATACCATCACACTGTAGCCCAACAGATCAACAGACCTTGGGTGTTGTTTTTGAGAAGATCAGGAAGAAATCATCACATAAATAGTAATCACAATCTAAACTCCTGTCAATAATAAGAATGATTATAGTTTTTAATTTTTTTTATTACAACTTTAGTAAATCATCTTTATTCAGAATCATACATTTAATTCATATTAATTTCAATTAAACAATCTTTTACAGAATTGAAACAGAAATAATAGTTAATTCAATTGCAACACAATGCATTAAGCGTGTTCCATGAAGGAAGAAATCCCTATTCTAAGAGTTGGGTGCAGGGTGTCAGTAGTAACCCATAAGGAGTTCAAATTCAAAGAGCGTGAGATCAAGCTTTAAGCTAAAAAGTCCAAAAATCAATAATCAATCAAAGCAGAAATACCTATGAAGGGATGCTGACGAAACTCAGTAGAGTCTCAAAGTAGTTCTTCCAAGGAACAGGTTCCCTTTTCATCTTCTCACACAAGTAGAATAGTGTATTGAGCGTAATCTCCTAGTGTGCAACATTGTTGTGTTAGGCCAAAGTGCACATGAGGCTTTTCATTCTGAACATCTTTTCCCATGGTTAGGACTACATTTCTAACCTTCTAATAAAGCAAATAATATGCTAGCTGAAAATGGGCCATTTAGAAATTAAAACATCTGCAATAACAAAAGAATTTATTTTTCACAACTTTATCCTTTGGGAATAAAATAATTGGCTTTGTACCTTGCTCTTCGACTTTTATGTAAAGCGCATCATAAGAGATAGGCACTTTACTGTACTGCAACCCTCATCAGTTCTATCTTTAAACAACACCATGGTGGTAATTTTTGCGCTTTATACACACTATCATTAAAATAAAATGTTAAAAGAGGTGAAGTTAATTTTATGTTCTATATTCTATGTAAGTAAGGAAGTAAAAGAACTTGTAAAGTGCACGAATCCCGAAGCGTCTTAGCACTAGGTGCATTGAGGAAGTGAGAACAAATCTAGAAATACAGCATCATTCCTGTAAAGGGAATAACCAGGTCTTAAGCATTTTCCTAAACCGGGGTCTGGTAGATTGAAGCCTAATGATGACCGGAAGTTCATTCCAGAGCTTTGATGCTCGATAGGAAAGGCATCTACCTCCCCATCTAACCTTATAGATTTTGGGGACCTGACTAGACTTTTACTGGCAGATCTAAGATTTGGCCGTGGGGAGTGCCTCTGAAAAAGTTTCTATAGGTCCAACGACCCTCCTCCATACAGTGCTTTGTGCAACAGGCATAGTGCTTTGAACTCAATGCACTGCCTGTGTTGCCAGTGATACTCTCTAAAGCTGCTAGGAATATGGTGGTATTTTGTAATATTGAGCACCACTTGCGCTGCTGCATGTTGCACTGATTGAAGTTTTAGCAGTTGGTGCTTGTTCTATGCTCAAGAAAATGGTGTTACAGTAGTCAATTCAAGAGAGCATTAAGCGACTACCACCAGTTTTCTGAGGTCTAGAGGAATAAAAGGCAACATTTTGAGCAAGGTTTTTAGTAGAAAAAAGCAGGATGAAGTTAACAGATTGATCTGTTTTGCAAAGTTTAGTTCGACATCAAACAGAAAATCTAAATTCCTCACCTAAGATTTATTCCAGAGTGGTGGTCCATTCCCAAACTCCATGACCTCCGTTTTGTCTGTGTTTAATATAAGATAGTTCTGATGCATCCACTCCACGATGTACTTAAGACAGCTGTGAAATCTCCCTGCCAATGTTTCTACACTCAAAGAAATAGAGATAAAAATCTGAGTATCATCAGCATATGATACCAACGAGTAACTGTGAGCCCTTGTCAGCTCGGCCCGATATGGAATAAGGTTGGTGACAATGCTGAGCCTTGGGGAACTCCACAGGGGAGGGAGAACCTCTCAGATTTAAAATGTTCCCATCACGCTCTCTGTTCCCTGGCAGTTAGGAAGAAGGTGAGAAGGGTTAGGGTCGACTCTTTAATTCCTATAGCTTTCAAACTCTGGGCTAATACCAGATGATTCACAGTATGAAATAAAACTGATGGGTCAAGTAGGATTAGGACCGCTCTTCCTCCCTTATCGAGCTGCTTGTGTATTTCCTCATTGGCCATAATAAAGCTGACTCAGAGGAGTTATGTGGGCTGAAGCCATGTTAGGTGGGATCTAGAAGGTCATTGGCATCTAGATAACCAGATAGGTCTTGTTTTTTTTTTAACTTTATTTTCAGATTTTTGCATAGTCAAGGAAATTGGACACTACAGTGTAATCTGTGGCAATAGTGCCATCAAATCACGTGCAAAAAGGAGCATCGTATTCAATGGTCAAATATAATGTTGTGAATTAAAAAAAATACAATACAATTGGAAGTCAGGGGTATACATCCAATTTGTGGATTGTAAGGGTGCAACAATGAGAAATAGAAAAAAAAAGAAAAGATAAAAAACAAAGGTCGATAATCATGGAAATAATCATGTGGCATCTTATAGGACAATCTAGTCAGTAACAATAGGCAACAGGAGTGAACAGCGGCCTAGCACCCAACTAGGGGAGGGTGCTTAACCAATACACTCAGGTGTAATGCCGCTCAACACTAGTGTGTCATGCTCAGACCGTTTTCTGTCTATGTTATCCTGATATGGTCCCCAGATATCTTCGGGCGGGAGGCACTGAGTATCAAGGTGGAATATTCTTCTCAATTAACATTACAATAAGCTAAGCTACGGAGGCAAGCCTGCAGAGAGGGGGCTCTCTTGCTTCCCCATAATAGAGCAATTCCGCGCTTGGCCAACAGGAAACCCCGAGCCGTACAGCGCAATCTCCAGGGTGGGCTGCAGCTACTTCGACAGGATGTCTCCCAGCGTGGAGTGAACTAGTAACCAATACTGGTGTATTTTGGGGCAGGTCCAGGCAAGATGGGCGAAGTCGGCAAAGGGAGCCAAGCATTTTGGACAATGATGAGGCCTATTGGGATCAATTCGGTGGGAGCGGGCAGGGGTGTGATATATCCTACGAAGAAATTTAAAATGCAGCAATTTGTGTCTACTGTTTAACGAAACCTCTTTGGAAGCCCTGCAGCACCATTCCCATTGGTCATCAGTGATAGGCCTACCCAAATCCTCCTCCCATGCCGCACACACCTTAACGTCAGATATAGGCCTGGACATCCCGCATTGCTTGTAAAGTTTGGAGACCAAGTGCGTGCCAGTGGAGCTCTGTATTAATAGTGTCAGTGGAGGAGTAGGGTCAGGGGCGGCAGGGATTGAAGGGAAAGTGGCACGAAGCATGAAATGCACCTGTTTCATTACAAAAGTGTCCATAAAAGAACGATCCGCAAATCGGGCCTCCTCGGACACAGAGAAAGCATGGCCGTCAGGAAACAGATCGCCCACTGTACGGATGTGAAACTTTTCCAGTGTGCGCTGGACTAGAACTTCGCCAGTAATCGGAAACAAAGAAGGGTTAGGCAGATGCAATTCAGGAGAATAAAGCGAGACGAGCCCGAGTAGCCTCCGTAGTTTGACCCATGCCCAACACGTGTTGGAGACTGTTTGAATGTCCCGGGGATCCCGTGGGTAGGATATTAGACAGGAGGCGTGGGTGCACTAAGTCTACCTCCGGCTTAGAGTATGGAATGCGAACGTCAGGGTGAAACCACACATGTACATAACAGCATTGTGCTATGAGATAATACAAATGAAAATTAGGAACCCCAAAGCCCCCCCTCTCATACGGTGAAGTCAAGGTCTGCCTACAGACTCGAGGCGTCTTATCTGCCGAAACAAGGCTTAATAGCAATGTGCGCAATTGCATAAAGAAGGTTTTAGTAAGGGGTATGGGGATATTATTAAAAAGATATAAAAACCGGGGGAGCACAACCATTTTGATTATGGCAACTCTACCCGCCATCGATAGGGGCAGGCGTAGCCACTTCGTAATTTGTTACTCCAGGGATCCAACAGCTCTGCCACAGTTCAGTCTGATAATGGTGGTGGTATCCAGGTGGACATAAACCCCAAGATATTTAATCGCGTCAGTGCACCATTCAAGCGGGAACTCACAGGGCCAGGTGGTAGTGCCAGCCGTGAGTGGGAAGATGACCGATTTATGCCAATTAATGCAGAGCCCGGAGAACTTGCCAAACCATGCAATTTCCAATATCAAAGGTTCCAAGTTCAAATGAGGCATTCTAACATACAAAATAGTATTGTCCGCATTGAGCGTAACCATATGGGGGCCTGTACGAAACTGGAGTCCGCAATGCAAATGCTTTTCCTGGAAATGGCGAACTAAAGGGTCCATTGCAAGAATGAACAAAAATGGAGACAAAGGGCAGCCTTGTCTAGTACCGCGTGATAAGGTGAAAAGTTCAGAGAGAGTACCATTTAGGCGTAACTTGGCGGTAGGCTTGGTGTATAAAAGCCCTACCATGGAGACAAAACATTCTGGCATGCCCATGCGTCGCATCACTGACAAAAAAAAGGGCCATTCGAGGGAATCAAATGCTTTTTCAGCATCCAGAAAGACAGCATGTAATACTGTAAATAAAGTGCGAAGATTAAGGGAGGTGGACCTATGAGGGACAAAACCAGATTGTGCCGGAGCAATAATCGATTCCATGAGTAATGACAGTTGTATTGCAATGACATTGGCCAGAATTTTATAATTGGTGTTTAACAATGATAATGGCCTATAAGAGCTGCATAGTTTGGGGTCTCTTCCTGGTTTGGGAAGGAGAATAATGACCGCTTCCCTAAACGTCGGGGGGAGCGATTCCGCGTAAACCTCGACCAGTTTCAGGACTAAAATATCTTTGTATGCCTTATGGAAATCGGCAGAGAAACTGTCCAGTTCAGGTGCAGAGGAGCCCCGAAGGGCGTCAATGGCTTCAATGATGCTGTCTTGAGAGATAGGAATGGACAGAAAATCCTGCATGTATTTTTCTAAATATACTAAAGCAATTTCGGATAAATATTCCCCCTGTTCCAGAATGTCACCAGTGGTCTTGGAGGAGTATAATATTTTGTAATAGGAAAGAAAATACTCGCAAATTTCTGGGGTAGAGTGGAGCAAGTCGTCATGTGGCCCAGCCACTGCCGTGATGTAGGCGTAGTCACGCAGGGGCGTAAGGTTTGCGCCAGTATCCTTCCCGGTCTCTCACCCTCACCATAGCGTTGCGCAGAACACCATTTGCTAAGGAATAATAGCTTGCGCTCAGCCGCTTCCCTAAATACAAGCAACAGGTCCAGGCATTTGGCTTCACCCGAGGCGGAGGCCGAGAGAAGTAGTTCCCGGTCCAAGGCAGCGATGTCCCTCTCAATTGGACCCAACGTCGAGCGGAGGTCTCACACGACCCCGGCGTGCTTTGCAATACAAACTCCTCTGATATAGGCCTTCAAGCCCTCCCAGAGGTCCGCCCAGGTGTTGACCGTCCCAGTATTTAGTTCAAAATATTCTTCAATCGCAAGTCGAACCTCTTCACAAAAAACTTGATCTAACAATGCCTGTCCGCGAAGCGCCATTGACGCTCGTAACCACCCGGTCTAGGGACGTTCAGGCGGAGAATGACAGGAGAATGATCTGAAAGTGTGGGGAAGGGTAAGTAGATCGCCCAGCCAGCCGGCCACCGTGGGAGAAACCAGCCAATAATCTATCCTGGTCCATGTATTGTGAAACCCTGAATAGTGTGTAAAATTCGGAAGGGAAGAGCTAAGCTGCCGCTAGACATCTATCAAAGAAAAGTGAGAGCATATGTCCCTAAGGGCCTGCCGGGCACGGGGTTTGGTGTCAGGAGCAAGGGAAGTACTGTCTCTAGATGGGTCTAATAGCAAATTGAAATCCCCTCCGAGTATCAAGAGCCCAGGGTCAAGTGACAGAAGCCGGACCTGAAGGTCATGGAAAAAGGATGGGGAATCAGTATTAGGGCCGTAAACCCCTACAAAAATAATTTTATGCCCCAGCAGTGAGACAGTAACAAGCAATGTACGTCCATCGGGATGAACCACAGTTTCTTGCAGTAAAAAAGGCATCCGCTTGTGCATTAATATTGCCACACCCCTGGCATACTGACTAAAACTGGAGAAATATCCATAGGTGCCCCAACTCAGAGCTATGGAGGCGTGGTCTGTAACGGACAGATGTGTCTCCTGGAGAAACACTATATCGGCGTGGTGCCTAGCGACATAATTGAGGACCTGTCTGTGCTTCCTAGTATTATTTAACCCCCTGACATTCCACGATATCAAAGAAAGCCCGGAAGAACCGGGCTGCTGTCCTAACTTAACCATAGTGGAAGTGGTACCCCTATTGCATTGCAATGCATATCTATCGGTCACCGCCAACTAGCACTTTGACCAATAAACCAGCAAAAATCATAAGAACAAAATAACAATCCCCCCTTCCACCCACCACCCAGCCTCCCGAAACCACAGAGGAGGCACACCCTTTCCCTGTAAACTAAATACTTGTGCAATGAACATAGTACACCCATTTCAAAAACCAAACAAGCACATAGCAGGAAGAACATATTAGCAGAAAACATTGTGGTATACACCATAGGGTGTGAAAACGCCATTCCGGTCGGGTATTAGAGGAATCATGATCGCAAGTAGGAGGAGTAAACATAAGGAATAATCAAGCATGAATATACTGCAGCAGAATTGAACAAGGCAAAAGTAGGAGCAATCAACCAGTCCCGGGTTGGAAGAAGAGTTCAACACTGTCCTGTGAGCCACCCGGGGATGGAGAGGCCGGGTGCGGCACAACCGGCGACCCAGAACAACTTTTCTTATAGTTCTGGCAAAATTCCTTTGCCTCCATTGGAGTGTCGAATATGCGAGGATTACCGTCCACGTCAACTCTCAATCTGGCTGGGTATAACATGACGTACCGGAGTCCCAAATTTTTCAGAGCGGCCTTGACTCCCTGATACTTGCGCCTTGCCTCATGAACCATGATGGTAAAATCCGGTAAGAAAGCCAGCTTGTTGCCTTGCAACTGGACGTTTCCCATGTCGCAGGCCGATCTCAGAGCAGTGTCTCTATCCCTGAGGTTCATAAGCCTAGCAATAATGGGTCTTGGAGGGAGGCCTGGCTGAGGTCGAGGTCATAGCGACCTGTGAGCGTGCTCAACCACAAAACCCTGTGTGAAGGTCTCCCTGCCAAACAGATCGGTAAGTAGCTTTTCCACAAAAGTGTCCATACTCCCAGTGGACGTCGTTTCCGGTACACCAATGATGCAGACATTATTCCGGCGACTGCGAGCTTATAAATCTTCATTTTTGATAGCTACTTCCTTAGAATCTTTTCCACTCTGTCCAACCTTTTCCGGGAGGTTGATGCACCAGCCTCGATGTCCGATACCCTCGCCTCCACGATGTCCAGTCGTCGGTCATGCGCCTGAATCTTGGTGCCCATGTCAGCCAGTTTCTTGTCCAAGTTGTCAAATCAGCCATCCAGCGCTTTAAAACCTGCACGCATCTCAGCCAACATGGATGTCGCCAGGGAGGAGGCATCGCCACAGTCGTCTTAACCTGCAGCCCCATCAGACAATTCTTGGGGAACCTCTGAAGCAGGCCCGGCAGCCTTATCAAACTGCAGCTTACTCTGCCTAGGGTCCTTCTTCACCATCGTGAGTGGAGAAAAAAATGGCATGGGTATTGATGAGCAGGATGGTAGGCCCTACAGGGGCCAGGAGGCAGCAAGATGAAAGGCGAGCACATGAGTGGTACACAGTTAGATCACAGATTGGAGATAAATCCAGCACAATTCCAGCAGCAGAGATAGAACGCCAGACAGCAGCTGGCGACCAGGCAGGCCCCCTCAGCAGAATGGAATCACACCGGGCCTTCAGCACACGCCGGGCAGAGCCCCAGGGAGACCGTAGATCGCCAGATCCCCAGCACCTAGAATGGGTGCCCAGGGCAATGTAGGGAGTGCAGAGCACGCTGTAACTGCGTATGTGACGAAAAAAGAATGGAGCACAGGCCTCAGGAGTCTCTCCGCAGGAACCAAAGGCAACAAACAACACCAATTGCCGCAGAATGTCAAGGGTCCAAAGCCAGCTACATCGGCAGGACCACAGTGCCAGGGTAAAGGGAGGGCCAAGCGGCACGATCACGCACCGTAATGTTCATTCCAGTGTGGGCTGAAAAAGAGAGGAGTGGGCCGGGGGGCCGGCGCACCCGACGGAAACCAGCGTCACCGCAGCCCCAGAGATGCGAGCCGGGGCCTCCTTACTAGCCCGCCACTCTCCCCACCAAGACCAATAATCATGGCCCCGGTGCAAACACGCCCATAAGGCCTATCATGCCCGAGAGCTTTGCGCTGAGAGCGGGACCAAGACAGAGCCACAGCAGGGGGGGCAGGGGGAGAAGGACCTGCAGCGAGAAGCATGGGGGAGAGTGCAGGGCAGCACCAGGAGCCCGCCAAGGCAGCCACTCACCGCACCCGCCAAGGTCGAGTCATCCGCCGGGGAAAGCAGCCGGGCCACATCGGGTCGATGCGCAGGTCTTTCGAGCGCCAACTGTGGGGGCCTCAGGCGGTCGCATCTGGTACCGGAACAGGCTCATAAAGTCAGGGAACCGCTGGGTGATGTCTGCTGGCACTCCACTGCTCCTTCATAGGGCTAATGGGGAATTAAAATGCCCGACCGGCGGAGCTTCAGTCACGCCCCAGTTAGGTCTTGGTTAATGGATTTCTAAAGAATTTTGGCTGTCAGGGGTAGGCAGGATATAGGTCAACATTTCTTCACCTCGAAAGGGCCAAGAGAAGGTTTCTTTAGGATGGATCTGATACAGGATTTCTTCCACGAAGAAGGGAAGGTTCCTGACCTGATGACATTTTTTCAGAAGTGGAGCTAGTAGAGTACTAATCTTATCTGAGACCAGGTGTATTATAGTGGGGGACAGGGATCTGTCTAGGACCCTAGGACCCTGATTTCGTACATAGTGACAGATTGTTTATTTTGTCCACAGTTAAAGGTGAAAAGCTGATCAACTGGCAAGCAATGGTAAAGGAGGTAGAGTCATCTGTCTTTGGTAACAGGGGGTGATAGGGACAGTGACCCTCCCAGCCAGTACATCAAAACCCGGACTTTGGACTGGAGAAAGTTGGCCACTTTGTCACAGATGACTTGATCAGGAGCAAATGTATTCTCCAGTTGCAGTTTGGACAAGGCGGTGACGGTTTTAAAAAGCTCTCTTGAAGAGTTTATAGCAGCCTCAATTTTACTTGTATGGTAGTTCTTTTTAGAGATTTTAATGACTTCCTCATATTCAACTAGTGCTAGTTTGTGGAAAAGTTTACCTTGATCGCTATAATCTACCCTACAGTCTGTGATTATTCTTCATAATTCTACTAAATGATAAATTCCAAACTAGCATTTCAAACTTGTCATTGTATAAGAAGAACCATTTTGCAGAGCTGTGTGAAACATTTATTTAATAAAAACATGATCATGAAACGGCCAAGAATTACGCATTTAATGCATGCATCAGCACATTTTAGTCAAGTTACTTTCTAAGCAATGCTGCTTTAAACAGTTTTGAGGCCTCTATGACCACCTCACCGTGACAAAGACAATACCAAAAAAGTCTAAAGTAATTCCAGCTGGCCCACACATCAACCACACCCAAACTGCCCCACAACTCGCATCTTCACCCCCCCTTCATTGAAAAACACACAGAAACAATGCATTACAACAGACCTGACTATGAATCCCCCCAATATGACAATCATTGCTCAACCCTCATACACAATTCATAAATCAAATAGGCTACATCTTGCTCTTCCCCACAAACTAGATGAGATACTATTATCTCTTCTACAATCAAGGAGGACATCCATACGCTTCACAACCAGATTCTACAACAACCTAATGTCTCACACTCAGAATTAGCACCCAGAACCCTCCATAGCAAACACCCAAAACTCACCCAAAAGCCACACACAAGATCACTGAACCATAAGCCTCCTAGATGGAGAACAGTGCCCCACACAGTTGTTTCATCCTGGCCGATCCGGAGGATAAACCCTCTATCAGTCAAATACTTAAGCATTTCTCTGTACCTACGAGCTACTGGTTCTCCCAACTTAATAGTGAACATCCATTTAACTTGCTAAAACATTCCCTAATCCAGTCCTTCTCCCCGGATATACATCGAGCTACAAGACACAACTCTAGAGGTATAGTTTAAACAACCTCATGAGAGTCCCCCTCATACCTGTCCTGAACCCAACACAACATACATCAAGTCCCAACTAAAAAGCATACTTCGAAACTGTAGGTCGGCATCAAGACATGCAACTGATATAGCTGACCTCATTCTCATCAATGAACCAGACCTACTAATTCTCACAGAAACATGGCTAAATGAATTGTCTATGCCCATTCTAGAAATACTGGTACCCCCAAATATAGCATCACAAGACTAGATAGAATGAAGAGGCCAGGCGGTGGTATCACGTGCATACACCGAAGCAATCTAACAGTGAACCAATCCCACTCCCCATTATTATCTTCCTACGAATACCTCTACCTAGTTATCACTGATTATAACAAGCCAATATGCTCACTACATACATTCTACCAGCCTCAGGAGATAACCCCTCCTTCATCGCAGACATAATGGATATCCTAGCAACCAATGTCGATCTTCATAGGATTCAAATATTCCTGGGAGACTTCAACCTCCATTGGGATGACCTGAACGACTCAGGGGTCAACAGGTTCAAAGCATTTCTCAAAACCTTAACCATACCCAAATCTGCAACTGTCCCGCACATGATAAAGGCGCAAACCTCGATTTTGTAATTTCCAAAGCTTACTCCACTTTGCTAGAATCGATCCTCCTATGTGACTGGTCTGGCCACAACATTGTTACCTGCATAATCAATGAATCAGCTAAAGTACCTGCTGCACAACCCATGAGAACGAACATTTGGAAGAGTGATATGATTAATCTCAGTTCCAACACACTCTCAACCTCCATCCCTAAGAGATTAATCCTCACTGAAGGATCATCTGATGTTTATAGTCTGACCAACAACAACTACTTCCACTCCATGAACCCGTTCCTAGACAACCTAACTCCCCTGCAGATGAAAAGAGTCACCACAAAAGACTCAAAACCATGGTATGATGGCAGGTTAAATGAAGACAGAAGATCCCTCAGATTAATTGAATGACGGTGGAGATCTGTCCCATCCTCTGACCACCTCAAGTTACTAAAAACCTTTAGAAAGGCCTATTTCAGGAAGATCAGATGATTTAAAGCTGACTTCGTCAGCACTCAATTAAACCTTGCCAAGAACTGACCCAAAAAACTATTCAAATTAATCAATGTACAAACTAAGGGTGAAACCCCCACCACCAAGATAAACCAGACATACCTCCCAATTGCGAGGAATTTGCTGCATTCTTTACTAGGAAGGCAGAAAGCATAAACACGGACCCACACAACAACCTAATAAATCTCACTGACACTCAGACGGTCTCTCCAAATCCCACACCACATGGTCCTCCTTCAATTTCTACAGTGAAGAATCTATACAAAAAAATCTGACAGCTCTGAATTCTTCCAACACTTCACAGACCTCCTTCCAGCAAGTTACCTAAAAGACTTTACACCACTGGTACTACCTCTGTGGACCAAGATCATAAACATATCTCTCCTTCAAGGAACCATCCCAGATAACCATAAAGCAGGACAGGTATCCCATATCTTAAAGAAGCCAGCAGTGAACCCATCTCTTTATGGAACCACTCACCGAACTTCTTGGAGCATCTAAGGTCCACTATCATATGCACGCAAATGATATGCAACTCTACATAAAGATCCATTCACTTGAGGACATCAAATCTCTCAACTCAACGCTGCTAAAAACTCAGTGCTGGATGGCCGAAAATAATTTGAAACTGAACAACCTAAAAAACAAATTCCTCCTAATCGCTCCCCCCAACCATTCTACCATCATTCACACTTGGCTGAATCGCCAAACAGCACTCAAAGGTCAACCACTCATTGTCGACTCAGCAAAATCACTGGGAATAATGCTGGACAGAAACCTTAACATCAGTGCCTCTACAAAAGGAGCAAGCTTTCAAATAAGCACCTTGAGAAAACTGAAACCCTTTGTGCCCGCATATGACTTCAAAGCGGCAGTGCAAGCCTTAGTAATACCAAGAGTAGAATATGGGTGTGTCACTCTTTGCAGCCTTCCCAGATCAACACAGCCCTTCTAAGAGCCACAATCAACACAGCGGCTGATCACAGGCTCCAAACGAAATTGTCATATCTCTCCGGATCTTAGATCTCTCAACTGGCTACCCTTCGAAGTGAGAATTCATTAGAAAATCGCATGTATGACGCACACGGCCCTACACCACAATACCCCAAGTTATCAAACACAAAAACTGACACTCTTGTGTGGTAACAGATCCACCAGGTGCTACAGGAATCTTCTTTTGAAACCGCAAAGATTTGCCAAGAAAAAACATATACCCGATCCTTCTCAGGAATGGCCCCCAGGATCTGGCATGCCTTACCACCAGAAATGAGACAGAACACCTCCACTACCTTTTTCAAAAAAGAAGTGAAAGCAATCCTCATGTCTAAGTTTACGTGAACTATTTTTATACTCTGACTTTTATCCACAACCCTGTATTGGACATCTCTCAACATGATTTGAACTACATTCTTAGTGACAATATGGTGTCTAAAAATTAGGTATATTTACTTGTATGTATAGGTTACCTATTGTTAGCTAGCTCTCTGTACTAGACTCAATTATTTATTTGTCTACTATAATTGTATCTGCTCCCTACATCTTTCTTGTAAAGTGCTCTGAATCCCGCAAGGTTCTTGTTCGCGCTATGTAAAACTCTGAAAATAAAATAAAATAAAAAATAAAAATACCTCCCTCACCACTGACTCGATCGCATGTGCCATCCATGTCAATAGTAATAGTATAAAAGAAATTTACCCTGGGTTCACATTTGTTTCCCTAACACTGTAGAAAACAGGCAGTCTGTTGAAATCCCTTTGGGGGTAATCAGTTAAGTAAATCTAACATTTGAGTGGATGTTTTATAAAAATGGAAATGTTTATGAAAGCGATTTTAAGCAATGAGCCATTTAGTGATATGTGATAATGCTGAAGCTTTCCCCCATGGTCTCTACTAGTCACTAATCACCTCAAATAATATGGTCTAAAAAGAGCACCAACAAAAAAACCTCAGTTGAAAGCCATTGATACGTCAGAACATGAGATAAAAAAGGGCACTTTGACAAGCTGATGACTTTGTTGAAAGGTATCATGAAAAGACAGGAAGCAGGTTTATAGTTAACCTATATTCATTTATTAAATTAATTGGTCCTGAGGGGAAAGTTTGTGGCTCTTCCCTGGCCAGCTGGTCTTCAACTGCCAGAGCATGGAACCAGGCACAACTAAATGGAATGTGGAACGCACTAGGCACAATCTCAAAATCCCGTCAGCATGTAAAAGAATGTCTTTAGAAGTGCAAGGTGAACAATCATTTTGAGACATAGTAACAGTATTAGCATCAATGATAGCTACTCTTTGTCTGAACGATTTTCTACACATATTTTAGAAATTACCTTTACGTCCACATTTCAAAAATTTTTTATCAATTGCAGCACCTTTACAGTAATCAGCGTTATGAGATGAACTTCCACATTTATAGCACAATCTGAATTGTTACCTACCTATCTGAACGAATTTCCCTGATTTGTGTATGGCTGCTACATCAGGATCTTCATTAGAGACTACTGAAACACCCTCTTGTTTTTTCCTCAACTCTTGCATACAATATTGTGATTGCTCAAGCAATTTAGTTATATCTATTGAATCATTTAGTGATGGATTCTTGGCTGCCCAAAGTCGTTCCTGAGTTTTCTTCCAATTACATTGGACTATTAGTTGATCTCACACTAACTCAACCGTCATTGTTCCAAATTTGCATTTTAAGGATAATTCACGAAGCGTTCATACAACATTGTCAATGGATTGGTTTGCTTCTTGTTTGTCCATATACAACTGATAACGGTTCATAACAATATTTATCTCTTTAGCAAATCTGATGTCCAACCTTTTTTTTGCTTCTATATACACATCTTCAATAGCATTTCCATTAGGTAAAGTGGTTATTGGCAAGTATTTAAAAATGCCTTGCCCTTCTTTTCCTAAATTATTTAGCAATAGAGCTTTTTTTCCTTATAGCACTGCATTTGGAACTATCCATAGCATCAAATAACTTTCGAACATTGGTAGCCAGTCTTCCCATTCAATTGAGAGAGAACCAGGAGATGCCAAAAAGATGGGAGGTGCAGTTATTGAACTTTGATTTTCCATCTTGCTACCACGTTAATTAATCAATGTCAAATAAAAGTGGATATAGTAATAAGAATACCAGAGATTGTATTTCTTAAATTTCACTTAAGCTGCTTGTAGATCATCTGCAGGATGCGCTTCCTTTAATTTGAATGAAAATTCTGTCTTGCTTTCCTTGGGCTGTTAGCCACCCCGCACGTACATTATGACGTCATCAAATGGCGCAGAGTGAAACGGCCCTCCATTTTGGTTTAATGGAGTTCACAGAGCATACGGGGTAACCAGGAGTGGGGCGTACTCTCCCGGTAACCGGGCCCTGTCGCACATGCGCACTCAGACATGAGGGCGTAGCTGATTAATAAGGATCTGACACCGGTTAGCGACCTTGTTGTAGGCCCAAAAATGTTAGGATGCTAAATTCATACGAAGGATGATAGATTCGGTTAGGAAACACACTGTATTAGACATTTGTTAAGGTTAGCCCTTTCATACCTGTCTACATTGCTGTAAATCTAATGTCAGAATTTTGCATATCAATGATTGTGTAAATAACTTTATTTCAACCATTTTTGTTTGTTTTCATATTTTAATAAATACGGCCTGGGGGTCGTGAGGCCCCCTGCCTTCCAAAGAAAACTCTTTGCATGGCTAATTGCTGTAAAGGTTGAGGTGTGGTGCACAGGACAGGGAGGGGGTGGCCGGTAGTCCCAGACCATAGTGTTAAGCGCGCTGTAGACTCTGTTTTCCACAGGCGATTGAGCGTACACAGTCTATGACATACTGTGAGCTCGCGATCGCGCTTGTCAACAGCTCGAGCAGGCACACGACAATAAATTAAGGGCTCCTCTGCTCGCACACTTGTAAAAAAAGATGAAAATTAATTTCACTCACGGAAAGTGTGCAGAGATAGTCCGAGGTTCCCGCTTCAGCTTACAAACATCGATCGGTAAATTAAGGTACACTTTTCTCCTTTCTTTGACTTGCACACGTGAATTCTACCACTTCCACAGCAGGAACGCTGGCCAAATCGTCCCCAGTGCCGAAAGGTATCTTAATAAGACAGGAGGCAGGTTGATAGTTAACTTGTATTAATTTATTAAATTAATTGGTCCTGAGTGGAAAGTTCGTGGCTCTTCCCTGGCCAGCTGGTCCTCAACTGCCAGAGTATGGAACCAGGCACAACTACATGGAATGTGGAACGCACAAGGCACAGTGCTCCACTCTCCATACTAAAGATTGACCATACAAGATAATTACAACAAACTTCCAGTGATTGAATTCTGAACCAACCATTCCCATCCGAAAGCCTCCTCTTGGCTGCTGATTGTCTAGGGAAAGGATAGGTAGTTGAAGCAGGAGAAATTAAATATGGCTCTTATCGACATAAGGCTTCTGTAGCTGCTGCTGTGTTCATGACAACGAGACCAGGGTACACATTGCAGTCGTAGGGGGTAACAATGTGCAAGCCAGCGGTAGCGATTGCTAATCCCTGGGCAACCCTAGTTGACATGGATGCTTTACAGATTGTGATATGTTCAGAATTTCTCCTTTTTATTTTGCCTTCAACTTCTAGCTTTGTCCTTGTTGCCAATTTCCCAATAAAAATATTCAGTAGGAATAAAAAAACATGGGGCTTGAGGGTCATTAATAAAACTCTCTCCTGCTAAAAACTTTGGGGCAGATTTATGTTAACTTTCGCATCCCCATGGATGCGCCAGTTAACATGCGCCACAGTGCGCCACAGCTCCGCCAGCCATGGTGCGCCGCATTTATAATGCGGCGCACCATGGTGCAAAAACGGCACAGATGCGTGACGCATCTGTGCCGGAAATGTGGCGCATTGCTGGAGTTGCGTCGCAAGCGCGACGCAGCTCCAGCAAGGCTCGGGGGTGCCCCATTTTAACAATGCTGCGTCAAGACCTACGCCTGCTTCAAGCAGGCGCAGGCTTTTGACGCAGCATTGGCTTAAAAGTGACTGAGTGAAATCTCATAGATTTTACTCAGCCACCTTTGCGAGGCGCACCTGCCCCGGAACGCCCACCCTGCGCCGGAACGCCCACAAGCGGCGCAGGGCTTTACAACGTGACGCATCTGCCTAGATGCGTCACGTTGTAAATCGTTTGTAGGGATGCGCCACGTTTACGCCGCCTTGCGTGACGCAACAGCGGCGTAAACGTGGCGCAAGGGCCTCATAAATCTGCCCCAATATTGGAATCGGATTTAATAGTATAATGCAAATCACGATTTCCTACCATACCCAATCCCGTTATAAATATACCTATCAGTTATCCACTATCACATGGGCCTATACTGTGCGCGTCGCCTTATGCACTCGTACCAGAGGAAGCGACTGAATTAGATGTTTTGCTTTAAAAGAGGATCGCTCATGACCCTTGATAATTTAGACTGGAAAGAATTGGCCTGCAGGAAAGTGAAAAGTAGGAGAGAATCTGTTTGATACTGGCCCTTTCATGGAACAGTAACTCCGTCATTGAAATCTTCAGCAGCAGGCCTCACAAATGTGCAATACATGCTATTTTTAGCATCACTCACTTCCTTCATCTTGCAGTGCGTTGATGCCAAGCTAAGGCCGCTGGCAAGTGTTTTTTGACCGATATGATGCAGTAGACATACAAATGCAACCTTCACAAACGCTCTCATCTGGAGACAACAAAGGTCATTGTAATAATAAGATGCGTGGCATCAAATTATTGCTGCAACATGTAGGAATGGTAAATCTCCGATTGCACTGTGAAGGAATTGAGCCCTCTATTCCTAAAAACAGGCCTATATGCTCTGGGTTTTACCTGTTGCCCCATTGTACAAGGCAGCTTTACCTGCAGCATTAGAAAGGAGGAAGGGAAGGGACAATTTGAAGCAGCGATAAACAAGGCCTCAGTGTGGCTTCTGATTGCACAGTGCTGCCATTGTACCCATAACTCACGGGGCCCTTATTATAATTGAGATCCAGTATTCCTGTTTTATCCTATAATAGTAATTTTTCAGCCAAAATGGAATTATATGCTGTGCTGTATTACAGCATATTGGGCCACATGTACCAATTACAGCACATTGGGCACATTGGGCCATATAATATTGATCACCTCATTGCAATTTTCTGCGAATAACAATTAGGTAATCGCTGTTACAAATGTATGAAATGCCAAGAGTTTCATACAGCAATTTGTACAGGGTCGCAAATAAACCTACCTCCTTATTATTAATGAGGAAGTTCACAATTTACGACCCCCTATCAATCGCTAAAATCACGTGGATGGTGGCCTGCTGGGGTCAGCAGACCACAATGTCCGTGATTACTTTCAAATAAAGCAATATATTTTTTTTAATGCAGCCCGTTTTCCTTAAAGGAAAATGGGTTGTGTTTAAAAAAATATGATGTTTTATTTTTTCATTTTTTAGAGTAGGAAGTGGACAATGGGACCATGTTCTGCTCTTAAAAAGTTTTTGCATACATTCCCTTAGGAACCCCTTCCCGTTTGCGAATGGATTACCACCTACTTGAAGTAAATGGTAAAATGCAAATGTTTTGCACCCACATTTTGCCATAAACATTTTCCTTCCTAATAGCGAGTCAGTAACTCGGTTTGCCATTCGGTAATAGGTTACCAAATCGTAAAATAGGGTTTGGTACATTGCGAAAGCTTTTCCAGTCACAAATGGCCCAATTCTGCAAACCAGGCCATTTGTGACCTTAAGAAAGGTATATACATGTGCCCCATTGTGCAGTGAAAGAGAAAAATTCTCACAGACTTTGTGTTCAGTACAATATCTGGAACTAAGGGTTGACATATAAGGGCATATTATTAAACATTCCATAGGAGCCTGTAGGGGATCATTTGTGATCTTTCTGTAAAACAGGACGCAAAATTACTGATTCTCTCAGTATCAGTAGCACCAGGGGCCCTACTACCAGTTCCTGGGAGTGGTATCCAAGGGACATGTCATTTGCACAACTACTAGTATCATACAGTCTCCAAGCCTATATTTTTCAGGTCCTAAAACTATTGACCCAATAATGTCAGGCCCCAAACCACTGGATCCCTAACTATCAGCAGAGCTGCCGGAGCAGCAGGCAGCTGCTATACCCAGCCCATCTGTTCACGTATTTCAGAATAGGGGATCAGAATAGGTTCTCCAACTGATGAAATAATAACTCCCACAGTCGGTAAATATTCATTGATGTAGGCCTGCTGTTTCTCCCAGAAGGGGAAAAATATGCAGAGTTGGACCTCGTATTTCAGACTGTATATGCTATTCTCCATTATGGTAGAAACAATTTTTAATTTGTAAGTTGTCTCACAAGAGATACCTCGTGTTATGGTAAACTCTGGCTGTTATGAAAATAAGATTTAATTTTTTAGACCTGCTGGCTGTGATCAACTTCTTTTATCTTATGTTAGACCTTTTAGGCCTGTTTCATGGCTAGCAAAGTCTTTTGGGCTGGAGGTTCTCTGCCCGAAATACTTAAAGCTGCAGATTGGTCTAATGCAAGTACCTTCTCGAGGTTCTACTTGAGACCGATAGAACCTGTTAGTTGTGCAGCTTTGCATGACTTTAAACATGCATAATGGTAGCCTCCGGTCTTGTAATGAAATGACGATTCTCCAATTATTATGAAGAGAGAATCTTGATTTCATTAAATACATACGGAGGCTAACATTATCCCACCCTCCTCTCCCTGAGAGGTTTGGGTTGTTTGATGTTAAATGTTTTCTTATTATATCTGAAAATTTGATTATTGTCAGTTGCCTTTTTTCGCTATATGGCTTTTTCTTGTTCCTTCTCAGATAACAATCTTAAGGAATAACTATTTTGCTGAAATTTCTTCACTGTACTCCTGTGTCATCGCAGCCCACGAGGAAGATAGGAGCCTGCTCCACCTAGTTGTTAAGTTGTTAAAGTTCTATTTTATTGTGATTTAATGATATTCTTTAAAGGGCTGCATGTTTGGGCAGCAAATAAAAGTATTTGCATAATGTTAGCCTCCGTATGTCTTTAATGAAATCAAGATTCTCTCTTCATGATAAATGGAGATTCGTCATTGTGGCCCTGGTATCTCCTCATGGAGATAACGGGGAACTCATAATAAGGCCCTAGTTGTAGTATTATTACCTTGAAACACCAGAATATTCATAATCAGGACTCAAGTGGCTCATTTCAACTGATTTATAACTTTACCCATAAAAAAAAGATCCAACATAAAGAGATTTTTGGGGATGGTAAAGGGACTTTTCCCTGCCATGTGACACAGCTGTGATTTTAAATGGCAGTCCAGCTAGAGCACAATGATGCTTTCTGAAGCCATATTTTTGTGATATATATGATTGGTATAAATACCCATTGCAGTCCACATCTGACATTTAACTTGCCAGCCACTAGTACATTGATTATGATTATTGATTATGGCCTTTCTGGAAAAGGAAATATGTCTATTAGATGAAGCAATGCACAGGAATTATTTTAGAAGCACACATGTTATGCCACTGTTCAGCAGTGGCACAGCACAAAAAGGTCTAAAGCCAGCAAAGCCAGAGAAGAAAAAATAAGGGTGATTTAAAAAAAAGATGTCCTTTCTTAAATTGTCTTTGTACATTACCAAAAGGAAATCACGTATCCACCAATTAGCAGTAGTGCTAATAGTGGGAAAGTTGGAAATTTTGGCTGTCATACCAGTGTATGTGGTTATAGTGGCAGCAATTGTGGTAATGTTGGAAGTAGTATTGCTGCAGTAATGGTGTCAGTTATGGTGATAATGGGGCTGTTATTGGCAGGGATAGTAATGGTGGTAGTGGTGGTAATGGCTGTGGTGTCTATGCAGCTGCCGCTCGTCCTTAGGCAAGCTGTGGGGCAATGCTCACTGGGAAGTTTTTTGTTAAACGCCGCACCTACTTTTTTTTCTAATTCTTCCCTGATGTTTTTGAAAAAGTATTGAGCATTGGTATTCATGGGCTCAGTTTTTTTAAACCTTTCTCATTGTTTGTAAAAATCTGGAGGGATTTAACACAGGGTCTGTTGCAAATGGGTTTAGCACATTTTGCCAGGACACTCACAGTCATTTTATGGTAGTAAGACTGACTCTGTTTACCACCAGTGTCTGCATTTTAAGATAAGGCAGCTATGATGCAGCAAGGGTAAAGGGAACTGTTTACAAGGCTGCACACGGATTATAAACCTTCACAGTTTTAAACTGCGAAATGGCCTTTCAAAATAACCCCTTTTGATAGGCCTAAACCTACCTTTTAAATATAATACATCTCGTGCTAAGTAGGACTTACTTTCCATAAAGTAAGGGTGCATGGTATTTAAAAATAGGGCATGTAAAACTAATTTCTGAACATGTCTGTACAGTGAATTATCCCAAAAAGCAGTTTACAATGTGGCAAGCCTAACTGCTTCCAAAATAAGGGGAGAACAGGGCCAGCATCCAATGAGGGCGATTCTTAGCTGCCCCACAGGGTATCTAAAGATATTGGAGTAGATACCTCACAAACTTGATTTTGACATGCTTCATCATCAGCGCCTCTCCACACCCTAATAGGATGAAACTACCAGGCCGGAATGTTTTCTAGTGACAAATTAATAAACATGTACGTTTGGCGGGAATTGTTACTACACTGCACTAACAAATAATGGCTAACAAACTGCTTAGACTCAGTTGCATGGCTTGACACAACATTAGTGTTTATACAACATTGATTTCTTCAGAAGAGCATTATGAGTCCAGAGAAAATGACTTTTAAAACACTATCCCATTGTGCTTTGAAAATAGAGTTTGTCGAGAACTCCCCTTTAAAAAAAAATCGCAACTGCCTCCCAACCATTTATGGACATGCAACACTAAACACCTTAAATGTTTCAGCAACACACCCAAAACTTTGGAATTTGCAGTGCTTATGGCTTAATGCTAATCTCAGTGGCAGATGAAAAACATACATACAATGCCAATTTCTCTAAGGATACAAAGGGATACAGAGAAAAACCCTAAGAGTGAGATAAGTAAGACTCATTAATGAATTTGGAAACACTAGAAACCACATTATGGCAATCAGACAACTTTCTTACCAAATCTGTTAAACTAAAAAGTATTGACAGTTATTTATTTCTAACACTTGTCTACCCAACATCCATGTCCTCTAATTTTACAACTGGAGTGTGGCTATAAGAGGGCACCAAGTGCCAGATAAGCATGACCTTCTGAACAACCCAGGAATAGAGTAAGAAGTATGAATGTGAGTGCATCTACTGATTAATTCATGCACAATAGACAACATTACTTTTTTTAAATTTTGAAATGTAACTGTTCAGGTGATCCTTTATTGTTAAGATATTGGGCACACCACGCCTCTGGTGGGTAAGGTGATCAGCCGGAGCTGAGACAATTGTTAAAGAGTATTTTTCACTCACTTGTAAATATATATTTCTCTTGGCACTGAATCTTTGGAGGTGCACAACAGAATAACAGATAAATCAGTCAAATGGTAGAGTCTGAAGATTTGGCATACCTCCTTTTCATAAGAGATACCACTTGCAAGTCCACAGGTATATGGACAGATTTTAATTCCATAACCCTTATATTTTATTCTTTTTGTCCCATATGTATCTTCTACTCGCAAAGTATTGAGTATTTGGAGCATATAAATGGCCTAATGGCCTAGTTGAGCATGGATAGACACACAGCCCTGAAGGAGGGCTGAGATTCAATTAGACTCTTCGCTTGGGCCAAAACATCTTGACACTGTAAAATCAGGGTGAATTGAGCAGTAAAATCTTAGTCAGAACTGTGTAATATATTTTAATCATAGACGAGTACACAACCAATAAAGAATCCTTTTGGATATACAGTGAGGTATTTCTAAATATTTTCTATTTTTGTCTGGATCCCTGCATTATCCAGTAAGATATTATCTAAGAAGTCCCACAGCGGAACACCAACATCCCTCCGCAGACAAAGCGGCAGGCTGTGCTGCACCTGTAGGCGTCTGTCACCTTCTACCCAACAACCGCCAGAGTTGGAGGAGTCTCACATCCATCAATATTAAATTTAATCACAACTGTCTTGGATGCCATCATCAGCTTGGTACCCCTTCACTTCCCCCACACTGCGCATGAACAGCTGGAGACCAAGCAAGGCTTCTATGCCATAGCTGACTTCCCGCACGTGTTGGGGGCAATTGACTGCACACATGAACGCACCACACACCTCAACTCCACAACTCCATAAAAGCACATGTTACAACATCACATACAACATGCCAAACAACATGCCCACCTACCAGACACAACAACACAAGGAACTGTAGTAACAGGACCAGCGTAGGAGTGGAAATTAATAGCCCAGGGCTCAGGGTGTGGTTCACTTCTAGGATGGCCACCAAAGCAACTACTGCGTGTGTCTCTATGTCCGCCATATCCTGACCATAGGCCTACACACACGTGGCTGACCACCTTCAACAGCCAATATCACAGTGTCATTGTCAGGCTTGTGGACATGCGCAGACAGTCATGACTATGGTGTGTCTAGGTGTGCGAATGATGCAACTATGCAACGCACACAAGTAAATAGGCATGGGTAGTGAGGAGCAGCAGTGAGGCAACGTAATACACATGGATGCTGCTCATTTGCCACATGCACAACATGTCAAACATGAATCCCAAAGTCCCACACATCCCACACCAATATACTAATAAGCCTGCCAACACAGAATGTAGAACCATCGATTGACACATCTCTCTCCCCTGTCACAGGCGATCAAT
The DNA here is from genome assembly GCF_964263255.1 of Lissotriton vulgaris. Lineage (NCBI taxonomy): Eukaryota > Metazoa > Chordata > Amphibia > Caudata > Salamandridae > Lissotriton > Lissotriton vulgaris. The sequence continues at coordinate 1,407,206,179 of NC_141693.1, read as the reverse complement.
GATATGCACTCTGCCTTTGAATGATGACACCTCTCCGAGCCCAGAACACCCAGGACCACAGGTAGTACCATGCGGCCCACAAATGCACCAGGGACATTGTGGAGCACTCATTTGGTGTGCTTAAGTCATGTTTCAGATGCCTGGACATCACAGGTGGAAGACTCCTTTACAGCCCACAAATAGTGTGCAAGATGATCAATGCATGTTGTGCTTTGCACAACATATGTGTACGCACCAAGGCCCCATGGATCCAAGTTCCAGATGCACCAGACGATGATAAGGAGAATGAGGCAGTTGGACCACACCCCAGTGCAGCAGCAGCAGGAATAGCCTGCAGGGACAACATCGTTAACAATTCCTTCACATGAGAACGTCACATTGGGACTGTCCTTAGCAATCATGGGACAGGACAAAATTACCACAGGCACAGCATTTGTAAATACATTCATTCAAAGACACATTCCTTGTGTGCATGTCACTCCTCTACATTAGCACATCACTCTGACAAGTGTAAGTGTAACATTTAGTGCTGAAAATGTCACCAATTAGATAGTGGCAGTGTCACCTCCATTATCGGGATCAAGTTTTCCTGCGGACTGAACCGTGTCTTCCTCTTCTTCTTCTCATTGCCCTTCCCTGACCCCAAGGCCCCCGGCTGGTCCTCCGTGGGGCTTGTGGGGTCCTGGTTGTCCTCTGTACTTGCTCTGGCTACCTCCATGGTGCTTCGGAGATGTTTGTGTTCTGTTTGTGTTTTTTGTTGCCGCTTTTATACTGATTTTTGTAGCCTGACTTGCAGGCCTAGTGCTGCTTATGTCTGACTTTTTTATCGCAGTTGGGCCCAACGCAACTTTTTCCGCGTTCAGGTTTGTATTTGTATCGCCATCCTGGTAATGTTATCACGGACATTTGATGCAATATGGGGACACTATCACATGTTACCACTATGTGACATTGACACAGAGTTATTTTTCCACAATAGACGGCGACATGTGCAATTGCGTTAACCTATTTTGGCAATGATTATCACACATTCTTGAGAATATGCCCCAAAGAGTCACTCACGGTCATCTGATCATGCTAGACTGGGGAAAAGTCACAAGTTCAGACCCAATGGAATGGACTGCGTGCCAGATAGAGGGACCAGGTTAGTCACATAGAAAAAGTTACCCCTTACACACCAGAGTGAAATGTTCTGCTCAAAATGGAGAAGGCCACGAGGAGTGATGAGAACGTCGCTGATGGTCATTAAAGAGCAGACTGGGCATCGTGGATGGTCGTCACTATATCACAAAGATCTTGGTGAGCATCAATGATGATTGTTGCTGGAACTTTGCATTGGTGGTCACCGCAGGCTGCCGCTGTAGTACGAAGTCCAGATCTCTCATTGATAACCGTCGCTGCAATGCAAAAAGTCAGGTGCACCAGAACATTGCTTTTGCAGTTTTTGAGAGCAGCAAGATCTCAGTGCCCATGGGCCCGTTCGAAATTAGGAAGAAGCCAACACATTCATCAATGTCAACATTGACGAAGGCCAGGGAGTCAAAACACATTTGTCAGCTTGAAGGGTTGCACGCTGATTCAAAAATTAATTAATCGAATGAATTACCAAACCCTGCATTTTTATTCAGGAATTTAGTGTGTCTGCGAGTCTGTCCTTGTGACCTGGAAGCACCTGCTGCGTAGAGAGCAGCAACGACTGAAAGAGAAAGGTTCACAATATTTATACACACACACATATATATATATATATGTATCTATACACACACACATATATATATATATATATATATATATATATATATATATATATATATATATATATATATATATATATATATCCTTACAATATCCAAGTATATATATATGAGCACAATCTTCAAACCTCCACAGGCAGCGGCGAAAGAAGAAGCAGACCCCACGTATTCCAGGCAAGATGTTATTTATTCCATGTGCCTTCCAAAATGTAACGTTTCGACTAACAGCGTAGTCTTGTTCACACACCACATATATATATCTCTCTTTGGGAATACTGTTTTGTTAACTCCTCGTGCAGCGGCACCATCCAAGAACAAAAATGTCCCTTCCTCCCCGGCCCCAAGTTGCAAGTGGTTTAGGGGGACAATGAATTTATATAAATTTGTTTGTGTGAGTCTGTTGAGGCAACCCCTTTGAAATGTAAGAGGGGCAGGGAACAGCTCTGCCCTCCTAACCTGGCAGGATGGAACATCATGTCAGCACAAACCCTGGGTGGGTATCTCCGCTCCACCAGCAGAGATTGCAGAAATTTGCATACTCCATGCTCCGGGGCGAACGCGGAGGTAGGCAAACCTCCGCCGATATGGCGAAGCGGAGTTACCCACTCCCTCCCCCCTCCCAAAGGCTTTAAAATGATAAAATGAAGGTACTTACCTGTGTTTCTCACGCCTGCCCTACCTGGCCGCTCTCCTTCCTGCTCCTCTTGCGCCCTTCTATATGAAAAAAACCACTATGTTGTATGTCTTGCTCATGCACATGCGCACACGCAAGATGTACAATTTAGTGTTTTTTTCAATGAAGGGATGCCCAAAGAGAGACATATATATATATTGACGAATTTTCACGAAATTTTCAAAACTAATGGCCAGCTCCGGTACGCTCCTATACTGAAAGTCTCAGAGTGATTTGTGAAGCAGCGGCTGAGAAAAAAGGGGGTCCCATAACGTGTTTTCCCCATGCAATTTTCCATAAGAACTGTTCATCGCGGATACAGCCCGAACTGCTGAACGGATTTACACCAAATTTGGCAAAGAGGTAGTCTTTAGTTCAGACTCGTGCCTTTTGCTTAAACTGTGTAAATCTGTTCAGTAGTTTCTGAGAAAAAAACATTTAAAAGTACATATATATCTATGGCCGCGGTGGATCCGTGCATCCATGCATCCTGAGTGCTCCCTAAGCGCACCGTCCCTATCACGCACTGAATGCTAATTGGCTGTCAAGTGGTTGTCCAATATAATAACATCTGAGACAAAGACCAATTACAGAAACATAGTTTGTTCTATATCTGTGTTATCAGAAGGCATCAGTCCATTATTTTACATTGTGGTTGATCATTTGTCTTGACATCATCCTTAAATGGAATTCTCAGATTTGTGTAGTTGGCCTACGCACATTTTGGTGAAAGCTAGATGTTATCACCTTCATCAGGGCCGAAAATACATACAATTCCAATTAAAAACTGGGGGTTCTTGATATATGCTTTCAGAAAATGGGTAGGTGTCTTTCCTATATCTCTGGCTCGGAATATCACTGTGTTAAATCTGCGCATTTAAAACTGACTCAAGAGGTAGTCGGTTTCTTCCTTAGTATTACAGATTTTTCATGGGGGATGTACAATACATCCTTCAATCCGTTGAATCCTGATATCATATTGATCAAATAATCCCAAATAGCCCTATTTGTGAATTATAGGTAGTATGTTTGCAGATCCTATGTCATTCTTCTTCTTATCAATTGAGGTATGTGGCTGAATCTGTATGCTATGAACAACCAGTCCAGATTAGTAGTTTTCCTGACCTTCCATTGAGTGACTGCCAAATCATACCCGGACGCTCAATGGAATGACTCTCAGGGCCCCAAAAATGATTATTATAATTTTTTTTAAACCGCAAAGTGCGGCAGGGTGCACGTATCCTGCAGTAAAAAACAAAAAATAACAAACAGAGCTTCTTTAATAATTAGCCCCCGGGGACCAAATCCCGGGGGCAAAATTATTAAAATCTATGGGGGGCCCAGAGGGGCCCCCTAAGCCCTGGGGGCCGCCACCCCCGGGGCTAAAAAATAAATGGTTGGGGGGACTCCAAGGCCCCCCAGCAAAATAAGTGGGTGGGGGGGCCCAACGCCCCCCCAAGCCCCAGGGACCACCACCCATTGGGGCTTGAAAATAAATGGTTGGGGGGCTCCAATGCCCCTCCAGCAAAATATGTGGGTAGGGGGTTCAACGACCCCCCCAAGCCCCAGGGACCACCACCCCCTGGGACTTTGTGTATTGTGGGAGGGGATCTGCGTGGTCCCCCTCCTGGAGCCGTCGAGGGTCCTGGGGACCACCACCCCCCAGGGCCGGCTCCTGCAGTGTCCCGGGGTGCCCACTCCTGGGACACTGCTGTTTGCTATGAGAGGGTGGGAGTCTCGCGGCTCCCGCGCTCCCATAATAAACTTTGGTTTGGATTTTAAAAATCCAAACCAAATTACTTTTCCACACAGGGAGGTGCATGTTAGCAGCTCCCCATGTGAAAAAGCAATGCCGGCTCCTGAAGGACGCTGGGAGCCGGCTGGGACCATTGGGGCATTGGGGCTTGCCCTACGGTCCCCAACGTTTTATATAAGCCCGGGGGATAAGTTGCCTGGGGATAATAGAAATTAGTGATAGGGGCTTCTTTTTTCTAACAGTAAAATGAGGAGTTGCGTACTCAGCACGGCGTTCAGTGTGTCCCCCTGGTGTGCAAGCGTTGGATGCACGACTCTCATTGTGTTGGGTGCACGACTTTCATATGTTGGGTGCAGGACTCTGACTAACTAACTAAGTACACAATTGTGTTTCAGGCCTACAGTTCAACAGTCAGTATCCATACACTCTAGCAAACACCCTGTGACTGCTCTTGCAATCTCATAGTGACTTTTTCAGTACCATGTACTAATCCATTCAGTAAAGTAAAACTCAACCAATTATGAATTCACCCAGTGTCTCTCCTTATAGTACTGTAATCTTTCGGTTAGTATGAATGTACTCATGCAGTGAGCTAGGCTTTAGGGTACGGACTGTTTCAATTTTCTATTTAGTATGCATGTAGTAGCCTAACCACCTTCACACTTGTGTTTCAGGCCTGCAATTTCCCAGTCAGTATCCATTCACTCCAGCAAACACCCTGTGACTGCTTTTGCAATCCCATAGTGACTATTTCAGTACCAAGGAGCAACCCTTGACCCTCGGGTAGGTCGCTTCCCCGCCGCTCCAGCACCTCCTCAGCCTGCCAGTCAGCCACCTCCTCAGCCTACCAGCCTTCTCCTGCACCCCCGTGTGCCAGCAGCCCCTGACCCCACGCCACCGATTTTCCCACAGCTGAACCCTGCAGTTTTTTCCCACCACTGACCCCCCCTGCGGCCCGCCCCCCCGTGCCCATTGGCAGCCTGCCCTCCCACCTCCCAGCTGACCCCTCCTCCCCCTCCAACTTATGGAGACTGCGTTGGGACCGTGCAACGGGTGCGCTGCTGGCACGCCAAAGGCAAGCCCGTCTGCGTCTGTCAGCGCCTGGACCGCGCCCAGCGCCAGGACTCCTGGCCCCCGAAGATGCCAGCCAGCACGATGGACGTACAACACCACCACCCTCAATGCACTCAAACCCGACCGGAACCCCGTCTGCTACCGAGCCACACTGAAACGCACCCATGGACCCTTTACCTGCCAAGCCTGCAAGTTCACCTGCCTCCGGACCATCACCGCACCCGAAAGCACCAACAACAACCAACTCAAGTGCATCCTGCTCAACACCCCCTCCGTCCACAGACACGCCGTCGAACTCTGGAACCTGCACGACTCAAAATCTCCAGACGTCGCCTTCCTCACGGAAACATGGATAAATGCCTCCTCAGCACCCGACATCTCCATAGCCATCCCGGACAGATACAAGATCACCCGGAAGGACCGCATCAACCAGACCAGAGGAGGCATCGCCATCGTCCACAGGAGCACCATCCGCATCATGACCAACTCCGACGACACCCTCACCGCCGCCGAGCACCTCCACTTCCAGATACACACCGGCCCCAATACTACCCTCAGAGGCACTCTCATCTACAGACCCCCAGAACCACGCACACAATTCAGCGAAGCCATCGCAGACTTCATCAGCCCGCAGGCCCTCACCTCCTCTGACTACATCCTCCTAGGGGACCTCAACTTCCACCTGGAGAACAACAACAACAGCAACACCACTACCCTGCTGGACAACCTCGCCAACCTTGGACTCCATCAACTGGTGAACACCCCCACCCACTACGCCGGCCACACGCTTGACCCCGTCTTCTCCTCCAGCAAGCACATCACCTTCAGCCACTCCACCGGACTTCACTGGACTGATCACAGCTGCGTCCACTTCAGCTTCAAGTGAACCACGACCCACCACCACCCGCAACAGGTTCCCTGCAGGAGCTGGAGCAAGATCACCGCCGACCAGCTCACCACCTCCCTCAGCCAGAAACCTCCCACCAACAAGACGGACCCCAACGAAGTAGCCCGCATCTCCACACAGTGGCTCATCAACTGCGCCGACGGCCTCGCACCACTGAAGAACCCTCCCAGCAGACACAGCAGCAAACAAGCCTTGTGGTTCACCAACGAACTCAAAACATCCAAGAAAAACTGCTGCACCCTCGAAAAAGCCTGGCGCCACGACCAGACCACAGAAAACATGACCGCCCTCAAGATCGCCACCCGCACACACCACCAGCTGATCCACACCACCAAAAGGTCATCATTCAAAGAACGCCTGGACAACAACACCCACAACAACAAGGAACTCTTCAGCATCGTCAAAGAGCTCTCTAACCCCAGCGCCAGAAACAACGTCATCACACCCTCGCAAGACCTCTGCGACACACTCGCCTCCTTCTTACACTGCAAGATAGCCGACATACACAACAGCTTCGATGCACCAACCACGCACCCCACCACCGAAACAACACCCCCCCACTCCACCCTCTGCAACTGGACCCCGATCAGCACCGAAGACACCACCCGGACGATGAACACCATCCACTCCGGATCCCCTACCGACCCCTGCCCTCACCACGTCTTCAACAAGGCCGGCTCCATCATCGTACCCCAACTCCGGAACATCATCAACATCTCCTTCAACAACGCCACCTTCCCGGAGAGCTGGAAGCATGCCGAGCTCAGCGCCCTCCTGAAGAAACCGACAGCGGACCCCACCGACCTCAAGAACTTCCGCCCCATATCGCTCCTCCCTTTTCCTGCCAAAGTCATTGAGAAGACCGTCAACCTACAGCTCACCGCCTTCCTCAAGACGAATAGATCCCTCGACCCCTCACAGTCCAGTTTCCGAGCCAACCACAGCACCGAGACCGCCCTCATCGCAGCCACCGACGACATCAGATCCCTGCTCGACAACGGGGAAACAGCTGCCCTCATCCTCCTGGACCTCTCTGCAGCATTCGACACAGTCTGCCACCGCACCCTAATACAGCGCCTCAGCAACATCGGAATCCAAGGAAACGCACTGGAGTGGATCACCTCGTTCCTCGCCGGAAGAACCCAGAGAGTCCGCCTCCCCCCGTTCCAATCCGCGGCCACAGAAGTAATCTGCAGCGTACCTCAAGGATCCTTGCTCAGCCCTGCCCTCTTCAACGTCTACATGAGCCCCCTCACAGCCATCGCACAACAACGCAACCTAAACATCATCTCATACGCCGACGACACCCAGCTGATCCTCTCCCTCACCAACCACCCGGCCAACGCCAGAGCCAGCCCACACGAGGGAATGAAGGACAACCCCGAATGGATGAAGAACAGCCGCCTGAAGCTGAACTTAGACAAGATGGAAGTCCTCATTCTGGGATCATCCCCTTCCACGTGGGATGACTCCTGGTGGCCCCCTGCCCTGGGCACCACCCCCAAGCCAACGGACCACATACGAAACCTGGGCTTCATCCTGGACTCTGCCCTTGCAATGACCAGACAAGTCAGCGCCGTATCGTCATCCTGCTTCAACACCCTGCGCATGCTCCGTAAGATCTTCCGATGGATCCCCACCGAAACCAGGAAGACGGTCACCCAAGCACTCGTCACCAGCCGAATGGACTACGCGAACACCCTCTACTCGAGAACCACTGCCAAACTACAGAAAAGACTTCAACGCATATAGAACGCCTCCGCACGACTCGTCCTGGACATCCCCCGCCACAACCACATCTCCGCCCACCTGAGATACCTGCACTGGCTCTCCATCAGCAAGAGGATCATGTTCAGACTCCTCACCCACGCACACAAAGCTCTCCACGACCTGGGCCCCAAATACCTCAACAACCGCCTTACTTTCTACTCGCCCACCTGCCAGCTGCGATCGTCCAGCCTCGCCCTCGCCACCATACCACGCATCCGCAGAGCCACCGCCGGAGGAAGATCCTTCTCCTACCTGGCTGACCCAGGACCTTCTCTCCTTCAGGAAGCAACTCAAGACCTGGCTTTTTGAGCAGTAACGGATTACCCCCCCCACCCCCCCCCCCCCCCCCCCAGCGCCTTGAGACCCTTCCGGGTGAGTAGCGCGCTTTACAAATTGTTCTGATTGATTGATTGATTGATTGATGTACTAATCCATTCACTAAAGTAAAACTCAACCAATTATGTATTCACTCAGTGTCTCTCCTTATAGTACTGTTATCAATCAGTCAACAAACAAAACATCTCCAGATTTATTAGAAATCATAACATGTGTGTGAATGCTGCACCATCCTCCAATTGGTGTAATTATTTTCTCCTCATTTTTTCCTCTTTAAATAAATGTTAAAATGCACAGCATCCATTGAAGGAGAAAAATGCCATCACAGATTGTGTATGTGCAGGAAGGTGTGTCTTCCTGCACAAAAACAAACTCTGCATGAAACCGATATCCTTGCCCCATGGCGCAAGTGTGCCTGTATCATCGCATGGCTGCAGTTTAAGCAGCAGTGAAGAGGGAAGCATAGACTTGCAACATATTTATGTACATATGGTGCATCCCTGTGCTTCGAAAGTACCACACCACACTGCAGCTAAAGAGCTAAAAGTGTCATGCTACAGTACCTCCTTATAGTTCTGCACTTATACATACATCATACATTCCTAATGCATTCTTTCAGTCAATTATGCACTATGCATACATTCCAACAAACTTTCATACACTATCATACAAATATAGCTCTTTCTGTAACCTGAGAAGATAGTTCAGAAAATAACTTTTCTTTTTGTTTTATATATTTTTTGTAGTTTTTTTTAACAATCTTCTGATGTTTTTGTTGTTTTTGAAAAGAAAAAAGGCCAAAAACACCAGTGAACTTCAGGAACTAACAGCCCAGAAAATAAAGTCTAACAGCTGTGGTTTCGTTGTGCTGTACAGACTAAGTCCACAGACTGCTCTCCGTAGTACAGAAGTTGGTTGCACTTGACGCAGTGTATTTTTATGTGTGCAAATTCAGAACGTATGTCCGGAGGTGCTGGCGAAGAGGAACTGGCAGAAGTACTTGGCACTGCAGTTTGAGGGTTGTCTTGAAGTCTCCTGCACTCCTCCTGAGACAGATTAACAGATGTTTGTACATACTTGCAGTACCGCACAAGTACTTTTTATCGGCACTGCCTCTTGAAAGAACGTTACTGCAGACTTACAGGTCACTTTGTGGTACTCACCTATTTTTGTCCTTCAGGGTAGGTAAAAAACTTCCACACCACTGAAGAAGGTCTTTTTAAAGGTGGAGTTTCCACAACAAATTCTTTGTCAGAAGAATGGTCCGATTCTTGTGGTAGCTGTTGTCCTGAAGCCATTTTGTCCTCAAATTGGAAAATATCAAAAAAGAAATAATCCAAAAGAAGTTCTTCTCAGCTAAGAGATCTGTCTCCAAAGAAGCTCCAAGAAGAATGATTAAAATAGGTGGGGTCCTTCAATAGTTACAATGGAAAAAATTATGAACCAATCATATCTCTTTTTTTCTGGTCGCAAGGGATCGCGTTGGGTGCGCACACGCAGCTCGCACCAAGCGCGACTTAGCAAAATTGAATTTAATAGTAATATAACTTTATTAAAAGTAAAAGAATACTATTTTTATGATTAGCTCATATAGGGCCATATGTAGGTAAATGGCATTTACCGATTCGTAAATACCAAATTTTACCGATTCGGTATTTACAAATCGGTAAATGCTATGTAGGTATTTTTACCGAAATACTTACCGAATCGGTAACATTCGGTAATTACTGAATCGGTATTTACCGATTCGGTAATTGCCATTGACTCCTATGGGCCTTGATGCCCATAGGAACCAATGGCAATTACCGAATCGGTAAATACCGATTCGGTAAAATTACCGATTTTACAATGGGGACAGGGTGTCACTTTGACACCCTGTTGCACCCCGGATTCAGGCTTGTGTGCCATGTGACACACATACATGCCCTTAGGGTATGTATGTGTGCCACATGGCACGGGTGTACATGCCAGTTTCCAGTTTAAATACTTTATTCGACAACATTGTCATAAAAGCATATATCCCTAAGCTAAACAAAATAAATACTAATCTAAAATAAAAAACATATTAAATTCCATGCAGTTTGTACTTTGTTGGCGAATAACACAGATAAAAATGCTCAATTTTAAAATAGCAACACAGCACAAAGTTTAGAAAAAAAAGGTTTGGTGATCAAATAGTTCATAGGAGTTTTAAAGTGCGCGTGCGTATTATCCATGCCCACCCCAGGTATTTACCTACAGCAATTGCAAGGTTAGGGGCACAATTTGATTTTAGAATCCTTAAGGCCTCTAAATATTTCCTTGTGCCCAAATGTCTGCATGCAGGCTTCAACCATCTATTCCTTGGGGCAGCATATAAGGGGCATACAAATAGAAAATGTGGGATATCCTCTACATGTGTTTTACAATAAAAACAAGTATTTACATTATCAGGAGACCATTTGACCGTGAAAGCATTTAGAGGTAAAGAGCCAATTCTAAACTGAAAATACAGTTTCCTATCTAGAGGCTTGAAGATCAAATCCCAGTAATGTTCAAATTTTGGGATCGTTTTAACTTCCAAAAACTGGGATGTCAGGACAGATGGTTGATTGGAAGTCAATGCAGCGTTGTTTATCATGTCCCAGTACAGTTTTTTCAATGTAATCTTTGATGGAAAATCATCTGGGTCTACTGCAGACCACAAGTGTTCAAGGTGCAATTTTTGGAGTAGCTTCCTCACTTCTTTAAGCCAAAGAACTTTATGAAAAGTATCAGAGTTATCAACGTCCAAGAGGGCAGCTACGTAATGGCTCAACTCAGGAGTAGTTTTTATGCGCCTCCAATATAGGAGGGGACGCAGTCTGACCATATCCTGGATCCTTTTCTTCCCAAGATCGTAGTGGAGTGGGGTCGAGGGGGTACTCTGTGGAACACCAATTATGCGCCGTAGAAATTTATTTTCTGCAACTACTAAAGTGTTCATATTGGTGAAACCCCATAATTCTGATCAATAAAGACATGCACCCAGCACTTTCATGCCATAAATCTCCATTATGGGCTGGATTGGTTTTGTGAATGAAGATTTGTGCTTTTGGGCTATTGCCCCTGCCAGCTGGTTAAATTTTAGCACTACAGAGTCCATATGTGATCTCCAGTTCATGTTAGCATTTAAAGAGATGCCTAGGTAGGTAAAAGCATCCACATCTTCCAAAAAAGCCCCATTGTAAACCATTTTCCCCTTGAATTTCTTAGTGGGATTCAGATTCATAAATTTAGTCTTGGATGTATTTATTTCCAAGCCCCGAATCCGGCAGAAGTCACCAAAAGCGTTTATTGTCTTTTGTAGGCCGCTGGGGGTCCGCGAGACCAGCAAGGTGTCATCTGCAAACATTAGTACTGGAACTCGCTTCCCGTCTAATAGTGGAGCATCCGTCGGAAATTGCTTCAAAAAATCAACTATGCCATTAATGTAGAGAGAGAATAAGGTGGGGGCCAGGACGCAGCCCTGTCTCACGCCTCTCTCGACAGGGAAGGATTCCGTGAGGTCTCCCTGGGCTCCCCACCTAATCCGGGCATAATTGTTCTCATGCAACCTTACAAGCAAAGTTAGTAATTCAGGACTTATTCCGAGTTCCCTTAAGACAACCCAAAGTTTTTGCCGGGGAACTAAATCAAAGGCTGACTTCAGGTCAACGAAAACAGCAAACAGAGGACCATTTAGCAGGGTTACATTTTTCCAGTATATAGTTAAAAAGTGGAATACCTGATCGACAGAGCTAGTTAAAGGGAGAAAACCAGCTTGGTATGGGGAGAGGATGTCCTTGTCAACTATCCAGGCTTGTATCTTGTTTTGTACCATCCTGCCCATCAGTTTTTGGGCGCAATCGATGAGGCTGATGGGCCTATAGTTACTTGGTAGAGCCTTATCCCCTTTTTTGTAGACTGGTATTATTTCCGCTCCTTTCCATGTTGCTGGTGTCTTTGCCCCTTCTGCAATGGCATTTCCAAGCCATACAAAGTATTTACACCAGCTGTCCCTGTCCGATAAGAAAACATCTGCCGGTATTCCATCGATTCCTGGCGCCCTACCTCTGGTCACTCCATCCATTGCCTCGTGTACATCTTTCAATGAAAACAGTTCGTTGGTAAAAAATACCCTTTCTAGGGGAGAATCAGTTTGCGAACCTGAATTGTCTGCATATTGGGGTTTGAAAAAGTCCACCCAGGACTCCTTTGCTACATGATTTTTCGGACAGTCAGCTATACCCCCTGAGCCCCACTTTAATATGGCCCAAAACTCTTTCTGGTGTTTATCAAACATGCTTTCTTCAAATCTGGCCAAAGGTTCTCATCCCACCGTTTTTTTGCCTTAATCTGGGTTTTTCTATATTCGTCCCTAGCATTTAAAACTCCTATTTTAGATCTTAATGCTATACTGAGATTTTGTCTTGCTATTCTGCAGGATTGGTCGTACCATCCCCTTTTTATGGGTGGTCCAGTGCCCTTCCTCTTCTTGGTTGTTTTAAAGAATAGCTTCTGTATGTTAGCAAAGAACTTTGGCTGTGACTCTTCAATTTGTAACTTAAAATTTGTATCATTCATTAAAACCTGTAGTCTGGTTACTTCATCAATGACTAACCCCTCAAGGGCCTGCCTATCCTCTGGATTGTCTACTAAAGTTATCCATCTAATATGACGGAGATTGTTAGATGGAACAACATCTAGGGTCATGAGGTTCCTAGCTGAGTTTTCTGAAGTTGCTTTTTGTTCCATGTTGAATAGCAAAGACAAGGGGTTGTGATCGCTCTCCAACCTGGGAATGACCTGCATATCGACCACTTTGCTCCAACCTCTAACATCTACCAAAATGTAATCTATCCTACTACTTGATCTTAGGTTAGCAAAGGTATGCCTGCCCTGTAGGTCAGAAGGAGTGCGGCCGTTGGCTGCCCTCAGTCCTCTGGATAGGCATAAACTTTTAACCTGTATTGCTACTTCTGTCCACTTTTTTACCAACGGAAGGTCTAACTGGGGAATTCCCCACTTGGTATCTTCCTCTTGTGTCAGATCACTATCCTCACAGCCTAAAGGTTCAAATGTTGTGTTTAGGTCTCCACCCACCAAGATAGTGTACTGCGTAGCTAGCATCTCTAAGTCATTATCTAGAGCACCTACTATATCAGAAGATGTGCCCCCTTGGGTTCCCCTTGCATAGATATTATATATTGCCAGCTTGTAGCCGTCAACCCAGGTGAGCACAATAGAAAGTAGGTCGCTATTAGTAATATGGCTCTGCTTGATAGTGCATTGCAGAGATTGGCGTATCCATATAACTAGACCCCCTGAAGGGCGTCCCTTGGTATTCTTTTTCGCGGGCACGTAAAAGTTTAGAAAGCCCTGGCGAAAGACTGGTGACACTGACCATGTTTCCTGTAGCATCACAATATCGTAACGGTCAATGAACTCACACCAGTCTGTAGTCTCTATTTTATGTTGGATACCCGCAATATTCCATGAAATGAACTTAATGCTACCTTCCCTTTCCATATTCCTCTTATTTAAGGGAATAGTCAGGTTAGGGGGAAGCGCACGAGGTGGAGAACTAACTTCAACTACGTTAGTACTAGTATGAACAACTAATGAGTTGTTCTCTACTGCGTTAAAGGCGTGATCTCTAGGGTCAGAAGTCTTGCCATCACAACAATCTGTTCCTAATGTCGTGAGAGTACTAGTATTTCCATGTTTAACCTTTACAATCTTAGGTTTCCCTAAGCTCATTGATTCCAGTCAATCACATTGACTTAGACCTGAAAGGGCAGAGAACCTGTTTTCTATCGAGATTCCCCAATTATTTTTATTTTCAGGGATTTTGGCTTTTCTTATTACAGGGTTCCATTTCGTTTTTAACAATGTTGGATTTAGAATGTTTCCCTTTTTTATGTAAAAGAAATCCAACGTTAGTGGCACTATTTCGGTGGATCTACGCTGAGGGGGATATATATTAGCTAGAATGTTTGGTAAAACTTCGGGATCTGAGAAATGTAGCACCACACAATCCCCCTTAAACTTTTTGATGCCACCCCCGATCCATTCAACCCTTCTAGCTTTTACTACTTCCTGTGCCAACTGGTCCCTGCCTCCTGGTTTAAAAGCCATATTCTTTGATAGCCAGTGGAGTGATTTATTTATCAAAGAAGGGATGTTCTCTACTTGCCCTGGTTCTAGTTGAGGGACGTTTGCTAGGACCAATATTAGTGGGGAAGCTTCCACTATTAATTCAACAGGCCCTTTCTCTACGTTGTCTAGATCTTTTGTACTTCTAGAGGTGGGCCCTGCAGAGTCCTCAACAATGGTAGCTGGGTTTGGGATTCCCGACCCCTCCCCCCCTTGGACAGGCCTCCACATGGTGTTCTGGGAAGTATTCGCTGGAAAATCTGACCCAGGTACAATTTTAGTAATTTTTGGGTCAACTGTAACCGGGTTTAATAAAACAGTATTTGGTCTTTCTTCTGTTGTTTTTTGCAAAAGTACCCCCAGTCTAGTAACCTCTTCTGTGAGCTGGTCAACTTTGCTTAGGAGTGATTTGGTAATAGTTTTAATTTTATTATCTATGGCATTCAGTAGCTTCTTAAATTGGTCTTCGTCCAGATAGACCTTTCCTCCCCCATTACTCCTAGTATCATCTCCAGTATTCCCCTGAGGGGAAGCGTCAGGGCGCTTTTTGCCTGATTGAAGACCACCCCTTTTTGGTATATTCTTTCCCCCTCCCTTTGTTACTCTAGGAGCTGGGACCGGTGTAGGGGTTTCTTCTTCTAGAGTAATAATGTCAGTGTCAGTTGTACATTCGGGAGCTGGTTCATTGATTGCTACTAGTAATTGGCTCAATGGGTTGATGTCTGGAGTCTGGAACACCTCATTGCTAATATCAAGAGCTGGGGTAGGTAGAGGCGTATTGTCAATGAGCAAGTCTGGCAAATAGCTAAGACCCAAAGATGATCTCCTATCCTGGTTAATTTTGGCAACTTTCTGTACCATGTAATTGTCTATTGTGTTAACTGGAGCTGAAGATGTTTTTGCTTTAGACATTTTACAGGGTTGCAACAATGCAGGTCCGTGGGGTTTTAAGTCAATATGGTATCCCAGACACTTTCAGGGATGAAGGGAGTGTATCACTTACTTGAATGTTTTTGGGCAGCGTTCTTGGCCCTGCTCCTGCCTCTTCCTGCCGATGAAGGGCGTAGAGGGCCCGCCCTTTGCCCGGGCTTCGCTCTGGGCGTCCCGCGAAGCGGGTTTCTGTGGCGCTTTTGTGCACCTCCTGGCGCCCTCACGTAGTTGGAAAGTGCGCCGCCGCGTAGGCTGCCGGGAATTGGAGTCCCGGAGCGGCGGCGCGTGTAGTCAAGTGGAAAATGACTCTTGGCGGTGGCGGCATGCTTCTAGGTGCCTGGGTGCCTTAAAAATGACTCCTGGCGGTGGCGGCATGGTGGCGTCTAGCAGGTAAGTGTCCTTTTCGTCTCCCCCGCTCCGCCGGTTTCTGTGGCGCTTTTGTGCGCCTCCTGGCACCCTCACGTAGTTGGAAAGCGCGCCGCCGCGTAGGCTGCCGGGAATTGGAGTCCCGGAGCGGGGGCGCGTGTAGTCAGGTGGAAAATGACTCTTGGCGGTGGCGGCGTGCTTCTAGGTGCCTGGGTGCCTTAGAAATTACTCCTGGCGGTGGCGGCGTGGCGGCGTCTAGCAGGTAAGTGTCCTTTTCGTCTCCCCCGCTCCGCCGGTTTCTGTGGCGCTTTTGTGTGCCTCCTGGCGCCCTCACGTAGTTGTAAAGCGCGCCGCCGCGTAGGCTGCCGGGAATTGGAGTTCCGGAGCGGCGGCGCGTGTAGTCAGGTGGAAAATGACTCTTGGCGGTGGTGGCGTGCTTCTAGGTGCCTGGGTGCCTTAGAAATGACTCCTGGCGGTGGCGGCGTGGCGGCGTCTAGCAGGTAAGTGTCCTTTTCATCTCCCCCGCTCCGCCGGTTTCTGTGGCGCTTTTGTGCGCCTCCTGACGCCCTCACGTAGGTAAGTGTCCTTTTCGTCTCCCATGTGCATGTTCACAGGAATTCGTTATTTACCATCAAATAGAATTTGATGGTAAATAACAAATTATTTAGGGCCTGTGGCATTGTTTTCAGTGCCACCTACATCCCATATTACCGAATCAGTAAATTTACCGATTCGGTAAATTTACAGATTCGGAAATATTTTGGCCCCCTACATCTGAAACTCCAAATACCGGTCGGTAATGGCCGAAATCAGCCGTTACCGACCGGTATTTGGCCTCCTACATATGGCCCTTAATGTCTTGCCTTAGTATTTATATTGAATATATATTTGTTTTTTACATTAAAAATGTTTGCATGAGTCGCACACCCAGTGCGTCCAACACGTACATGACATCACACCGAACCGCGCGACCGTCGCGTAGCATAATACGTACATGTCGTGTATGCGTCAGAAGTCGCGTATCGGTTGCATAGCAATTGTGCAGAAAAATTCATACCAGTTGCACACTTTACGCAGATCCTACACAACAATCATAAAATGGCGGCTAGTTTCCGCGCAGTGATCAAGAAATGTCAATTGAGTGCGCGACTCCCCAAAAAAATTTAGAAAAATAAATAAAGAAAATAATATAAATATATTTTAAAAAACTAAAACAAAAATAAAATATGTAGTATTTTATTTATTTTTAAAAATATATTTTTATTAAATATGTGTCATGTAATTTAAAAAATAAGATATCTAAAAATAAATGCATTAAAAAAATGTAGTAAAACAAAGTGAAAAAAATATAACAATAAATACATTTTAAAATTATCATTGAAAAAACCTTTCACTGAAACAACCACAGGTTTCAGGCCTGTTATAGTTAGGAATTATCATTTAAAAAACCTTCGAAATTCACTGAAAAAAAAACATAGGTTTCAGACATGTCATAGTTAGGGATTAAATCCACAAAAAGGGGGCCAAAGGGAAAAAATATTTATAGACCTCCCACATTCAAATCCCCATAAACCTAATATTCACTATACCTGAAAAAAAGTGGCGGTCTTTATCAAACAAGGAGACAGTATCATCGATATACCGCTATTTACGCTCTCAATCTCTCTAGACAATTCGGAGAGCATAGAATCAAAGGCACTGTAGTTAACAAAAGCAACTCTCAGATAAATCCATTATAGGTTCTCTTGGTAACCCCTCATTGCACATAGAGACGTGCCCAGTCTCATCATCTGGGTATTACCAAAAAACAACTAAGTAGTGCTCACTCTAGGTGGATAGAGAAAGACACTATATTTAGTTGTATCCCATTGTGGTATGTATTAGAGAAAAAAGCAAGATGGGAAAGAAGATAATTTTTTTAAAATTTTATATCTAAAGAAAGCAGTGCAAGTAGTGAAAAGAGTTAGGGATTAGCATTTATAAAACCTTAGAAATTCACTGAAAAAACACAGGTTTTAGGGGTGTTATAGTTAGCTGGACATTTCACTCGTACAAAACCATTGAAATTCATCCATTATAGTGAGCTGTACTCACTATAACTCACGCGCCGCAATCCAGTGCTGCTGATGTCACATATTACATCATTCATGACATGGTCAGTGACATCACTGATGACATTGACATCACTGATGACATCATCCACGTGACAATGTGATCTCATCATGCACCAGTATAACCTTTTAACACTCAATATAAACTATGGACTACCATATTTGAAACAATTCACAAACCAATATAAACCCACTCAGTGATTTCTACATCTAACCACTTACCTATACATTCACTCTTACATGCTAACAAAGATCAATAGAATACTATTAAATATAGTTATACACCCACATCGACATTACACACCAGTACACATACTATTCAGTTATGCAGTCATCCTACTTACTTATGCAAACAATTGATCATACTTAAATTTACTAAGCTACACACTTATACAAACACTACTTTATTTATTCATATAGGTAGTAACTCAGACTAAGTGTGTGATAAAATTACTATTATAGGTATACCGTTTTCAATACAGTCACCCATGCAATTACTGAGTCTAAGGTATAATTATTTATATAAGACAACCTTCACATACACTGCCTTTTATATTTCTAGTTTGTTGGACATGTATCACTGAGAAATATATTTACTCATCATCACACCCATAAAGAGATTCACTCAACTAAAACAACTGTTTCCACATATAGTCTTAACCTTGTATAACTATTTATACATCTTTGGACAGTCACACACCTCCCACCCAACCACACACACATTCACTATTCCATACAAATACTCACTTAACTAATTAAGAACTAATATAGACTTTCACATAGCTAATAATCAACTTATGGAGTAGTTTACTTAACAAGAGATAGCGTGCTACAGGTATTCACACAGTTTAATCACTATCCCATATATTAAGAGAGACACTTTAAATTAGTCACTTAAGACAGTCAGTCATGGGGCGGTGAGTGGGGCAGTGGCAGTGTCCCTAGCTGCTCGGCACTATGCAGTGTGTGGGCAGATTCCTTTATCTTTTTAAAACCTTGTTGGCATTAAGTCATTTAATTTTGTGCACACATTTATTTGAAGTGGGAGCGGTGGGGGTATTTGGGCAGTCTCACCTCCCTGGAAGCCTGGGCTCGGTCTTCACTCCATCCCGCCTCGGTCCGGCGCGGTAACCAATACCGTTGTGCAGAGCACGAGGAAGGGAGAGCCAGGCACTTCCGCTGTGACCAGTTAGTGGTCTAGTTGCAGGGAGCTTGGACAGATAAAGGGGGCAGGGCGCCGGGCGGCGGCACGGTGAGTGGGGCAGTGGCAGTGTCCCTAGCTGCTCGGCGCTATGCAGTGTGTGGGCAGACTCTTTTGTCTTTTTAAAAGCTTGTTGGCATTCAGTCATTTAATTTTGTGAGCACATTTGTTTGAAGGGGGAGCGGTGGGGGCATTTGCGCAGTCTCACCTCCCTGGAATCCTGGGCTCGGTCTTCACTCCTTCCCGCTTTGGTCCAGCGCGGTAACCAGTACCGTTGCGCAGAGTGTGGGGAAGTGAGAGTAAGGCACTTCAGCTGTGACCGGTTAGCAGTCTAGTTGCGGGGAGCCTGGACAGATAAAGGGTGCAGGGCATGGGGCCGCGGTGCGGTGAGTGGGGCAGTGGCAGTGTCCCTAGCTGCTTGGTGGTATGCAGTGTGTAGGCAGACTCTTTTGTCTTTTTAAAACCTTGTTGGCATTAAGTCATTTAATTTTGTGCACACATTTGTTTGAAGGGGGAGCGGTGGTGGCATTCGGGCAGTATCACCTCCCTGGAAGCCTGGGTTCGGTCTTCACTCCTTCCCGCCTCATTCTGATGCGGTAACCAGTACCGTTGCGCGGAGGGCTGGGAAGGAAGAGCCAGGTACTTCCGCTGTAACCGGTTAGCAGTAAATGTAAATGTAAATGTATTTGAGCTTATATAGCGCACAGCTACCCACAAAGGGTTTCCCGGCGCTTGCTTAGGGAACCCGTCCTGGTATTCCCCTGTGAGATAACCCCAGCAGGGTATCCACAAGGTGAAAGCCAGGCATCCCGCCGTCGAGGCGGGGAATTGAACCCTGGTCCAGGGCCGATCTCAGCTTCCGGGTCTGCCGCCTCTAACCCCTGAGCCACACTTCTCCCCCTAGTCTAGTTGCAGGAAGCTTGGACATATAAAAGCCACATGCCTCAGTGGCCACACAGCGACTGCGCCACAGGCGCGCCAAAGGCAAGCCCGTCTGTGGCCGTCCAGGGCCCTGGTCCAGAACCCCTGTTGGTTCTGGGGCAGGGATACAGTATACCACCCAAGACCTGCTTGCTCTCTGTCCAGAAGTGACAGACTTGTGTAGGCACAGCATTGAAGGAGGAAGTAAGTGCTGGGACTGCCGGCATTGCATGTTTAGATCTAGCACTGGGAGGGAGGCGAAGGTGGCGAGCTTAGTTGTGAACTGCTAACTATTGAACTGCAGATCACTTAGAGCACATAGATTGGAGGTCTACAACCAGCTTTTAGTGGGCAGGTTGATTTGATGTTCATCTCTAGGACTTGGCTGGATGAGGATTTTGCACCTGGTTATTCTATTTAAACACACCATACAATGTGCCCTAGAGCTGGTCATGATTGCTGATAGTGAGGCTGTTTTTTGTATAATTAGGGTGGCTACAACCTACATCTTGAAAGGGCTCCTGATCCATAGACCGCCTGGACCCCCTACTCGCTTAATCCCCAGCCTGATAGAATGTCTCACGCAAACTGCACAGCGATATGAAAAACTCTTAGTGCTTGACGATTTTAATTTGCATTTGGATGCTGCAAAGAACGTGGGGGCCGGGGAGTTGTGTCAAAAATTGGATACCCTACAATTGACGTTGAAATCTGATTTCCCCACACACCAACTGGGCCATCTGCTTGACCCCATATTTGATAGCTGGGAGGCCATAGTTGTGAACCCACCTCATCCTGTTCCATGGTCAGACCATTTCCTGGTCACTATGGGCTAATGTTGCTGGGGGTAAAGGTGCAGGAGAATTCCAAGAGGGAAACAGCACGCCAGAAGTTGGCTGGTTTCTCTCAGGAGAAGTTTAACAGTGCTCTCTCTCAGGGTTGGCTGCCAAGGGGCATAGATGTCGAAAGCGCATGTGAAAACTTGGACAGCCGCTTCACAGAGGCACTGGATAGCACCGCTCATTGGACACATCAAATGCCGGGTAGAGTACAAAAATCTGCTCCCTGGTATAACACCGCCTTGAGAACTGCTAAAGCACACTGTAAATGTCTAGAAAGGCGTGGAGGGAAGAATTTTCAGGCCAGATCAAGAGGGAGTATAAAGTCGCTCTGAAGAGCTATCATGGGCTCATTAGAAGGGCGAAGACATCATACTACCAAGAAAGAATTGGGGTGGTGCAAGGGAGTTGTTTAGGGTCTACAAAGAAATATCATCCCTAGCAACAACGGCAGTGCCAGCAACTGGCCCAGAGGAGTCATGCAATTGTGTGGTGGATTTCTTTGCAGATAAGGTGGGGAAAATTTACTCCACCTTTCCGGACTCTACTCTAGTCGGCCATGATATCCCTGAGGAAGCAGAAAACGTTCTTGAGATTGAATGTATTGACAGATGTACTGTTCCCTTTCCAGAGCTGTTAACGAAAATATGTATGAGTGTCGGACTCACCAAGAGACCCTGCCTCTCCTAAAGTGCTTGGAGGGAGTATTGTAACTCTTTAGCCATGCATCAGACACCTATTGGAACTATCTTTCATGACAGGGACAGTCCCGGCTAGATGGAAGGAAGCAGTAGTCCTTCCGATACCCAAGAAACCGCGCATCAGCCCAGATCAATTTGATAATCTGCGCCAAATCTCTTTACTCCCTTACTTCACAAAGGTTACGGAGAAGGTGGTAAATACGCATCTTACTGGGCATATTGGAAAATACAATCTTCTGCATCCCATGCAGTCTGGGTCTAGGGCACTCCACTCGACAGAATCAGCCCTCTTACTCACCACTGAAATCATCAGGAAATACGTGGACGAGGGACAGAGGGAGGCCCTAATCCTGTTGGATTTAAGTGCCGTCTTTGACACTGTTGCTCACCATACTGTGCTACAGTGTCTGAGGAAAGGAGGGGTGTCAGAGAGTGCACAGAGCTGGATGAAATCCTTCTTGTCCGAGGGCAGTGTTCAGGTGAGGCAAGGCTCTCACTACTCCAAGGTTATCAAGTTGAAACAGGGTGTGCCGTAGGGATGTACTCTGAGCCGACCCTGTTCAATATCTATGTAACACCTTTAACGGAGATTGCAGATGGTTTTGGGATCAGGGTTGTGTCCTATGCCGATGACACATAACTGGTGGTCTCCCTGACACAGGCACAGGACACGGCCTCCTCCAATTTCATGGCATGCATGCAAGATCTTGCATCATGGATGGCTAATAACTGCCTGAAATTGAATGGCAGTAAGGCAGAGGTGCATGTGGTGGAGAGAGCCCCGTCAGTGTGGTCATCAGCATGGTGGCCCAAGAGTCTGGGGCCCACCTCTACGCCCTGCAATCGAGCAAAGAACTTGGGGGTTTGGCTGGACACGAAGCTCTCCTTTGAGTATCATACCAGGCGGGTAGCAGGGGCCTGTTTTGTAGTCCTGAGGGGACTGAGGAAAACCCTGGATATGCCGCCCAATGCACCCAGAAACACCATGGAGCATGCCCTGGTAACATCGCGCCTTGATTATAGTAAGGGGGAAATGCATATAAAGACTCCAAGTCATACAGAACGTGGCTGCTAGGCTGGTTCTTATGCTCCCAAGGAGGGCCTCCTCGAAGATGGCGTTTCCTTCCCCAGCACTGGCTGCTGTTAAGGGAGAGGGCCCTCTTCAAGGCACTGCGCGTCTGCCATCATATCATTCAGGGGACGTGTCCATCCTATCTGTCTGATTTACTCATGCTCTACTCCCCAGCACGCCAACTAAGATCATTGGGGATGGGCCAGGTGCGGGTCCCTGTCATTAAGAGCTCTAGGATGGGCGGCTGCTCTTTTCTCTTTAGACTGCACAGAAATGGATCAAGCTCCCTGTGAGCCTCCGACTGGGGGGCCCAGAAGTTATCTACCGGAAAAATCTGAAAACGTATCTCTTCTCCTTGGGATAGTCTTGCCGGCTTAGGTTAGGGTGTAGTGTTTGAGCCAGGTTTTTGCACCCCAGGCTGGTACACACTGGTCGAGTGTAACCATGCGCTCTATAAATGTGTATATATATAGTTAAGGAGTTCCATGGTAACAACAGCAGTCTCCTTAAGTATTATGCTATTGACTCTGTAGGTCCATTAAGGAGAGGAGGTAACCGGGATGGGATCTTGAGGGCACTTGAGACCAGATACATCCTGGAGATGGATAGCAAGAGCCCCAATGGCCTCAATTCCACGGAGGACTTTTACACCTGTTTGTAAATCATACAAATTTGAATAAGTCTCTTGCTGTAGTCTTACCCCGTCTCCGTTCAGATAATGTATGGGCATTTCCAGTTTCTGTTTGTGTAGTCACCTGCACTAGTGAAGGTGGTGTTGGCCTGTTTTGAAACTAAACAGATGACTATATATGAAATAACACACTAGGTCATCTAAAGTAGTTTGAGATATATGGTTGCTATATTCCTCAGAAAATAAATGTCACCAAAGTTTTTAACGTAATTTGAAAAAAACATGTATTCACCTAGTTTATTTTGCACTTTTTCCGTAGCATGCACATTAATGATGGGTGATTGGGGTTGTAGATAGATAATTTTCGGAAAGGTATGGGGAGAAGTCAGAAGGTATATAAAATGGTGCCCTGCATAGTCGGCCGTGATGACAACTATTACATGGTATTCTAGTAATATGTTGGGGTAGGGGTATAAAATCTATGGTGTATATAGATGTAAATATATTAAATGTGTTGTATATATTTTAAACATGAGGTACAACAGTTATAATGTGCATTGAATGGGTGCATTTACAGCATTTATGCTGACAGCCTTATAATGACCCTATCATTTCGACATCTGATAGACGTTTGCCATTTGCACTTTATGTAAATACATGTAATTATGTATAGCTTGTTGTATATACCTCGTTTGCCCACCGATTACCCCAAATAATTTTCCTAATTTTCCAAATTTTCAAAATGGTCGGAATTCACAAATGTATTCATACAGTGATTAATGTTCTAGGGCTTATCTGTTGCTGACAAAAGATTCCCCGCCCTAAAAATTGCAATTGCATTCACTTTTTCCGCCGCAGTTAGTACACTCCTACTGCATACAAACTAACCAATCAAATGTTTCCATCATTGATGAATGTGCCCTTTAAATTTCTTGCACCTCTCTCAGTGCGCCATGTGACCAAGGCCTCTGTGTAGGCCGAAACGTTATGCTGCCGTGGTGTGCTGATGAATAAAAGAAACTCACCTGCACTCTGGGTCTTCCGCGTTTTTTCCTGTGTGGGGTTGGTAATTGGAGACTGTCGCAGTGAAAAGTGCAGTGCGGATATATATATATATATATATATATATATATATATATATATATATATATATATCCAAGAAATTCCTCAAACCTCCACTCGGCGTGGTAAAAGAAGAAGACGGACCCCACGGCTTCAGGCAAGATGTTTTTTTTTTTTAAACCTCTCAAGCGACGCGTTTCGAGTACCATGTACTCTTGATCACACACCAGTTGAACAGTTCACTTGCTTTTTTTATATGCTGTGTTTCCCTGACCCGTCCTACGGGCCATACCTCCTAAAGGGCATCACGTGACTTGTTCACGAACATAGAAATAGTGCATGTTTTAAATGGGAAATACTAAAAGACCGAAGTCTTCAATTAAAGTATTTACATTTAGCCTGAATGAAAATATACATGTTAATGAAATGCAGTACAATTTCTTTCATTAAAAATTAAATGTACAATATATTAGTTATCACTCAATTGCACAAATTACATTAAAGTGCATCTTTTATCAATAATCATCGCTGCATGAATGCAAAGACTACCATTTGGTATGTAAAGTGACTAGTGCAATATTCTATATCACAAAAATATATTCAATAAATTGTTGCTGCTTTTGTTTACCTTTTTTTTGTTCTCTTTACTGCATGAATGCAGATACCACTAGGTATATAAAATCACTGATAATCCAGCAATCTAACTAGCACAATTGAATAAATACTTTGTTGATCATGAAACAAGTCAATTATGTGATAAACATTTTTTTCTTCTTTTGGTGAAAAGCAAACCCTTATATACATCAGAGCTTATGTCCTATATACTTATTCAAAATTTAACATATTAAATTTTGTACATCATAAATATTAAGACCTATATACATTGTTTAAATACAAAAAATTATAATCAAAAGTGCAAATCTTTACACGTGCATTTTTAGTGATGAAAAAACTTTGAGTAAAAGGAGAGAACTGATATATATAAAAAAAATCTTTTTACAAAAAAAGTCTTCTTATAAAAAAGTTTTTAATATCAAATTGAGCTGTACAAGATATTTACAAAAAAGAGAGATAATAGGAAATGTATGTGTACACACATGCATTTTTATATCTCGCTAAGGTTGAGGTTGCCTTAGATATGCAGTGCACACTCAATATGTGCGTGTGTGTAGCTCTATGGGGTTTAATAGTCACTTATCAAAAATTAATAAAGTGCACATAGAGTGTCAAAGTGTTACTGTATACTCATGAATTAATCTCGAACCAGTACTGTCAATAAAGGGGTCTTCATAAGAAATTGTGTAAATCTTCTGTTGCATTAAGACCGTGGGGCTGTTTGCTGTCCAATTCGATAATATATTTGGTTTCCAGCCTTCTCAGCAATTTATCACTGTCTCCACCCCTTCTCAGTGGAGATACTGCATCAATGACATAATAACTCAAGCACAACAGATCCCTGTCATGCCTCAAGTTGAAATGCCGTGCCACCGGGTAGGCAGAATCATTGTTGACCCCCGCACGCAGGTTCTGCAGGATCCTAATGTGCACCTGCGATCTCGTGCTCCCAACATAGCACAGACCGCCAGTGCACATCAGGACATACACAGCAAACTCCATGCGGCAGTTAAAATTGCCTCTAATTGCTGTCTTAATGCTAGAAAAAGGAGTCTCATAGTGCATGGTATTTTGACCAAATTGGCATGCAAGGCATGAAGAACATTTAAAAAAGCCTCCTCTATTGAGCCAGGCACTGCCACTGCCTAGCTCAGGGCTGGTTTTAACCAATTTGCTGAGCATGCTCTAGGCTCTTTTAAAGGTGATAATGAGCCTATCAGGGACTCGTGAACTTAATACACCGTCTGTTTTTACAATTGACCAATGTTTGTTGATGATGGATTTAATTTGACTCTGTTGTTGGCTAAAAGTTATTACTAACCTGGAACCTTTTTCAATATTATTAGGTTCAGTAGATTTGGGCATTAGCAGAGATTCTCGAGTCCTTTCGTTAGTTTTTTGACATTGCTTTGGAAAGGATAGATTCACTGTAACCCCTTGCTCTCAAGCGTCCCATCATCAATTTGGCACCTTCATCAAACTTCTCACCACTACTGCAAATTCTTTTTAATCGCAGCAATTCCCCCAAGGGTATGCTATTTATGACATGTTGGGGATGTCTGCTGCTGGCGTGCAGTATACTGTTGCCCGCTGTGTGCTTACGAAACATTGATGTTGTGATGTTACCACCGTCAATTGTGATCTGAACATCTAGAAACTCTGCTGTTTCCTTACTTATCTTGGAAGTAAAAAAAAGGTTTCTAGTGTTATAGTTGAGGGCTTCAACAAACTGGTGTGCACTGGAGATGTCCCCTTCCCATATGCAAAAAATGTCATCTATGAATCGCATCCAATGAATGACACGATTGAAGCCGGGCACCGCGATGAGATCCCGCTCCTCCCACCAGCCCACATGTAAACATGCGTAGCTGAGGGAAAAGCAGGATCCCATCGCAACACCTCTAATTTGTTTCCACACTGTTTTATCATACATGAAAAAGTTGTTATTTAGACACCAATCTAGTAAATCACATAACATCCGGTTGTGACCGTAGTATTCACATGACTTCTGGCCCAAATAATATCTAATGGCCTCTACCCCTTTGCAGTGTTCAATACAAGTGTACAATGACTCGATGTCCAGTGTTATCATACACCAATCAGTTTGCCACTGTATTGAGCAAAGCCTGGATAAAAAGTCACCGGTGTCTTTGATGTAGCTGGCTAGGTTATGAACGTGATCTTGTAAAAAATAGTTAATATAACAGGAAATGTTCTCACCCATGCTCTTGATCGCAGAGATGATCGGCCTACCAGGTGTTGGGTGTCTCATCTTATGCACCTTAGGTATCAAATATAGGTGCGGCATAACTGGATTTTCCACATGTAAAAAGGCACGTTCTTCAGATGATATCAAATTTTCCCGTTTAAATGACATTAACATCTTTTTTAAGGTGTCCCTGGCTTGCTTGTATTCCAAGCCACTGCTCCTGGCATAGCAGTTGCTGTCGCCCAACTGTCTCATTGCTTCTGCCATATATTTATGTTTCTGCCAAAGAACAATATTTCCACCTTTGTCAGATGCATTAATCCTATTTCCTGGTTTTTGCTCAGCTTGTCCATCAGTGTGTCATACTGCTTTGATTGAAAATTTTTGACACTTCTTCGACCTTTGATTCGCCTCGTGGAAGATGTCTACCGCATCCTTTGGCATGATGGGGACAAACTTGCTTTTTGTTTTAAAGGGACTTTCCCCTGCTCCTTTTTGTGTGACATTAATGGCCCGAACCTGATTCTGAGTGTCGGGTATACTATCCATTTCATTTTCATTGGAGAAGTCAGATCCATTATCAAGGTTACATAATGTTAGCAAAGTTCTAGCATCACTTGCTGCGGCCAAGGGCAGAGTCGTTGCTATATTCTCCGTGTTTCCGGTGGCCCTGCTGGCCGCATTTGACTTGATGGCAAAAAACCTCTTTAATTTTAATTTTCTGATAAACAGAAAAACATCCGCCCTGGTATTAACATAATTGAAAGAGCTCTCTGGGCAATAATTCAAGCCCAATGATAAAAGTTGTTGCTCTGCTGTAGTTAGTGTTGTATTTGATAAATTGGTGATTGTGCTGGCCATGATTATTGCTTCTTGTTCTTTTTATTGAACCACGGTTTCTTTATTGGCTGCTGCGGATTTGGCGCGTTTCCTCCTTGCCTTCCGCCTTGCATTGCACCTCTTGTTGCAGCGTTGTTGTGAGTTCTCGGTCGAAGGGTTTGGAGGCGATCCTCGACTAAAATATCAATTTCCTCACCCAGATCCAGTCTTGTGGTAGATGCATTGTCGTCATCCTGACCAGAGTGGATCCTGAAGAACTAATGGAACTTGACAACGATATATATATATATATATATATATATATATATATATATATATATATATATATATATATATATATATATATATATATATATACATATATATATATACTAAATCCTACATCCAGACACTTATACATCCACTCAGTCTTCAATGCAGGTTGCTATATATATATAATACTTATTTAAATATCAAACCACCAAAACACATTCACTGGATGATGTCATCAGTGATGTCATTTGAGATGTCATCCGTGATGTCACTGACCATGTCATGAATGATGTAATATGTGACATCATCAGCAGTAAATTGCAGGTGCTTGAGTTATAGTGAGTACAACTATTACAGAGGAATTTCCATGGTTTTGTACTAGTGAAATGTCCAGCTAACTACAACACCCCTAAAACCTATGATTTTTCCAGTGAATATATATATATATATATCTTTGTGCATCATGTTTCGTTAGGCTTTCACACAAAATTCTGCTCATACTTTGTTAGGACCGACACGTTTCAGTGTTTGCCTTCTACTGGGTCTCCATATACATATGGTGCGAACCTTTGAAATGCGAGAAACTTCTGCTTATCGAATTCCCTTCCTCCCCTGCCCCAAGTTGCAAGGGATTTAGGATGACAATAGATTTATATAAAGCTCTTTGTGAGTCTGCTGAGGCAACCTCTTTGAAATGTAGTAGGGGCCGGGAATAGCTCCACCCTCCTATCCTGGCAGGATGGAACATCATGCAAGCACTAAGACTGGGAGTGTAACTCCACCTGCGGAGTTTGCAGAGATTTGCATACTCCAAGCTCTGTGGCGAACACAGAGGTAGGCAAAATTTCAACTCCATGGCAGAGCAGAGTTATCCTCCTCCACCCCCTCCCAAATGCTTTAAAATTATAAAAATAAGGCACCTACCTGTGTTTCTGCTGCCTTACCTGCCCGGCCGCTCTCCTTCCTGCTCCTCTTGTGTCCTTCTATATAAAAAAAACACTTTTTTGTACGTCTTGCGTGTGAGTGTGCGCATGCACACACATAAGACATACATAATATTTCTTTTCAGCCCTATTTTTATCATTTTTATCATTATCATTTGAAAGCATTTTGGAGGTGGGAGGCAGCGGGGAGCGTGAGGACTGCTGCATAGCTCCACAGAGTTTTTTTTCAAACTCCGTGGAGCTACGCGCAGAGGCACTAAGCCAGCTCCGCCCACCCTTAGCCAGCACTTAGGAATATATGACTTTACAATGCAAACAATTAGAACTCATGCTTTTACATCACAGTTTTTACAACGCAACTACCATCACATCGCATGATTTTACAACACATACCACAGATCGCATTTTTTAAAAACTACCATTAAAACGTATTCCATTACAACGCGTACCATTACAACACATCCCATTACAACACATAATACTTTTAGTGCATCAGGGTAAGTGTTAGATAGCGTAGGGGTAAAATTTACTATTCCTTCTCCAGTGAGTGCCACAGTAGGGAAAGTGTTGGATAGCATAGGGGGGAAATTACTATTCCCACTCCAGTGAGTGTAACAGTAGAGAAAATGTTGGATAGCGTAGGGATAAAAATTACTATTCCTAACTACACCAAAACTTATATTGACCCTATGTTATGTTATGTTATGGTAACAGGAGCTTATATAGCGCACGTACACCCTTGAGTTTCATGGCGCTGAAGACCAAGTTTTACAGTAGAGAGGTTACTAGACGTAGGTTTGCTCAAACAACCATGTTTTTAAAGCCTTCCTAAAGCTTAGGAGATTGTCACAGTTTCTGAGTGTCATAGGAAAAGAATTCCAGAGTCTGGGGGCCAAGCAAGAAAATCAGCAACCTCCCAGTTGCTTCCGTTTAAAGGTAGAAGTGGTAAGCAGGCTGAGATGGGCAGAGCAAAGGTTGCGCATGGGGGTATGCTTGGTGATCATGCTGCTAATGAATTTGGGGCTATTGCCCTGCAGAGCCTTGAAGGCTAGGCATCCCGCCTTAAAGGCTATACGCTGGGCTATAGGAAGCCAGTGCAGTTTCCTCAGAACCGGTCTGGCAGACATCCATTTGGGTTGTTTTCCAATCAGTCTTGCTGCCTGGTTCAGCACCATTTGAAGTTTTTTTTGTAGACCGATTGGCAATCTCAGTTAGCTGGAGTTGGAAAAGTCAAGCCGTGAGAGTATGAGGGTTAGCACCACCTGTATTAAAGCAGAGTGGGTCAACAGGTGAGCGATTTTCCTGACTTTCCGGAGTTGGTGGACACTTGAGGAGATTACTACTCCCACCTGTCCGCGGAGCGAGAGGTCGGCATCAATGATGACCCCTAAGCTTTTCACTGAGGAGGTGGGGATAGGGGAGACCCCAGTTCCGCCGGCCAAACCTTCGTGCTCCAACTATTCTCACTTTTTCCTGGCTACCAACTCTGTTTTTGCCCTGGTTGAGCTTGAGGTGGTTCATGTCCATCCAGCGCTGTATGTGGAGCATGGTTGACTGGAACTCCGCTACGGCGTTAGGGGAGCGGAGTGGGAAAATGAGTTGGAGGTCATCAGCATAGTTGAAGAGGGTGACGTTTCTGTTTTTTAATGAGTGGATCAGAGGTCTTAGGTATAGGTTAAACAGCAGTGGGGACAGGGAAGAACCGTGTGGGACCCCGCAAGTGGAGGTGAGCTTTGGGGCGGTGAAGTTCCCCAACCTTACTGCTTGGGTGCGGTCGGCCAATAAGGATTTGATCCAACCGAGTGCCGGGCCCTGTAGGCCCGCCTGCTCGACACGGTTTAACAGGATGGTATAGTCGACCGTGTCGAACGCGGCCGACAGATCCAGGAGTACAAGTGCTTGATGGTCACCCCTATCTGCAGTTGCTACGAGCTTGTCCAAGATTGCAAGGATCACAGCTTCCTTACAGTGTTCCGGGCGGAAGCCAGCCTAATTAGGCTCTAAATAGTTCGAGTGTTCGATAAAGCTGGACACACACCCGGCTACGTGAGCTTCTAGTAGTTTTGACAAGAAAGGGAGGAGGGAAATAGGGCCATAGTTAGCTGGATTGCTAGAGTCGGCCCCAGGTTTTTTTATAAGGGGGACAACCGTAGCATGCTTGAAGGCGCTGGGGACCTTGCCCTGGGTGAGCGATTCGTTGAGAAGCTGCAGCAAACTGTGGGGCAGAGAGGTAAAGATATCTTTCAGGACATGCGGAGGGCAGCAGTCCTGTGGGGAGCCAGATTTAACATGGGTCGTGAGTTCTGATAATGTGGTGGGACCTATGGGTGGGAGCATATCTAGCAGACATTGATTGCTGAAGATGTCATCAAGAGGTTCCCAGTTGGTGGTTTAGGGGAGACTGGCTTTGATAGAAGAGAACTTGTTTAGGAAGTAGTCATTCAAGGTGTTACAAAGATCCTGTGTAGGGGTCTGGGTAGGCGAGGATCTGGCATCATTGCATAAATCATTCACTATTTGGAAGATTTCTTTAGATTTATTGTGGGCATTGAGTAATTTTGCGAGGAAGAAGGCCATTTTAGTGGTCACGATGGTTTTCTTGTATTCGCAACGAGCCGTCGAAAAGTGTTCCCTGTCTGCAAGAGAGTATTTCGATGTCCATTTCCTCTCAATTTGGCGCAACTCGAGCTTTTGTTTTTTAAGGTCCTTCGTGAGCCATTTGTGAGCATCTGAGTGGCGTGCACGAGAGAAATTGACCGTGGGGGCGTGAGTATTGCTAGCTGATAGTAGCCACTTGATAACCTTTTCCCCATGGAGTTGACATCCTGGCTAAAAGTGGGCACGTAGTTCTCCAGGGTTTCATGAAGTCCACTTTATTTAGTGAATTCCATTTCCTGGTAGCTCCCCCCGCCAAGGGAGTGGATTTTTTGACACCGTTGGAGGTGATGGTAAATTGTATTAAATGATGGTCTGACCAAATGCATGGGGAGATTAAGGGGGTGGAGAGTGACATATTGTGGGACCAGATGCGGTCCAAGATGTGTCCTTTTTCATGGGTGGGGGAGTGTACATGTTGAGCTAGATTAACCCCTTCCAGGCTCATGACGAGCTGGGCTCGTCATGGTGTAGCCTCCTCGCACACTGATGACGAGCCCAGCTCGTCATGGAGCATGGGTTTTTTAAAATCTCAGCACAGGAGGAGAATTCAACTAGCGCGGATGTGGTTAAGATTGGATAATAGTTCAGCTAGTTCAGTGGCGTGAGGTCCCCCTGAGGCCTCATCAAACCAATAGTTCATGTCCCCGATCAGAAGTACCTTTGCATAGTTTATCACTAGGGTGGCCATTTCTTCGCTAAGAGACATAGGGAAGGTGGGCATTGTCTGCGGGGGGCGGTAAATGGGAACCAGTACCAATGAGCCTGAGTCCATGTCGAGTTTTATAACCAAGTTCTGTTCCTCCGGAAGGTTAAGAGAGGTCATGGTGGAAAATTTTACATTTTTATTAATTATGGCCGCGACCCCTCCTCCTGCCTTCCCAGGGGCCCTGTTTTCCGACAAGATGTAATAGTCAGAGGGGAGGGAAGCTAGAATGTCGGGCAGGGAGTCTTGGGTGATCCAGGTTTCAGAGATAAGGAGTACATCTTATTTCTCCAAGATGAGCAGTAGGAAAATGTTGAGCTGGTGTTTGGGTAGAGAGCATGTGTTAAGGTAGTGGAGGCGTAAGGTGGTTTTCTTGGTTGCCATGTTCTTACTAGCAGCACGAAAATGTGAGGGAAGAGCTTTCTCTAGCTGTGATGCAAGGATATCGTTAGCTAAGATATGGCTGCAAGTGGTAGAGTCCAGGGGAGGACACGCACTCACCGAAGGTCTTAGAGCCCGTAGCTCATCAGGGGCATATCTAATGATTTGACCAGGGTCCATGGCCCCTGCGCCCGGTGAGGTGTGGACTGGCGCAGATGGGATTGCTTTTGGTGCGCCCGCTGCACGCGTCCGCTGCGCGTTCCTACCATGGGCTGATTATAGCTGACCGGAAAGCAGGGGGGCGTGTCTCTCTCTACCCGGTCCGCCCTCCATTCAAACAGCTATCAGCTGCGGTGGACCAAGGTCGGAGCGGGAAGCGTGCGGCACGATGAGGGACAGGAGCAAATCCAGGTATTTTAAAAACAAACAAGTTGCCAGAATCGAAGTAAAAGTTTTTAGAGTCCTGATGACGGAGCAGAGCGCAGGGCGCAGCCTATGGTAACGCAGCGTATGAAGCTTTGGTCGCGCATTGCAGAGGCTGCCGCCCTTAAATGCAATGAAATCCAGAGTTGGCGTGTCTCGCTCTACCTGGTCTGCCCTCCACTCAAACAGCTATCAGCTGAGGAGGTGGGGATAGGGGAGACCCCAGTTCCGCCGGCCAAACGTTCGTGCTCCAACTATTCTCACTTTTCTCACAAAGGCCAACTGCCATTCTATTCACAGTCATGTGACCCAGAACACAGACTGCAGGCCCCAAATGATTAGGACATGAAAACACCAACTTTCTAAATGTGTCTTTTTCAGAATTGTGACTTAAAATCCGATTTTATCATTTAAGAGGGTTTCAAATTACAATTCACTTGAGTGTAAACATGGCATTCATACTTGCTCCTAATCAAAAGTTATCGCTTATTAAATATAATAGGGTAACCCAGTGGGAGAGGATCATCTCACAGCAGTGAACATTAATTTAAGAGTTTTTTATTACCATGAAATGTAAAACTAAATGTCTGACTTTTTAAATGCACTGCACCTGCCCTATGAGCCATTTCCTACCTTTGAGGTGACATATGTGATAAGAAGAAAGGTTTAGGCCTAGCAAAAGGTTTATTCTGCCAGGCCAAAATGGCAGTTTAGAAACAGCACACAGGCTGCAATGTAGGCCTGAAGCATGGTTTAAAGGACCTATTGTGGGTGACACAATAGGTGCTGCAAGCCCACTAGTAGCATTTAATTTACAGGCCCTCACTACATGTTGTACCACTTTACTAAGGGCT
Source organism: Lissotriton vulgaris (assembly GCF_964263255.1). Taxonomy (NCBI): domain Eukaryota; kingdom Metazoa; phylum Chordata; class Amphibia; order Caudata; family Salamandridae; genus Lissotriton; species Lissotriton vulgaris. The sequence continues at coordinate 1,407,172,040 of NC_141693.1, read as the reverse complement.
TATAAGTACATTACATGTGTCAATCAAGTATTTGCACATTTTACCATTTTTAAACAAGAGAGCACAAGCACTTTACCACTGGGAAGCAATGGTAAAGTGCCCAGACTTCTAATGCCAACAAAAGTGAAGGCAAACATTTTGGTGATGACCCTGCAGTGGCGGCCATATCCAAGACTTGTCAAGCAAGAGGATTTGCGCATGCTATGGCCTTTTTGTGTATGCATCCTTTACAAAAATATCTAGTTACGGACAGCATTATTCAATCTGCACAGATGCAATTAACGTACTGCTGTTATACTGATGATGCTAATGGTGATGTTGTATTTTATCTTTTAATCAGAAATGAGGGAGAGAGAAGCTGCGATTCATTTGGCTTCCGGCCAAGAGAGGTATAATAAACGGGGAATGAATCACTTGTCCTGTATGTTACCAGGGTCAGGGTTTCTTGTCGCCTAAAAAACACTCATTCACGAAATAACTGTGGGTGCGGTATAACTGTTTTTCCGCGTGTTAGGTTACATGAAAAGCTTCATCATAGGGTCTTGGTTATGCTTCCCTCCACCTGGAGGAGAACCAACTGGTATTTACAGTAGTGATTATAGAAAGTGAGGGTGAGAGTGCAGTGTCATTAAAATTACCTCCATCTGTCGATCTTGGATTTATTGTGTCAGGGATGGGGTACAGGTAAAAACAAGGTGGTGATGGCATGATAGAAGAGCTACTGTTCTATTGCACCTGTTCGAAAACGTGGCTGGTCGACATTTTTCAGCCCAGGTGTGCCCAGTAGGGTCTGACAGCTTTCTTCAGGACCAAAGGAAAGCACGTTGTTAAGTAGTAACATGCATAGGTAAGTAATGCAATGACAATTCTTCTTTACTGCGCCTGTTGGCACACTTGCAAGTTATAGATTAAATTGTTTCTATAACTTAGCGGGCATGGAAGACGGCGTCAGCACAAGTTGCTTTTAGAGGACCCTTACAGAGGGAGTCTGACCGCCAGTGCCACGACGGAGCCCAACTACCGCCCGTAGCTGATGGTAACTGGTACATTTCAGAGTTTTTTTAACTTTATGAATAGCATAATTTGTATTACATTAGTAAACTCTTTATATATGTATTTTTGGGCCTGCTTGTATTTCATAGCATGTACTGTTCATACATATACAACATGCAATCTTCCTTTCCTGAGAATTCTTGCAAGTTATATTTGTCACTGCAATGGTGCTGTTTTCTACCAAGAAAACTTGTAAACTTCATGGTGTATCAATTGAAATCTCGTCAATATACCACGACCTCAATGGAATCAGAAGCCCATTCATAAAAAGGAAGGGGTCCCCTAAGTTCCTTCCCCATTGTGATTTTTTTTTTAAGTTTGTCGGGGAGTATTTCACTAGACTGCGGTCAACTCTAAAGCTAACAAAAAAACTTCTCTTTTTAAGAGCAACAGCTTCCTTGAAGGAAAGCCGGAGGCTATTAAAATAAAAAGTTTGCTTTTTTGAAAAGTGATCACAAACAGTTGGTCAACTGACCTCAGTGCTTCACTACTAATACTCATGAAGAGGTAGTTTTGATTGCCACCCATGATGATACAGAATGTTACTAACCAACCTATAAAGTATATCGGTCAATTCGTAAAATTATTTACTGGTCGCTAAAATACTGGTTGGAAATTGCGACGAGTTATTCGTACATCTGGCCCAAAAGCTGAGTGGAGCAAGCTGGATTTATTTGAAGATGTGACCACGCAGTCCAATACAGAGCTCAGAAACAGCAGTATGCCCTACCCTGAACCTGTACACAGAGACCCACGAGACACACTAGCGTGTTGTGTAATGCTGTCGGAAGTTAAGATTTATCTACCTTGAATGCTCCGCTCAGAACATATTTAAAGGTGTTAAAGCCTACACTGTACAGCTGTGCTTTGTCAGGGCAATAAGACAGGACGTGCGTCTGGTAATAAATCTCCCAAGAGTTTGATTTCACACCCTATTTACCATCCGCTAAACCGTGTCCTCTTTGAGCAAGTACTGCTGATGTTCCACACACACTCTGCCATTTTCTCTTGCTGCCCTTTGAGTGGATGTGTTCTTCCCTTGAATTAAGCGTCTTTACTACAGGCCATAACCCCATTTAAACATACCAATAGCTACAGCATTTCACTTCATTCCTCTAATAAATCAGAAATGCACGGTTCTATGAGGTGACTGCGATTAGTGGTTGTGTGCGGGATGTTTTCATTCCACTAAAGAAAGAACATGGTTTACTTTCTGCAGAGAAAGAAATACATTGACTGTCAAAAAAAAATGTGATCCGCATTTCTCTTTTTCAAAAAGAATTTCCTTGTTTTATCTATGGTTGAAAACATTTCTGCCTTACCTCCGATACTATTAACAGTACAAGTAAAACACTTCTATTATACGTGGGTCTGTATACGTTTGTCATTGCAGAATGAACAATTGTTATGCCTTAAGGCACAAGGTTGAGACATTATGACAAATTAAAGGATCAAGTCTAATTTGATCTTCCCTGATTTTTCTCCTAACATAGTTATCTTTGAAAGGGAAATCAGTTCAGTTCAGTTCGTCTTTATTCGATAATTTACAATCATAAAAGACACTATACATACATAAAAGTGTCATAAAAAACAGTTAAAACCCTAAAAGCATATATTTAATTCAGGATTAATACAGAATCAAACCGACAGTGTCTAAAAGCTAACTAAACACAATTATTAAAATAGATTTATCTAATATAATGTTTCCTACATTCATTCTCTGATCGGGAGCCAGTTTGGATTGTGACTCTCTAACACTAAGTTTAGATCCTCAGCAATCTCCAGATTTTTCCTCCTTAGTGCCCAGTCCCAAGAAAAGATTTCGCTACAGCAATAACAATGTCTGCACGCGTGTCCGATATCAGGATACGCATAGCCATCATGCAGGATCTAGTGCCAAGGTTGGAACATTTTGGCTTTAGCCACCTATGGCATGGGCCTTTATAAGCCGGACACACAAAGAGTATATGGATTATTGTCTCTTCCTGAGTATGGCAAAAAGGGCAATTGGCATTCATGCGTTTTTTCCATTTAGCAACAAAAGATCTTAGAGGGAGGGAACCCACACGGAATCGATGATATAATTTCCTTTCTCTATGCTTAGTAATCAAATTCCAGTGTGGTTCTGCTTTCAATGCAAACTTGTGATCGAGAAAGACACCTGTAAGCGAGGTGCTGCCCACTGTTGACAGGGTCTTTCTGGTGATCATATCCCAATACACATTTGTTAAATCGTTTTTATTGGGAAAAATATTTCCATTTGGATCATGCCACAATTGACCAAGACTCATTTCCTTCAGGTTGTGCTTGATCTTCTGTAGCCATTTGATTTTTGTAGATAGATCGGTACTCCTAATGTGCATTACTGCACTCGCATACAATGCTAATCCTGGGGGTGGTCCAAAGCCTCCTCCAATAGGCTAGGGGTCTGAAACCTGCAACCTCATCTAAGGAAATACAGCTCAAGTCTGAAAGTAAAGGCTTCATAGGTGTTGATTGTGGAAGGGCAGTCAGGGATCTCAAGAACTTATTTTGTGCTTGTACTAGGGGTAAAAGATTTTCGAACCCCCAAAGTTCAGCGCCATAAATAACGGAGGCCTTAATTATTCCCATTATAGATATCTACTGCTGGCCCTATGGCTTTTGTATGAGACAGTCGGTGTTCCTTTAGTAGGGCTTTGATTATGCCTTAAAACTATGACATCTAGATGGGAGGCCCAGTTCATCTTCCTACCCATAGTTACTCCTAAATAGGTGAATGTATCGCTCTGTTCCAATAGTACATTATCCAATACAACTCTACTCTTGACACATTTGTGCCTGTGCAATACCATGAACTTTGTTTTGTCCGCGTTTACCACAAGCTCATGGTCATTATAAAAAACTACAAGGGCATGTTGTAGAGAAAAGGAAATCACTACCCTGCATAGTGTAGCCTAGCACGGAGATTTAATTGGGACTAAATGGAGAGACTTTTAATCCAAGTGGACAAGGCGAGAGATAAAAAGGGCCTAGAATTGTGTCGGTGAACTAAGGGAAGGACACTGTTTTATATGGTCCTGGCCCCTGGCTCTGCTTCTCCTCTTGGGGGGTGGGGCAGATTTACAAGGAACTGTCGCATCTGCATAGATGCGTCAGTTTCCTTGCGCCAGTGTCAAATGTCCTTGCGCCACCATGGATGCTCTGTATTTACAATACAGTGCTCCATGGTGCAAAGATTAACTGATGCGTCAGAAATTCTGATGCATCTGTTGGCCCAAAACTCATGCATTGCGGGAGTTGTGTCGCAAGCACTATGCAACTCCAGCAATGTATTTTGAGACCTATGCTCACTGTTCTTTGTTTATCTTCTCTAAAAACTGTTCCATGGCCAATCAGATAAGGAAATACATCTGTTGTATTGTTATTGAGGCAATAATAACACAATTAGTAATATTATTGTTATCATTATTATTATTATTACTATTATTATTAATAGTAGTAGTGGTAGTAGTAATTGTAGTATTCAGTCGGTGCCTTTCTCATTTATATTTCTGAAATCATATAGTGCTCTCTGCCATGTGTAACAGGTATTCTGTCTTCCCCGTTTCGATTATACACTTGGAATACTTTTAGACTACTTGAAATGCAAACTACATCAAATTACATAAAGAATGAAATAGCGAGCACACCCTTCCATTACCAAGTGCTACAACTATAGGAATTTGATATTTTGCTTCGACTTGTGTAAATCCATCTGTGCTGCTTTAACCCTGTTTTAGAACAACTGTCTGCTGAAGTATATGCCATGGTGGTGGGTTGTCTTCCCCTTAACACAGCACCATAACCCTCTAGCAACTGCTCCTTTCAAAGTTTGAAAACAGCATAACATCCTAAACTTTCAAATTTGATTGTTTCTATATGACTTAGAATGGTAACGAAGCTAGGTCTCTCCCAAAGATCCTCAATTATACCCATGATGCCAACAGTTATTGTAAGGTGAAACATTATCTTGAAATCATACAGCCGTACCATCCTACTTTATTCTCAGAATGATTTTATCACAGAATATCGAGCATAGGAATATTGTGGTATCAGAATATCGTCGACAGAATTTTGCGGGACAAAATATTGAAAGGTAAGTCCATACAGAGCAAGAAAAGAATTACTATTCTTAACTCAACATTTGTGCATGGTACATATATGTGGAGTTATTTGTAGAAGATCCCCACTGATATACCTTTTGCTATTTCATCTTGGATATTCTGGTTATGATATTTCATGCTCTCGAGATTCCCATATTGATATTCTTGGGACCACCTCTTGGAGCATAATGAAGTGATAATGTACCTCATCCAGCATGGCAGTTAAAGAATGTTATAGAGTAGAGAGATAAATGACTAAGCTCCTTTAATTATTACCAAAGGCCCAGAAGATGGTGATTAGGTGAGAATTGTAACTGGTGATGAGACTTGTGTAAGAACCACTCAGTGAGTCCGCATAAATTAGTTGCTCATTATTTTCAGAGTTACTTAAGTGAAGTCGCAGGAATAGACAGTCCAAAGCATCAGCTTTGGTAACCTTGACATTTAAATAAGGTTTTGAAATAGTTACCAAGCTTCTTAGGATGATGAACCTCAAAAATAACCTTAGTTTTCCTCCCCTAGGCCCCATACCCTAAGTCTTCTTAAGCCTTTGAGCCGCCCAAGACTCTGCCTGAGCACTGTGTCAAGGCACTGAGACCAATCACAATGCTCCATTGGAGCATTGTGATTGGCTTAAGGTTGTGACCTTGACTGCCTGCTTCCTGTTCCGACCTGGAGTCGGACACAGGGGAGCAGGCACGAAAACACGGGACCCAGCAGCGGCGGCGGAAAGGTAAGTTTTGTTTATTCTTTTTTTTATGCAGCCCGTGGCCGTACACACCCCCCTTGTACTCGCCCCCCACCAGTGAGCAGTGCCGGCCGCCCCTGAGTTTATTTGTTTTCTAAAATGTCTGCATCTATGTATGTGACCATCTCTTTTTCATGCTTAGTAGACTTTAATCTTGGAAGAAGAATTTGAATAAAGAACATCTATATAAAGACCTACTGAATGGATTACAATTGTTGCGAAATTGTATTCATTGTTACTTTTCTTTGAGTGGAGTGCTGGATCATTGTATTGTGTTGTAATTTGTGGGACTTTCCCTTGGAAGTCTAGGGGCATTGAGCTTCAGGTCCTTAGCACCCTGTTTTTGACATTACTCAAACCATATTATTGATAGGTGCAGTCATCATCGCCCCATACCCAGTGTTTTCCTTTGTTTAAGGATAGGGGTGATGTGATCATATATCTTGCATTTCTGGAGAAGACGTGCTGTAGCTTCAAAGGGATGCCAGTGTGGAGTCAGGAATGCCATGGATTAGGTCATTATCACCAACCAGATGCAAATGTACAAGTGCTTGCACAGCAGTGCTGAACTCGATTTCTGGAAGAGGTGATAAAAGGCAGCCTGATTTGGGTCACAGTGGACCCTCACAATATACCAGTTTCATTAATGATAGCTGTGTCACTTTTGTCTTCTCGCAAATGACAATCATTTGGACATATTTCTGGAGGACTTACACTTACATTGAAATGATCAAGGTAATAATTTAAATTCTTTTTTGAATGATGTATTCTTGCCTTGTATTTAAAAAGGATATATTCCTGTCTACACTCTTTCCATTAGCAGTATATTTTATCTCATAATTGGCAAATCAGTATGCCAATATCTCTAGCAGAAGCAGATATGAAACATGTAGTCCATCCATTTGCTGATTCAGCAATCTCTTTTCTGTGGAACACTGAAAGATGTGAGATTCTGTAAAAGCCCTAATAATGAGGTTTAGTGTCCTACATTTTGTTTAACTGTATTTTTACTACTATCTTTTCTCTCGGCGTATACTGATTTTAATTGTACTTTTTCAGTTTGAGTGAGATTGAACGGTGTCATGATTCCTCTCAATGTCGACAATATGCAAATTAACTGAGAATTCAAAAACTATATAGAATAAACAAGTGGTAAACAAGTAGAGAAATCAGTAACAGACTGTGGTGGCTCTGACTGAGTGCATTGCTTCGAAACAGGATAAGGGAGACTGCTTTGAAACAGGATAAGGGAGAATCTGTAACACGTGTCTTACATATGATACGACTGCTGTCCATTTAGCGAAAGCGAAACGTCCTACAGCTGAGCTCCTCTTCACTCTCTACCTACCTTCTTCCTGGGTAAGTCTTTCACCCCTTATATCCTGCTTCATGAGAAGGTCTTTACACAATTCAACAGAATCCTGATAACATCACATAAAACGTTCTTCTTCTCTCTCCTTCTTCTACGTGTTCAAGCATCAGACTGATTTGCTTTGGTCCCCGTAGAAAGAAGAAAAGAAAGCCAAAAATAAGTGGGCTCCCAACTCGCCTTACTTTTCTTTCCCTCCTTTTCCACTGTCACTTTAGTCTAATCTGCAACTCCACATTTCTTTGTCTATTTCTCTGCCCTCTTTACTTCAGAAACCTAAACTACTGAGGTATACTCTCTTCCCGCCTTGCCCTTTTTTTTTGCTCCTGCCTCTCCTTGTTAGTATTGTGCTTATTTCGGTCCCCTTCATGTACATTAATGGTGCATATGCCCCTTCTCTTCTATTTGTGCAAGAATCATGCTTGTTTTCTCTCCCCTCTTTTTTTGAGATTCTTGTTGGACCCTTGTAAGAGCCACTGCTTTACTAAGCCCCTTTTATCAGATTTCTTCACCACACTCTTGGTGCCCTTGTGTCGCCCCAAGAGACCAACCCCTTATTCGATTCCCCCTGCACAAGCTATGTTCCTCCAGGAATGTCTCAGGAGCTGAGTGAAGGTCTGGTCTGGTTGCAGACTAAGAGACACTCTATTGAAGAGCCTTGTGTGCCATCCCGTCTGCCGCCTCCTAATGACTCCTCACATTGGACCTCCCATGGCCTTCAAATCCTAGGTTTCAGCCAGGGCTCAGGGAAGTCTCCTCAAGGTGTGGCCATCCGTTGCCTCATCTCTGTCTTCCTGTCTTCTTCTTGTTTCCCCTCTCTTACTGTATTTTCTTGCCTGGACCTTTCCTCCTAATTTTCCATGGTGTCCTGGAAGCATCCTGAACAGAGTCCTCTGTGCGTATATACTCTTTCTCTCTGGTCTTCTCTTTCCAGTTTTTTCTCATTAAGTCACATTTATGTCTTTAGTTTTTCACGGCCTCGGGTTCTGTTCTATTCCAGCGTACCTGACAAAGAGAGAAGCTATCTACCAGTGCAAATAGGTCCTCCTCCTCACATAGACATATTACAACCCATCACAGCAAAAACTAAAATTATAATTGGTGGGTCCATACATTACCAGAATTCACCAAATAATGCTTCCATTTCAGCACCCTTAGTTAGCGCACACATTGCAGACATCCAGAATGCCACCTTTTTTCATTGATCTTTACCCATCCTAGTAGAAATCAGCAATACTTATAGCCCACCAGGGAAAATGATCAGGGATTCCAGCGGTAATGGAAAATGATTGCCCTATTATCTTGATTAAGCTGATGGAAGGAACAGGAATCAAGCAATTATAAACCTGCCTGATGGAAAGGAAGGCTTTTGACTTCAATTACAGAGGTTTCCAAGTAGAATAGAGTACCCAGGTGCTGGTGTGATATATTTGGATTATTTGCAGTTGGGGATGGATGCTGATCATGATGGGGTAGCACTGCAGGGGCCTTCTGTTACGACCCTGTCATCAACATGAACCCTATACTCATCTCCCTTTGAATTCAAACTATTTCATCCTCTTTTCTTGAAATAACCCTCTTCAACAGCTACTCCTCATCCTCTTCTCCTCTTCCTTCTAACTATTCCATATTCATCACGTCCCCTGTCTTTTCCCCACTCAAAATCTCAAATGTGATCTTTGTCGTAGTGTCATTAGCCACTCCTGATACCTTTGTTTGCACAATGCATCCGAAATCCAAGTCATTTATCCGTTAATCAGAAAAATGTCTTTTATCAATCTATTCACTCTCTTTGGATTGTGTGAATTTGTTGGTGAGTGGTCCTATAAAACCCCAAGACAATTTGCAAACACCAGCAAATAGATTGTCCCTATTTCCTGTCCACACATAGTTTCATCACCACCCCCCTTTTCTAAATCACACATAGTTTACTGCACCTTCCGTTTAAACGTTTTTTTAAAACTTCTCTAACGGCCTCAGATTGCACATTCAGAAATCGAATTAGCTCTATGTCTCCTGCCTTGAACGATAGTTCCCTATCACATTAGCGTTCTAATTCCTTTCACCCAGTTCTTTCATGGAACAAATGACATCAATTACACTTTTTCTCACCCCGCACTCCTAACGCCTACCATCTGCAGTGGTGGAACTCTTGTTCTCACCACCTTCATATTTCGACTGCTATCAACAGAAAACAATCCTCACATCTACATATAGCGCCAGTCACCAATGTACTTATCTTAATTAAAGGCCTTCCCAAATGTACTTTACAGCCTAACTATACCACTATACTTCTCACGGCTTTGGGAGACATAACATGTTCTACACACACAAATTCAATTGTTCTGCCAACAATACTAATTATAAGGATTCCCTACCTCTACTAGTTTAGGCCATCTACATTTATCTGAATTCCCTCAGAACAAATACTGCCACGGCCTCGTGAACATCTTGTGCCTCACACAAATCAGGCTCCTTCCCTCACTGCTCCCATCACCAATCGGCAAGAATTGAAAATATAGTATTCAGTGAGAGGTCTACTCTCTTCTGAGTGAACTCTCCTCTTCATTAAACAATTTGTCTAGGTTTAGAGTGCCAGCATGCGGACATAAAAACTGTTACGTCTGTCCTTGCCAAGAGATGTCCATCTCAGAAACGTCGACGTCGCCCTCTTTCTGTGCATATGACAACTCGAGAAGTGAGCAGGTCTGGGAGCTGGTGTCTGCCACTTTTCCTCAGCAATGTTGGCCAACTAGACCTGACATCTCACCGTTTCTTAGCCCACCCCAGGCAAGGTACATCCATTGACAGATAGCCCTCAGATCTGAGCTGGACTGAGTGGCCCGGACCACCGAGACTGGGTAGACACCGGGAAAATTATTGATCCGTGGACCTACGACGGTGAAAATCACCACGCACAAACAGCTGGGGACGAAACTGGGAAACGGCGTCGCCTGTGTAAAAGAATGTGCATTCTAAGGCTATTTTATGTTTATGCATACATCTATATGTTCATTCTTGAGAGTCTGTACTTATACCTGTATTGTGGAGGCCTGCACCCATTTATTAGCAGTCGACGCAAACTTGGTGACATTGGCGCTGATTGTGGAAAGGGGCGACCACTCGGTCCCCCCGCACGTATGGCAGAGTACCACGATCCCCCCGGGAAGCCATCTTGGGCGGGAGGCGTGTCTCGGCTGGTATGCCCGAAGCGGCGTAGCCGGGGCGCGCTTTTTCCCGCCCTAGAGTGGGCTGGCCTAGACACTGACGCGGCTGGCCACGCCCTCGGGGCAGGCAGGGGCGGGTTTACGCCCGCCCTGAAGACGGATAAAAGGGGACGCAAGACCAGAAGGCATCCTCTTGTTCCTGTGCTCTGAAGCTGCACCTCCTCGCTGCACGTGAGCTCGAGACGGAACGAAGAGCCAATTTTGAGCGTTGTAATCTTTCTTTTGTCTTACAGATACTCTGTCGGAGAAATGCCCAAGAAAGGTGGAAAGAGAATGACGACTGAACAGATGCTTCGGGTCCTCATGAAGGAGATGACCGAGCTGAAGAAGCGGGTGGCGGAGAGAGAGGGGGAAGGGGGGCCGGAACGTCCTTCGGCTGGAGCAGCCCCAGGAGGGAGAGCCAAGAGGCCAAGGAGGGGACCAGCTGGGGGAGACGTCCCGGTTCCCCGTACCCCGCTCGAAGCGCCAACCCCAGTACCCGTGGAGGGGAATCCGATTCCCGTGGTGGTCACCCCGGTGTCCAATGAAGATATGCCGCCCGAGCTGGCAGCACAACTTGCAGCGTGGTTGGGCGAAGGTAGTGAGGGCGCCACGGCTGTCGACGCGCAGGCGCTGATGAAGCAACTGCGTGAGAAACGGGAGGCAGCCAAGGTGTCCGCGCCGGCTGCAGTAGTTGACAAGCCACAAGGGACGATTACGACCGCAGAGGCAGCGTCCGGTGCAGGTAAGCGGCCATTGCCGATTGTGAGGGATGAGTCAGCACCCTCTCGTAGAGAAAGGTTGGGTCAACATGTGCCTTTGGCAATTAAAGAGAAGATTTGGGCGGGGGAATATGTGAACATCTTCTCGTTGCTTGTTGATCATTATGAGGTGGAGCATGTTAAGGGCCAGAAAGACCTCATGCATCCGAGTGTTTGGCGTGCAAAAATGGCCGCCTTTAAAGTGAATGAGAATATTGGCAATTGGGGCAAAGCATGGGGGATTTTTACGTCGATCTTAGGGGAACGTAGGCCCGAGTTGCTTTCCGAGTTGCCGACCTATCAGTCGCGAATCATGGGGTACTCGACGTCACACCAGGGTAACCATTGGTTCTGCTACGATAATCTTTTTAGAAAGGCTAAAGAGCATAATAAAAGCTTAACCTGGGATTGTTACGATTCTTTGACATGGGATAAAATGAAGGAGACAGGTATGTTGAAAATGCCATTGGTAGGGGGTAATGTTGGCGAATCCTCCCGCCAATATGCGGGGACGCCCTTTCGATCAGGTACGGGTACCGACGATTACTCGAGACCTGCCAGCAATACAGGGAAAAGGGGGTTCTGCTGGAATTTCAACAGAGGTAAATGTACTAGGCCCCAGGGATCGTGTAAATTTAAACACGAATGTAGTGGGTGCGGGTCGTCCCATCCTGAGTCCACGTGCAGAGCCAAAACGGGTGATAATGGGGGTAGAGGAGGCGCCAAACAGGTCTAACATAGTCCGAGGGGCGCCTTTACCTACCCCGATTGATACCTTGGCAATGATTCCCTGGCTCAGTGAATACCCGGATCGTACTTCTGCTGGGGTGCTGCGGAACGGGTTTTCGTATGGTTTCCGCATCCCAGTAGGGGACTTTCAGGGTGTGGAGAAGTGTAAAAATCAACTTTCGGTCCTGCAGCATACGACCGTGGTACAGGATAAGAACCGGAAAGAGGTTACTCGAGGTCGGGTTGCCGGCCCGTTTAGTGTACCCCCGGTGCAGAGTTTTGTTTGTTCTCCTTTAGGGGTGGTCCCCAAGAAGGACCCGGGTGAGTTCCGACTGATTCATAATTTATCAGCTCCACGTGGTCTTTCTGTAAACGATGCAATAGACCCAGAAGTGTGTTCGGTGCGGTACGCATCTTTCGATGAGGCCGTAGCCATTTTGAATCGCCTGGGGCCCGGGGCGCTGATGGCGAAGTCGGATATCGAGTCAGCGTTCCGATTGCTCCCGGTACACCCAGACGACCAGCGTCTCCTAGGTTTCATGTTTCAGGGTCATTATTACATGGATAGGTGTATGCCGATGGGGTGCTCTATATCTTGTGCCTATTTCGAGAAATTCAGTAGTTTTCTACAATGGGTCTTCACAAAGAGGACGGGTTTCCAACATGTAATGCATCACCTTGATGACTTTCTGTTCCTTGGGGCAGCCGGGGGTCTCGAATGTGGCCAGGCCTTGGCCGAATTTTGTGTATTAATGAAGCAGTTTGGTGTGCCATTGGCACCAGGTAAGACGGTGGGTCCTGCGACTTGCCTCGAGTTTCTGGGGATCGAGTTAGACTCCAGTGAGGGTTGTTTTCGTTTACCAGCTGACAAAGTGGGGAAGTTCAGGGCAGCCCTGCAAATGTGTATAAATGGATCTAAAGTTACGCTGCATCAATTACAGCAGTTGGTGGGACAGTTGAATTTTGCCCTGAGGGTTATACCGATGGCCCGCCCCTTTTCCCGTTCAATTGCCCAAGCTATGGTCGGCCTAAAGGAGGGTCATCATCGCACGAGACTATCGGCTGAGGTCCGCCAGGACATGCGCATTTGGTTAGCATTTCTGGCGGATTTTAATGGTCGAGTCGTCTGGAACAAACCGGCCGTGTCCTCTGAAGAGCTGGGGCTATGGACAGATTCGGCAGGTAGCATAGGTTTTGGTGCCATCTTCGGCACAAAATGGTCGGCACAAAGATGGCCGGCATGGTGGCATGACAATGGACTGACAAGTAATATTGCTTTCCTGGAACTTTTCCCCATTTTGGTGGCCCTAAGAACCTGGCCCGAAGGGTTCAAAGATCACTCTGTGGTATTTTGGTCTGACAATATGACCGTGGTCGAGTGCATCAATAGCCAGGCAGCACGATGTAAACTGATTTTAAGACTGCTCAAAGAAATTGTTTTACTGTGTATGCAACTGAATGTGCTATTCAGAGCAAAACATGTCCCGGGGGTAATGAATCAGGCGGCTGATGCACTGTCTCGTTTTCATATGCAGGCTTTCTCGGGTTTCCTTCCCACAGCGGACCCAGAGCCGGCACCCTTTCCCGAAGCTCTCTGGTCTCTCGGTGCCCCGAACTTCGTCACCTCGTGGGAGAGAGCCTAGCACCAAGGACAAGGAAGGCATATGAAGGGGCGTTTCGGTCCTATTTAGCCTTTTTGGGGACTGATAGAGAGGGGCTTTGGGGCCACGAGGAATGGGTAGTGAATTTTCTGATGTCCTTACGTAGGGCTGGGAAATCGGTGGCTACGGCCCAGAGGCATCGTGCTGCCATTTCCTTTGTTGCCAGGGCTCATGGTATCCAGGACCCGACAGCGTCTTTCGTTGTACAGAAAGCGCTGCGTGGGTGGCAACGCCTTGAGGGTCGCAGAGTAGATGAGAGGCGCCCGATAGGTTTGGATAGGTTGGCCCAGTTGTTGGCCACACTCCCTGCCACATGTTCATCTCAGTTTGAGACGGTGTTGTTCCGAGCCGCTTTTACGCTGGCATTTCATGGAGCGATGCGGGTAAGCGAGCTGGTGGCAAGGAACAAACGGGATGTGACAGGGGGTTTGTGCCAGGAACACGTTCAGATCAGAGGAGAGACAATGACTGTCTCCTTTGTCAGGTCCAAGACCGATCAAGATGGGATGGGTGACTGCATAATCATACGCAGGATTCCCGGGTCCTCCATGTGTCCGGTAAAGTGTTTAGAAGACTACCTAGCACGAAGGGTGGCATCATGGGGGGGGACCTTGTTGAGACACGCGGACGCCACCCCACTGACGAAATTTCAGTTTCAGCGGGTGCTTGCGATGTCAATTGCCGCTGCGGGCTTGAACCCGGGCGAGTTTGGGACCCATTCCTTTCGGATAGGGGCTGCTACGGAAGCTACAGCTAGGGGTCTTAATGTTGAACAAGTGAAACGAGTGGGGCGTTGGTCCTCCAAGTGTTATAAGAGGTATGTGCGGTTGCACATGTTGTGAAGCTGTAATGATGTACTCACGCTTCTTGTCTTTGTTTGGTTTTCAGTTGCGCAAGCCTACGAGGCGGGGCGGACTATGCAGTCGACCCAACACCGGGCCAGCGGTCAGACATCACCGGCTGTGAAGAAGGAGGTGTGGGTCGTGGGCCACTCATACGTGAGGCGTGCCGCGGACGTATTCAAAGCAGGTGACATGATTCACGTAGCTGGGGAATACGGGTACAGGGTGTCCTTCTACGGAAGAGGCGGGCTCTGTATTGACCAGTTTCAAGCATTTTTCGAGGGTTTGTTAGGGCGGACGAGGTCACCGCCGTCTATAATCATAGTGCATCTAGGGGGCAATGATTTGGTCACCACCGGTAGACGACTTCTCCTGGAGGCAATGCTTTCCACTGTAAGTTGGTTGGCGAGGAGAGTTCCGGGGTGCACAATTGCGTGGTCCCATATGATACCACGAAAGGTGTGGCGAGGGGCTATTTCTGTTCCTGCTTTGAATCACTCTGTGAGAAAGCTTAATAACAAAGTGAGTAGGTTGTTCCGTTCCAGGACATTGCATTCTATTTCGCATGGCTGTATTAATGATGACAGTATGTATTTGGGGGATGGTGTGCATTTGTCTCGGGTGGGGAATGAGTTACTCATAGGAGACTTCTTAGCATGGTTAAAAACGTTAAAACATGACCTTTAGGTAGGAGCTTTGTGGGGGGTCCGGATAGCCGGTCAACTATCCGGCCTGTGGCGGTAAGGTCATGATCGGTGAGCACTAATTGGAAGATCCCTATGAGTGGGCGTCACCCAACACGGATGGGAGCGCTCGGGAGAGGTGGCCATTGGCCCCTCAACGGGGAGGCGGTCCCTTCTAAGGATGGGTCGCCGAAAGAAAAGGAAAGGCGGTCAAGGCCCCTTCCTGTGTAGGAGGGGTTACAGCCCCCTCCTGGGGAATTTCCCGGGGCCAGTGACGTCTGCGACGGCAGATGTGGTAAGTTGTGCGGGGTTTGGGGGGGGGGTCTACGCTACCTTGTAGATACCTCACACGAGTCCTCGAACGACCTTTAAGTGGCGTCGAGTTTTATTGGTGCCCCCGTCAAGTCAAAGGGAAATTGGTAGTTGCACTTGAGGTACGCCTCAGTGCTGTCGCCCCTCACAAGTAGGGGGGGTATTTCTGGTTAGGGATCTTGACACCGGTTACGACCTTGCCGTTGGCCCTTAAACGTTAGGATGTACAATTTCATAATTTCAAGTAAATGTTTGTAGGATGTTAGTTCGGCTAGGAGAACCTCTGTATTAGAGAATCTGTTAAGGTTAGCCAAACATCGCAATGTGGTAATGAAATTGTACATAATATGAAAATGTTGATTTAATGTTTTAATTTTGTTTTAATAAATACGGCCGGGAGGGTCACTCCCTCCCTCTTCCAAAAAATTCAAGAACTGTTTCCTGTTTCCCTCCTTTGGGGATTGTGTTGAGAGGGGGTGGCGGGTATCTCAGCCATATTATAATCTCCTGTACGTAAAAGTGGCCGTATGTAAAAACGCGGTAAGTAGGCGAAATAACACCTTGAGTGGAAACATTCCAAGGTGGTGATTGGGGGGTGGCCGTTGGATGGCTTTTCCACTTCCAAGATCCACAGCCCCTCTTTCACGGTTCTCCGCTTATTTATGGGTTACCATAGGAACACTGAGTTAATATAATTTCATAGTTGTATAATAAGCCATTTTATTGATTATCTGAGCAGTGAACATGAGCAACTCAAGGACGTCGACATATGAGGTCCTGTAATTATGATGCAGAGCAGAGCAGATCTCAGAAATCGTAAATATCATGTATTTCGTGAGATGCACATATTCTACACATGAAACTTGTTCGCATCTTCGTCCAGGTATGGTGGGCAATGGGTCGAGCCGATAGGGAGGGAATCTATTTAGCTGTTGGTATCGAGGAGAGGTTTGGGGCCAAGGTCGTCTCCAGGAGATCAGGGCCTCTTCGCCGCTCCCTTGGTCCTTAGCGGGTAGTGTGTGTATGGGGCGAGGGGGGTTGGGACTACCTCCTTGGGATGGGCCTTGCATTGATACTTATCATTTACACCTGCAAGTCGCGGATGGGCCAAAGCGTTTAAAGAATTGATAACGTCAACTTACAAAACTGCTTTCTAAAGAGTCTAAAACTGGACTGAGAACATACTTCCATTCCATAAACACCAGCTTCCTGCTAAAAGCCGTATTTCGACAAGGTGCAGTTACAGGCTGATAACGAGATAGTCTTTATAGAAAACTGAATGCGGGCTATCTCGGGACAGGCTCCTAGCGAGTGAAAAGCAGGCAGGTCTTTTCGTGACCTCGGTATACACTAATTGGTGACATAAATTCTCAGTGCGAAAAGAGGTGAATTTAGAAACAAAGTTTGACAAGAAAAGTGAGAACGACGTTTTCACACAGAAGCTTGTGAAAGGCCTCGACGGGGAACAAAAGAGTTGTGTCTATATTTGAAGTACTGACGCTGCCTGATTTCTCGTTTGTTTTAGGGCACGCAGCAGTTTCTTTTAGTTGCTAAATGCCATCTAAGATGTGGTGACTGTTTTTAAGGCCATCATTAAGCCAATTTATAATTCAAACATTGTGCGATAAAAAGAAATGCGACTCTCAGTATCCTGCAAGAAAGGGATGCATTCCCAGGAAAATAATAGGGTAGCTGACAGCTATAAATTGTGTCCTCAAACAGCGAACACATCAAACTAAGGAGCAGATGTGATTTCAATGGTTAGCACCATTTTAAAAATATCTCCAAGATTACAACAATCTCTGTACATCATATATGATGAAATATTTATTTCGAGCACAATATTGGTGGAATAATTGTTATTATTTAGGAGATATTTCACTATTCATTTTTACAAACATCCTACAATTTATTAGAAAGTTACATATACCAGTTAACAAATAAGACCACTAGAGGTAGGGTTCATCAAAAGTACCTGACAGAAACAAAAAAAACAGCTGTAAGAGTCAATAGAATATAACAATATAAAGCAAGCAAATATCCATCTATAAAAAACTCCTAAGGTAAAAAAAACATGGTATCGCTAGATTACTACGACATATTCACCACAAACCCCAGTCCTTTTCGGTTGTGCACCTACCAGAGTGGGAATAGTAATGAATTGATGGCAGGAAGGTGAAGGGGAAGGCTGGAGGAGAGGGAGAGGGAGACAGTTGGGAATGTAGCTCTTCTACTCAGCAGGATAAAGAGGACATACTGTCTCCAAGGCATGCGTTTACAGCGTGGTCATTACAACACATGCGTTTTTATCACGCATGCATTACCACTTAAATGTTTACCACACATATATAGCTTTACCACAGATCCTTTACAACGAAAATGTTAGGGGTATATTCACAAGAACTTGTGATAAACATCACCAAAAAATGCTAACACAACTTTACACATCGCAGCCTATTGCGAGAAAATAACTCTGTGTCAACCTGGAATTCACAACAAGGCGGTACCATGTGATAGTCTGCCGAAACCGCGGCCAATATCCGCGATACAACCACCTCGACGGAGATAAAAACATAAACCACAACACAAAAATAGTGCAATGAGCCCATTCGCAATGAGGAAAGCAGAGATAAGCCCCGCCAGGCCCACGACACACATGGCAGGCGGGGATAAGCACAAAAAAAGCCTGAAAAAGAAAGACAAACCAAACAGAAAACAACCGCCAAGCAAAATGGAGGCAACCCGAACCAGTATACAACCCCACAAGTCCCATTGGAAACAAAACATTGCACATGACAGGCCATCTTGGACAAGGTGAATGCAGCCTGAGAGTGGAGGGAGGTTAATAGAAGAAAACCAGAACATCCGGAATGATGCGAAACGCCCAAACAACAGGAATGCACACCGGAGGTGGGAGTCCAGCGCTACACCAGGATCTGGATGACATGGAGGAAATGGTGTCCACAACATCAGTCTGGAGATGGTGGCAGGACGCGGGGAACAGAAACTGCCAAAAACAACAGACACAACAGCAACAGGGAGCGGAATCAGCAGGGACGGGGGGACAGGAGGAGATGACCACAATGTGCCTGCAGCACCCCCGGCTGCTGGTCCCCAGACCCGTCATGCCTGCCCCAGCGCACCAAAGAGGCTCCACTCACCTTCCCACACCGGCGTGTGTCAAAGAGGGCCCACCACATGCCGGTGCTAAATCCATGTGTAAGAACAGCAGGAGTAAACCCATAGACCACATCGGGATGGGTGTGAAGTATGAACAATTACAATTCCCAACAGGTATTCAATTTGAGACAGTTAAGTAATGTATGCAGTCTGCATTACATAAACAAGAAACAAGGAGGCTCATATGGTTTGAAAGCTTGTTATTCACCATATTAAAAGGAGGGTCTTAAACATGGAAATACAGTTAAACAGCACTGTACAGAGAGAGGGAAGAACAGCCACGATCTGTACCGGTGAACCGCCGGTATCTGATACTGCCGGTGGTGTAGCGTGCTAACAAAACTAGCCATACCTGAATAAAGCAATGCGGCCATCATTTCTCCCCTCCCTCACCGACTGACACTTCATATCCAGGTAATTTCCTCAAACGCAGGACCCTTCACCTCCCCTTCCAAATTACTCCGGCATTTCACAATTATGTTTCCCCCACAGACGCCGCAAATTCAGACGTTGCCTGGGCGTCCAGTGACTCACGGGATCTACACGACGTGATCTAGTACACCTTCACTCTTAACCTCGCGCCGCGCTTAGTCTATAAGTGTCGGAGTAACTTTATTTTGCCTGCCAGTCCCTCACGTTCCCTTTGATATCGCTCACACGTGGCAGTACCTTATTTACTCGGTGCCAGCGACGATCGTTTGTACTGTGTCATATGACCATTCACCCCCTCACGCTCCCCTTGATATCGCGCACACGCTGCATCACTTCATGTACTCGGTGCCAGCGACGATCGGAATTATTGTGTCTCATTAACTTGTTGTTATTCATCCCCTCACGCCGCCCTATCACAACTTTCCACGAATTGATAGCGCCATTCTGTGGCATTTATTTTTATTTATTTATAGTCTTATAGCGCGCCTGAATCAGCCCCGGAAGGGTATCTCTGCGCGTAGCTTCTGCATGAGTTGGGCAAACTGTGATGAGGGGGATGACAGAGAGAATGGCCAAATTATTCTTGTGCGAACAGGTGAGCATTGCGACACTTATCCTCCATTCCACCTATCACCTCGCCCCTATAGCTAATAGTTCATGATTTTTTCACACGCCTACCAGGACCACTCACCTGTCCCTCGCACTCCTCACCACATCTTACACCCAACCCGCCTCCCCCACGCCCTCCTCCTCTGGCACTCGCCCCTGTTGAGTTCGCCACGTTTGCGAATGTGCGCCTTCTATCCCCCCTTCCTTTCCACTCCCCCTTACTCAATCCTTTGTTCCCCCCAGCACTGCCTGACATCGACAACCCTGTCCTGATGATGATCCCGACTCACAGGGATCGAAACGCTGTCGACATCACAGCGCAATTTTAGAGCGCATCTTTACGTTTTGTGCTCCTGTAAAACTGTTTGTTCAACGATTTAAGTGAATTTAACTTAACCCGGCGGAGCCATCACTGTATTACTTTCTTGTCACTTTGCCCCGTTCACTCTGTTTACTCTCAGCACTTGCGTCTTCACGTTTCACTAATTGTATATATTCTTCACTCACCCAGTGCCCTGGGGTTGTCACATGATTCTCTCTGTACAGTGCTGTTTAACTGTATTTCCATGTGTAACACCCTCCTTTAATATGGTGAATAACAAGCTTTCAAACCATATGAGCCTCCTTGTTTCTTGTTTATGTAATGCAGACTGCATACATTACTTAACTGTCTCAAATTGAATACCTGTTGGGAATTGTTATTGTTCATACTTCACACCCATCCCGACGTGGTTTACTCCTGTTGTTCTTACACATGGATTTAGCACCGGCATGTGGTGGGCCCTCTTTGACACACGACGGTGTGGGAAGGTGAGTGGAGCCTCTTTGGTGCGCTGGGGCAGGCATGACGGGAATGGGGACCAGCAGCCGGGCGTGCTGCAGGCGCACAGGGACGCATGCCCCACCACGTTCGGCGCAGGACTTGTGGTGAGCTGAGAGGCGCTGCCCTGGCCGACGCATTGTCTATTCCAAATTAGAATCACAACCAGTGCGACAGGCTTTTTGTTCACACCCCTACGCAGACCTGGTGTATGCAGGTCCAACCCACAACGCATCCGCATGCAGGGGCGGACGTAACATGTGACATTTCCGTGTTCTGCCCCACACAGGGGACATGGTAGCGTACATTGGCCACTACACTCCTTGCACCAGCAGTTGATCTCCACATGGCCATTTCTATGGTTTGCACTCTGTGGTCTGTCCTGCACCTCCACGCCACACCTGGCATTGGGTAGGTCCTCATTCCTTAGTCACTTGACAGTCTTGCACATGCCTGCTCCATGCTTCTCCTCACATTCTGCTATTGTGTGTCTGTGGTGGCATGCCGTGGCTGGGTTGTAGGCATTGCAAGGCCGGATCCCCAATGGAGTTGTGTTGTTGTTTCTGGTCGGTTGGCATATTGTGTGTCATGTTGAATGTAGTTGTGCTGCGTGCTCATAGGCAGTGTCGTGAGTCGCATGCCTGTGGGCTCAAGATGTGTGGTGTGTTTATTTTGGACTTACCATCGGGCACTGCATTTCCATGTGTGCCATCCTGGGAGCACTGGGTAATCATGGACTGTCGGAGATGTGAGTTTCATGCACTCTGCCTTGGGAGTCCGCCACAACAGGGGGACATGTGTGCAGTTGATTGTCCCTGACACATGAGGGAATCCAGCTATGGCGTAGGGGCCTTGCTTGGTCATCAGCTGCTCCTACGCAGTGTGCAAGACGTGGGGGTGCTGTGCTACCAGGCTGATGTTGTCATCCAGGACATGTGTGATGACCTTTGATGGGGCTGGCTGTGTGACTCCTCCAACTCTGGCAGTTGTGGGTTTGATGGTACCAGAGGCTCTCATGTGCTGCACAGCCGGCAGCTTTGTCTGTGGAGGGATAATGATTGTCCGCTGGGTTGGGACTGTCAGCAGGTGGGGCATGTGGTTCAGGATTCGGGGGATGGTTGTCCTTTTGGGCCTGTAGTGGGCAATGTCCTCCTCTGGCTGCCACTGTGGTGTTCCTGGGGGGGGCGGGCGGGACATGTCCTGGTGGCGATGGCGGGCCTGGTGTGGTTGCGGTGGGTGTTGTGGTCCTCATGGGTATCCGCATTGCATGATCATTGTCTCCATGGCACATGTGGGTCTTCTGGTGTGGCTCTTGGCTGGGCTCCCTTTTATGCAGCAGTTAGTTATCCTACTTAACACCAGCAAAAGGCAGGTGTTAATTCCCTGGTGCTACGGTGTCTTATTGCCTGTTTTTGGTTCGCTTTGCAGATATGGAAGTTCATTGTGAAAGTGGTGTTGCGGTTTTTTCATGTGTTTTTGCACAGGAACGCCCTCTCATTAGGGTTAGTTGGTGGTGTTCACCATGGAGATGCATTTTGGGGCAGTTTTCATAGGAATACTGGCGATGTGTTAAGGTGGGTATGAATCGGAGATAAGTCCTTGTGAATATCCCCCTAAGTCTTTTACAAGTAACTATAAATTCTTTATAGAGGTATACCTGTATATCGGTGTGTGTGTCTACCTGTAAAAGAGTTATACTTTCATTGTAAAGACATGCATGATAAAGGCATAAGGCAGTGATGTCATCAGTGATGTAATTTGAGATGTCATCAGTGATATCACAGACCATGTCATGAGTAATGTAATATGTGACATCATCAGCAGTGCATTGCAGGGGCACGATATATAGTTAGCTCTACTAACTATAATGGACGAATTGCTCTAGTTTTATATGAGTGAAATGTCCAACTAACTATAATGTCCCTGAAACCTATGTTTTTTTAAGTGAATTTCGAAGGATTTTGAACTGCTAATTTCCAACTATATTGTGCCTGAAAACTATGGTTTCTTCAAGTGAATTTCATAGGTTTTTTAAACGCTAATTTCCAACTAGAACATAGCAGTTGTGTTTGCAGAGTGGTGGGGAAAGGTGAGATTGGCCTTTAAACACCTTTTAGCAATCCCACTGTGTGGGATTTCGCGGAGGTAACAGGATGGATAGTTAGCCCCCAACATCAATCTTGGGGCCAACTACACCTTTTATTACCTCCAGTAAGTCCCACACAGCAGGATTGCTAACTTGCTATATCAGGCCCGCCCCCTCCCTGCATTATTGTGCAAACACGTCCCCTGGTGCATTGTGAGTGGGGGGATTAGGTCCCCTTGAATCCTGAGGGTCCCTGGGGGTCAACTAGCCCACCAGGTACCTCCAGTAAGCGCCACAGAGCTGTGTTGCAGAGAGGTGTAAAAACAGGCATGGCCTCGAACCACCTCTCTGCAGGGCAGCTCTGTGGCATTTACTGTTGTTGTGTAGTGTGTATTTTCAGATATAGGTCAGTAAATAGAAGTATAATTGATTCTTTGCCTGACTAACTAGGTGTGTGAGTAACTCTGGATGGGTGCTGGTGTGTGAGTGTTTGTGTAGGTGTTTGAGTGCATATGTTAGTGTTGTATTGATGAGTGACTGCATGTATGAGTGATTGTATGGGTGAATGAGTGGATGTATATGTAGATCTAACAACCAGTGGCTAGATATGTAGTAAGTGGTATTGGTGTGTCTATGATTTCGAAAATGGTATTCTGCATTTTGGAGACATTGTATCAAAAGTTATATCAGGGTGTGAGAAGGTGCATCAGATTGTCACATGGATGATGTCATCAGTAATGTCATCAGTGATGTCATTTGAGATGTTATCAGAGTGACCCTTGACCCTGCTTCAGGCAGGTCACTCACCATGCCGCACAGCACCACCAGTGTGTCGTTATTCCTGAGCCTGCTGCTGCCTCTCACTGCTGGTTTGTGTCTCATGTCAGCTCCGACATGACTGTGCTGCTTACTCCTTTGTGCTGCTTGAGTATTTCACTTTTCTCCCTGTGACTGTTTGCATTTAATGGTATCCCAGTTATTGTGACTGTTTTCCTTCTTTCATGCCCTTTTGCCTTCAGTAATCCCCTCTCACCTCCCTTCGTATTTTCTCCCGCCTCTGCGTCTCCTGCGGACCTTCCCCCTCGTCGCCCTCTCGCCTCCTCCTTGAGCTGCTTGAGTATTTCACTTTTGAGCCCGCTGCTGCCTCTCACTGCTGGTTTGTGTCTCATGTCAGCTCCGACATGACTGTGCTGCTTACTCCTTTGTGCTGCTTGAGTATTTCACTTTTCTCCCTGTGACTGTTTGCTTTTAATGGTATCCCAGTTATTGTGACTGTTTTCCTTCTTTCATGCCCTTTTGCCTTCAGTAATCCCCTCTCGCCTTCCTTCGTATTTTCTCCCGCCTCTGCGTCCCCTGCGGACCTCCCCCCTCGTCGCCCTCTCGCCTCCTCCTTGAGCTGCTTGAGTATTTCACTTTTCTCCCTATGATTGTTTGCATTTAATTGTATTTCATTTATGGTGACTGTTTCCCCTCTTTTGTGCCCTTTTTGCCTTCTGTAATCCCCGCTCGCTTCCCTTCATATTTTTATCCTTCCACTGCGTCCCCTGTGGCCCGCCCCCCTCATCTCTCATTTGCCTCCCCGCCTCCCAGCTGCCCATCCCTCCCACCTCCCTGCCGGAACTGCAGCTTCACCAGCACCGGAGCCGCCAATCCACCCACCAGGACAGGACTCAAGCACCTCCGTTGCATACTCCTGAAAACCCGCTCTGCACACAAACAGACCGTTGAACTCTGAGACCTGCTTGACACATACTCCCCAGACGTCGCCTTCCTGACTGAGACCTGGTTGAACAACTACTCTGCTCCCGACATCGCCATAGCCATCCCAGACAGCTACAAGATCACCCGCAGAGACCGCACCAATGGAGTTGGAGGAGGAATCGCCATCGTCCACAAGTCCACCCTCAACCTCTCAACTAAGTCCGACGAAACCCTCAACACCGCCGAACACCTGCACTTCCAGATCCACACCGGTCCTAACACCACCTTCAGAGGAACTCTGATCTACAGACCCCCAGAAACGACCACAGTTCAGAGACTCCAGTGCTGATGTCAGCACGCATGCCCTCATCTCCATGGACTACATCCTCCTAGGAGACCTGAACTTCCACCTCGAAAACAACAACAACACCAACTCCACTACCCTCATCGACAACCTCGCCAACCTCAGACTCAGACAGCTCGTGACATCTGGAGTTCTGGACTTTTTGGTTCCGTCCAGAGGTGTCAGGGAACAACACCCAAAGACCCCGGAGTTCCACCTGCCTTGGTGCACAAATGAACAGAAACACGGGCTTCTCGATGGTGGCGTCAAAGACCAAAGGTTTATTACTGCAGGGACACAGAAGTCACAGATACTACACACGGGCAGTAACCAGGAGCCTGTTCAATTTGTACAAAGCGGGTTGCTCCTTATATACTGAATTTTAAGCTGGGGGCGAATTCTTTACATGTAATACATTCCCAAAACCTTTGTGTCTAAAACAATAAATATTTGGCGTTACACAGGAACCGTCGATAATATCTGAGGCCAAACATTGCGAAGAGAGGGGTTCCCACTAGTTTGTCACAATTCCCTGTCAATATTGCATTCAGGACCCGGACCGCCTCATCGTAAAGTTCGTTACCTCCCCCTAATAAAGATTCAGAAAGAAAGAAACAGAGTCAGGTGTGGAAGATAGAAAAGTGGGATAAGGGATGTTTGTGGGTTGTAAATGGGCAAGGCTACCGGCTTCGGCCGCCTAATCATGATCAGGACAATGGACACGAAGACCAGTTTGGCAGGACTGGCCTCGGGCAGAGGAGGTAGCCTTTGTCGAGTCATGCAGCTACAGCGTGATCTGGTTTAAGGTGCACGTGTCATGAAAGAGGTGAATCTCCGGCTAAGGTTACGTGTCCTTAATCGAAATGAAGTGATCAGAGGCTATTGCATATGTGAGGGCAAGAAACACAAGATGGCGGCCATGATCTAAGATGGATGCCGTGGGTAGATCAGAAATGTGTTTATAAAAGGAGAGCTCTTGCTCGTAGCATAGCGAAAACACCAGGATATACTAAATGGATCATTTGCGGTTCGCTGATACCAATATTATGCATTTCCGACAAACTTGAAAACACGGGTTCAAATCGTCACGGAACCGTCACGGAACCTCAGACCCTCCTTTTGCCCTTACATAGGCAATTACTCAGTCTATGTCAGAATCTAGTTCTATGCTCATCAGGTCAGTGACATGCTGTTGTATCATCATCCTTTCTCGTGTCTTTTCTCCAAACTTAGGTGGCTTTCTGAGACAAGTTGCAGCACAAAGACTACACAGAGCAGGACCACATTGGATAATCAGACAACATGAGAATAGGAACACTAAGATGACACCAATGACCATTAGAACCTTCCATCCCCACGCTGATATCAGAGTCCAAAACCACTCCATGAAGGACCAGTTTCCCTTGTCTACATGTATGGAGTCTGAAATCTTGTGCAACTTAGAGATCGCCTCATAGACTGTTGGAGCATTATTAGGAATAAAGACACAGCAGCTCGATTGGATCATTCTGCATACCCCACCTCGATCTGCAAGTATAACGTCTAGAACCATACGGTTCTGCAACGTCATGAGCCTATCCGCCTGAAGCTCAGCTGTCAGATTGCTAAGGGCACCAGCAGTTTCGGTAATAGTAGATTCAACTACCCGTGTTAGCTGACGTATGTTTCTACTATTAGCCATAGGCCCCCAGAACGGAAGGAAGCCTTTGAAGAAGTCTCCAGCTTCCTGACCAGCGGTATCTTCCTTGCTGAAGACACCTCTCGCTACTCTGGTTCTGTGGTAATCAGATGAAGCAGTGTATGTCGGAGGCAACAATCGAGCAATATAACATGATCCTGAAAAGTCGGCAGGCAACCATGTATAAGCTCTGTCTCGACAAATGAAGTAGGTACCCCTAGCAGTAAGAAAGGCAGGGGAAGAGTTAGCCGGAAACACGTAAGTCTCTACGCACTCACTCCTCCCTAGCTGAGCTCTCGGATTTCTCCCATTACCTTGCAAACAGACCTGACCTCGGTGAGGTACGACCCAGATTGGAGTTGAGCTTTTACGCTTGCTTTCTCCTAAACTAAGGCGATACTCTGAAGTATTCCAACTTAAATATACTCGCAATTCGTCTCTAGGGTAAGATGGAGTATTATTGACGTCCTTGACCATGTCAATAATTCCCTGGACTAAGGCTTTGTTGGCAGAGTTATATTTAGTGGAACGCGGTGGACGTGGAGGATAGGTTTCAAGGGCATAAGCAAAGATGGTTTGGAAGGCCTGAAATGATCCATTATAGCTGTAAGGCAAAACCAGATAGGGAATACCTTTATCCATAGTGTGGGGTATCAAGCCACACACCCAGCAGTCTGTAGTGTTAACTACCAGTTGGTGTTGGTGCAAGAGCTGTACAAAAGTGTTGTTGGTGAACTCTGAGCGTCTGGCTTGCTCATGTTCCGGAAACGAGTGAAAAGAGTGTATAGAAGAAACAGTAGAAATAGCAGGATCAAGGGGAGGTACTGTAGAAACTGGCACAAAAATCAAATTTATACTAAAGACGATTCCACCCACCAATGTTGCTAAAACAATCAAAAATGTAATGGCACATTGCATCAAAAAGCATTTGCTATGAAGAATTCTATTAAGTCTGTTTCTGCGAACATAAATCACATTCTCTCGTTGCAGCGCAGGAAGCTCCATCTTCTACAATCCGCTCGCGACCACTGATGATGTGTACGTAGATGAAAATGCCTCTATCAGCCCTGGGAGTTCCCAGACCAACAGAAAGATCGACCTTGTGTCAGACCCCTGCAAATTCAAACTAGGCACACAGCCATGACCCTACGGCTACCCAGACGGCAAGGCAATTTTAAAAACAATAGCAAACTTCCTGGCTGAAGGTAAAAGTTCAATATATATCAAAATCACAATATGCAGTTGCCTGCTTTATTTGTCCATTTTATGGCTTCTTAGGTTATATTTCTGCTTCGCTGGTACTGTCTGATCGGAAAATAGGGTATCACTAGCAGCTGTTGCAGAGTTTAAGTTCGCAGATAGCAAAGTTTCTTCTGATGCTGGAGACAAATGTTCAGTGTTCAAAGGAGTCTTTTCAGGAGGAGAGTCGGATTTTGAAGTGTCAGTAATCAATTCGGCATCGCTGAAAGAGATGAACTTCGGTGTGCTTTCAGATTCGGAGGCACCAATTCCCTTTTTCACCCAGTCGTCGTAAGGGAGCGGCAAAGGAACACGCTTAACATGAGAGGCGTGTATCCAGTGCTTACGGCCAGCTACACGAACTGCTGTCCTCGTTGCCAGTAAGATCTGAAAAGGCCCCACAAATCTCGGCTGAAGGTTCTTCGTCCTCGCGAAGTTCTTGATGACAACCAGATCTCCTGGTTTCAGCTGATGCCCTGGACTCTCCGGAGGTTTTGGCAAAGCATCGAAAACCTGTTGATGAATAAGACTCAATTTAGCAGTCAAGTCGTAAAGGTAGTCTATCAACATAGGATATTCTATGGAGCAAAATTCTTTAGGCCTTGGTACACCCCAGATATTTGCCGGGCGACCAAAGACTATCTCGTAAGGACTAAGCCCTATTCTAGAATGTACTGTTGCTCTCGTTGATAACAAGGCCAAAGGAAGTGCGTCTGGCCAGGCTAAACCTGTGGATGCTTGTATTTTGGCTATTTTCAGCTTGAGGGTGCCATTGTAACCCTCGACTAAACCAGCAGACTGGGGATGGTTTGCACTGTGAAATTTCTGTTTCAATCCTAGGCCGGCACACACACTCTGCATAACTTTCCCTATAAACTCACTTCCGTTATCTGACCATACAATCCGTGGCATTCCATATCTAGGAAAAAATTCTTTGAGAAGAATTTTGGCAGTTGATAGGGCAGTATTGTCCTTCAATGGATATGCTTCTATCCACCTGGAAAAAGCACAGACTACCACCAGGACATACTTCAAATTATTGCAGCGCTCCATGTGAATGAAGTCTAACTGAATCACTTCAAAGGGGCAGGAAGGAGGAGCGAAATGACCAGCTGGAGTTGGAGTTCCCTTGCCAGGATTATGCATCAAACATACCATACCATTTTTCACCACTCTCTCTGCACACTTACTGATTCCCTCATTCTTCCAGACCGGAGCTAACATCTTACATATCCCTTTAGAACTTATATGCGCTACTCCATGCGCCATCGTCACTACTGCAAGCACATACGCATCTGGCAACATCCAACGTTGCTGTTCTGTCAAATCAATCCAACATCCATTCGAGTCCAACTTGCCCGTACTTTCTCTCCATACACGTTTCTCTTCCTCAGTTGCTTCTTTCTGAATTTCTTTCACACTTTCCATAGTATCCTCACACATTCCAGACTCAGCAATCCATCTTGCAGACGTAGCAACTTACATTCTGCTCATCGTGTCTCTAGCTGTCTGTTTAGCAATTTCGTCAGCAAAAGCATTCCCACGACCAACATCATCCGTGATTGCTTTATGAGCACTGCACTTTACAATCGCAACTTCAGTCGGTAAGGTTAGAGATTCCAACAAGTCGTCAACTAGCTGACCATGTTGGATCTTAGTCCCATGGGACGTAATGAAACCTCTTTCTCTCCACAACCGGCCAAAACTATGGGCCACGCCAAATGCGTACTGACTATCTGTAAACACATTCACTCTCTTTCCCTCAGCTAAAACACACGCTCTCGTTAGAGCTATCAATTCTGCAGCTTGGGCAGAATTCTGACTCACTCTTGCAGTCTCCACAATCGTCTTCAAAGTCGTTACTGCGTAAGCAGCAGTCACATCACCATTCTCCAATTTAAAACATGACCCGTCCACATACAGCGTACCATCCGGATCTGATAGCGGAGTATCTTTTAAATCAATGCGTCCTTTTGTCTCTTCCTCCGTTTTGAAACAGCAATCATGTGGCTCGGAATCACTCGACTCTTGATCAGTCGGCAACAATGTTGCTGGATTCAATACATTGCATCTTTTGATCTGAATATGACTCGCTAGTAATGTCAGCTCGTAACCAGATAATCTCGCACTAGTAAGATGTTGTGTCTTCGTTCGGTTCATGAGTGTATCCACTGCATGAGGAACCATGACCACTAGCATGTTATTCATCACCAAACCAGCAGATTGTCGAATGGAAGCTGGAGCTGCCGCTGTAGCTCTCAAACAACTAGGCAACGCTCTAGCTACCGGATCTAATGTTGATGAAAAATACGCACAAGTGCGTTGTTTATCACCAAACTTCTGTGTCAGAACACTTAACGCGCACCCTTCTCTTTCGTGAACGTAGAGCGTGAATGGCTTACTGTAATCGGGTGTACCCAATACAGGAGCTGAACACAATGCTTTTCGTAATTCAGTAAAACTCTCTTGGCATTCATCAGACCATGGCACCGGACTCGGAACATTTTTCCCAGTCAAAGCTACCAATGGTTTCGCTAAAAGAGAAAAATTTGGGATCCACTGCCTACAGTAAGAGGTAATACCTAGAAAGGCACGTACTTCTCTCTGTGTGCGTGGAACACTCATCTGCGTAATTGCTTTTATTCTTTCTGGGGTCAACTTCCTTCCCTCCTTTGACAAGAGATGACCTAGGTAGGTCACTTCTTGACAGCAGTATTGCATTTTGGAAGGTGACACCTTGTGATTCAATTTAGACAAATGATGTAATAGGGAAATTGTAGCTGCTTTGCAAGTTTCCTTGTCATCGGCAGCCACTAGAAGATCGTCTACGTACTGTACTAGGGCAGAACCTGGAGGAAGGACAAAGGAATCTAACTGGCTTTTTAATGCTTGACTGTAAATGGATGGGCTCTCACAATAGCCTTGTGGAGCGCGTTTAAATCTGAAACTGCGACCTCCTAGACAGAAGCCGAAAATATCCCTACTTTCTTCGGCTATCGGAATGCTGAAAAAGGCATTCTTTAGGTCAATAACTGAGAACCATGTGGCTGTGGCAGGAATCAATGTTAACAAGGCAGTAATGTCTGGCACCACAGGAAACTGCGGGACTACAATCTTATTAACTTCTCTAAGGTCTATGACAAACCTGTACACTGGGGGTTTTGTAGGATCAGTTCGCTTCAGAATCGGCAATACAGGACTGTTACAGACATTTCCTCTAGTTTCTTCAACCACACCTTTCTTAATCAAATCTTGCACAATCAATAAAAGTGCACGCTCTCCTTCACTAGATATTTTATATTGGGGGATTCTTGGAAATTTTACATTTGTTTTCAAAGTTACCACATACGGTGGAATTTCTAGGAGACCTACATC
The DNA here is from genome assembly GCF_964263255.1 of Lissotriton vulgaris. Lineage (NCBI taxonomy): Eukaryota > Metazoa > Chordata > Amphibia > Caudata > Salamandridae > Lissotriton > Lissotriton vulgaris. Next base: position 1,407,141,089 of record NC_141693.1, on the reverse strand, counting down.
ATTAGGACCAGTCGCCCAAAGAGAATCAGGGAGTGAATGTAGCTCTGGCGGGAGTGCGTCCATTGACAAGTACATCGGAGAGGTGATATTTTTACCCAATGTAAGCTGTACTCCTTCCGGAGAACAGTACAATGTCGCATATAGTCGTTTTAACAAATCTAAACCAAGCAGATTTTCATTACAACCTGTCGTCAAAATCAGGGGTGCTTTCAATTGGCATGGTCCAACAGAAATAGACAAAGGACCAGATATCGGGTTGTAAACAGGGGCGCCTGAAAAACCTACGGAAACATTTGTTGAGCCGGACAAAGGTGCGCCAGGGAGTTTCGCATGAATGATAGAACTTTTTGCGGCACCAGTATCCAACAGAAACGGTTCGACTACACCTGATGTTGCTACTGCGACATAAGGCCCACTCTGATCCACTGGAACTGATACTACTCCCTCTCTCTGTCCATGGCTGTCCTAGTACCCATTTTGCTGAAAATCCTCATCTACTTCATTATAGTCCTCAACAAGGTACTGTTGAGATCTATTTTGCTGAGCAGATTGTCCATTTCGTTGATCAAAGTGATTGGAGGGACGATCATTCGTTTGTGGAGGCATAGCACCTCGTCCTCGACCTCTAGAATTCTGCACAAAACCACCACGACCTCTCTGAGCTGCTGCTGCATTATTTTGCGCTAAGATCGGACATTCATTTTTATAATGACCCTCTTTTTTACAGTACGCACACTGATTCCACTGGTATTGAGGTCTCGATGAGCCATAATCTGTCCTTTGGTACGAACCTTGCTGCGTATTAGTCTGATTCGTACGAGGCGGATACGCCTGCTGCAAAAGAACTTTAGTTTTTAAATCTTTCGTTTTCTTCTCTGATTTTTCCTTTTCCTCTTTATCCCTATTTTCATAGTACTGTGCAGTCGCAAGTATTTGCGCTGTCGTAGATACAGCCCAAGCACTTTCTGAGTCTTTTAATTTATTGCATAATTCGGGTAACAAATTATGCACAAATTTATCGACAAACAGTCTTTGCCCTCCTTCTGTACTCATGTCCTGACCACTATGATCTACAAAAGTCTCTTCAAACCTCGTGAAGAAGTCGGAGACACTTTCGTCTTTCTTCTGCCTGCATGCTGACAGCTTGTCCCAATTCACACGCAATGCTGGCATCAGAGTCTTCATTAGATCAATTATTCTACCTGGAAGATTAGCGATTAGAGGTTCGGGTTTCGCACCACCTATTTGCTGACCATCTGCTGCAGTGATAGCTGCCCAATCACCACCTAAGGCAGCTTGATGATCCTCTCTACGAATTTTAGCCCACACTGGTTGCGGAACTACGTTACCAAACAACATATCGATGTCGGCTAAGTTCATTATACAAGCCTCAACTGTCTGTGTTAATTCCTTGTAATATCCGGCTGGATTTTTACGTGGATCTGGCAAGGCCTGTTTCACCGCTAACACTTCAGCTCGCTTCCATGGAATGTGTATCCACACTCGTTGGAACTGTGCTGGAGCAGCTGCAATTCCTGCATTATCATCACGTTGTATTGCTTCGCGCCAGATTGGAGGAACCTCCCTCATAGGATATTGGCGACTTAGCTTCATTTTACCTTTTTCTAAGTCTCTCGGTGAACGAAGAGATGGATCATTCCTAAAACTTAAAATAAGTTCCATCGCTTCCTTTATATTCTCACCCACTATCATTCCAGCAGCGAACTCTTTTTGAACCCTAATTAAATCTTCCAAATCTGATTCGACATCATCTTCTTCTATTTCCTCACGTAACAACGAGCACATCTCATCAAAGACGTACCGTTGCGTTGGTTCCTTCCATTGCATAAATGTGTCTAACACATCTCTTGTACTATATCTTCTACTCTTCGAAATCCATCTGAGAGCCGTGGAATCCAAAATTCCCCGTTCCTCAGTACTTGGAAGCTGACTCCGTCTCTGAACAGAGTCAGGAGTAGGAGTCTTAATTAAAGTTTTATATAAAGGAGACAGCATATTAGTAACAGAATCAGTGATTCTTCGACGAACAGAAAGTGGAGTTAGCACACTCGCAGACGTAGAGAACGCAGTAGAGGTAGGAATAGATAACGGAACAGTAGGAGTATCGAGGAAAATAGTTTGTGGAGCAGTAGGTACAGAAGTAGGTATAGAGACTGGCAGTGCAGGAAGAGGAGGAGCTGTAGGAACATTCACATTCATCACAGGAGGTACAGGAACTTGATTCTGAGGGACAGGAGCAGGAACACCAGGTTGACCAGCAACCGGCAATTGAACATTCGGGACAAGTGGAGCCGTAGCACCTTGTGCATACGGTGGAGGTGACCTTAACAGATAAGATAGCAGAGGATCGTTTTCGGAATCCTCCAGTATCTTAGCCATTTTCGATGGCAAGGCAGGATAGCACTTGTCAATCGCTAGGTTATGCTCTCTAATTGCTACATCTATGGCTTTCTCACACTCGTTAGCCTGCAACTGTTTAGCCGCTTGCTCTAGAGTTAACTCTTCTTGTTCTTTCTGTTCTTTCTTCAACCTTTTCATTTCTCTCTGTTTGGATTCTTTTCGCCAGTAACGGAAAGAATCAAACATTGCCGGCCGGGCTTTCTTCTTGAACAATTTCGCTTCTAAGTTGTCGAGAATCTCTGGTTCAAAACTACCATGCAGTGGCCAACTGAGGACACAATCCTTCTTACAATAACGGACCCATACCTCATTATAAGATATAGGACCCACGCCATGCTTACAGTATAAATCATATAGGGGAGTCCCAATCGGAGGAACCAGACATGAGTCCTCCAATCGTGAGTCACGGTTGCAACCAAAACAAGACAACATTTTCCGACTTACCATTTTTAGTCCGGAACACAAAACAAACAAAACACGGAACAAATATGTGCACTCGAACCAAGAACTTAGGCCTACCAAAACGAACTGATGTATCGATACCCAAACTAAACCAAATAGATTATCGTAACTAGAACAACCAGTGATAATCTTACAAAACCAAACCAAACCAAGAACCGATCAAGGATTTCAACAATCCTCACAAAAGTAACCAGCTAGCTATCACTAAATACTTAACTGAGTCACTGAAGACGTCACCAAGGAGAAACCCGTCACGTTTCGCTGTACTAAGGACTGCACCTCGGGTCCAAGACAGGGCGACGGTCAAGGCAACGGCCCACTGCAGCCGTCCTGAACGGGAAACCCTCGTGGAAGAGAACTTCGGGCCACTTTTGCGATATGCCGGGATCGATGAAGTGGGGCGCCTCCCTCAGGAATCTTCACACGAAGCTTCTCGAACTCTTCAGGCTTTTGGACCGGTACCGAATGACGTCGCCCCACGTTGGGCGCCAATTGGAGTTCTGGACTTTTTGGTTCCGTCCAGAGGTGTCAGGGAACAACACCCAAAGACCCCGGAGTTCCACCTGCCTTGGTGCACAAATGAACAGAAACACGGGCTTCTCGATGGTGGCGTCAAAGACCAAAGGTTTATTACTGCAGGGACACAGAAGTCACAGATACTACACACGGGCAGTAACCAGGAGCCTGTTCAATTTGTACAAAGCGGGTTGCTCCTTATATACTGAATTTTAAGCTGGGGGCGAATTCTTTACATGTAATACATTCCCAAAACCTTTGTGTCTAAAACAATAAATATTTGGCGTTACACAGGAACCGTCGATAATATCTGAGGCCAAACATTGCGAAGAGAGGGGTTCCCACTAGTTTGTCACAATTCCCTGTCAATATTGCATTCAGGACCCGGACCGCCTCATCGTAAAGTTCGTTACCTCCCCCTAATAAAGATTCAGAAAGAAAGAAACAGAGTCAGGTGTGGAAGATAGAAAAGTGGGATAAGGGATGTTTGTGGGTTGTAAATGGGCAAGGCTACCGGCTTCGGCCGCCTAATCATGATCAGGACAATGGACACGAAGACCAGTTTGGCAGGACTGGCCTCGGGCAGAGGAGGTAGCCTTTGTCGAGTCATGCAGCTACAGCGTGATCTGGTTTAAGGTGCACGTGTCATGAAAGAGGTGAATCTCCGGCTAAGGTTACGTGTCCTTAATCGAAATGAAGTGATCAGAGGCTATTGCATATGTGAGGGCAAGAAACACAAGATGGCGGCCATGATCTAAGATGGATGCCGTGGGTAGATCAGAAATGTGTTTATAAAAGGAGAGCTCTTGCTCGTAGCATAGCGAAAACACCAGGATATACTAAATGGATCATTTGCGGTTCGCTGATACCAATATTATGCATTTCCGACAAACTTGAAAACACGGGTTCAAATCGTCACGGAACCGTCACGGAACCTCACATCGCCCACTCACTCCGCTAGCCACACACTGGATCCCATCTTCTCTGCAAGCTCCCACATCTTCTTCAACCACACCTCAGAACTCCACTGGACCGACCCCGCTGTGTCCACTTCACCTTCCAGAATTCCACCACACACCACCGCACCCAACAGATCCCCCGCCGCTGCTGGAGCAAAGTCACAGAAGACCAGCTAACCACCACCTTTGCCGGAGCCTACCCACGGACCCCACCGACCGTGACACCACCTCCAGCAACCTCAGACGCTAGATCGATGACTGTACCAACACCCTCGCCCCGGTCAAGAATCCCTCCAACAGGCACTCCAACAGGAATGCCAGCTTGTTCACCGTGGACCTCCAGATCTGCAAACAAAACTGCCAAAAACTGGAGAAGAAAGGGCGCTAGAACAGACACCGGAGAACTAAGCAGTCCACAAGAATGCCACAAGCCAACTTCATCACCTCATCAGATCTGGTAGAAAGACCTCCTTCAAGGACCTCCTCTACAACAATGCACACAACAGAAAATAGCTCTTCAACATTGTGAAGGAACTCTCTAACCCCAGCTCCAACACCAACAACATCCCACCATCGAAAGACCTGTGCAACTCCCTTGACTCCTTCTTCCACCACATGATCACAGACATCTACAACAGCTTCAACAACCAGACCACAACAGCAGCCAACGACACCTCGGACCCCACAGCCACCACCCACAGCGACCCCCTGCTCACATGAACTAACATCAATGACGACGACACCATCAAAATCATGAGCACCATCCATTCTGGCTCCCGGTCAGACTCATGCCCTCACCACATCTTCAACAAAGCCAGCGCCACCATCGTACCCCACCTCCGCAAGGCCATCAACATCTTCTTCGCGACCGCAACCTTCCTGGAGAGCTGGAAACACGCCAAAATCAATGCCTTGCTCAAGATACCCGAGGCAGAGCTGAGTACCTCAAGAACTTCCGGCCCATCTCCCAGCTCCCGTTCCTGGCGAAGGTAATCGAGAAGATTGTCAACAAACGGCTGACCCACTACCACAAGGAGAACAACATCTTGGATCTGTCCCAGTCCGGGTTCTGCAGCAACTACTGCACTGAAACGGCACTCATCACCGCCACTGATGACATCAGGGCCCTGCTGGACAATGGGGAGACCGTGACCCTCATCTTCCTGGACCTCTCAGCTGCTTTTGACATGGTCTGCCACTGCACCCTACGTACTCGCCTCCATGACTAAGGAATCCACAGCAAAGTACTGTACTGGACCTCCTCCTTCCTCTCTGACAGAACACAGAGCATCCACCTCCCCCCCTTCAGATCCGAAGCCTCCAAGATCATCTGCGGCATACCCTAAGGATCAGCCCTCAGCCCGACCCTGTTCAACATCTACATGGCCCGATCGCCCACGTCGCCAGACTGCATGACCTCAACATCAACTCCTACACCGACGACACACCCCTGATCCTCTCCCTCACCAAAGACCCTCGCACCGCCAAAACCAACCTCCACAAAGGAATGCAAGCCGTCGCCAAATGGATGAAGAACAGCCGTCTGAAACTGAACTCGGATAAAACGGGGGTCCTCATCCTCAGCTCCACCCCCTCAGCCTAGAACGACTCCTGGTAGCCGACTGCCCTGGGTGCAACACTGACCCCACCGACCATGCACGCAAACTGGGATTCATCCTCGACTCAACACTCTCCATGACCAAGCAAGTCAATGCCATCTCATCCTCCTGTTTTACCACCCTCCGCATACTCCGAAAGATATACAGGTGGATCCCAACAGGCACAAGAAGAACAGTCACCTAGGCCCTCGTCAGCAGCAGGCTGGACTACTGAAACGCCCTCCACGCGGGAGCCCCGACCAAACTACTGAAACAACTGCAACACATATAGAATGCCTCTGCACTCCTGATCCTCAACATCCCTTGCCAAAGCCACATCACACCCCACCTGAGACCTGTACTGGCTTCCCATCAACAATAGGATCACCTTCAAGCTCCTCACCCACGCACACAAGGCACTCCATAATACAGGACCAACATACCTCAACAGACAACTCACCTCCTAAATCCCAAACCACCAGATCCGCTCCACCGACCACACCCTCGCCCCCCACATCCATAGAATGTCCAACGGCGGCAGACCGTTCTCCTACTTCGCCGCCAAGTTGTGGAATGCCCGCCCCATTCCCCTATGGCAGACTGAAGACTTTCTGACCTTCAGGATGCTACTCAAGACCTGGCTGCTCAAGCAGTAGCAGCACCCCCCCCCCACAGCACCTTGAGACCCTCACGGGTTAGTAGAGCGCTCTACAAATGCCTGATTGATTGATTGAATGAACAGTGATGTTATCAGTGAATTCACTGACCATGTCATGTATGATGTAATTAAGCATGGGCGAATTTTGCGAATCTGGCGTTCACGAATTTTGCAAATTTGCGGACTCGCAATCCACAAAATCCACGAATTCTCGCGAATTTGCGGATTTTTTTTGTGTTCGCAAGGATTTCTGCCAGTTCGCGAGGGTTTTGTACCAGTTCGCAATAGCGAACTTACATGTCGGCTCGCAACGGTCGCGATTATGTTGTTTCTACGTCTGGTTCATCATCACAGGTTCCCAGCACCCTCTGTTTCACCCCTGCCACCCTCTGTTTCACCCATGCCACCCTCTGGTACATCAATGCCACCCTCTGGTTCATCATCACTGTAGATTATGGGGGGAAAAAGCAAGCACACCTGCCCTGCTTCAACTGACATGAATTAATTTGGGGTTGATTTATTAATGTGTCACTGTTTTAAAATTCCAGTCTGGCAACTGCTTCCTTATCTGTAATTTGCTTTCTGTTGCAGTGCAATTGTTTTTTCCAGGACCTTTGTGGCCTACTTGTAGCTATTCTATGAGCCTGCTGTGAGGGTCAGGGCAGGGTCATACAAATGTTGCAACTAGCAACTGAACAATGGAGGGGCCCCAGTCAGGAAGCACCACAGGAAATGGTTACTAATGATGAGTTTGAACTTTTGCACCTGCTGAATGCTTTCACTTTTGCAAAACTCGTTTCTCTGCAGAACAGCATTACAGCAACTGTAATGCCCCAAACAAGCTTACTTGTGAAATTTGATTTCTAATCCAAAAGTGATCCAAAGAAAGTCAAAAGGCCTCAAATCCAAAAAAGTGCAGGCAAATGTCAACCTGAGGAGTTATTCTGATAAAAATCATCATTTTCAGAAGGTCTATGCTGCTTGCTAGTGGATTTCTTGTGCAGAATTGCAATTTTTGTAATTTCGCGAGTGCGAGATTGTTGCTGCCCGCCGCACCTACATGTTCGCAATTGCGAACTTACACCGCACGGCGCAAAATTGTATCACCAAGAAAAAAAAATCAGCTGCGTGCGAATTTGCGGATTTTCGGTAAATTCGCGAGCGTTCGCGGATTGCGAATTTACCGAAAATCCGCAAAATCCTCAAGCGTAACGGATTTTCTGCCCATGCTTAGATGTAGTATGTGACATCATCAGCAGTGCATTGGAGGGGCATGAGTTATAGTTAGCTGAACTAACTATAACTGCAGAATTCCTCGGGTTTTGTATGAGTGACATGTCCAACTAACTATAACGTCAATTAAATCTATGGTATTTTCAGAGAATTTCAAAGGTTTTTTAAATTCTAATTTCTAACTATAACGTGCCTGAAACCTATTGTTGTTTCAGTGAATTTCAAAGGTTTTTTAAATGGTAGTTTCTAACTATAACGTCCCTAAAACCTATGTCTTTTTCTGTGAATTTCAATGGTTTTAAATGCTACTTTCTAACTATATCTTCTCTAAAACCTACTAATAATAATGATAGTGGGTATTTGCGTTAGTACTTAGGCCAATCCATAAGTACATGACTAGTAACTGGATGATTCTAGTGCTCTAAAGAAGTGCATGGTGTATTTATAAGTGCTTTGGTAGTAGCGAAGTGATTAGATAAGTACACTGTGCTAGATGGGTGATTGGAGAAGTGCATGGGGACTGACAGGGTGATTGCTAGATTTCATGAGTACTACCAGGGTATTTAGATGAGTGAATGAGTAGTATATGTCTGCTTAGAGGTCTGTATGGATAGTTCACAGACAATTGAAGCACTGCTTGTGTTAGTGCTTGTACGATAGTATGAGTATATCAGCAGTGACTGGATGATTACAGTACTGCAAGGAGAGTGTATGCTAAATTCCTTGGGTATTAGTGGAGAAATTACATTAGTGTATGGTACTGGCTGGGTGACTGGAGATGGGCATGGGGAGTCTCAGTGTCTTTGATACACTGAAAGGGTAGTACCTGGGTGGATTCATCTTACCTGTTTCCAAGTAGATATGAATTTAATATCAATATATTTTCACTTCTTTTTTAAATCCAAATTTAAAGTATTTTGAACTTTCACAAATAAACATCCTTAGTAACATAGTATATAATACAAACATCAAATATATCACCTCCTTCTTTCAAACACAATTTTTGAAACGCAACATGAAAGAACAAACTTAATAATTGAAACCGTAATTATGAACATCTACCCTCTTGCCAAATTGATGTTTCTGAAAATATTTCCATTGAGTAAATCCAAAATAAACAATTGAATTCATATACGCAATGAGAATATCCAACAAACAATTCTAAAATCATATTCACTTGTTTCGGATAGGGTGAATGATGTTTCTAAAATCATTTGTAATGGAAATAGCCAAAATATACCCAGTAATTCATGTTGATATTTTCTTTGAATTTTGGCATCGGAAATATTAAGTATGAGTTTGGTAATTCATTAGGCAACCAACATTTATACTCTAAATGCGCATCATTACATAGTATCCATCCTTTATTGCATTTTAAATAGACAGTATAGTGTTCAGATGTTGAAGTAAGTCCATCGTGGAAAACAATATCCACTGTTTTAGAAGTTCTTCCTGAAATTGACACTTGACCTGCCACAAAGTTTTTTTAATTTTGGTTTCCAATTTTGTTCCATCTTCTCTACCACTGTGCAGCATTAAAATAATATATTGCCCACATCTTTCTATAAATAATATTGACAACATTTACGATTTGCACTGAGTACATTCCATATGTTGATTAGCTGATTTTACTAGTTCTTTGGCAGAAACTCTTTTCAAATCTGGCATTGTCAAATAAATCAATTGTTCAGTGTCTATTTTAGTGGTAGATGAAAATGAACAACTGTCACATCTATGAACCCATCTGTAATGTAGTCCAAACAGATTTTCAATTTGTATATCTACATGTTCTAATACTGCAAGCATAAACATAAGAAATTCCTGAGCATCTTGCTGTATATTTTGTGTAAATTGTGAAGAGCCAGAACATATATCCAAAAGATTCCGCACATCAGAAGGAGTATGGATTTTCGTTTTATCAGTTTTCAACTTCTCAAAAATATAATGTAACAAGGAACAAAATCTTTTTTCTCGATTTGCATGCTGTAGATTTTTGAAAAAAAAGACAATGTTCACAATTACCTTAGCATAGCAGTTGATACCTGAATTATTTCCTAACTGATATCCTACAATATTAGCAACCGTGTTCCTTTTTATTTAGGTAAAAGACTTGTCATCGTTTTAAATTATTTTTTTCTATGCAACCTCAGTATAATCTTTATCATATTTTCATTTTGGACGTATTAAACATTTTTCATAAATAATATATTCACTTTAATTAGAACTAGCAGCCCTCCCCAGCGTTGCTCGGGGCAGAAGGGGGCTGGGGGCAGCATTTCAGGCTTGCATTCACTCCTGCCCCGGCCCCCGCCCGCCACGACATTGTCTGTGTCCCGGACAATGTCGTGGTGGGCGGGGGCCGGGGCGGGAGTGCACGCAAGCCTGAAATGCTGCCCCCAGACCCTGGGCCTTACAGCAGTTGGTCCGGGCCAACCTCCCGCACCGGCTCCCTCCCGTCCCGTGTCCCAGAGCCTTACCTGAGCCGCTTCTCCTCCCCGAGCTCCTCACTTCACCGCCGCTCCTCCTCGTCATCAAGTACATTGCAGCCAGCGCTACATCGTGGCCGTTTGCATCGCGGCCGGTGCTACTTTCAGGGCACTACTTTTTTTTAAGTTATATTTTTAAATTTACGTTTTTTAAAATTTTCTATAGCCTATGTCCATCTGCACACCCTGAGGATTACAACAATGTATTAGGTGTGTGGATTGGCACTGTGGTTCCCGAGTTTACCTTGCCAAAAGCTTTGTGTTCTCTCTTTATAATAGTAGTATAGACAGGGTCTTCTTAACCTATTGTATCTTCACTAACCTTTTTCTCATCAAAATCAGTCAAATAAAATCCAGATAACCTTCTTACTCTAGACAATTCAACATACGCCATACCCTCTTTAAAAACAGAACTTCAAATATTTATCACAAAATTGTACACACTTAAACCTTGAGATTTAAGAATAGTCACTGCATATGCTAAACAAACAGGAAACTGTTTTCTCCAATCCTACAAATGTTTTACAAGCAAGAAATGAACACAACAGCGTCCAATTTGTTTCACCTCTTTAATTTTCAAAAATTCAATCACATCTCTATTTACATAACTCACAAAGTCACCATCTTTCCCCATTGTTCCATTTATTAAACCTTTTTCAACATCTAAATTATGCCTTAATATAACCCAGCAGTTTACAGAGACATATAAGGTCTTTTCCAAACCAGCAGTCTTAGATATGGATTTTTCTAAAGAGTCACTCCTTCATGTTCTATTTTATCAAGAGCTACCATTTTCATTATAGGTTCATTCTCCAGTTTCAACAGTTCTTCATTGAATGTAGAGCATTCTTTAAGTGTTGACATAAAACAAATTATAGATTCCTTTTCTGCAATTCTTCCGTAGATTGTTTCAGCTGCAATATTTTCTGTTGGAAACAAGTTGTTTAGTAGCCGACTTTAAAAACATTTTTTCCATACTTTGTTAAGACACCAATTCTAATATCTTGAAGAATGTTTCATTAATCTTCCTCATTTGCTTGTCATATGTTCTTAGTCAGTTTCTTATATTCAAAAGAAGTCCAAATGTTTACATTTCCAATACTTCCCAATAATTTTGTAGTATCTTCATGAAAAAGGGTCTTAAAAGCTGGTTGGCCTTTCACAGGTGTGAGTTGTAGTAGATCACCAAATACAATTACGTTTTACTCCAAATAAAACATTGTAATTTAAAAAAAGATATGCTTCATGCTCAAATGTAGAAATGCAAGCATTAAGTTTGAGACCATGCTTACTTCATCAATTACCAGACGTTTCATTTTCTTTAGTAATCTTGAAACTTCGAAACAAGCTCCAGATAGCATGTGGTATTCCAATGTATTTTCATATTCTACTGGTAACATAAGAAGATGATGTAATATGATCCCTTTATGCTGTGTGCAGTTAACCTAGTTGGAGCAGTTACAACACAAGACAAATGTGAATCTGTTGTTTTCTGTAGATAACTAGACAAACATTTAATCAAGAAACGTTTCCCTTTTCCAGCTTGCCAACTGATGTAATCATTCTTTTCATGCGGTAATCCATGTTGTATCTGTTGTGTAACTTGGTGATATATTTCTTTCTGTTCAGTATTCAGATGTTCCTCTAAATATTCCAAATCAATATTGTCCTGTTGTGCTTGCTGCATCACCGTTTCCACTTCACTCATTGCTATTGCCGCTTCATTTTCAAGTATGGCTTCTCCTAGTGGATCTTGACTTTGTGGAGCAGAACTCTGACTATCTTGAGAACTATCTCTAGCTATTTAAGCTGCAATAGTTATTTCTTGATTAATCTCTTTGTTGAACATTTAGAGGTAATTTGGAAAAATTGTACATTCAATGCTATCTTTACATGCATTGAAAGAATCAATTAATAGAAAAACTGTCTTTTATCAGGAGTATCACAACTTAGTTTCCTGTGATTAAACAGATTTCCATTGTTATGCTTTACCAAGCATCCTTCAGATCCAATTACAGCGTATTTTCCTTAATTTATATTTTTTGTGACATTTTTTTTAAACTATAATGTAGCAGTATTTCATATAGACATATGTTTTCCAGGTACGGACTTCTATTTGGATAGTATGTATCCAACATATTTTTTGTTCAGAATATCTGTACTTTCCGGTTCATTCAGTGCTAAGTTTTCAATTACTTGTACAGACTTAAAAACTCGATTTCGTGCTGCAGCAAGACCAAGACTTATCCAGATGATTCCTCTTGACTTTGAATATAAACTTGCAGATGTCAATCGATCCAAACATTCGTAGGGTCCAATCTCTCAATGTAAAAGCATCTTCAACCTGAAGCTGTACAATTTTATGCTAAATGTCTTCTCCTGCAAAATTTCCTCCCATGTTTCTTTCAATTCTGTTTTCTCAGACTTGGCAATATATGATGTGACATAGCGAGCAACATCAATTGATTTATCTGCAACATATTCATATTGTATGTCCATATTTACATTCCACATCTTCAAAATCACCGGATTGTAATCATTAATGTACTTCGATTCTTCTGTTCATTTTAAATTATAAGTATTTTTGGATGATTTTCAAGTGATGTTATGCCTCACTGCTGATATAAAAGTGTTCACTTTTCCTTTGGAAATTACTGGATGTGGAAAGACAAATCGACATTTTGTGTAAAATGTATCCTTTGAGTTATATTTCCGTCGGCAATACTTTCCACATTGATGACTCTGAAACCGCAAAACTTGCTTTCTTAATATATTTTCTCCTCCTGTTTTTGGAATTGCACAGCTAACATAGTCTTCAACAAAAGACAAAACAGTCTCATCTGAATCAGTTCCAGATTTAGGTGCATCCTTGATCCATAAAAGCATATGTATATGAGTAGCACCTCTAGCTTGGTATTCTTTTCTCCCCAAAAAATTAATGACTGCGCCATAGATTCAAACCTATGATTAAAATATCTGCAAACATTTACAGGATCCAGGGTACACAGGTCTCCAGCTGTCTTCAATTCAAAAAATTTTATATTTGAATTTGCTTCTCGTAGAAACTCCAGTAAACCATCCTATGAGAACTCAACACAACTAAGTGTAACAAACCATGTAGGGGTTCCTAAGTTTCTTAACATACATTTTAATTCCCCATGATGTCGATAACAGTGTTCATTATTACCACATTGACATGCCATCAAATTAATTAACTGTGATTCTAAATGTTCATCTCTTCCTTCAACTTTGCCCATACATTCCTGTGCAGAAACATGTAAAAGATGCGTTCCCGTTTTTAATATATGGTTGACTGCATATGAAAGTGCACTCTCAAATGAAAGTTGAAACAAATATAGAATACACTGACGAAATCTTGGATCTTCTGAGTACAATCGTAAAGTACGATATTCTGTAGCTGGAATCTGAATTGGTCGTTTATCATAACGTCCACCTTTTCCAGTATGGAACAGCTGGGGAAAATAACGAGCACCCAAACTTTTTTCCCACACACTCAAGGGAGTTCCTTTTGCTTTTTTCATCTGGAACAATGCAATAGTATCTCCTATCACTTCGTTTGAATGTAGAGGGTGTATAGTACAATGTTCATACATTTCTTCTTTTCTTGAGTTTTCCACTTTTTCTATTGGTCTACTTGAAATGTGTGTTTCATCTTCTAAAGTAATTTCTTCTTCTTCTACGTTTACGATTTTATAGTAAATATTGTTTTGCACCAGATATAATGTAGCCTTTTGGACTTTCATGCCATCTACTAACTCTTTGTGGGTACACCATTAACAAGAATGACTACAGGTTCAGTAGTCCCTCTTTCTACACCAACAGTTTCAAAATGTTTCTTAAAATCTAAAGGTAAAGACACAACTCTTTCTTTTAAACCTCTTTGTGGATCTGTTGGAGGCAACGTACCTGTTTTAGGCTCCATATGAATAATAGACTGAAAAGGGTGCACAGATTGTATAAGAATAACCTCATATGTATTCAAATCTTTAAGTTCTGGAGGTATAGGTACTAAGTCTAAGTCATTATGGACTGCTCTAGCTGTCATTTTGTTTTCTTCTAATTTATTATAACAATATTTACAAATACATTGTACAGTACCTAACTCAAAACGACCTTCTACAAACAGCTAAGCAGCAAATTCTCTCCATTTATCATTGTTTACCTCTTCACTTTTTAAAAACACATCTACATTCCTAGTTTGAATTTTATAATGAGTACGTCAGCAACAAATACAAACATAGTTGGGATTTTTACCAGAAACTACTTTGTTATTTCTTTTTCAAACTTGACATCAGTAGTATCTTCCACCTCTTCTTCAACACCTACAAAGTCTCACTTTCTCTACACTCCTCTTGAGTGGCAAAGAAACCTAACACTATATCATCACATACTTTTTTTTTACATCTAACACTGAACCGTGCAAAAGAGCTGTATTTATTTCATTTAGACATAATGCAGGTTTTTTTCACAGAGTATAATCTTCTAACTAACTTCCACATTTCTGAATGATGACCTGCTAACATTTTTAAAATGATGAAAATAACTTTGACACACTTTCCTAGAAAGACAGGCCAGAGAATGCAACCCTGTATTGATTCTCACTTTGCAAGGATACAGTCCTTGTAATATCTTAATCTTCTGTTTCGCAGCTTTTCTTCCATATTTTCTTAAGAAATGTAGTAAAATATCAATAGATTGTTGACGTATATTACAAATACTACTACAATCCCATGTAAACACTGGAGCCTGGGTATGTCCCCCGTGAACTTCCTCAGCTATTAATTTTTCAACATTTCTAGGAACTAGCTTTTCTTTATGAATTGAACAACCATCTCGCACCTCATAAGAACGACCACAGGTATCAACTGAATGCACTAAACTACTTTGTTGAAAATAACTTTCTTCATTAAAAAAAGGTTCCGTCATAGAAGTATGCTTCTATTCCCCAGACATTTTTTTACAAACATTTGTTCTATTTACAATTCTTTTTCTCTTACATGTGTCGTTCATACACTGCATTATTGTATTTAAAGCCTTCAATCTTTTTAAGATTAATATAAACAATCTTCTTTTTAATTCAAAAGCTTTTTCAATAACACTTAGAATCTCCTTATTTTGTCTGTAAAATGCTGATATCCTTTTATATATTTTACAATTTTTTTGTAAATTCTGGAGTACTCTACTGTTATATATTCTTTTTTGAATTTCAGAAAATTGTTTGTTATGTCTTTTCAACATATTTCTATTTCTGATAATCCAATTTTTCACTTTTTTGAACATGTTTCTTTTGCCTTTGTCTCACTGTTCTTGTTCTGTCTGCCTCTTCTATATTTTTAATATTAATAACAGTTTTTGCAAGTTTTTACAAAAAACCAGAACACTTTTTCTTTGAACATCCATGTTGTAATTGATCTAATATCTCTTTTCCTTTTTTTTCAAATAAACCTACTTTCTTTCTTTTCTTTTTCTTTGCTGTTTTCTCATCATTGTATCACTTTTGTAATAATGAAGCGCCTAAGTCTGACACACACAGCGCCTAAGTCTGACAGCTGCACACTCCTGAGGCGGAAGCCGGGAGCTTTTTAAAATTGCCAGCACTTTCTCTTGTGTCACCTTGTTTCCTTGTGTTGCTTTTAAAAACATTACTTTCACGCGCCAGCTTGCGCCAGGATTATCTCCTACTTCTTACCACCGTGAAGAGCGGATTTAGCGCTACTCCGTGGTAAAGTCACCTGACCTAAACGCCGATCTCGGCGAGGACGGAGGCCACGCCCCCCGGAAGGCCACACCCCCCCTCCTACATCATGTGCTGCCACCGGAAGCGCAGCGGACGAGCACAGCGGGAGCGCCGTTTGCGCGCCGAAGGCGCGCCTAAGGCAAGCCCGTCTGGGCCCGTCATCGCCAGACCATCGCCTCTCGCCAGTCCCCCTGGCCTAACCAGACCCCACCATCTCATACGGTATGATCGCAAGGAACTCCTTGCCCTGAATTCTAACCAAAGATGCTCGGACGCCACTGGCATCCTGGGCCACTCGCCACTCCACTGTGATCGATGCCATTTCTCCACAAGCATGCCTGCTCGAGTGTGGGGTAATTGCACCACAACTACTACCCCGCCCCTGACGATACTACAGCTCAATGTCAGATCCCTCTCTAAACACCACTTCGAGGTAAATTCACTCCTACAGGAAGAAAATCCTTACGTCCTGTTTTTGTGTGAAACATGGCTACGAGATGGCATAACTACCATCCCTAACCTGACGCTCCCAGATGAGTTCCACCTGGTCACCATAAACCGTGAAACCCGGGGCGGCGGCATCGCAGTCATCTATCAAAAGCACCTCACTTGCACTTTTATCAAAGAACCTCTCCCAGACTGCGAATGCGCTCAATTCAAAATCAGCATTAGTCCTCAGTCTACGCTATCCGGCCTTTACATATATCGCCCACAAGGCCAGGCCTCAAGGTTCATTGACGCCCTCCTCGAAACTTACACGGCGCTCATTACCAAATCCGCCAATTTCACCATACTAGGTGATCTTAATCTGCATTTTGACTTATCTAACGACCACAAAATTTCTAACCTTCTTGCAGACCTTTCGGCACTACAACTTAACTCTCTGGTCCATGCTCCTACCCACATAGCAGGCCATACCTTAGATCCAATCTTCACTAACATCCAAGAGGCAGTCACGGAGATCCCCTCCCCAATGGGATGGATGGACCACTACCTCGTTAAACTTATGGTTCCTGCACCTCATCGGCAGTATAAAACTGAATCCAACCAACGCCTAAGAAGACCTTGGCACAAGCTCTCCACTCCCGCTCTACAAAAAACCTTAGGTGATTTCCACTGCGAAACTAATCAGGAGATAGAAGCGACCTACACCTCGTTCACTACCTGGATTACCAATGGCCTCGACACTCTCATCCCAGCTAAACTGACTAAAGGACGCAATACGCCCTCTAATCCATGGTATGATGATACCCTTAAAGCGCTACGTAAAGATTGTAAAAAAGCCGAGCGCCAATGGAGGAAAAACTTTGACAACCAGGATAAGGCAAACTATCTATCCAAACTTAAAATCTACCATAAAGCCATCAGATCCTCCCGCGCTTCTTTTTATGCTAACAAAATTAGCTCCAACCCGAATCCATCTCCAAAAATGTCATCCAACGATCAATGTGAGCAGCTTGCCACATACTTCGTTGAAAAAGTTCAAAAAATATATGCGACCTTTCTGCAGAACCCTCCTCACTCCAGAGAACCTACAACCCCAGTCCCCACCCGTATCCCTCTCACCCAAATCCCTGCCATCACTGTCGCCGAATTGACCAAACTATGCAGGAAGGTGAAGTCTGGTTCCCCAGCTGATCCTATGAGCCCCTCTCACTTCCTGGACTCATTGGATCTTTTTCTACCTCCCATGAGGGATATCCTCAATCTCTCCTTTACCTCTGGATCTGTACCTATCGCTTGGAAACAAGCGTGGGTTTCACCAATAATCAAAAAACCCACCCTCGACCCTTCCAAACCGAAAAACTACCGACCAATATCCCTTCTACCCTGGATATCCAAGATAGCAGAGGCCCATGTCAACGGCATTCTCTCGAAACATGTCGACCGTCACGGAATTCTGGACCCATCCCAAAATGGCTTTCGAGCGGGCCATAGTACTGAGTCTGCCTTACTGGCCACCACCGAACATCTCCGGACGATCCTAGACTCCGGGCAAAGTGCTGCGCTGATCCTCTTAGATCTCAGCGCAGCCTTTGACACGGTATCCCATGACATCCTTCTGGAACGTCTGGAGATGGCCGGTGTGACTGGCCTCGCTCTTTCATGGTTCCAATCCTTTCTTAAGGACAGATCCTACAAGGTGTCAGCCCCCCCATTTCTCTCTAAATCTCATCTCATAGCCCAAGGAGTCCCCCAGGGTTCAGCGTTGAGTCCCTCCCTCTTTAACTTATATGTCCAGCCGCTTGCGGAGGTGGCCAAAGAGTGGGGACTCACGCTGGTCTCATACGCCGACGACACCCAGCTGGTCGTCACCCTCTCGGAAAGCCCGTCCACCGCAGCATCCAAGTTTAGAGAGGGCATGGCATCAGTGGCACAATGGATGACGGACAACTACCTCCAACTTAACGCCGGGAAAACCGAGGTGCTCCTCCTTGGCCGTAACACCTGCCTATGGAATGAGCACTGGTGGCCGTCATCCCTTGGCACCACTCCATCCCCTAAAAATTGTGTTAAAAATCTGGGAGTCTGGATGGATGCCAACCTCAGCTTCCAGTCACATACTAAAAAGGTGGCAGCCACCTGCATAGGGCTCCTAAGGAACCTCCGGCCTATACTTGGACTCTTCGACTCTAAAGCTCACCAGCTAATTATCCAGGCAACCATCTTGTCCCGCCTGGACTATGCCAACATCCTTCTACTGGGAGCAAACAAAGCGGAAACGGCTAGGTTCCAACGTATCCAGAATACGGCGGCCAGAACACTGGTCGGTCTCCCACGCAGATGCTCTGCCAGAGCTACCATCCGCAAATTACACTGGCTGCCCGTGGAGCACAGAGTGAAATTCAAAGCTCTTATCACGATCTTTAAGATTGTCAAAGAGGGAAATCCCCCTCTGTTGCGAAATCTGGCCCAACCCTATATCCCTGGCCGCGACCTTCGCTCCTCTAATCAACTTCTCCTGACAGTCCCCAGAATCAGACTTAGTCGCACTGGTGGTCGCTCCTTTAGCGTCCTGGGGCCCAAACTATGGAACGATCTCCCCCTCAGCATCCGCTCCATAGACTGTCTCCCGGCCTTTCGCAAAGCTATCAAGACCCACCTCTTTCCCGCTCTCTAGGGTCCTTATCCTCCCCTCCCCGTTCTGTAGGAGTTAGCTTGTCTCCCAGCGCCGGGACACCCCATTGCTGGGGTAGCTGTTGCGCTTTACTAAACCTAGAAATTAGAAATTAGAAATATCTGTAAAACAATAAAAGTTTTGAAAACAGGTTAATATTAATAAAATAATTATGTATACATATTCAACTGTATAATTATAAAAATATTCACATATATATTTATAAAAATACATACATAGACAGTACATCAATGGTTACCACAATGGAACAGTACTACCTGCATAATTCTGGTTGTCTATGAGTAGTGTGAAAGATACTAGACCACAGAATTAGTGGCACACATGTGATTGTGTAACAACATGATTAGAAACTGTATCATTCCATATTTTCTAGCTGGTTAGAGGTCTGCATAGATACTGCACAGAATATTGTAGCTTTACTAGTGTTAGTAGCTACCCAATTTTATAAGTACATTACTATTAACTAAAATGATTACAGTACTGCAAACAGGGCTCATATTTAATGTAGAATTGCTTAGATATTGGCGTAGAGATAAAAAAGTAGATACTGCTCGATAGATGATTGGACAAACTGCATGGCACTGCCAGTACGATTGCTAAACTGCATACTGTGCAAAGGGAGAACTGTGACTTAGCTAGAACAGGAAGAGCTACGGTCTAAATACTATAGTGAAAGCTATGAGCCGTCCCCTTGCAAACGGAAAGCTGCAACCGGTGATGTTGAAAGAGAGAGCATGAACTCAATATTTTACAAAAAACGAGTGCAGTATATTTCCAGTGTTAGCTTTCACAGGTACTTTTACAAACCAAACGTCTCGCAGACGAACAGCTGCAAGCTGAACAATGGTTTGTAGAGGGAGAGCTGCGAGCTGGCACACCAGTTCATAGAGGTAGCCCTGCGAGTCGACTAACTGCAGGGAGAGCTCCAGGCCGGCTCCGAGGAACAATTACGGGCTGGCGACTGGCTCATAGAGCATCAGCAGTGACCCGTCGGCTCGCAGAAGGACAATGAGCTGTACGGACCACCTAGCACAGGAACAGCTGTAGGCCGACTACTTTAGTGAAAAGTGCTAGCCGTCGTCTTCCAAAGAGATAGGTGCGGGACAGTGATTTGGAAAGAGTACGCGTAAAGCAGTTATCTCGTAGAGAGACAAATGCGCTATATTTCCAGTATTCCTTTCCAGAGGTACCAGTGTGGATTATCTGGCAGAGAAAGAGTTGAGAGCCCACCAGTGGTTCCCACAGAGAGAGTTACAAGCCAGCGGACTGGCTCCTAGAGGAACATGTGCAAGTTGACTAGTTGACGCGTACAGAGAGAGCTCCAAGCCGGATCACAGAGGAACCGTTGCAAGCCGGCGGGCTGGCTCATACAGGAAAAACAGCGAGCCAACTCGCTGGCTCGTTCAGAGAGAACTGTGGGCTGGTTCACAGATGAACAGTTGCAATCCGGCAGCTGGCTCATAGAGGAAGACCTGTGAGCCGACTGCCTGGCTCGTAGAAGGAGAGATGCCGGCCTACTCACACACAAACAGTTGCAGGCTGACTAATATAAGTAAGGCTGTGCGCCGTTGAATTCCAAAGACATAGGTCTTAGTTTGCAGAGGTACAATTACGGACCCGACGGCTCGCAGGGAAAGAGCAGAGAGCCAACTAGTCATTCGAAGAGGGAGAGCTGCTGGCCGGCGGGCTTGCTCATAAAGTAAGACCTAGGAGCCGATTGGATGGCTCCTACAGGGAGAGTTACGACCCAACAGCTCAAAAAAGGAGAGCTGCGAGCCCTCTAGTATAATGAGAGGTGATGCTCATCTACTTCTAAAGGAATAGCTGCTGTACGGTGATGTGGGGAGAGTGAACGTGAAGTGGGTATCTCTTAAAGAGAGAGCTGCAGTATATTGCTAGTGTTTGCTTGCAGAGATACAACAGTGACCTGGCTCGCAGATGAACAACTACGAGACAACCTGCAGTTTGCAGAGGAAGACCTGCGAGCCGACTGACTGGCTCGTAGTCAAACAGCTGCGGTCCGTCACCTCAAACCAATAGAGCTGCGGGCCAGCTGGCACAGGAAATACCTGCGGGCCGGCTACTATAGGGAAAGGTGCAGGATGTCGGCTTGCAAAGGCATAGGTGCGGGACAGTGATGTGGGGAGAAGAAGTGTAAAGGGGGTATCTCCTAGAGAACAGCTGCGCTATGTTTCCAGTATTTGCTTCAGAGGTACAACTGCAAGTTGGCTCGCAGAGACTGAACTACGAGTCCACAGTGATTTGCAAAAGGACACCTACGAGCCAGCATGCTGGCTCGTACCGGAACACCTGCGAGCCCACTACCTGGCTGATACAGAGAGCGCTGTGGCCCCGCTCACAGAGGAACAGTTACTAGATGGCCGGATGGCTCGTAGATGAAGATCTGCACCAAAATCCAAAGCCTCCAAGTAACACACCGGTCTTAACTGATATAGAAATCTACCTCTTTATGTAAAAAATGAAACCACAAATTGTCCACATAACATTTCTGGTTTTTGTTCCATCTCTGTTAAGTTAATAACATATACATTTTCTACTATAAACCCTTCCCCACTAGTTCCAGACTAAGAATAATTTGGAAACGTGTGACATTCAGTTTATCTCATCGCAATACATATAGAAATCCAAATTTAGGCTACATATAATTTTCAAAACCATACAGTTTTTTACAGAAGATAAGTTACAATTTTTGTTTATTAACTCCTAAACATATATAAAGTGATTCTTTAACAATTAGTCACACTTTATACATGTTTTAGAACCAATGTGAAACACCACACTTCACTAACACTTACTTAGAAATAAAAAATACTTTCAAAGTTAAAATAATGCCTCAAATATTAACCGCTACTACACAACACATAACACACCTTCTTATTTTCTCATTTGTAGTTGGTATGCAGATTCCAAATGTCACAAATGTATTCAATTCTTTCTTTGTCATACTATACATTTAATGCACCGCTCTCGTCAAGAACGGAACCAGTAATGGAACAATTTCCCTGTTGCTCCACACATTAATACATGTAAAGAACAAATCAGAATAGTTCCTTGATTTTTTTAAATTGCAAAACTTCTTTCTATTGTTTTTTTTTTAACTTCCCATATAATCATTTTTTTTTAAATCTACGGACACATACAGGTGAGAAGGTCAACGTATTCTATCAACACTTTCTAGAACATTCTACGACACGTGCAGGTTAACAGTTCATAATATTTTTAACCTAACAATATTGTTTTGCAACATTTTCTCAAACATTTAACAGCACATGCAGTTTAAAAATTCACCATTGTTTTAAGTTCAAACACTGCTTTTCATATACAAGTATCAGGTGTGGTTGAACTGAGCAAATTGTATCCTATCATATGAACTCCACATTCAAACTCCTTTTTATTAACCAATAACAAAGATGCTTTTCCACAAACTAATGTGCACCCTACTTTTTAGAAAACAATGCTTTTTATCTCCCAATCAATTATCGTTTTGAATGAGAATAAAAAAGTAGCTATAGACATCTTTCCATACTTCACAGCCATACCTTCAAAATGCTAGTGTGGATCATAGGACATAGCTATGTTTTCTGGTGCGAGAGGTATGCAGAACAGAGACATATTGACTTAGATCTAGGTTTACAAAATGTGGACATTAAATGGTTTGGACAGAGAAGATTGAAGTGGCACCAATTGTTGCCTTTAGTTAAAACCTGTTTGCATCTCCAACACCCTGACCTCATGATTGTGCACTGTGGTGGAAACAACCTAGGCACATTGACTGGTGTAGGTTTGAAAATGCTAATGAAGGACACCTTTCAACAATTGATGTTGCTTTTGCCTCAACCTGTCTTTGTATATTGCAATATATGCCAAAGACAGAAGTAGAAATGGACAAACCAATTTTGTCCTCAGATTGAAAAATCTAGGAGGAATGTCGACAAAGCTGTGTCTGCATACCTCAGAGACCATTTATTGGGGTCGATCTACAACAACAATGTACGTTTTGATATGGCTGATATCTACAGAAGTGATGGAGTACACGTCACAGATTAGGGAAATCAAGTTTTTCTGAATAACCTGAAGCTGTGCATCCGAACTTATATGTAGCTCCAAATAATAAACACAAGAGCTCTTTTTAGAGCCGCCTTATATTCCCAATATCGGGACACAGAGTGACAGCTGCGACCCCGCTAGCACGGGGAGACCTGCGGGCCATTGGGCAGGCCTGCAGAGGGAGACCTGCAGCCTGTGGGCTCTGCTCACATAGGGGGAGCTACAGGCCGTCGGCTTGCAAACGCACACCTATGTGCTGGCTCGCAGAGGAAGAGCTCGGGTCTAACTCGCAAAGGGACACAAACGGGCCAAGCGCCCTGCTAGCAGAGACACACCTATCACCTAATGGACCTGCTCGCGCATGCACAGCTGCAGACTCGATAGCTCGCAGACGCAGACCTGCGAACCGACAAACTGTTACTGTTTTATGCTTTAGGGTAGTACAGTGGTATTCATGTACTGTAGGGGGTTGTGCTGCAGGTATTGTTTTAGGATTTAGAGTAGTGCAGTGTGTTTGTGTAGTGTTTGGAGGTTCCTGCTAGGAATAGTGTTTTAGGGTTTAGAATAGCACAGTGGTGTTTGTGTACTGTAGGAAGTCATGCTGAGAGTAGTGATTTTGAATTGTTGGTGACACAGTGGTGTTTGTGTAGTGTAGGGGTCTTGTTGGGGTAGTGATCTAGGGTTTAGGGTAATACAGTGGTCTTTAGGTAGTGTAGGGGATCGTGGTGAGGGTAGTGTTTTGGGATTTAGGACAATGCAGTGGTGTTTCTGTTGTGTAGGGGGTCCTGCTATAAATAGTGTTTTAGGGTTTACGACAATGCAGTGGTGTTTTTGTAGTGTAGTGGGTCCTGCTGGGGGTACTGTTTTAGGGTTTATGACAGTGCAATGCGTCCAAGCCGCTCCCGGACGCACCCATGGACCGTTCTCCTGCTCCTCCTGCAAATTCAGCGGCACCGACAACATCTCCGCTACGACCACACCACAGATTCCCGACCCCAACCACCTACAATGCATCCTTCTCAACACCCGCTCGGTCCACAGACACGCCATTGACCTATGGAATCTACTAGACACCGTCTCTCCAGACGTCGCCTTCCTAACGGAAACATGGATGAACGCTTCCTCCGCCCCTGACATCGCCATCGCTATCCCTGATGACTATAAGATCACACGCAAGGACCGCATCGACCATGCAGGAGGAGGAATCGCTATCGTCCATAAGAAATCCATCCGCATCTCCACCAGCTCCGACGCCAACCTCGCTAACTCCGAACACCTTCACTTCCAGATCCACATCGATCCCAAGACAACTCTTAGAGGCACCCTCCTCTACAGACCACCAGGACCCCGCGCAAAATTCAGTGAAGACATCACGGATTTCATCACCCCACACGCGCTCCCCTCCAAAGACTACATCCTTCTGGGAGACCTCAACTTTCACCTTGAAAAGATCAACGACCGCAACACCGCCACCCTCTTAGACAACCTCGCCAACCTCGGACTTAAACAACTGGTCACTTCCCCCACCCACATCGCAGGTCACACACTTGACCCCATCTTCACCTCCAGCAACCATGTCTCCTTCAGCCACACTACGGATCTCCTCTGGACTGACCACAGCTGCGTCCACTTCACCTACAACAAGCCGAAACCCATCTTCCACCTCCAACCAACTCTACAAAGAAACTGGAACAAAATCACCACGGATCAGATCTCCACATCGCTCCTTCGGACCTCCCCAGCCCTCTCTTCTAACGCCAACGAAGCCGCCTCCAACCTCACCCTTTGGTTATCCAACACCGCCGACACCTTAGCACCACTGAAAAAACGTTAACACAAACTTGGAAACAAGAAGGCCTCATGGTTCAACGATGATCTCAAGAAGTCCAAGAAACTGTGCCGCTCCCTTGAAAAGGCCTGGAAAAAAGACCCATCCGCCAGCAACAAGGACGCCTTCAAAAGCGCCACCCGTACTCACCACCAACTAATCCGAAAAGCCAAGAAAACAGCATTCAAGGACCGACTTGACAACAACGCCCACAACAGCAAGGAACTTTTCAACATCGTCAAGGAATTTTCCAACCCCTCGGCCAACTCCAACGACATCACCCCCTCTCAAACCCTCTGCGACTCCCTAGCCTCTTTTTTCCACAACAAGATTGCTGACATCCACAACAGCTTTGACAACCAATCCGGAAGCCAACCCACCCTACCATCTGCTGACCATCTTCCCCTCGTAAACACCCTTAACGCCTGGAACCCAATCTCCACTGAGGACACCATCCGCCTGATGAATTCCATCCACTCTGGATCCCCAACAGACCCATGCCCTCACCACATCTTCAACAAAGCAGACTCCGTTATAGCTCCGCACCTCCGAGACGTCATCAACTGCTCCTTCAACTCCGCTACCTTCCCAGAAGACTGGAAACACGCTGAACTCACCGCCCTTCTGAAAAAACCAACAGCAGACCCCACCGAACTCAAAAACTACCGCCCCATCTCGCTTCTTCCATTCCCGGCCAAAGTCATCGAGAAAGCCGTCAACAACCAGCTCGCCGCCTTCCTCGAAGCCAACAAATCACTCGACCCCTCACAATCTGGCTTCCGAGCCAAACACAGCACTGAGACCGCCCTCATCGCAGCAACAGACGACATTCGAACTCTACTGGACAATGGAGACACAGTCGCACTCATCCTCCTCGACCTCTCTGCAGCCTTCGACACAGTCTGCCACAGCACCCTTTTACAACGCCTCAGAAACATCGGAATCCAAGGAAAAGCACTGGATTGGATCACCTCATTCCTCACCGGAAGAACCCAGAGAGTCCGCCTCCCACCATTCAAGTCAGAGGCCACTGAAGTCATCTGCGGTGTACCTCAAGGATCCTCACTCAGTCCCACCCTCTTCAACGTATACATGAGCCCCCTCGCGGCCATCGCCCGCCAACACAACCTCAACATCATCTCTTACGCGGATGACACTCAACTGATCCTTTCTCTCACCAAGGACCCCAGCACCGCCAAAACTAACTTACACGAAGGAATGAAAAAAGTCGCCGAATGGATGAAACAAAGCCGTCTGAAACTGAACTCAGACAAAACAGAAGTCCTCATCTTAGGTACATCCCCCTCTGCATGGGACGACTCCTGGTGGCCGGAAGCCCTCGGAAAAGCACCCATCCCGACAGACCACGCACGGAACCTTGGCGTCATTCTGGATTCTTCACTCTCAATGAACAGACAAGTCAGCGCCGTATCCTCTTCCTGCTTTAACATTCTTCGCATGCTCAGAAAAACATTTAGCTGGATCCCCTCCGAAACAAGGAAAACAGTCACCCATGCTCTAGTCACGAGCCGACTGGACTACGGAAACACCCTCTACGCAGGTACCACCGCTAAACTCCAGAAGAAACTACAACGAATCCAAAACGCCTCAGCCAGGCTTATATTAGACATCCCACGCAACGAACACATCTCTGGTCACCTTAAAGACCTCCATTGGCTACCCGTCAATAAGAGGATCACTTTCCGGCTGCTCACCCACGCACACAAATCACTCTACGACATCGGACCAGACTGCCTCAACTCCCGACTGTCCTTCTACACCCCCTCCCGCCAACTTCGCTCTTCCAGCCAAGCCTTCGCCACTGTACCTCGCATCAACAAGACCACCATGGGAGGCAGATCCTTTTCATACCTGGCTGCCAAAACATGGAACTCACTCCCCGCTTACCTTCGCCTCACCCAGAATCACCTAGCGTTCAGAAAGCAGCTTAAAACGTGGATATTTGACAAATAATCCTCCTCCCCTTCCTAAGCGCCTTGAAACCCTATGGGTATGTAGTGCGCTATACAAATCTTATGACTTGACTTGACTTGACTTGACTTTGTGTAGTGTACGAAGTCATGCAGGGAGTACTGTTTTAGGATTTAGAGTAGTGCAGTGGTGTTTGTGTTGTTTTTGGGGGTTCATGCTGGGGGTAGCATTTTAGGGTTTAAGGTAGTGCAGTGGTGTTTGGGCAGCGTAAGACTTGTGCTGGAAGTAGTGTTTTAGAGTTTAGGACAATATAGTGGTGTTTGGGTAGTGTGATGGGTAATGCTGGGAGTAGTGTTTTGGGGTTTAGGGTAGTGCAGTGGTGTTTGTGTAGTGTAGGGGCTCAAGCTGGGGGTGGTCTTTTAGGGTTTAGGGTAGATCAGTGGTGTTTGGGTAGTGTAGGGGTCGTGCTGGGAGTAGGGTTTCAGGGTTTAGGGTAGTGCAGAGGTGTTTGTGTAGAGTACGGGGTCATGCTGGGGATACTGTTTTAGGATTTAAGACAAAGCAGTAGTGTTTGGGTAGTCTAGGAGATCGTGCTGGGGATAGCGTTTTAGAGTTTACAACTGTGCAGTGGTGTTTGGGTAGTCTTTAGGTTGTGTAGGGGATCATACCAATAGACTAACTCACAGAGCTTCCAGCCGACGGACGGGCTTCTAAAGGCATAGCCGCGACCTTCTGATATGAGGAGAGGCAGGGTCAAAGGCATATCTCCCACAGAAACAGAGGCCAGTGTTGCCTCGCAGAGGTAAAACTGTACACCTGATGGCTTCACACAGAGAGATGTGAGCAGACAGAGTAAATCACAAAATGGCTGCTTGCACTTCCTGGTTTCATCCGTTCACAGCCAATAAGCAGCAAGCTCATGCTCGTAACCCCTCAGCCAATCAGATGTCAGAATTCTCAAATATCAATATTTCTCAAAATCTACTGACCGGATTTCACCATTTAAACAAAAGTGTGCTTTCTGGACCATCACCTTTCTCCCTGCCAAATTTGGCATACTTCCGGTCAGCAGTTTCAACTGTAGTCTTCTGTAAAGGTTTGTATGGAAATTGCATGGTGAAAACATGTTTTGGGACCTGCTTTTTTCTCAGCCCTTCCTACACCATTCAGTCACAAACTTTTTTGATAATTTCATAAAGATTCGTCATACAACGCCAAAGTTATAAGCACGTAGAGGGCTCCAGGAGGGGGACCACGCAACCCCCATCCCAACATGAGTCAAGCCCCGGGGCTGCACGGCCCCCGCAATCCCTACGAGCCCCTGCTATTTTTTTTAAAGTAATGTCCTTGGAACCTAGCCAAACCAAGGGCCTCATTAAAATACAAGGCTGGAACCCACAACCCTAGCATGAATTGTGCCGATTTTTGTTTTTTTAAACATGATTTTCTGGCCCTTGGGGTCCTTCTGGGACCCCCTGAGCAGGCCCAGGGGGTCAGGGTTTTTCTACCCTGCCCCCTTCTCTTGTTTTACAATTTTGTTTCTCTGTTTTTGGGTGACACGCTTCTACCGAGCCACAAGATGGCTGCCAACACATCCTTGTTTGGAATACTAGCAGCCAATCACAGTGAAGCTGGTGCACGTGACTTAGGTTCCGCCCAGATATTGAAAATTTTATTTTTCTAATTTCTCAGCAACTACTGTATGGATTTGCACCATTTAAAAAAGAAATTGCATTCTGATCTAAGCACTACCTTTCTGCCAAATTTGGGGTAATTCCTATTGGAAAATGATTTTTTGACTCCTATTTTTTATTTTCTCAAAAACTACTGAATGGATTTACATCATTTACTAAAGGGGTCACTTTCTGCACCAAGCTCTACCTGTTTGCCAAATTTGAGGTAATTTCGTTTTGCAGTTCGGGCTGTAGCTCGTCGCAAAATTTCCTAAGCAAATTAACATGGAGAAAATGAGTTTTGGGACCTCCCTTTTTCTCAGCCCCCGCTAGACCAATGACCCCCAAACTTTCAGGATAGGAGTTGACCTGGATAGACTTTTGTTTTTGAGAATTTCAGAAAGATTCTTCATATGATGCCAAAGTTATTAGCAAATCAAAAAATGCTTTTCCTATGGAAACTAGGTTAAACTAGGTTCAAACTATAACTACATATATATATATATATATATATATATATATATATATATATATATATATATATATATATATATATATATATATATATATATATATATATATATATATAGATATTTATATATATATATATATGTATATATATATATATATATATATATAAATATCTATCTATATATATATATATACATATATATATATATATATATATATATATATATATTACCTACTGGCGGCGGGTAGATATAGTTAGGGCCTAGTTTCCATAGGAAATCCGCAACATTCTATTTCAAATGACTTTAGCGCCGGTCGACGAACCTTCGCGAAATTCTCCAAGAAGAAGGGGCGCTCTGCTCCTATCCTGAAAGTTTGGGGGTGATTTGTCCAGCAGGGGCTGAAATTAAATGGGGTTCCCAAAACATGTTTTTCCCATGCAATTTTCCACAGAGACCTTTAGACACAGCTATAGCCTGAACTGCTGAACGGAATTACACCAAATTTGGCAAAAAGGTAGAGTTTGGTTCACAGATCGCGCTTTTTGTTAAGTAGTGTAAATCCATGCAGTAGTTCCTGAGAAAATCAAAAGTAAAATCATAGCTATACCTATGGACGAAGTAGGGTACGCGTATCCTCCGTGGATCATGAGCGTACCTTTACGAGCATGAGCTGCATGCTAAATGGCTGACAACTGTCTGTCAACACTCCAAACCAGGAAGTGTTGGCAGCCTTGTGTCTCGGTAGAACAGAGGCACAAGAAAACTTAAAAACAAGTGCGCAAAAGACGCAAAGGGGGCAGGGTAGAAACACCCTGACCCCTTAGGCCTGCTCAGGGGGTCCCACAAGGACGGGATGCAGGTAGGAAACGCGTGTCACGTGAAAAATAAAACAAAGCCTGTTTTATTTGAAATTAGACCCCGGGGGGGCAAAATCCCGGGGGCAATGTATTTAACTATAATGGGGGGCCCAGAGGGGCTCCCTGGCCCCGGGGATCGCCACCCCTGGGGCTTTAATGTTACGTATGCTGGGGGCACACGGCCCCCCTGCAGCCCCGGGGACCGCTACCCCCGGGTATTCTTTTTTAATAATAATGGGGGCCCAGAGGGGGAACGCAACCCCCTGGGGCACTACATTTTTCAATTGTGGGGTCCATGACAGACCCCCCAGCCCCTGGGACCACGACCCACCAGGGCTTTTAGATGTTGGAAGGGAGGCTGTACGGCCCCCCTCCTGGAGCTTTGTGGTTGCCCTGGGGACCGCCACCCTCCAGGGCCGGCTCCTGCAGTGTCCTGGGGTGCCTATCCCCGGGACACTGTAGATTGCTATGATAGGGCGGGAGCCTTGGGGCTCCTGCCCTACCATAGCAAACTGCTTTGGGTTTTTGGAAGAGAGAGCAGGAAACCTGCTCTCTATTCCATAACCAAAGACTATTGCTTTTCTACATGGGGAGCAACATATTAGCTGCTCCCCATGTAGAAAAGGAATGCCGGCTCCCGCAGGAGGGGTGAAAGGCCCCCCCAAGCCCCGGGGTCCAGTACATTTTTAAATTAAGGGCAGATTTGTTTTTTTACGGTAAAATTGGGATACACGTATGCAGCGTGTCGCTTAGCGTGACCTCTGGTGTGCACGCATTAGGTACGCGTATCATACCACTTATGCTGCCCGATTTCTAAGGCGTCTGGTACGCGTATCCAAGCAAGAAAAAGAAAAATATTTTTCAGATATTTATGAAGTTTATGTGTTTAGATGTTGGGTAGCTCTACAAAGATCCCTTGTGTTTATTGAGAGATTTTAGTACCTACAAGTTAGTACCGATGCAGAGTCTAAAGTTCAAAAGGATGACTCTGTTCCCCTCATCTGTAAAATGTACACCATCTCCAAAAAAAGGTTCAATGCATATTGAAACACAGATTGTTGTGGTAAATGGACCCCATTCTATAGTCTCGGAGAAAAGCAGAAACAGATTTATTAACATGTTTCCTAGCTTTCTCAATCTGTGGTCAAAATTGATTGGACCAGGTCCATTTCTGTTTTTGACATATGTTAGAATAGACAAAGGCAGTTTGGGGGAAAAGTGACATCAATTCTCCAAAGGTGTCCTTCATAAGCATTTCCAGACCTAACCCAATTAAAGTGCCTAGGTCGTTGCAACCACAGTGCACAATGATGAGGTCAGGGTGTTGGAGATGTAAAAAGGATTTAACCAATGGCATCAATTGGTGCCACTTTAACCCTCTCTGTCCAATCCATTTAATGTCTACATTTGGAAAACCTAGGTCTTTATGAATTCCTTTCTGTTCTGCATGCCTTTGGATCCAGAAAATATTGCTGTGTCCCACAATCCGCAATCTAAGCATCTTGAAGAAAGGTCTGGATACACTCAGATGGTCTCTGTAAATGAAATGGCAGTTTGAAAACTAAGATTTTTCTTAAATGATGGATAAGATGCAGTTTTGAAAAAAGAAAATAAATGATTGGTTGTTTGACAACATTCTACACTGAAAATCAGGGTGTTTGTTTCTGTTTTTTAAAAGCATGATTCTTATTGGTTAAGAAAAAACTGATAGAAAGGAATGTTACATAAGATAAGCTGATATGTTGAAAAGTCAAGCACACTTGCTGTTTAGATTAGAAACATTGTGTGATGAACTTTTGACCTGTTTGCTCAGTTAAGTGTTCCATGAACTGTTTCTATGGTAGCAAGCATAAGGTAGATTGGGTGTAGGGTTTAAAGTTATAGCAGTTGGAAAGGTTTCAAATGTTCAAGCAATAGAAATGTGTGCTTGCTTTTGAATTAATGAGGGAAGAAATGTGATTTGTTATTTACTTGAATATGTGTGTAGATTGAGTGTGTACTTTGAGAGGGAAAGTTTGCTCGCTTTAGTTGTAATTAGCTCCTTAAGGGGCCAAGTCCTGAGGGCAAGGTTTTTTTTGTAGTGGGGGGACAGAGGGACCCCCCATCCCTGGGGACCGCCACCCTCAGGGGATTCTTTTTTTTTATAAAATAAAAAACCTGTGTGGGGGGGTTTTGAGTCCCCCTCCTATACGCCCCGGGTACTGCCACCTTCCCGGGGCACTACATTTTTAAATTGGGGGGTCTGTGACGGCCCCCCAGACCCGGTGATCACCACCTACCCGCGGCTTTTTTGTTTTACGGTAAAATTAGGTTGCGCGTACCGAGTGCGGTGCTCAGCGCGACCTCTGGTGTGAACGCGTTGGGTACGCATATTGTACCACATATGCTGCCTGATTTCTAAAGCGTCCGGTACGCGTATCCAATGTGTTTAGTTGTTGGTTGGTTGTAAAAAGAAGCTGTGTTTATTGGTACATATACGTTAGGACCTATGCAGAGCCTAAAGTTATTGAGGAGGAGTGTTTTACAGTGTGCTGAACTTTCGACCTCTGTGGTCCGTTGAGTTTTGCATGATATGTTACTATGGTAACAGCAGAAAGCAAATTCGGGGTAGTGTTCAAAGTTATGTCAGTTGGAAAGGGTTCAAATGTTCAATCAATAGAAATGTGTGCTTGCTTTTGAATTAATGTGGGAAGCAATTTGATTTATTTTTAACATGTAAACATGTGTAGAATTAGAGAAAATGTTTGCCATTTTTTGGTTTTGCTAAGAACAGTGAAGTACAGAGATTCTGTATTAGAAAATCTGGTGTGTGACTGACCTTCTTCTTAATCTACAAATTAATTTGAAAGGTGAGTTGTTAATTTGTAAGGGGATGTGTGTGGTGCATTTTGTTTTTAATAAGAGTAATGTGATTATCCTGCTAAAGTGCATAGAGTATTTCAGTTGTGTAAAATCACATTCTGAGTTTGTCTGCATTTGGCTAACCATTGTGATAAAAGCATTTTGCAAGTTAATGTGTTTGGTGAGTCAGCTTTGTACAGTAAAGTGTAGTACTAAAAAATGTAGAATGTGTGCACTCACTTTTCCAGTTCTAGTGTAGTTAATACTGTTGCTTTTTTAGAATTAGACTTGTGTTTTACAAAGCACCTTGCGCCTCTTTGTGCTGCCATTGCGTCACTTTTTTGACACAATGTTGGTGCAAAATTGTACATAATTATGAAACTTTTATTTAATGTTTTAAATTTTGTTTCATATTTTAATAAATACGGCCGGGAGGGTGACTCCCTCCCGCCTTCCAAAAGTTCAAACCTGTGTGCGACTTCTCCCATCCTTGGGGATTGTGTTGAGAGGGGGTGGCGGGCATCCCGGCCATATGGAAAGGGGCGACCACTCGGTCCCCCCGAACGTATGGTTGGGTGCCCCGATCCCCCCAGGAAGCCATTTTGGGCAGGGGGCATGGCTCGGCTGGTATGCCCTAAGCGGCGCAGCCGGGGCGCGCCTTTTCCCGCCCAAGAGGGGTTGTCCTAGACACCTACACCGAAGACCACGCCCAGTAGGCGTACCGGAGGAGGGTACACGCCCTGCCACAGAAGAATAAATAGAGCGGGAATCTGAAGAAGCGTCCTCTTGTTTCTGTGCTCTGAAGGCTGCACCCACTCGTTGCTCGTGAGCCCTCGACGGAACAAGCAGCAATTTTGACCCACCCACCAGCCCCTTATGGCAATGCTTGTTTTAAATAAAGTTTTGCTGAGATAGGCCTTTTTTCCTTTGTAGAAAAGTAAAGGAATGTTTAAGATGACTTCTGCCTGTAGGATAATGTTTTTTCTTGGTAGGAGTGAGCAGTCGATGACACATCGAGGAAATGTCAGAATTTTTTCCTTCTTTAGTAGGTAAACAACTGTTGTATTTATTTTGGGCGGGCGATAAGGTCATGATCGGTGAGCAGTATTTTCAAGGTCCCTAGAGGGGGGCGCCACCCAGAATGGATGGGAGTGCCCGGGGGGAGGCGGCCATTATCCCCTCCCGCGGGGAGGCGGCACCCACTAAGGATGGGTCGCCTAGGGGGAGATGGCCATATGCCCCTCCCAGGGGGGAGGGCGGCTAGATGCCCCTCCTACTAATTTCCCGTGGGCCGGATATCCGCGACGGCGGATAGAGAGTGTGGGGATGGGGGGGGGAGTCCACGCTGTCCTTCCTACAGATACCTCACACGGGAACTCGGACGACCTTTAAGATGAATTTTGTTTCATATTTTAATAAATACGGCCGGGAGGGTGACTCCCTCCCGCCTTCCAAAAGTTCAAACCTGTGTCCGACTTCTCCCATCCTTGGGGATTGTGTTGAGAGGGGGTGGCGGGCATCCCGGCCATATTGCAGGCGCGCAAGTTATAGTGAGTCCTACTAACTATAACGTGGGAATTTCAATGGTTTTATGTCAGTAAAATTTCCAACTATAACTGGTGTGAAACCTCAGTTTTTTTCAGTGAATATATATATATATATATATATATATATATATATATATATATCCGTTCCAACTCCTACTTCTCGGCAAAGGTACCGAGTCCTCGATGTAGGTACAGACCACAAACACTGCGATTTAGTTTCAATTCAAGGGTGGTTTATTGTTCTTCTGTCCCCAGCATGACGCGTTTCGGCTGCAGCAAGGCAGCCTTGATCACATCTATATATATATATATATATATATATATATATATATGAATATATATATTAGGTAGTTATAGTCAGGACCTAGTTTCCATAGGAAATCCACAACATTCTATTTGGAATAACTTTGGCGCCAGTGGACGAATTTCTCCAAGAAAATGGCCTGCTCGGTTCCGCTCTTTCCCTGAAAGTTTGGGGGTGATTCATCAAGCGGGGGCCGAGAAAAAAGGGGGGTCCCAAATCGTGTTTTCTCCATGCAATTTTTCATAGGGACCTTTAGCCAGGGCTACAGCCCGAACGACTGAACAGAATTACACACCATTTGGCAGAGAGGTAGGGTGCTGTTCGCAGATTGTGCTTTTTGTTAAATGGTGTAAATCCGTTCGGTAGTTTCAGAGAAAATTACAAGTAAAGTCATAGCGATATCCAGAGACGGAGTGCACCACGCGTATGGAAATTTGTTTAATTATGAGGGCGAGCTGCATGCTGATTGGCTGTGAACTATCTGTCAACACTCGAAAGAAGGAAGTGTTGGCAGCCATCTTGTGCGTCGGTAGAACCGAGTCACAAGAAAACAGTAAAACAAAGTTGAGAAATAAGGGAAGGGGGCAGGCTAGAAACATTCTGAAACTCTAGGCTTGCTCAGGAGTCGTACATGGCTGTTTATGCTCAATTTTTATTTTTTTTAAATAAAAAATGGTGGGGTAATCGTGCAGTACTTGAACCCGGTGGAAAAGGTGAAAAAAACTAGAAGTCCATTTTATTCATTAGATCCTTGGGGCAAATTACGGGGGCAATTTTTTTTGCATAATGGGGCTTGTAAGGTGCCCCGAGCACTGGGGAATGGCACTCCTCTGGTTTCATTTTGAAGTATGCAGGGGGTGTAATGTCCTACTCCCCGCAGTCTCTGGGAGCGGCACCCCTCGGTCTTTTTAAAAAAACATTTTTTGAGCTCTCTCTCTCCCCGTACACGTTGCGGGGAATGCCACCTTTCTAGGGCAGTAATATGAAAAATGACCTTCCAGCTCCGGGTACCTGCATTTTCTGGAGTTTTTTATTAATGTTGGGAGGGTGGGCTTGATAATACGTCCTTGTTAATTTCCATTGAAGGGCATGTTCTGGTGTTCACATGGGCTTCTATGGGAAATAACAAGCTGTATTATCAAGCTCATTATCACTGTTTTATCGGCAGTTTCCTGCCAATATAACGGCGATAATTTTAACAGTGGTCCTTGATAATATGCACCTAAGTTTACTGGTCCAAAAAAAGAGCAATGGGCCATATTATCAACAAAAGGCGATACATTATTGCCGCTTTTATCGGCAGGAAACTGCCGATAAAGCGGCGATAATGGGCTTGATAATATGCCCTTGTGAATAACCATAGCTGCCCAGGTTAACATCAGAACTTGGCTGCTATGGGAATTTACAAGGGCCTATTTTCAAGCCCATTACCGCCGCTTTATCTGCAGTTTCCTGCCGATAAAAGCGGTTATAATGTGTCGCTTTTCGTTGATAATATGCCCCTTGATTTCTATTATAGTATGTAAAACTTTCCTTTTTTTTTGTGTAGCAGTTGTACTCTCTACGCATGTGCAGCCTCGTTTCGAAGTCCACGTTTTTCTCTTTTTCTTGAAGTTCAACAAGCAAACCTTTCTTTATTTCAGGTAGTAAATTTGTCGCTTTCTTTTTACGGGTCGTATGTGTCATCCGCTGCTGTACTTTTGTAATAAATTAATAATCATATATTTTCTATATTTGTTTGAAAGGTAGTGTTGAGGTGCCAAACGTTGATTACGTACTCCGTCCACCGCGATTTTAGTAGTTCTTCACCGTTATTTTTTATTATATCTGTTACTAAGAACTCAGTAGTTTATCTCTCTCTCCCCTACACGTTGCGGGGTACGCCACCTTTCTAGGGCAGTATTATGTCAAATGACCTTCCAGCTCCGGGTACTTGCATTGTCTGGAGTTTTTTAATAATGTTGGGAGGGTGGGCTTGATAATACATCCTTGTTAATTCCCATAGAAGCACATGTTCTGGTGTTAACATGGGCTTCTATGGGAAATAACAAGGCCGTATTATCAAGCTCATTATCGCTGTTTTATCGGCAGTTTCCTGCCAATAAAACAGAGATAATTTTAACACCGGTCCTTGATAATATGCACCTAAGTTTACTCGTAAAAAAAAGAGCAATGGACCATATTATCAACAAAAGGCGAATCATTATCGCCGCTTTTATCGGCAGGAAACTGCTGATAAAGCGCGATAATGGGCTTGATAATATGCCCTTGTGAATAACCATAGCAGCCCAGGTTAACATCAGAATCTGGGCTGTTATGGGAATTTACAAGGGCCTATTATCAAGCCCATTACCGCCGCTTTATCTGCAGTTTCCTTCCGATGAAAGTGGCTATAATGTATCGCCTTTTGTAGATAATATGCCCCTTCATTTCTATGATAGGATGTAAAACTTTCCTTTTTTTTGTGTAGCAGTCGCACTCTCTACGCATGTGCAGCCACGTTTTGAAGTCCACGTTTTTTTCTTTTTCTTGAAGTTCAACAAGCAAACCTTTCTTTATTTCAGGTTGTAAATTTGTCGCTTTCTTTTTCCGGGTCGTGTGTGTCATCTGCTGCTGTACTTTTGTAATATATTATTAATCATATTTTTTCTATATTTATTTGAAAGGTAGTGTCGAGGCGCCAAACGTTGATTACGTACACCGCCATTTTAGTAGTTCTTCACCGTTATTTTTATTATATCTGTTACTTAGAACTCAGTAGTTTTCAATCCTAGTCTTGAATATCTTACTATAGTATTTCAACATTATTTTTATTGTGGACCGTCATACCCCTCCCACACAAAATAAAAGAAGTATGTCGTTTTTTTAAAATAACTTTTATTAAATTAATAAATGTAAACGGAACTGAATTATAACTATATTAGAAGCAACTAGAAAAATAACTTTAACAACAAACACTATTATAAACATATTGTTAAATGGACTCCAAAAGATGTCCGATTGGTAATCTGCAAAACAAAAATGAAAATTACAGTTTAGAATTAAGTAGATGTGAGTAAATGAGCTTAAGCATTACAAGTTTTGCTTACTCTACAGTTTTACGTGTGCAGTGTGCGTCGTACATTTCAGTACTGTTATACTGCCGCGTTCAAGTGTTGTCGATATGGAAGTGGCTACTGCGTTACTGACGCCCGTTATGCCGACTTATTTCCAATGTATTGCTATGAAGGCTTTGTAGATCTATGCCTCTGTGCTTACCGTTGTATAATCCTTGCGGCCAAACATTTCAGGCAGTTGAATTCACAACTTGAGTTGGGCTGTTCTTCTACACGTCCAAGCAGACAGCAATGTCTATAAGTTTAAGAGGGGAAGAGAAATTATGTCCCAGAGAGTGAGAGAGAGAAA
Organism: Lissotriton vulgaris; assembly: GCF_964263255.1. Taxonomy (NCBI): domain Eukaryota; kingdom Metazoa; phylum Chordata; class Amphibia; order Caudata; family Salamandridae; genus Lissotriton; species Lissotriton vulgaris. Next base: position 1,407,102,931 of record NC_141693.1, on the reverse strand, counting down.
TAATGAGAAAAGAACGTTAAAACTGTGTCGCAGAGTCTGGAGTCGAGATTTTTTCTTGAAAAATCAGACGTAGATTTACAAGCTCTTTGCGTCACTTTACCCATGTTAAAAGTGACTCAAAAATGGCATAATAAGGTTGTGGATCTGTTTGTCAGACTGTTGTAACCTATCTGTTGTCACTGCTCGGAGTTAATTATAGATTTTACAGAGAAGCTGCTGTACACTACACACTCTGGGCCATAACATCACGTCTAGGTGACAAAATTATTGCCACTTTATCAGCAGAAAAGTGCCAACAAAGTGGCGATAATGGGTTTGATAATATGCTCTATGGAATTCCAATCGAAGCTCATGTTAGATGTCCTTCACATCTAACATGAGCTTCGATTGGAATTCCATAGAGCATATTATCTAACCCATTATCGCCACTTTAGTGGCTCTTTCGTGCCGATAAAGTGGCAATAATTGTGTCGTCCAGGCTTGATAATATGGCCCTCTCTCCTTTCACAAATAAAGGTAACACTACATTTTTACGAGTGTAGTTTACCTGGTACATTTCACTTGTTATAGTGCCGCGTACAAGTGGTGTCTATATGGAAGTGCCTACTGTGTTACTGATGCTCAGTATGCTGACTTATTTCTAATGCATTGCTATAAAGGCTTTGCAGATCTAGGCCTCTGTGCTTACCGTTGTTTACACACTGCGGCCAAAAAATTCGGCCAGTTGATTTCACAACTTCACTTCGGCTGTTCTTCTACACGTGCAAGCAGAGAGCAGTGTCTATAAGTTTAAGAGAGAAAGAGAAATGATGTCACGGAGAGTGAGAGAGAGAAAGAGAGAGAAAACAACACTAAAACTGTGTCGCAGAGTCTGGAGTTGAGATTTTTTCTTGAAAAGTCAGACATAGATTTACAAGCTCCTTGCGTCACTTTACCCATGTTAACATTGACTCAAAAGTGGCCTAATAAGGTTGTGGATCTGTTTGTCAGACTGTTGTAACCTATCTGTTGTCACTGCTTGGAGGTAATTATAGTTTTTACAGAGAAGCTGCTGTAAACCACGCACTCTGGGCCATAATATCAAGTCTGGGCGGCAAAATTATCGCCACTTTATCGACAGGAAAGTGCCGCTAAAGTCGCGATAATGGGTTTGATAATATGCTCTATGGAATTCCAATCGAAGCTCATGTTTGATGTTCTTCACATCTAACATGAGCTTCGATTGGAATTCCATAGAGCATATTATCAAACCCATTATCACAACTTTAGCTGCACTTTCCTGCTGATAAAGTGGCGATAATTTTGTCGCCAAGGCTTGATAATATGGCCCTCTCTCCTTTCACAAACAAAGGTAACACTACAGTTTTACGAGTGCAGTGTACCTGTTACATTTCACTTGTTATAGTGCCGCGTTCAAGTGGTGTCTATATGGAAGTGTCTACTGCGTTACTGATGCAAAAGTGGTATAACGGCTTTGTAAATATGCCAATTGTATATGTAGGCTGCTGTGCTTACCTTGTATAAACAGTTCGGCCACCTGAGTTCACCACTCGATTTGAACTCTGCTTCTATACGTCAAAGTATATTCAATACGTTGCAGACAATTCCATTGCTGCTCTCGATAGGCCGTGGTAGCTTCTGAAGGATGTTTGCTGAAGGAAACAAAAGGACATTTTGATTAGTCATCATAAACTGAGTTGCGTGAATACATTGCGGACATTTCAGCGAATATAAAAACGTTACTGCTATTGGGAAAAAAAATTAAATATGTAAATTAATACATTATATAGGAGGGCGTTCTTCTAAAATATTAAGTTGCATTTTTGTATGTAGTCAGCTACAACCCTTTGACTCCTTCTGATGCATACTCAAGTGTCACTGCTCACCTTTTATGGAAATGAGTTTCTTCATGATGTAGTCGATTTTTCTTAAATGATGGATAAGATGCAGTTTTGAAAAAAGAAAATAAATGATTGGTTGTTTGACAACATTCTACACTGAAAATCAGGGTGTATGTTTCTGTTTTTTAAAAGCATGATTCTTATTGGTTAAGAAAAAACTGATAGAATGGAAAGGGGCGACCACTCGGTCCCCCCGAACGTATGGTGGAGTACCCCGATCCCCCCGGGAAGCCATCTTGGGCGGGAGGCGAGTCTCGGCTGGTATGCCCGAAGCGGCGCAGCCGGGGCGCGTTTTTTCCCGCCCAAGAGTGGGTGGTCCTAGACACTGAAGCCGCCAGCCACGCCCCCGGAAGCGGGCGGAGGCGGGTTTACGCCCGCCCGAAGACGGATAAAAGGAGCGACAAGCCAAGGTAGCCCCTCTTGTTCCTGTGCTCTGAAGCTGCACCTCCCCGCTGCATGTGAGCTCGAGACGGAATGAAGAGCCAATTTTGAGCGTTGTAATTTTGTCTTTGTTCTTTCAAAGAATCATCGTTGGAGAATGCCGGGCAAGAAGGTCGGAAAGCGGGTCGGTACCGATCAGATGCTCCGCATGCTCGTGAAAGACATGGTCGAAATGAAGAAACAGATGGCGGCAATGAATGGTGTAGGGGGCCCTAAGCGAGTCGTTGGACCAGCATTGCCGGGAGTAGTCCCTACCGGGAGAGGTAGAAGGGCCAAGAAGGGAGCATCTGGGGGAGAGGCCCCGGTTCCCGAGGCGCCGCCGGCGCTCCCTGATACACCGACTGAGGCGCAGATCTCGGTCCCGAAGGAGGGGCAACCAATTCCCGTTGTAGTCACCCCTGTGAACGGGGAGGATATGCCTCCCGAGTTGGCGGCACAGCTGGCAGCATGGTTGGGGAAAGAGAGTGAGGGGGCTACGGCAGAGGACGCCAGGGCAGTAATGAGGCAGTTGCGGCAATCAAGAGAGGCTGCAAAGGCACCATGTCCTTTTGTTCCCCCGCAGGCTCCAGTGGGTCAACCCGCAGCGGGCATGAGTTCGGCAGCGACTACGGTTACAGCTTCTAGTTCAGGTAAGCAGCTACTGCCGATTGCGGGGGAGGGGTCTGTACCCTCGAGAAGGGAGAAAGTGGCTCAGCATATTCCGATGGAAATCAAGGAGAGGATATGGGCTGAGAAATATGTAAATATGTTTTCTTTGCTAACTGATCATTACGAGATTGAGCACGTGAAAGTTCAAAAAGAGTTTATGCACCCGAGTGTTTGGCGCGCCAAGATGGCCGCTTTTAGAGTCGATGAGTCGATAGGTAATTGGGGCAGAGCATTTGGCATATTCACTTCAATTATGGGGGAGCGGAGGCCTGAACTGTTGTCCGAGTTACCCGTGTACCAGACACGCATTATGGAATTTTCCCAGACATATGAGGGCAATCAGTGGTTTTGTTATGATAATATGTTTCGTAAGGCCAAGGAGTTCGACACATCTCTGACGTGGGATTGTTACGACTCCATTTCCTGGCAGAAAATGGAGAAATCAGGCATGTTAAAGGCGCCATTGTTGGGGGGAAACGGGGGCGAGTTTTCCCGCCATTCATCTGGGGCGCCCTTTCGGGCGGGTTCAAGTAACGAGCATCACTCAAGGTCGAATGGCAATACAGGCAAAAAAGGGATCTGCTGGAATTTTAACAGGGGAAAGTGTACAAGGCCTCAGGGGTCATGCAAGTTTAGGCACGACTGTGGGGGGTGTGGACAGTCCTCGCATCCCGAGACCATGTGCAGAGCCAAAACGGGTGATAACGGAAGTAGGGGAAGCGCCAAACAGGTCTGAAATAGTCCGAGGGGCGCCTTTACCTACCCCGGTTGATATCATGGCAATGATTCCTTGGCTCAATGAATACCCGGATCATGTCTCCGCTGGGGTGTTGCGAGACGGTTTTTCGTATGGTTTCCGCATCCCAGTGGGAAATTTTCAGGGTAAAGCACATTGTAGGAACCAACTGTCGGTCCTGCAGAATACGGCGGTGGTACAAGCGAAGATTGGGAAAGAGGTGACCCGGGGTCGGGTTGCCGGACCATTCGACATGCCACCAGTTGCTAATTTTGTTTGTTCGCCCTTGGGAGTGGTCCCCAAGAAGGAGCCGGGTGAGTTTAGATTGATACATAACTTGTCAGCACCGAGAGGTCTTTCGGTGAACGATGCGATAGACCCGGAGGTGTGTTCGGTGCGGTACGCATCTTTCGATGATGCCGTCGCCATGTTGAATCGCCTGGGGCCCGGAGCGCTGATGGCCAAATCAGACATCGAGTCAGCGTTCCGGCTGCTCCCGGTACACCCAGACGATCAGCGTCTCCTTGGTTTTATGTTTCAGGGGCGCTATTACATGGATAAATGTATGCCAATGGGATGCTCCATATCTTGTGCTTATTTTGAGGAATTCAGTTGTTTTCTGCAATGGGCATTCACAAGAATGACGGGGTTTCAGCATGTTATGCATTATCTTGACGATTTTCTGTTCCTGGGGGCAGCCGGGGACCCAGAATGTGCACAGGCCTTAAAAGAGTTTTGTGGTCTGATGAGTCAGTTTGGTGTGCCATTGGCGCCAGGTAAGACTGTGGGGCCATCAACTTCGCTCGAGTTTCTTGGGATAGAGCTCGATTCCGTAGAAGGTTGCTTCCGGTTGCCCAAAGAAAAGGTGAGGAAATTCAGGGCCTCGCTTGAAACATGTATTAGGGAGTCTAAGGTGAACTTGCATCAATTACAGCAGATTGTGGGTCAGTTGAATTTTGCCCTTAGAGTGATACCAATAGCTCGCCCTTTTTCCCGCTCGATTGCACAAGCCATGGTCGGTCTTAAAGAGGGGCACCACCGCAAGAGGCTCTCGGCAGAGATTTGTCAGGACATGCGCATTTGGTTGGCATTCCTGGCGGATTTCAATGGTCGGGTTGTCTGGAACAAGCCGGCGGTGTCCTCCGAGGAGTTGGGGCTGTGGACAGATTCGGCGGGGAGTATAGGCTTTGGCGCCATATTTGGTAATGACTGGTCGGCTCAAACGTGGCCGTCATGGTGGCACAAGTGTGGGCTTACAAGTAACATTGCTTTTCTCGAACTGTTCCCTATACTGGTGGCCTTGAAAACATGGCCTGAGGGGTTTCGGGATCACTCTGTAGTGTTCTGGTCTGATAACATGACCGTGGTTGAGTGTATCAATAGTCAGGCAGCACGATGCAAATGGATTCTGAGATTGCTCAAGGAAATTGTTTTACTATGTATGCAATTGAACGTGCTCTTTAGGGCGAGACATGTCCCGGGAGTGCTGAATCAGGCTGCTGATGCGCTTTCTCGTTTCCGTATGCAGGCCTTCTGGGGTTTTCTGCCCACAGCGGACCCGGTGGCGGCACCATTTCCCGAAGCTCTCTGGTCTCTCGGTGCCCCGAACTACAAAACCTCGTGGGAGAGAGTTTAGCACCCAAAACAAGGAAGGCATATGAAGGGGCGTTCCGTTCCTATTGGTCCTTTTTGGGTTCTGCTAGGGGGGAGCTTTGGGGCCAGGAAGAGTCTGTCGTAAAGTTTTTGCTGTCATTACATCAGGCAGGCAAATCGGTAGCCACGGCCCAGAGGCATCAGTCCGCCATTTCCTTCATGGCACGGGCTCATGGTATCCAGGACCCTACAGCATCTTTCGTAGTACAGAAAGCGCTGCGCGGGTGGCAACGCCTTGAGGGTCGCAGAGTAGATGAAAGGCACCCAATAGGTCTGGAGAGGTTGGCCCTGTTACTGTCCGTACTCCCTGCGACATGTTCATCCCAGTCAGAGACAGTGTTATTCCGGGCCGCTTTTGCATTAGCATTCCATGGGGCTATGCGGGTAAGCGAACTGGTGGCAAGGAACAAGCAGGATATGGTGGGGGGACTGTGCCGAGAGCACATTCAAGTTAAGGGGGAGACGATGATTGTCTCGTTTGCCAAGTCCAAGACCGATCAGGGTGCGATCGGGGACAGCGTAGTAGTCCATCGGATTCCCGGATCTCCCATGTGCCCCGTCGTATGCGTTGAGGAATATCTGGCGCAGAGGGCGGCATCATGGGGGGGGACCTTGTTGAGACACGCTGACGCCACCCCACTGACGAGGTTTCAGTTCCAGCGGGTGCTTGCAATGGCAATGTCGGCCGCGGGCTTGAACCCGGGCGAGTTTGGGCCCCACTCCTTCCGGATAGGGGCTGCTACAGAGGCAACAGCCAGGGGTCTGAGTGTGGAAAAGGTGAAACAATTGGGGCGTTGGTCCTCGAATTGTTACAAAAGGTATGTGCGGTTGCACATGTTGTGAAGCTGAAATCATGTACTCACGCTTCTTGTTTTTGTTTGGTTTACAGTTTCGCAAGCTTACGAGGCGGGGCGGACTGTGCAGTCGACCCGACACCTGGGAACCAGCGGTCAAAGATCACCGGCTGAGGAAAAAGTGGTGTGGGTCGTGGGCCACTCATACGTGAGGCGTGCCGCGGACGTATTCAAAGCAGGTGACATGATTCACATGGCTGGGGAATACGGGTACAGGGTGACCTTCTACGGAAGGGGCGGGCTCTGTATTGACCAGTTTCAACCTTTTTTCGAGAGTTTGTTAGGACGGACAAGGTCACCGCCATCTGTAATCATAGTACATCTTGGGGGCAATGATTTGGTGACCACTGGTAGACGACTACTTCTCGAGGCGATACTATCCACAGTAAGTTGGTTGGCGAGAAGGGTTCCAGGGTGCACGATTGCATGGTCCCATATGATTCCACGAAAGGTGTGGCGGGGGGCTAAATTCAATGTCTGCTATAAATCATTCTGTGAAAAAGGTGAATTACAAGCTTGGTAGACTGTTCCGTACAAGTACATTGCATTCGATTCCTCATGGGTGTATCAGGGGGGACCATATGTATCTTGAAGATGGGGTCCATTTGTCACGAGTGGGGAATTCTTTACTCATAGGAGACCTCGTAGCTTGGTTAAGGAGTTTACAGCATGACCTTTAGGTAGGAGTTTTTTGGGGGGGTCCGGATAGCCGGTCAACTATCCGGCCTGTGGCGGTAAGGTCATGATCGGTGAGCAGTAATTGGAAGATCCCTAGGGGGGGTCGTCACCCATTACGGATGGGAGCGCCCGGGGGGAGGTGGCCATTGGCCCCTCAACGGGGAGGCGGTCCCTTCTAAGGATGGGACGCCGAAAGGAAAGGGAAGGCGGTCAAGGCCCCTCCCTGGATAGGAGGGGCTACGGGCCCCTCCTGGGAATTTCCCGGGGCCAGGACATCTGCGACGGCAGATGTGGTAAGTTGTGTGGGGTGGGGAGGGGGGTCTACGCTACCTTCTAGACACCTCACACGAGTCCTCGGACGACCATAAAAATGGCGTTGAGTTAATTGGGGCCCCCGTCAAGAAAAGGGAAATTGGTATGTGCACATGAGGTGCAGTCCTCTGTGCGGCCGCCCCTCACAAGTGAGGGGGGAGTTCTGGTTTAGGGATCTGACACCGGTTACGACCTTGCCGTTGGCCCTTAACGTTAGGATGTACAATTTCAATTTGAAAATGCATTTGTAGGATGTTAGTATCGGCTAGGAGAACCTTTGTATTAGAAATGTGTTAAGGTCAGCCAAAACATCGTAATGTGGAAAATGAAATTGTACATGATATGAAACTGTTATTTTTGTTTTAATTTTGTTTCATATTTTAATAAATACGGCCGGGAGGGTAACTCCCTCCCGCCTTCCAAAAGTCCAGAAATGTTTCCGTATTCCCATTCTTGGGGATTGTGTTGAGAGGGGGTGGCGGGTGTCGTAATTGGCCCGTTCGCATTAGCGATTAGCTGAAACTACAGGTTGTCCTCCTTAACTTGGCTATATATGATAAACGCCATTTTGAATGTTACGGCGGCCATCTTAGATCATGAGCGGCCTCGTGGCCGACGTGCCCTTTAGTCCGTTGTCCGTTCCACTGACCACGCTTATCTGCCCAGCAACAGGCTATTTTTAGTACTGGTCAAGCCGCACATGCGCATCTCCCACTGACCCGTAAACCTTCAGGAATGTGCACCAAACTGACCAGCGGAGTTGTGCCCCCTCCAATGAGCTGGCAGTATTCCAAAACATGACCATATATGTCTCGAAAATGTGTCTTAACTTGTGCCGCCTATCTTTTATTGCCCCAAAACTGTATATAATATGAGGTCGCACCGATGTTCGGTGTGATACCTCTTGCATTACCGAAGGGTGCTGTTTGAGTGTACCACCACCCCATGGGGTCTTAATAAACTTGTTCTTTGCCTTTTACAGTTTCCGTGCCAACAGTTCTTGAGTGTGAGTGGGTTATCTCCGGAGCGTGTAGGCCTTGGGAACCCCGAAATACTTCAATTGGCGACCACGAAGGGACTCATCGGCGACTCGGATGCCCGAAGGAGAGGTCGTGACGAAGGCTTGGAAACCCGCCATGGGCGCGCGCTACCACGAGTGACCCGAGTCTTGGCTGCCACGGTGTTTTTTCCTTTCCTTCCGATCTGACCTCCCAGGTGGCGCCGGTCTCCGACTGAGTCTTTGAAGTGTCTGCATCATTGAGAAAGTGCCGTTTGGCTGATTTGGCTTACAAGACCTTGGCAGTTGGAATCTGGACAGTTGGGAATTTGGTAAGCTTTGTGTTCGGTAAGGTAGTCTTCGGACGCTTACTGAAGTTCTGCGATTTGTGTTCGGTAAGGTAGTCTTCGGACGCTTACTGAAGTTCTGTGATTTGTGTTCGGTAAGGTAGTCTTCGGACGCTTGCCGAGTTCTATGAACTTTGATTTGAGTTAGCTAACATTGTGAATTTGTGATCTTTGAACTTATATGTGTAGTGCACTTCACATAGGCAGGCATGTAGAGATGTTTCTCTAACTTTATTTTTTTTCCCTTTGAGCGGCACAATCGTGTGGAGAACTGTAAGTGCCATTTTGTCCGGTGTCACGCTTTCGTGATACTTTTTGAACATGCCTGTTTTCAGCACACTTCGAGGGATGTGTTGTTTAGGTGAAGGTACCTCAAATAGGTTAGCGGAATCACAGCCGGCTCCCCCAGAGGGAACTCCAAATAGGGACATGTACATAAAGTTTGGCCTTCCCCCTATTATGTACAGTAAATTATGGCATAAATACACCAAGGCCGATCCTGAATTGCAATGGCCCCTACACGGGTCGTACGATTTGAGCAAAATACAATTTGTAGAGCAATGTATGTTTCAACGCAGGTCTAGACAAAATATGTTTGATTGCGTGCGAATGTGGGAGAAAGCGGCGCGTGAGCGAATGAAGCGTGAGGTTGCCTTGGCGGACAAAGAGCAGCGCAAGGCTGCTCGGGATAAGGCTTTACAGCTTGAGGAAAAGGAGGCTCAGGAGAAGAAAGAAAGGGAGGAACGGGAACGTAATTTGCAAACGACTGGTCAATTTCCTATTCGCCGACCGCTTTATCCTGTCCTTAATAATGAAATTGATGATTTTTCTTTGTTAGATCGGTCACCGCCTCCGTACGTTACGCCGACGGCTCCAGCTGTGGATTCCGATGATGGTGGACAGGATAAGTCGGGCAAGAAGGGGGTATCTGCTCTCAGGTTTACTGCGGAGAGGTCCTCTCATCTACGTAGTTGGGCTCGCAAAGTGAATAAGCGTAGTGTTACTCAGGATCAATTGATATCAGAAAAAACAGGGTGGACGGATCTTGAATTGATGTATTTTCTGTCTTCTTTGGCTGATGAGGTTGTAGGGGCATATCGTGACCTTTCTGATACGTTAGAGCCCAAAGTGTTGTCAGTGTATCGTGAAAATTTGACTAAAGGTGATTTTGATCTTTCAGATGTCGATGACCTGTTTGCGCAATTGATCAAGCTGCGGGATGAGACAACTCGATTGCGGGAGGAGCGGAAAAGGAAACAAAAGGAGTCTGAATTGGAGCATGATGGGCAGGCCAGAGAGTGTTCTCTCCGTGGTTCAGATAAGAGTTCTGCGTTGCATGTAATGCCTATGCGTGAAGCTGCGCCTTTGTATGTTCCGCCGAGGGGGGAAGGTACGGATGAGGATAAATTGTCAAAGGATGCGAAAGGGTATTTTGTGTATAACTGGGTTTACACACCATGGAATAGAGCAGATGTCATGGCATTGAAAAATTCTTTACCTGATCTTCTTGTGTGATGACTCTCGTGGACATAGATTTGTTTTTTGGGTTGATATTACCACCTGATATGTGGCGGCAGATTCGTAAAAATAATGATGAAACGATATTGGGGGGGACATGGAAAGAAATAAATGCTGCAGATTTAGATAGGGAACCAGCATGTAAGCCTTGTCAGCTAATCCTAGATCTCCCGGCAGCTATCTTGCATAAATTAAAAACGCTTGTTCCCTCCAAAAAGATTGATTGGACCATGTTAACGTCGTGCAAACAGAAACCCGCTGAAACGGTTTCAGATTTCTTTACGCGCTTCGAGGAGGCCTTTCATGATTACAGTGGTCAATCTTTAACAGACGATACGGGTCGGCATTTGTTTGTAGATAAGTATGTAGCTAATCTCCTACCAGAGATTGCAAAGCGATTGAAGTCGAGTGAAAGTTCCTGGGCCACGGCGACCCCTGCGTCCTTGTTAACTATGCTCAGTATTATGAGCGGCAGGAAGTAGAGGCTAAAGAAAGTGTAGAGAAAAAGGCGAAGGAATTGAAAACGAAGGTGATGTTGGCGCAGGTTCGGGGAACACAGGGTAGAGGGAATGATAGAGGTAGACGGGGTGGAGGAAACGCATCGTATGGTCGTACGGACATTGCGGAGGATCAGTGTGCTTATTGTGTAAGGAGTTCGGGCATTGGGCCGAAGATTGTCCGGTACTTCGTGAACAGCGTAGTCAGCGTGGTCGAGGCAGTGGAAGGTCAAGAGGAGGTTATACTGGAACGAGAGGTGGCGGAGGTGATCGTAGACAGGTTGAGGAGCGGGGCCGTGGCCAGGACGAACGAAATACGTTTGATAGACGGAATCAATATCAGATTTTGGAAGGAGAGAATGTGGAACATCAGGATTATGTGCATGCATAGGATTGCGTAGGATGGGGTAAGGAATCAGTTGAAGTGCCGGTAGATCAGCAAGGTCCATATGTAACAGCGGGTATTTTGGGTTCTACTGATCAATTTCTAGTCGACACAGGAGCTACTCGTAGCGCTCTGTCGAAAAACTTGGTTCCGAGGGCTCCCCTGTCTGGCGAAATGATTACGTGTGTAGGGTTTGATGGCACACCCTCCCCCAGCCCATTGTCCAAGCCCCTTGCACTATGCATTGACAAATACTTTAGTTTTGGCCAATTTTTGTTATCACCCCATACCCCAGACAATATCCTGGGCATTGATTTGCTTAAATATTTCCGAGCAACAATACGCTGCGCTCCAGAGGGAGTGCGGGTTATTCTGAACGACAACTACCCTGACCCTGATGATTGCCCTGACCCTGACAGATTTTATGCCATTCTAGACATCCCTGCTTTGGCCTCTCTGCTGCACACGTTGTGGGCGACATCAGATACGGATGTGGGAGAGATGCGCATTCCACCAATACACATTACTGTTAAGGAGGGGGCCCCTCTACCACGAGTGCCACAGTATAAGATCTCGAAGGAAGGTGAAATTGCACTGACGCATATTGTTCAGGACTTGATTTCTGCAGGGGTGGTGGAGGAGGTCCCTTATAATGTTTGTAACAGCCCTATTCTACCGATTCTTAAGAGAGACTCAGATGGCAAGATCTACCGATTTATTATTGATTTGCGTGAAATAAACAAAATTGTCATTCCCCAATACCCAGTGGTGTCCGATATCACGACTTTGCTTACTTTGGTTCCACCGACGGCCACCACTTTTAGCGTTATTGACTTAAAGAATGCGTTCTTTTCCATCCCTGTTCACCCAGATAGTAGATATCTGTTTGGTTTTACGCTCAATAATAAATCGTATAGATTTTGTCGTGTTCCCCAAGGATATACTGAAAGCCCTAGCATCTACAGCCAGGCTTTGAAACGACAACTAGATTCCTTTCAATTGCAGTCTGGCGTTGCGCTCATCCAGTACGTGGATGACCTTCTGCTTGCCGCCGACTCCTATGCACAATGTGAACAGAGTACGCTTGCGTTGCTTTCCTTTTTGGCACAAAACAATCACAAGGTTTCCAAGAAAAAGCTTCAATACTGTAGACCCCAGGTGACCTACCTCGGTCATCTGTTGTCTAAGGAGGGGCGTGCATTAACATCTGATCGAATTCAAGCAATTTTAGACACACCAGTCCCCCGCACGCAGAGAGATGTGCGTGCCTTCATAGGGTTGATGTCCTTTTGTAGACAATGGATCATGGGTTTTTCACACATTATAAAACCTTTGCTAGCATTACTGTCCAAAGCCACACCGATGCCTCTTGAGTGGACAGATGAATGTCAGAGAGCTTTTGAACAGTTGAGGCAGGCCCTTTGTTCCGCACCCGTGTTAGGGACACCAGACTACACGAAACTTTTCACATTGTACGTACACGAGAATGATGGGTGTGCGTTGTCAGTGTTAGTGCAGTTACACGGGGATAAGCAGAGACCATGTGCATACTTCTCTGCCATTTTGGATCCTGTAGCACGAGGGCTGCCTGGGTGTTTTCGAGCGGTAGCGGCAACAGCAGTAGCTATACGACAGAGTGAGGGCATAGTGTTATCACACAAATTGTTGGTGCTAGTCCCCCACGCGGTAGATGCCCTGTTAAACCAAACAAAGACCCAATACCTCACGAGTGCACGACTTACAGGATACGAGCTGACACTCTTAGCGCCACACATAACATTGAAAAGATGCGCTACTTTGAACCCTGCCACCTTATTGCCCTATCCGGCCGAGGAGGGTCAGGAAGAAAAACATCATGATTGTGTTTTCCTGACTGAGGAACAGACAAAGGGTCGTGTCGATTTACAGGATGTGCCACTTCCAGATGTGGATGGGGAACTGTGGGTTGATGGATCGTGTTTGAGGCTGCCAGATGGTACGACTTCCGCAGCATATGCGATCACGACTCTTAAGACGGTGGTAGAAACAGCTAGAATACCACAAAAATCGGCTCAGGCAGCAGAGCTGATAGCTTTAACAAGAGCCTGCGAATTGAGTGCTGGCCTATGTGTGAACATATACACGGACAGCCGGTATGCCTTTGGAGTGGCCCATGACTTCGGGCTTCTCTGGAGGGAACGCGGGTTCCTGACATCACACGGGGAGCACATTATGCACGGAGAGCTAGTGCGTGATCTCCTGAATGCGTTGCTCAGTCCTAAAAAAGTAGCGATAGTGAAGTGCAGTGCCCATAAGAAGATTACGGATAAAGTGGGTCAAGGAAATGCCTTTGCAGACAGCATAGCAAGGCAGACGGCTATGTCCCGAACTAGCTCCCCTATGTACGTGGTACAATCACAAGCTGAGAGATGGAGTGATGCTAGAGCAGAGATACGGGATATTCAAAAATCAGCCACAGAATCTGAACTTGCGGCTTGGGCAGCAGACGGGGTACTAGATGACGAAGGTTGTTGGAGAAGCAAAGACATGGAGAAGTGGAAATTGCCTGCGGCTTATTTACAGGCGATGGTCCAGATGACTCATGGACTGGCCCATGTCGGAGCTCTTGCAATCACTCGTCTTTTAACACGAGTTTGGGAACATTCCGAGATTGCGAATACTGCAAAGAGAGTAGTGCAGACCTGCCTGGTATGCTTGCAACACAATCCTGGGAAGGGGACCCATACTCCGAAAGGAGGGTTCGTTCCACCTTCTGCACCGTTTGAAGTGCTTCAAATGGATTACATCCAACTCGAGCGCTGCAATAACCTGAAGTACGTCCTAGTGGTGGTGTGTGCTTTTAGCAAATGGGTTGAGGCCTACCCCATGAAAGACAATACGGCTTTGACAACAGCTAAGGTGTTGCTTAAGGAATTCTTTCCTCTCTTTGGAGTTTGCAAGTTTTTGTGGAGCGATAATGGGCCCCATTTTGTTGGAAAGATTGTGGAATATGTACTGAAGGGGTTAGGGATTCAGCAAAAGTTCCACGCTGTATTCCACCCTCAGTCAGCAGGTTTGGTCGAGCGGTACAATGCCACGTTGAAGCTTAAGCTGGCCAAAATTGTGGCGTCTACATCGTTGAAGTGGCCAGATGCGTTGCCGCTAGCACTACTATCTCTTAGATCAGTACCCCACTCACGAACTGGCCTTACGCCCTATGAGGTGGTGTTTGGCCGCCCTATGAATATCTGGGGGGTGCCCAAGCCGCGATTAATACATGATGTGCCTTGTGTTATGATGAATGATTATTTGGCACGATTAACAAATGATTTGCTCTCTATTCATCAACAGGTTCGAGAAGCGCTCCCTGATAACTCCACTGGAGAGGGCCACGATCTTCGTCCTGGGGACCATGTAATGGTCCGTTCGTTTGAAAGAGCAAGCAGTTTGGAGCCCAGGTGGAAGGGCCCCGAGCAGGTCCTCCTGGCGACCCGCACCGCAGTACGAGTGACGAACAGGAAGCGGTGGGTGCATTCGACACATTGTCGCCGTGTCTCTCCGGATCTGGTGACTCCTGCTGTGTTGACTGATTACAAGGAGATCTTGGAAAAAGAAAAGAGCCCAGCTGTGACGTCGGCCGAAGTGGAGGGAGCCTTCCCGGACCAATCCGCTACCGGAAGAGAGCGTTACGATCTACGTCCACGATAAGAAGATTTTTGTTCCTTTTTATGACTGGTTGGTTACCGCTCCAGGTTTGTGAAACGGAAACCGGGAATTCCAAGGGGGGGGGATCAGTTCTGCCAGAGTAGCGACAACCGTCTTGGCCCGGAGAAGAAAACAACGGCTACCTCGGAGTTCAGCACCGCATTTTTCCTTTTTTTTAGGTATACACGCACGTGTATCTGAGACAATTTGTGAACAATTTGTGAACAATCTGTGCCACTTGAGACTTTGCACAAACTTTCTTGAACTATGGCACCAACGGCATCTCGTGATAAGAAAATATTGGGTGCCTTTCTTTTTGTCTTGACCATTGTGGTAATTGCTGTTATAGCCTGGGTAGTCGAACTTGTGGTGCCTGTACGTGAACATTTGCTGCCGACTACCCCGGCACCGTCTGAACATTTTCATTTTACATTGCCTTTCCATGAAGAGCGCCATCGGCAAACGTACTTAAATAACAGCTTCATTCAGATTCTTCACCACACGCATAATATGACCAATACCTCTAATTGCTGGGTGTGTGGAATGTTGCCTGGGCACCAGAAGAGAGGGGGCACCCCACTTATCCCACTCCCGTTTTCGCACAATGGGTCATGCAACGCCTGGTACACCCTCCTCTTTACTCTGAGATGGCCAACCAAAGGGGGGGTGCTTTTCCGTTTGAATAAAGTATGTTCCCATGACAAGGATGGGTTTCCCCGGGCTGAGGGCACACGTTTCGAATGGGAAGAGTACAGGCCTGACAATGTATCTGCTCCACGTGTATATAGCAATCAGCGAAATGTGAATGTATCTAGTGCTCATGTCATAAATGTCATTGCTACAAAAGCCGATTTATGTATTAGAAACAAGGGCACGATTGCAGTGGGGAAAAGTGAATGTAACATTACTCTCACGTTTGATAGCCCGAATGGCATTTCATTTGTCGCATCTCGAAACACATACTTTATCTGTGGAACGAAGGGGTACCATCAGCTTCCAGTGGGGTGGTTGGGCACGTGCTATGTATCGTTTGTGCTACCTCCTGTATTCATTGCCCCTCCAATGTACCACAACGATTACACATTGTACCACGATTTCGTTTTGAACAGGGTTAAACGAACTGTTGCCCTAGAGGACATTGATCAAACGGACACTGCATTACAACAGTATGTGGATTTCAATCTGGGACTATTCTCCTTTGTGGGGGCTGCCTTGAACAGCCGGAAAATAAGACGACTGACACGCGTTGTCGAGGCTGTTGCGAATGACACTGCCGTTGCCCTGGGGAATATTACCGAGGAACTACAGATTTCCAGAATTGTCACCCTCCAAAATCGAATGGTTTTGGACGTTGTTTTGGCTGATCGTGGGGGGGGCATGTAGAATTATCGGAAGCAGCTGTTGCGTATACGTCCCGGACAATTCTCCATCTGTGTATGATGCCATTTCCAAGCTGCATAAAATAGCTGCTGAGATACACCCAGACAATGGGACTTGGACACTTTCAGGATGGTTCTGGTCCATGATTGTGACGTGGGGCTGGAAACTGTTGACAATTCTCTGCATACTTGTGGGAGCAATGTTCTTTATATGCTTGTGTATTCAATGTGGCCCCGCCTTATGTTCAATGTGTCTATCAGCTTGCTTACCATCGAGGCGAGCTCTTGTTCATGACAAAATGATGCTACACAACGAGGTGACACAAATCATGTTAATAGACATCGAGGACGAACATCCTGACTATGTTCATTATGAGGTAGATTCAGCTAAACGCTAAAAGGGTCATCTGTCGTAATTGGCCCGTTCGCATTAGCGATTAGCTGAACCTACACGTTGTCCTCCTTAACTTGGCTATATATGATAAACTCCATTTTGAATGTTACGGCGGCCATCTTAGATCATGAGCGGCCTCGTGGCCGACGTGCCCTTTAGTCTGTTGTCCGTTCCACTGACCACGCTTATCTGCCCAGCAACAGGCTATTTTTAGTACTGGTCAAGCCGCACATGCACAGCTCCCACTGACCCGTAAACCTTCAGGAATGTGCACCAAACTGACCAGCGGAGTTGTGCCCCCTCCAATGAGCTGGCAGTATTCCAAAACATGACCATATATGTCTCGAAAATGTGTCTTAACTTGTGCCGCCTATCTTTTATTGCCCCAAAACTGTATATAATATGAGGTCGCACCGATGTTCGGTGTGATACCTCTTGCATTACCGAAGGGTGCTGTTTGAGTGTACCACCACCCCATGGGGTCTTAATAAACTTGTTCTTTGCCTTTTACAGTTTCCGTGCCAACAGTTCTTGAGTGTGAGTGGGTTATCTCCGGAGCGTGTAGGCCTTGGGAACCCCGAAATACTTCACGGGTATCTCAGCCATATGGAAAGGGGCGACCACTCGGTCCCCCCGAACGTATGGTGGAGTACCCCGATCCCCCCGGGAAGCCATCTTGGGCGGGAGGCGAGTCTCGGCTGGTATGCCCGAAGCGGCGTAGCCGGGGCGCGTTTTTTCCCGCCCAAGAGTGGGTGGTCCTAGACACTGAAGCCGCCAGCCACGCCCCCGGAAGCGGGCGGAGGCGGGTTTACGCCCGCCCGAAGACGGATAAAAGGAGCGACAAGCCAAGGTAGCATCCTCTTGTTCCTGTGCTCTGAAGCTGCACCTCCCCGCTGCACGTGAGCTCGAGACGGAACGAAGAGCCAATTTTGACCCACCCTCCAGCCCCTGATGACAGCAAGTGGTTTTGAAATAAAGTTTTTTGACGTGGTAATTCAATTTTCTTACAGGTTGCTCTGAATAAAATTGTGATTCATTATGCAATAAAGTGGATAATTCTTTACAGCATGCGTTATCGAATAAAAGTATTTGCACCAGAGTTGATCAGTGATGTTTTCGACAGTTCATACTTTGAACATCTTTTGTCTTTTCTTCTTTAGTAATTAGTCTCTCTAGTTTAGTGTGTCGTATTTATTATTTGGTCGGGCGGTAAGGTCATGATCGGTGAGCAGTAATTGGAAGATCCCTAGGGGGGGGCGTCACCCATTACGGATGGGAGCGCCCGGGGGGAGGTGGCCATTGGCCCCTCAACGGGGAGGCGGTCCCTTCTAAGGATGGGACGCCGAAAGGAAAGGGAAGGCAGTCAAGGCCCCTCCCTGGATAGGAGGGGCTACGGGCCCCTCCTGGGAATTTCCCGGGGCCAGGACATCTGCGACGGCAGATGTGGTAAGTTGTGTGGGGTGGGCAGGGGGGTCTACGCTACCTTCTAGACACCTCACACGAGTCCTCGGACGACCATAAAAATGGCGTTGAGTTAATTGGGGCCCCCGTCAAGAAAAGGGAAATTGGTATGTGCACATGAGGTGCAGTCCTCTGTGCGGCCGCCCCTCACAAGTGAGGGGGGAGTTCTTGTTTAGGGATCTGACACCGGTTACGACCTTGCCGTTGGCCCTTAACGTTAGGATGTACAATTTCAATTTGAAAATGCATTTGTAGGATGTTAGTATCGGCTAGGAGAACCTTTGTATTAGAAATGTGTTAAGGTCAGCCAAAACATCGTAATGTGGAAAATGAAATTGTACATGACATGAAACTGTTATTTTTGTTTTAATTTTGTTTCATATTTTAATAAATACGGCCGGGAGGGTAACTCCCTCCCGCCTTCCAAAAGTCCAGAAATGTTTCCGTATTCCCATTCTTGGGGATTGTGTTGAGAGGGGGTGGCGGGTATCTCAGCCATAAGGAATGTTACATAAGATAAGCTGATATGTTGAAAAGTCAAGCACACTTGCTGTTTAGATTAGAAACATTGTGTGATGAACTTTTGACCTGTTTGCTCAGTTAAGTGTTCCATGAACTGTTTCTATGGTAGCAAGCATAAGGTAGATTGGGTGTAGGGTTTAAAGTTATAGCAGTTGGAAAGGTTTCAAATGTTCAAGCAATAGAAATGTGTGCTTGCTTTTGAATTTAATGAGGGAAGAAATGTGATTTGTTATTTACTTGAATATGTGTGTAGATTGAGTGTGTACTTTGAGAGGGAAAGTTTGCTCGCTTTAGTTGTAATTAGCTCCTTAAGGGGCCAAGTCCTGAGGGCAAGGTGTTTTTTGTAGTGGGGGGACAGAGGGACCCCCCATCCCTGGGGACCGCCACCCTCGGGAGATTCTTTTTTTTTTTAAAATAAAAAACCTGTGTGGGGGGGTTTTGAGTCCCCCTCCTATATGCCCCGGGGACTGCCACCTTCCCGGGGCACTACATTTTTAAATTGGGGGGTCTGTGACGGCCCCCCAGACCCGGTGATCACCACCTACCCGCGGCTTTTTTGTTTTACGGTAAAATTAGGTTGCGCGTACCAAGTGCGGTGCTCAGCGCGACCTCTGGTGTGAACGCGTTGGGTACGCATATTGTACCACATATGCTGCCCGATTTCTAAAGCGTCCGGTACGCGTATCCAATGTGTTTAGTTGTTGGTTGGTTGTAAAAAGAAGCTGTGTTTATTGGTACATGTACGTTAGGACCTATGCAGAGCCTAAAGTTATTGAGGAGGAGTGTTTTACAGTGTGCTGAACTTTCGACCTCTGTGGTCAGTTGAGTTTTGCATGATCTGTTACTATGGTAACAGCAGAAAGCAAATTCAAAGTTATGTCAGTTGGAAAGTGTTCAAATGTTCAATCAATAGAAATGTGTGCTTGCTTTTGAATTAATGTGGGAAGCAATTTGATTTATTTTTAACATGTAAACATGTGTAGATTAGAGAAAATGTTTGCCATTTTTTGGTTTTGCTAAGAACAGTGAAGTACAGAGATTCTGTATTAGAAAATCTGGTGTGTGACTGACCTTCTTCTTAATCTATAAATTAATTTGAAAGGTGAGTTGTTAATTTGTAAGGGGATGTATGTGGTGCATTTTGTTTTTAATAAGAGTAATGTGATTATCCTGCTAAAGTGCATAGAGTATTTCAGTTGTGCAAAATCACATTCTGAGTTTGTCTGTATTTGGCTAACCATTGTGATAAAAGCATTTTGCAAGTTAATGTGTTTGGTGAGTCAGCTTTGTACAGTAAAGTGCAGTACTAAAAAATGTAGAATGTGTGCACTCACTTTTCCAGTTCTAGAGTAGTTAATACTGTTGCTTTTTTAGAATTAGACTTGTGTTTTACAAAGCACCTTGCGCCTCTTTGTGCTGCAAATGCAACACTTTTTTGACACAATGTTGGTGCAAATAATGCAGCAAATTGCTTATGTAGTTGCAGAATGAGTCAGGTTATATAGTAAAATACAGCAGTCATATATATATATAAAATGTGTTTAGTCACCTTACCGTTTCTAGACTAGCAAATTTGTTTTTGTAAAATGCAAGGTTTAATATTTTTTGTCTAGAAACACAATGTGAGTCTGTGCATTTAGGAATCATTCTGAGAGAAGCATTTTTATATGTTTTGTGTTTGCAGACACATAACTGCTTAAAAATGTATAATTTGTTTAAGTTTTGATAAAATTAGAAACCAGTTATTGCTTTTGTATTTGGAAAATGAGTTATGGTTGTACACTAAAATGCAGTATTTGCATTTCTGAAATGTGTGCAGTCATATTAGCCCTTCAAGAATAATTAATAGTGTTGCTTGTCTAGAATCAGACATGTGTTTCAAATGTACAATTCCCCAGTCAGTATATATATACACTGCTACATACACTCTGGGAGAGATTTACAGGCCCCTTGCGCCTCTTTGTGGTTCTATTGCGTCACTTTTGCACTGTTGCAGTGACCCATTCAGCAGTATGTACTAATCCATTTACTTCACTAAACCTCAAGCACTTATATATTCACTCAGACACTCTTCTTACAGTACTCTAATCATTCAATCAGTACCTAAGTACTCATGCAGCAAAGTAGGCCTTAGGATATGGACTGCTTCAAACCCCTATGCACTATACATGTAGTCATCTATCCACCTGCACACTTTTCTTTCACATCTTCAATTCTCCTCTCTGTATCCTTAAGCGTTCACCAAACACTCTGTCACTGCTGTTGCACTATTGTAGTGACCCATTCAGCAGTATGTGCTAATGCATTCACTGCGCTAAAATTCAAGCACATATAAATTCAGTCAGGCACTGTGCTTGCAGAACTGTACTCATTCAGGCAGTACCCAAGTACTCATACAGCGAAGTAGGTCTTAGAACATGGGCTGCTTCAAACCCCTGTACACTGTGCATGCAGTCGTCTATCACCCTCCACACTTGTCTTTCATATCTTCAATTCCCCAGTCTGTATCCTTACACTTCCAGCAAACACTCTGTCATTGCCCTTGCACTGTTGTAGTGACCCATTCAGTGGTATGTACTCAGTGTGCTAAAACTCAAACACTTATAGATTCACTCAGACACTCTCCTTACAGTACTGTAATTATTCACTCAGTACCCAAGTACTCATGTAGCGAAGTAGGCCTTAGGACAAGGACTGCTTCAAACCCATATTCTATATGCATGCAGTCTTCTATCCACGTGCACACTTGTCTTTCACATCTTCAATTCTCCACTCTGTATCCTTACACTTCCACCAAACACTCTGTCACTGCTGTTGCACTATTGTAGTGAACCATTCAGCAGTATGTTCTAATCTATTCACTGTGCTAAAACTCACGCACTTATAAGTTCAGTAAGGTACTGTCTTTTCAGAACTGTAATCATTCAGTCAGTAACCAAGTACTCATATAGCAAAGTAGGCCTTAGGACATGGACTGCTTCAAACTCCTATACACTATGCATGCAGTCTTCTATCCACCTGCACACTTGTCTTTCACATCTTCAATTCTCCACTCTGTATTCTTACACTTCCACCAAACACTCTGTCACTGCTGTTGCATTGTTGTAGTGACCCATTCAGCAGTATGTACTAATCCATTCACTGCGCCAGAACTGAAGCACTTATAAATTCAATAACGCACTCTCCTTGCAGAACTGTATTCATCCAGTCAGTACCCAAATACTTATTCAGCGAAGTAGGCCTTAGGACATGGACTGCTTCAAACTTCTATGCACTATGTATGCAGTCTTCTATCCACGTGCACACTTGTGTTTCACATCTTCAATTCTCCACTCTGTATCCTTACACTTACACCAAACACTCTGTCACTTGTTGCACTATTGTGATGACCCATTCAGCAGTATGTGCTAAGCAATTCAGTGCACTAAAACTCAAGGACTTATAGATTCACTCAGACACTCTCCTTACAGTACTGTAATCATTCACTCAGTACCCAAGTAGTCATGCAGCGAAGTAGGCCTTAGGACATGGAATGCTTCAAACCCCTATACACTATGCATGCAGTCTTCTATCCACCTACATACTTGTTTTTCACATCTTCTATTCCCCAGTCTGTATCCTTACAGTTCCACCAAATACTCTGTCATTGCCCTTGCACTGTTGTAGTGACCCATTCAGCAGTATGTACTAATCCATTTACTGCACTAAAATTCAAGCACTTATATATTCACTTAGACACTCTCCTTCCAGTATTCTAATCATTCAGTTAGTACCCAAGTACTCATGCAGCGAAGTAGACCTTAGGACATGGACTGCTTCAACCCCCTATGCACTATACATGCAGTCTTCTATCCACCTGCACACTTGTGTTTCACATCTTCAATTCCCCAGTCTGTATCCTTACAATTCCATCAAATACTCTTTCACTGCTGTTGCACTGTTGTAGTGACCCATTAAGTAGTATGCGCTAATGCATTCACTGAGCTAAAACTCAAGCACTTATAAATTCAGTCAGGCACTATGCTTGCCGAACTGTAGTCATTCAATCAGTACCCAAGTACTCATGCAGAGAAGAAGGCCTTAGGACATGGACTGCTTCAAACCCCTATACAATCTGCATGCAGTCTTGTATCCACTTGCTCACTTGTCTTTCACACAGTCAATTCCCGTCTGTATCCTTACACTTTCACCAAGCACTCTGTCACTGCTGTTGCACTGTAGTGACCCATTCATCAGTATGTACTAATCCATTCACTGCATTAAAACACAAACACATATAAATTCACCCAGGCAATTCCACCAGCAGTGCAGAAGTAAGCACAGACTTGTAACATATTTATGTACATAGGTTACATTCATGTGTTTCGGAAGTACTACATCATACTGCAAGTAAACACCGTATAGAGTTATGCTGTAGCACCTCCTAATGGTTCTGCACTTTCACATTCACCATACAGTACCAGTGTATTGTTTCATTCAATTATGCACTACACATTCATTCAAAAAAACTTTACACACTATCATACTAATATAGCATTTTTTTTGACCAGTGAAGTTAGTTCTTAAAAATAACTTTTTTTTGTAAGTTTTGTTGGTTTTTTTTTGAACAATTTTTTTGTCTTTTTTTTAAGGAAAAAAGGAACTGCACAAACAAAACAGTCTGGAACTGGAACAAATAATCAAAAAAAAATTAACAGTGGGAGCAACGGAGGTCTTGTTTGCGCTTGCAAATTAAATCTATGGATTGTTCTCCATAGCATTTGCATAAAATAATTAAGTCTGCAAAATCTGGATGGATATCCGAATGAGGACTTGATGATCCTGCGGAAGTGCTGGCTACAGCTGGTGGAGGGTCTTCTCGAAGCCTGTTGCATACATCTCTCCCATAATTGCGGGGATGTTGTGTTTTGACATGCATCACCATGCTGGCATTTCCAAAAGAATAATTCTTATTAGGATTGACTCTGGAAACCACTGTCGCACACACCTTACAGGTCACCTTTGCTGCATTTACTTTTTTTTCTCCGTCAGGAAACGAAAAAAACGTCCATATAAGTGCTTCCTTCCTCTTGGGGACTGGATCCTCAGCAACAAATTCTTCTTCTGAAGAGTGTCCAGAGAAATCTTCATCCTGGTGTGCAGCCATATTGAAGATCTTTTGAAAAACACAGCAGCTTCACAAAAAGATGTTTCTTCAGTGAAGGTCAAAGAAGAATGATGAAAATAGGTGGGGTCCTTTAACAGTTAGAATAGGAAGTATTATGAACCAATCAAATCTGTTGTTTTGAAGTCACATGGGATACACGTAGGCTGCTCTTACGGTGCACGTACCTACAACGTATTTTTGTAATTGCTTTAAAAAGTTATATATGCTTATTAAAACTAAATGAATACTATTTTCATGATTACCTCAGATAATGTCTTGTCTTAAAATTTGCATTAAATACATAGATATATCTTTTTAAACATAAAAAAAATGTGTGGGGTGCGCGTAGCTTACGCCATACAAAGGTACATGATTTCACACGGAAGTGCAGATGCAACACATAACGTCAAAATGTATTTGTGACATATGCCTGGGTACGCGTACAGTACGATTAAAGATGCGCAGGAGTGTACTAGGACGATACGCGTATCCTACGAATAAAAATATGTAATCTAATTTAAAAAATGAAATAGCTAAAAATAATTATAAAAATGTAGTAAATTAGTATAAAAAAATAAATATAACAATTAATACATTTAAAAATTGGCATTTACAAAACCTATGAAATTCACTGTAAAAACCATAGGTTTTAGGCACGTTATAGTTGGGAATTTGCATTTAAAAAACCTTGCAAATTCACTGAAAAAACCATAGGTTTCAGCCACGTTATAGTTAGGAATTAGCATTTAAAAAAAACCTTAGAAATTCATTGAAAAAAACATAGGTTTTACATGTGTTATAGTTAGCTAGACATTTCACTCATACAAAACCATTGAAATTTCCTGTTATAGTTAGTTCAGCTAACATCACTTGCGCGCCTGCAATCCACTGCTGATGACATCACATTTTACATCACTCATGACATGGTCTGTGACATCACTCATGACATCACTGATGACATCTCAAATGACATCACTGATGGCATCACTGATGACATCATCATTGTGAAAGAGTAGCAGACCTCCTCTCACCCTAATATGACCTTTGATACCCACATTGAAAAATAGAAACTACACTTTTGAAAACAATGGAGATACCAATACCAGTTAGAACAACCTATTCAGTAATTCCAAAATCTACATACATATCAACTCATTCACCAACAGTTCTATATAGTCACCCATACATGTACTCACTCATCATATGTACTCATACACCTATACATCCTGTTGCACACCTACACTCATACATAGAGTTACTCACACAAATACTCACACATGCAAATAAACATCCATTTACTTGCATATACAGCCATACACACCACTACACTTACTTCTACAGAAACATACACATACTTACTCTCTTAAACAATCACTTATAGAAACCATACTTAATTATACAGAAACTTTTACAATCGCTCACTCTCATATATCCCCACTTATATACATCAATACTGACATATACTAGTTTACATATGTACCTACTCATAAAGGCATTATTGAGACAGTCTTTCACTCAGTAACACACCCATTCACACCCTCATCCACAAATACAGTCCTGCACACATGCTGTCTTCAAAAGACATACAAACAGTGAGTCACTCATTCATGCATCCATGCGCTAAGTAATATCCTCCACCAAACCATACAGACACTCATACTGATACTCAAAAAACCAACTAATAACCAATATACACACTCATATAGCTACTCACCAACCCATGCTGCCACTTATACACAAAGTGAGCGACTGATACAATTATTGATATATTTAAACATTACTCTCTAACTATGTATTAGCTAAGGTACACTTAATCAATCAGTTGTAAATTAATTTTACACAAACAAAATCATCCATTAAGACACTTATATACCCATTTATTCTTTCATCCACCTTGCGATACACATATATAAAATATATTTAAATTAAAAAAAAACTATTCACTTGATGATGTCATCAGTGATGTCATGAGTAATGTCACTTGAGATGTCATCAGTGATGTCATCAGTGATGTCACTGACCATGTCATGAGTGATGTAATATGTGACGGCATCAGCAGTGGATTGTGGGCACGCGAGTTATAGTTAGATGAACTAACTATAACGGGGGAATTTCAATGGTTTTGTATGAGTGAAATGTCTAGCTAACTATAACATGTGTGAAACCTATGGTTTGTTTCAGTGAATATATATATATATATATATATATATATATATATATATATATATATATATATACATACATATATATATATATATATATATATATATATATATATATATATATATATATATATATATATATATATATTTGTTTTTTTTTTACGTTAACCTGATAGAATATTCCAGCAAACCTATGGGCGCATGGTGTGACACACCCAATCACCTAAACATGACAGACTAAAAAACGAGTTTATTGAACTTGTTGAATGCCTAGAATGTAGCACATGTTGTGAGAAACTGTAAATATAGAAAGGTACCATGAACATTAGAACGAGTGGGATGAGTATGGTAAACCGATAGCCCATACAGGGCCGCACAATGGAACATTTAGCTTTGTCCAACAGCATTTAATACCCATACAAGAGTCATTATACCAGAGTAAAACAAGTATTGTTGAACCTAGGAATAACGAAATACTGGTAAATATGGGACAAAAGCGACAAATGACATTTATTTTGTAAATATCGGCTTTGCACCCACTCATGAGGATAATGAGATTGGGGATACACCCCCACATAACCACTGTAAATATTTTACACAAAAATGTAAATAATATAATTCAATGGTATCAAGCTTTCTATGTGAATAATGTATATATGGTAGTCTTAACAATGATTACAGTCAAATGTCGAACACACTTTTTTATTTGCACAGTGCACTTTATTTGTCGCCATTTTGGAACAGGAAGAGAGAAATGAGTAAATGCACACTCAGTAATGGCCGCCATATAGATCAACCATGTACCATCTTTTATGTCTAGTAACAGCAGAGGCGGACTGTTTAAAATGGCGAATATGTCTGTTCACAAACGACACTGACGAAGCCTTGAGCGAAACGCGTCTGTCGGGGGTGTAAGGGGTTCGGAAGCAAAATAAAGAAAGAATAACACCTCACCTGAGTGCTGGCCGTTTTTTTTGGTAGATCACTGGAATTGTGGAACGATATATATATATATATATATATATATATATATATATATATATATATATATATATATATATATATATATATATATATATATATATATATATGTGTATCACAATCAATCCGACCCAATATCTATTAATTCATTGACATCCAACGATTCCGGAGAAAATCAAACAACAGCACCACCGGGATTGGCTAGTTTGGCTAACTTCTCTCTAATTGATGAGTTACATTTTGTAAACGAGGACCGGCGATACTCCCTGCGCTCCCGCAATCCTCCATCAAAGCCGGCAAACCCAGCAGTCAACACCGGCGCGCAAGAAAACGCAAACACAAGCAGAAATACCTTGCAAGTAAAAGGGAAAAGGAACTGGCGAAAATAGCAGACAACATGGAAAACACAGTGGTAAATTTAACTGATACTATTCTTACCATGGCAGAGGAACAATTATTGTCGCTATGTTTAACTTTTTGTCCTAGTAATAGGTTTTCCTATAATCAAACATGCATTGAAGTTTTAAAGTTCATCAGAAAAATCAAATTGATCAAGTATTTTAAATTGAACTCCACACGTAAAAAATCACAAATTGAACCAGCAAATACGGAAAGTTCAGCATCATTGCGTGTGGGTGATTCAAATGGACTTCAAAACCTATACGATTTGGCATATGAGGATAATTCTCAACCAGGACCCACAGTGAGTCAAATTCTCGCTGTAAATTCACTTGCTCCCAGTCCTTGTAAACCTAAATCGACTTTCCTTCCCTCATGGCTAGGGATGCAGTGGACGTATTCAGTGACAGGGTGGTTACCGTGCTTACAAATTTAAATCGGAAAGTTCTGAGCAAAACTAGACACATGAATTACATCAATAGCCAATACCATCAGTTGGTTAGAAAACTACAAAATAATTGTGATGTCATAGTTAAAAACTCAGACAAAGAAGGCAATACGGTACTTTGGGTACGTTCCAATTATTTAATTGAGGCCAATTGACATCTTTCTGATTTGTCTTGTTATGCTTTGTCTACCCAACATGAAATGTTTAACAGCGATGTAATTACTCGGAAAAAGCTACGTAACTGGCATAAATCAGGTTTACTTTCAAAAGATGAATTTAGGTTTCTGCATTTGGAACACCCCATTGTCCCTTTTTTTGTATTTTCTTCCTAAAATTCACATGCTGGTATACCCTATGCCTGCTCGTCCCATCATCTCTGCCATAGGTAGTATTAATAACATTTTCTTCAATCCCACATGATTAATTTAACATCCTATCTAAAAGACAAAACTGATTTTTTGAATAAGGTACAAAATGTGCAATGGCATTCTAACTGTCTATTTTTGATAATGGACATTGAGTCATTATACACTTCGATCAATCATTTACAAGGGATGCATGCCACAGAACATTATTTAAACAAGCGTGATATTCTGTTTCGAGGACATAATACTATGTTGATGGAAATGATTAGAATTTGTCTAATGTCTAACTATTTCGAATTCCAGAGCAACATCTACCAGCAGTTGCGTGGGGTGGCAATGGGTTCGTGCTTCTCCCCCAGCTATTCATGTTTACATGTTGGCTGGTGGGAGGAGCCGTTCTCAGAGTCAGACACGCAAGGTGGTTGCCATATATTTTCTATTACTGGTGCTATATTGATGATGTGTGTATCATCTGGAAAGGCACTGAAGCGGAGGCTACGTCGTTTGTTAATGAAATCAATATCAACAACTTAAATTTCAAATTCACTGCAACTATTAACAAGGAGATGGCAGAATTTTTGGATGTCCAGCTATATGTGGATAATGACAATTTGAAAACTAAACTTTTCCGTAAATCCACTGCGGGCAATTCCATACTCCACGCTCAAAGTGCTCATCCCATACACACCATCAATAGCATCCCCTATGGAGAATTCATTCGAATATGTCGAATTTGCAGCCATGAGGCAATTGCTAATGCTTGTCTAGATTTCTCTATACAGAGATTTCTTAATAGGGGGTATCCCAAGAGAGTTCTGTCAGACTAATTACCATTTTCAGTTCAGAAGAGAGAACAATCCGCCGCATCATTTGTTCTGAATGGCCAATATTCTAGGCTCAATTCTTCCTAGCCTGCCACCTATCGTATTCAGAAAGGCACCATCTATGCGAGATGCTTTGGATAGACCGATGCCGGAGGTTTTACCAGGTTTTACCAAAAAAATCATGGCTCAGTAAGACTGTTTTTTTTAAATGCACTTTGTGTCGCGCATGTACTTTTGCACGGAACTGTACATACTATACCACAGCTTTCAGCGACACCAAAATTCCAATAAAAGAGTACTTAACCTGAGGTCGGAGTTTGCAGTTTATAAACCTAAATGAACCTGTAATTTGGAACACATTGGGAGCACAAAACTCCCTGTGCATAAGCGCATCTTACAACACATACGCGCCATTGTGAACAGCAATAGCGACTATCCGGTCGCTAGACATTTTAGAGCTGCTCACAAAAGCCAGTTAAAAGACTTAAAATATACTGTCTTGTGCTCTGTACCAGTCCCCGGCCGGGGAGGTGATCGTGAGGGATTATTAAGACAAAAAGAATCTCATTTTATTCTATTACTTGATACTAGATCCCCCAACGGTTTAAATCTTACGGAAGATTTACATGTTTTTCTGTAAACCGTCTAACAGTTTGGTTTATTTAACTGGCATTCTTATGGTGTTTCCCTACAGTTGTATCTTTAAAGCTTCAATAAGTCACTCTTTATGAATTAAGAACTTATGTTTAACAAAACGAATTTGTGACTTTTTATTAGGTTTTCTAGTAGGTTCTAATCATATTGTTTTTTTAAATTTGTACTGTGCCTCCCTTATCTCCAGGTTACATTAGGTATCGTCAAACCTGCCACTATTTCGTAATGTTATTTTTGGTTTTCATTAATTGCTTCTGCTGTTGCTTTGGTAATGTTTTTAATACACGTTTTTTGTATGATTTATCACGCTAAACTATGCACTTTATATATACTATTTTTGTTTTATTTTCAGGCCATATTCTCATTATATGTTTCAACTCTGCCAATCAACAAATTGCATTTTGTATTGAATTTTCGTCGACCATGTCAAATTAGGATTCATTTGAAATATTTATTGAGGGACAACTCCAACTATGGATTTTACTTGGACACTTGTCACTTTTTGTTCTTCATTTATTTACAATGTATTTATTAAGACACTTGTCGATTATTTTCTACATTTGCATATATTTACACTGTATATATTATGAACCATATATATATTTATATATATATTTTTTGTTGTAATATCTTGTCATTAGGCAATCATTACTAAGCAAGGTCTATTTAATCAATGGCATTTATTTTTGGCATCGAACATTTTTGACTCACTCAATATGGCGCTTATTCTAGTCTGTTTTCTATTTCTATTTTGGCATGTGTCAATTGAAATCACCTGTGTATGACCTATAAATTGGTGTTACAATTCGGGGCCCGTTATGTGAACAAGCTCCTTCACCGAGCAAAACGCATCAGGGATGACACTATGTCCTTCACTTTTTGTTGTGTGGAATAAATATCCTGCCTTCACTTGAAAAAAGACTTGCTGCCTTTCTTTGCTCTTTTGATGCTGTGATTGCTTAAAAAGTCATTTGGAAGAGGTCCTTACCTGGCTGTCCTCACCATGAAATGGTGAGCAGGAACATTGTTATATGTATATATTACCTACTGGCGGTCGCCAGTAGGTAGTTATAGTTAGGATTTTTTTCAATGTTAAATCTCAAAATTTTATTTGGAATAACTTTTGCGCCGGTTGATGAATCTGCCTGAAAATTTCCTCAAAATGGTCTCGCGGTGCCCCGGTCCTTCCCTGAAAGTTTGGGGGGGATTTGTCAAGCGGGGGGCGAGATAAATGGGGGGTTCCAAAACGTGTTTTCCCCATGTTAATTTCCATAGGGCGGTCAACCGCACTTTTAGCTCGTACGGCTGAATGGATTTCCACCAAACTTGGCGAAATTGTAGGGACTGGTAGCCCGATGTGCCTTTGCTATGTCTCAAGATATGTGCTCCAGTGGATTTTGTGTAATTTAGGTTCAAAAAAATATATATATCTGTAAGCGCGCCCCGGTACGCGCACCAGGTAGCGCACCGGACGCGAATTGCGGAAAGCTGATTGGCTCACGAGTGTCTGTAAACATTCGAAACAGTCCGGAGCGGCCGCCATCTTGTGTCTCGGTAGGATCGAGACACAAGAGGTGGCAAAAACAAAGTGGGAAATGACCATGAGGGGGCAGAGTAGACCCTCCCTGACCCCCTAGGTTTGATGTGGGGGCAATAAAAGGGCCCCGCGGGGCAAAAAAAGAATAATTTTTTTTTTTTTTGCGGGGGGAGCGCCCGGTACGCGCACCGGGGAGCGAACCTGGCAGGGTACCATGGGGAAAAAAGAATGAGAGACTTTTCTAAAATTGTATGTTTATTAATTGCTCTTTTTGTTGTTTTTTTAATTTATTTAAGTACCAACATGTAGGTAACAATGCGGCGTCTAAAATTTAATATACACCGTCTCCTTTGTAGATATCTTGCATGTTGTTACCGAAGTTATTGTGGAATATGGAATTCATACAATAGTGTGTCAGGAAAGCAGAAACAACATGGAGGCAGGAGATGCTAAAGAGATGTTAAATACACATTGGAGATAATATAGTGGGAGAAAGGAAGTAACTATGAGCAAACTTACTATGTGACACAAAAAAAGTTGAACAGTATACTGTAAGTCTGACTTTACATTATAATCAATTTGGTACTAGTTTAAGAATTACATATAAAAATGAAAAATGTCTGAAACAATTCTAGAATTATTAAATATAAATTTATTTTTCAGATTCTTTTTCCAAATTTAACAGAACTTCTATCATTGGGTTCAATAACTTTTTCATTGTTGCTCTCCAGAACAATTTTGAAGGAAATGTTTTGCTCTCCTTCCATTTTCGTGCTGTAATTTGCATTGAAAAAAATATATCAGTAGAGACAGGGCACCGTTGGGTTTAAGTTTAGACAGGTAGTTTGGATTTTTTAACAGTGATTTTATCTTTGGGCAGTGTATGGTATCAGACTGGAAGTAGAAATATAAAAAAGTGTATGTGATAAAGTAACAATGTTAGGAATGGGTAAAAGGGGGCATGGTAGACACTTCCTGATCACCTAGGTTTCCTGAGGGGGTCTTAGGAGGCCTATATAGGTAAGCGGACGGTGCGCGCACCGGGAAGCGCACGAAAGTGAAAAAAGTATGTAAGAGTTTAAAAAACTGATAGCAAATTTTTATTATTGGAAGGTAGTTCTGAAAATAACTTTATTTTTTATTTTTGTTGTTTTATATTTTTTTTATTTTTCTGAACATTTTTAGTTTTTTTTGGTTTTTATGAACTATTTTATATTTTTTTAGGGAAGAAACAAAAAACTGGGAATTAACAGTGGCTCAACAGGAGCAAAAAATAAAAAAAAAGCTACTGCTTTTGTTTCTTGCTGCAGTGGTGGTTGTCTACAGCATCATTAATGAGGGAAATACTTAGTTGCCCGTAGCAGATGGTCTTTCCACAATGAATGCAGACCATCTTTAATCCACCAAATGTAATTTGTATGTTTGGCATCATTTCGCGCCCTTCTGGTGCTGCAACCGAAATTTCACCTGTGGAGGTGCTGGCCTGAGGATCTCTGTTCTTCTGAAGCATGTCCCGTACCTCAGCCTGTGCCAAATTGTTAGGATGCCACCTCTCCATGTGGCGGATCATTGTATAATTCCCAAAGGAATACTTTTTCTTTGGGTTGCCCGTGGAGAGGACTTTGTTGCAAATCAAACAGGTGACATGTGGGGCATTCACTTTTTTTTGCCCAGCAGGGATGGAGAAGTACTCCCATATAAAAAGCACTTTCACATGCCTTTCCCTAGGTTCTTCCCGCAAGAATCTCCTAGGCTGTTCCTCCTCATCATCATCTTCCTCCTCTTCTTCAACTCCTGGAAGATTCTGGGGTGGTGGACCTTCCTTTCTGGGTGGTGGTGGTGGTCGTGGGGGTGCACCGGCTGCAGCTACTACTGAAGCCATTTCTCTGCTCACAAATAGCTCTTGCTCTCTCAAAGAAGAAAGTAAGAATGAGGAAAAAAGGAGGGGACTTTCATCATTTGGAGAAAAAAAAAGTTGAGAACCAATGAAAAGTGTTATTTTCAGGTCACATGTCCCAACGCGCTTACGTTACGCGCTCCGGCGCGCTTACCTATTGTGCTCCGGGGTGCGCCACGGAGCGCTTCCGGGTGCGTTTAGGCAGCGTGCCGAATGAACGCATCACGCGGTTACGCGATACGTCACGCTTACGCGGCGTGTCACGATGTTGTTTTCGTTCGCGACAATTGCGCAGACGGGGCGCTTACCGTTACGCGCACCGGGGCGCTAAACAGAGTTGCGCTTACCGTGCACTGCCTGGTGCGCGTAACAGGAGCGCACCGGGGCAAAAATTTAAAAAAAAAAAATGTAAACATCCATTTTTTTTATTAAATAAATATAAAATACATTATTCATTTTAATGAAGTATCTATTTTACAACTATTGATATTTGCTATTAAAAAACCATTGAAATTCACAGAAAAAAACATAGGTTTGAGACCCTATATAGTTAGGTGAATATTTTAATCATACAAAACCAATGAAATTCTCATATATAGTTAGTTGCACTAACTATATATTTCGCACACCCGCAATCCACTGCTGATGATGTCACATATTACATCATTCATGACATGGTCAGTGACATTACTGATGACATCACTGATGACATCTCAAATGACATCACTGATGACATCTCAAATGACATCACTGATGACATCACTGATGACATCTCATTTGACATCATTGATCACATCACTGATGACATCATTCTTGTACTAATACGATGAACCTCTTCAGACTCTAATATAACCTTAGATACACTCAGTGTATACAGACACTCACACACTGTCACTCATCCATGGAGTTACTCAAACACCTAGTCAGTCATGCAAAGAATCACTCACCTCCACTTCCTCAACTATACAGTTATACACACCTTACTTATTCAAACATACACTAACACATATTTACTCTCTTCTACAATCCCTGATACAAGTTCACAATGATCCATACAGCCACTCACACATTCACTGGCTCTCAGGCAAAGTTGAATAGGTTTGAGGCCCTATATATAGTCAGGAATTAGCATTTAAAAAACCTATGAAATTCACTGAAAAAACCATAGGTTTCACGCCAGTTATAGTTAGGAATTAGCATTTAAAAAAACCTATTAAATTCACTGAAAAAACCATAGGTTTCACACCAGTTATAGTTACCTTGAAATTTTACTGACATAAAACCATTGAAATTCCCACGTTAAAGTTAGTTGGACTCACTATAACTTGCGCGTGTAATACACTGCTGATGACATCACATATTACATCACTCATCCATCAGGACGCTATACTGCAGCACCACAGTGGAGTACAGAGTCTTAACTCCAGTGAAATACAGAACCAGTTTGGGCACCTTTTGAATACACTATGAAAGGATTAATATGTCTAACCAATGGAGATTTGTTTCACACTTAATGAAGTGAGCAGTTTGGTTTGTTACTTACATTTATTTGTGTACAGAAGGAGAGGGAACATTTGCCATTACAGATTTTACCTTGTTGAGTGTGGTGCATTATATTTATTTTGTGTGAAAGAAAATCTTGTATGAGTTTCTGAGATTTCATATTCTGTAATACTATTTGAAATGTGAGTTAAACATGTTTAAGTTGTGTTATGTATTATGTAGTAGTGCTTCACCCTTTCTAGTGATATTTTTAACTTTGAAAAGCATTATTTTTAAAGTTTGGAAATCATAACATAAGTGTGATGTTTGGAATATGTGACAAACTTTACAAATGTGTATTGTAGTTTGTTTTATTGTACTGAAATGATGAACGAAATAGATTGTGCGTACTAATATGTGTACTTTGGTAGAAATGTAGGTGTCTGCTTGAAATGGGAAGAGTAGTCTGTCAAGTTTAACACCTTCCATGCTCATGACAAGGTCAGCTCGTCATGTAGTACACTGGAGCTGTGCTTATGACCAGTTGACCTTGTCATGAACAATGGAATTACTCAAATTCCAGCACACAGCGGGAAAACCCCTTAGCAGCCAAGAGGTTAAAGGACTTCATGGTCTTGTGACTGAGGTATGTTTCTATTTCTACATGTATTTTCAAATGTGTCATGCATCTGAAGATGCTAAATGTATAAAACACAGGTATACATCTATTTGTATGTTTCTTTTATGAAGATTGATGCCACTAGCAAACAGTACAAGTGCATGCATGCATGCTTTCAGGAATATGGTGAGAGTTGCAACAGAGACATGCAAAGGGTTGCTGCTTTATATTTGGCTAGGCCCAAGTCTCTGAGTAGTCATTGAATAGTGAAGCTGCAAGAGAAAAGTGAGGTTTTAAACATGTTGGCAGAGGGATTAGTGATTAGGCTACTTTGTATGAGTCTGTGGAAAGGTACACTTGAAGTATGCAGCATAAATGTAGGCGTCTGCTTTGGAATGGGAACTGTGGTCTGTCAAGTTTAAAGGTTGCATGGTTTTGAGCATGTATTTATGAACATGGTATATATCTGAAGATGCCACATGTGTGTAACACAGCTATACAACTACTTGTATGTTTCTATTATGTGTGATGGAACCAGCAAAAGGTAGAGATGCATGTATGTATGTTTTCAGGAACATGGTAAGACTTACAACAGTAATGATTTACATTTCTGGAGTTCTCTTGCTTCTTTTTGCACTTCTATTGACCGTTTCTGTACATCTTTTGCTTCTTTCTCCATTTATCTTGCCTCTTTCTGTACCGTATTATCTCTTTCTGCACCTCAGCTGCTTCTTTCTGCACTTCTCTTGTTTCTTTTAGCACCTCTTTTGCTTCTTTCTGAACCCCCCTTTCCCTTTCTGCAGCTCTCTTGCCTGTTTTTACACCTCTCATGGGTTTTTCTGTATTTTTCTTGTGTCATTCTGCACCTCACTTTCTTTTATGTGGATCTCTTGATTTTTTTGACATTCCTCGTGCCTCTTTGTGCACCTGTATTGTTTCTTTCAATACTTGTCTTGCTACTTTCAGCCCCTGTCTTGGTTCTTTTGGCACTCATCTTGCCAGTTTCTGCACTCGTGTTGGCTCTTTATGCTCTCCTCTTCCCTCTTTCTGCACTACTCTTTGTGCACTTTTTTGTGCCTTTCTTCACATCTCTTGCTTCTTTTTGCAGCCCTCTTGTCTCTTTCTGCATCCCTCTTCCCTCTTTTTGCACCCCTCGTCCCTTTTTCTGCACTTTTCTTTCTTCTTTTTGCACCTCACTTGTCTCTTTCTGCACCATTCTTTCCTGTTTCTGTACCTCACTTGCCTCTTTCTGTGCTTGTCTTACTTTTTTTGCAGTTCTAATGGCTCGGTATGCACTTCTCATGGTCTTTTCTGCATCTCTCTTTCTGCAACCCTTTTGCCTCTATCTGCACCCGTCCTCCCTCTTTCTGCACCTCTCTTGCTTTTTTCTGTAGGTGTATTGTTTGTTTCTGCACTTCACCTACTTTTTTCTATACCTCTTTGCTTCTATGTCCACCTTGCTTGCCTTTTTCTGCACCTCTGTTGCCTGTTGGTGCACCTCTCTTGCCTCTTTGTGCATTCATTTTCCCTCTTTCTGCACCAGTTTAGCCATTTCTTGCACCTCTCTTGCCTTATTTAGCTCTTTTTTGTTTCTTTCTGCACTTATGTTGCATGTTTCTGTACTTTTCTTGTTTCCTTCTGTACTTCTCTTGCTTGTTTCTCTTCCACTTTTTACTGTTTCTGCACCTCTTTTATTTCTTTGTACACCTGAGTTGCTCATTTCTTGAGCTCACTTGCTTGTTTCTGCACATTTCTTCCTCTTTCTGCATTTGTCTTGCTTGTTTCTACACTTTTCTTGTTTTATCTGTTATAAAGAGAATAACAATGTAATTGTAATTTATTGGTTACTAGTTATTATGAATATTAAGATGTAATTGATTTAAAATTGTTAATTGATGTAGCAAACTATTGAAACTATTCTTTGTTTTTTTAGAAAATTATTTTGTTGGATTACAAATTGAAGATGGCAAGAAAACATGAAAAGAGAAGACAACAAAGAAAACAGAAGTACTTAAACAAAACTAAAAAGAGTGCACTAGAAAAAGACCAAAATGTTACTTGGGATGAAGTCTGTTTTGCTAAGAGTACTAAATGATTTCTTAAAGCAATTACAGGGAGATTAAAGAAAGACAATAATAATGAAAGGAAGAAACATTTTTACAACAAACAACAAGGAAGAGAAGAAATGTAATGTTAAAAAAAAACATTTATTTTTGGAAAAACAACACATGTTACAATAAGACAAATATAATTTAAAGAGATACGTGTATGAATTTTTCGAAGTAGAGTAATTCAACATTTAATAACATATTGTAAAAAGTATGAAAAATATCAGCAGCTTATCAGAAAAAGCAAGATTGAAAGTGTAGTAGATAAAGCTTTTGAAATAAAACAAAAATTATTTCCATTAATATTGAAGAGAATGAGAACATTAGGTAAAACACTGGTGTTTAAGAAGGAGAAAATCAAAAGAAAAAGACTTGTTAATAGAAGTTACTTTTGTAAAGCCGTTACTTGTGAATGGAAGCACACTTCTAGTACTGAGCCTTTCTTTAATGAAGAGAGCTATTTTCAATAGAACATGCAGTTGATACTGTTGGTCGATGCCATTAGAGGAAAGATGGTTGTTCCATTCCCCCCAAAATATTGTTGTAAGGAGTGTGGAAGAAGTAATATCTGAAGGGAAGCGTAAACAAGCTCCTGTGTAAAAGTGGGATTGTAGCAGTAATATAAGTATTCAACAGGAATCTATTGACATATTACGAATCGTTTCCTAGCATATGCCAACAAAAGTCTTAAACAGAAGATTAAGATGTTACAATGATTAGATCCATGTAAAATAAGAAACCATACTAACTTGCACGGTCATTCTCTGGCTTGTATTTCAAGAAAAGTGTGTCAAAGTACTTTTCATCATTTAAGAATGTTAGCAGTACACCACTCAGAAATGCAGAAGCTAGTTAGGAGACTCTACAATATAAAATGTCCTGCATTATACGTAAGTGAAATGAACACAGCTCTTTTGCATAGCTCAGTATCATATGCACAAAAAGTGTGTGATAAAATACAGTTTTGTTTTTTTGGTTCACAAGAGTGTAGAGAAAGTGAGAGCTTGATAAGTGTAGGTGTTGTAGAACAGGTGAAAAAGATTGGCATTGATCAGTTTGAAGAAGAAATTATATAGTTTAAGCCAGTTTCATCTAAAAACCAAACTAAGGGGCCGATTATGATGGCGGACGGACCACCATAGAGTAGGAGGGACCGTCCGCAGGGGCTGCGGAGGTCCCTCCATGCAGATTAGGATGTGGCCGCCAGGGTGGCGGTCACATCCTCAATCTTTAACATTGCGGCGGGTGCAGCTTCAAGCTGCACCCGCCGCAATGTTAAAAAAGCATGCACGGCATTTGCGTGCACAAAGCAGCAGGCACCGTGCGGTGCCCGCTGCTTTGTCCATGCAAATGCAGGGGTGTACCAAAGGTACCCCGCATGTGCACCCCCCACACCCCCATCACCAAGGGGGCCCGCAAACGGGCCCCCGAAGGCAATCTCCATATGCTTTTCCACGGCGGAAAAGCCGCAGTGGAAAATCATATGTTGTCCGCTATCCTAATATGGCTTGTGGTGTCTGACTGACACCGCCAGCCATGTTAGAGCTTTTTCGCCGCGGTCGGAAGGTGACCGCGGCGGATAGCAGCGGACGGATTTTGAGACCCACCGCCATCCTAATTTGGCGGTGGGTCTTCTGTGCCTTCGCAGCGGTTTTCCCGCATCCTCCGGGCCGGCGGTGGCTTCCGCCGGCCCGGAGGATGCGGGAAAACCACGATCCTAATCAAGCCCTAAATTTGTGTTTGTTGTTGACATACTGACTGCAGAAGGCAAACAGGAATGTTGATCTATATTATACTTTGCTCTCTTTTTTTCTTATTTTTTCTTGTTTGATTGTATGACTGTACTTTTTTTTGACAATTAATATTTTTTTTTAAAAAGGATGTTTTTCAAGATTTCTCTGATATTATCATAATAATGTTTTTATTTTACGTTCTAAAATGTTTGCTTAGCAGCTGATGAGTGCATTCTGTGAGATGACTTAAATTTTCCCAAATTTGCATGCATGTTTAATAGGACCTGTATACTATCCTGCACATTTCACTGGAAAGTGTTTGATTCCTCCATGTCACATTTGAGCCTTCAAGATCACTGCACCCATAGAATATTATGATATCATTATAGCCCGCTGCTGAGTGCGATAATGTTTTTTGATGACCCTATAACGGCCTTTAAAGGCCCCAAACGTGCTTTACAGCCACTATTCTGTCTTCAATGAAGGTCTCAAGATTCTAGGGGCCTCATTTATGAGATTTTGCCGTAGGGAAGCGCAGCAGGCCTTCCTGTTGCGCTTGCTATGGCAACAGAAAAGGGCAGTAATGCGCCCTATCTATTAGATACAGCACATTCCTGTCCTTTTCCCCTGCACCAACGCAGGTACCTTTGCACAATTGTGCAAGGGTGCCTGCGTTGCGGGAATGAATATTTTTGTACAGTAAGGGAAACCTTTCTGTACAAAAATAATCTTTTCCTCTTTCTATGTGTGCTGTAGAATGCAGCAAACAAAGAAAAAGGAAAAACTAGGACTAATAAAGATATTTCTCCCCGTTGTGCCTCCGTTATGCCTCCCCTGAGAAGGCATAAGCTTTAGGCACTGCCTCAGATTTACAAATTCTCGTAAATCTGGGGCGATGTCAAAAGGCCATGGATGTTCCTGGGAACGCCACAAAGCAACACCCATTGCACGGCCCTTTAATGCAGAACACTGCGTTAAAGGGAAGGATATTTATCAGGCAGCATTAAGCCAAAAAAAGTGGCTTAGTGCTGACTGATAAATATCACGCCGGCTTCTGCGCCATGGAACGTCACAAACAGTGACGTTCTGATGGCGCAAGGGGCCTCATAAATGAGGCCCTCATATTCGAGTTAGGGTTAATGTCTAAGTTTAAAAGAGCAAAGTTAGACGGTCACATCTTTTCTGCTCAAGCAAAAGTAAAATGCTATTTTTAAATTGAAATGAACAACAGACCAAGGGATGTTTCATAAAACACTTAAAACGTGCTTAAAATATAAGTAAATGCGCTCAGTCACTAGCTACTTATTTATGCACAAAGCACAAACCGAGAAATTAGCTGCACTTTATAGCCTTTACTGTGAAGCATAACATAGAATTAACCGCAGTAACCTGAGCCTCCATTCATTCCTTATTTAAAGCCATGAGAGATTTAACATACTGCTTCCTATTTTTTGCGTTCTTCATGTATCCCTTGTCCGCTCTCCTCTGGCTCAGTATAGGAAAACAGATACACTTCAGTCAATTTTGCATTTTTTTTGCATGATCCACTAAACCTTCAACAAGAAACTCCAATAATTCATTGACATCAAATTAGGAAAAAATCACTCAGTGAAGAACTTTCTGTTTATACACTCACATCCTTCTCTATACTCCTCAGTGCCATAAGACAGGTTAAAAAGGCCAAGCCTTTCTTACATTTGCATCCAAATTCTGCAACATGCTTCCCTCACAGATTCTGACCACTCACAATACCTGGCTTTCCGCATAACTTTAAAAAACTTTGATAAGGGATAAAGACTTCTGTTCCAAGAGTATTCATGAGAAATGTGGGATTCACCATATCAGAGACGAGGAGCCTAAAAGAATTAGTGCTGCTACTTCATTCGAATTATCTATAGGTTCCATGTGACCCCTGCGACTGTCAGTGTGAATTCTATACTCTGACCATCATCAAGCTTTACTAGGTCTCGCTGTAGAGCACAAGTGACCCTAAGACATAACCTTACTATTATATGAGTGTATATTCTTA
The DNA here is from genome assembly GCF_964263255.1 of Lissotriton vulgaris. Classification (NCBI taxonomy): domain Eukaryota; kingdom Metazoa; phylum Chordata; class Amphibia; order Caudata; family Salamandridae; genus Lissotriton; species Lissotriton vulgaris. The sequence goes on along the minus strand of NC_141693.1, from coordinate 1,407,062,140 downwards.
ATCAAAGATCTGTTCCCCCAAATGCATTAAAAAATAAACATTAGAAAAACAAATATGATCAAGCTACCAACTGTATCACTGGAGGATGCCTCTTTCTCAACTATGCGTGTGCCTGTGTGCAGCCTCGTTGCTGGCTGAGGTATCACCCGAAGACAAAAATCTACAGTTACTACTGAAGCACAAATGTACAGAAGTCTAAAGAGGTCTACAACGCCATATTGCGACAATACAATTTTTCTCCACCCCAAAAAAGTTTTGAACTTTACATGTATTTATATTGAACAAAAGGAACATCTGTTTTTTTAAACAGCATCTACAATTTCTTAGTAATCATACAGAAATATAAAATAATGAAATCCACCTTGGTGATGGAAAGGTGTTTTCTTTTAAGATATGTCCACTGCCATCACACGTCTTTATTTCTGAGGTGAATGGGTAAAAACGAGTTTTTGCTCTCCGTCTTCATTTGAGAGCTTTGCACATTTAACACAGACCGTATATCACTTTGCCCCGATTCGCCTGAGTGCATTAAGATACATTGTATCACAGCGGGCGGTGTAACCATGGACTGGTTGCAACTTTACAAGCTCCCAATAACCACTGTCAAATCCAACTGCCGCACGGGCGTGGCTCACGTGCTGATAATATCAGTCTGTCAATGACAAGGACAGAGAACGCTGCTGTGCTGTAAAAGCGAGTGCCGCTCTAGTTCAGAACAGGCTCTCTGTGATTAATTCGAATGTCTCTGTACTGCTGAAAGGTTTCTCACATTCATATCCAATTTAGCGTTGCAGACTTTCCATGAGAGATTCTTTCCCAAGAAACATACCAAAGATGTTTGAACCCTTTTGCTTTTGTTCAAATGCTTTTTGTTGTCAAGTCCATCTCATTCTCTAAAGAAAAGCATCCGGGGCGCATCTAGCATTGGTGCAATGGTTGCAGTGGCACTGAGTGGCACCTTGAGCCATGATCAGTGCAGTATTGTTGTACCCCAACAGAAGTCAAAGAGGGCTTTTTCTTTGCTTGCACTAGGACCCATGACATCCTTGCTACGCTACTGATAGCATGTACCATTTTGAGCTGAGCCTTTCGGTGTAAATTACATCTTACCCTTTGAGGCTGACAATACTTTTCAGTTTAAGCCCCCGTGATTTGGAGATCATTGTCTTAAATATTATACTATCAGCCTTCCGCTCCTTCCTTCAGACAGTGTTATGACCTGTGGCAAGCGACCCAGTGGAAAAAGAAACCCCAGAGGACCCCTCTGCAAGGATCCGTGAAGGGGCTTCCAAACTTTCATCCTGTAACATTCAACTAACCCCACTTTCAGGAAACTGCAGAGTAAGACATGTTACAGACAGTATTCAAACCCACATGCTTTCGCAATAGAGAGTACATCTGACCATCAGGCGATAAACATAGGCAGAGTCCCCAGGCTAGACTCTAAAAGAGGCTTTCACTATGAATTTGCCAAATTACTCCTCGTTCTGCTTCACCTACTTTTACCTCCTGATGGATTGCCTTAGTATCTACCGCTGAAGCCTATGGGTTTGGAACATCCTCTGTAACAGTTCTGTCTGAGTGGTTTTCTGGAGGAAAGGCCTAGCGAAAAGTAGAGAACGATAGAATGGGGCCCAATCATGAATCCTTGTAGGTGGGGCTTCCTGAGGTTTTGTAACACCACTGGGTCACAGTTACTCAATCAATGAATAAAACTTTATTCGGTCGTCTGACCATAAAAGTACAAACACATGTGTACAGGCAGAAAATAATTTTAAACATTGTAAAATGATTAAACCCTTCACGAGACATAAGAGCACAACAGTTCATCAATATAAACATGGTCACTTTCTTCTATCATAAAATTGTAAAAATTGCCATAAAACTGCCTTCTAGTCGAGTCAATACCTAGTACAAGGGTGCAGCAGACTTTTTAAAACTATATTAGAGAAAATATGAATAAGATAGACTGATTTGGTTGTGCTACTACTAGCATAAAATAAAGATAAAATGGAGTCCTAAAAAAAATCGCTCAATGACGTAAGTCCATCATAATCTGGTTCAATTCCCTCACCAACATGATCTAGGCTGTTTTAGGATAAGGTCAGAGTTGGTGTCTGGGCCTTCCTTCTAATTCCCCATATGTGACCCAGAAACTTTGTGATCGCGTACATGAATAGTGGACTTGTGTCTGCTTTTAATATGCGCAAAGCTACAAGAGAATCACGATTTCCAATTTGTTTACAAATGGGGATTAATCATTTGGCCCTGGGCTTTGTGTATGCAGTGCAGGCAAACAAGCTATGACCTAGTGATTCAGTCGGGGAAGCCTTTGATCTTGCCAGTGTTGCATAGCCAGGAATTTGTGAACAAATTTATGGGCAAGTTGTGGTTCCTAAATTGTATGTATAGTTTCCCGTGGACCTGGACCTTGATGAGATCAAGATAACTTTCCAGAGAGCGGCTAACTTTGAAATCCCTGAATTCTTTGGTTCATCTGCCCTGCTTGCTGTCCCTGAAACCATTCTGCTTTTCCTAGTCCCAGTACAAACTTTTGATTAGTTTTTTAGTAAAAGGTGGTGAACAGTTAACGCTATGCCCTGTTAGCCCAATACTAGAAGTAAGGTTTCTGATGTGCTTGATCCATCCTATTTTATTCGATGTATCCAGAGAACAAACCTCATTGAGAGTGGCTGCGTCCGAAGACAGTTCAGGGGTGGCAACAAACCTCTGCTAAAATAGGAGCGGGCAAAGCTTCACTAGGTCCGTGACTGGTTTGATACCCATGTCAAGCTTTAAGGGGCAGAGTGGTGTGCTCAGTGGAAAGGACACTAAGTTCCTAGGAAACTTATTCTCTGTTGCTGTAAGATCACTCGGTTTTTCAACACCCTAGAGCTCAGCCCCATAAAGGGCACTACTTACAGACTTGCATTTGTATAGCTCCAGGACCGGTACAACTGGATTAGTGGAGGAGCAACAATGCTTCTTCCTTAGAGCCCCAGTTATCTGTAATGATTTGGGGTAGGCCTTGTTAAGGTGTTGTTTCCAGGGCATACTTTCAAACAGTTTGATACCCAGGTAGTAAAAGCAGCTTACTCTCTCTAGGGGGATGGTATTCATGGCAAGACGCCCTATGATAGGATTTATGGGGGTTCAGCAACATCAGTTTCGTCTTTGTGGTGTTTATTTCAAGGCCCTGCTCATCATAAAATGACTTAAATCAATGTAATAAACTTTGCAGCCCCATAGGTGTTTTAGAGACGAGGAGGGTATTGTGAGCAAAAAGGAGAGTTGCAATTTTCTGATTTCCTAAAGAAGGGACATCTGCTGGGTTGCTGATAAGAATGTGACCAGTTTATTATTATATAGCAAAAACTAAATTGGTGCCAGGACGCAGCCCTGGCGGACCTCATGCCTAATTTTGACAGGATCAGCGACTTGGCTCTGGCTGCCCCTTCTCACCTTGGCTTCATTCTCCTTGTGTAGCTTTAAAGTAAAGTCAGGATTTGCAGGGAAATACCCATCTTCCTGATCACCTGCCAGAACTTGTTCCTGGACATGAGGCCAAACGCTGACTTTAAAACAATGAATGCTGCATAGAGACTCCCCTTGCCCAGCGGTACCACCTTCGAAATGAGGAGAAGAAAACAGAAAACCTGATCAATGGTCTCCAGTTTCTAGTGAAATCCTGCTTGAAGTGGGGACAGAATGTGATTCTCACCCATCCAATCGTGGATCTTCGCTAGAAGGGAGCAGCGGAAAGGTTTTTGGACACAATGGATCAGTCTGATAGGCCGATAGTTGGCCGGATTGCTCCTGATGCCCTTTTTAAAAATAGGGATCACTTTGGCTCCCTTCCATGATATAGGAATAGTGCCCCCCTGGCAATATCGTTAGAGTGTGCCATTATGTAAAGTGCCCAGTTGTACATGTCAAAATGAAAAAGGTCTCCCAGAGTTCTATCCGGTCCGGTTACTTTGGATAGAGGCCAGGATTTCCTCCTTTGTGAATGAAAGCCTCGATGTATAATAGAGTGGGTCAAGAGAAGATAATCTTGAATCGTGGTTAGGAATGATCACATTCAGGGCACTAAAGTGCTCATGCCACATGTTGGCTGCAAATTTGTTAGATAGGGGGGGCACATTTTCAAAGTTACCCTTTCTCATGAGAACCCAGAATTTCCTGGTGTCTGATTGGGAACAAGCCACCCCAAGTTATTCCCACCTCTTCTCACCCCAGTTTCACTTGGCCCTTGCTTGGTATAGTTTGTATAACCTCCTTAGGTCGTGTATCAGAGGCATGTTCCGGAGTCTGATAGCTGTGGCCAATCATCTCCCTAGAGACATGCATTCCTGTGTGTACCATGGGTTTGACTTGTTTGCTTCTCTCTGTTTTGGACCACAATTGTGGGGATGGGCAATTAAGTTTCAAACCAAGTGGTCAAAAAACTTTTGGAGCAGTGCCCTTCTGTTCTCCCATTAGGTCAACTCATCTTATGGAGATTGTATCGCAACCAAGTGCACCTCAAGGCCTCTTTTTAGGGTGTTATTTTGGACTCATCCTTCATAATCTTGCCCATGTGTGGCGAGGTTTGTCTTTCAATGGTACTACCTCTTTTGTGGTCAGTTTATTTATCATTATGCTACCCTATTTGCTCCACAGTTGTTCAAGCATCAGACTTAATGAGTTGTGGTCCCTTTCAAAGTTTTTATCTATGGCCATATCAATTACAGTTGGCCTTAGCATAAGGTCCACAAGAATGTAGTCTATACGACTGGCACCATTTGGACCAATAAAGGTCAACCTTCCTCCTCTATCAGAGGGTGTTCTTCCATTTGTGACCCACAACCTGTATTATGGGGTCAATGCATTTATTTTTTAGGGCTGCTTGGGACCATCTCTTTATTGGTGGGAGGTCAGAAGACGGAACTGTCCATATTTTGTCCTCCTCATTAACTTCTTGGATTTCCTCCCCATCAAGGGGCTCAAAAATGACATTGAAGTTACTGTCTACGATTAGAGGATATGCAACACGCCTTGCATCTAACATCTCAACTAGGGTTTGTATGATGGGAGATCTGCCCCCTCCTGAACTCTAGCATAAACATTGTAGTTATTTAAGCTCTTTCCGGTGCTACCCCGTAGCCTAACCACAATGATATCTAGATTATCAGTAGGGAGCTCTTAAATATCACAATTTAAATCGATGCTGACCAGAGTCAAGAATCATCCTGAGGGATGGCCTTGTTTGGATGCTGCTGACGGTTTATAATGAGTCACAAAACCTGGCATATAAATGGGCATTAAGCTCTAGGTTTTGTGCAAAATACAGATATCATGCGAGTTGGTGAACTCAAACCATTGGGGTAGGCTTAGTTTGCCCCTTATTCCAGCCAAATTCCAAGAGGCTATTTTGAGCTGACGCAAGCCTATGGACTGTGGTTGATCTGGAGCAGCAGGAGCGCCATAGGTCTCAACTTCCCGGCCAATAGAATGGTTGCATGTGACTTTGTCTACAACCTGGATAGCATCTCCCCTGCCTCTGGGTCTCTGTGAGGAGGGATTAGTGAACTCTGGGCCAGTCGTTAACTTCGCTTCTGATAGTTGCCTCACGGAAGGAGGGCAGGCTAAGTTGGAAGCAAAATCAGAAGTTCTAACTGCAACATGCTTATATGTGGACCCTAGTTGTAGTCAGTCATTTTGAGCTAAGGGCAAAGATGGGGATGCCCTATTGGCTTTAGATTGGACGTGGGCTGGATGATGTAGCTGGGAATATGCAGCTTGAGTTGATTATTCGAAGTATATGGGAGCAAGTCTTAGCGTCCAGACCGATTAGGTTGTGCACTAGGGTTTCATCAGTTAGTGTGAGTTCCAATGCATCTACAGGCTGTTAACCAGGATGCATCTTCTTGCTCTCAGGATGCCATAATTGTTATAACATGGTTGTGGGGTTTGAAAAATGTTGCCATTGTAGATCTGGCACTGGAAGGAACTTCTTTGGGTGCAGATGTGCTCCTTGTGAAAAGTTGGAATCTCATCACTCCTAGGGAAGTTAGCCAATGGCTGAAGTGGGCTGACCTAAGCTGTATGCTGTAGGTAGTGAAGGAAAATGCTATTGATATACCAACAGAACAATAGATGAAGAGGGCTGGCTGAAAGCCTTTGTAATTAATATGATACACATTTTTAGGAACATTCGAAGGATTTAGGCTAAACCAGGTCTAAAAATTGGAATGTCTGGCAAAGTCACATGGGGAATTTTAATATTACATGCACTCTCAAATTATTAATTGTTTAGGGTTCAATGATTAGATTTAAATACAATTATAAACTTGCAAGATACTTTCTTGTATTTTTACAGTTAGTATCATATACTCTATCATTTCCACAAGACAAAGAACACTTTTTCAAAGAACATTCTCAAAGAAGAATACACATTGTCAAACTGCATATAATGTACTGATGCACACTTATTTTAGTGTATCTGAAAGTAACTTTTTAGCAGATAGTAGAGTATTTTGAGTAGAAATGGGAGTGGCTTTTCTGTCATGAAAATGAAAGCATGAATGAAGAATACGTAAATGACACATATCAGCAAACATTGAACTCCAAGGACTTTGCAGTCGCTAAAACTAGTCTGAAATCATTAATAAAATGCGTTGCATTTATGTATGATTCATTTGAAAAAGGGCAAATGAACTGAAAATTGAGAGCTCGAAAATCATCATTGAAGATGAGGATTACACTGATGGGAAAAGGTTTAGGACATCCTTTTACATTCTTCATACATTAGTCCAGAGTGAACCACTAGATGTTTTAAAGCATAGGATATTTTTCTTGATGGTTTGCAAGCTTATATTATATTAAAAACAGGGCAAACAATTAGAACATGATCAAACATCTCTACAGCACCCTTGCAAAGATTACAAGTCCTATTGGCCGGCCCACCTTATTTGCCAGCAAGCATCTGTAACACAACTTAGAGGGAGGCAATTCAGTCTAAACATTAGCATACAGTGGCAGACAGTATGCTTTGATTACATCTTTAAAAGGACTGTGGGCCAAAACACTATCTGTCTATATTAGTTCCACCAGTCTCTTTAATCTCTGACAGAGACGAACATTATGTTCCATGGAGCTATGTTTCGCAAAGGATTTTAAATAGCCTCTGTGCGTATAATAACTTGTCTCTTGCAAATCTTCCTCTTTTATAAAAAGATATGAAGTGCACATAAATGATTAGCCATCAAAATATGATCACCCTTCACAGAAGAAAAACATTTGGCACTTATAAGCTTCCTCAAGAAGTTCTCCTACGAATGAATAAGATGATAACCACAGCTATTATAGCTGCCAATCCCCTTACTTTGGTTCAGAGCAAACAACTTGTTGTTTTGAAGCATACAATGCGTTTCTTGATGATTTGCAAGCTTATATAGAGGCCTCACCAAATGCTACGATAACCAAACTCCTGAGAATCAGAAAAGAGACATGAAAAATGCAATGAGTAAATTGACAATTATTGTCACCACACGGAATAAACAAAATTGTTTTTCAACACTGACATTGAAGGAAATGCTCTTCCTTGTTTACAACGAAACATTTTGAAATGCTTTTTCCTAGATTGTTCTCTCAAGCAAATATTCAATCGAGAAATGTTTTGATTATTTATTTGTAACCCCTTTGTCCCAACTCCATCGTTCGCATCATAGTTCTCACGAAGCAGGCTACATGCACTTACAAGACAGCACCTAACTTCCAAATTATAAGTAATGTTAGAAATTGGCGTTGTGGTTGGCAGAGGTATGCTCCCTGTCTAAGAAGGAACCACAGTCCTAGACAGGGTAAATAAGACATGCACCCTAAATTAACCTGTACTCACCCTCTGGTAGTTTGGCACAGAGCAGTCAGGGGTAACTTAAAAAGCAATGTGTAAAGCATTTGTGAAACATTTCAAACAGTGAAAGAGTGACAACAGAACACAAAAAGATACTAAACCTGTTTTGAAGAATAGAGCTTAATTTAATGAACAAAACAAGACCAGCCCCATTTCAATGCATACTGCCACAACTGGTGCTATTGTGTTTAAGTTACAGATTGTATGCAAAATATTCCCTTCTACTCTATGCATAAAGTGCTAGTGTTCATCTTTTATCATTTCTACACCATATAGTCCAGTAAATAGATAAAGTGCCTGTGGCCTGTAGCGCCATAAGTTCTTTAAGTTTATTTGAATGGGACAGTGCCTTATTCATCAGATGTGGAATATGTTCTTTCTGGTTTAAGTCAGCTGAGAACATTTTCTCTAAATAGGGGTATGATTTAACTGTTTCTTTCATTACGGTACCTAAATGCCGTCTATAGTTCCTCATTGGATGACAGCCCTTCCTATGAAACTTCATGTTCCACAGTTCCAGAAAGGAGGAGCGTTGCAAAAAATCTGCGGGTAGAGCATCAGGCCCTGAGGTCTTACCCGAGTGCAGACCCCTTATTGCAACCCAAAATTCATCCTCCTCAATGTCAGCTGCCAGACATTCTCTGCTGGAATCATTAATCCACCCAGGGGTTGTATCTTCAAAATAGCAGGCTATGTCCAGTGGGTCACGGCTGCACGTGTGATATAGAGCAGTATAATGTTTGGAGAAGACGTTATGGATCTCCAGTAAACCTGTGTGCCTATTGCCCTCTTCTTTATGTATTTCCAGGATCTGGTTAGCGAATCTGGGTGTTCTAGTTACTTCAACTAAGGCTTTGCCGGGGTGCGCCCCCTCCCCATATGACCTAGCAGTGTGGTATTTTGAGCAGAATTTACCTTTGTGCTCCGCCTCTAGCGAGTGTTGAGATAGCAGCTCTTTAAGCTATGCCTTTAGGTGCGGGTGGAGATGGAGTGCTTTTGCCCCTCAACGTGTTTAATGTCCTTCCCTTATCTGTGTAGAGTTCCCCTGATGGAGCAAAGGATCCCCGCTCTTAGCCTTACAGAAGCCCCTCATTGTCACTTTGAAGTTCTCCCAAACACAACCAAGAGTTGAAATGCTGTCTATGTTGCGAGGGAAGATTTCAAAGATTTCTTGGTGAATCTCTTTGCGAAAGGCGCTATCTAGCAGAGCCGTGAATTGGAGTCTGCAGGAACGATATGATGATTCATTACCTTGAGGTGATATCTTCATGAGGACAGGGGAATCACCCAAGAGGGTGAAAGCCAGATACGACTCCCATCACAGCCATGTATTCAGTCCTGTTGATAGTAAACAGCAATCTAAACAGGACCAGCCAGAGTGCAAGCTGGAAAAGAAGGTGTCCTTCCTCTGCATTGGGTGTAGAACCCTCTACGCATCAAAAAGATGGTGGTCAGCCATGATGTTTAAGGGATGTTTAGTCTCTTGTCGATGCGAGTGCAAGTGTGTGAGAGCGATCAGTGCTTGGATCTAATGCTAAGTTAAAGTCCCCCCACATAATAAAGGTGGAACCTATCTCCACAATGTGGCCACATAGCTTATTGAAGTGTTAATGTTAATGTTAATGTTATTGGTGTCTTATATAGCGCTCAGCTACTCCAAGGAGTGTCCCGGCGCTTTCTAACCCACAGCAGACTACAGAGGGGAGGCAGAGAAAAAGAAGAAACAAGCAGATCACTGTCCATAGAGCCACGTCTTAAGACCCTTTCTGAAGGCAAGCAAGTTCGAAGTCCAGCGGAGCGACAGAGGGAGGGTTTTCCATAGCTGGGGAGCCAAGCGTTTGAAAGAGCGTCCCCCTACCCTTGCTTTCCTAACAGCAGGGACAATGGCAAGAGCAAGAGATTCCGATCTAAGGGATCTGGTTGGTTTGTAGAAAGCAAGACGTTTCTGAATATATTCAGCTCCCACAACATGGAGTGCCTTATGCGTCAGCGTAAGTGTTTTAAAAACAATCCGCTTCCGAATCGGGAGCCAGTGTAGGGAATGTAGGAGATCCGAGGCTCTCGCTCGGCGAGGTAGGTCAAAAATCGCCTGTGCCGCCGACTTTTGGACCACCTGAAGTTTTTGTAGTAAATAGTCAGGAAGACCCAAGTATAGAATATTGGAGTAGTCCAACCTAGAACAGATGAGAGCCTGGACCGTGGTCTTCCTATGCGCCAACGGGAGCAGGGGAAGGAACTTGTGTAACATTTTAAGGAGACCATAGCAAGTGCCCGTCAGACCGAGGATCTGGGATTTGAGCGATAGGCTGTCGTCAATTTTGACCCCCAAATTCTTAGCAACCAGAGAGGAGGATGCGGGAGGGGACATGTTCACAGGCCACCAATCCTGCAAGCTCGGGTCAGCCTGACAGCCGAAGAAAAGCACCTCAGATTTATCTGGGTTGCACTTAAGGCTATTTCTCTGAAACTGAAATTTCTCTGGCCAGCATTGTCTATGTTGGGTGCGTAGCAGCACACCAGTGTTACTGTGTGCCCCGTCAACCTTCCCCACATAACACTGAATCTACTTTGGGCATCTTGCAAGGCTCATAGTGGACATTAACCCAGGCCAGCCTTAACAAGAATTGCTATGGCTCTAGTGTACGTTGAGTTAGCAGAGAAGCAGCTATGTGCAGTCCATTTCCTTCCAAAGGTGGATGGTGCTTTAGGAGCTAGGTGCGTCTCCTGTAGCATAGTCACCTGGTCTTGGTGTCGGTCTAAGTTGCTTAGGACCTGCCTGCACTTGGAGGGGTCCTGGAGCCCTCGCACAGTCCATGCAGGCAAATATTGATGGGGGTTTTTACAGGTTCCAGTTTAGCCATGGCCTCTGTGGAAGCTCTGGATAAGCAGGTGGGCGTTACCGATCTGAGACTGCCTAAAGTGATGTGTGTGTATTCAAAACTGCACAAGTTCTAGGATGTACTATGTAATGCCGCTGTGTATAACTATAACTTACCTACTCCACCCCCTCCCACACCTATGGCCAAATTGCACTGATGTATGTTGTCCCGCCCAGCCCTCCTAAAGTTTAGCACATTCAATATAAATGTCACATTCAAATGTTGGCATCTCCCGAGCCAACCCCACCTCAGAAATAGTAGTGGATCGTGAAGGGAGTGCAGTGTGCAATTAGTTGCAATTTGAACGTGGACTATAGAAAGAATAGCAACAAATGATAACATATGAGTAATACAGAACATTTTCAGGAGGGATTCCCTTTGGTGAGATGCCCTAGAGAGGCCACCAGCGCACCTCGCGGACGTTAGGGAACTCGGGAAATCCTTATTATATGGCAGAATCGTCAGGGCCAGTTGCACCCTCATAAGAGTGAAGAGGTTTAGCACAAGGTTGGATCCATGCAGACCAGCCTGTTCTTTCTGTTGCCATGTAATTTAACAAGAAGCATAGTCTTACCAGTTCTAGGTGCAGTCTCTAACCTTACGTACTCTACCCTTAGTCCTCTTCGGGAGCCAGTGATGATCATCTGGAGTCCAGGCCTCCACCCTGTGTCGTGGGTGAGCGCCTCATGGTGGATTTTAGGAAGTCCTGAGCTCGTTGCAGGTTATTGATAAAATGTGTCTTTCCGTGGTGGAGAACCCACAGTCTTGCAAGGTAAAGCATACTGTATATTTGCCTGGTGGAGCTTCTTTTTGACCACCAGAAATTTGTTTCAGGCTGCCTGTACCCTCAAGGTGAGTATATCAAAAGTCTAACTCCGTCATATATCAAATCTTGTTTTTCTCTGGCTAGCCTCAGCACCATGCCGTGATCCTTATAACTGAGTATGCATGCCAGGATAGGACGGGGAGGTGCGCCTGGTGGTGGTCTTGCTGCGAGTGAGCAGTGAGCTCTATCTGCCACCAAAACCTTAGAAAATGCCTCAGCGTCGAAGAGCCCAAACAGCATTTGTTCCACATAATCCTCAATGCAACACATAGCAGTGGACCCTGGGACCCCAATTATGTACAGATTATTTCTGTGCGAACGGGCTTCCAAGTCCTCATTCTTTGCTGTGATCATGTTTTTTAATTTCTCCATGCTGTTTAGCTTTTTGTGGCTCGTGGAAGAGTTGTCTTCGAGTGAGGAAATGTTCTTCTCCGTCTCCGATATGTGCCCATTATGTTTGTCTCCTTTTTGTGTGATGAATTTCATGCGCATATTCATGGCATCCATTTTGGACTTAATAGATGTGTGGCTTTGGTGCATATTGAGGAGCAGTGCAGTTATGTCTGTGTCCGCGATGAAGTGGAAGCCAGGGTTTCTTCCTCTCTTTGTGGATCTTCAACCTCTGAGAGCATTTTTTATCGTGCTGGAATTGTTACTTGGGCTGCTTGCCCTCGGTGCGGCCCATGGTGTGTTCCACTGTAAGGCACAGATGAGCACTGATTGCCCCAATGACTGCCCGGCAAGGATTATTTACTTTAACAGTCTTTGTAGTGGGGTGCAGTGGGAAAAGGCGTAGTTTGCAATACCCGTCTGTGCCTCATTGTGATAGTTATGGCTAGACCCAGTCTCTCTCCTGTGTGGGCCCTCTCTATCAGCCCTGTGTTTGCTTTTCACTTGGGCTGTTGGGCCAACAAGCGCACAATCTCAGGCAGGACCAGCACCCACTCTGAGCTGCAGCGGCCACAGCCGGACCCAGCCTCTCTTCAGTCTGGGCCTCTGATGCCAGGTCTTCATAATCATGAGCTAGGAATTCCAGGCAAGCTCACCATACTCTTGGCCCCACAGCCTCCACAGTCTTTCAGCATCCCAGTGGGTCCCCAGCACGGCTGCCCCCGGATTCAGGATGGCAAAACCACCACGCCCCGCTGCCTCTAAACTGCACCTTCCCAGGCTGTGCGGGTCCCATCGCGTCCCTCTCCCGGAAGGCCCCCGGCCACATCCCCCACCGCAGCTCCTTCAGGCTTGGGTAGGCCGCAAACATAGATCAGGGTACTCTGCTGCTTACTTGCAGGCCACCAGGGCTTATTGCCTCCCCCACAGGTAGGGGCGGGTACTCAGGAAGCTGGTGCAGTCTTACCTTAGCTCCGCAGTGTCGGAAGAGTAGGCCGGTCTCTGCCATCACGGATATTGATCCGCAGCTCTTTGTCCGAGGAATCAGGATGCTTCCACAAGCTGGGCACAACGGGGGACCGGTATTATTTTTTTGCAGAAGCAGCCATGCAGGCCAGGCTACGCAACCTCCATCTCCGGCATGTTGTTACAGCTACAGTCCACAATCAGAGGCGCACGTGTCGGGTGCTCACCCAACTGTCTACAGGCTTGTATTTACCACCGCAGCTCTGAGAGCACGCAGTAGGTTCAAAAGTGATTATGCTGCCCTGAAATGCAGGATTTTGTAGGATATTGTTCCCAGGCTAACAGAGCCTCCCTAAGATGTGGCAATGTTGTCTTCCGGCTCTCTAGCGCCCCCCCCTTCATTTACCTTTTAGATTTGGCAACAAAAATCATGCGGAGGGCTGTTCTTGAGGGATTAATTTCCTCGATTGATACTACCAGCATATTATCTAAACAGCAATATGGCTTTAGGAATGGAATACGGACTCTGGATCAGTGTATTATTCTGCAGCTGATTGTGAACAAATACACAATAAGCAAGGAGGTTTACTTACATATGGTATTTATGGATTTTACCTCAGCCTTCGACCGGGTAAATAGATCCATGCCATGGCCCCTTCTCCTGGATCTGGGCATAAAGGCTGAGTTCGCAGCTTTTCTACTTAGTCTCCATTCCAACCTCTCTGCCTCCTTGAGGTTTGATGAGGATGTCAGTTTGTCTGTCTCTGCTGTGGTCCAGAGGGAGGTAAGGCAGGTCCAGAAGGAGGTAAGGCATTTCGGCACCCTTGCTATTTACCTATGTATTATTAATTTGGGGGATGTTCTGACAGGTGCCTGCAGGGAAATTCCAAGGGCAGGTTCTAAATTAATTCCCTACTTTACAATATGCAGACTAATAGGCTTTGATCTCACAGACCACTGAAGGCCTTCACCGTCTCCTGGATGCTATTATTAATTTTATGGATTTATTAGATCTTTCAACTAATTACGCCAAATCACACACAATGACGATTGTACATTGGAAGACTGCTAGGAATAAGTTATTTGGTAAAGGGGAAGAACTAACTGAAGTAGCTACTTTCCTTATTTGGGGGTACATTGTTATGACAGAGGGTCCTATATTCCACAAAAATCTCTCAAAAAGAAAGTTTTAATGAGAGTAATAGGCACAGCAATGGAATTTGCCAAGACACTCTGGGCTAAATCAGTGCAGGCCTTAGGGTATATCGAGAAAAGTGCAAATGGCATGCTATGGGTGTGATGTCTGGGGATATAAAGATGTCAGAGAGCTCCAGGTGACTGAAAACCATTTCTTGTGTAGGCTTCTAGCTGTTCCTGTAAGCTCCAGTTGTTCGTGATTCATGAGAAGGTAGGACTGGGGTATATCTCTGATCTTGTGGCCTTGGCACCCGTTATTCGTGGCTTTGAATTTGGTCTAGTCCTGAGCTTTCACTTAATCAACTTGTTATTGAGGACTTCAAATCACTTGCAGGATTACTCCATGTCCCCTGGTTAGGGTATGTGAAGGGTATGTTGAAGAGTGTAGGCCGCATAGAATTGTTTATCAATCCTAGACCTTTATGGCAAAGGGAGTTGCTGGACCTAAAAACCAGGTCTCTATCTAAGTGGTAGTGGAAGAGAGGAGAGTTAACTCCTTAACCCTGTCGCCACTGGGGTAATTCCCCCATGGCACGGGGTTGGGGTCACGGCGCCGCGTGCTCGTGACGAGCCCTGCTCGTCTTGAGTCACAGTAGAGCTGTGCTCATGATGAGCTGGGCTTGTCATAACCCCAACCACTGATTAATTCTCCTGCACAGGCAGGGAATTAATCGCGCGTGGGAGCCCCAGGGCTGTTATGACGAGCCCAGCTCATCATGAGCATAGCTCCACTGTGCCTCGGGACGAGCTGGGCTCATCATGAGCATGGAAGGGGTTAAACCCACTGTGAAACAATACATTTTATTGACAACATGCTTATGCAGGGAACCATACTTCACATTTGTAAATAATGCTCATCATAATTTTGTATTGATCAGGTTAAATCTTAATATAATACATTGGTTTTCAGTTGTTCCTGAAGAGTTTTGAAACCATTTCCTTGCAATTTTTATCATACACCACAGTACAGATTCAATATCCTCTTGCTAAGAAACAATCAATTTGCACAAGTGACACCAGCTTTGCTGTATTTAAAAATGTTCCCTTTTTTTGGGGGGAGGCAAGATTCTTCTCTAGTGCCTTTAGACTGAGGAAAAGAGGCTTTTAAATGAATGGATTGTGATATTATTATATGCTTTATGGATAGATTGTAATTGTATGTGTATATATAAGACTATTTTCATGGTTTATAATGATGGAACGTGTTATTTTGCATGTTTTGCACTAAAACCCCTATATTCAAACTACAGTATACAGTGGGCTTTTTTAGCATTTAGCTATACCGTGACCTTTAAGTATTTTTTAAGACATCAATGATCTGTAATATTTATCTGTTTTAAAACATTTTTACTATTTATGTTTTATCGTGTTCATTCTGTATTGTTAATATTGTCTGTAACTCTCCATTGTGCGATACTTTTTACTCTGATTTTAGCGTAATGGGGTGTTATTTATGTATTATACAGTTACAAACACTTTTGTATTGCCATTTGCACATTACGTTATATGCATTTATGCAATTATCTTCATAGTATTTTTACTATGATTATCACGCAACAGGCACTCTTGCACTTTAAAAATGGGTGGCCAGCCCCCATGACTGTGTCATGTGATCAAGGCTTTTGGTAGCCGAAACGTGTCATGGCTGACTGGTGTTGGGCAATAAAATAACTTCACCAAGAATTGGGTCTCGCTTCATCCTTCTGCTCGGCTTAGTGGCTGTGTTTGGACGACTACATACCATGTATATATATATATATATATATATATATATATATATATATATATTACCTACTGGCGGTCGCCAGTAGGTATATATAGTTAGGATTTTTTCTCTATGGAACTTTTGAAAATTCTATGTCTAATAACTTTGGCGTTTGTGGACGGAATCGGCTGAAATATTCAGGAAAATGGCACATTTTGTTTCTGATCAGCCCCTGAAAATTTGGGGGGGGTTTCGTCAAGGGGGGGCCGAGAAAAAAGGGGGGTCCCAAAACACGTTTTTCCCATTCATTTTTCCATAGGGCCTTTGGCCTCACTTTTAGCTTGAACGGCTGAATGGATTTACATGAAACGTGGCAAAATTATAGGGACTGTTAGCCCGATGTGCCTTTGCTGGGTCTCAATATATGTGCTCCAGTGGATTTTGAGAAATTAACGTTTAAAAAAACAGATATATCTGTGACAGCGTCCTAGATAGCGCACCAGATCGCGTACTTTTCGCGTAACGGAGCTTTGCGTAGCGAAGCTGATTGGCTCTCCGGTGTCTGTCAACATTCTAAACAGTCCGGTGCGGCCGCCATCTTGTCTCTCGGTAGGATCGAGAGACAAGAGGAGGAGAAAAACGAAGGGGGATTTTAATGAAAGGGGGCAAGGTAGATCCTTCTTGACCCCCTAGGAATGATGTTGGGGTTATTAAAGGGTCCCGTGGGGCAAATAATTAAAATTTGATTTTTCGCGGTAGAAGCGCTTCTCGGTTCGCGAACCGGGTCGCAAACTGGTAGGGAAACGTGAATTCGCCATTTTGTGTTTCGATTTAATTAAATTACTAGGTATAAGGGGGTACGGGAGACGTATCCTGACCCCTTATGTTTTCTGAGGGTGGCTGAGGAGGCTCATATATGTTGATACATGTCTTCCAGCGGCTGTGCGTGAGCTTTTTTATTTTTTTGCTGCGTGACGTCTGTTAACGTTCGATTCAATGGAAATCAGGAACTGTTGACCGCCATTTTGTCACTGCGAGTTAATATTTTGTTAAAAATAATTGTTATAAATTATTCCTTATTGATAAACATTGTTTGCGCCATCTTGCCTTTTTTGCAATGCCACACTTTTGTTGAGCACGGCAGCCATTTTAGATGCCTTGACCAGACCTACTCTCTGCACGCCGCCGATCCTCAGCATGGCTCCCCACCCTCGCAAGCATCTCCCCCACGCACTGGTCACCCCCGCTCTCTCTCTCATGCATGGGCCAGAAACCTCCTCCCATCTGCGCTGTTCGTGAGCGTTTTTTTTTTTTTGCTGCGTGCACCCCCGCTCTCTCTCTCATGCATGGGCCAGAAACCTCCTCCCATCTGCGCTGTTCGTGAGCATTTTTTTTTGTTGCTGCGTGACGTCTGTTAACGTTCATTTCGATGGAAATCAGGAACTGTTGACCGCTATTTTGTCACTGCGATTAAATATTTTGTTAAAAATAATTGTTATAAATGAATCCTTATTGATAAACATTGTCTGCGCCATCTTGCCTTTTTTGCAATGCCACACTTTTGTTGAGCACGGCAGCCATTTTAGATGCCTTGACCAGACCCACTCTCTGCACGCCGCTGATCCTCAGCATGGCTTCCCACCCTCGCAAGCATCTCCCCCACGCACTGGTCACCCCCGCTCTCTCTCTCATGCATGGCCCAGAAACCTCCTCCCATCTGCGCTGTTCTTCTCTGAGAATCACACCCTGTGCCCGCCCGACACCTCCCTTTCACCCTATTCACTACCGCACCCTCTGACACTCCTCTTCCTCTGTGTCCGATTGTCCAGGCCGGTCCCAGGCTATCACCTAGCCCTGCAGGTGTAGTTTATGGCCCCAGCTGTAGAGAATCACCCCTCTTCAAAGGAGTTACAGTAGATCAAGGCCCCCACCTCATGAGATCCGTCACACACCACGCGTTCCTACTATCTGATAACCATCCTGTATTGTGCTTGGGGAGGGGATTCTCACTGTGAGGGTGTGTGGGTCCGAGCCTGAAGCGGAAGATTCCAGGGATGCCTTTTTGTACATCAAAGTCTTCACAATTATGTGTCACATTAAAAATATATAGCACTCCAACAAAGTTGTAGGATTATAACACTTTAATAACTTATAAATATATACAACACAACAAAAACAGTAAATACATTTAAACATTTTTTTAAAAAAGAAGCAACAATGGTCAGTAGCTGTGTTTTGTGCGAATAGTCCCAAGGCAGCACAACGTGCTGAGTTCTGGACGGCACCCAGGTGATGTTACCTGGGTGCCGCA
The DNA here is from genome assembly GCF_964263255.1 of Lissotriton vulgaris. Classification (NCBI taxonomy): domain Eukaryota; kingdom Metazoa; phylum Chordata; class Amphibia; order Caudata; family Salamandridae; genus Lissotriton; species Lissotriton vulgaris. The sequence continues at coordinate 1,407,043,969 of NC_141693.1, read as the reverse complement.
CTGGTTTTTGGTATCCTACAATGCAGCTCCGAAAAATGGCGTGGGGCGTCCCGGGTGGTGCGGGGGGAGGCCTCGTCAGTAGCGGTCTGTTGTGCGAATAGTCCCAAGGCAGCAGAACGCGCTGAGATGTGGATGGCAACCAGGTGATGTCCAGTAAGTTGCCGCACTGGTTTTGGCATCCTACAATGCTGCTCGGAAAAACGGCGTGGGGCGCCCGGGGGGGGGGGGGGGAGGCGGCGTGAACGGGCCTCCCCAGGTGGAGGCTCGTCTGCTGTACTGGGGCGCCCCTTTACCGTTTCAGTTGCCATTCCGCCCGCTTTTGCTACACTGTGCCTCATCCTCCATTCAGCTGGTTATCGCCCGCTCTTGCGGCTACAGCGTCTCGCTCACCATGTAGTTGAGTTGCGCCCACTCTTGCGGTGCAGCGATAGGCGGCTGCTACAGGACTCTTAAAATGGCGGACGGCTCTTCGGATTTGGGCCTGGTCCACTAAAATGGCCCTGGGACACCTTGGAACTTGGATGTCCCCTGAGCCTTGAAGATTTTACAAAAGTCTTGAAGGCCCCCGACTCCTGCAGGCTTCCGGTGGGGAGCGGCTGCCATGATTGCTCGCGGAATGACCACGACGGAGCCACAAGATGGTGGTGCTCTCATGCTGATGCCAGCTTCAGTCTGAAACATCCAGAAAGAAGGTGGGGCTTTCATCGTTTGGGAAAAAATAAATGTTTTAAGCCAATGAAAAGTGTTATTTTTAGGTCATATGATCAAGCCTTCTATCATTAGGAAACCAAAAGTAAAATGAACCAATGAAAAGTTTTATAAACAAGTCACATGACCTGTTATGCTTACGTTATGCGCTGGTATAAAAAGCGTAGAAAATCCGTTGGCACGTGAGGCGGCGTCAGTAGAGGACCGATGTGCGAATAGGCCGAAGGCAGCACAACGCGCCAAGATTCGGATGTCACCGAGGTGGTGTTCAGCAAGTTGCTGCACTGGTGTGGCTATCCTACAATGCTGCGCCGAAAGTCGGCGTGGGGCGCCCCGTTGGCCTGTGAGGTCGCGTCAGTCAGTGGGGGCTGTTTGAGAAAGCAATGTGATGCTGTGCGTCGACCCTAAGATGGAGGCTCCTCGGCTGCAGTGGGGCACCCCTTGGTGTTTCACTCGCTATCCAGCTGAGTTGCATCCGCACTTGCGGCTACAGTAGACCGAAGGCAGCACAACGCGCCGAGATCTGGATGGCACCGAGGTGGTGTCCAGCAAGTTGCCGCACTGGTGTGGCCATCCTACAATGCTGCGCCGAAAGTCGGCGTGGGGTGCCCCGTTGGCTTATGAGGTGGTGTCAGTAGCGGACCGATGTGTGAATAGGTCGGAACCAGCACAAGGCGCCAAGATCCGGATGGCAAGTCCTGGATGTTGGGTGCCATAGTTGAGAGCCAAGATCCGGATGGCAAGTCCTGGATGTTGGGTGCCATAGTTGAGAGTTCTGAGCAGTGCTTGTAACACTGTCTGAAGCTTATTTGCACCTGCTGCAGCTTCACTATTGCCCTGGTGTGGCCAAAGATCGCCCATGACATAGGCGGCCGGCTCCCATGGTCCGGCGGAACTTTTTTCCTTTTCCTTTCTGCATCTTGTCCCACAATCCGTTTGACCTGAAGACACGACCAGGTCCCTGAATGTGTGCAAGGGGACGCTATTGATTGAATCAAAATGGCGGCTTCACACAAAGCTGACTCAAGCTTTGCTGGTGATGCTATACAGACAAAAAATGGTTTTCAGTTTGTACATTCTTCAGGATTTTTCCATCCAAGTCTGCTTGAGAGTTTGTAGAACAATGGCTTTAGATCTTGCCCTCCCCTCTTTTGAATGTTGGTTCTTGTTGCCTATCTCTTCTGTTGTCATTTAACTGAACCTTTTTTGACTGCCGAAAGGGGTTCTGGTCCGACCGCTGGTTGGTGGAGACATTTTGACTATATCCTGGACCTGCCCGGCCTCGCCCAAAATGGCGCCGGTATAAATGGGACTCGTAACTCCTTGTTGTGTACTGGTTGAGCAACCTTGATATCACGAGTTACGTTTGCAGTTTTGAAGCACATGGCGGGCGGGGACGAGTACTGATTGAACATTTGGACATCCTTATTGATATTAAGTTCTGATGTGTTATTGATTACTGTACTATTGTAAGTTCGAATTAACGTCACCCATGGTACTTGCCCGGAAATGTATATCTAGAAAATTTTATTGTAAGTGGCCCTGTCGTATTTTAATTACAAAATGTACGTCCACCGATTCCGCAACTGTTAGACACCTTATTTCTTGCAACCTAATGGCCCGCTCGTTACGTTCCTCTACAGTGTAAATGTTTCCTCATCATATACGATTCCAGTTTACTCCGTGGCCGGCCCACGTGGTTATAGGCCCGTATTTGTATACTGACATTTTCACAATAAAGGTTTTTAAAACAAAACATGGTAGTAGTATTTACATTGGTAAAGTTTTTAATTTTAGTCATTGTTTTCGAATCAGTAAAAGGCAAGTGAAATAAAGCAGTCCAATTATATGACGGATAAAAGGTATAATACGCAGGAACGCAGTTAAGATAAATGGTCAAGGGCTGTTGTGTTTTTTACTCCTGCAACATAAAGTGATCGATAAGAATCTGATATTCAGGCGTATCAGCGACTAAGACAGCAGGCCGAGCATCTTTTGGTCAACGGCTCCGTCATGGGACGAAAAAACGCCCTTTTGCTAAAAAAGTAAGCATGGGCGAATTTTGCGAATCTCGCGTTTGCGAATTTTGCGGATTTGCGAACTCGCAATCCGCAAAATCCGCGAATTCTCGCGAATTTGCGGATTTTATTTTTTTGTGTTCGCGCGGGTTTCTGCCAGTTCGCGAGGGTTTTGTACAATTTCGCAAAACGCGAACTTACCTGTCGGGTCGCAAGTTTCACGAACTTGTTGTTTCTACGTGTCCAGCCTGTTTGGGACACTCTTCTTCATCACTGCCACTCTCTGTCACCACTGCCACTCTCTGACTACTCATGCCACCCTCTGGCCCACCCATGCCACCCTCTGTTTCATCACAGCACCCTCTGGTTGTCCAGTCAGTGTACATTATTGTGGCAAAGCAAGCACACCTTCCCTGCCTCAAGTGACCTGAATTAATTTGGGGCTGATTAATGTGTCACAGAATATTTTTTTAGCTGGCACCTGCTTCCTTAGTGCTTCCTGATTAGTGATCTTTTGCACTTGCTAAGTGCTTTCATTGTTGCAAAATTAGTTACAACACCTGCCCTGCCCCAACTGACAATAATGAATTAGGGGCTGATTAATGGATTTGAACTTCCAGCCTGGCTCCTGCTTGTCTCCCTTAGCTGTAATTCAGGACCTTTGTGGCATATGTGTAACTATTCTGAGGTTCAGAGCAGGGTCACATAATAGTTGCAACTGGCAACTGAACTCTGGAGGAGCCCCTCAGGAAGCACTACAGGAAATGGCTACTAATGATGAGCCTGAACTTTTGAACCTGGTAAGTAGTTTCAGTTTTGCTAAGATCGTATTTCTGCAATTTTGCGCTTATTCGCGGGGCGCGAAGTTGTACTGGGAAGCCGCGAACTCACGCGAACAGTGCGAGCAAGCCATAAAATCCGCTGCTCGCGGATTTGCGGATTTTGCGGGAGATTCCGAAAATCCGCAAAATCCGCGAGCGAAACGGATTTTCCGCCCATGCTTATAAAAAAGGAATATATTTTACTTGCAGGACAGTTGTAAATTTTCCGGGAAAGTACATTAGCCTGGAACATTATAACATATATGTTTAAGAAAAAAGAATGTTCGAAAGCAATAAAAAGCGTAATTTTTAGGTCATATGACCAAGCCTTTCATCATTAGAATAACAAAAGTAAAATGAACCAATGAAAAGTTTTATAAACAAGTCACATGACCTGTTATGCTTACGTTACGCGCCGCGCCCCGGATCGCTTCCGGGAAGCTGCGCTTCGCGCACCGGAGCACTTCCGGGTGCGCTAACGCGGCGTGTCATATAACGCATTACGCGACAACGTAGGTCCAGAATATAGTCAAAATGTCTCCACCAACCAGCGGTCGGAACACAACCCCTTTCAGTAGTCTAAAAAGTTCTGTTAAATGACAACAGAAGGGACAGGCAACAAGAACCATCAGTCAAAGAGGGGAGGGCAAGTTCTTCCCTACCGGGTCACGTTGGGGCGCTACCGGAACTGATCGAATTGGTAGTCTACAGTGTTTCTGGATGTTTCAGACTGAAGCTGGCGTCAGCATGAGAGCACCACCATCTCGTAGCTCAGTCGTGGCCATTCCACTAGCAATCATGGCAGCCGCTCCCCACCAGAAGCCTGCGGGAGTCGGGGGCCCCCAAGACTTTTGTAGAATCTTCAAGGCTCAGGGGACGCTTTCGAGAATGGGGCCCAAGCCCTAGCAGACAAGCGTCCGAGTTCCAAGGTGTCCCAGGGCCATTTTAGTGGATCACGCCTAAATCTGAAGAGCCGGCCGCCATTTTGAGAGTCTTGTGGCAGCCGCCTATCGCTGCATCGCAAGAGCGGGAGCAACTCAAATACATGGTGAGCGAGACGCTGTAGTCGCAAGAGCGGGCGGTAAACAGCTGAATGGCGGAAGAGGCACAGTGTAGCAAAAGCGGGCGGAATGGCAACTGAAACGGTAAAGGGGCGCCCCACTACAGCGTGTCTTCAGGTCAAACGGATTGTGGGACAAGGTCCAGAATGGAAGAGTCATCAAAAGGCAAAAAGTTCCGCCGGACCCCGGGAGCCGGCCGCCTATGTCGGGGGCAATCTTAGGCCACACCAGGGCAACACGACTTGGGGAGGGGGCAGGAGCCAAGCGCCCCCTCCCAGTCCGCGCCACCACACCGTATGTTGAAAATCTGAAGCTATCGTTCTACAAACTCTCAACCAGCCTTGGATGGAAAAATCTTGATGAATGTACAAACTGAAAACCAGTTTTTGTCTGCATAGCATCAGCAGCAACGCTTGCTATCAGAGTTTATGAGTTTCATACTCGATCGATTGAGCTAGCCGGATCAGGCAACAAAAAGTATAAAATAGTTATGTAAATAGTTATTTAATAAAATGTTTTACCCTGTTACTTTGCTGGTGTGTTGTATATATTTATAATATTTGCATAGAGTTTATCGTTATTTTGGGCGGGGTGGGTGGCGGAGCCGAGCTGTCTTGCAGCCCTCATGGTGTGGAGCTCAGTTCATCTCACTATTTTCATATTTCTCAAGAAGGGTTGTTCCTAATGTTTCTATTTTAGCGAGGTCAAAAAGAGATCTCATTAGTGGCCTACTGATTTTGCTTGATTACTTTTATTTTTTTACACGATTTTTCACTATCTGCAAAGACTAAACAGAGTATTGCGACTTTGTGCTTGTTTGTAAATAGAGAATGAACCAAAGAGAATCAATTGTAAAACAGTAAATGCTTGGATAACAATCAATCAAATGGAGAGACAAGCAGGCACGACGGATTACAACGGGGGTAAAGGCCTGCGTTAACTACCCTTCACTATCTGCAAAGAGAGAGTACTACTAAGAGAAAAGAGGGGGGGGGCAGCGTTCAAAGCACATCAGCGTGCATAAACACGAAAAAGTTTTTACCTATCACGTACTTGACATTTGACAGCTTTTGCTATTTGCTATTAAAAAACCATTGAAATTCACTGAAAAAACCATAGGTTTTAGCCCATATATAGTTAGGGATTAGCATTTACAAAACCTTAATTTACTCGCACAAAACCATTGAAATTCGCATATATAGTTAGATGCAATAACTATATATCGCGCACCCGCAACCCACTGCTGATGATGTCACATATTACATCATTCATGACATGGTCAGTGACATCACTGATGACATCACTGATAACATCTCAAATGACATCATTCATGACATGGTCAGTGACATCACTGATGACATCACTGATGATATTTCAAATGACATCACTTGTAAAATCACTGATAACATCTCATTTGTCATTACTGATCACATCACTGATGATATCATTTATGTGATAATACGATCAACCTCTTCAGACTCTAATATAACCTTAGATACAATCAGTGTAAACAGACTCTTACAGACTGTCACTCATCCATGGAGTTACTCACACACCTAGTCAGTCATGCAAAGAATCAATCACACCTCCATTTCCTCAACTATACAGTTATACACACCTTACTTAATCAAACATATACTAACACATATTTACTCTCTTATACAATCCCTGATACAAGTTCACAATGATCCATACAGCCACTCACACATTCACTGGGTCTTATGCACAGTTATTTATATATGTCAACTCTTACATGTACTGTGTTTTACATATGTAGTTACTTTGACATGTAGCACTGAGATATCCATTCACTCACCAATACACTCATGCACACAGTCAATCGCCCATACAGCTGTTTTCACATGCACTTTTGAACCCATACATCTACTGAATCAACTGCTCACACATCTATGCACAGAGTCACACACCTCTCAGCCACCCCCACCCCCACACTCAGTCTCCCATACAAATATTTGGGCAACCAATCAATAACCCATATAGTTACTCATATAGCTACTGATCAACAAATGCAGCAGTTTACAGAACTACAGTAATAATGATGCACAAATTAAGACAGTTTAGTCACTAACCCATGCACTCAGTGAGACACATTTAATCATTCTCTCATACAGTCAGTCATGCACCTACTAAATCCTTCATCCAAACATTTATACATCCACTCATTCTTCAATATGTAAGACATATTTTAACTTTACAGAAACATACAGTCACTGGATGTTGTCATTTGAGATGTCATCAGTGATGTCATTTGAGATGTCATCAGTGATGTCATCAGTGATGTCACTGACCATGTCATGAATGATGTAATATGTGACATCATCAGCAGTGGGTTGCGGGTGCGCGATATATAGTTATTGCATCTAACTATATATGCAAATTTCAATGGTTTTGTGCGAGTAAATTAAGGTTTTGTAAATGCTAATCCCTAACTATATATGGGCTAAAAACTATGGTTTTTATGGTTTTTTCAGTGAATACATATATATATATATATATATATATATATATATATATATATATATATATATATATATATATATATTCACTGAAAAAAACCATAGGTTTCAGCCACGTTATAGTTAGGAATTAGCATTTAAAAAACCTTAGAAATTCACTGAAAAAACCATAGGTTTCACCCATGTTATAGTTAGCTGGACATTTCTCTCATACAGACCATTGAAATTCCTCAGTTATAGTTAGTTCAGCTAACTATAACTTGCGCGCCCGCAATGCACTACTGATGATGTCACATGTTACATCACTCATGACATGGTCAGTGACATCACTTATGACATCACTGATGACATCTCAAATGACATCACCTGGGCTCGCACCCCCAATCACGTATCTCCTATTGGAAAGGAGGGCTTTGTCTCCGCCCACTCGTGCAGGTACTATTGGGGCATGGCGAAAGGGACAAATCCTTTAGTTGGCACTGGATTTGTGTACCGTCCTGCTGCATGGATACTTCATTCTTTTCAGCTGGTGAAGAGGACTTTGTTTTTGCCGATTCATTTTCCTGACCTTCCTGAACCCTTGAGCTGTTTATCAGATTGGGCTGCGCAGGGTTCGTAATTAGCAGGTAAGAGACTGTGTGGCTATTGATGTGTTTTTAAATCTGTGAGCAAGACACAATCTTTGAGTGCCGCGTATACTTCATTTAAATCGTTTGTTTAAATTGTATCATTATCATTCATGACTTGTTCTGCCAAGGATGCACGGCAACTAAATGTCCAGAATACTCTGGGGATTAATATACTGCTGGCGAGCAATCTTTAGTCTATTTATAGTTTTTAAATGCAGAGAAACTGCAGTTACCATGGATAGCTCAGTGGGTTACTGCCATTGTCACAGAGATCCTTTGATTATTTGCAGTTCAGAAGTTACAATCCTAACATAGGACAGTGACCTATGGACTGTCATCAAAGACCTGCATTCAAACCAGAATGGTATAATTAGATTATTTTGTTTGTTTTTGTATTGCTAGTTAGTTTGAATTTTCCCAGTCTTTCATTATTCTAATGTTGCAAAAAAGAGTTTGGCCACATATACATTCTAATCAGTAAAGCCAACCACTGGGGTATGCTTTAAATCCTGTGTGTGTACTTCTCTAGACCCAACCCTCTTAAAACATATTCCCCAGCAGCATGGATGACATGTGATTCCTACACCTGCTAATCCTCATATGACATTCCCTATAGGCTGATTTGCATATTTTTATGAATCATTGTCCCTGCATAGTGTGTGTGATGTACAGTACTGTGACACCCTGTGAGTAGTGCTATACAACATGGATGTGGGGCTTTGGAGAGATGAGGGACACTGGTGGAGGTTGTTTGTGAGGGAATCTGAGGAGGAGGTCATGGGGAAGGGGTTTTGGAGTGATGAGAGGCACTGGTGGAGGGTGGTAGGGAGGGACTCTGAGGAGAAGGTCACAGGGGAGGGGCTATGGAGCGATAAGAGGGGAGGGGCTTTGGAGCAATGTGGGGCACTGGTGGAGGGTTGTAGGGAGGAAGTCTGAGGAGGAGGTCATGAGGGGAAGGTCATGGGGGGCTTTGGAGTAATGAGGGGCACTGGTGGTAGTGGGGGAGTCTGGGAGAAGGGTGGCAATGAGAGAATCCGCAGAGGAGGTCATGAGGGGGAGGCGCTTTGGAGCGATGAGGGGCACTTGTAGAGGGTAACAGTGAGGAAATCAGAGAAGGAGGTCAATGGGGGAAGGGGCTATGGAGGGATGAGGGGCACTAGTGGATGGTGATAGGGAGGAAGTCTGAGGAGGAGTGTGGCAGTGATGGAATCAGAGGAGGAGGTCAATGGGGGAAGGGGCTATGGAGCAATGAGGGTCGCTGGTGGAGGGTATTTGTGAGGACGTCTGAGGAGGAGGTCATGGGGAGGGGCTTTGGCGAGATGAAGTGCACTGTTGCAGAGTGGTAGTAAAGGTGTCTACAGAGAAAGAGGTAATTGGTTGGACGCCAATAAATACTTTCGCGCCAGCTCTAAAATGGACCCTGTAATGGCCTTTCTGTTTTTGCTTATTTAATTAGCAGTTGGGTCAAAAGGGCCACAGTGTAACATATTTTTAAAGTGTGTGCTAATTATATTTACTGTTATATTCACGGTTTTGAGTTTGAAGGTGATTTTACTAATGTTTATTTTGTGGGAATAAGGAAAATGAAGCCGGGTGGGGACTGGGGACCAAGTTTAGCTACGAGATAAGGAGCACAGTAGAGAGATGGTAGAAAATTGATAATCAGGCCTTGAAGGGAGTGTGCTGCAGAGTGTAGGTCAGGTGGATGTATTAATGAAAAGAGATTCTCTCTGAAGGCTGGCAACGAGGGAGGATGAGTAGTGTTACTTGCCTGATACTCCCCCCTCAGAAACCTCCTCTTCCCATCAAAGGGACCATACATGGGGAACAAAACACTTTTTGAGAGTTTTAACGATTAGAAAGATTTGCAAAATGATGCATTTTACTGCACCTTGTAAGACTAAGGAGAGATAATTAAGGGCCCTGAAGTAGGCCTTGCTAGATATATGGCCCCTTCTCTAGGGGTGGGTGGGACAACAAATTAACAGGAAGAGCCGAGGCAGTTGTGCTATCTGTTTGGCTTGGTTAAAAAACCCTGGCAACAAGCCGAGAACTGAATGTTTGCACTGTAAATTGTACAGCATACCGCCTGTGAAATCTCTTTAATATTAAAAAAGTCCTTTCTTCAATGTTGAAGAGATTTTCCAGAGGGGTAACATCACTTCTCTGGAGGAAATAGGTTCTCTGCATAGAGAGTACCAGCACTTCTAAGGAGCAAATAGGTTCTCCAGAAAGAGATTACTGCATGTTCTCAGGAGCAAATAGTTACTCTGAATAGAAAATACTACACTTCTCTGGAGCAAATAAGTACTCAGAAAATAGAGCTCCTGCACTTCTGGATTCTTGAGCTTTTACAGTGCATCTTAGTCCTGATTTGCAGCCCTGCTATTTCTGCATTAATAATCACTAAAGTCCTTTACATTACATTTAAATGGTGACGTGTAGTACTCCTGCTTTACCGTCTTGAAAACTGCCTCCAGGCTGATTATTGCCCTACTGTTTTTGAACATTTAAATACTCACAAGTTAAACCTCACTCACACTTCACTCGGTGCACATCAACTAGGATTCTTGCCTCCAGCGCCATTTCTGTATTAATCAAATCTGAACTAAAAGTCCAGCTGTTATGTGTGACCTACTTGTGGCTTAGATTCTTAGTGCAGAAGAAGGTAATCAACCCTTATCCCGCATTTTTTATCCCGCATACCATTAGCCCGCATACTATAATCCCGCAATTGCTTTCAGCCCGCATACCATTATACCGCATTTTTTTATAACGCATGTGCTTTTATCACGCATGCCTTTACAACGAATTACGTTGTAAAGGCATGTATGGTAAATGTATTTGCGTTGTAAACCACGACGATGAGAGAGGTAAGTGGGTTTGGGTTAATTTTTAAGGGTGGGGGTCGTGCTGGGGTAGTGATTGTGTAGTGTAGTGTTGTGTTAGTGTAGTGTTGAGTTGTGGTGGTTGTTTAGTGTAGGGTTGTGCTGGGGAAAGTGTAATAGGGGTTGGGGGTAGTGTTTTAGGGGGTAGGGTAGTGTTGTAGTGTTTGCGTAGTGTAGGGTCATGCTGGGGGTAGTTTTTTAGGGTTTAGGGTAGTGTTGTAGTGTTTGCATAGTGTAAGGTCATGCTGGGGGTAGTGTTTTAGGGTTTAGGGTAGTGTTGTAGTGTTTGCGTAATGTAGGGTCATGCTGGGGGTAGTGTTTTAGGGTTTAGGGTAGTGTTGTAGTGTTTGCGTAGTGTAGGATCATGCTGGGGGTAGTGTTTTAGGGTTTAGGGTAGTGTTGTAGTGTTTGCGTAGTGTAGGGTCATGCTGGGGGTAGTGTTTTAGGGTTTAGGGTAGTGTTGTAGTGTTTGCGTAATGTAGGGTCATGCTGGGGGTAGTGTTTTAGGGTTTAGGGTAGTGTTGTAGTGTTTGCGTAGTGTAGGGTCATGCTGGGGATAGTGTTTTAGGGTAGTGTTGTAGTGTTTGTGTAGTGTAGGGTCATGCTGGGGGTTGTGTTTTAGGGTTTAGGGTAGTGGAGTAGTGTTTGTGTAGTGTAGGGTAATTCTGGCATGTAGTGGTTTAGTGTGGTATTGTAGTGTTGTGTAGGGTCGTGCTGGGGTAGTGTATTAAGGTACTGTTGTAGTGTTTTTGTAGGGAAGTAAAGTGCTTAATGGTAGTGTTGGGGGGTCGTGCTGGGTAGTGTAAATGTAGTAAAAGGACTGTAGTGTAGTGTAGTGTAGTGTTTGGTAGTGTATGGTAGGGTAGTGTACTTTCACTTACCTTTAAAACTTTTACAATGAGAATACCTTTAACATGCATGCTTTTACGTTGTAAAGGCATGCGTGCTAAAGGCATATTTGTTCTAAAAGTTTTAGTTCTTTTAGTTTGCGGCCTTATAGTATATGCGGGATGAAAAATGCGGGATGATGGTATGCGGGATGATTGTATGCGGAATTTCGTCATATAGTCGCAGAAGAAGCATTATTATACTATACTAAATTAAACAGAAAAAGTGTTTTCTATGGTGCACAGCTAGAACACATGTATTTTTGAAGGTGCACTATTATGTGATGATGAATAAAGGAGGCTGTTGGAAATAAAGATTTGGCTCGGATCACACAATTGGGTCAAGCATGGAAGTCAGGATTGATCCCAGGTTTTGTAGTTTCACATTGTCCAATTCACTCAATAGATAGTTGTCTCACTCTCCTGTTTTGCATTACAGATTAATGCTTTACCTTTCATACTTGGCATATGACATTACAGCCTGGGCAGCAGGCAGAAGCCAAATGAAAGCTTGGCTTGTTTTGGAGCATGAGGATTAAAGAGGACCTTGAGCTGAACCAGGCATCTGGCTCAAACCTCAAGTGACTCTTGCAGCAGAACTAACTATTTCAAAACCATTGTTACAAAAGAAAGTCCCAGATGGTGCAGATGTTGCCACCATTTGTGAACTGGTACGTGATTATGCTGAAGCTTTCCCAGCACTTCATGAAATGTATGTATCTGCGCTGGTTATACAGCTTTCAACCGCAGCCTGTAAGAGCTCCTTTTCAAACCTATCCCGCGTCCTCACACCTTTCCGACGCACAATGAATTGTGATTGGAAACAGAATTTGACTATTTTAGCACATGAGAAAGAGCTCATGGCAAAGCTATGTATGCATGAGTTTGTAAGGGAGTTTTCAAAGAACAATAGAAGATTACCTCTGACTGGAACTGGCAGTTTTGAAATGGTCGGTGTGAATACGCCGGTCAGAGTGCAGCGCTGCTCCTGCTTGATCTCAGCGCTGCCTTTGACATGGTGTCGCACGGGATCCTGCTCTGCCGCCTGGAGGAATTTGGTATTAGGGGTCGTGCCCTAGAAGGGTTCCGGTCATTCCTTCAGGACAGATCTTTTCTGGTTACTGCCCCTCTTTTCCTGTCCAAGTCTCACCATATCGGTCAGGGTGTCCCCTAGGGCTCAGCACTTAGCCCGTCCCTTTTTAATCTTTATGTGCAGCCACTTGCAGCGATTGCCAGAGAGTGGGGCTTGATGCTGGTATCATATGCTGTTGATACTCAGCTGGTCGTCACACTCTCTGAGAGTCCATCTGTCGCTGCTGTAAGATTTATGGACGGAATAGCTGCAGTTGCTCACTGGATGACCAACAACTGTCTCCAGCTGAATGCCGGTAAAACGGAGATTCTGCTGTTGGGGAAGAATACGGCCTTGTGGAACGAGCACTGGTGGCCTCCCTCTTTGGGTCTGATGCCTGTTCCTAAGGCTTCAGTGAAAAACTTGGGAGTCTGGATGGATTCTTCACTGGGCCTCCAGACCCATACCAAGAGAGAGGCTGCGACTTGTGTAGGCCTGTTAAGGAGCCTCCGCCCCATCTTGGGCTTCTTTGAACCCGCTATGCGTCAGCTTGTGGTTCAAGCTATCATCTTGTCACGCTTAGACTATGCCAGCGTTTTACTGTTAGGTGCCAAAAAAACTGAAGTAGCCCGTTTTCAGAGAGTTCAGAACTCGGCTGCAAAGACCCTGGTTGGTCTTCCCCGGAGATGCTCTGCCAGAACTACGATTAAAAAATTGCACTGGCTCCCAGTGGAATCTCGTATTAAATTTAAGGCACTTTGTCTGGCATTTAAAATTCTCAAGCTTCAGAGCCCGGCCATTTTGCACCCTCTTTTGGCTCCCTATGTCCCGCAACGCAATCTACGCTCCCTTGGTCAGCACCAAGCAATTGTCCCTAGGAGCAGGCTCTGCCGTATGGGTGGACGCTCTTTTCGGGTGCTGGGAGCCAGGCTCTGGAATTCCCTTCCGGTTGCCATCCGCGGTATTGAGAATCTGCTTGCTTTTCGTAAAGCTGTGAAGACCTTCCTGTTCTCCTCTTCTTAGGGCTTCGTGCCCTGTTTGGCCCGCTCCATCTATACCACCTTTATTGATCGCTAGTGCCGGGACGCCTCTTTGCTGGGGCAGCTGTCGCGCTCATACAAACTAATACCTTAACATAACATACTGCTGGCAGTTTTCAAAAATACTCCTTTCTCTTTTTTCAAATGTGTTTTTCAAGAATTTTTATCTATGAAAGTACTTTGCAAAAAAATGACAAGAAAATAAAATGTATAAAGTTACATTTGTGCAGAGAAATAAGTGTTGGGCAAATTGCAACAAGTAAATTGCCAGCCTTTGTAGTGCAATGGTGTCAAGGCTTTCGTGTAGTAATAGGGACTTCCTTAATCTTGAATGCTTCATAATATGCTTAGCATTCAAGTACTTGTGTTGAAACCAGGGAGCTGGAATTCGAGGGTTTGCAGTTAGGTCCAGACATTGCTCTTACTGCCTGGCCAGCTGGAATTTGAGGGTTTGCAGTTAGGTCCACACATTGGTCTTACTTTCAAATAACTCTCCACATGCTCTGGATACACACAGAAGCAATCCGTTGTCTCATGCTGTCTGTTTGCAAGTACATATGTTGTAATCTAGGGCTTGTAGGCTACCTCCAGAAGCGACGAATTGGGCCCACAGTGGCCCACCCGAATGTGCCCTTGGCCCACCCAGATAAAAATTCCTGGAGCCGGGTCTGCTGCTCTCTCAGACGAAAAACAATCTGCTTTCCTACTTCAAAGAGAACTCTCGCCCAACCATAGCAAACAGCAGACTCCCACGAATAGGTAACCTATATCACTACAAGAGCCGACCCTCGGAGACGGTGCTGCCCAGGGCCATCAAAGGCTCAACAAAGGCAATCAAAGATTTTGAACTTGGACTTCATTGTAAATCCCCCTAAGCAGTCCTACGGGTTTAGGAAGTCCTTTAGCAAATAGCAAACTTTTCCTATCAAACTACACACTCAATCTATACACCTATACAAATAAATAAAAAATCACATGTATTCCCACATTAAATTTAAAATGAAACACATTTTTATTGCTTAAACTTTTTCAACTTTTCTAAATGACAAAACGTTCAAGCCTTCCTCCATTCCACAATCTGCCATTTACCATAGAAACACTTCAGGGAACACCTAACTCAGCACACAGGTGAAAATGTCATCATACATTGTTGCAAATTAATACAGCAAGTATGCTTCACTTAAGAATATACCAGCTTATTTTATGTAACGTTCTTCCCTAACACTTATTCTTAACCAATAAAAATCAGCTTTTAAAACACAGAAACATTCATTGTAGCTTAGTGCAGAATGTTCTGGAACAACTAATCAATCCTTTTCTTTTTTCAAAACTGCATGTTGTCCACCATTTTAGAAAAAATCTCACTTTTCAAACTGCCACTTCATTTACAGAGACCTTCATAGTGCATCCAGACGTCTCTTCAAGATGCTTACAGTGTGGATTCCCAAGGACCCCATCCCCCGGGCTCAAATCAAACATTGCGGACCGTGGGAACAGCCCCAAGGCCTCTGCGATCCCAGCCGTCTCCCCACTTCCTGCGGGAGCCAGCATTGCTATTCGTCACAGAGAGGAGCTTACATGCTTACATTCTAATTTCAAACATGATTTCAACAGTTTGTCATACAGTTTATAAAATAATATAGTACTGCACGCTAAAGCAGAAAAGTCAGCGCAATTATGATAGAATACAAAATAGAAAAAATATATATATAATTCTACACTCAACAAACTCGTAACCAGAGTACACAGTTTAATTTAAATAAACCCTACCACAACTAGTTTTTCAAACGCATTGTACAATAAAATGCGTCACAGAGTAGGTCACATACATGGTGACTCTATAACGTCACGTAGGAAAAAGAAGGCCACTCTTATGCTACCAGGAAAACACAACAAACGTACAAGGCCCAAACTTCCATTGTAGTGATTTCTTAGTTGCATTTCTAGTTGTCAGATCTACACACACACTCCCTCATGGCTGGTATATACCCACACCACACCATTCAGCGCATCTGTCACTACACACGTGACCCTATGTATGAAAAAGATGGAGCGCACGTGTTGTACCCCATTTTAGAGTTGTTCCCAAAGCACCAAGCAAAGGGCCCACTACTACATGCATGGCCTCTTTGATTACCGAGTTAGTAGTGCCCGAAGCACTGAGCGGGTGAAGAACCTGAGATGATGATGATGATGGGAGCACGAGTATGTCGTGAGCTATAGAGGTATCAAGACTCAGCAACACGTATGAGACTTCTTTGTCTGAGATCGCGACTACATCATGAAGAAACTCATTTCCATAAAAGGTGAGCAGTGACACTTGAGTACACAGCAGAAGGAGTCAAAGGGTTGTAGCTGACTATGTACAAAAATGCAAGAATATCAAGGAGAGAGGTAGGGAGAGTATATGACACTCTTGTTCCCCGGTCAAATATCAATAAACAAAAGAAGAGTGTCTGGGAGGAGGATAAGCCATTCTGGGAGCACAATAACAACCACACTAGGATGTTTAGGAAGGCCCTCACTCACCACCTAGTGATGACATGCTTCATCATCGGGCCCCACCAAAGAGACCGAATGTCTCTTTGGTGTGCTGCAACGCCAGGATTACTGTGGAGCTGGTTGGTGAGTTTAGGGCGTGTTGAGTGGAAATGAACATATAGTGAGTGATGAGGGTATTTTAAAATTGTCAGTAGTGTATCTGAAGTAATTTTATTAAATGATCACTAAAGACAAAAAGTATAAAATAAATGTGAGGATCCAGTCCACTTTTAATTGAGTGGTGGGATCCTAGAGAGTAGTCAACATGTTTCTTGCCATCGAAACGGTGTTAATTTACCCGGCAATTCGTCAGGACTGGGTGTGATAAACCCTGGCGGTATGGGCACTCTAAGGCCCACCCTTACCTAGGGACGTGAGATGTGAAAATTATAAAAATGGTGGGTGAAAAAAGTGCAAAAAAATTAGGAATAATTGATTAATTCCTAATTACTCCTGGTTTAGGAGGCTTCTACTGATCGTTTCTGCACTTTTAAGGTGTTGGGAATAAACACCATGGGTCTCAGGAGGGGGGTGGGAGCGTATTCAGCACACCGCCCTCGACGCTCGGCACCCGTAGTGTACCTACGTTGCCCTCGAACCGGACCCCGAAGATCGGAGCACCTTACAAGCCCCCATTCTGCAAAAAAAATTGCCCCCGTAATTTGCCCCCCCCAGGACCTAATGAATAAAACGGACTTATAGTTTTTTTTCACCTTTTCCACCGCGTACAAGTACTGCATGAGTACCCCACCATTTTTTATTTAAAAAAAATAAAAATTGAGCCTAAACATCCATGGACGACCCCCTGAGAAAGCCTAGAGTTTCAGAATGTTTCTAGCCTGCCCCCTTCACTTATTTCCCAACTTTGTTTTACTTTTTTCTGGTGACTCGGTTCTACCTACGCACAAGATTGCCGCCAACACTTCCTGGTTTCGAGTGTTGACAGACAGTTCACAGCCAATCAGCATGCAGCTCGCCCTCGTAATTGAACGGATTTCCATACACGTGCTGCACTCCGTCTCTGGATATTGCTATGAATTTTCTCCGAAACTACTGAACGGATTTACACCATTTAACAAAAAGCACAATCTGTGAACTGAACTCTACGTCTCTGCCAAATTTTGCGTACTTCCGTTCAGTCGTTCGGGCTGTAGCCCTGGCTAAAGGTCCCTATGAAAAATTGCATGGGGAAAACACGTTTTGGGATCCCCTTTTTTCTCGGCCCCTGCTTGACGAATCACCCCCAAACTTTCAGGGAAGGAGCGGAACCGAGCAGGCCATTTTCTTGGAGAAATTCGTCCACTGGCGCCAAAGTTATTCCAAATAGAATGTTGTGGATTTCCTATGGAAACTAGGTCCTAACTATAACTATCTAATATATATATATATATATATATTCACTGAAAAAACCATAGGTTATAGACCATATATAGTTAGGGATTAGCATTTACAAAACCTTAATTTACTCGCACAAAACCATAGAAATTCGCATATATAGTTAGTTGCAATAACTATATATCGCGCACCCGCAATCCACTGCTGATGATGTCACATATTACATCATTCATGACATGGTCAGTGACATCACTGATGACATCACTGATGACATCTCAAATGACATCACTGATGACATCACTGATGACATCTCAAATGACATCACTGATGACATCTCAAATGATATCACTGATAACATCACTGATGACATCATTCATGTGATAATACGACGAACCTCTTCAGACTCTAATATAACCTTAGATACACTCAGTGTAAACAGACACTCACATACTGTCACTCATCCATGGAGTTACTCACACACCTAGTCAGTCATGCAAAGAATCAATCACACCTCCATTTGCTCAACTATACAGTTATACACACCTTACTTATTCAAACATATTCTAACACATATTTACTGTCTTATACAATCACTGATACAAGTTTACAATGATCCATGCAGCCACTCACACATTCACTGGCTCTTATACACAGTCATTTATATATGTGAACTCTCACATGTACTGTGTTTTACATATGTACTTACTTTGACATGTAGCACTGAGATATCCATTCACTCACCAATACACTCGTACACAGTCAACCACCCATACAGCTGTTTCCACATGCAGTTTTGAACCCATAGATCTAGTGAATCAACTGTTCACACATGTATGCACAGAGTCACACACAGTCACACACCTCCCAGCCACCCACACACACACTCAGTCTCCCATACAAATACTTGGGCAACCAATGAATAACCCATATAGTTACTCATATAGCTACTGATCAACACAGGCAGCAGTTCATAGAACAACAGATATAATGATGCACAAATTAAGACAGTTTAGTCACTAACCCATGCACTCAGTGAGACACATTTAATCACTCTCTCATACAGTCAGTCATGCACCTACTAAATCCTTCATCCAGACACTTATACATCCACTCATTCTTCAATATGTAAGACATATTTTAACTTTACAGAAACATAAAGTCACTGGATGTTGTCATCAGTGATGTCATCAGTGATGTCATTTGAGATGTCATCAGTGATGTCATCAGTGATGTCACTGACCATGTCATGAATGATGTAATATGTGACATCATCAGCAGTGGACTGCGGGTGCGCGATATATAGTTATTGCAACTAACTATATATGCGAATTTCTATGGTTTTGTGCGAGTAAATTAAGGTTTTGTAAATGCTAATCCCTAACTATATATGGTCTATAACCTATGGTTTTTTCAGTGAATTTCATTGGTTTTTTAAAAGCTAATATCTATAGCTGTAACAAATATTTTTATTCTAATTCACAAATATATTTTATATTTTTGTAATATTATCTTTATATTTATTTGTTAGCTAAATAAGGTTCCGCGACCCGCTCGGCGAACCGGTAAACGTTCCATTAGCGCAACCACCGCGTTAGAAAATGATATCGTGAGACGTCGCGTAAGCGCGACGTATTGCGTTACCGCGTAATACGTCTTATGACGCGCCGCGTTAGCGCACCCGGAAGCGTTCTGGAACGCAAACCAAGGCGCGAAGCGCAGCTACTCGGAAGCGATCCGGGTCGCGTTACGGGACGCGCAACGTAAGCATAACGGGTCATGTTACTTGAAAATAACACTTTTTATTGGTTGATTTCATTTTTTATTTCTGAATGATGTAAAGCTAGGTCATGTGACCTAAAAATTACACTTTTCATTGGTTTAGAACATTTTTTTTCTCCAAAATGATGAAAGCCCCCTCCTATTTTTCTCACTCTGACTTTCAACTTTGTGAGAGGAAGAACTATTTTCATTATTGGAAGATGGCTTCAATTGTAGCTGCAGCTGGTGGACCCCCACCACCACCACAACCTCCTAGGAAGGATGGACCACCTCCCCAGTTTATTCCCAACCCTGAAGAAGAGGAGGAAGAAGAAGAACAAGATGTACATCAAATAAAAATTTTCCCTGAAGAGCCCCGGAAATCACACCGCAAGGCCAATTTTATTTGGCAGTTTTTTTCATTTCCTGCAGGCCAAAAAAAAGTGAATGCACGTTATGTTACATGCCTGATATGTAAAGAACCTCTGTCTCGAGGCACGGATAAAAAGTATAGCTTTGGAAACTATACAATGCATCGCCACATGCAAAGGTGGCATCCTATAAATTATAGTATGGCGGAGGTGCGTAACCTAAGTGAAAATCCACCAACTCTTGTGGCCACCACCTCATCCCATGAAAGTCTTTCGGGACCAGAGGCGAGGGAGATGGTCCCTGCTATTCAAACTAATTTTCAACATATCAAGCTGGTGTGCATTTATTGTGGGGGTTTGCTTTGTTACGGCGAAATGAGCTTTCCATTAATGAACAGAGCATTTGAAAATCACAAGTGCTCAAAACGCCCCAGAAAGTGATTTTTTTTGTTTGTTGCTCCTGTTGAGCCGTTTCTAATGCCTGTTTTTCGTTCTTTCGCCTGAAAAAACCCCAAAAAAATATAAAACCGTTCAAAAAATACAAAAAAAAGTATAAAAAGTGTTCAGAAAAATAATTAAAAAAATAAAAAACAACAAAAATAATTAAAAAAAGTTCTTTTAAGAACTACCTTCCCTTTATTAAAAATTTCTAGAATTCTAGAAGTCAATCATTCTTGTTTCCTTATAGTACGCTCCCTGGACCGCTTTCTGGTGCGCGTACCAGGCGCACCCCACAAAAAAAACGATTTTTTTTTTCTTTTTGCCCCGCGGGGCCCTTTTAAAGCCTCCACATCAAACCTAGGGGGTCAGGGAGGATCTACTATGCCCCCTTATGGTCATTTTCCCCTTCATTTTGGCCTCCTCTTGTCTCTCGATCCTACCGAGAGACAAGATGGCGGCCGCTCAGGACTGTTTAGAATGTTGACAGAAACCGGAGAGCCAATCAGCTTCGCTTCGCAAAGCTCCGTTACGCGAAAAGTACGCGAACTGGTGCGCTACCCGGGACGCTGTCACAGATATATCTGTTTTTTTAAACGTTAATTTCTCAAAATCCACTGGAGCACATATATTGAGACCCAGCAAAGGCACATCGGGCTAACAGTCCCTACAATTTTGCCAAGTTTCGTGCAAATCCATCCAGCCGTTCGAGCTAAAAGTGAGGCCAAACGCCCCATGGAAAAATGAATGGGAAAAACGCGTTTTGGGACCCCCCTTTTTTCTCGGCCCCCCCTTGACGAAACGCCCCCAAATTTTCAGGGGGTCCTCAGAAACAAAATGTGCCATTTTCCTGAAAATTTCATCTGATTCCGTTCACAAACGCCAAAGTTATTAGACATAGAATTTTCAAAAGTTCCATAGAGAAAAAATCCTAACTATATATACCTACTGGCGACCGCCAGTAGGTAATATATATATATATGTATATATATATATATATATATATATATATATATATATATATATATATATATATATATATGATAATTTTTTTATTTTAAAATGTTTGGTTTTATGACGGTTGACTCTATGTGTTTTTAAATTACCGAAGAATGTTTCATTGACTGATTGACTGACTGACTCTAGTAGTATAAATTAACTTATTTAAGAAGAAAATTAACATTTGTACTAGATAACTCTACGCATGAAAACCTTGCTCTTTATAATCTTTATCAATACCGATTGATCTAAAAGAAGATTCCATTAACTACATTACATTTATCACTACTGATGTTTGCTTTTAAGTAACCAATGATGGCAAACAAACAGAATGTTCATTTAAGAGAAATCATAACTTATTATTTTGCAAAATTCCCAATTTCCACATGTTGTACATGACAACTCAAAAAATGTAGACAGGCAACTAATACAGTAATGAAATCTGATGCCACACTAATTTGGCCTTTAATACCTAACCATCTTTCTTCGCCATTTTCTCTCACACCGACAGATTTTGCACCTAAATTTCATATAACACTTCAGCTCACTTTGCAATACGACTGATCTTACATAAAAAATAAAGTTGGTGCACCTATTAGAGCATGCAACAGAACTCGCTATTGCGCATACACATTTGTTGATATTTGTTGACATATTTAGGGGGGATATGTACAAGAAAATGTCGGAGCGCTGTGTAAAGGTAAATTTGGCAATGACGCACTCCGACATTTTCAAAACGCTGGGATGCGCCGCATTAATGAAAATATGGTGTACACCTGCATTTTCCCTAGCTCTGGTGCTAAAAAATCTGCCTAGCTCCAGTGCATGCACCCTTGTGACATGTTGCAAGAGTGCCTGCCCAGCAGGGGCGATTATTTATGTGCAGGAAGTGACACCTTCCTACACATAAACAATCTTTAAAGGTGATTAGCTGTTTCTATGTGTACTGCAGAGTGCAGCACAGATAAAAAGAACAAAATACGAGGAGACATTTATCATTTTTCTTTGGATTGGCATCCTAAAACCAGGTTTTTCGGTGGAACGCCCAATGAAAAATTGTGGGGCATATTATCAAGAATAGGCGTTACATTATCGCGGCTTTTATAGGCAGGAAACTGCCGATAAAGCGGCGAAATGGGCTTGATAATATGCTCAATGAATTCCAATCGAAGTCCATGTTAGATGTGAAGACATCTAACATGGGCTTCGATTGGAATTCATAGATCATATTATCTAGCCCATTATCGCCGCTTTATCGACAGTTTCCTGCTGATAAAAGCGGCGATAATGTAACGCCCATTCTTGATAATATGCCCCTTTATTTTTTAGGTCGGAGATGTTATAACGGCAACGTCCTTCAGTTATTCTGATATCGGGCAGTGGAACACCCACTGAAACACCCACTGCTCGCCCCTTTGCAGCAGTGGACTGCGGTGGAAAGGTGCATATTTACAAGGTGCCGTTTAGCCACTTTAAGAGGATTGAAGCCATCCTGTCAATATGGAGTATGAGCACCGCGACTGGAGCGTGAGAAAGAGTGACGCTCCAGGGGCGTCACGGGCTTGTAAATAAGCCCCTCAGTCTACTGATCCCACATCACCAGAAAACAGATCAGACTCGAGTCTGTGATGTTAACATTTAGAAAGCCATCGTCTAACCCCTAGAGGCGCAGTGCTGCTATCATAACGGCAGTTTATTATATATACAAGTGGTAATTTATCATAACAATATATATGAATTTTACTGTGTGTCTCACATCGATAAGTATCTCCTGACTTCTAACGATACTGAACCATGGATTAGCTTGGACCTACATTTTGAAACGACAAAAATGTTTCAACCCCTATTTAGCAGTGGTGTTGTTTTTTATTCCGATACGTCGATGTAGGTGCAACTCAGTACCACAAGGTTGGCAGTAAACATCGGGGGCACGCGCTGAAAGTGGCAGTTGGCACCGAGGCATGGAACAAATATTTTATTTTACGCTGATTGTGTTGGCACCCTTGGACATTTGGGCCTCTCCCTTTAATTTTGAGATGGAACAAATACTCTGCATGTGTTCTTGCTTGTGCACGTATTACCGTGATAAAGCTAAACCAATTGGCTTTGCTAACACCTCTTTTTAGCAGGTACCGGAAGCCGACACCGTTTTTGAAAGTAGCAATACATAAAATGGCTGAAAATCCATCCCGCCTCACTGTTAGGATGTTGGTTGTAGTGCAACAGCTACAGAGAAATTGCCATTGATTTATTGACAGAAGACGAGGAAGGAGTAATTGGTTAACTGTTCTGCTGGTGTATTTATATCGCTGCATTCTTATTAGACTTGTGTTCATTAAAAAAAGTGTCTCTGCTGCTACATTTCACAGTTGTTAGTGAGATGTTTGATTTCCCAGCATATGCCCCGTTTACGATTTGCAGATTAGAATGCAGAAATATCTATTACACCTCCTCATTTAGTGCAAAACAGATTGTCCTATTAGGCATATGCTTTGAAAGATAGGAAGCGGCAAAGAGGAACACAATTAAATGATTTAAGTAGATTTTCTTCCCCCCCCCTTCACAGTTTTTACGTGTTTTTTCCTTTCGCTGTTGGAGAGGGAGGAGGCAGGCAAGAATACTTAAATAAGATTTTGAAGGCGATATGTACCACACGAAGGATCCAATTTTTGTAGTTTCACAGCACGACGTTTTGTTTTCATGTCTTGGAGTAAAAGTAAATTTTTTTTAACGAGTGATGTGAAAAATAATGAACATACATAATTACAAAATGTATATATTTCTCTCCACGGGGTCTCCACACTTTTCCGTAAATAGGACCTACTTTCATTCAGTGAGAACCATCATACACTACTAATAATATTAGTGTTGTGATAGTGACCACATGAGACAAGATTACATTAATGGACACCACGTGCACGATTACCAGCAGCGATCACCTCAGTAATGAGTAAAAAAATGCAAGAAAGGGGTGTGCTCATCTAACCCCCTCTTATCCTGGGCATAAATTACTCAAAAATAGGAAGTGGTATACTGTAGGGATGAATTCATATACACATTCATGCCACAATGAAACAATACATGTTCATTGGGAATATGACTAAATCAATCATGAGTGAATGTATCAGACTATATTTTTGCATAACTCTGCACCTTCTGTTTTTGAGTCATTTCTATAACAGTGTATTAGGCATGGTAAACAGCAATAATGTGACAAATGCTTTAAAAAGGTGGAATGCCTCTAATGGGAAAATACGTAGCAGCCATAACTACAGTATCTGGGTATCAAATAAATTAAATATTAGGAAGAGGTGTGGTGCAGCTGCCAGGGTGCCACAGCGTTCCAAGTTAATCCCCGGCTCCGGCGGCATGTTAGCCCAGCACTATGTGACTCTGGGCATTAGCTTGCTTTTCGTTGTGCAAAATGCACCCTTGGTTCCAAAATGGGGCAGTTTATGCATACTGTGTGTGATAGGTGGAAGAAAGGGGGGATCTTAGAAGGCAATGAAGACTACACGGTATGTCTTTATAGGCGGTACTTCTTTATTCAGTAGTACAATAGCCAGTCAAAGGGTTAACTTTCTCCTTATAAAACAGAGCAGTTGGTAGTGTAGGTCATGGTAAAGTGGGGTGGAAGTCCTTCCTGGTGCGTTCCTTGTCTTTAAGGTCCTTTCCGTCAGGGGTCCGTAGGAGCGCTCCCGTTAGAACAAAAGAAAGAAAAGAATAAGACCCTGGCTTACTACTTTCACCTGAGTTCCGGGTCTGGAAGAAGGGGGGCAGGGAGTGAGGGGATCACCAGTGACTCTCACCAACAACACAGCAACTCGTGATTTATGCGTCTCAATGTGTGCTCGAAGGGGGTTTTTCTGCTACGTACGATGTCAAACATAGCCCCATCTGTGACCTCCCTCAACCACCCCTACCCACTCCCTCCCTGTGAAAATACGAGTCCCCTTATTCGGGCCCATACCTTGTTTAGCCACACTTCTCCGGAAGCGTGGCGGGGCGGCTTGTGTTCTCGGTGGCCTTCTGGCATTCTGGTGTCCGTGAGCTGAACGTCTTCCGACTCTTCGTTCTCCTTTTTCCCGGGCGCCTTGCTAGCAACGCTGGTTGACTCCTTCTCTGCTCCCGCTCCGGCTCCTATCTTCGCGCCATCTCCTTCCAGGTAAAACTCTATGAACTCCTCCTTGGGTCCGGCTTGGGCGAAGGACGACAACGTCAATGCTGTAGTTCCCACCTCAGGGAAAGCCCAGGCAGCATTAAAGGGGCCGCGGCTGTCCTGCACTCGGGCGGAAAGGAACAGGTATTAAAGTCTTTGCCCTGCCCTGGGTAGACAGGAACCCCCTGACACTGTGCTAATAAAATAGCATAAAATACTACAAGATTTATATAGCAGTAGCCAGCAGCCTCCTATGTTCGCTGAAATCATTGTTTCTGTGTTCCTGCAGTAGGATGTTTGCTGGAAATTACTCTTAATTACTCAAGCTGGCGTAATCAAGTAATTTTGATACTTTTGTATCACAATTGTAATGCGAAATTACTGAAATTACTTTGATTACGCTGCCCTAATTACAATTTCACCCAGGCCCATAATAACAAGTTTACTGAAACACCAGTGGTAAATGACAATACCCACCATTTATATTACCAACTGATTGTTTAAGAACCCTGAGAAAAGAATTAACAATCATGCAAAGGTACTCAGCACCATCTCTATGTGTAACATCACAGTCAGAATCTGTCTGGGACCCATCCCACAGTTCTCCTCCGGCGCCATTCTCTGTTTTCACCTGTGTGCTGCCTTGCCATGACCTCAACCTGTAATGGTCTAAACCAATCCCTGAAATGTCTGTGAATGTCTATCATCACCACATTGGTAGTGTCCACCTCACAGGTGACATCCCACTCATCCACACCTATACCTTAAATCACTCTAAACTTCCTGGTTCTAGCTCCCAATATGAGAAGTGTCCAGAAAGATAGCTTTGTATGCCCTCCTTTACATTGCCTACATTCAATGCCTACATTGTAGCAGTAGAATGTTTAACGCTATAATTGTTCATTGAGTGGTCATAAGCTGCTGAGTTTAAACGTGCATTCCAGGCCTTCCATTTGTTCAGTCTAGATGGAGCGTAGAAGCCATAGATCAATGTTGAATGTGACTGCTGTGGCAAAGCATGTGGGAAAAGAAGGAAATGTCTTGAATTCCATGGCATTGTGTCGGAAGATAGGGTTAACATGAACAAAGGCTTGAGACAGATTATGACTAGTTTTAGGAGTGATCTGTCACAGTTTTCTGCTAAGATCCGACTGCATACTACAGGCTGCTCTTGGGACAGTGCAAATCCCATGGGATACATGTACAGCTGAGTCAATGAGGCAGGTATAAATATGCTTACATTTGCCCAGATAAACACACAGTGGTTTGGAGCAGATCGACTATCTACTTGCCCGACGTGCCCTGCTGCAGCAAGTGCCGAAGGAAGCTGTCCCTCCAGCTGACGCACTGAGAGACGCTGTCTTTTTCTCCTGCTGAGAAATCCAGCTCCAGTGTTTCCAGGCTATGCTTGCGGTTTGCTGGGAAATCGAGTCCTGAGAGAGAGATACAAGACCTCCTTCATTCTAAAACCAAGGTAAGGAGCTGATCTGACCCTTAGAGAATTCTTAGATAGATTCTTGGCAGAAGAAATACTAAACTTAAAATACTCCTCACTTACTTCTTCCCTTGTACTAGACTTCGGTTAGGTACACCGGGGTCGGCGCATTTTAGAATCACCAGTTGAGTACTTTTAGTCATTATTTTATCACTGTATGTATTTTATATATTTTATGTTATTTTATATGGCTTAGAAACCATACCATGCTTTTACAGTATTATTTTATAATATTATTTATACTGTACACATTATACTTTATAACTACGATTGTGGCAGTACATTTCTCATGCCTGAGAAGGAAGACTGTTCAACAAATACTTTTTATTGAAAACGCACGTCTCTCTATTTTCTCAACACCTCTGGTGAAACGAAGCATGCACGATTGACTGAGTAAAATAGCCATCTACTGTTTCCATGACTCTAGAGATTGATTTCTTATTCTTGGGAAACAAAGTTGTCATGTTTATGCGGTTGAAAAATACAATTCCCTTGACTCAAGTGAAATTATCAGTGCAGTAGTCAAATGAATAAATTTATCACTAAAATAAAATTTATGTATAATTGTAACATTTATTCAAAGTTAAAAAACGAAAAATAAACATCTTTCTACACACAAAGAATTTAAAAAGATTTTAAAAAAACATTTCATATTATACTTATCATAAAATCAAATTGTGTCATTCCGTATATATTACGATTCTATCATGGAAAAACTCTACCACAATGGCTTTCCAATTGCTTCTTATGACCAGCATAAAAAGAAGAGACAATATAGCAGTATGACCTAACCCCTTGTCAATTACTCATACACATTCTGGAACGTTAACAGAGAACCACCTTATCAATGTTTTGATTCCTTTAACATTCAATCAGGTAAGGTTGTTCCTTGAATTGTGTGACCCCAGCGTCGACGCATTTCGATGGTATCTTGTTTATACTCCCATCTTTATCAAGACAAAAAGTAATTCTGTCTCTTTTTCTTATATTCCTGATAATCCTTCTCTTTAATCCTATACAGGACAGATACATATTAAAAATCAGCTCTTTACAGTATGGCAGAAGCTTTCAATTCTCCATTAATATCTGACATATGTTTATCCAACTGTATATACTATAGTTCAAACACCATTTCAGACACATTGTGTTCTTTACTTATTCAGTGAAAACACTGTATCACAGTTGTCTATGCTGTACACAATTGCTTTATCTGCCATTCTCAAACTGTTGATCCTCCACTATTTGACAATGGAACTTTGGATATTCTATCTATACATCACAAATCTCTTTTTTGTCATTTCATAATCACATTTGTTCATCCTATTCTAGCAGGTGAGTTCCAAATGCTTACCTTCTTACCATAATCCCCTTTCTACTATACCTTTGCTTGAGGCAAGTTTTATCTATATCGTGCGTATGCATCTACTTACTAAGCCCTTTTCACCTGTTAAATTTGACCTGTTATATTAAGCCCTTACCTTCGCTTTTTTTAGAACCGAGTCTGTCTCACTTCCTTAGCCCGGCGCTCTGATGTACGGTACTATCTTTCTTTTCACCTCATTCGTTGATCTAATTTTTGGGAGGTTACAGGGAAAAGGAGACATATAATGAGGTGCGCTTCTGTTCGTATTTCTAGTGGTGTACCCCCATTGCACTGATTTATTCAATGTCTGATGTTACCTGATGAGGTTTTTTAATGCTGTTTAAAGTATATTTCCCCAGTCTCTGTGTAGACAATATCTTTCTTCTATTGTTTCCGTTTGTACTAGATGCTGTTAAGGGAGCCAAATATAATCTCTTGTTAATATCCCCTTCTTATTTTAGATAAACTCTAAACGGCAGTACTAAATGTCAGCCTATGATTACCTGATGCTCCGCTGTATTATTGTTGGATGAAGCGGTAGCGTTGTCTGTATCTCAGGCGTCTTATACCGCGGTTGTATTCGGTCTGCCGTTGTTCGCCTTCGTTGCCCTGTCAAATGAGATATCGTATGTGTCTTAGTAAAATATCTCATTCTAAGTGTTGGCTCCCCATCCCAACTGTCTCCGATACAGGGGAGCCCCCAGCCATACCTTAAATTCGGGAAAATACTCCTGCCGCTTCACCTTCGCTCGGAATCGGACGCCATTGACGCCGTGCATTTTGCTAAACCGTTTATAAAAGGCAGTGCGTAATTGGTTCTTAGCTCCATGTGATCACTTACGTCACTCCTTACTAGAATCCATGTTTAGCATTGGTTAAAAACATCACGAGGGACGTTTGCAATGCAAGACATTGAAACAAGATTAACTTTATTACTCTTGGAGGAATGTACAAATTACAGACTTAAATACTAAAACGTTTCGGACTTTTCTTTTTCGTATTCACGTAGTTGGGCAGATATTAATACTTTTAATACATCAAAAGTGTCATATTCCTATCTCTATTTTTTTCTTCTAATTTTAATCCTAAAGCCGAATGAAAATATCACATGTTTTTTTACCTTCTGTATCTCCAAGGTTATAGCTTGTGATCAAATTATAAGAGCGATAGTTCCCTATTGTGTTATGATTGGCAGTTGTACTTTGGTCAGGCCCTCGAACACTATTATTGAAGGATTTGTAGCCAATCTTCTCCAGAATTCAGCCCTTTCTCCACAGTGTTCTCCAATACGGGCGAGCCCCCAGCCATACCTTAAATTCGGGAAAATACTCCTGCTGCTTCACCTTCGCTCGGAATCGGAGCAGCTGGTTAAGATTTTGAACCTAAAAAAAAGGAACAGATAAGGACAGAATTGCACTCTGAATTCCTTATTGATTATCTCAAGGCAGGTGTGATTCCTATAGGCTTACAAGTGAGAAACGAGCCAGGCCTGTTTGTAGAGAACACCAAATTCATAGAAACAGGTGTAGCCAAGACTGGCTAATTTTGATCATAGAAACTGCACAGGAACTAATAGAAATTAAAAAACAGGAAATAGCAGGTTTAGAACTAGCACTAAAACAAAATCCGGTGCTGGACGATGCAAAGAGAAAATTAGAAGAGTTAGAAGCTGAAACACTCAGTTATAGGGAATATCTCTAGAATAAGAAGACGAAGAATTTTAGGAAAGACCTTGAAAGAAACAGTGTAGAAGGGGTGTATCCATTCACATGTAAAGACTCCTATGAGAATAAAAAGGTTCAGAGATGGGAAAGACCACAATTTCAGAGACCCCAATATGGAATGGGGGGGAACAATCGGATAACATTCTCAGAGACCCCAGGCTCTAGTAGCGAGGAAGAGCAGACAGGCAGTACAAGCAATAGATGAGCCCCTTTTGCGCGAGAATCCCCTTTTTTTTTTAGGAAGGCGCCAAAATCTGGGCTACAGGGGATACAATCGTCAGGAACCCGAGAGGAACCGTCAACCTCAGAACGGGGGGCAGGAATACCTTGCCACCCGAAACAAAAAGTATTGGAGGTAGATGAGATCCAGATCATCAATCTCTCGCAAAGAGTCTTAAGTAGGGATGAAAATGAATTATTGAAAAGAGGTTTTACCTTTGCACCCATAGAAACATATAATATCTTTGAGCTAGAAAGTGATTTAAGAAACTTTTTTAGGAAGATTAGACTCAATTGGTATTTTGAAGACAAAAATGTATACCAGTGTCTAGTGTAACAGGTTTCAAAACAAAGTCAACATTTACCCCGTGTTTAACTCAAGTGGATAACAATGTAAAAACATTTGAGAGAGTAGTCGAAATTGAAAGAAAAATGTAGCTAATGTTGTTCAAAGAAGTTTTATTAACAATATGTCTGGAGATCAGAGGAAAGCTCTTAAAACTCTACAGAATGATGAAAATCTAACTATAAAACCCGCCGACAAGGGTGGAGGCGTAGTCATATTTTATACAACAACTTATGACATTAAAATGAGGGAACTTCTTAATGTACAAGAACATTATCAACGAATAAAATACTCCAGAATAGAAGACTTGAAAAGTAAGGTATGTACACTCTTATCAAAGGGAAAGGAAGAGGGGTGGATCTGTGAGAGCGAATAAAAATTTCTACTCAAATCCCATCCAATAACCCCAGCAATTTACAGATTGCCCAAAATTCATAAAAATGCCTTAAATCCCCCCATGCGTCCCCTAGTTAGTAGCATTGGGTCAATATTGGAGCCACTGAGTAAATATGTGGACTTTTTCCTCAAACCCATTGTACAAAAACAGAGATCCTATCTCAAGTAAGAATGGGCTGAAAATCCGTTCCGTTCGAGGAATTTGCGGCTTTTTGGCAAGTTCGCTGTCCGCGAATCGCGCAAATTTGCCCAGAAATCTGCAATTCGCAAGCTGGCGGATTTTTTTGCTTGGTCGCGCTTCAAAAATACAATATCGCGCGCGCGGTGTTGACTTACCGTGATTCTGAGTTTGCTGAGTCATTTTTCTTCCTGGTTTGCTTGCGCTGCGCCATTTTGGATCTTGCTGCGTGATCGCGTGAGAATTTTCGATTGCGAGTACGTCATAGCGACCCGCCATCTTGCACTGCGAGAGTTTGAGAACGCGACTACGTCATAAGGGCCGTGATCACGCATCGCGGGAGTAAACAGTTGCGAACACGTAGATGCGACAAACAGCTGACTTCCGGCGGGAGATTTCAACAGCTCGCTTTCCCGAACTTGCAAAAATTACAATTCTGCACAAGAAATCTACCGCAGATTGACATTTGGCCGCACTTTTTTGGGCAAGGAGTCCTTTTTTGGGGGGGGATAGGAGGAAGGAAGTGCCTCAGAGTCTCCCACTTCCTGTTCCTGTCCAGCAGGCTCTTCCCAGTGCTTTGTCCATGTCCTGGTCACTTTTCATTTGGATCTGGAGCTGGAAGGATTGCTTTTTGTGGCTGCTGCTGGTTATTTGTATTTGAGGACTTTTTGGACTTTGGATAACTTTTTGATTTGAGATTTTACAAGTAAGTTGGTGTTGTTAGTTTGGGGCATTGCAGTTGCTGCAACTACAATTTTAAAACTTTTTCACAACTTAAAAAAATATATATTGTGGGTAGCCACAGTAACTATCCAGTAGGCACAGGGTTAGTCATGGGTGCATGATACAACTGTTTCTGTGAGTTTTGTTGAACTTAAATCTCATTTATGTCATGGAATTTTAGCTCACTGTTATATGTGGATTTTTATTTTTTATTTTGGGGTGCCTGTAAAGCCACACTAGCCAGTAGGCCCAGGGGTAGTGAGTGGTGCATGGACCAAGTCTTTCTGTGGGATGTCTTGAATTTAAATATCATTGAGGGCATGGATGGCATTGGATCGTGGTGATTTTTGTGTGTTTTTCTGACTTTTTGGGGTGTTGTTGGGGCCTGGCCATGTTGGTGAGGGCCATTTTGAGGCCTGGTCCAGGCAGGGCCTGGCCATGTGGCTAGGGGTCAAGGGGCTATTTTGAAGCCAGGCAGTGTGCTCAGGCCTGCACCCACTTTGACTTGCTTTCATCCATTATGCCCAGGGGTACTCAGTGGTGCATGAAACAACTCTCTCTGTGTGGTCTCTCTCCAATTAATGTAAACATCCATTTTTAATTAGAATTGCAATTTTTATTTTGGGTCTTTGGGTGTGTTGTAATAATAATAAATGCCTAGTTGCAAATATTATTTGAAGCACTACATATGCAACATTTATTTAACTGATGTTCCTCTGGCTTCTTTTGCTTTTAGGTGCACAAGAGAACCACGTCAGTCATTGTTCATCATCAGTGCCAGGAAGAAGTCCTGCAGCGGTGTGTGCAGCACAACGTCACGTGATGTTACATGTGGCCACAGACAACTCTGCAACTCGTGCAACTGCGGCCTGCTGTTCTGACATCTAATGAAGATGCGCCCAAAGAAAGGTGGCCGTAGCTCCTCTACCAAAAAAGTTGCCAGTGCCACTGCCAGTAAGAAGGAGCATAAAAAGCAAGTGGCGCCACTTACCAAGGAGACTGGTGTGCCCACAGACACTTTTTTGGGAGAAAAAAAATACTCCTGCAGCAGCGGGGTCCGCCGGAGACCAAGCTGGGAGCAGCACCTCTGCTTCATTGGGCTCAGTGCCCCCACGCCAAGTTAGGTCCAAGGCCATGAGTGCTGCAGAGGCAGCCACATTAATTGCTCAATCACCATCGACCAGGCTCATCGTAAGAAAGTAGCATCCAATCAACACAGGGTGTACCTCATCTGACGAGTGTTCAAAAACCACCAGTGCAACGACAACCACAGGTGCAACTAGTACAAGCGCAAGTACATGCGCAAGGAGAGGCACAAGTAGAGGCGCAAGTAGAGGCACAAGTAAAGGCGCAAGGAGAGTTGCAAGGAGAGGCGCATGGAGAGGCGCATGGAGAGGCGCAAGGAGAGGCGCATGGAGAGGTGCATGGAGAGGCGCAACTAGAGGCGCATGGAGCGGCACAACTGCCCACAAGGCTTGTTGCTTCAGAAGTAGGGGCACATAAGAAAATCAAGATTCAAGCGGAGGTATCATCCGAGGAAGCCACTCCTCCTGATGATGATCCATTGTCTTCCAGATCCCCAGCAAGAAAAAGGTCAAGGAGGCCTACTACTACAAGTTCTTCTTTAAGCCCCCTTCCTTCTGATGATCTTGATGTTGATTGGAACCCACCAATGCAGTCTGAGAGTAAGGCACGCCATGAGCCGACAAAGGTAGCTGAGCCTAAAAGGAAGGCTCCGCAAGGCTTTCACTTATGGGTGATGACGACGAACAAGAAGTGGTGTATTCTGCTGCTGATGAACAGTCTGATGATGATCCAGTCATCACAGTCCTCACTCCAGCCCCAGCGGGCATGCAGCAAACAGACATTTTGACCCTATCCCGAATTGCTGCTGAGTGGGATGTGGGCGGCGTGGCACTGGTACCACCAACAATGCAGTTCACTACTACACCAACAAGACCTACAGCTTCCATATTTTCTCGTAGTGTGGTAAATAATAAATTACCCTGTCATAATTTCTATACATTAATAAGGATCATGCATATAATGAGAGGCAGAGTCCGTGGTGTCCGATTCAGAAGGGCTTTGATACAATAACTCGAGTTACTGGAGAATCGGGTTCCATCACCACTAGGGATCAGGAAGGATCGTCATCTGATTCTTTATTCACAGAACACATTATATATAGTTAAAACATACATTGACTTGGATAGAGAAGGCGGAGCGCTCCAGGCGGAGCAAGTGAAAGAGAGAGATAAGAGCACATGGGCGTGAAAAGAGGCGTGTAAGAAGGCGTACACGTGGGTGGTCACTTGATGAGTCATAGGTGTGTCATAGGTGGGTGGATACATGGAGGGGGTCTGCATGGTCAGCAGGAACCTTTACCCTACTTGTGTGCGCAAACTGGTGATGACGTGGAATTGACGTGTAACTGGGGAAAAGCTGGGGGGAGCTGACTTTCGTGCTGGTAGAGGAGTCTTGGATGTCAGGACGACCTGTACCTCTGGTATTATCTGATATCTTGTGTTTGGAGGATATATTGTCTGACTTAAAGGTCGCTGGAGCAAAGGCTGCTCATCACTAAATGCTAGTGTGTGCCTATATTTCTTCGTGCATTGCGTGGGGGGCATGGGCCTTCTATGGATTCGGGTTCTGTAAATCACTTGAATGGAGACAGAAAGGCTAGGCCCTATCTTCTGCTGGCGAAATATGTTTACCCTTTTCATTAGAAAGGAATGTGTTTCTGTGGAGCAGAGCAGATAACTGTAGGCAAAATACTGTCTTGGCAGGCCAGGCTGGGCACCTCTCGGCTGAGCAGGAAGTAAGTGAGAGGTCAGGGATACATAGCTAAACTGCAGCTTTCAGAGTGTCAGGAGGCTTGGAGCCTGAATTCGGGTCCTGGCTCGGCTGAGCCACGAAAACGAGTTCATCTCGACTTTTAAACGTGTACCATGTAAATGCATTGGCAACCTAGGCCTCAGTGCAGAATTAACGTTTCATTCATGGAGGGCCTGTTAACTGACATGCTAACATTGGACGGAAATGCAGAGGCATTAATATTACAGGCATGAGAAGGGAATTGCATGATGACATGGACATACATGGGGTATATGTACAGACATAGGGTGCATGTAGGGGGCACACTAGTCACGTAAAATTTCTATTTCCTCAGTAGGAAGGACCGGCAGGGACCTCCATCCAGCTCGACCTCCATCACCTCAAGTAGTTGTGCTATAAGTGCACAACAGAGTCAAATTCAGCCACACCCATCCTCCACTTCATCTGGCATTGAAAGTAGCACCTCCACCACCAGCAGACATCCAGTCCCCAGTTTGGGACTTCTTTAATGTTAGCAAAAAGGCGGAAAACATGGTAGTTTTTTTGATTTCTAAAACTGTAGTTAGTCGGGGTAAGCTTGGTACCAACTATGGTACCGGAGGCCAGAGAGGTCATCTCCAAAAACACCACACTATCCCTTGGGAGGCGCACCTAAGGAAGATCCGGGAAGCCAAAAGTACAACAAATCCAAATGTATCCATTCATATAGTTCAAGTTTAAGTTCAGGAATTTATATAGCGCACTACTCACCCAGAGGGTCTCAAGGCGCTTGGGGAGGGTGTTCATTATTTGTAGAATAGCCAGCTTTTAAGTTCTTTTCTGAAGGAGGTGTGGTTTTGTGTAAGGCGGAGGTGATTGGGGAGTGAGTTCCAGGTCTTGGCCGCCAAGTAGGGGAAGGACCTACCTCCCATGGTGGATCTTTGGATACGCGGAACTGCGGCGAGGCCTTGATTGGAGGATCTCAGTTGTCGGGTGGGTGTGTAGAAGGATAGTCGAGAGTTGAGGCATTCGGGACCTAGTTTGTAGAGGGCCTTGTGTGCGTGGGTGAGGAGGTGATCTTGGCGAGGGATGTCCAAAATGAGTCTCGCTGATGCGTTTTGGATGCGTTGGAGTTTTTTCTGTAATTTGGTTGTAATTACGGTGTAGAGGGTGTTTCCGTAGTCTAGTCGACTCGTAACCAGTGCGTGGGTGACGGTCTTTCTTGTCTCGGCGGGGATCCAGTGGAAGATTTTTTTGAGCATACGAAGTACGTTGAAGCAGGAGGATGAGACGGTGTTGACTTGATTGGTCATCAAGAGTGAAGAGTCTAGGATGAAGCCAAGGTTACGTGCGTGGTCCGTGGGTATGGGTGCTGAGCCCTGATCCGAAGGCCACCATGAGTCGTCCCAGGCAGAGGGGGTTGATCCTAGGATGAGCACTTCCGTTTTGTCTGAATTGAGTTTGAGGCGGCTGTCTCTCATCCATTTGGCTAATTCTTTCATGCCTTCGTGAAGATTGGTTTTTGCGGTGATGGGGTCTTTGGTGAGGGAGAGGGAGAGGATCAGCTGGGTGTCGTCTGCGTAGGAGATGATGTTGAGGTTGTGTTGACGCGCGATGGAAGCGAGTGGACTCATGTAGACATTGAAAAGGGTGGGGCTGAGTGATGATCCCTGTGGTACTCCGCAGATGACTTCAGTGGCCTCTGATTTGAACGGGGGAAGTCGGACTCTCTGAGTTCTCCCAGCTAGGAACAAGATGATCCAGTCCAAGGCTTTTCCTTTAATGCCGATGTTGCTGAGGCGTTGTATGAGTGTGCTGTGACAAACAGTGTTGAAGGCGGCGGAGAGGTCGAGTAGAATGAGGGCCACTGTTTCTCCGTTGTCCAGGAGTGTTCGAATGTCGTCTGTTGCTGCGGGCGGTTTCAGTGCTGTGTTTGGCTCGAAAGCCCGACTGTGAGGGGTAGTGGGAGTTGTTGGATTCGAGGAAGGCAGCGAGTTGGCTATTGACGGCTTTTTCAATGACTTTGGCCGGGAATGGGAGGAGGGATATGGGGCAGTAGTTTTTAAGTTTGGAGGGGTCTGCTGTGGGTTTCTTCAGGAGGGCGCTGACTTCGGCATGTTTCCAGCTTTCTGGGAAGGTGGCATAGATGAAGGAGCAGTTGATGACATCACGGAGATGGGGTGCGATGATGGAGTCTGCTTTGTTGAAGATGTGGTGGGGACAGGGGTCGGTTGGCGAGCCAGAGTGGATGGAGTTCATTGGACGGATGGTGTCTTCGGTGGTGATTGGGTTCCAGGCGCTGAGGTTGTTAGAAGGAGGTTTAGGTTCTGAAGGAGGTCGAGATGATTGTGTGTTGGAGCTGTTTTCGAAGCTGTTATGTAACTCGGCAATTTTGTTGTAGAAGAAGGAGGATAACGAGTCGCAGAGGTCTTGGGTGGGAGTGATGTCGTTTGAGGCTGCGATAGCGTTGGTGAATTCTTTGACGATGTTGAATAGTTCCTTGCTGTTATGGGCGTTGTTGTCGAGTCGAATCTTGAGTGCTGATTTCTTGGTGGCTCGGATCAGCTGGTGGTGTGTGCGGGTGGCTGCCTTGAAGGTGGTCATGTTGTCGGTGGTTGGGTTCTTTCTCCATGTTTTCTCGAGCGTTCGGCATAGCTTTTTGGATTTTTTAAGGTCATCGTTGAACCAGGGGGCCTTTTTACTGTCTTGTTTGGTGTGATGGTTTTTCAAGGGTGCTAATTCGTCAGCGCTGTGAGTGATCCATTGTTTGAATTTGATGGCAGCTTGGTTAGGGTTCATTGAAAGGGCGGGTGGGTTTTGGTTGAGCGATGTGAGGAGTTGCTTGGTGGTAATTTTGTTCCATTTTCTTCGGGGTATACGTTGTGGGGGGTTGTGGGTCGAGGTGGTTTTGTAGCTAAAGTGGACACAACTATGGTCCGTCCAGTGGAGAGCTGTGGTGCGATCGAAGGAGATGTGTTTGCTAGAGGTGAAAATTGGGTCGAGCGTATGTCCGGCAACATGGGTGGGGGTGTCAACAAGTTGTTTGAGGCCGAGGTTGGCCAGGTTGTCAAGAAGGGTGGTGGTGTTGTAGTCGTTTTTCTTGTCCAGGTGGAAGTTGAGTTCTCCTAATAGAATGTAGTTCTCGGAGGCGAGGGCATGTGGACTGATAAAGTTGGTGATGTCTTCGCTGAATTGTTTACGGGTTCCTGGAGGTCTATAGATGAGGGTGCCTCTGAGTGTGGTTCTAGGGTCGGTGTGGACCTGGAAGTAGAGGTGTTCGGCGGTTGTAAGGTTATCGTCGGAGCTGGTCGTGATTTTAATGGTGTTCTTATGGACGATGGCGATGCCTCCTCCTGTTTGGTTGGTGCGGTCTTTTCTGATGATCTTGTAGTTGTCCGGGATGGCTATGGCGATATCGGGTGCTGATGATGCGTTCATCCAGGTTTCTGTAAGGAAGGCGATGTCCGTTGACGCAGTGTCGAGTAGGTCCCAGAGTTCTGTGGCATGTCTGTGGACCGAGCGGGTGTTGAGCAGGATGCACTTCAGGTGGTTAGAGTTGGAGCTGAGTTTGGAGGGCGTGGATTTGGTGTGGGACTTAATGCTGGTAAATTTGCAGGTGTGGCAGGCGAAGGGTCCATGGGTGTGACCTGGGGCAGCTACGCAGCATGGAGTAGTGCGTCCGGGGTTAAGGCCTAGGAGGGTAGTGGCGTCATACGTTATGCGGGAGGAGTACGCTTTGCGGCGGCCAGGTGGTCTGGCGCTGGGCGCGGTCCTGGCACGGACGGGCGTAGACGGGCTTACCTTTGGCGCACCTTTGGCGTGACTGGGGCGCGACCGCTGCGCGTGAACGCTGCGCGAATACGCATCTGTCATAAGTGGGTGGTGGAGGGGGGAGGGGCAAGGGAGGAGCAGCTGGGAGGCGGGTACATGGTGGAGGGGGCGGGCTCCGGGCACAACAACAACAATAATGGCGGCTAAAACGGAAGCGCAGACCGGGTTGGGGGAAACTGATTAATTATTTACGCGGTGGGCAGCGAGGCACTTGAGGAGTGGAGCACAGAAGCAATGGGCCACAGTAACAAATAAATAAACGATCGGGTAATGCGAGCAAACAATACAGGCACTTAAAATTAATGAAATAATGCAGGCACAGTCAAGCAAACAATACAGGCACTTAAAATTAATGAAATAATGCAGCCACAGTCAAGCGCTATTATGAGCATGGCATCTGATGATGACAAGGGGCTGATCGTGCAGGGGGGAAGTGAAGAAGCAACAGACATTTTTTCTGGTACACCCAGTACCCCTGGCAGCAGCACTGCAGCGCCCACACCCTCTACGCCAGCAACATGTATGAGGCACACTAAGAGTTTGGGAGAGACACCAATGCAAAAAAGTACATCAATGAGCCTAACTGGGTTGAAGAAATCTGCATCATCATCATCATCATGTATGAAAATGGTCCAGACCACCATTAAAAGCATGTTTTTGTCGGATGCGCCATTTGAACGCAACCACCCTACAGCATGTCTTTATAATGCAATGCTGGCTAAAATGTTTGCGCTGGACCTTCTCCCTTTTTCTTTCATGGAAGAGGTGGGTTTTATAGAATTTGTGGCAACAGTCTGCCCTTAATGGAAGGTTCCTAGCCGGTCCTATTTTGCCAGAGTTGCGGTTCCAGCACTACATCAAGATGTGCTGGAGGTGATTGGGGCAGCTTTGCAGAAGAGTGCTGTTCCCACTATCCACCTGACAACAGACATGTGGACCAGTTACCAACCCTTTGATTACATGTGCATCACTGCACACTGGATCTCTTTTGCAGGGGTTAGAGACAAGTTATATGCAGGTGTTGACACAGACACAGTTTTTCAAGCTACTCAGAAACGTGCAACAGTAGCCATGTTTGCCATGGAGAAATCTGATACTGCATTAAACCTTTCGGATGAGTTTCAGAGTAAGGTCTATAAATGGCTGCATCCAAGAAAGCGCATGATTAGTTATGTTTCCACGGATAATGGCAGTAATATAGTTAGGGCCATGAATGATGGTGGCTAATTCAGAGTGCCGTGTTTGGCGCACAGTATTAATATTGTTGTTCAAGATTTCTTGAAAAAAGAAAATACAGTCAGCAAGTTACTGACCACCTGCCAAAGAATCTGCACACATTTCAGCCATTCTTTTAAGGCCCGGAAGCAGCTGAGGAAACTTCAACATGACCGTAGACTGCCAGTCAGAGGACTCATCCAGGAGGTGGTAACATGTTGGAACTCAACCTTCTACATGCTTGAGCGTCTGCCTGAACAGTGTTTGGTAATCAATGAGTATGTTTTTGCACTGGTTTCTACTATGAAAGACATGAGGCTAGAGTTGGAGGAATGGAAGCTAGTTAAAAGCCTGACAGACATGCTTCGTCCTTTTGAGGTCTTCTAACGCATGAAGTCAGCAGGGAGGACTGTACTTTGGGCAAAGCTATCCCATTGTTGCGCATGCTAGAGCACCAACTGAAGGTGGTGTCTTCAACGTTCAAAGGTGATACTGACAAGCAAGACGCATATCAGTTGGCTGTGAGCTTATTAACCCACCTAGATGACAATGAAAGGCTTAAAAAAATACATACAGAACAACATTACATTTGTGCCACTATTCTGGATCCACGGTACAAAGAGGCAGTGGCCAGCAAAGCATTCATTCCTTTTAATGAAGCAGATGTTTCAAAGTACAAACATTGGCTAGCTCTGTCAGCCACTCGGTTCGAAAAAGAGCGGCAGGAAATTGAAGGAAGCGGTAGAAGTACTACTGAACCAGCAGGCCATCTGGTGTCAAAGTCCACTTCTGTGGCAGAAGGCAGTCACTTTCCCTCACAGCTGTTACCAACACCAGCAACAGTATCATCATCCTCACCTGCAACAGGCCCAGCCATAATATTGTCGGAAGCGGATTGGCTAACCCATCAAGGGTTTGCTTGTTCCAGTGATGCAAAGGCCACAGATGGTACGCAGAGTGGAGCACCCTTGGATAACCTTGAGTGGATGGTGCAGGCCTATCTGGATGACCCAACAGAGGTCTTCTTTAATCAGAACCCATTGCTGTATTGGTATGGGAAAAGTGGTCAATGGCCACTGATCACCAACCTGGCTCTAAATTATTTGTCTTGCCCACTCGCAAGCATGTCTATTGAACGTGTTTTCAGTGCTGATGGTGCCAAACTTCAGAAAGGACCCGCCTCTCGCCCAAAAATGTGGAGAGGTTAACAATGATCAAGATGAATCAGCACTTCATACCACCAGATTACAAAATATTTGAATGCACGCAGGAAGAAGAGGACACCGACTTAGGTGACAGAATTTCTTCTCTGTTAGCTGACCTACTCCAGTCTCAATTCACAGAGTTTGAGGACGAGCTCTACTTCCCTCACACCGAGGCCTGAAAATGACTTCCTTTTTTTTCGTCCTTATTCACTTTTATTCCTGTGTGTCTTTCTTTGTTTTGTAACTTTTACCACAACAAAACACTAATCACCTAATCATAACAAGTCCATCAGCAGCACGGTCTTCATCTTATTTCCTTATTGATTTGAAGGTGCTGCTGTTTGCATTCCTGAGGTTCACAAGTTCACAACTCAGTCATGCTCCTCTATCTTCCTCCTCCAGACTCCCGCTATCCATTTCCTCAAGGCAGATGGCTGGATTACGCAGAATCAAGAAACTTTGGCTCCGTAGACGAGTCCCGGCAAGTGTGACTGGAATTACTGACTACATGCTGATTGCTGACAGTTACTTCTGAAATTGACAGGAGAGGCTGCCCTGTGGGCCTTCACTTTCAGAACAAGATGCGGACAAAAAGTGGAACAGGTAATGAATAATGAGAAGATGGCATGCAGTGGACAGCAATGGCTGTCTGGCTCTGATGAAAGCAATTGCTGTTTGTTTGATGTGCATGAAATGAATCATATGTCTTTTGTTATTATTTAATCTTTTACACACTAAATGTAACTCAGGTCTACTCTGTTTTTTTTACCTTGTTTAATTCAAATTGTACTTCAACTGCAGGGGCCACAATGTTGCATTTTCCAATATGCAAAATGTCCTTGGACTCACTGTTTGCCAATATACCATGATGATGATGAGTGTTGATGATCAAAGTTAAATAATATATCTTTTTTCTTTACAGTCACTCACTGGGATGGATGGATCATCATTGTTGGTTTACGGAAGAACTATGGCTAATTTGTAAGTGGCAAACAGGTAAACCAGTCAACAACAACTACCACAGCATAACCACATGTCTGTCTAGTTGTGGTATGGAGTGGTCGAGCCAGTGTAGTGTTGTTATGCCAGAGTCCAGACAGCAGTTCATGTACAATTGCGGCTATGTGGCTTGCTGCGAATCCCTGACATAATATCGAGGGATATAATATCGACTACCAAAAATATCGGCGAAAAAATATCGACAGACAGAATATCGACTTTGTATCTACAAACAGGTAAGTACAAAAATATCGAGTAAAAAATATTGTTTATAAAAATATACAGCCTGATTCATGAAAAACGGGATTTGCGATTCTCAAATAGCAAAAAATTGCGAATCGCTATTGAGAAATCGCAAATCGGAATTCATGATGTATAGCGATAATAAAATGCGATTCGCACGCGGCCACAAAATCCGTTTGCGAATATAGAAAATCGCAGAATAATCGCTATTTCCGGCCACATCCGTGTCGGGATTGCGATATCGCAAATAGCGATATCGCTAATTGCGAGATCGCTAATTGCGAGATCGCAAAATCGCGAGATCGGGAAAACGGGAAGTCGCATTTCGAGCACAGTGATGACATCACAACCAGGAAGCAGCCAGTTCCCACCCCCATTCACCACAGTGAGGCAGACCTCGAGTGAGCAAGTGGGAGAGCTCCTGCTATTCTACTGTTGATTCCTACTCTGCAACAACATTGCTGCCATGTCGGAGGAACCTGTTCCTGGCCCCAGCAACACCACAGGGCGGAAGAGGAAGCTGAAATTTTCAGAACAGGAGCTGGAGCATTTGATCGAAGGGGTGGTGGCCAACCACTCCAAACTGTTTGGCAAAGACTCCAGGAGGGTCCCGGAGCAGGAAAAAAGGAGGATCTGGCAGGGAATAGCCTCCACCGTCAACTCCGTGGGTGTGGCCGATAGGTCACTCGACGAACTTAAAAAAAGATGGTACGACCTCCGAGGTCGTGCCAAAGAGAAGGTGGCGGAGCGCCTTGGAGAGGCATCGGGCACTGGAGGGGGAGGACCTACAGTCCCTCCAAACACAGCCTTGGAGGACCAAGTGGAAGATACCCTTGAGAGGGAGGCGTGCATTGGATTCACACGTCTGGACTCATTCCGCCCCATCCAAGACACCCAAGGTAAGTGGCATGCGACTGCGACCCTGTCCCCTATGAATGTCCATGACCATATAGGCTCCCATAATGTTCCATAGTCATGCCATTGTTGCACATCAGGGAATGCCCTGAAGCATTGTGGGACATGTAGTGTGGCCACAATGTAGTAGTACCACAATGCAGCCAGACAGGTTCCAAAGTACGCAAAGCCACAGCCAGTCAGGGAATGTCACCCAGCATGCATGTAGCAACTGCACGTCTGATAGATACATGCAACTAATGATCGTCCACTTACCCTCACAGGTGCGCTGAAAGCAGCGACAGCGAAAGGCTGCTAACAGATGAGGAGGCCCAGGAGGAGGAGGA
Source organism: Lissotriton vulgaris (assembly GCF_964263255.1). Taxonomy (NCBI): domain Eukaryota; kingdom Metazoa; phylum Chordata; class Amphibia; order Caudata; family Salamandridae; genus Lissotriton; species Lissotriton vulgaris. The sequence continues at coordinate 1,407,000,772 of NC_141693.1, read as the reverse complement.
GGTGCCACCACAAACACAGGCACCAGCCCCTGCCGCAGCAACAACACCAGCAGCCAGGTCCACTAGCAGTGTGCCCCCTGCGTCTGGCGCACCAACTACAGCCGCAGCCAGGCCCGCGACTAGTGTGCCCCCTGCGTCTGGCGCACCAACTACAGCCGCAGCCAGGCCCACGACTAGTGTGCCTCCAGTCCCTGCCGCACCAGCAACGCCTGCTGTGACACCACCAGCAGCTGGTGCTACTACATCTGGGCCCGCAACAGCGGCAACACAGCGGCCAGCCACTGTGTCAGGCCAGCAGAGCAGGCTTGGCAGGTCTCGCCAGCACACCAATGCAGCAATCAGCAGGAGGGGCAATGGACAGGGGCAGGCACGAATGAGCGTCGAAAGACGCATGTTGCATATCCATCAGCGCCAGGCACGGCAGCAAGGTGCCATACAGCTCCAGCTGTACAAGATTGGGCGCAATGTGGCCGGAGTGGGTGACCGCATGGACCGCATGACGGCGGCCATGGCAGGTGTGGGGGACCGCATGGACAACATGACTGCAGCCATGGCAGGTGTGGGGGAGGGAATGGCCCGCATGACTGCAGCCATGGAGGCCAACACTGCAGCGATGACAACTCAGCGCAACGCAGCACGCCGGCGTCACCATCAGCTTATGAGCCGGCTGGCCGCCTACAGCAGGTCCAATTATGTTGCAGCCAATGCAACATCACAGTTGTCGCGGCGGTCCCTTGCACAGCAGCACCAACTCATCCAGTGCTGTGAGGATATGACCAGGGTCCTGGAGCACCTGACCACGGCGGTGACAGCACTACACCCTCCTGCTCTACCTGCCACTGTTGGGGGTGATGATGTCAGTGAGGGGACATCGAGCATGAGCAGCCACTCTGCCTCACAAGTCGCGCCACTCAGGCGCAGCACCAGGCCCACGGCAGGTACAGGTGCCCCGGAAGAGGATGAGCCTCAGAGGCGCTTGGGTGGAACGCGCAGGAGGCGCAATTGACTACATATGACTATTACAGGCACAGGCTGCGTATAAGCCTGCCCTGTCCTTTGACACAGCAGTATGCAGTAATACTGTTAGTAAAGAAGAAAGTTGAAATGGTACCATTATTGTGATTGAAACAATGATATTTATTTTTGCAGCACACATTAGCGTTGTGTCATTATTACATTTTGCATGCATTTGTGATTTGTGGGGTGAGGGAAGAGGGTGCACTAGAAACTGTTCACTGTGATGTGGTTGCGACGTCTGTGGCCTTCAGCTGGGTTCTCCCCACGTGCATGGCGCGCATGTGCAGGTGGCCGTTTGTCCCCTTCAGATTCACTGCCAGAGATGTCGACAGGTTTCCGGCGCTTGGTTGCAACGTTATGTAGTATTGCGCAGACAGCCACAATGCGGCAGCACACTGCAGGACTGTAATACATGGCCCCACCTGTCTTGTGCAGTATGCGGAACCTGCTCTTGAGCAGCCCAAATGTCCTTTCTATGCAATTCCTTGTCCGTATGTGTGCAAGATTGTAGCGCCGTTGCTGAGGTGTAGCACGGTTGAGGTATGGGGTGAGGAGGTATTCACGGAGGGCATAGCCACTGTCACCTGAATGAGAGGAGCAGAGGGTGATTGCCTGTGCTGCGCTGCTACCTAATAGCAATGTGACATTGTCGACAAAGTGTACTTAGCAAGTAGGTGTCCTTCCCCAAAGTCTCCCCTGGCCAGTCGTGTGTGGAGGCCACTGTGCCGGAATATGAAGGAGTCATAGCTACTCCCTGGGTACTGGGCCACAATGTCAGTGATGTATGTCTTAGCATTGCAGACCATCTGTATGTTGAGGGAGTGGTAGGACTTGCGATTGCGGAACATATACTCCGTGGCAGCTGGTGGGCAGATGGCGATGTGGGTACAGTCGATGCATCCGAGTACATGTGGAAAATGGGCTACATTGTAGAATTGTAGCTTGGTCAAGTCCAAATCCTGTTGGCTGGTGGTAAATGTGATGTGATGGTGTAGCTGGGTGAGCATAGCGTCAACAAAAGTCTGGAGGCAGCGTGACAAAAGGTTGGGCTGGGATATCCCCCCAGCAGCCGCTACTATCCCCTGGAAGCTCCCGGAGGCCAGGAGGTGCAGGCTACACAATACCTGCACATGTGTAGGCACCGCATTGGTACGCCTTGTTGGGTGCTGCATCAGGGGGACAAGGTCCTGTATTAGCTGCATTATCATTTCCCCATTCAGCCTGTATTTTGCATATATCTGCTCTCTGGTTTGGCCCAGCAAGGTGACCCGCTGGCGGAAAATCCTGTCCTGGATCCTGCGTCTCCTCCGTGCTGCTCGCTGTAGCCTTCGACGCCTGACCACCATGTACATTCCTGGCATTTTGGAACTCCTAATGCTGCTGCTGATTGTCCTTATGTGTGATTGGTCAGGCCTGAACCTGTTACTGATTGGCCAACGGTTTTTTAAAAGAAAATTTTTGATGGCTTTTATGGTTACCACCTGCTTCGAGTTGTCCTTAATTTGCGCCGCGCAAACTGCGATTTTTGGGTTTTTCACTATTTGCGATTTTTCATGAATGCCGATTGCGATAGTATTGTGAATTTGCTATTTAATTCGCAGAATCCGTGGATTGTCGCATTTTCCGATTCGCTAATGCTCTCCTACCAGGATTCTGCGATTTTAATTGCGGAATCGCAATTATGGGTTTGCGAATTAGCTATTTTCATGTTGAATCCCGATTACGGATATTGCGCCCTCAATTGCATTTTCGCAGCGATTGCGGGCGCAATTTTGCTTCATGAATCAGGCGGATAGTTTGTAAAAATATCGACTTTATTAAAACAATGTTAAATTAAATTAATATTAACAATTATTTACTAAAATATACTTACAAATACTTAAATTACCTTATAATAATTAAATAATTAATTAAAGTTATAAAAAAAAATTGCAATCATATTTGTTAAAACATATATATACAGTAACGTAATATAATTAAAAAATATCCAATACTAGTACCGTAGGATAGCGGAAGTGTAAAATTACTATTCCCACTCCAGAGAGCGCAACATTACATAAGGCGTTGGATAGCGTAAAGGTAAAAACTTACTATTCCCACTCCAGAGAGTGCAACAGTAGGGAAAGGGTTGGATAGCTTAGGGGTAAAAATTATTATTCCCACTCCAGAGAGTGCAACAGTAGGGAAAGCGTTGGATAGCGGAGGGGTAAACATTACTATTCCCACTCCAGTGAGTGCAACAGTAGGGAAAGTAGATACTTCATATATTATTTAAAAAAATATATATATATATATTAATATCTATAAAAAAGTAATAAAAAGTAATTACCAATTTAATTAATTACAAATACTAATTTAATTTATTCATTACAATTAGTTATCTATTAATACTAATTAATTACAAATTAACAATTAATTAATTAGTAATTAAAAAGTTTCTTAACAATAAAAATCTAATAAATACCCAAAAGAAATTAGTATATGTAATTAGTTATAATTAAATTAGTTCCCACCCTATTCCCCTATAAACACACAACCCACTACAGAAAATAAATTAGTAACATTAACATAATTATCAATTAATCAATTTAATAAAATAAATTCTCAGTTAAATTTAATTAATTACCAAATACCAATTATTTAACAATTAATTATAAATAAATACCACTACATAAATTAACATATTTAATTAATTATGATTAAATTACTTCCCACCCTATTCCCCTACAAACCCACAACCCGCTACAGAAATTAAATTAGTTAAATTAACATAATTATCAATAAATCAATTAAATAAAATTAATTGGCAATTAAAATTTAATTAATTACCAAATAAAAATTATTTAACAATTAATTGTAAATAAATAACACTACATAAATTAACATATTTAATTAATTATAATTACATTACTTCCCACCCTACTCTCCTATAAACCCACAACCCGCTACAGAAATTAAATTAGTTAAATTAACATAATTATCAATTAATCAATTAAATAAAATTAATTGGCAATTAAAATGTAATTAATTACAAAATAAAAATTAATTAACAATTTATTATAAACAAATACCAATAAATAAATTTACATATTTAATTAATTTTAATTAAATTACTTCCCACCCTATTCCCCTATAAACCCACAATCCGCTACAGAATTAAATTACGGAAAATTTAAATAACATTAAATTCATTATTTAAATTACATTATAACATAAATAAACACTTTTAAGACATAAAATACACTATAATAAATTCGATATTATTAAATGTTCGATATTTTTATTAACCTATATTATGTACTTCGATATTTTGACTATCTATATTTTAAAATTCGATATTACATTACTTACCTTCAAAACGATATTTTTTATGTCTATATTCTGTCCATTCGATATTATGTCCAGCCTATATGTTATTCTCGATATTATGTCCATTCGATATTTTGTAGTCGATATTTTGTCTGTTTACCGCTTGCTACATACAATTAGATATGCTTTGTCTGTCTGTGTCAAAGAGGTATGGTACATCAGGTTGCTTCACTCAGTGACAATTAGATATGCTTGACCGTCTGCATGGCCCTGGCCTGCTGTGTGCTATTTATTATCCTTGAAAAGGAGACTCAGAGTACGCACTTTAGAAATGATGCTTGTATGTAATACTGTGGCCTCTGAAACTGAAAGTGTTATTTTTGCACTACATAGCGGCCCACATGCATCATTGTTACATTTTGCACTTCCTAATTTGCGAAAAATAAGGAATCGCAAATTAAGAAGTGCAAAATGCTATGCATCATTGTTTTCGGTATTCATTTGGGATTCGGTAAAAATCGCAATTTTTACCGAATCCCAAATGAATACCGAATTCTTAAGTGCATTTTCGCAATTCCTATTGCTTCCTATGGGCCAAAAGGCCCATAGGAGTCAATGGGAAGGCATTAGCAAATTGCGAGTGGCACTTTGAAAATTTCATGGGTGCAGGGGGGGGTCCAAAGGACCCCCCCATGCACCCCTGAAATGTATTTTTCGCATCATGTTTCACACACACATGTCCTAAGGACATGTGTGTGTGAAACATGAATGTAGAAAAAAAAACATTTGCAGCATTTTAAACACTTTTTCCAAATTTACCGAGTGGTTCAACCACTCGGTAAATTTGGCACCCTAATTGCGACTTTGCACTTGTGAAAGTAATGATGCATTGCTTTTAAGAAATCGCACATCTGCGACTTCTTAAAAGCACCCGCAATTTTAGAACTCGCAACAATGTTACGAATTCTAAAATTGCTTCATGCATCCCAAAAAGCACTTTTGCATTCGCAAACGGCCGATTTTAAGTAATCGCACCGTTTGCGACTACAAAAATGCTTGATGCATGTGGGCCAGCGTACCTTATATTTTTTTCTCTGTGGTGTTTTAATATCACTTCCTGTTTTTCCATCAACAATTACAGGCCGGCTTTTACCCTGTGCAGTGGGAAAAATGATTAACTCAGGTTTACCATTAGCGATCCACAATTCCGCATTCGCCAGGCAGGCAGTGGACAGTGTGTCTGGTCACCAAGTTTGATCGACGGAGCGTCAGATGGAATGGAGGAGTACCGCGAATAAGAGGAATGGCTGGATGCATGCAAATTCCCAAATTCAACAGGACAACCACAACATACAGTTACAGTATCCTCTTCACTTCTCCTTATCTTTTAAACAATGTTATTGTTGTGAAATTCTATGAGTTTGACTCTGTGCATTTGTTTGCTTTCTGCTTCAAATTCATCCTTCCAGCCATCCTATACATTTTTCTTTGCTATTTTTTAAACTAATTTAATGTACTAAGTGTTTATTGTCCCTGAGGGCAGATAGGCAAGTGAAATTACGGCAGCCCTGTACTGTCACATTGTTTCTTCAAAGTTAGTAAGTTGTAGAAAGTACTACTTAGTGTTCAGTAACCTAACCATCCATTTAGCAAACAACTTCATGCATGCAGTAGTGCATGCACTTCTTTTATGTCCCTTAAAAGATGTATGGATATCTTCGTATCCAAAGATTTGTTTATCTTCATTTGTTGTTAGTCTATGTGGTTTTTTTTCCTCACTCGATTAAACTTTCCCAAAAACTGCCATTCCAATCTAATTTTCAAACCCTAAACCTCTTCCCCCGGGCTGTGTGGTTCTCATTGAGGTGTGACTGAATGACAACAATAATTCCACACACATGCCTAGGAGGATAAGGTCAAAGCAACAGAAAAATAATTCAAATCAAAATTTCATGTGCGCCATCGTGCATTGATCATCTTCCTACACGTGACAAATCGAATGCTTAATGCTTACACTGCTGTGTCCTTTGCCTTCAGTACTATTTCTTATAGTAGCCATACTCCACACAACTAGTACTTATATTTTGAATACTTTAGCACTGCTTAGGCTACAATTTATGTCACTGTTCTCTACCGTACTATCTATCATACTGTTCTAATGCTACGCTCAGGCCACTCAATATTTCATTTTTTCATATGCTGCTACTGCCAGTGTGTACCACTACTACTACCAGCACAACTCTGACATTTCATCCGTCCAGGATTCCATACCCAACCTTAATCGTCATTTGCCATGCAGCCAGCCCTGTACCTAGCCCTATTCTCAAACACGAATCACAGGTAAGATAAGCATTTTGGGGAGGTAGAATAATGGGCTAGGACTAGGAGGAGAGGAGAGACTGACAGTAGTACTAGTATAGTACTAGTAGGGCAATTGAACTCACTAACTCTGTTAGTGGCACTTTTGTACATTTTTGGACGTTTGGATAATTCATGCTGGTAAGTTTGAGGAAACCAAACGTACACAGTAACCCCCGCCCATCACCACAAAAAATAATATGAACGCGTATACTATGTTTAAGTATGTAAAATAAATATATATATTTTCCCTAACAAAAATAAACTATTCAAAAGACCCAACTCACTCCCCTCCCTAAACCCAACCAATGTCCAAATGTCCTTCAAAACTCCCTTTGAATCCCCAACGCCCAATTCCCACCCCCCAACAGTCTTTAAAAAAGGGACAAGGGACAGTCACTTCTTCCGGCGGTGCCCTGTGGACAGGTGGTCTCGCATCTCAGTACGGAGGTCCCGGAGCTGGCGCTGGAGCTTCTCTACCACGCGCTCCAGGGAGTCCACTCTCCTGCAGAGGCGGCGCTGATGTGCCATCCAGGCTCTGGGGGGGGGGGGCAGCTGGTGTTTTACTTGCTGCTGCGCGGCAGTGGCGGGAGGCTGTCTGACCACGGCGCTGTACAACTGGAGGCTGCTGGATGATGGCCGGAGGGCACTGGAGGAGGATGCAGTCGTTGCTGCCTCATCCTCCTGCTCCCGAGCCCACAGCCGCTGATATTCAGCACAAATGGCCTCCAGCTTCCGGGCCCCGGCCTGGGCAGCCATCTCCTTCCTGGTGAGCTTTTGTGGAGCATCTATATGAAGAAAGAAAGAACAATACTGTAACCAATACTCTTTAATATTAACACAAAATAATTCAACAGAAAGTTGTCTCACAGTAACACTAGCAACTTGCAAGCACAGTATAACATTTTGGCATGTATCTTTCCGCCTTCTTTGTAGGCCTGTAACATTGGTGGGAGTTTCAGAAATTCTACTAGCAGCACTATGGACTCACTACATAGTCAGAGAGTCAGAGAGTACACCAGTCTTCTTTTTTCTCTTAGTTTGCGAAAGAAACTACTTGTACGTGAACTTGTGGTAGCCCGCATAATGCCAGCTCACTCAGCTTGCACCCAAGAAAAACAGACACAAGTCATGATGACGCAGACACGCATTACTTTAAGCAGTACATGCAGGTGGGGATAGGGAAGCTCTTACTCTTCTATAGGGGTGGCACTGGCCATACTAGGCTCGATTCCGATCCGGTAAAAAAATCCACCGTACGATTCGTATTCGTAGCCCTTTCCGTACGAATCGTACCCGTCTGTCCGAGTCGCGTAGTACGATCCGCATTCCGTGAATCCGTCCGAATCGTCGCGATCCGTACGTATTGCAAGGCTGAGACTGTGAACCGTACGACTCGTACACACGCCGTACGACCCGACGAGTACGATCCGGACCGGGGAATCAGGACGCGATTCGTACAGTCCACGTCAGGTAAGGGTGATTCGTACAGAAAAGCGCACAATTACATACACCCCGTACAGCGCGTACCCCCCCATGATTGCAGGGGTACGGCACGTACCCCTGCGATCATGGGGTGTACGAGCCATACCCCCATTGTACGATTGGTGTACGATCGGTGTACGAGCCGTACCCCATGTACGATCGGTGTACGTACATGAGGTACGGCTCGTACACTGATCGTACAATGGGGGTATGGCTCGTACACCGATCGTACATGGGGTACGGCTCGTACACCGATCGTACAATGGGGGTACGGCTCGTACACCCCATGATCGCAGGGTACGGTGCGTACCCCTGCGAACATGGGGGTACGCACCGTACCCGGGGGGGGCGTTCCTTACCAGTTTCGGCACGAACTCTGCTTTTACGGCTGTTTTCAGCTCCCGTAGAAAAAGGGTCGTACGGTGCGTACCCGACACGTATCGTACTTGCTGGGTCATAAAAACCAGCCGGGAACCGTACAGATATCGCGTACAGCAGGTTCCGAGGGAGAATCGTACGGAGATTAGAGTCGTACGGTGTCTTGTACGACTCGTACGGAGTACGGCTCCTGGTACGAATTGTACTCCGTCGAACGTACGGGGGACGTTGCAGGGTACGATTCGTACGGGAAAAACGCCTAGGTTACATCAAGGGCTACTGCTCAATGTAATTTATATTTTGCACTTCCCCCCCGGGCCTTGACTACTACAAAAAGAAAATGAAGATTATTCATTTCTGATCATTTATCCGGGCGATCACAAGATCTTTGCTTATATGATGGATGACTTTAGGTGCTTTGTTTTGATAGATTGAGTGAACAACAGCGGTAGTCCACCCATGACACAGCTGAAAGAAAATTATTAACATAGGAAGTGAGTGTGGTACCCATAATTGCCGGAGGAAGGTACTTGACTTGATATAATGTCAACTATACAATACATACACAATATATGCTGTGCTTGCAAAGTAAACTACTGTACTATTAGTCAAGGGAGTATTTCTGAACAATCACAACTTCTAGTATTTGGATTTCCTCTGCTTTGCTACTTTGGCATGGACATGCTGTTCAAAGTAACACTCTTCATCCACTGAGCGTCTGCTCTACATACACCTCTGCCATCTATGAGGAAGAAGATACCATCCAGGCTTCCAAAGTAAATGTCTATTATTATTCTTAATTTCTCAACTGTACCAACTTTACTTTTTCTAAACAACCAACTAACACCCTGTTCATTTTATTTGGTAAATCACCGTTTTGAGTTGCATTTGAGTTTCACCCAAATGATATATTGCTATGCACACCACACATGCATTTTCTGATTCACCCACACAGGCAGTCATCTTTTCTTTTTCCTCCAACCATCCTTGCTTCAAGCAGCCATGCATGTGATTCCTTCCTATCAGCCACCTCTGCCTGCATTCAAAAGCACGTATCATTCTTTACAGTCATAAATGTTACGACTCGCTCGTCCTTCCTTTCACGCTTCTTTCACTTTTCGTTCATCACATCCCTCAAGTTCATCTGATATGACTTGGCTTCATGATAAAAGTTTCCCAGCTGAGTTGAAGTCAAATAGAGGGGGCCATTGCTTACTCGAGAACTACCGCCTCTAATGCTATTGCTAAGTCAAGGGTGACTGTCTTATCAGTGATTGGCAAAAATGTTGTTCTAAATTAGTAACTGTTCCTAACAGTACAGTGTACTTGTACTAGTGTACTGTCTACTGTACAGTACATCATACACTCCTTTGCGAGCCTACTCTAAAATGTCAATAAGTAAGGAGTATAATAATTTACTACCATCTGCCGCTACTGAGCCATCCCCAACAGCTCCTCCTGGTGGCACTTGTGGCGCCGCCGCATCACCCCCTGGAGTGGACGCCTCCATGCTGCTGGCCCCAGCACTGGTGGTGGTGGTCGTATGTGCCACATCCGATGTTGTGATGCATAGAAAAAACATGTCATATTTTTACATGCCATACACCACCCCCTATTTCATCTCGTAATGGAAGAAATTGTTAATACATAACCAATTTTTAATTATTGGGAATTAAAAAAGTGACGGTTTTCGGGAGGGTGTCAACCTTTCATATACTTAGCCATTACATGCTACAATTTTTGGCACAACTGATGAATGCTTGCTTTTTAATGTGCACCATTTTTCTAATTACAGACAGAAGATTCCATTGCCCTTCTGCCAACAAGAGCTTTTCAATTCACCACCTACTCCTCATCACCACCAGTACTTGACGTTCAAACAAGGTGAGGGCTCCGGCACAGTTATTCTAATAATTGGATGTGTTAAGTTGAAGTATATTGATTCTAGGGAAGGGTGTTTAAACTTTAACGTCATCTATCACCACTGCTCACTCGGAAAATCGCGCTATTAAAAATAAAGAACTTGTTTTTTTATTTCTTATTTGAAAATAAAACTTTAAAACTAAAAAACACTGTGCGGTTTTTGTTCACGAGTCAGTGAGCGGAAGGGTTTGCACTTCTGCACTTTGCAGGCATACTTCCGTGACTCCGATAGTTCGGGACTCGGCGGTAGTCTTCTTCTGTTCTTCTGGGTCGTATATTCATTGGTCAGACACACTAGATAGTCGGTCAGGGGATTGGGGGTTCAACCTCTGTTTGGACTGAGGATGGTGGGAAGTCAAACTGCACCTATCATCAACAATGTCCTATTTCTCTTTTCCATACTTCTGTATGTGCAGAACAGCCCCTGAAACACTAGCGGTATGGAATGTGCTCCTATCAAATCAAAAAAGCCAACTACTAGTTAATTTTGGGTGGACACATTGACATTTTGTTGTTGGAAATTGTCAAAGCACTTACATTAAGAAGACTTGAATAGACAGCAAGGGCAACCCAGAGGACTGCACTCAGTGCCTAGAGCTCTTGCTGGATCAGAGTTTTCTTTAACACCGTTTGCCGACTGGGCAAGCTTAGCTACCTACACAGACCGAATCATAATAATAGTAAATAGAAATAGCACAGAGAGTGATAGTAGAGGCAGGATAAGAATGTAGAAACAGTCTACAAGAAGATCAAAGACTATTTTGTAAAAAATAGAATTAGGAAACAGTTTGGCATGAATAGGTGCTGTACAAGTTAGGGAACTATAATTATTTATATTATCATTACAACAGAACAGCTTACTGGGGCCAGCAGAAGAGAGCTCGGAGGACCGATCCTGCCCACCTTGTTCCTCCAGCGTCGCTGTCGTCCTCTTACCCCTGGGAGTTGCTGATGGTCATGAAATAAACACAAACATGGATGATTTTTTTTTTTTTAATATTTGATTTCTTTGACCACAATCTAAAATTATCTCGGATAAACAAATTACCAACAATTGCACTACATGTATTGACCTATCTGATGTGGTCAACTAGGAGGATAGTACAGTATTGCTGGATTCCCAGACCGTCTACTTGGAAAGTTATGTAAATCACTAACTAAACCAACAACCAAAAAGTTCTACTATGACTGCCAGCACTCAGCAGCACGCGACATGACAGACACAGTCCGTCATCATGATTGCAGACCACTAAAAAATGTCCTACTACTAATAGCAAGTCATAATATATTCAACCTATCAATCCACCACTATCTCTTCTTCTTAGTGCCAGCAGGAGTACAAAGGAAGAACTAGACTTGAGTCTCTAGTCTCTCTAGCATTACACAGTTCTGTAAAGTACTACACTCATACATAATCAGGCCAAATGAGCACAAAGTTGCAAAGAAGTAAGCATAGTAGCAACGCACTGAGCAGGCGAGCACCTGCAATCACAGAAGCTATAAACATGAATTTACCTGCAATGTAATCGAATCAGCAGTATTCTTGCTCTTCGGGAAAAACATATATTAGCAATATAATAACACAGAGCAGAAGAAAACAAAGTAGTTATGAAATAGCTACTCACCAAGCCCAGGGATCTCCATGCCTAGCAGGTCGAGCAGGTCCTGCTCCCATTCAAGGAGGTCCGCCCACAGGTGCGTTGCCTGATGGTAGGCGCGCCGGACTTCCGACTCCCTAAACATGGCCCGGCACACCTTATCCCAGAGCTGGCGACGCTCCTGGAGGCCATACCCTGCACCGGGCCTGCCACCTGCTGCGACGGTCTTCGGGAGGCAGTGCTGAACATAAAAAATAAGTGCGGCCACCTCCACCACGCTGAAAATCTCCAGGGCCAATACATCCTCCCCCCTTAATTGCCCGCAAGGGAGCCGGGTACGGGGTGCGGGACCCCTCCTCTTGTTCTTCCCAGCTCCCTTTGTTATGGTCCTGAACAGGAATGGAAATAAATAGGAAAGAGAATAGGGAAATAAAAGAAAAGAGTTTCAAAAAGTAGTTTTAAAGTAACCAAAAGTAGAAAAAAACAAAATATAGATGTAGAAAAAGAGAGGGATAGATAATGAGTAAAAAAGATCAAAAAAAAGTTCAAAGAAACATTTGCAAAAATTAAAGCAGGGTAGAAAAAGCATGGCCAGAAATATAGCAATGAATGAAAAACAAGATGGCCACGCCCATTGGGACCGCGTGGGTAAGTTTGCGTGATATTTCCCCCGCGAGCACGCAAAAACGGACGCAATTGAGCCCAGGACGTAGGAAATGCCCAACGCGAGCATTCAACTAGCGCCCAGAAACAGAAATATGCAAAGCGAACACTGAAAACAAGATGGCCGCGCCCATGTATGACAGCATGGGTAACTTCGCGGTCGGTGTGCTGAAAAAAACCCGCAAACACGCAAAGCGCCCCGCGAACACGCAAAAATTAAAAAATCCACAAATTCGCACAAATTTGCAGATTTTCCGCATACTTAATCTCAAGGATACCGCTCATGTAATTTCTTTGTTTGAGGGGCAGGGCTTCGACAGGGTGACCCAGTTCTGGGTCACACTGGATATCAAATCCCTACATACGAACATTCCACAGGATGACACCATACAGGTGATCTCCAACATCTTGGAAAACGAAGATTTGAATGGAGGCAATAAGAGTTTTATTATTGATTGTATTAAAATGGTATTAAAAAACAGCATCTTCCTGTTTAAAGATAAGCTATACCTCCAGGTCAAGGGGACCAGCATGGGGGCCACTTGTGCCCCCAGTATGGCATGTTTATATGTGGGTAATTTTGAAGACCGCCACATTTTTAATGAGATGGCACCCTATTTAGAAAATATTTCTTGCTGGCACCGCTACATAGATAATATTATCTTCGTGTGGAGCGGTGTCAGCAACTAACTCATGGACTTCTTGGAGTGGTTGAATTTGGGGGATCCCAATTTAAAATTCACGACCCACGTGAGCAATACCTCCGTGGAGTTTCTGGCTATTGTGATTAAAGTCACAGATAAAGAATTAGAAGTCGAAATGTATGTTAAACCTACAGATAAAAATACACTTCTCTAATATTCCAGTAATCACCCGTGCTCCCAAAAGGACAATATACCCTTTGGTGAGTTTTTAAGACTGCACAGAAATTGTACATCATTGACAGATTTTTATCAACATGCAGAAGGCCTAAAAAGTCAATTAAAAGCAAGAGGCTATCCGAACAAACTTATCAAGAACTCGCTCAAAAGAGCGAGATTCTATGATAGAGGGAGCCTTCTGAACCCCAATAAAGAGAAAAAGAATGTAGCAATGGGGAGGGTAGTTTTTGTGACCCATTACTCCCATATCAGCAATCAGATCAAAAATATAGTGAATAGAAACTGGAAGATTCTAAATCATAACAATACAGTCAAACTAGAAAAAACATTGCTTTCCTTTCGGCGCAACAAAACAATTGGAAACGCATTAGTTAAAGCTTACAAAACATCAGAGCCAAAAAAAATCACATTAAACGGAGAAATAGCCACAGGAAACAATAAATGTGGCACATGTTCACTGTGCTCACAATGTATAGTCAGCGAAAGTATAACATTCGCTGGCAAAAATCTCACTCCAACAACACTGAACAATTGCCGCAGCAAAAATGTGGTGTATCTCCTTATTTGTTACTGCTCCCAGGGATATGTTATCCATGTTGCTGAGCGAGTAAGGCTGCCGTCCTCTGTTGTTGCCTAGTCTTGCCTTGCCACTGCCGCTGCTTGCCAGACCTGGATAATCGAGCGCCGAACGCCGCCGAACGCCGCCGAACGCCGCACAGAGCCGCACAGAGCCACAGAGCTCCGCCGTGTGCACCGACCAGCAAAGGACCGCGGAGCAAAGAAGCCAACCACAATCGGTTGCGGACCCACCGAGATCCGCTCCACCCCCCCCGGCCACGCGGAAGAGAAGCGTGTGGTGTGGGGCCGATAGGGCGGTCAGAAGCCGGTAGGGAGGGGGCCGGTAAACAAACGTCCGCGAAAACCAGAGAAACGCGGTGTGCGCGTTTGCCGGCTCGGAAGCCATCAGTGACTTGCTAGCAAATCCCTCTAATCCCCCGCCCACGTGGAGGCAAGACAGAGGGGGCCCCTGCACAGCGCTGCCAGCAAGCAGCACACGAACAGTGATCCAGGAGCAGGAGGGGCAGGCTGCATTGGGAAAATACGATTTTGGACTAATGGACTCCAGGATCAGCCAGTAATAGTGACCAAAGGCTCAAATACCTGTTGCACCTGAATAAGCAAGGAGCCAAGATCTGAAAGGTGAGCCTAGAGTCCTGGACGCAGAACCCACATAGCACAAGGAGTGCAAGTACTGGAAAAAGACAGGAGAGTCACCGGAGGAGAAGAAAACAAGCGCGGCAAGGCTGGCAGGCAGTCAAAAGGCACAACAGAGGTAAGTGAAAGGTTTTAAGTATAACAAAGTAATATTAAATATAAAAAGAGAAATTAACAACAGCAGTACTACAATTTAAGTAATTAAAGAGATGGCACCGAAAAGAGGGCAAAAGTTGCGCTCAGAGGATGGTACAGAGAAGAGTAAACAATTGGAGGGCTCAATATCACTGGAAGAGAGCCAAGAAAGCCAGGCTTCCATTATGGACAATAGTAAGGGGCGGCGCAAGAAAAGAAAAGTTAAAAGAGCAAACAAAAATGCCCAACAGGCTAAAAGGGGCTGTGCCCCAAAAACCTCCAAGCAGAAAGACAACATGTCAGCATCCAAATATATAAAGGACTTCGTAGGGAAACACTACAAACCTACGGAACCAGCATTAAACCCCGAGCAAGAGGGAGATATGGAGGTAGATGGCTCGAAGGGCGGTGAAAAGACAGGGGCAGCTGTCACGACCCAGATAAGCAAAGCCATGGAAGAACTCCCTGAAGAAGAATTTCCAAACAGAGAGGAAGGAAGGGATGACCCCACATTGATAAACCTAACGCTCTTGAGTCAAAATCTCCACATATCAGCCCCTCGTCTTTCATCATCCCCAAAAATGTTCTTGTCACAATCATTGGGAATTGAAAAAACAAGGGGGAATGAAAGCTAGAGCCAGAGCTATGTCTGGGGGGGAGCACCAGACCAACAGCTGCAGCAACAAAAGACCCCTAACCCCCAACCACAGCGAGAAAGCATAAGAACCAGTCGGCATACAAACTCAGAAAGAAGTATTGCACAGGATTTGAACCTTTCTGTAATGCCTACAACATCATTGGTGGATCTAATATTGATGTTACAAAAGATACTACAAGGAATCTTAGAAGTAACACTTTCAAATAACGGAGTGATGAAAGCTCAGAAACTGTACCTAAAAAAGATCGAAGAGGAACTAGCCGAGATAAAAAACCAAATGCCAAATATGATGAGGCCAATAAGTACAACATCTCCCTCTGATGGAAATGCAGAGAATGCACCAGCAGAAGCACTTGTGGTAAACCCGGCAGGGACACCTCACCCCACAGAACAATGTATAACAAATGACTCAGTCGAAGCATTAGATAATGTATATATCTCTAGACATCCAATGCTGATAAAAAGGAGAGGGATGTATGCAGCGGCTACCATCAGGAATAGGGTTGGTAAGAAGGGGGCAATAAAGTGAAGAGTAAAGAGAAAAGGGAAGATAACAGAAGGGGATGCACAGCCAGCTCTTAGCCCCGTCATACGTCCCGAATAGACACCTGCAATCGGGGCTAAAACAACAAAGACCCCGATAGTACCAAGTAAAAATGGGAAAAGCAAGGTGATAAAAGTGAAATCCGTAACATCCAATACTGGGAAGCAGAAAGTAAGGATAGCCGCAGAACAATCCAGTAATGGCTGTAGACCTGATAGCACTCTGAGGCAGGCACCATCCGGCGAGGGAAGCAAAGGATGGATGATAGGGAGAACAAAGGCTAGACAGCAAAAATCCGAAAACCCCAAGGAAGTGCAAGTGACAGATAAAAATAAATGGGTATATTTGGATCAGATATGGAAAAAGGGAAAGTCGGGAAAGAAAATGAACGCCCTAAACAGGGCACAGATACTTTCTGCTTTCGCCAAATGCAGTAGCTTGAGTGGGATCAGTACAAATGATCTCCGGCAAATCGGGTTTGTAGAGAACAGAAATGGGAAAGAAATAACAAAAATGTCACTCCACTCAGACCTGGTAAAAAAGGCAATCTTGAAAGCAACAGGCAAGATAAACCAACAGGGAATAAAGATAATCCCAGGGAGACAACATTGATAACACATTCTTAAAACATCATGCAGGCCTAGGGAGGAGGCAAGTGAAACTATACAGAGACAACGAAGGAAACCGTAGATGCCTGAACATTGTAATAGACAACACAGATAATGAGGCCCCCTGGAATATTTGTTCCTAGGTAGTAGCTCAGCAGGGGATGATAACGTGAGCGATATGGAGGAAGAAGTAGAAGAGGGTGGCTTAAGTGAGGTAGAATAGGACGGGGGGTGCCGCAAAGTCTAGGTCTCATAACCTGGAATGTGAATGGGCTAGGCAATGATCTAAAGCGAGAACATATAAAGGAAATAGTAAATAAGGTGGACATTGCCTGCCTGCAAGAGACCTGGACATGCGACGAAACCCCAATCTCTGAGGGATATCTACAGCTGAGTCGTCCGGCCACGAAAAAAAGCTTTGGCCGACCTTCAGGGGGACTGATGATATTGGTTTCAACGAAAATTCTGAGAGAAGTTACACTGATAAAAACAAAATGCAAATGGGTCCAAGCATGCAGAATAGAACTATTGGTAGTGGAAATGAAGTATAAAATGTTGACTGTGTTAAATGTATACATGCAGTGGGATAATAGAGCAGAGTATGAAAATGAGCTGAGGCTTTTTAAGGATGATGTTGATACCATACTAGAAAAATATGCATTGGATATACTGATAATAATGGGGGACTTTAATCATAAATTAGACCCTAAGAAGGCTGACCTCTGGAACAGAGAACTGTTAGAGGTGTATGGCATAAATCCAGCTATCTTCCCAGCAGTAGAGATCTCAAAACTGGAAACTGAACTAGTACATGTTCTGGGAGGTAGGGGATTCCAATGTGTGAATGGCAGATTGAAGTCAGATTGCCCAGCAGGGAAGACCTTTAAATTAGGTTTACAGAAATGCCCAATAGACTACATGTTTTTACAAGCCTGGAATTTCCCCCTAGTGCAAGAATTTAGGATAGAACAAAAAGAGGTCAGTGATTACAACCTATTACATCTGACATTACTTGGGGGAAGTAAACCGATTAGAGATAAAGTGATTGAGTATCCCAAACGGGTGTCGACACGACTGACGGAGGAATATCAGGAAAAATTAAAGGCAATGCAATTGAAGACTGAGTCTGGAAACTTAGAGAATAAAAACTTGGAATGGTTCATAGAAAAGTTGGAAGAAGTGGTTCAGTGCCTAAGAATAGAATTGAAAAGGAACAAACATGCTAGTGTAAAACTGCCCAGCCGAGTAAAATGGTTCTCTGCTGAGTGCCAATCTAAAAAAAGGGAGATACGGGCAGCACAACGAAGGCAAAAAACAGAGCTTCACACATGAGAGACAGGCACATATAAACAATTTGAAAAGAGAATTTAAAAAAATGGCCGACACTGCGAAAAGGATATATAAAGAAAAATGTTGGTTGAACCTGTTAGAAGCAATTGAAGAGAAAAATCTTAGACATTTTAGGAAATTGGTAAAGGCTGCAATTGGCCCGATAGATGGTGAATTAAAATGTGTAGTTAGCGAGGTAGCATGGGAGGAGTATATAAGAAAACTGTACGGGCTAAGAGCTCCCAGAGATCTCGAAGATAATGAAAATTGGCAAGAAATTTCAGAAGATCTCAAAGCTAAGTTTAAAGAAAAACAGGTAGAGCTTACAATAAGAGAACTGAAGTTAACCCGTGCGGCAGGACCTGACAACCTCCCTGCAATAATAATAAAATCGGAAGTAAATTGGTGGGCAAGATTCTTTTCACAGGTGTTTCACTTAATTCTTACTGAAGGCATAATGCCACCTAACTGGAAGGGTGCAATAATTAGGCCAATCCACAAAAAAGGGAATATGGAGGAACCACAGAATTAATGATTGATCAACCTCCTTGATATAGGAGAGAAAGTTTTCACAAAAATTGTATTGAACCAACTTAATGCATGGGTAAAGGAGTTCCACATTGTACCCATAGAACAGGGAGGATTCAGAGAAGGGCACTCCACTATTGATCATGGATTTGCACTATGGGCCATGGCGAAGAAGTCGACGGAACAAAACGGCAAGCTGTGCTGTTGCTTCGTCGATTTCCGAGCCGCATTCGACTCAGTCGATCGGGTCTGTTTATGGGAATCTTTGACAAAGGTAAATATACCCAAAGACCTTTTGACCATAATAAAGGAATTGCATAGAGGAAATTGGGCTCAAGTCATTAAGGATACCGAGGGATCTCTGATGAAAAAAATACCCATTGACAATGGTCTTAGACAGGGTTGTGTTCTGGCCCCACAGCTATTCTCGATTTTTCCGTCAGACCTCCCAGCCTATCTAGAGGTAGAGGGTAGTGCAAGCCCGAGAATGGATGGTAACAAGGTGCCCTGTTTAGTCCATGCAGATGACCTGGTAATAGTGGACCAGACCGAGACAGGCCTCCAAAGAAAGCTTAACGCTTTTAATGTATACTGTGCCAGAAAATTCCTAACAGTTAACCTAGACAAAACAAAAATACTATGCTTTAGGAAAAAGATAAATAGGTTTAACTGGTACCTAGGGGATCTCAAACTAGAGACGGTAAATGAATACCGATACCTGGGTATATGGTTTGATAAGACATTGAACTGGTGTACCCATTTGGATTCACAAAAAGCAAAAGCACACGCTTCAATTTGTGGACTAAAAATGTTCAACAGGGACTATGGAGAAATGTCACATCGACCCATGTTAAGAGCTTTTGAGGCAATGACCCCCCCCCCCAAGTCCTATATGGAGCAGAAATCCTTTATTTGAGCGGTAAGGGAGCTTGGGACTTGGAGGAGGGGAAGTGTCTAAAAAGCCTTCTATCTCTCCCACCATCGTCTATGGTCCAAGCCATAAGAACTGAAATAGGTACAAAGTCTTGGGATACACAAATTCAAATGGCACTAATTAGACTTTGGAATCGATTTGAAGATCTAGAAGGGCAAAAAGTTGCCCAATGGTGTAGGAGAGAAATACAAAAGAGTGACCTAAAATGGGCAAAAGCGTGTAGAGAAAGACTGATGCAAATCTGTAAAAGGCTAAAGGTGGAGGTGTCCCAGGAAACGCTCCAAGTATCATGTACTAAGAGTGAGTTGAAATTAAAAGGGAATGAAGTAAGCAGAACCATTGATATGGGATACCTAGCAAAGAAGAAATCAGTAACACACATGATGAATGCCTGGTCAAATGAAAACTGGTTCCCCTACCTAGACATACTTCCCAACCGTGGCTACAGGCAGGAGATACTAAGGCTGCGGATAGGGATCCACCCATGGCTAATGAATAAAAACTGGAAAGCAAAAATGCTAGATCAGGCAGGGTGTTGCAGGTGTAGCTTAGGATGCAAAGGAGACCTGGTACATATCTTACTTGATTGCCTGTCGTTTGTAGAACAGCAGAAAATGTGGCTGCGTCCTGTATTTATAAAATACGATGTAAGGACAAGGGTGCAGGCAACAAACTTACTATTTGAAATCTCAACTATTGACATTGCAATTGCCCTGGGGAAATACATAAAGGCGATGTTAAAAGCATTAAGAAGCCAAGAATAATCTGTAGTACTGCATGAACTCTAACATGAAGGAAATGATACAAGAACTAAAGGAAAGAAATGAGTTTTAAATGTAAGAATATGTTTTTATTGCAAGATGTAAATTTTAGGGAAATTGATATACGTAAAAAGGACATGTAAGAGTTTTATCTGACATTGGATTAATTTTACTTTGTTGTATGAGTTTTATGGGAATATTTTAAACTTGTGATATTGCCTATTGCTATTGTTTCAAACATAATTTTGACTTGACTTGACTACTGCTCCCAGGGATATGTAGGGGAAACCAGTAGAGAGTTATGTACTCGTCTACTGGAACACAAATCCTGAATTAGAACAAAGAAAGAGAATGCACCCCTCGCAAGTCATTTTTGTGAAAACAATCAGTTTCAAGGATGAACCACTGAAACTCATTGCACATGAGTTTCAGTGGTTCATCCTTGAACAGATCAGGATTAACAGGAGAGGGGGAGATGTCGATCAAAAAAGAAAGAAAAGAGAACAGTGGTATATGTGTTACTTGAACACTGTGGAGAAAGGGCTGAATTCTAGAGAAGATTGGCTACAAATCCTTCAATAATAGTGTTCGAGGGCCTGACCATAGTTGTACTGCCAATCATACCACAATAGGGAATTATCGCTCTTATAATTTGATCACAAGGTGTAACCTTGGAGAGACAGAAGGAAAAAAAACATGTGACATTTTCATTCGGCTTTAGGACTAAAATTAGAAGAAAAAAATAGAGATAGGAATATGACACTTTTGATGTATTAAAAGTAATAATATCTGCCCAAGTAAGGATATACTAAAAAGAAAAGCCCAAAACATTTTGGTATTTAAGTGTATAATTTGTATTTTCCGCCAAGAGTAATAAAGTTAATCTTGTTTCAAAGTCTTTCATTGCAAACGTTCCTCGTGATGTTTTGAACCAATGCTAGACATGGATTCTAGTAAGGAGTGACGTAAGTGATCACATGGAGCTAAGAACCAATTACGCACTGCCTTTTATAAACGGTTTAACAAAATGCACGGCAGCAATGGTGTCTGATTCTGAGCGAAGGAGAAGCGGCAGGAGTATTTTCCCGAATTTAAGGTATGGCTGGGGGCTCGCCCGTACCGGAGACAGTCGGGACGGGGAGCCAACACTTCGAATGAGATATTTTACTAAGACACATACGATATCTCATTTGACAGGGCAACGTAGGTGAACGACGGCAAACCGAATACAGCCGCATTATAAGACACCCTAGATACAGACAACGCTACCGCTTCATCCATCAATAATACAGTGGAGCATCAGGTAATCATAGGCTGACATTTAGGACTGCCGTTTAGAGTTTATCTAAAATAAGAAGGGGATATTAACGAGAGATTATATTTGGCTCCCTTAACACCATATAGTATAAACGGAAACGATAGAAGAAAGATTTGTCTACACAGAGACTGGGGAAATATACTTTTAAGCAGCGTTAAAAAACCACATCAGGTAACAGCAGACATTGAATAAATCAGTGGGTTGGGGGTACACCACTAGAAATACGAACAGGAGCGCACCTCATTATATATCTCCTTTTCCTTGTAACCTCCCGAAATTTAGATCAGCGAACGAGGTGAAAAGAAAGATAGTACCGCACATTAATACAGTTTCTGTCCTTGAATGTTAATGGCCTGCGCACGAAGAAAAGAAGAGCTAGAATCTTACAGTATTTAAAAGATTCTCTGGCGCAAGTCATCGTCATCCAGGAATCACATCTACTAAAGGTAGAGTCATCTGAAATTTAAAAAAAACAGAAGTGGTTTGATACCTTTGTTTGTACAGACCAATCAGCTAATATTAGAGGGGTGATGGTTCTATTAAAAAAACAAGCTAAGGCGCAAGTATTGGAATGCAGGGAGGATTCTAGCGGAAGATGGCTTATATTAAAAACACTACTGGGGGATATGCCTATCACTTTGGTGGTCTACTACGGGCCTAACCAAGATGATCCCTCCTGTTTGGATATCATTTGTAACCATCTGATTGACTTCCCTGATCCTCTTATCTGGGTAGGAGATTTTAATATTGTTCTAAATCCTGGATTAGATAAATCTCTTAAATCACCAGGAGCAGTTCCCTCTAAATCACGCCATACTCTTTTGAGTATTATGAGGCAGATCGGCCTTTCAGATATTTGGAGAGAGCGTGCAGGAGATCAACCGGGGGTTTCGTTTATCAACCTAAACTACCATCACAAATCTAAGATTGATTATGCACTGTTAAGTTACACCTTATGAGATTCGATTAAGTCCATCGAATATCTTCCATCCCACTTGTCAGATCACTCTGCACTAGTTTTTACCCGATCTCTCACACAGCAACAACAATCGAGATCGTGGTCTATTGACTGCACCGTTCTACTAGTGTAGGATGAGATACATTTTCTCAAACTTGAGACTATTCAGTTCCTCAAGACAAATTTAGATACATCTAGCATATCGTTGTGTGGGATACCCTGAAAGCCTTTTGCAGAGGCTGCATTACTAATCGTGCCTCCTTTAGGAAAAAGAAATTTAGAAATGCTGTCAAGGAGTTAGAAGAAGTTTTTTCAAGCAATATATACTAATGATACCATTGAGGATCCAGAGAAAAGGAAAAAATGGCTTGAAAAGATCTGTCTACCATGTCTTACGAATGGGCAAAGGGCTTTGGATAACAAAATTACTGAAGATGAAGTTAGAAAGGCGATCAATCTCTCTAAAACAGGAAAGGCGACAGGGCCTGATGGCCTTTGAGGAGAGCTATATCGTCTACTTAAAGTGTCTATCATTCCAGTGTTGCTGAGACTTTTTAACATCATACTATTGAAGGGAGAAGATCCTCCTGGGTCTTGGAGTGAAGCTACAGGTGTCTTAATTTTTTTTTTTTATAATTTTTATTTTATTGAAGAAAAAGAACTTATACACAAGGCAATAAGACAATACATTCGGACAGGTGTTCAAGGAGGAGTGCAACTGCAGTACAGTGTAATACAAAGATCATTGCTGCAAGGGGGGGGGCAGTGAGGAAACAAAATCAGTAAACATAAAAGCTACACACAACTTGGAATGCCGGATCAGGGGGAAAGGGAACCCTCCGGGGTCTCCACAAATGGAGGCGTGCATACATTTCCACGGTAGGAGTTCCACTGGCACCAAATTTTATTCCATTTCCTGGGTCTACCCGAGCCACATACACCGTCTTCTCCCTCAACATGCACCAGTCCATGTTCTCCTTCCATGCCAAAACCGTGGGTGGCCGCTGGGAGCCCCACAACTGCGAGATATCTCTCTTGGCAATCATATTCCCAAGGGTCGCCCACTGCGTCTGTGCCACATCATAGTCATTTGGTTCCCAGACATTCAACAGGCAACGCCTAGCTTCAGGCAATAATGCCACCCCCGTGACTCTTTCCATCACAGCATGTACACGATTCCAGAACATCACCACCTCCGGACACTCCCAAATTATATGGAGGAAGGTTCCAATCAGTCCACAACCACGCTTACATAACCCATCCACTGAATAACCCATATGAATCAGACGTGGGCCAGTGACGTATATCCGATGTAGGATTTTAAGTTGAACGAGTCGGAGAAGGGCTGGAATCGCGACCTCCTTAGGTGAGGATAGCGCCGACTGCCAGTCCTCCTCATCCAGCTCTAAACCATCGCTGGTCCAAACCTCCCTGAGCCGCACCAACAGATCAGTTAGATTATTATTCAATTTCTTATATATCAAAGAAATAGTGCTGTCGGGCACGTAACCGTCAAGCACCCGATCTCCTAATGGGGAGGATTCGGGGATGTCAGTACCCTCAGGAAAAACCGAGCTCAATGCGTGGGTAATCTGTGCATAACGGAAAAATTCCCTATCACTCAGCTCATACTCCATCTTCAGTGCCTCGAAGGTCTTGATTTTACCCTTGACCCACAGATCACTCACCCTACTGATACCAATCATATCCCACTTTTCAAATCCCTTCGTCTTCCACAGGCAACCCAGTCTTTCAGACGCGTAAAGCGGAGTCGCGCTGGTCAGTCTATCCCTCCATCCTGTTGCTGCATTCGCATCATGCCACACTCGTACCGCTATCTTGGTGGGTCCCGAGAGTTCCCTTGCCGCTACTTTTGAATAAAGGGGCCTGTTATAGTCCCCCCCCCCTTAACAGATACTTATCCATCTCGAATGCAGGGTTAGAGGCTGGTCCATACATCCCATGGTTAATCGCTCCCAACTGAGAGGCCCAATAATATCGCCTGATATCCGGAAGGGCTATACCTCCATCATACCAGGGAAGTGTGAGCTTGGCGAGGGCAATACGCGAGCGTCCATCCCAGATCAATCATCTCTGCAGACTCTCCACCTCCCGAAAATAGCTCGCCGGAACAACATCAAAGGTATTCTGGAGTGCGTATAGAAATCGCGGTAAGAACATCATTTTAAAAAGAGCTGCGCGCCCAAGTGGTGAAAGCGGTAGCCTGAGCCAGCCCGCAATGTCGGATTTTAACCACTGAAGAGGAGGGAGCAGGTTACGATCGTAACGAGCCACGGGATCTAAAGTTATGAAAATCCCCAAGTATTTAAATCCCGTCTGCGACAACTGGATGGGATATCCGCACGGTAAAGGGGGGTATCACCCGAAAGCACATACACACAGGACTTGGTCCATTTGATCACAAGGCCGGAGTTCCTTCCAAATGAGGTAAGCACATCAAACAATACATTCAACGACTTACGAGGGGACGTGAGGTACAACAAAATGTTGTCTGCATAAAGCGATATGCGATCCTCGAATTCCAAGGTCCACCGAATACCCTTCATCGAAGGCTCCCAATGCAGCCAGGCAGCCAGAGGCTCCAAGGCAAGGGCGGAAAGAAGTGGGGACAACGGACAGCCCTGCCGCATACCCCTCCCAAGAACAAAAGGCTTAGACACACGACCATTCACTACCACCTGCGTCAATGGCTCCTCATACAAAAGTTTCACCCAGCCAATGAAACCAGGACCAAAACCAAATTTCGCAAGAGCGGCCCAGAGGTACGGCCACTCCACCGTATCAAAGGCCAACGTAGCTTCCAGGGAAGCCAAAATGGCCGGCTCAACCAGCGACGACGCCCTTGCGAGAACACCGTGCAAGCGCCTCGGGTTAAGTGCTGTATTGTGTTGTGGGATAAAACCGGACTGATCCGTGTGGATCAAGTCACTAATTACTTTTATCAAGCTGTTTGCCAGCAACTTAGCGAGAATCTTTGGTTCGGCGTTTAAGAGCGAAATGGGCCTGTAGGACGCACAGCGATCCCGCGGTTTCCCCTCCTTGTGAATCACCACGATGGTAGCAAGACGCTGATCATGAGGAAGGGAGCCGATGTCTCGCGACTCTAGAAACATATCCCGGAGATACGGCGCCATTTTGTCAGGACGCAACTTATAAAGTTCGATGGGAAGACCATTAGGGCCCATAGCTTTGCCCGAGTGCACAGAGCGAATAGCGAGGGCTACCTCGTCAGCTGAGAATGCAGCGTCCATTAGGTGTGCATCTGAATCCGACAGACGAGGCAATGCAATGTCATGCAGCAACAGATGGGAGTCCTCCTCCGGTCTATCGGAGACTGAGGTATACACATTTCGGAAATGTTCCGCGAAACACTTGACAATCTCAGTCGGGTCAGTAACACACACTCCATCCAGTTTCTCAACCACAGGAACTACACGACACGCCCTATCCTTTTTCCTTTTTATCTAGCCAAGCAATCAGTTTCCCTGCCTTAACACCCACATCATACAGTCTACCCTGCTGCTCTCTACTCATGACTTTAGCGGCATCCGTCACTAGGGCCCTATAATCCAGTTGTTTGAGACTAAGGGCATGAAGCTTGTTACGAGTCACACCTAGTTCCAGATCGCTTTCTAGCTCAGTTATTTCGGTCTCTAAACGGACCACCTCCTCATTTTTAACAATAATGCCTGACCTCGGATAACTGTCTTAAATGCCTCCCACAGTGACACAGAAGAGGACACAGACCCCCCGTGCTCAGCAAAGTACTGATCCATGGACTTAATCAACTCAGCATGAGTTTTGGGGTTGCGAAGGTACCAGGGATTGATCGGGGCAACTCGTCCCTCGACACCATACTAGTGTCAATCTGGAGCCATAGTGGGGAGTGATCTGATATACCCCGGGCCAGATGCCTAATTTCCCTGACAGAGGAGGCCTGTGCTGCCGGCATCAAAATATAGTCAAGTCTAGAGAGACTACTGTGGGCCCCAGAATGGAAGATGTATTGTACCTGTCCTGGATGCTTCAACCTCCAACAATCTACCAAACCCAGTGTCTCCAAAAACCCACTTAACCAGGACTGTGACCTAGTGAGGTCTCTTGGGGGGTAGCGATCTACATTACCGGAGACTACCGAGTTGAAATCTCGGCCAATCACCAGGATACCATCCAGAAGCCCCAATACCACACGCCCAAGATCAGAAAAAGTTGAGGTCTGTAGACCAGGCGGGACATATACAAAAATCAGCGAGACAGTCCCCCCTCCCACCTCCCTGTGAGAGCAGCGTAGCGCCCCCTGTCATCAAGGATCATGTTGTCTATTTCCAAGGGGAGAGAGTTCTTGACTAGGATGCCCGCGCCCCTAGAGCCAGTAGTGAACCCAGAGTGTGCAGCAAGATGATATCCTCGCCGATTCATCGCGTGACAAGTGTTTCCAATGAAGTGCGTCTCCTGCAAAAACACAACATCAGGGGGGAGGCGTCTCAGCAGTTGTAACACTAATCCCCACTTTATCCTATCCCCCAACCCATTGACATTCCAACGCAGTAGTTTCAACCCACTACCCCCCATCCCGGAATTGAATGCAGAATCCACCCCATAGCGAACACAGTACCCAGATCCAAGAATAGAACAATACGTTGCCTTGAGAAAAAATAAAACATACCCAAACTCCCCCCTCGACCCCTCAACATGTACCCGTTACAGCACCCCCCACCCTGCACCCCTGCGTTAGACTCAAAAGCCACCCCAACTTGCAGTGTGCCTGTCGCCCTAACATTAAACTAGTCTACAAAAAGAAACCCAGAGGAGGAGAGAGTCCCACTCCCCCCGCCACCCTCAGGTATGCCACCATAAATCACCAAAGCATGAAAGACATCAAACCAAGCTGTATGGTATGATAATTGTTCGGAAATCAGGAACCACATTGTCATTCTTGCTCTGGCACGCCACCCTCCGCTCCACCCGAGTGTTCCGTTCGATCGCTCCGCATTGGTAATGTATCCAGCCAGTCACTCACTCTCTCTGGACGAGCAAAGAAAAACGTCCGGTCCTTATATTCGACGCGGAGCCTGGTTGGAAATAGCATTGCGTATTTCAAATCCATGTCTCTCATCCGTCGTTTCACCCCCTGAAACCCCATCCTCTGCCACTGAACGAACTGGGTAAAGTCTGGGTAGAAGCTTCACGGGGGACGCCCACCCACGACGCCTGCAGGATAGCGACTCTGTCTCTAAAGTTGAAAAGTCTGGCGATAATCGGCCACGGAGGGGCACCCGGCTTCGGCTTCCCACACGGCACTTGGTGTGCACGCTCCACAGCAAAGAATTTACTTAGGCCTTTGGGGGCGAGGTAATTTAGGATGAGATCCTCCACAAGTAGATCTGCAGCAGGATTTTCCGATTTTTCAGGGACCCCAATAATATGTACATTATTGCGTCTGGCCCTATTTTCAAAATCGTCCAGTCGACGAGCCATGAGATCATCGGAGGATCGCAGATTGCCAACCTCCGTCTGTAAGTCGGACACGTCGGTCGTGAGGCTGGAGATCTTCAGATCTAAGGATTTGACCTTCTCATTAGTCTTCGATAGGTCAGCTCTAATCAAATTGAAGTCAATGGCCACGGTGTCGAGCTTACGGGCGAGAGCCTCATATTGCTGGCCAATGGAAGTCCTAATACCCGCAATGGCGCTCATGACATCCTGTAGAGTCAACTCGATCGACGCAGCGGGTCTTCCGTTGCCTCATCTAGGGTCTTAGTCGTACCACCGGTTGACCCCTTGGAATGGGTATATCGATCCATGACATTCGTTTCAGGTGTCTTAATTTTAAAACCGGGAAAAACCTCCGACTGACTGTGGCTCTTAACGCCCCATTTCACTCCTTAATTGCGACTATAAAATCTTTGCCGCCATCCTGTCAAAAAGGTTGGGGGGTGTAGTGGATAATATCATCCATCAAGACCAAAAAGGCTTTATTCAAGGGTGTCAAAAAGCAGACCTCACGTACGACCTACTAGGTGCTATTGACATTGTGTCTTCCTTTACCCTTCCTTTGGCTGCACTAACACTAGACACGACTAAAGCCTTTGATAGGGTTAACTGGCCATACCTCTCTGAGGTGTTGAAGAAGTTTCATTCGGGAAGCGACTTCTGCCGTGTTATAGAACTGCTGTATAAGGCTCCTACTGCCAGATTATTTGTCAATGGGGCTTTGACAGATTTCTTCATGATCACTAGGGGTACGCGACAGGGCTGCCCCCTCTCCCCTCTCCTGTTTAATCTCTATATAGAACCCTTCGTGCAGGTACTTAGAGAAGAACATAACATAACCCCTTTTAAATTTGGAGAGTGGGAGAGGAGAGTGGCCCTGTATGCAGATGATATTCTGATCTTTACAGCTGATCTTTATACAGCTTGTCCTACGATCATTGCACGTGCAGAAGAGTTTGGCTCAATCTCGGGATATGAGATTAAAGCTAATAAAACCGAGATAATGGTGTGGAATATGGAAAACACACACTACCACATTGCTACCACCATGCGATATTTAGGGATCCGAATTACCCAGGAAGTTGAAAAGATCCCGGAACTTAATCTTAATCGAACCTTTAAAGAGTGCCAAAAACAGCTCAACTCGTGGGTGCACCTTCCCATATCAATTCTGGGAAGGATCAACTTAGTCAAAATGTCCATCCTCCCTAAGATAGCATTTCTTTTTAATGCCATCCCACTGGCTTTCGATACAAATCAAATAGCAAAATGTCAAGGAGAATTGAATTCATTTATTTGGAAGCAGAGAGCTACCAGGTTAGCTTGGAAGATGCTCAGGCGGAAGAGGGAGAAGGGCGGACTGGCAATGCCCGACTTGCAATATTATGCATGGGCATTCCAGTTATCTCATTCACGAATGCTGCTGAAGATGCCCACCAGTACAACTGTGGGAGAAATGTTTTGGGCTATGCTAAGGGGATCAGATTTGTCGGAAGATGGTTTTATGTATAAGTTCGGAGATCATAAATTCCTTAAAAAAGTTACATTGAAAATTCTTCAGTCAATAGCTAGAAGCTGGGCAGCAATAAGAAGTAAAGTAGGGCTGGGCTATTTTTCAAAAAGGGCTCCATTATGGGATTCCCCGGGTACTCCTGCACGCCTCTGAGAGATTCTGTGTTTTTGACGTGGGGAGACTTGCTGGATGGGGCTGCCCTGCCTTCCTGGGAAGATCTTTACGAGGTGGTGGGGCCCGGTCTCTCCTAATTTAAATATATTCAATTGAATAGCTGCGTCCAGTCACAGGCTAGGAGTATCGGCCTTATAGGGTGGGAGAGCAATCTAGAAGAGCAGCTTGTGACAAAGCCTGGAGGGAGAAGGGAGGTCCCTATGTGGTATTGGGCTATTGCAGAGGAAGCAGATGGCGAATTTAAACTTGCTGATGACCTATGGGGACAGCAGATAAATATGCAATGCCAGTCGTTGTGGATGGAATCATTTAACATTCTTTTTAGAATTGTCAAACCTGCTTGGCTTTGGCGCAATCATATCTTTACAGACCATAGAGCATACCTCGCTCCGCTCAGACTATCGAAATATATGTTTAAAGACTGCCCCTTTCTATGCGATTTCTGGGACAAAGTTATAGTATCCATGGAATCCATACTGAGGGTCCCTGTGGCCATTAGTTTATAGCTAATTATCTTCGGCCTTGATGACAACATTAGGGGCCCTGCAAGATCCTTACTCTTCTACGCAATACTTCTGGCAAGAAGACAAATATGCATATATATGTAGAGTCCATACCACCGACTCACTCAGAATGGTTGACATCGTTGTATGAAATGTCTAAGGTGGATATGGCTAGATCCTGTAATAAAAAAAATTTGGCTTTTTGGGATCTACTGAAGTCGTGGAGGTAGGAGTTCCGGGGTTTTTTTTTTTCCCGGGTCCTATGATTATGCCTTCAATACTCCTCGGACTACCAAAAAAGGATCTTCCAGGCATCTGGTCTCTTTCCCACGATCCTCCTTTGAGTAATTAAATGTTTTTGGCTGATGGCAGCAAACAACAAGATCAGCAGGACACAAAATGAAAAATGGAGGTTTATTTTTTTCTTTTCTCTTCAAGTGGGGTTAAGGCAAATGAGGACAAAAAAATAAATAAATTAATTATTAATACAGCGGAGCATCAGGTAAACATAGGCTGACATTTAGGACTGCCTTTTCGAGTTCATCTAAAATAAGAAGGAGATATTAACGAGAGATTATATTTGGCTCCCTTAACAGTATCTAGTACAAACGGAAACAATAGAAGAAAGATGTTGTCTACACAGAGACTGGGGAAATATACTTTTAGGCAGCGTTAAAAAACCACATCAGGTAACAGCAGACATTGAATAAATCAGTGGGATGAGGGTACACCACTAGAAATACGAACAGGAGCGCACCTAATTATATTTCTCCTTTTCCCTGTAACCTCCCGAAATTTAGATCAGCGAACGAGGTGAAAAGAAAGATAGTACCGTACATCAGAGCACCGGGTTAAGGAAGTGAGACAGACTCGGTTTTAAAAAAAACGAAGGTAAGGGCATAATATAACAGCTCAAATTTGACAGGTGAAAAGGGTTTAGGAAGTAGATATATACACACAATATAGATAAAACTTGCCTCAAGCGAAGGTATAGTAGAAAGGGGATTATGTTAAGGAGGTCAGGATTTGGAACTCACCGGCTAGAATAGGATGAACAAATGTGATTATGAAATGACAAAAAAGAGATTTGTGATGTATAGATAGAATATCCGAAGTGCCATTGTCAAATAGTGGAGGATCAACAGTTTGAGAATGGCAGATACAGCAATAGTGTACAGCATAGAAAACTGTGATATGGTGTTTTCACTGAATGAGTAAAGAACACAATGTGTCTGAAATGGTGTTTGAACTATAGTATATAGAGTTGGATAAACATATGTCATATATTAATGGAGAATTGAAAGTTTCTGGCATACTGTAAAGAGCTGATTTTGAATATGTATCTGTCCTGTATAGGATTAAAGAGAAGGACTATCAGGAATATAAGAAAAATAGACATAATTACTTTTTGTCTTGATAAAGATGGGAGTATAAACAAGATACCATCGAAACGCGTCGACGCTGGGGTCACACAATTCTAGGAACAACCTTACCGGAATGAATGTTAAAGGAATCAAAACATTGACTAGGTGGTTCTCTGTTAACTTTCCAGAATGTATATGAGTAATTGACAAGGCGTTAGGTCATACTGCTATATTGTCTGTTCTTCTTTTTATGCTGGTCATAAGAAGCAATTGGAAAGCCATTGTGGTAGAGTTTTTCCATGTTAGAATCACAATATATATGGAATGACACAATTTGATTTTATGAAAAGTATAAGATGAAATGTTTTGTTAAATCTTTTTAAATTCTTAGTGTGTAGAAAGATGTTTATCTTTCGTTTTTTAACTTTTGAATAAATGTAAAAATTATACATAAATTTTATTTTAGTGAGAAATTAATTCATTTGACTACTGCACTGAGAATTTCACTTGAGTCAAAGGAATTGTATTTTTCAGCTTAGGTTTGTACCTTTTTTTCCTTGACATTCGTAAGGGGTCCCTCTCTGATTTTCTAGAGATGGTTATGCGGTTGTCTAGTGACCTCTGAGCTAGCTGGCACTCACAATTAAGTCTAATAGATTCGGTACAAACCTAGTCGACCTCAGTCCTACGTCTAAACTACAGGATATATTATTCCAATGCGCAGAGCCTATTGGGAATATAAAATCTACACTAAAGTTGCATTAAACCACTTTTTGTGGCTTAAGGTCATTTTGTAAATATGGTTCTTTTTCACTCGGGTATCTGCTTGAACAGGGTGCGCAATGGGTGTTTCTATGGGAGATCCACCGCAGCACCCATTGCTTTTTGACGCTGCCCCAGATTTACAAGGAGGTTTAAATCTGAGGCTGAGCCAAAAACAAATGTCATGCAATAGCAGGCATTGGAATGTCGCAACAAGGAGAAATACTTTTATTGATCCTTTTTTCCTCTTTTTCTATGTGTGATGCATTCTGCAGCACACATAGAAAGAGCAAAATGCAGAGAGTAAAATGCCATTAATGATTGTTTATCGGTAGGAAGGTATCTCTTTCTGCCCATAAGCAATCATGAAATAATGGCGATTTGCTACTTCTGTGTGTGCTGGAGAACATAACACACAGAGAAGTAACAAATTACCACCTTCCTGCACATAAACAATCATTCCCTGCAATGCAGGCTTCCTGGCAATATGGTGCAAAGGTGTCTGCGTTGGTGCTAGGCCAGTATCTTTAGCTCCAGTGCTAGGAAAAACACAGGGGTGCTCCGTACTGTAGTAAATATGGTGCATACCTGCATTTTGGAAATGGCAGAGCGTGGTGCTGCAAAACTTGCCACAGTTCTGCACTCCATTTTGTCCTTGCTACTATGTTGTGCGCTAGACAATTTCTTTTGATTAACAAAGTTTGACCTACAAAGTTTGCTATGCAGTAAATCGAAGTGATGAGCACTGCTCCATGTACATTCTTTGTGGTTTCTCATTTTAAATGAATTAGCTAGTCTCTTCAGATGCCTAACAATTAAGACTGAAGTACCAGGGTAACACCCTGTGAGCACATTCAACCCTATACTTTAGTGGTTCCCAAACATTTTTAAACGTGGCTCTCTTGACCCATAGGCCATTGCCCTTGGCTCCCCACTGTTATTTTTTTGGGAGGGTGGGGTGGATGTAAGCCCGGCTTTGGGAGTACTTACATTTTTCTTCCTGAAAATAATTGAGATGAAGCTGATGAAGGCATTATAATCATATATGCAGGGTGTTTCGTATTACTAAGGCGGCACAGCTAATAAAATATTCCTAGTTGCACTTCTTTGCCCATGCCTTCTTTAGAGTACCCTATCAAACTTTTTTATCCCACTCACAGTTGTAGATAGCACCCCTATGCATTCAGGCCCCATTGACAAAGTGTTTCTTATTGAAGAATATTTGCATGCATTTCAATTTCTACCCATGTCATATGTGCCAAAACTCTTGTCTCAGCAGGGTGACTCACGATTTTTTAAACCACAGACAGCTTTATTTTTGCTGTGTCCTCCCTAAAACTGCGTCCAAATCAATGCAGGTAAAATACATTCCTCTGATTTTTTTTTTTAAGTCCATCTTTCTTGCTTCCAAATGTTGGCATTATGCTGTATGTGCTGTTATACTTCCCTGTGCTCAAGGAGAGAGCAGTCCTGTCTGGAAATGTGTGTGTTCTGAAATAAATGTGTACTGGAAGTACCTATGATTCAAGTACAAATGTCAATACTTAATAATACTTTGTATGTTTATTAGACAGGACAACTGTACTTTCCTGATAAGTTGCATTGGAGTAAAATGCATTTGGAAAAAAACTATTAACAAGTTTAACAAAATTAATCAGGAATTTTCCGCTTGCTTAGGGAGTGTTGGAACATGGGGTTCAAGTGATATGGGAGTGTTGGAACTTGGGGATCCAGTGAGTTTGTAGCTTTAGGCTTGTCACTTACAATTCATCAACATCATGTGTTTAAGTCTAGTTTAACTGAAGCCTACAGACCCTTCAACATTTAATGCCATAAAGTGCCTAGTGTGAGATTCCCCTGGCTAGGTATGACGGCTCCCCAGGGAGCCACGGTGCACAGTTTGGAAATCACTGCTATACTTCAACATGTCATTGGAATACCTTTTCACTTGTTGTCACATCATTTTACATTTTCCTGACATTAAAAAAAAATCTGTTTATTTGAGAAAATATCAAATGTTTTAGAATATATAATCAGTTAACTACTCTGAAAGAGAAATCTTATTGGGTCTGATCCAGCTCACAAAATAATTTCCCTTGGCGGCACTTTATACTCAAGAATAACATAACATAACATGTGTATTTGTAAAACTCGTTCACAAGTAGACATCTCAGAACTGAATAACAGACGTTTATTGTAATAAGGTCTTTGTAAATTAGAATTCCAAGCTGACAACAGCTATTTAGGAAATAGTAAAATAGCAATACTCCTCTAAAGCCTAGAAGGTAGTACAGTGCAAGAAAGTCAGAATGGAAAGGTAAAATAAAAGGTCGCATAGTTAAAGTATACAAGAAAGTGTGAAACTGAAAGATTAAATACTTCACTTTTCAATATATGGCATCAACCCAGCCCAGGTCAAATGCTTGGTACAGAAAGTTATTTATCATACAATATCAGTAAAATAAAATGTATGGGAAATAATACTTAATTAGGAGCTGTGTGAAACTGAATAAACTGAAAATGCTTCTCTCATTCATAAAAATTGTGTTGTTAGTCAACAAAATTAACATTTAAACCCCAAAACATGTACCTAAAAAACGACAAATTTATATTTGCAAATATATATTCTCCTGTAATTTTGTTCATTCCCTGAAAAAAGTATGTAAGGTAAAATATTCTATTTGCTAGGTCTTGCAAAATTAATGACTGTTCGAAATTGAGTTACTGGGTGACTGTGGTGTGAGCCTTGGTCAAGCAGCAGCCACAGCATAGTCAGGATAAGGCACAAGCAAACCCCACATTTTTCTGTGCTCAAGACCCTTGTATATTGGCACAAAGCTTTCAGGCTTAACTGAGATACACCTTGTTAGAAGCATATAGCTTAAGTTAATAAATAAAACAAGACCAACATGTTAAAAATCCAACCAGTAGAAGCAGAGTTATTCATTTTTTAAGAATAAACTGCAATTCAGCGCATAAAAGCAGCAAGCGCCAATCGAGGGTCTATAGATGCGCTAGACCGGGTCAAATACAAAAGTCCATGCTGACAGCGATGAAGTGTGGTTCTGATACAGTCCCAGATTAGTCCTGCCGAAGTTTTACCTTCTCAAGTTTTGTGCCAAGAGCCCCGTTCACTTTGAAGAGTGTCGCTGGGAGCAAGGAGAGCATCGCAGGCAGTGGTCGGCTTGGCGTGACGAGCAGGCCTGGTGTCATGGACAGGTACGCTAGACTTCACGTTGGTGATCCCCTGTGGGTTTTTAATGCTGCTTTGTTAATAGATGGACTGTCAATGGCTCATGCTCAATTTAGAGTGAGCAGTATGGTTCCAGTGCGGCGAGGCCCATTCGCAGTCGCGATGAGCCCAACATCTTTTTTTAAAGTGCTCAAGAGCAGGGGGCATGGCTTGAGTGCCGGGCAAGATGGCCGCGTAGCTACGGAGCGCTGTCTGCCGATTCCAATGTGATCTTTCACAAGGATGGCTCCTCCTCCTTTCCAGCCAACTGATGTAGGAGTTCATCTTTTCAACATCCTAGTTGTAAATGCCATCATACAATACGATTCATTACCATCAAGAAACAAAACAATTCTCAGGGAAGTGACAATGGCCCGACGACCTCCAGCTTTTTAAATTTCCTATCAAGGATATGTAATCTGTTAAAAGCATCTTAGAATAGGACTGTTTTTAAAAGACTGCAATTCCCAGTGAATGGAGCATGCTATTACGTGGAGAAGAGGTCAGTGCTGGCAACTGAAGAGCTATGAGGGGGCAAGAGCCAGGGCCAGACCCCCTCTGTTGGCTGTTGTTTTCTTTGTAGGTCCTACAAAATTCCTGCACTACAGTAGGGGACTCAAAGATGCTGGGGCGGCCATTGACATCAACCCGTCGGCGGGCTGGGTACAAAAGACCATATCGAAGGCCTAGATTTTGAAGGGTAGCTTCCACCCGTTTTACTTTCGCTGAGCTTTTTGCACTATGCAGTGAAATCTGGATATAGTACGACTGTGGAGCCCTGCCAAACGGTCTCGCCTAGCTCGCGGGCCAGATGGAAAGCCGTATCTCTGTCTCACAAGTTTATGAGTCTAGCAATTATGGCTTGTGGTAGGCAGCCAGGATTAGGTTGCTGGCCTAGGGAGTTGTGTGTACGCTCCAGTACGAACCCTGTAGTGAACAAGTCCTTTCCAAAGAGGTTGGTGAGGGGTGTCTCCACAAAGAGGTCTATGCGGCCAGTGTTCTATGATTCACGAACCCCGAGAATGCGTAGGTTATTGTGCAAGCTACTTGATTCAAGGTCTTCAGTCTTTATACCCATGTCCTTTAAGATTTTTTCTATCCGCTCCTAGCATTTAGTGAATTGTGCAGCACCATCTTCGAGGTCCGATGCCCTCCCTTCCACAGTGTCCAATCGGTAATCATGGTAGTCCAGTCTGGCCCCCAGGGTTTCTAGCCTCTTTTCAAGTAGGTCAAACCTGCCATCTAAGGGTAAGAATCCCACTCTGAGCTCTGCAACAAGGGAAGACTGAGTAGCAGTCGGGTCAGAAGAGGGGACTGTGTCCGGGCCTCCCTCCGCCATGGTGACGTCCAGTGCAATTACCTGGGGGAAACAGTGTTGGTGTTCAGGAGCACACCAGCAACTCAGCTGGGGAAAAAATGAGCCTCACAGACAACTGGGCTGTACCAAAGAGAACAAGAGATAGGGAGCACCCACTAGTATTACCACGGGCAAGATCAAGAGGCTGTATGGGTGCGCAGCAGGAGTTGAGGAAACCTCAAGGTACAGCCGTGTTGTGAGGCACTTTTATTGTGGAAGTGCTCAGAGAGATCGAGCTGCTCCAGGCAGCAGGTGAGAAATAGTGAGGCTTGTATTGTGATCATGGGGGGCTCTGAAGTCTCCCAGGGTGTCCAGCTCTCCCAAAATTGTGGCCGCAGTGCTAGCTCCCCTCAGGCCAAACTCGCGGCCCCTTAACGCCATCTGTAATGGCCTTCAGGCAGGTTAAGTGCTGCAGGCCCTGCCACATGTTGTTGTATTTGCCGGCATCGGGCTCTGTCAGCCATGTCCCCCCCAGTAGTGGTGATCGAGCAGCCAGATGGCTGCCTTCCTGGGGGTCCCACGGTCCCTAACACTGCTGGGCCTCCGTGATTCTGAATGACCAGACCCAGCAGGGATCCGAGTCGCGCTGAGGGTAAGCCAGCGGATTGGGCTGGGGGGAAGGCCACCAAATGCCACACTCACCAGATCTAGAATTCTGGCGGGGTTCACACCGTGTCAATCTCCTCAGCCTTCATGTCCTACTCGAGTTCGGGGATCTACAGACCGCACCGAGGCCTCGTCGGACATCCTGAGTAGTCCCACCCCCAGCATGGACGGGCCTCTAAAATCGCAGAGTTTTCACGTTTCTTTGAGGCGACGGTATCAGCGAGTCTCCTTCACCATCCGGAGGAGTACGACAGGGTTGCCCCTTATCACTTTTATTGTTTGTAGTGGCATTGGAGCCCTTTTTTACTGAAATTAGACAAGATACTCAGATTACTGGTTTCCAACAAGGCCCACACCAAATTGCATACGCAGATGATATCCTTTTATATTGATCTAACCCGGCTACTTCTCTTCATCCTTTTCTCTACCTGGTTGATATTTTTTCTCGGTTATCAGGTTACCTCCTCAATCAGGATAAATGTGACGTCTTGCCCCTCAATGTTTTATGCCTAAAGCACTAATTTATCCATTTTGGATTTTCCTGGCAACCCTTTAAGTTAAAATACATAGGTCTATGTTTCTCCTCAACGTCAAAACGTTAAATGACTCCATTTCAAGATGGCATTCTATTTTTCTCGCTTGGTGGGACGATTGGATTCGATTAAGATGATGCTCACCCCTCTGATTCTATACATTCTCTCTATGATTCCTGTGTGTATTCCCGGATACTATTTTAAGAAAATTGATTCACTTTAAATAAAGTTTCTTTGGAAGGAAAATCCTCCTCGAATAGCCTTATCCTCTATAAAAAAGCCAAACAGAATGAGGCCTCAAATTCCCTGATTTCAAATCCTATCACTATGCCCTTTCCCTAAAACAAGCTGCCCGTTGGCTTTCCTCTGATCTCCCTACTCTTCCTCCAGTGTGGATATCTATAGAAAAATGTCTTGCCTCTCCTCTTGACTTTCAAGAAACCCTTGCCTTCATCAATAATATCTCCTCATTATGCTCTTCCGTTATTTCTCACACTTGTAAAATTTAAGCTCCTCTTCTACCATCTTCTTATTCTTATAAATTATTACATGTCAAAAATCATACAATTTACTGACCTTCAAACTGAGTTTTCTCTTCCTAATTCTTTAAAAACACAATATAATCTTCGACTTCTACTAATCTTCTACTTCTTTCTCTTAATCAATATCTCCTCACACCTCCAACTACCCCAACCTTCCTACTACATGTTCTACAATTGTTCCCTTATTAGATTCTCCTCCCTCTGCGTCTTCTATTTACAAATGTTTATTATTATTATCTTCAGAAATGCACAAATTGAGAGCTGAGTTGGTAAAGGAAAAGGATTTAGTACAATGCTGGCCAACCTCCATTTGGGATAAATTGTAGTTTAAGATCCACAAGACATCAAGAGCTGCTAATAATACTCAAACTCTTCATTTTGTGTACCAACGTCTCTTTCGTTCCCCTGAAATATTAGCATCTTTCTCTCCTAATACTCCCTACATACTGGTCCTGTCCCTGTTCTACCACTGATTTAAAACACATGCTATTCAACTGCCCTAATATCTTTCAGTTCTGGCAATTTATTTGGTTAAAATAAATCAGATTTTTAGAGTTGCTGTTCCCTTTTCTCTATCCAACATTTTCTTAGGCTTACTGTAACCTCAATGGCCTCAATCACCATCAGCTTCAAGTTTTTAGATTTATTATTAGGTATCGCCTTACATTTAATAACCTCAAATTGGAAACAATCGGATAAAGTTACTTTTAAAACCTGGTGGAATGATGTATGTTTACATCATAGACTCAAAACCAATTATGTCACCCCTATCTCTCTAGCAATTAAAAGAGCTCTTTTATGGCTTTCTTTCACTACATACTTATTCTGGTCTGCTTCTTTAACTATTTCTACTGTTTATGTTGTAAATACTTTGGATGATGTCCAGAAACCGCTGTAATTACACCATGTTGTCTTTTTCTTAAAATATTAAGATATTATTGTTAATGCCTATGTCTTTTATATTGTAATATTAATTCCTAATGTCTTTAATGTGCGTTTATCTTCAATTTTTGTAGTGACATAATATATTGTTTCCCCCTTTGGCACCCCTATTTCCTCCCTCTTGTATATAGCATGTTTATTGTAACCGTTTCATGTATCTCGATGTTAACTAATATTTATTATGCTTATTATAATGCTGTACTTTTCCCTCTGCTTTTCAATAAACTCAAACTTAAAAATAGAGCTCAAGAGCCACTACAAAGGCCCAGGACCTGACATGCACCACTTGGGGGGTCAGGAACTCACAGAAGACGGGTCGTGGAGCTGTTTGGGATCTTTTATGTCTCCAAGTCTCAGATGAGGAGGCCATCAGACGAGCCCTTTCAGTCCTTCTGGGGGCCTGGGTTCAAGATGAAGTTGAAGGTCCAGTTCTTCTTCCCCAGACAAGGATGCAGCAGGCAGCATCTCAGCACAGTAGGACAGCAGTTCCATTGGAGCAGCTGTCCAGCAGAGTGGCAGGCCTTCTAGGAGCAAAGCAGTCTGTGCTACAGAGTATCGTAGGTCCAAAAGTGTACTGCAGTGGGGGTGCCTGAGGTCCTTCTTTTATACACAATTGGGCCTTCGAAGTGGGGAGAAGAGGCATGCCTTTGAAGTGCACTGCTGCCCTGCCTTTCCTGCCCTGGCTCCAGATTATCTACACGGGGTATCTATTTCGATCTTTCCACAGAAGAGTACAGTGTATGGGCTGTTTTTCAAGCCCAGGCATTTCACAGATTGTTATATTGTCCCAATTACTGTGTTCATTAGATTTTGGTGAGAGGGCTAGGCTTCCAATAGTCTTTACTTGCTTCCCTATTCATTCAATTGTTCATTCTCTCCTCCTTCACTCCCTTCCATGGCTCCCCTTACCTTGTATTCCTGTCCTCTTGCTCTTCCTTTCCTCTTTATTTTCCTCTCATTCCCCTCCTCGTTCTTCACTTATCCCTCTGTAATCACCAGCTTCTGCTCCTTGCAATACTCCTCCTTGCACCACTCAGACACCCCTACAACTTGTGGTACCTGAAAGCTCATAAAATACATCATTGAGCTGTGGCTAATACCAATTTAAAAGTGCAGAAGAAAGATCAGTTTTTATGATAGATAAAGAAGAAATTCTAAAATATATCAAACAATGAAAATTGTAAGGTAATACATTGGAGTGTTCTGAATGTGTGGACAACCCACATACTATACTCATCTGCAGAGAGATAGAAAAAGAATTCAAGCATCACAGCAGGTATACATAGCAATTCCATTTACTTGTAACATAGCAAACTGGAAATAGAAGATTTTTTTAGACAGAACTATGACTAGCATAAAAACACTGCCGGTTTACTCTGGGAATAAAAAGTGTAATTGCAAAAAGTACATTATGGCTCAAGTGAGACAATGATCAACGGTTTACCAGCACACAATTCTCAGCAAACACAACGAGTTGATTTTCACTTTAGTAAGGAAGGAAATGGCACTGTAATGTAAACATTATTTTGAGCAACATTTTGAGCTAAGGTCAAATCATAGCCAGAAATAATTCTGAGTATGTATTCTTGGAGCATATAAACTGTTCATGTGTCACTAAATAGTGTCTCTAATTATTGCCTGGATGTTACAAATCACCTTAAAAACTAAATTTTTCTTCCTTAAATGTATTCCAAAGATTTGTTCTATGGTAAATTGTATGTGCAACAACGTCTAATAGGTGTGATAGTATACATGTTTGCCAATAAAATCATAGAATCTAAAGTTTATTCCTGGCACCTAAGTATTTTTAAATAGTGTTATTCTGAGCACATCATTGTATCTTGATGTGCCTCGTCAGCTGTTCTTAAAACAGCATGTCGACGAGTGCTGTAGTCTGTATGGAAAAAAAGAATATGTTTGAAAAATTAGCTAGGTTGGAAAACAGCTTGGAAGGCTTATATAATACAGCATCTAGTGCAGAGTGAAAGAGGCAAACTGGAAATAACCAAGTTTCAACATGCCAAGCAAATACTGTGACCTTCTACAAGTAAGCAGCGAGAGCAATCATATGTTGGCAGGTTAAGTATGTTTCGACAGGTGGTAGTGAAATGACGTATGGTGCCAGTCTGTTCATGTTGATAAAAAGAAGGGCTTTTGCTGGAGAAATAGCAGCTGCAGTGGTAGCCAGAATGCCCATTCCGACTATCATCATTTTGGCAATGCTTAGTTCCTTTTCCCAGGGGACTTGGCTGTACAAGTCTACAGCAGCATTGTCCACTGCCAGCCTTTAGGTGTGACGACTTGCAGTCATTAAATGCAATATCAATGTCCTTTGAAGAGGAAGCTTTCCCAGCATTGCCTGGCAAGTACATTACAATGAACACAATAAAAAAGACAATATGATAAATGCTATTTGATTTTTTTTCTATCATTAACGTTTGGCACACTGCTTTCAGAAGCCAGATGAATTAAAAAACTAAATACACCATAAAATCAGCAGGTCTAACTGATGCCAAAACAGCCTGGGAAAAAAAAAACACTAATGCTATTTTGTTGCATTACCGTCTTTGGTGTTTCCTAATGTGAAATGTGGAATAGCCTGTGAAACTGTTGTTACAAACTCTGTGTTTTAGGCAGAAATTAAGCAGTACTAACCAATCAAGAACGAACAATAATTGTTTCTAAAGTAAAGTTTAATAAAGTACTCAGAATAAGGCTAAAGTGTTTACATATATATATATTTGTAAACAGAGAATAAAATAAATTGCATTGTTTGTTTATGCAAAACAATAAGTTTTCTATTTATAGCCAGTATGTAGTTATGGTTTGTCAGCGTTTGGCGCCTTTCAACAAATCTGCACAAAACGTTTATTTTTAAATTATTCATTCTTTTAGGATTTGCCATGGCAAATTCAATGGAAATCTGTAAAGAGATGCAAAGAATGTGTCAAAAAAGTGACTTTTTTTTACAATTTTAGCACCAATAGCATGCTTCTACAGACAGAATGGCTGAACGGAATTACACTACTCTTGATAAAAGGTAGTAGAACTTTACTCAAGAGATTGGGGGGCATATTATCAAGGGGGTTTATTTCCGCTTTTTTGGCTTTAAAAGCCAAGAAAGCGGAGATAAAATTATCTCCCTATTACCTAGCTGCCGCTGACACCAGTTAGCGACAGCTAGTA
This sequence comes from Lissotriton vulgaris, assembly GCF_964263255.1. NCBI lineage: Eukaryota > Metazoa > Chordata > Amphibia > Caudata > Salamandridae > Lissotriton > Lissotriton vulgaris. Next base: position 1,406,957,944 of record NC_141693.1, on the reverse strand, counting down.
GGAGATAGCGACCATCTTGGGCCCCTCTTTGCATGTCAGAGAAATTTATCACTAATGACATGCAAAGTGGGCGTGCCAAGATGTTAGCGAATGGAAACAGTCGCTAAGATCGCTATCTCCTATTACCAACTTTTGGAGATATTTGCGCTAAGCGCGAATATCTCCAAAAGCTAACACCTGCCCTGAGCAGTTCTTAGCCATGTTATCCAATGGGGTGGATAACATGGCTAAGAGCATTAGCTCGGTAATGCATGAATATCGCAGACTTTTCAGCGATATTCATGCATTGTGGCCGATTTTTATCGCATTTGCGATAAACCTTGGTAATACCAAGGTTTATCTGCGATAAAAATCGCCGCTGGTCGGAGGTAAATTTTTGTCTCTAACCAAGCAATAGCGATAATTATCCCTATTGCTTGGTAATATGCCCCTGTGTTTTGTGGTTTAGTGTAAATCCTTTCAGAAGATTTTGAGAAATTAGCACTTACTCTCCATTTGTTTTTAAAATAGGGCATAGCATGCAGATGTTCCGGCAATTTCTCTCTAGTAAATGATGCATGGTACTTGGCAGAGAAGAGTCTACCCTACGTTTTGTACTGGAAGGGTAGTCTTTCAAACAAAATACTATGTTTAGACACACTTTAAAACTTTTCCTACTTTGAATGTGTTTTGCACAGTGCAGCACGCATGCAAAGTCGGAAAAGAAAGGAGAAATAAAAACAATTTTCCTTTTTGCATTTCCTTTCAAATGGTGTTAACTTTTGGTGCCTAACCCTGTCTACTATCGTTTGTAGATCAGGTTTTGCATCAAAAGGTGTAGGTGGTTGGATTGAAACACCCCTGTACCACCCATATAATGCTCCCTTAGCGCTAAGTAACACAAAGCAGTGCTTTGCGCTGCTTTGTGTTACTTTCAGGGTACTTTCCAGCGCAAAACAAGTTTTGCACTGGAAAGTAAATTAGGAGAAAAAAAAAATTGTGCTGGTTAGCATCAATTTTATGACCCAGTGCAAAATGTTTGTAAATCTACCCCATAGTGTATTACAAAAAGTACTTCCATAATAAAATCACCAGAAGATGTGTGAATAGGCCAAAGCAACAATTAGTGACCTGTGTGCAGACTTCTTAAGTCTTTGTGATCGTAACAAAGAAAATATCCAAAAACTATGTGCCCGTAACCAATATCAATAGAGAAAGTGAGAAAGTATCACTACCTTTTATTAGTAATCCATGTCACACCTTAGCTCAGAGCGCTGTTGAAATGGTACTTAAAACCTCCGATTTAAATATGTTCACACGCTCATGAAGTGAATAAAACTATGACAGTTGGAGTCTGTTTGTGTAAAGATGTCTAGCATGAATTAAAATTAGACCAAATATATACATGCAGAATATTCCAAACGAAAATAATAGTGAAAAATCCCTTTGAAAAATAAAATATTAAAAGCTGAACTTCAGCATAAACTGAAGAAAAACGGCCACTGAAAAAATGTGTTAAATAAGTACAATTTTGAAAGTCTTTAGATAATTTTCCGTGCATGTGGATAGTCAAGAATAAAACAACAAAACAAATGAATCAAATCCCAAAAATATATAAACATAACATAGATACCTAGTTCATCATACAAAAGGTTGAAAACCATGCTACAATGTTGCTCCTTCTGTCTGGAAAATCGTCAAGAACATCTTACTATGGATCCTCATTTTCTGCAATGCTTCCATTGGTCAACTCAAGCCAGGGTTCACTTTCCAGGCCCTAGTCTGAATCTCATTTCTCTTTTGCAGTGGACAGTATTCTCTTCAAAGTAAGCCTTTACACTTTTGTGTATGGTGTTATTGATGGTACCCTCACACCAGAAATAAACAGCCCTTCCATCTTAAACTTAAAGCGGTTTGTTTTTGTATCCCCATTTGTTAGCACTGCCTTGATGATGATGAGGATGATGAACACTGCTTTAAGCATGAGGGAGTGCAAAATTAAAAGGAGGGTTTTTTTTTGCAGGGAGAAAAGTATGCAAAGTGCCATCTCGCGATAGTGTTTATCAAGTGTCAAACTAATGGGCTCGATTAGCATTCCAAATGATTCCGTTTGCACCATTCTCATCAACGACATGACTGACACAACTCCAAGTGGGCAGAAGACACTGCACTTGCCGCTGGCTGGTAAAGTCCTGCTCGGAATTCAGAGAAAATACGGAAAATAAATATTGATGAGCAGAAATATTGAGTTTGAAATATCATGATGCACAGAAAGCACGTGCAAAAAATATCTGTGATGTTAATATTGTTTACAAAAATATATTTGCTAATATAACTTTTTCATTATTGTTATCATTTAGTATACATTCTACTTGTATATGTTATATTTTGATTGCATCTTTATTGTAAATATTTTTTAGATATCGTTTGTAAATTTGTTGTTGTTATATTTAATTTAATAGCATTTTAAGTGCTGTAGTGGGTTTTAAAGTTAATAGGGTTACTGGGTAGGACGTCAAATAATTATAATGAATTATTGATTAATATTCAATTTTTAATTCGTAATAAATGATGTTAATTGTGTAAATCGTTTTTTAATTGTGTTAAATTTTAGGTTGTGGGTTTTGTAAGTGTACAGGGTGTTAAGTAATTTAATTATAAATATGTAATAGTTATTTTGTATTGTTGTTAATTATTATTTTGATGATCATGTAAATTGTGCAATTAATTAATTTTATTTATGAATACATTTGATGTGGGTTTGTAGGAGTAACGGGTGTAAAGTAAATTAATTGTAATCATTTGTAATTAATGGTAATTACTAGTAATTGTTTAATTGATAATTCAATATGTAAATGTGTATATATGAGGTGTGGTTGTGTTTGTAGAGGTAAAGGGATGGAAGTTCATTAAATATATTTAATGTATTATTAATTAATTGTTCTTACTTGTTTAATTGATAATTAATTATGTAAATTACGTAATTAAGATATTTTTATAAGTCTATATTAGGTGTGCTTTGTTGGGTTTCTAGGGATGAAGGGCAGGAGGTTAATTAAATATGATTATTTTATTATTAGTTCATTGTTTGATAACTAATTATATAACATTTGCCAATATTATGATGTCAAGATATATGTTTAGTGTGTGTTGTTTACTTTGTGCAGGTATTGGGTAGGAAGTTATCTAAGTAATAAACAGAAAAAATGTATTTCTTGTTTACAAGATGTCTTATTTATAATGTTATGTGTTAATTGTTCTGTGCTTTATAATTATAAATAACATGTATCTTGAGTTGCGAGTTGAGAGCAAGATGGCGGCTGTGTGAAGGCTGCGGGCGCCACTCGTTCAGTGCTCCTAGTATGTGGTAAAGTCCTCCATCGAACCCTCTACCAAATAAATCGCCACTTCTGATGGATAGCTGCTACTGGTTTCTCTCGGTAGCTGTGCAGAGACGCTACTTGCAGGGGATACGGAGGAAAAAAAGAAACCTCTCATGGCTCACCTGGTCACTTACCGGCGAGCTGCTGAGAACGGCTCTGGGTGTGCTTGCGATGGCTATGATGCAGATTCAGGCAGGATTGGCTGGTGAGGGGAGCGCAATGCCGCCCAGACAGCCTAGGCGGGAAAATACAGAGAAACCCGCTACTAACGGCGTTGTAGCAGAGACGGCAACAGTGCGGGCTGCTTCGAGGAAAACCTTGAATGGAGTTAAACCTGGGGATGCCACTCCCGCGGCTGGACTGCACGAAAGGGAAACTACAAAAATCAAGATGCGGGAGCAACCCAGTGCAAGTGATGGTGCTACCAAACCGCGGATTGTTCCCGGAATGTTTGCAGGGGTGGGGAAGCCATCTACCAAATTGAAGAATGCTGGAAAGGTGACACCCCCGGTATTGGGGGGGGGGGGAATCAAACTAGAGTTGATTTGATGCCTGGAACAAACATGATCACAGAGGGAGAGGACACTGTGAGTATGGATAATGCTGACAAGGTTAGTCCCACTAAGGGGATAGAATTAACTGACCCCGCTCCAGGGCAAGTAGAGTGGGGAGACACTGAAGTCCCAGCAAATATAGGGGTGCGTGATGCTGCAGACATTGATAAGGATGTAAATGATCCTGGAACTCTGGCAGGGGCAGTGCATATAGCAGACAATACAGCTATACTCTCCAAATCACTGCTAAGTGCTAAAACTGCTACAATGGAAGAAGGTTTATGTACACCGGAACACAGAGACATTTTTATTTCCCATAACGAGAACTCAGAATTATCTAATATGAGTGATAATTCAGAGCTGGAGAATTCCGCAACTGACTCTGATAGTCCTTTTTCTAATCCCACCACTCAAAAATGACTCCCCTGTCTAACTAAATGAAGGAAAAAGTCCAAAACTAGCGGTACAATTGAGGGGTCTGGGCAATCGGGATCCGATCATAGCCAGCTCAGATGGGATTATTCAACTACGGAGCTAATGGGTGAAAAAGGTTGTTTTAACAAGCTTGACTATGAGACTGGGAATATTAAAACAATCGAAAAGCCTGATAAAGCCAGTGAGACTTCCCCCTCAATGACTCTGATACATGCTACCCATAAACAAATACAAGGGGAGGCAGGAGTAGAACATAAACATGCTCACCTTGCAACAAAAAAACTACAGGGTGCAATCTGCAAAGTGAACAAATCCTGCAGTGAGATCGCGGAGAGAACAACCGCTCTATGTTATGTTATGATATGTTATAATAATAACCTTTTATAAAGCGCATGTACGCCCAAAGGCTTCAAGGCGCTGACTGAGCAGAAAGACCCAGATAAGGGAGGGGTGAGCCTAGGCTGAGGGGAAAAGCCAGGTCTTCAGCTGTTTTCTAAATACTGAGAGAACCGTGCAAGAGCGAATCCCCAGAGGGAGGGCATTCCAAAGCTTGGAGGCAAGCACAGCAAACCTACGTCCGCCCTGGCGATGTAACTTAAAAGCTGGTGTGGACAGGAGGTGGAGACTGGCGGAATGGAGGATGAGGGAGGGGGTGTCCCTAGACAAAAGGGTGTTAATAAATAGAGGGCTGCAAGTGTGAAGCGACTTAAAAACCATGCAGGCAGTTTTGAATTGCACTCGCTGGGAGAAGGGAAGCCAATGAAGTTGTCTGAGAATGGGCCTAGCAGACTGCCAATGGGGCTGGTGGTGGATCAGTCTGGCAGCTTGGTTTTGCACCAGTTGGAGACGTCTGCCGAGATATAAGGGGATACCCAGATAGATGGAATTGGCGTAGTCCAGGCGGGACAGCACTAGCGCTATCACCACCTGGATCAAGGCCGCCTGGGTCAACATCCGACTGATTTTCTTTATCCTGCGCAGCTGGTAGAAGCAGGAGGATACCACCATTCCCACCTGGGTTTTCAGTGAGAGATTTCTGTCAATACCTACTCCCAGACTTTTGACCGATGCCGCAGGGAGAGGTGCAGAACCCAATCCCGGGGGCCAATATTGAGGGCCCCAGAGTGATTGGCTTTTGCCATTGAGGATTTTTTCTGTTTTTCCGGGATTCAGTTTTAAATGATTAGTATCCATCCAATGGCGGATGTGTAACATGGTATCCTGAAAATCCCTGATTGAGTTAGAGGAACCGTCAATAGAGAAAATAAGCTGTAAATCGTCTGCATAATTGAATGTGGTGACTGGAAATTTTCCTAAGGACTGGATCAGGGGAGCAAGGTACAAATTAAACAAAAGAGGGGACAAGCATGACCCCTGAGGCACACCACAGGTTGTCTGAATTATAGGGGCAATAAAAGGAGCCAGGCGGACTGCTTGAGTGCGGTCGCTGAGGAAAGACCTAACCCAATTATAGGCAGAGCTCCGGATGCCTGCCTGTTCAACACGGTCCAAGAGGATGGCGTGGTCAACTGTGTCAAAAGCGGCAGAAAGATCTAATAGGACCAGAGCCTGAGGAATTCCCTTATCCGCGTTGTCACGGAGAGAGTCAATGACAGCGGTCATGACGGTCTCGGTCGAGTGGGCCGGCCGAAACCCGGCCTGATAGGGATCCAGGTAGTTGGAATCTTCAATAAAGGTAGAACGGAGGGTGGTAACATAAGCTTCAAGGATTTTGGCCATGTAGGGGAGCAGGGAAATCGGCCTGTAGTTGGAGGGAACTGAGGAATCTGCACCTGATTTTTTTTAGCAAGGGTACGATTACCGCATCTTTAAAGGCTTTAGGGACCACACCCTGAGAGAGGGAGGCATTAAGGAGTGTAAAGATAGGGGCAGAGTGGGCCAATAGAATTTCCTTTAGGATGTACGGCGGACAACAATCCCTAGGAGAACCAGGTTTCACCCTTGTGGTGAGGGTACGTATGGAATCTTCATTTAGAGGAGGAAAGTGCTCAAAGAAACGATCAGTGAGGGTCCAAGGGTCGGTGTTCAAAGTGAGGGCAGTGACTGGAATGCTGGCTTTGATTGTAGAAATTTTATCCGAAAATATAAATTGAGGGAGTTTCACAGATCCTGTGTTGCCGTTGGTAGAAGAGTAACTCTCTCCATATTAGACAATTTATTGACAATGGTGAAAATGTCCTTAGATTTATTTTCCGAATTGGTGATTATATTTGAGAAATAGAGTGACTTGGTCAGGACAATAGCTTGCTTATAAACGGTATGGGCAGCAGTATAAAAAAATTTGGCCTGGGGGGTCATAGTTTCTCCTCCATTTTTTTTTTTTTACGGGTGTCTAATTTTTTCGCCTTCAAGTCCTCCGTAAACCACTTCTGAGAATCCGGACTGCGGCGTATTCTAAACTTCTTCAGGGGAGCATGTAAATTGCTTGCGGCGAGCAGCCAACAAGAGATGTTCATTTTGGCCTGCTCAAGATCCAGATTTTTGGCTGGGATGGTACTAGCTAAATTATCTAGAAAAGCTTGTTTGTTGAAGGTGCTCCATTTCCTAACAAACCCTCCAGCATTTGCCGGAGATTTACCATCGATTGCCATAGAGATTGTAAATTTTATGAAGAAGTGGTCTGACCAATTACAAGGGCAGATGATGGGGGCGGAGGTGGTAAGATTATTACTCCACACTTGATCGAGGGTATGACCTTTAACATACGTGGCAGAGGTGATATGATGGCAAAAGATAAGGCCCGAGAGCAGTTCCATGAGTTCAGAGGCCGGCGGGCCACCCAACTCATTCTTGCACCAGTACTTAAAATCACAGAGCAAAAGAACTTTGGAATATCTGTGACTACAGTAGCTAACTGTTCGCACAGAGTAAGGGGGAAGGACCCCATATGTTGAGGAGGTCTATAGATAAGGACACATATTAATGGACCAGTCTTGGAATTTAGTTTGATAATTAGGTTGTCTTCTCCAGGAAGGGTGAAAGTGGACATAGAAGTGAGCGTATGCTCTTTTGGATGATTGACGCTACTCGTCCTCCTGTCTTTCCTTGAGCCCGGTTAGCATGCAAGATGTAGTATGGCTCTGGAAGAGCTGCTAGGATATCCGGGGGGAATCGCTATTAAGCCATGTTTCAGTGATGAAAAAAATATCAGGCTTATTGTCGAGGAGGAGTGAAAATATATCCAGTTGGTGCTTAACCAAGGAGCGTGTATTGAGAAGTGATATATGGAGAGTTACGTTATGACTATGATTTTGACAAGGAATGGTGGGCAGAGGGTCAGATGCCCTATGAGGGTCGCCAAGAATATCAAGATGGGCCAGTTGCTCAAGAGCAGCAGAACCAAACACAGACTTGGCTTGATACAATGCTCGTAGATTTTCAGAGGAGTGTCTGATAATCTGAGCAGGGGTGCTGGCCACTGGGCGCGTCCTGGCTCGGACGGGCACAGATGGGCTTGCCTTTGGCATGACATCGGCGCGCCCGCTGCCCGCTCTAGGGGGTACAGTCATTTTATAGTGAGGAGGGCGGGAGGGCCGGACAACTGGTGCGCCAACCTTCCCCAACATGGCGGCAGAAAACCCGCGAGCAGCACCTAATCGGCTGCGGCGAGAATGCGGCGAGGGAGCAGGTCAGAGCAAACAGAATTAAAACATACAATTTCCAATTTTAAAAAGTACAGCTTTTACGATAATGTTGTTGCTAAGCTTCATTCCCGGCTTCCGCCTCAGGAACGTTCAATCTTTCAAACAATCTGCGTGCATGAGCAGAAGCGCGGCTTTTGTAGTGAGGAGGGCGGGAGGCCCGGACAACTGGTGCGACAACCGGAAAACCTTCCCCAAGATGGCGGCAGAAAACCCGCGAGCAGCACCTAATCGACTGCGGCGAGAGAGCAGGTCAGAGCAAAAAAAATTAAAACATACAATTTCCAATTTTAAAAAGTACAGCTTTTACGAGTAATGTTGTTGCTAAGCTTAATTCCCGGCTTCCGCCTCAGGAATGCTCAATCTTTCAAAAAATCCTATAGGAAAGTGTGGTGGCTTTAGAAACAAGTGCGGAGACGACAACTCGCCAAACCTTCTCAAATGAATCACGAATGACCAACGTCATGCGGAAACTCGAGGATTTCGAGAATCGTCGCGCCGCAGTAACTTAAGACTTCTTGGTATTCTGGAATTTGCTGAGGGGAATGATATCAGAGGTTTTGTTTTGCGCTTGATGAGAGAGGGCTTCCCAGAACTTGGGCAGCGGGTCTATTGCTTCCCTCTTATGCTTAAAAAGAAATATGACTCTATCAACTCAGACCTCAAACTCAGAGCCATTTTAATCTTCTTTGGCAATTACTTACTTTGCCAGGCAGTGTCTGAGAAAGTTAGACCTGAATCATTAATAAGCATGAGTGGAATTTTCAAATTCGCGATGCGCGAATTTGCGCAAATTCATAATCGCGATTCGCAAAATCCGCCAAATTCCGCGAGATTCCAGAAAAAAAATGTGCGAGTTCGCAAGATTTTTTTACCAGTTCGTGAACGAGAACTTGCTCATGCGGTCTTAACTGTCGCAAACATGTTGTTTCCACTTAACCAGCCTGCCCGCAATGCCTTTTTCCTGTTTTGGGTCGTAATGACGTGTTCGCATTTTGCAATTTCCTGTTTTGGGTCGCAATAACGTGTTTGCTTTCGCAATATCCTGTTTCGTGTCGCAATGACGTGTTCACAATTGCGGCGTCGCTCGGCCAGCTACCAAAATCTCGCAACGTACGCGAACAGGGAGGAAAACTCATCAGCGAACGCAGAATCATAGTAAGTCAATGCTGCGCGCGCGAGATTGTATTTGAAGCACAAAGAAAAAAATCCACCAACTCGCGAATTGCAGATTTTTGGGCAATTTCGCGCAATTTGCGGTTCGCAAAATTGCCCAAAAATGTTCCGCCCATACTTAATCATGACGCTCGGCAGAAGGGTTCTCCTTTTTTGTCAGACCAGACTTCTGTCACAGTACCGTAGAGAGAAGGTGGACACTCCGACAGTTAATCTCTCCTTTTCAAAAATTAGGAGCAGAGGCATTTCTTCTCAGTCCTGCATTATTACTATTATTATATTTTGTAAAGCGCGTAGTCACCCGTAAGTATCCCAGCGCTAAGATCCGAACAGCTAGAGGGTAACAGGGGGAGAGAATGGGAAAGGAAGATCAGGGGAACAGGTGCGTTTTCAGCCGCTTCCTGAATCGGAGATAGTCTGGTTCCGTCCTAAGATAACGGGGGAGGGAATTCCAAAGGCGGGCTGTGTTGAAAGAGAAGCGTCGTCCACCCGTGCGCACTAACCCTGGGCGGAGTTGGCGGAGTGGGGCTTCGCGGAGCTACGCGAAGTGGGCGAGAAACTACGCCCACCTCCGCACTCCGCGTAGCCCCACTACGCAAACACCACTGGCCACCAGCCCCGCTACCCGCCCTCCCTAAATACTTTCAATTAAAAGAGTCAAATAATTAAAACGCACTTACCTTGCCCGCCGCTGCCCGCCGCGTCCCCGGGGCTCGCTATCTTCCTTCCGTCTTCCGTCTTCTTTACTAATGCGCATGCGCGGGCGGCCGCGCATGCGCATTTCTCACGAGAAAATGCGCATGTGCGGCCGCCCGCGCATTCGCATTAGTAAAGAAGGCGGAAGACGGAAGATAGCGAGCCCCGGGGACGCGGCGGGCAAGGTAAGTGCGTTTTAATTATTTGACTCCTTTAATTGAAAGTATTTAGGGAGGGCGGGAGGGAGGCGGGTGGCGGCCAGCTACGCTCCGTCTGCGGAGCGTGCGTAGTGCCGCCTGGCTACGCCCGCTCCACAAAATGCGGAGTAGGCGGCACTACGCACACTCCGTGCACGGAGCGTAGCTGGCCGCCCACCCTTAGTGCGCACCTTCTTCACTCTGGGGATGGTGATGAGGTATTCATGATCAGATCAGAGGGATCTTGAGGCTTTGTAGGGCCTGATGATTTTTTTTAGGATGGGGGGGCCTTTGTCCTGCAGGAGTTTGTGAGACAGACAGAGAGCTTTAAACTTCACTCGCTCTCTCACTGGAAGCCAGTGGAGGTGTTTCAGGGCTGGTTTGGCAGATGATCTAGCCGGGGTATTGGTGAGGATCCGGGCCGCGGCGTTCTGGATCCTTTGCAGTTTATTGAGGGTTGCCTCAGGAGCACCCAAATAGATGGTATTGCTGTAATCCAGCCTTGATAAAATAAGGCCTTGGATTAGCAGTTTCTGGGAGGCAGGAGGAAGTAAGGGCAAAATCTTCCTGATAGATTTGAGGAGCCCAAAACAAGTCCCAGCGATGTTTTTGGCTTGAGTCTTGAAAGACAGGTGTTTTTCAAGCCAAATTCCCAGGCTCTTGATCTCTGACTTGGGGGCAGGGGGTTCACCCAAGCAAGGGGGGCAGATGTTCTGAGAGAGGGAAAGCCCCTTCTGGCCAAGGAGGAGAATATCTGTCTTTGAACCGTTAAGTTTCAGTGACGAGCTATTCATCCATCCTTGAATTTCTGCCAGACAGTTATAGAGGTCCGATGGTTCTTGGTTTGGGTGAGATAAAGAGACCACTAATTGAGTGTCATCGGCGTAGCTGATGATTTTCACTCCGAACGGGTTGACAACCTCCTCAAATGGGGACATGTAGACATTGAATAATGTCGGGCTTAGAGATGAGCCCTGAGGCACACCGCATTGGAGGGGGGTTTCGGGAGAACGGGTGTCATTCTCGCAGACCTGAAAGGAGCGCTGGCCGAGGAAGGATTTGAACCAGGTCAGCGCAGTGCCTTCAACACCGATGTTCTTGAGTCGCTGGGTTAAGACCCGATGATTGACGGTGTCGAAGGCCGCACTGAGGTCCAGGAGGATCACTGCCACTGATCCTCCTGCGACCAAAAGGGCTCTGGCCTCCTCTACTGCTGCAAGTAGGGCGATGTCAGTGCCCTGCCCTGGACGGAATCCAGTTTGCGAGCATCTGAGCAGATTGTTGGTCTCCAGATACTGCGAAAGCTTTTTGTTCACTAGCTTTTCAGCGATTTTACTGGTTCCGGGGAGGAGAGAAATTGGCCTGTAATTGGCTAAGTCCGAGGGGTCCAGAGAAGGTTTTTTAAGTAGCGCCTTGACGACGGCCGCCTTCCAGCTGGGGGGAACTTTTCCCTGGAGCAATGAAGCGTTGATGAGATGAATGAGTGGAGGGACGATGGTAGGGGCAACTTTCTTAAGGATGCGTAGAGGGACTGAGTCCCTGGGGGATCCGCTTTTGATAGTGTCTAGCGTGGTTGAGACCTCTTCAACAGTTACTGGTCCCAGCGAGATTAGATGGGGAGAGGTGGGGTTTGCATTCATGCAGTCTTCCTCACTGAAGTTAATGGGTGGAAGAGAGGCAAGGATTTTCTGAATCTTCTCCTCGAAGAATTTGGCCAGTTTAAAGCATTTCTCTTCAGCTGCCTTGGGGTCTGGCAGATTCTTTGGTACAGGGTCTGGGGCTTTAAGTAATTCTTTTAAAATGATGAAAGTTTCCTTGCTGGAGCAGGAGGAGTTTTCTATCCTTTCCTGAAAGAATGTACTTTTGGTATTGCGAAGAGCGAGCTTGTAGTTTTTTAAGGAGGTACGGAAGGCGTCTTTCTTGACTATCGATTTATCCTTCCTCCAGGAGCGCTCCGTTCGTGCATGGCTTAAAATCATTTACAAAGGTGCCACAAGAATATTTTTTTCAGAAAATCAAGCTCAAGATTACTTCAATGATATTTCTGGGACCAAGGTCTCTGCAGGGCCTGAGGGGTAGGGGAGTAAGGGATGATTAATGGATGATTCTTCGATTAGATAATAATCTCCTCGCTTATCCTTGTCTTATGAAATGGGCTTATTTCTGTGACTGAACAGGATCCAATAACAGGGTCTATTAGATCCAGCACTGGTGAGGGGATTTATGGAGGGAGTGGGGGAAATATTGGTACATTTATTTTTTGTCCCTTTTTAGATAGGACCAACTGGACGGGTGGCTAGGGGATGCACCTTCATGCAGGAAGCATCACGAGGGTCCCTGGACCTGTTTTGACTTGGGGTAGTAGGGTTGGAGCACATGAGGAGAGGGGAGGGGTGTTGCTTCTCTTTTTTCTGCGTGGTGTGTAGGATGTCAAAATTGGTAGCTTTTGCACTGACGATGATGAAAGATGGAAACTTGAAGGATACCATTTAGTCTCAGCCAATACTCAAGGGTCTCGCACCAGAGGGGTGGCAATTATGGCAAAGAAGAATCTAGGTTTAAGGTCTTCATGCTCCAAATCCGACCCATATGGCAGATGGGTAATTGCTCAATGTTTTATAGTGGGTCATGATTTAACATTATGTTCTATATATGGACCGGTGCTAGATGATCCGACTTTATTTGAATGGCTGAATATCAAATTAGTAGGTTGGCCCCTCCCCGTCAACATTTGTGGGGACGCTAATGTAAATCTAAGTGGTCGCACTGGGGTAATAGCTGGCAGTTCGTATACAGGACGTAAACCTAAGGTATTTTAGGCAGTCTCAAACCTTTGTAAAATCCACGGTCTTCTAGATGCATGGTTTAATCTGAATACTGAGGAATTGGGATATACTTTCTGCTCTGCCCCACATCAGACTCATGCTAGAATTGATTACTTCTTCATATCTCAAGAACTACTACTAAGCTCAAGCATTCAGAAAAACCCACGGGTAATGTCTGATCATAACTCATTAGTTCTGGAGATTTCGGTACAGACAAAAAGATCTTCCATCACTCGTTGGACGTTTAATAGAGCATTGGTATATGAAGACGAATACCTGCAACATATGAATAAGTGGGTCCCACAATTTTTAGAAGGAAATAGAGGATGCGCGTTGGTTGAGATAATATGGGGTACACTGAAAGCCGGGATCAGAGGGGAAACAACTAGGTTTGGGTGGGCTGCAAAATCAAAAGAGAAACAACTTTTACAAGATCAATATCAGAAATTAAGTATAGCCGAAACCCAATTGATTCAAGCTATCTCTAGTAATCAAGCCATTGAACAGGCTCAAAGCAGAGTTGCTGTCTCTAAATCTGTTATTACAGAAGCATCAGCAATTAAAGCAACAGAGAAGTATACTGCTTGGCGTTCTAGGCTATATGAATGAGGTGAAAAAGTGGGTCATGTCATGGCAATGCATACTCAACAACGCACAGCCCAGGGAAACATCATAGAAATAGAAAGCACAGGGAAAGGGTTGGTGGTTGAACCCAGTGAAATTTGTGCTGCTTTTCATGGGTATTATCAGAAACTCTACCATGAAGATAATGATAACTGTGAGGAAGAAATTGATAAATGCTTGGATGGCTTTGAAAGGGAGAAACTCACTCAAGAGGAGCAAACAGCTCTAGAATCTCCTATAACAATGGAAGAAATTCAGGATGCCATTAGTCCACTGGCTAGGGGTAAGGCAGCTGGGCCAGATGCAATACCGGTAGAATTCTACTAAATATTTGCACCATCGTTATTAGAAATGATGAAGTAAGTGTTTTTGAATGCCCAGAACGGGTTGGGGGTTCAGAAATCCTGGTAAACCACCAATATAGTCATATTCCCCAAAAAGGGAAAACCTCCAGAAGAACTGGGGTCATACCGGCCTATTACCTTGATAAATAGTGACATCAAAATATATGCAAAGATATTGGCAGTTCGCTTGGCAGCTATAATTAAGCAATTAGTGTCACCTACTCAACATGGGTTTGTACCAGGACGAAGTACGATAGAACATATTCAGCTGGTCATTACTTCACTAGATGCAGCCGGTATCACAGGTGACCCTATCAGATTTATTCTGCTAGATGCGGAGAATGTGTTCGATAGGGTCTCCTGACCGTTTTTGTGGGCAATGCTAAAGGACAGAGGAATAGGGGAGAAATATATTGCAGCGTTGAGATCAATTTATCGTGGCCCCACAGCTCGTATCTCCATCATGGGGGAGATGACAGAACCAATCCATATTAGCAGAGGGACCTGCCAGGGTTGCCCCTGCTCACCCTTATTGTTTGCGGTCTGTATAGACCCGTAGATTAGGAAGATAGAAGCCAATAATTTGATTGAGGGATTGCAGAGCATCAGGGGTAACACGAAAATACTGGCTTATGCCGACAACCTTGCCATAGCTACTTCTAATCCCGAGATAGCTATAAAAGAAATCAAAAAAGAAGGTGATTTCTTTGGGAAACTTTCCAGCTATCGATTAAATCAAAATAAAACACAGATTTTGAGTGGGAATGTTCCTCAGGTAAACGATACACGTGTGGTTAAAAAAAGTGGTCTATTTGGGAATAGAAATTGGGGCAGATGTATCTAAAATTATAGACAATTACCTAAACCCCTTAATTGGTAAATTTAAAATGGAATTTGCTCGCCTAGAGAATTCGAACTCACTCTGGTGGGTAGATGTAATATTAGTAAAATTACTTTTTTTCAAAGCATACCATATTTTTAAGGGCCATTCCTTTGTCGATTAGTAGCACCTGCTTTAACTCGATGAACCAACTTTTCACTAGATTCATTTGGGCAATCTGTTGCCCTTGCAGAGCCTTAAGACTATTAACTTTACACAGGGATAGGCGCGGGTGGGCAGTACCTAACTTCCAATTATATCACTGAGCTGCGATGTTGTAGAATATGGAGATACTGCTTAATGAAAAGAATGACTTAACAAGGGATAGCTCTTCTGTCCCTATTTTTTAAATGATTTTGGGAACTGAAGCTAAGGGGTGCTTTCTACGGCATATTGACTACAATTATTATAAACTGGTCAGGTTCAAGACCCTAATTTGTGCATTTAAGGTTTGGACCGTGGTCCGGAAGAGGCTAGGACTGGGACTATTTAATGCATACACTCCAATATACAGGAATAATCTCCTGCCTTATGTCTTTAATGATGGATATATGAAGCAATGGTATGATAAAGGAATACGAACAATTGGAGATATTACAAGTGGGTCTGATATGCTTCTGTTTGATATCATAAGAAATAAATATTGGCTGGATAACCGACAATTTTTTAAATATCTCCAATTAAGAGATTTTCTAGCTAAAAAACTCGGAGGAACCTCTGGCTTTCTCAAAGTACAGGTAATGGATATATTAATTAAAGACTCTAGTATGCTCGGTGGGCCATAAAAACTAATGGGTGCTCTAGTACCCTATGATCTGACTAAACATGTCAACCAGTGGCAAAATGTATTGGAGATCAATTTTGATGATGCTGAGGATTCATTACATAAGGCGCAGACATCATTTATGGCAACAAACTTAAAACTTCAATATTAAAAAACATGGTTTAATCTGTATATCTCACCTTCTAAGATTGCCAAATGGGGCAGAGTAGCTGGGTCTACTTGTCAACGTTGCCAACTTCCAGCAGCCGATCTTGTTCACATGTTTGCGACATCTCCGACACTAGACACCTTGAAAAGCGGCGCTAAAGGTTTTCTATAAGTAAACTTGGTGCTGATATAGATCTTCGCCATCAATTGATTGTATTAGGGATAGTAGATGCTCATCCTCAGAACTCAAATTGTACATTTTTATTTGTTGCCTTTACAGTTTTTAGGCTGTGTATAGCCACTCATTGGCTTGAACCTATCCCCCCAACGGGACAACAATGGCTAGGAAGGCTTTTGTCAATTTTCAGATTTGAAAAAGCTATATACACGTCAGAGCAGGTCGTAAAGTGAGAATGAAAGGATTAGCCATCTTGGCTCCCTTGATGAATTGGTCTTCTTTGAATGAATAATGATGAAATATCAGTTTGCTTATTTTTCTGCTATGTAAATTTCTTTTTGCTTTCTTTTTTTGCCTTTTCTTCTGTTTCTCTCCTTTTCTTGTCTTTTATTGCACAAATTGATGTAAATTTCTGACATTCGTACCATTCGTGTTCTCTTGTGTGTGGGGGGCGGAGGGTGGGGGCAATGTAGAGTTAATCTAGATTTATTTTCCTGCTTAATTTGATATGGATATAATTGTGAAAATACTAATGAAGATTTTTTTTTAAAGTACATAACAAGTATAGTGGTTGTTATACTTGAGACAATATAACATGGAATGTTCATTATATTATTAATATTTATTTGAATATAAAATATGTATTAAATATTATAATAAATATGTAATTTATTTCATTTAAAAAAATGTGTTTACATTTTAATATTTAAAAGTGTTATTTTTTTTAAAGGTTACAAAAAAGCAGGTTCAGAGGCTTTCTGACTCACATCAAAAGTTTAAAATCAACAGCCTTATTATGATACAGGCTGACAGTTTTGAAAATGGCAGGACGGACCGACTGGCTTCTGACGGACTAAAACAGCCCGTCGGCCAGTCAAAAGATGTTCATAATACCCTATGTACGGTGTTTATGCAATGGGGATTATGATGTCGGTTTCCGACAGACTTTTCATGATGGGCTTTCCGTGCCTCCTTTTAAATCCTTTAACCGTGTCACAAGCACTGTGAGGTGCCAGCCATGTGATGCAGGGATATATACAGGCTCCCATTTCTCCATGGGAGCTTGCGCTAGGGCCAATTTACGGCGGCAGCACAAACTGCCATAGGGAAATGGGAGTATGCAACTGCTCCATTTGTGGTTGCATTGTAATGTTGGTGTCAGGACCGCTGACCGGAGGTCGGTCAGTCCAGACACTGTGGCAATGTCTGACCAACATCGTAACCAGGCTCTTAATATTTACTATGTTTAACTATGTTTATATTATTAAATTACATTTTGTTTTGGATAGTAGTGTATATATTTGTAATATATTTTTTGTTTTCACATTATAGTTGTAGGATAATGATATTTGTGTACTCAATATTATAACCCATGATATTTGTGGTATTGATATTTTGTCAGTAAACCATCAAGCTCCTATCTGTTGTATTATTTTATGTGTATGTATCTCTTTAAGTCATGTTGTATACTTTTTAAGGTTGTATGTTCTCAACGATTCTGCTGTTTAGAATGTGAAATCCTTTATGATCATTTGGCATTGAGCTTAGCATCCCAGCAGACATGTAAATACTGTGCAGCTGATTAAAGGATCATAAAAGTATACACAGCAAGCATCCAAGAAGTATTGACCATTCGAGCCGCACAGGAGCAGTACTTTCCTTGGAACCCGCGATTTGGAAGCTCTTCTCTTTGTAATGGAGGAAACAAAGAAGGAAGTGCAGCGAAGAATATAACGTTGTAAAAAATCTACTGTATGTTTAGCTGGAAGGTCACCAGGTAAGTTTTTTTTACTTACCCCAAGTGCTCAGTCAATGACTACTTCCACATGGGACTACTTTTTGACTTCCGCCATTGACTTGTAATGCAGTGCCAAATTGGCTCTGGAGGTTGACCGGAACTTCTTTGGTCAATTTTTTGACGTGGTGTGTGCATTCACCGTGCATCATACTTAGTATTGATAGGCAACCACATGTCCTGCACGTGGTTACCTACCAACGCTCATCCGCTGTTGACACCATTTTGTAGTGCTTTATCTCATTGGATCTCTCTGTACATTTCTGTTGGATTTGACTGTGTAGGCAGCCCACTATGGGGCACATGCATCATTGCTTTTTGCGGTTGCAAGGGGCAGATTCTGCGAATATTCCCCTTTGCGACCACTCAAATGCAAAAATCTTGCGATTCCACAAATGCAATGCGTCAACAACAACTTTACAACAACAACAAATTAACTGGAGCCTAATTCAAGTAAAAGCACCACTAATGACAAACTTGCATGCGTTACCATCCTTTGTTCACAAAGAAATGAAATCGAGAAGGTTATTAGCTTGCACTGGGATCTGAGTGGGGATAACATTGAAAATAAGGACAAACCCTCTTTTGCATTCAAAAAAGGGAAAAACATACGTGACCATGTTGTTAGGGCAGTTACCATCACCTTTTCATACTAACTTACATGATCTATATAACTTACCACCTATCTAGAGACTGTAAATATGGATGTTGTAAGGCCTGTGATCTCACTTCAGAACTGGTATAAAATAGAACTTCAAAAACGTATAAAAAAGGTTTACTCTTCAAGATCATACAAACTGCAATTGTACTGATGTGAGATGCATTGTCAAATGTCCTTACGATCTGGCTTAGGTTAGCCAAACAAAATAAAAGGTCAAGACTAGGATCCTACAACATGATAGTCATATCAGATGTGGTACCAAAGAAACCCGCTTGTTGAATGCTTCTCCAGGGCTAATCCTAAACCTGATTAACTCAAGTGGCTCAGACTTCAGAAGATTCCTCATAATCCCAGAGGTGGATACATTGCTGCCATGATTAACTTAAGAATGTAAATGGGTACATTTGTTGAACACTGTAAATGGTCACCCTGAGTTTGAAGAAATTAACCAAAGAGCTGCAACTATCAACAGTGTAAAGGGACATAAAGCTTGGTCCTATCTTGTAGGCTTTGAGATCAACTTTGCCAGCAGTCTAATGTTTCCAATTTTACTTAAGAGCATCACAGCCATTTCTGCTTGATTTATGCTATTTAGACATCTCATTGTACTAGTTAAATGTTTCATATATATCATTGGGACAGAGTTCCTCATTACAATATGTTTGTGGTTACTTGTTTCCTATTTGCGCAAATGATTTTATATTGTTTTTGAACATATTGGTCTTATATTTCTGTTTAAAAACATCTTATGATGTAAAATTCCCTTCTACAATGAATTAATCATTTCTATTATAACTATATGATGTAGCTCCCCAGGGTTCCAGCATATCGATTTACGGGATGTTCTCTAATTAAACACTGCTGTTGGCACTGTGTGCAAATCACTCAGAGGCCTAGAATATCTAATGATGTAGGCCATTTTGGAAGGATACTTTTCAATTCCAGGTCTCCACGTGCATGTGTGCGCGCAGATGCTGTGAACCTTTTATCTTTGCGCTAGCCATCTGCGCATGTATCTGAAAGCTAAATCTACTGATGCAGAGGTATGAGACTTTGCCTACCTGTTTCTTTTTGAGTACTGTACTTAATATCTATTCGGGACTAAACAACCTTCATTTTTCCATTATTTTCAGTTGACCAATGGATGTAATTGTATGAATCACTGGATATTTATTTCACGCATTCTCTTGCTGAGGACTGTTCACCGTGTATCAGCCGACTCAGCTATGTTTTATGGCTGTAACTACCATTAGATATTTAAGACAGTCCTTTTACCTTTAGGAACTGTCCAGATGTGATGGCATTGAGTTTTCCCTTACAAAGATTTGAATCTTAAATAAGCCACATTTTCAATTGGGTGCTCAGTCTCAATTATTCCCCCATTGCTGTGTTATTTTGTTAACTGTAGACACCGCGTTCATTACCTTTGCGGTGCTCCGTTATACACAGGCTCATGGGACAGGGCTGGCCCAGATATGGTAAGATGCTCTGACAACGGGTTATTTTATGGAACGGGCTTTAGATGCACTTACTTGCTCCCTCGGGCGGCAGGTATATCACGTCTTTGCTGGTAACCTTCCGTTTTTAGTGGCAGCAGCCTCACGCATTTATTTTGTTTTAGATTGTGTTCTTAGGGAGACCCTCCTGGTGGACACCTGGTCGGGCTCGTGAAATTCATGAACTCGGTGAGTCTGACATTTATAAAGGGGTTGTCCAGCCTAATTAGGGGCTAATAGTAACTCGTATTTTCTTAGAGAGTGTTGTAGGTGTAACGAGGTGTGGGGGCTCACGGAGGCACTTTGAATGGGCGTGGGATCACGCAGCGTGGTGCTTATTTTGTCTATTTAAAATAGAAAACAATCACCATTGGTGAGCGTAAGACATTTGCCACATAATTTATAGTGGGAGAAGTTCCAATTTTGGATATGAACATAGCTGATATTGCCACAGTTATAAGAGCTAAGCTTCAAACACATTAGAAAGAATCCTGTTAAAGGAGATGCTATTACTAAACAAAGGGCTGGGGTAGTGAGTGTTTAAACTAAATTGTTGGTTTCCCTCAATCTCTATCTCCTTAGTAAAAGTTGTTCCCGCACTATTGGGATCAGCCTCCACTTTTAATTGAGAAAGACTTGGAAGAGTACGGATACGACTAACCTACTCTCCTCTGAGGGGCCTTTTACCGGACTACGGAAAGACCCAAGTGGTACTGACTGCGACAGTCCTGACGAAGACCGAAGTGACCTTTAGAGGCGCAATTCCAGCGGTCGAAACATATTGACCTCAGCAGTGGTAGGAGGGAAGTCTTGAGGACATTCAATTTCTCAACAAGACATTTCCCATGCTTTTCTTACTTTTAATCCTGGTATGGGTACCTAATTGTGTTTAATAAAGGAATTCTTTTCATTGGCACCCCTAACCAGTTTTAATCACTTTCCTATACTGCACTTATTTGTCGCACTATCAGTTCCAGGCACTGGGTGTTTTGCACATGCTCTTCACCTCATTTGTGTTACTCGTATGTGGTGTTATTATGTGGTTGTACGCCTTGTAGTGTGGAATTTATTATTATTTTCCCCCTCCCTAATGCTCCGCCCTGGATGTGGCTACACCAGGGCGTTTGTAGCAGGCCCTATGATGAAGCATGTCACATACTTCGGTATGTGAGTGAAGGCAGTTTTTCTAAACTGAGACATTTTTCTTGGTTATGTCTATCGTGTACTCTTTATACCCCTTTAGTGTGAACATTTGATCCGGTTTGAGGGCCTGGGGTATTGGAGTTTAAACGGGAACGGTCCTCTCCCCTCCTTTGTGTTGTTATTTTGTTAACTCACACACATGAGATTGATTTGTTCATTCGCTATGCAGGTTGTTCCTTCTTTATTGCCCTGAAGAAGATCCTGCTGCGATGTACCACTTATAAGCTTCTTCAGCAGGCCAAAATGTTGGTATGTTCATATTTTTGGCCTGTATCTAAAATACTTATATCGGATGACTACCAAGATTGGAAATTTATCAGTAATGTCACAAATGTAAAGACTATATGTAAGAGATGGTTTGGCCAAGGCCTTCAGATTGAATGAAATTGATTGTGGTATTGTTTTTTTCAATTGTATATATTTTATCACCTATTTTTGCACTTCACAAAAACTTTTTGCACCTATCGCAGAGCTTCTCAGCAGACATGATTGTATATTTGAACAGTGTAATGCTTCTATAAATGGTCATTGATTATTTGTGACTCCTGCCTGTGTATGTTTTTAAATGTTTTCTTTAGATATGTATTTAGTAAATCCAACAGAACCATTTTTGTTTGATACTATAATTAGAAGCCAGGTTCCGAGGCACACAGGGTAACTCCATTATAAATAGCAGCTTTGTGTAAGTTGTCAGCTGGTATGGTCTTCCCTACCACATTCCACTTAGTCATAGTTACAGACAACAGAGAGAGCCATGTAAAGGTGGCTCTTGCTTCTTTTGAGGGGGGTGTTCCCTGGTTCTCTAAATGTAGCTGTGTGCCCTCCCTTGCCTATAGATTGTCTGTTGGATAATGAGTTGGAGCATACTGTGTGGAAGCGGGTAGAGGTCAGGTCACACTTAGCAATTTTGGGATTGATTGATTGGGTCTGTGTGACCACACAGTCCATGGCTGCCCGAGAAAGGAGTCATGGGTGCCCAGAACCTGGAACAGTAGCCCAGGCAGCTGCCAAGAAGAGTGGGGGAAAGGAATGTGGGGAACCAGCCCAGAAGTTCTTGCAGTCCAGGTTAACTAGGGGGCCTGAGGGGGATGTCTCCGTGGAGGACATTGCCAGAGTGATCTGCCTGAGCATGTAGGAAGGCAAGTTGAGGGTGGGCCTACCAGGGAGGAGTAATGTAATACACAGAAAGTGTGCTCCATTCTAGAGGGCTTGACAAGGTAAGCTGAGGCCCAGGCATCTGGCAATACCTCTGAAGATCACCTTATCTATTGTAAGAATGACCTCCTATACAGTGAGCATAAGCTTCCTGGGCTAGAGGCATCCTACATGCCGATTTTCCCCTAGTGTTACAGGACCTTCCTACAGCAGCTGGCTCATGATATTCCCCTGACAGGACATCTGGCGTGCCCCAAATAATCACCAGTCTTGTTGCCAACTTCTATTGGATGAAGACAGCCCCAGATGGGTACTGTAGGTCAGTCCCATCTGCCAGGCCAGTCGGAAGCTGGGAAAAGAGCACAAGACTCTGCTGGACCCATTACCAGTCATTGGCACTCCCTTTGAAATGTTCCAAATTTTCATTGTTGGAATCTTGGAGCCCCAGACAGCTTTATGCAAAAGGTTCTCCCTTGTCTTGTTGGTCTACACCAGTCGCTATCCAGAGGCCCTCCCTTTGAGGTCGGTGAATGCACCTGCAGTAGTCAGTGCCTGATGGGTATTTTACCTGTCTGGGATTCCACAAAGAGGTAGTATCCAACAGAGGCACTAACTTCATTTCAGCATACATGAAGGTCATGTGGGATGGATGTGGAATAAAATAGAAGTTCTCCACATCCTATCACCCCCAAACCAACAGTCTTTTGGAGAGATTCAACAAGACCCTAAAGGGCATGATAATGGACCTCCCTGATCTCATTAAACATAAGTGGGACATCCTTCTGCCCTGCTTTGTTTTTATCTAAAAGGAGGTACCACAGAATGGGAATGGGTTCAGTCCCTTCAAACTCCTATATGGTCACCCTGTTAGGGGATCTCTTGGCCTTGTCTACGAAGGGTAGGACAAGCACCCAGGAAGCCCCCTTAGGATGTGGCCCTCAACACATCTTGTGGACCTCAGGACCCTAAACCTTAAGGGTGTTCCACGTAACTAGCCTCAAACCACACTTTGAGAAGTACAAAGTAAGCAGGCTCCTGGTAACAGATGATGTAGTGGAAGAGAAGAGTGAGCCTCTCCCTGATCTCCTTTCTGCCCAAGAGCATGATGGGTCACTGAGGATGTCAAGTTCTCCCCTACTCTGACCCAAAAACAGTCGAGGGACTGTTGTCAGCTGCTAGACAGTTCTGCTCTCTGTTCTCCCTCACCCATGGACTCACACACCTGTGCATCAATTACATTGACACTAGAAACACTCTGGCTATTAAAAACAAAATATCCTGGCTGTCAGGCAAGCTGAGGGTGTGTATCAATGCGGAGGTCTCCAATATGCTGGCATTAGGAGCGACTAAGCCCTGAAACAGTCCTTTATGTAGCCCTCTTGTGCTGGTACCCAAGGTTGCCCCACCAGGCACCACTCAAAAACCTAGGTCCTGTGTGGACTACAGGGGGCTCTGTTCCATTATGAAGACTTTCACAGAGACCAATCCCCAAGCTGACAAGTTCATGGATAGGTTGGGCAATGCCAAGTTCCTGAGTACCGTTTATCAGGGTATTGCCAGATTACTCTGACTAAGAGTGAAAAATAGAAGTCTGCATTCTCAGCCTCACAGGGCCACTTCCAATTCAGAGTGATGCTCTTTGGCTAAAAAAATACCCCTGCTACCTTTCAGAGATTTGTCAACAGAGTCCAGGCTGCAAACAAAGCATTAGTTTCAACCTACCTGGATAACATACCTGCCCACACCACCAGCTGGTTGGAACAGCTGTACCTCCTCGAGGAGGTGTTTTAGGTCCTCCTGCACGTGGGCCTATCAAGGTCAGTAAGTGCTAGATAGGGCAGGGTTCCATGGTATATCTAGGCCACATGGTGGTCCGGAGCAAGGTGTAGCCTCTCCAGGCCAATATTGAAAGTATCCTGGCAACCCTCTTATACCCATAAAAAGATGAGGGCCGTCCTGGGCCTCACTGGATACTATAGGAGGTTTGTTAAGTGTTATGGTACCACGGTTGCCCTCTTAGCAGAGCTGACTTCAGGGAAGCACTCTATAAAGGTGATCTGGACAGAGGACTAAAAGAAAGCCTTTGATGCCCTCAAGAAGCCCAGATGTACAGCATCATACTCAAGGATCCTTACTTATATAAGGAGTTAATTGTACAGACAGGCACTTCGGAGTAAGGCATAGGGTGTGTCTTAGCACAGTTAAATGAGGAGGGTCTAGACCACCCGGTAGTCTTCATTAGTCAGAGGTTACTTCCACTGGAACAGAGGTGGAGTGCAATTGAAAGGGAGGTCTTTGCTGTGGTCTGGCACTGAAGAAGCTTAGTAATGAAAAAACATAAGAGGGGCCCTGAAAACTAAACGTACTAAGAGGGGAACAACCCGCCAGGGCGAGATAATTATAAGAAGAACATGAAAATGGGGTTCCCAGGATAGAAAGGAATAAAGATTTTTAATCTCTACAGGAAAAGCCCAAAAGTAACCAGTAGAATCATATCAAATATTTATTTTTATTGACATAGAAAAATCTATCAGTTCAAGTAAATTCATTAATACACAATACATTTCTTTATCATAATTTTGTTTGAAAGTATCGTAAAAAACACATGTAAGCAGCCACAGGACACAAAAGAGCATAAAAAATGTTGGCACACTATTCACTCACTCGTCCAATCAGACCAAGAATTAATACCCATACCAATACACACATACACATTCAAACAAAAACATTCAAGAAAAGCGCCCACGCGCGTTTCGGAACAGTGCCAGTACAAGCTTCCTTCATCAGGGCGCAAGATATAGGTAATATGGATAAACGTGGTCTCTCAAGATCCAACAACCCAATCCTGGGAGGGAGTCCTAGTTATAATCATGGCTGGCAAAACTTATCCTATAGTCTGTCTGCGGAAGAGCCCTCTATGGAGATATGGGTGGCAAGTGGCAACTGGTTTAAGCCCTCTTGAAAACGCTCAAGGTTCCGTTGAGGCCCCGATTCAAGTAAGACGAAAATGAAACTGATGAAAATGTAAAAGCGCTCAATAAATATTCCAGAGATCTGTTTTGAAGGTCTCCCGGGTTTTCAACATTTAGTCGTAGTTCAGAGAATAGCAGCTTGCAAATGAAGTCTATGGGCTCAGGAATAGTGTAGCGCCTCAAGCTGGCGATAGAGTAAGCCCTCAGAACGGTAATTTGGTGGCAAAGGCAATTAAGGGTACGGTAAGATGCTCGAGAACAAATGTTCACGGCGGCATGGCAGGACAGACAGCTTGAAAAAAGGGCTATGGTTCTCCCCGGAGGTTGAAAACGGCGGCAGGACCTCTCGGCTTCAAAGATCGGATGTGGCCAAATTACCGTTCTGAGGGCTTACTCTATCGCCAGCTTGAGGCGCTACACTATTCTTGAGCCCATAGACTTCATTTGGAAGCTGCTATTCTCTGAACCACGACTAAATGTTGAGAGAGAGTTTGTACCTGGGAAAAATAAAGTAGCAGCTGACTGTTTTTGTAGGTTATTGTGCAGGACCAATTGGGTAGGAAATGGAAACAGAGATGAAATGGAGGTGGTGGCTACTTTGAGAGATGTTAGCTCTGGTAATTTTGAAGGGATACCTGAAGAGAATTGGTTGGAGAGTGATAGTATGATGATTTGTGCAAAGTCATGGATGAGTGGAGAGGAAAGAGTTAGTTACTCCAGAGCTATTGCCTTTTTGGAAGGTATTTGGAGAACTGGAGGTTGAAGAAGGATTGTTGTTTAAGGAAGGGAAGTGTGTTCCTCCTGTTGGTATGCAGGAAGTAATTTTAAATTTGGCACTTGTAAAAGATCCTGGAACGTCTTCAATTAAGAAACTCACAAGGTCATGTTTTTGGTGGCCCAGCATGGATAGGATGGCAGGCAGGGTTGTTAGCAAGTTTGAGACATGTGCTAACAGTGGAAAGACGTTGAAAGTTTTCCTGGGTCCTTTAAAACTGTTCTTTTACAAGAATGTCCAAGGGAAAAGTTGGCTTTTGACATAGCTGGGCCATTTTATTCATTACCACAAGATGACAGGTTTGCATTGGAGTTAGCAGATTACCACTTCAAGTGGGCGGAGGTCAAATTTTTACCATAGACAACTACTAGGGCAATGTTCATCAGAGAAGGTTGTTTTTTAGAGGTGTTAATGTAGGATAACAGTATCCAACTCAAATCACTGTAAATTGAGATTTTTCTCAAGCATTGCAGTATTAGGCATGTTACTAAAGCCTTGTATGAACCTCAAGGGAATGGTCAAGTTGAGAGTTTTAATTGGGTTTTGAAGGATGGAATTACATGAGCACAGAAGTTTGTAAGTGGACTGAAGTATGTTTTGAGAGAAAGGTTGTCGAGGTATTGCATTACATCACATACCATTACGAAAGTAAGTCCCTTCAAATTACTCAAAGGGAGAGAACCTGTTTTGAAGCTGTGTCCAAAGAGGATCAAAAAAAGTGTTGTGGGGAGTGAACTGAAATGCACAAGGAGAAAGTAGAGGTGAGGGTAAAGGAGAAACACGAGAAGACTAAACAATGGTATGAATTCAAGTGGAAAGTGAGACAAACTAGATTGGGTGAAGATTCTCAAACCAGGAATTGTGGATAAAGGGCCTTCTAAATTTGAAAGAAAATGAAGGTGATCAAAGTAAACATTAATAGTGTCACTCAGGATGGTAAGGTGTGGAATGCAAGCTGGGTGGTGAAGTGGAGAAGTAGAGTGAAGGAGGGGTACAGTGGTCAAGAAGAGGATAAGTTCCTGGTCATATTTGATCAGAATACTTTGCATGGATGCCAAGATGGTGGCACAGATTAATTTGGTCAGAATACCTTGCATGGATGTTAAGAGGATGACATTGATCATCATGGTTGAATACTGTTGCATCTCTGATTCTGTAGAAAGCAGAGTTAAGAGGTCAAGGCGTGTGAGATGTCCTCCTGTCATGTACGGAGAATACAAATGACATTAGCTGTTATACATTCCATGTTTTTTTGCTTTTAGTCCTATTTTGTGCAATTTGGGAAGAAAGATGTGTTATATTCTTATATATGTATGTATCTCTTTAACCCCTTCAATGCTATTGACGGAACGGTTCCGTCATGAGCGTCGGTTGGCCTGTGCTCATGACGGAACCGCTCCGTCATGAGCCCGTTGGCTCATTAGAACGTTTAGCACAGCGCAGGAATCTGCACCGCGCTGATGTGGTTAAATCATGGTTTATGCTCTTGAAGGTTGTGTGTCCATGATGATTCTGCTATTTGGAATGTAGTATGTGTTATGATCAATTGGGATTGAGCTTTGCATCCCAGAAGAAGTCTGAGTGCTTTGCTGCTGATTATAGGATAATGATTGTATACTTGTTTGGATACCTGTCTTTAAAACCCCCCCAACAGAACCAGAGAGGATTCAAGCGTCAGACAACCCTAATTTTCTACCCCATGTGTAGAGGTGCTGTACTGTCTGGGCCAGTGTTTAGGGTTAGATTCATATATATGTTCACTCAGATTACAAACAGTAGCTGCACACACCCAGATTATGGTAGTTTGGTTGACATGACAGCTGAGGGGCACCCACCTGAAAAACTGTGACCCCGGCACGATGCAGAAACTGGAGGAAGATGAGAAGTATTGTGCCATGTATTGTTGAGCCTCACATTCCCTTATCCTGGATATGTGCTAAGACCATCTGGTGTTTCCAGTCGCTTTCAGAAGGTAGCAGATAACCCACCTCAATGTGGCACTGAACAGAGAAAATTGCATACCACCCCTCTGTGAGACATGCAGCCCGGGATGGAAATATCCTCTTTAGGCATGTGCAAGAGCCAGCTCCATGTAATCTGTGGATGCAGGGCATTGTGCCATTTGCCAATGTCAACTCTTTGTAAAGTGGTTAAGCACGAAGCTTCCACCTCTCAGCAATAGGGAAGTTTTGGCAGTTAGGGAGCTCACAGCCATGAACTCACCTCATCTCCACTTCTTATCTCCACTGCTTGTATGGGGGAGAAGAGGGCAGCTACACTGTTCCTTAAACTCACGCATTAAAATAAAATGTGTATGTCAGCAACAACAAAAGTACAATTATTCTATGGCAGCTTGTTGGGCTGATCTAAAATGTGAATGACATTGCTAACAAAGAATTGGCTCAAAGAGGCGTTGGAGTGAATTGGCTATTGTAGACAATAGGAGTGTGTAGGTGAAAACATAAGTCAATGTTTTGACGTGGCTACATTTACCAGTATCACGTTCCTTTGAATACCTACCTAAATTATGCTAAACAGTCTCTTCCATATCATTGTTCTAGTGCTCTGATATTCCATTTTGGTTAACTCAACTGTATCACAGCTCTGACGCATCAGTCAATCAAACTGCTTGAATTGAATTGCCTGATTTGTGTCTTGCCTACATTTTACTCAGTCAATCGTTATACAGATTCCAAGAATCATAAAATAATATTTCACTAGAAATTCCAATCAAGTACAGACATTAGATGCAATTTTTACTAAGGGATGAGGCACAAAAACCATATGTAGGTTAACATTTCCATTTTGTCAGGATGCTGTAACAAGTGAGTCAACTTAATTTGATATAAATATAAAGCGCAAATGCATTCTCAGTTAACCCTGACCAACAAGACCTTTACTAAATTTATACTAAAAAATAAATGAAGAATTCACTGAATACCAATGGATTTCATTCTAAGTAATTTACTTTCATTTGAATTATAATAAGCAAAGTTATCCGGTATAATTTAAGTTAAAATATGATCTGTATTAAGCATGATTATAATATATTTACATTAAATTTTAAGCCCGCTCTTTTTCCTTAGATAACTAGAAGCCAATAAACATCTGCTACCACCAAATACTATGAATGCTATCTGATTTTAGTATTCTCAAAGCCTCTAGATAATTCCTATTTTTTAAGTTCTGACACCGCAGATTGATCCATTTTTTTCTTTGAATAATGTATCCTGGGTAGACAAACGAAATATGTGCAATGTCTTCTTTAGCGCCTGATAATCATAGGGTACACTTAGAAGCCCTTCCCATAGTCTGAGACGTGACCCACTTGGCTGTAAAATAATTTATCTGGAGTATCTCATATCTAAATTTCAAATAAAGTGTCTTTGTTAATTGAGGTTAAATCTCATCCAAGAATAGTTCAAAAAATGGGGTCATTTTAATAGACAGAAATTGTATGGTGAGTCTCCCCGATGTGCAACCTAAAGCAACTTTGTGTAAGATAAAGTTCTAATAGATGTGCTTGCTCTTTCTCTTTGAATCTGGGGTCAATAAGCTGTGGTTTACCCAAAACTTACTCACACCCAAATCCAGGAGCTATTTTCGGATGTGGGCAAACCAGGGGAATGTGAGATGAACATCAAGTTCTAATAGTTCAGGCAATGTCTGTGTATATGTTTTTAGTTCCTCAGTGGTCGAAATTCTAACCCACTAGGTCATTCCAGTTCTGCTTGAACGGGCTACCGGATCTAAGCTGTGTTCTTTGATTATGCGCATTGTGTCTTACTACTCTGTTCTCATGTCATTTATCAGGATACATTACATTTATCTGTACTGCTTACCTAAAACACATCCACTTTCAGAGTCAGAAACCACCAGTATCAGTCAAAAAATAGGGGAAAGCAGGGCAAAAAGGATGTCTTTACTACACGCCCCCCCAGTCGAAAGTTGATGGGTAACTAACTTACACCCTGGTAGCCCTCATGATCTAAGAGGAAGAACCTGGAAAGTCCATCTGCATTGACATGGGCAGTCCCAGGTCTGTTGTCCACGGTAAAGTCTTTCCTTTATAGGGAAATAGACAACCTCAACATTTTTTGGTCCTTCTCCCTCATCTGCCTGAGCCATCTCAAAGGTCTATGCTCAGTTAGAAACCAAGCACTTGCTAATGTAGGTAACTGGTTGATCTTAACTCTCTTCATTTACTTGTGCCAGTACTTCCCCAAATCCTTTCTGAAGCATCTGTCTGTATCACAAATTCCTTAGTGTATTCAGGGGCATTAGATCCAAAAACAATAGTATGCACGTTTTGCAGGAGTACTAGTAGTGCCCACAATATTTGAATATATTTTTTCAAGATAAGTAGATATGGAGTTAAGAACAAGCAAATAACTATGCTTCCCTTTGCATGCTAAGCTCCATGATGTTGCAGTAGTCTGGATCTTAGTAGGACAATACTTAAAATTCAATACTGTAATAGATCGCCAACAACCTTGACACATGACAGTAGTGTCAGGAAAAGTAAAGTTGTATCAAAATCAAATGTCTCTACATGACCAATGAGATACAAAAGGGGATGAAGGACGGAGCGTTTGAGCAAATCAAACACTCACCCCCAGCCAACTGATCTGGGTTTAATCCATCACCATTCTTTAGCTCACTCAGCCACCCCATTTCAGACATGGCCATATGGAAATCAGTCTGACCCTGTGCCTCATGGAAAGAATCCAGCCCAAACTGCCAAGCCATGTCTTCCCTGGACCAGAAACAAGCATCCTGGGACCGGTTTCGGATTCATAATCCTTATCAGCCAGGCTATCTTGAAACCAGTGGCCAAGTGAGCAAGGGACTCACGTCTGAGCATACCCTGCCAACTTAGGGCGAACAAAGCGATACAAAAGGGGATGATGGACGGAGCGTTTGAGCAAATCAAACACTAACCCCCAGTCAACTGATCTGGGTTTAATCCATCACCATTCTTTAGCTCACTCAGCCACCCCAGTTCAGACATGGCCATATACAAATCTGTCTGACCCTGTGCCCCATGGGAACAGTCCAGCCCGAACTGCCAAGCCACGTCTTCCCTGGACCAGAAACAAGTATCCTGGGACCGGTTTCGGATTCATAATCCTCATCAGCCAGGCTATCTTGAATCCAGTGGCCAAGTGAGCAAGGGACTCACGTCTGAGCAAACCCTGCCAACTTAGGGTGAACAAAGCGATACAAAAGGGGATGATGGATGTAGCGTTAGAGCAAATCTTAAAGTGGAGGAGGCGAAAAATATCCTGTTACTGGGCAGATTTCAGGCGCAGCTAACAGGAAGGTAGGACAAAGAACATGGTGAGCACATGGCAGCACATGGCAGACAAAATGGCTGCCATAAAGACAAAATGGCTTCTGCTAACGCTAACCCATTGCTGCTAATTTACGACAGACGGCCGTTTTAGCGTTAGCTGAAGACATTCCCATGATCCAGTAGGAACATAGAAAACATGTGCTCATTAATTTTCATAATTTTATCAATTTCCTAATTCATTGCTAGGTGAGCATTTTCCATTCTAAACATTTCATTAAGGGTATGAGCAGGAATACAAAAGAGAACGGAACATTTGGTCATAAACATACAGAGAGTAGGAGAAAGTAATGACCACTATTACGAAGAAAATTATCATTTTCACAACCCTAAGCAAAAGCAAATCCTAAAATCTTTCAGTAATCACTATATACTCAGGTGAAACAGTGGCAATCCTGCAATGCTCTCAGGTTGAATAGGGATACTCTTCCACAGAGAATGAACTTTATTCTACCTTTACTAAACAGAATACTACTCTAAAACAATGCCAGCAAAACAATAAGAATCAGTCTCCTAACACCCATTTCAGGTAACCACACGAAAACCACTTATAACCACAACTGTGCCCAGAGTCCATTCGAAGCCTCTCTGGCAGGCTTCTATCGTCCATCAAATCTGCTCCCATTGTTGCATGGGCCTCTTGATTCAGGCCTCCCATGGAAATGTGTCTCAGTATCCGTTGGAGTGCCCTCCTGGCAAACAATCACAGCTCAGTCGAAAGTCTCAATGTCTCAAGGCAGTGCATCAGTATCTCTCCTCTGCGGCAAACACTACAGATAGTGTGCTCCTCATTGATCATGGGCACAGATCATCTCGTGCAGACCATCTCGTGCAGACTCGGGTCTACATTCTCAAGCTCCAACACTCATTATTCAGTGTCAGAGGACGCTCAGGCTGCTCTTGCATGGGCACCATGATGTAGTGCCTCTTGCCAATCTTGGATCCTCCGGTGCACTGCTTTTCCATTGGAGCAAAGGAAAAAAGGGGAGGAGTGTGTGGCCAAAACTCAGGCCAAGGGGCTCAAGGGACTGTACACTGTCAGAGGTTACCAGCACATGACAGGTAGCTTTTGCTCTTTTGCACGGAAACTCTGGTTCTGTGGCAAAACCAGATCCTCCTTTTTCTCTGATGTTCAACGCTGTCTGATGAAGCAAACACAATACTTTGGAGATGCAGTTGATGGCGTGCTAGCGCAATACTACTTTCTGGGTGCTGGGACTGTAGAGTCAATGCCACCTGTTTTCATCTGTAGCTGTCAATGATAGGAGTTAGGATTTGTCTTGATCACTTGTTCTGCAGGATATCATTCTCCCTTTGACTCTGGAAGATCCTGCAGAACCTAGTGATGTAGGAAATGTGACACAGTTGTTAGTTTCCTTCAATTTAGTACAAAAACAGTTCAATATTTAACAAGGGGACTGCAAACAGGTGGCCTGCAATCTTCAAAAGAGTGGCCATATGCCATGGGACTATTATGATCTAAAATACACTGTCATTCTCATAGAATACAAAGAAAAAGGCAAAACAATGACTCTAGCCTCTTCAATTGTGTTTCCATATGAGAGCATATCCTCTACCATCTAAGGGTAGATAACTACATAAGAATTCTATATGAATGGATGTCCTCACACATAGTGACATTGTCTAATGGGGTAAACATTTTTCTCAATGATTAAGTCTAAGTGTTCCTAAATTCCTCATCTAGAACACCTCAAAAGCGAAATCACACAATACAGATTATCAGGGACATATAGATACCCCCCCTCCAATGACTGTGCACCCGGTGCACTCCTACAACATAAAGGCCAATGATCAAAATGTGGAAACAAAAAAGACAAGATACAGAGAGTCCAGGTGCTTCCACTATTAAAACACATCTGGTCTATTAAAGATTAAAGCAGCAGAAAAAAGAACTGAGAACCAAATTAGCATAGGCATTGAATTTGTCATATTCAAAAAATAAACATAAGGTATCTCCTATTGAGATGGAAAACTTGTCTTACTATACTATTAAGTCAGTTAACCAATCTATCACTACCCTGACAGTCAGACTGGAAAACATCGGAGTAGGCCTAAAGAAAACTCTTGAAAACCAGTCTGGTCATACAAAAGGGAATTATACATAATATGGTGGTCCCTGTTACATCACTGCAGTCTGGAAGGGTGAACTTGAACAATACATCAATTATAAAAAAAGGAGTTGACTGGTGAAAGGAATACGGAAAAGGTAAATAGGAGTAGGACACCGCTAAAATCCCAAATAACTGGGCACAAGGCAACATCAGTCAGGGGAGAAGCGGCAAAAGGAAAATCTATAGGAAGAACAAAAAAATTACTCAAGTGATAGTCAAGTTTGAGACATAATACCAAGAGTATGGGTAATACACAAAAGTCACAGTAGTGCAGAAATTTGAACTCTACCGCTGGCCCCTACACCATATACGGTAATCTCAGTTAATGGTCCATTTCCTTCTTCAAGGGAAAAAAATGAAAAGTTTAGGTCACCTTTAGCAAGAGCCACAAATCTATAATTTCATCCTTAGGTCCAATCAAGGATACATAAATCTAGGCTTGCCTATTCCTTGAGGGAGAGGGCAGTAACGTGACTACATGTGACACAATTTGATCCTGTATATCTTTTTTTTATTTTTCTTCAATATGTATAGCCAAATTTGACATACACTGGTAAAGTGTTGTCTGTCTTGTTTAACCCTGGGCGAAGAACTACGCTCCGTTCGCGGAGTTTGCGGAGTTTCGGCAACTCCGCGCTCCGCGGAGAACGCGAAGTTGTTGAATACTCCGCAAACTGCTGCGTAGCGTAGTTCTCGCGCGCTCAATAGCATTTTCGCGTGCGCGAGGATGCTTGTCGGTAAGATCGAGTTGCCGAACACGCAGAAACTGCAATCTGGCACAGAATAACTCGCGAACACGTTAGTAGTGACCGGAAATAAGGGGAAGCGAGCGGGCGGGACAAACCTCATGGGTAACTTTGCGCGCTACACATCCCGAGCATGCAGGCAATCAATCAATCAATCAATCAATCAATCAGGATATTTGTATAGCGCGCTACTCACCCAGAGGGTCTCAAGGCACTTGGGGGAGGGGGGTCCGCTACTGCTCGAACAGCCATGTCTTGAGTTGCTTCCTGAAGCAGAGGTGGTCTTGGGTCAGGCGGAGGTGGATGGGGAGGGAGTTCCAAGTCTTGGCTGCCAGGTAGGAGAAGGATCTTCCTCCCATGGTGGATCTTCGGATGCGTGGCACGGCGGCGAGGGCGTGGCTGGTCGATCGTAGCTGGCGGGTGGGAGTGTAGAAGGTCAGGCGGTTGTTGAGGTACCTGGGGCCCAGGTCGTGGAGGGCCTTGTGTGCGTGGGTGAGGAGTTGGAACGTGATTCTCTTGCTGACGGGGAGCCAGTGAAGGTCTCTCAGGTGTCCGGAGATGTGGCTGTGTCGGGGGATGTCCAAGATGAGTCGTGCGGAGGCGTTCTGGATGTGTTAGAGTCTTTTCTGGAGTTTGGCTGTGGTTCCGGTATAGAGGGTGTTTCCGTAGTCCAGTCGGCTGGTGAAGAGTGCCTGTGTGACCGTCTTCCTGGTTTCGGTGGCGAGCCATGGGAAGATCTTTCGGAGCATGCGTAGGATGTTGAAGCATGATGATGAGACGGCGTTGACTTGTCTGGTCATCGTGAGGGAGGAGTCCAGGATGAAGCCCAGGTTGCGTGCGTGGTCCGTTGGTTTGGGTGCGCTGCCCAGGGCAGGGGGCCACCAGGAGTCGTCCCAGGCGGAGGGTGATGATCCAAGGATGAGGACTTCCGTCTTGTCTGAGTTCAGTTTCAGGCGGCTGTTCCTCATCCACTCGACTACGTCTTTCATCCCTTCGTGTAGGTTGGTTCTGGCGGTTCCTGGGTCGTTGGTGAGGGAGAGGATCAGCTGGGTGTCGTCGGCGTAGGAGATGATGTTGAGTTTTTGTTGGCATACGATGGCTGCGAGGGGGCTCATGTAGACGTTGAAGAGGGTGGGGCTGAGTGATGATCCTTGTGGTACACCGCATATGACTTTGGTGGCCTTGGATCTGTACGGGCGGAGGCGGACTCTCTGGGTTCTTCCGGTGAGGAACGAGATGATCCACTCCAGTGCCTTCTCTTGGATTCCGAT
Organism: Lissotriton vulgaris; assembly: GCF_964263255.1. Lineage (NCBI taxonomy): Eukaryota > Metazoa > Chordata > Amphibia > Caudata > Salamandridae > Lissotriton > Lissotriton vulgaris. The sequence goes on along the minus strand of NC_141693.1, from coordinate 1,406,922,521 downwards.
GTTGCTGAGGGGCTGCACTAGGGTGCGGTGGCAGACCGTATCGAATGCTGCGGAGAGGTCCAGGAGGATGAGGGCCGCTGTTTCTCAGTTGTCGAGCAGGGCTCGGATGTCGTCAGTGGCTGCGATGAGGGCGGTCTCGGTGCTGTGGTTGGTGCGGAAGCCGGACTGCGAGTGGTCGAGGCTGGTTGGGCGAGCGCAATTGGTGATCCACTGTATGAGGTTGTTGGCTGCTCGGTTGGGGTCCGTTGAGCTGGCGGGCGGGTTCTGGCTCAGTGAAGTGGTGAGCTGGTCGGTGGTGATCTTGTTCCAGTTCCTGCGGGGAACCTGTTGCGGGTGGTGGTGAGTCGTGGTCTTTCTGAAGCTGAAGTGGACGCAGCTGTGGTCTGTCCAGTGGAGCCTGGTGGAGTGGCTGAAGGAGATGTACTTGCTGGAGGAGAAGACCTGGGTCAAGCGTGTGTCCGGCGTAGTGGGTGGGGGTGTTCACCAGTTGCATAAGTTCGAGGTTGGCAAGGTTGTCCAGCAGGGTGGTGGTGGTGTTATCGTTGTTGTTCTCCAGGTGGAAGTTGAGGTCCCCTAGGAGAATGTAGTCAGCGGAGGCTAGGGCGTGCGGGCTGATGAAGTCTGCGATGTCTTCGCTGAATTGTTTGCGAGGTCCTGGGGGTCTGTAGATGAGGGTGCCTCTGAGTGTGGTCTTGGGGTCGGTGTGTATCTGGAAGTGAAGATGTTAAGCGGCTGTGAGGGTGTCGTCTGAGTTGGTCGTGATGCGGATGGTGTTCTTGTGGACGATGGCGATGCCTCCTCCTGTCTCGTTGACGCGGTCTCTCCGGGTGATCTTGTATCCGTCCGGGATGGCGACGGCGATGTTGGGCGCTGAGGAGGCGTTCATCCATGTTTCCGTGAGGAAGGCGACGTCTGGAGATGTGGTGTCGAGGAGGTTCCAGAGTTCCACGGCGCTCCCGAAGACGAAAAATGGCTTGCAAACGGGTCAAGCAAGCTACTACACATGCTCGCGGAGCTATGCGTAGTTCGCGGAGTGCAAGTGCATCTTCGCGTAGCTCGCGGAGTGCGGCTACGCGAACTACGCCCAGGCTTAGTCTTGTTCACAATATGAAAAAAATCATATCTGTGAAATTTAGTATCAGCAAAAATGTACCCAACTGTTGTGCAGCTATTATGCATCATCATGAAAAATCCCTTCACAACACAGGGGAACCTGTAATAGTATCAAAAGCAACAAAAGAAAACAAAAACATGCATAACATAAAAAACACACACATGCCAAGCCATCAGATATACGCGCTGTATATCAAGCACAAAAAGCATAGACAAAGTACAATAGCATATGTAAATAAGCGGTGACACACAACACCATTGCATGCACTTTATACACTGTGAACCTGCAGCCCAAAACCCAATATTCTGGCCTGCTTAATTTGTCAGGCTTAAAATCTGACTTACACCAAAAATAATTTCACCGGCCGTTTGACAGCTGATCACTAGTCAATGGAGATCAGCTGTCAAGTACAACACTGTGTTGCTTCTGACACACTGGACCAGCAGGAACAATTCATAAAAGGATAAAATGCTAAATCATGAAAAAATACACGAACATTTCTTTTCAAAGAAGTCATAATAAAAAACATCTCTTTTCAACATACTGCTGACACAGCACATAACACACAAAATCTCAACTGTTAACCAACCATCATCTTTAAACATGCTAAACCCCCTTAATTTTGACTGTCCAAAAATAAAACTCTTTCACAGACACTTTGTTTCCTGTGTGCCAACCCCTTTTAAGGCCCTGCTATTTTTCTCTCTTCAAGGCTGGTCAGGAATGCACTTCTCGGAGGCAAAGCCCTAATGTAATAAGCTGCAGATGTCGACATGAAAGCCTCGCACAATCCTCTAATGTGCAAGCTTGAAATTCTGTTAGTCAGAGAAGCTTTACCAAGCAGTCATTTCTCCATCTGTTTTCACTTACTGCTATACCCCCATCTCACTTACCTTGAGGTCAAAATCTGTCTGGCGCACTCCGCGCTCCTCAGCCCCCCTTCCTATTCCCTCACTCGAGCTGACGAAGACAAAAAGCCTTCCCATCTCTTTCTAACCTACAATAATCAACCCTATTGAAAAACACATGTTATATTAATGACTTCTTTTAGGGGCTAAAATTAATTTATTCTTAGATTATTAAAACATTTACTGTGAATATTTTGCAGAACATAATAACATAGCATACGAGCTTTAGAACAAATTTTTGCTATCACCCCATGCAATGGTACTCATTTAATCAACCTTAAATGGATGAACGTCTAAAACAGCCCTGCTAAAGTTAGAACCTTCAACCATGATATTAAACACAAACCTCTGCACCGGACACATTGGCTCACTGAGCTATGAAAAGCAACCTCAAATAATAACAACCTGCAAGGTTGCATTATACACAAATGTATGCATGTACTGAAGCCTGAGACACTTAAAAGCTATTGTAAATGGCAAGAATACTGTTTATAAGGCTATTTAACTCAATTTTGACTTTGATATCTGGGGCACTTAAAAATAAAGATCCTACAATTGCATTACTTAATAAGCATCCTCAGAATGTTCATTACAGATTGCAAAGATTGGACATTAGACATATCTCATGTAATTCCTTAGAAAAATGAGTTTTCACGCCTGCGCCAAGTGAAAATCTACATTTTGCTTCGCTTTGTTCGCCCTAAGTTGGCAGGGAATGCTCAGACGTGAGTCCCTTGCTCACTTGGCCACTGGATTCAAGATAGCCTGGCTGATGAGGATTATAAATCCGAAACCGGTCCCAGGATGCTTGTTTCTGGTCCAGGGAAGACATGGCTTGGCAGTTCGGGCTGGACTGTTCCCATGAGGCACAGGGTCAGACTGATTTGCATATGGCCATGTCTGAACTAGGGTGGCTGAGTGAGCTAAAGAATGGTGATGGATTAAACCCAGATCAGTTGACTGGGGCTGAGTGTTTGATTTGCTCAAAGGCTCCGTCCATCATCCCCTTTTGTTTCGCTTTGTTCGCCCTAAGTTGGCAGGGTATGCTCAGACGTGAGTCCCTTGCTCACTTGGCCACTGGATTCAAGATAGCCTGGCTGATGAGGATTATAAATCCGAAACCGGTCCCAGGATGCTTGTTTCCGGTCCAGGGAAGACATGGCTTGGCATTTCGTGCTGGACTGTTCCCATGAGGCACAGGGTCAGACTGAGTTGCATATGGCATTGTCTGAACTGGGGTGGCTGAGTGAGCTAAAGAATGGTGATGGATTAAACCCAGATCAGTTGACTGGGGGTGAGTGTTTGATTTGCTCAAACGCTCCGTCCATCATCCCCTTTTGTTTTGCTTTATTCGCCCTAAGTTGGCAGGGTATGCTCAGACGTGAGTCCCTTGCTTACTTGGCCACTGGATTCAAGATAGCCTGGCTGATGAGGATTATAAATCCGAAACCAGTCCCAGGATGCTTGTTTCTGGTTCAGGGAAGACATGGCTTGGCAGTTCGGGCTGGACTGTTCCCATGAGTCACAGGGTCAGACTGATTTGCATATGGCCATGTCTGAACTGGGGTGGCTGAGTGAGCTAAAGAATGGTGATGGATTAAACCCAGATCAGTTGACTGGGGGTGAGTGTTTGATTTGCTCAAATACTCCGTCCATCATTCCCTTTTGTTTCGCTTTGTTTGCCCTAAGTTGGCAGGGTATGCTCAGACTGGAGTCCCTTGCTCACTTGGCCACTGGATTCAAGATAGCCTGGCTGATGAGGATTATAAATCCGAAACCGGTCCCAGGATGCTTGTTTCCGGTCCAGGAAAGACATGGCTTGGCAGTTCGGGCTGGACTGTTCCCATGAGGCACAGGGTCAGACTGATTTGCATATGGCCATGTCTGAACTGGGGTGGCTGAGTTAGCTAAAGAATGGTGATGGATTAAACCCAGATCAGTGGACTGGGGGTGAGTGTTTGATTTGCTCAAATGCTCCGTCCATCATCCCCTCTTGTTTCGCTCTACATGACCAATGACACACTGTGAGTGTCCACTGGCGCACAGGAAATTCAGCTAGTTATAAACCTCCACAACTTGGAATGAACTATAATTCAAACAGCATTCATGAAATATGTTGTGGATTTCCATTAATTTTGTTTTCAAATATTAGCATATCATTCATCATCATCATTCAAAAAGTCTTTATTGCTATTTATATCTTAAAAGACATACAAAAATACAAGTACATATTTCATATGAAACACCATAAGACTGTGTGAAATTACCAACTCATGAACAAAATATAAATAGCAATGTTACATATTAAAATACAATAAGATCAGACTAAATTTCTCGCATTCATAGACTTTTCCATTTTAAAACTTGTATTAAAAAAAAAAACATAGCAACAATTCATGTAGTGCCATTATCAAGAGATAAATCTACCCATCAGTGAGGGCCCCCCTGTTCTTCTCCCGGATAGCCCAGGACCAGCTCAGGAATTTAGCAACCCCTACAACTAAAGTGTCATTGCAGCCAATTTTCAGCAACCTTTTGGCATATATGGCTGAACTAGTTCCCAGGGAACAGCAAAAGGGTTTAAGCCACTTATTACGTGGTTCACTGTAAGCTGGGCAGGTATATAGGAGATGCCCGATATTTTCAATATCTTTAGGACAAAACGGGCACTTATCCCCTGTACCAATTGCCCAGTTACACATGAACTTCTTTAAAGGGAGCGACTCAACTCGAAACTGATGGTAAAGCTTGGGATCCCTAGGTTTCGTTATTAGATCCCAGTAGCTTTCCATACTAGGTTCGTCTTTAAACTCGCAGAATTCACTAGTCAGAGAGGAGCCGACCAAAGCTGAGAACCTCCTGGTTTTAATGAGATTCCAATAAGCTGCTCTATACATTTCTTTAGTTGGAAATTCAGCAGTCTCTGGGCAATCCCACAGGTCCCTCATCCCCATATCTGTAAGTAGAGATTTAATGCTAACAAACAAAGCTATTTTATTCTAGCCATCCAATCCCCTAACTTCTAACAATCCCTTTGCAAATAAAAATGATTCCGAGGTTATCCAGAGCCTTCTCCAGAAAGCCAACATCCTGTATTGTGCGATATCCTCTATGGCATGACAGCCCAGATCTAACAGAACTGGAATATGTGGGGTAGATTTTGGGAGGCCCACAATAGATCTTAAAAATGTACTCGGGACTAGTGCTCCCCAGATGTGTGCCCCGTAGAAAATTGCAGGAATTATTTTCGTGGTATACACTTTAACAACCGGGGCTATAGGCTTAGTAAGGGACTGCCTATGTTCGTTAATCAGTGCGCCTGATAATTGCGAATGCTTAAGCGCCATTAGCTTCAATTGTGGCAACCAGCTCAATCTATCGCCTAGAGTAACACCCAGGTAAGTGAAGACATTTGTCTGCTCCAAGAGCCTTCCACTCATGAAGACTCTTGAGGTTACGGGCCTAGCCCCGTGTAGAACCATAAATGTAGTCTTCTCCACATTGACCACCAAGTCATGATCGCTGGGGAACTCCTCAAATCGAGTCAGGGCCAATTGAAACCCATGCCTCGTCTTAGCTAAAATCAGGGTGTCATCACTTTCTCATAATAAATAATGTTGTATCAAATATGCACATTCTGGTTGGGGTAAACACACTCAAAGAAAGCACTGTATTTTTCTTGTAAGGTGACATTATTCAACATGACTAGGGTAGACTCTCTCAATTAAGTACTATGGTGAGCTACTTCCAGGGTACTGGCGAGCTACTGGTTGCTCCCGAGCTACCCATTTGAGATCCCTGATCTAAAGTAAAATTCTATTTCAATGATAATGTTCATGGTATTTCTCTAAAGAGACTCAAGCTAATGTGTTTTGTGACTTTTCAGTAAAGATGTTGCTTCAGCAGTGCAACAAAAAGATAATTGAAAGATTTCTTGTACTGGGTGGTACAGGATGCATTTTCTATGATCGATTGAGCAATAAGGGACTCAAAATGAGAAGTTTCAGAAGCAAAAGATATGTTGCTGCGAGCACCAATGGAATTGAAATCAGGTTCCAGGCAGTAATTTTATTTTAGTGCAATTTCTGCATGATAAATGGTAGATATTCCCTTCGTGACATGTTCCTTTGATTTGTTTTTTTTATTAGACCGATGTCATTCTACCTTCTCCAATTACCTTTTTACCATGCTCAGTTAAACCAACTTAAATGTAGAAGGGTTCTGAAACAGCCAACTTTCTGAAGAGCAACATAGATACTTCCATGACCATCTGTTGTTTCCAGTAGCTTTCAGAAGGTAGCTGCTAACCCACCTCAATGCAGCACTGAACAGAGAAAGTTTTATACCACCCCTCTTTGAGACATGCAGCCTGGGATGTAAATATTCTCTTTAGGCATGTGCAAAAGCCAGCTCTATGTAAGGTGTGGATGCAGGGCATTGTGCCATTTGCCATAGTCGGCTCTGTGTAAAGTGGTTAAGCACGAAGCTCCCACCTCTCAGCAATAGGGACGTTTTGGCAGTTAGGAAGCTCACAGCCATGAACTCACCTCATCTCCACTTCTTATCTCCACTGTTTGCATGGGAGAGAAGAGGGCAGCTACATCGTTCCTTAAACTCCCACATTTAAAAACAATGACGTCGATTAGGATGGCCAACCCCGAGGTGGAGGGACCGTCTGCAGGGGCTGTGGCGTACCCTCCATTGGTATTAGGATGTGACCGCCACCCTGGCGGAAACATCCTGTATATTTAACATTGTGGCGGGTGCCGCTTTAAGCAGCACCAGCCGCAATGTTAAATTGCATGCTTTGCATTTGCATGCACAAAGCGGTAGGCAGCGCCCGGTGCCTGCGGCTTTGTGCATGCAAATGCAGGGGGGTACCATAGGTACCCCCCATGTGCATCCCCCACCCCTCGACAACCTGGGGGCCCGCAAGGGCCCCCCAGAAGCAAATGCCAACTTGCTTTTCCACAGCAGAAAAGCCGCCGCGGAAAAGCATGTTTGCACACACATCGTAATTTGGCTGGTAGTGTCTTGCAGACACCGCCACCAAATTGCGGTCCACACCACGCAGATCAGCGGCGGACGGACCTGCCGTCCGCCGCTGATCCCACCGCCATCATGATCCGGCAGGGGGGGGATGCAGATTCACCGCATTCATAATCGACCCCAATGTGTATTTCAGCAACAACAACAGTACAATTATTCTATGGCAGCTTTTTGGGCTGATCCAAAATGTGAATGACACTGCTAACAAAGAAATGGCTCAAGGAGGCATTGGAGAAAATTGGCTATTAAAGGCAATAGGAGTGTGTAGGTGAAAACATATGTCCATTTTTTGCCTTGGCTACATTTACCTGTACCCCGTTCCTTTGAATACCTACCTGAATTATGCAAAACAGTCTCTTCCATGTCTTTGTTCTAGTGCTCTGATATTCCATTTTGATTATCTCAATTGTATTACAGCTCTGATGCATCAATCAATCAAACTGCTTGAATTGATTTGTGTCTTGCCATCATTTTACTCAGTCAATCTTTATTTCGATTCCAAGAATCATAAAAGAATATTTCACTAGAAATTCCAATAAAGTACAGACATTAGATGCAATTTTCACTAAGGGATGAGGCACAAAAATATATGTAGGTTAAATTTCCAGTTTGTCAGGATGCTGTAATGAGTGAGGCAGCTCAATTTGAAACAAATATAAAGTGCGAATGCATACTCAGTTAACCCTGCCCAACAAGACCTTTACTAAAGCTATACTATAAAATAAATGAAGCATTCACTGAATACCAATGGATTTCATTTGAACTAATTTACCTTCATTTGAATTATACTAAACAAAGTAATTCGGTATAATTTAAGTTAAAACATGATCTGTATTAAGAGCCAAGTGATAAAACATGACTATAATGTAGTTAGATTAAACTTTAAGCCCTCTTTTTTTCCTTAAGTAACTAGAAGCCAATAAACATCTGCTACCACCAAATACTATGAGTAGTGAGCAATCGGATTTTAGTATTCTCAACGCCTCTAGATAATTCCTAATATTCAAGTTCTGACTCAGCGGATTGATCCATTTTCTTCTCGGAATTATGTATGCTGGGCAGAAAAATAAAATATGTGCAATGTCTTCCTTTGCGCCTGATAAACATAGGGTACACTTAGAGTCCCTTCTCACAGTCTGAAACATGACCCACTTGGCTGTTAGCTTATTTATCTGGAGTATCTCATATCTAAATTTCAAATAAAGTGTCTTTGCTAATTGAGGTTCAATCTCATCCAAAAATAGTTCAAATGGGGTAATTTTATTAGACAGCAATTGTATCTTGAGCCTCCCTGATGTGCAACCTAAAGTAACTTTGTGTAAGACAAAGTTCCAATAGATGTGCTTGTTCTTGTTCTTTGAATCTGGGGTCAATAGGCTGGGGATTACCCAAACCTACTCACACCCAAATTCAGGAGCCAATTTCAGATGTGGGCAAACCAGGGAAAAATGAGATGAGCATCAAGTTCGAATAGTTCAGGCAATATCTGTCTATATGTTTTTAGTTCCTCAGTGGTCCAAATTCTAACCCAGTAGGTCATTCCAGTTCTGCTTGAGCCGGGTACCGGATTTAAGCTGTTTTCTTTGATTATACGCATTTGGTCTTCCTACTCTGCTCTCATGTAATTCATTAGGATACATTACATCTACCTGTACTGCTTACCTAAAAAACACATCCAATTTCAGAGTTCGTAACCACCAGTATCAGTCAAAAAATGGGGGACAGCAGGGAAAAAAGGATGTCTTTTCTACACGCCCCTTAGTCAAAATTTGATGGGTGCCTAACCTACACCCTGGTAGTTCTCATCATCTAAGAGGAAAAACCTGTAAAGTCCATCAGCATTGGAATGGGCAGTCTCAGGTCTGTTTTCCACTGTAAAGTCCTTCCCCTATAGGGAAATAGACAACCGCAACAATGTTGGGTCCTCCCCCCTCTTCTGCCTGAGCCATCTCATAGGTCGGTGGTAAGTTAGAAACCAAACAGGAATGGTTTCAGCTTCTTCAGGGACCAAACCACAGCAAAAGCTTCCTTCTCAATGGCGCTCCATCTTTTCTCTCTTGGGAGTAGTCACTTGCTAATGACGGTAACTGGTTGATCTTAACTCTCTTCATTTACGTGTGTCAGTACTTCCCCAAACCCTTGCTCTGAATCATCTGTCTAGATCACAAACTCCTTTGTGTAGTCAGGGGCAGTAGGACTGATGGCAAACACATAGCCTCCTTCAAAGACACTCTGGGGTCCAAATTACTTTTGTTGGCTGTTTCTTAGAGATGAATTATGTCAGGGTAGTCACAATGGTCCTATAGTTATTTACCAACATCTTTTAGTTCCCAGTCAGACCAAAAAAGGCCTTGATCTGTTCCTGACTTTTAGGAACCTCCCAATCACAAATATTCTGGATCTTGACTAGAGAGTTATACATCTAGGGCAATCTGCCAGTAACCTGAGGGCAGATCAAATATTCTCAGGTACTTTGCAGCCCATAACCTGCCAATGAGCTCAAAAGCTCTAGTTATGGCGTTAGCATCAGTCAGTGACTGCATTCAAACCTCTTTAGTCCACAGAAAGTCTCAGTTTTTTCTTTCTCCTAGGAAATTAGGTTTGGACACCAGTATCACAGGACTGTGAGTGGGCTCAATTAGCCTCAGCTCCAGAATCTTGACTACCTCTACCTAAGTGTTAGCTTTGACCTGGTCAGACAACCTGTACAACTTGGTTTTGACAGTAGGCTGTCACCAGTTCCAATGTCTTGGGCACATAAAGTGAAGAGTCCAGGGGCCAGGAAAAACAGGCAGCACCTGCTCCAAAACTTGACCTCAGTCTTTCAGCTGTTGATCTGTCAGCTTGAGAGATTGTATTACTCCCACCACTGACCAATCTTGTGCAGTGATGGGCCCAGTCCACATATACTGGAGCCCCCTGTGAGCCATTGGCATCAACACCTACACCTATACCAACTATCTTGGATGGTAATCAGGCATACCTGCATTCTTGTCATACAAAAGCTTAATACGCTCTTGGCTGTCCTCCAGGCTGCTGTTTGCTCTCCTTGTGTACTCTGCCATGCAGCACCGCAGGCCTACCACATAGTCCTTTGACACTTGACACTGGATGATTTGATTTGATTACTACCTAAATCATAACAGTGTTCCTGTGCAAATATATGTCTGCCAAATTTTGGAATGTATGCCGACTGCTTGCTTTTGCCTCATTCATGTTCATTTGTGTCACAATTGTCTCTGATACAGGAGTAGGACACTGGTTGTGTCCCACTTTTTGACATTGTATTTAATTGATTGGTTAAATTCTACTATTGTGTTATTAAACTCTGTCCGGCTGGACAGTTTATATAGACTTCATTTGTTGTTCTATATTCATTCCAAGTTATCAACTAATTGTCGGGGACCAATGTTCCTTGAAACACTACCACATAGTCCTGCATATCTTGTATGTCTTCCTTCAGAGGCTTCTCCCAAGCTTCTCTCACAAAACACAATGCCACTCTTAAAGGATGGCCAAATAGTAACTCAAATGAGGTAAAATCAACCCCTTTTCTGTGTTACCTTTGTATGAGCAAACAGCAGGCGTGGGAGTAGAACATCCCATCTCCTCCTGAGCTTGTCAGCCTATCCCAGGATTTTCCTTTCAGTGTCTTATTCAATCTTTTCATCAGACCTTTAGTCTGGGGATGATATGGGGTGGTAAACTTGTAAGTAACACCGCATTCATCCCACATCGCCTTCAGATAGGAGACATGAAGTTAGTCTCCCCGACTGAGAGCACCTCCTTTGGAAAGCCCACTCAGGTGACAACGCCAGGTAGGTCTCTGGTGACTGTGGGAGCAGTGACTGTCCTGAGGGTATTGCCTTTGGGCATCTGGTAGTTTGCGCTTAAACCTTCATGGAATGGACACCATAATTTCTGTAATTTTCGTGGAGCAAATTGATTTTACTTAAGTCTAAACAAATTGCTGATGCTAGCTCCTATATATGCTTCAGAGTCGACAACCAAAAGAAGATAAAACCAGTGCAGGATTCTGTCTGATGGACATACTAAAGTATTTATGCAAATAGTGATTAGCAGGTTCACTCACACATTAAAACAATTAGATGAAATTCTGCCACCAACCCTACACCCTTGGTACCAACCCCGAAAGTAAATGACAATCTACCTGACATTGCATCATCCTATTGCCATGCTCATCCTTCTTAGATGATTTTTTAAAATTAGTACCTGCAGTCCCGAAAGCTCTTCATTTTTGCTGATGAAAAGTAAAGCTGGCTTACCCTCTGGACACTCTTCCCTATGACAATTGATACTACTCTTTTCCACTTCACTAAATATTTGAAGTACTCACCTGGCTTTCTGACACCCCTTTCACTACCTTTTGTACCACTTCTGACACCTTGCCAAAATATTTCCCAAAATATTATCTGGTATTCTAGTTCCTCTTAGCCTTCCTCTCCAACTCCAAATCTTGCTTTCCTATCTGCTCTTTAGGGGAGAGTGGCTTCCTCATAACTCTTGATGGCAGCACACACACATCCTACATTGTCTTTGGTTCTGCATCTATCTACAGCAGACATGAGGGATCACCATTGTTGCATTTTAATTTTTCCTCCACAACACAGTCTGTGAAGAATCCAATAAGGTGGGGGAAGGCAAGGAGATGATGGCTTGCCAACTGCCCTTCTACTGGTGCCTATACACTTTTTCAGGGTGTGGGGCCTGATGTATCATAAGCACCGTTAAAATACAGATTTAAAAACACTGTTTTTCTCACCTGTAATATAATATCAAGAAAATAAATGAACTCAATGTTATTTTAAATTTTACAGGAAAAAGTCTGATTCCATATCCGGCATTTTCAATAACGTCTTTCTGTGAAAGCCAAAGACAAAAATCAGAAAAACTAGATTGATTTGTGGATGTTTGAGTTTGTATAGCATATGGTTATTCATGGGGTATCCTTGCCCTTGACTGAAGAGAGTAGAAAACACTATTCAAGAACTTATTGATACATTTTTGGATACATCCAGAAGGTCAAGTGTTTTTGGATGAAATAAAGCATTAGACTAAGCGTGATTTAAAGCCAACAGCAAAGCGATAATGGGGTCCCATGTTTCAGTGAATAATTATAAGTGGTTGGGGAAAAGACTGAAGAATCAAGTTAGAAAAAATCAATATAAAGCTTCAGTGAAGAATGTGGGGCTAACAGCATTAAGTGCCTGGTGTACCAAACAGTGAGTCTTAAACAAAACTCTACTGATAAGCCAGTTGGCAGGGAAGTCTGTAGCGTTGGTGTGATACACATTCTGTTCTACACAGGTCAATCTGGAGGCCGGCTGATACATTTTTGATAACGGAGCATTTTAGGGGGCTTAAATATATGCTTCAATAGTGCTCTACTGGCAAAAATCAGCATAAAAAGGAAGTATGATATATTAAAATATAGTTTGACCGCATCAAATAGGCATTGCAATTACACATTCTAGAAGATCTGAAATAGAATGCAAAGGCAAGTGCTCTGAGACAGATGTTGTAGCAAAGGACAAACCTTGCACTCTTGTTCAAATGTGAGCAATGCACTCTTCTGCCTCCCACTTCCTCCACCAATGACCACATAAAGCAAGCATATGAGGGCAAGTAGTACCAACAGGGAGAGCGGAATGGGATATGAGAGAAAACAGAGACATTGGGAACCACTGATGTTTGGAGGACAAACTGGATGTCTAAAGTCAATTAGAGAGATCTAAGTACCCTGAAATGAAGTCCCATAGCTAACCACAACATTAAAATGATATGCCTTAGCTGTACCTTTGTGTAACCCACTATCTATTTTCTGATATAAAACTGAGTAGTCAACAGTAAATGAGCACCAATATGTCCACAGGGGGTAGGTGAGGAGCACAACAACAACTGCGAAAACCAAGGGAAGCATTTTTTTGTCAATAAGTTATGTTTGCTACCTGTAGCAACCTGGCCTACTGGTTGAGGAGGGTGAACCCTACACAAGCAGCAACCTAGGGCCCGATGTAGGAGCCCTAATACCGGTCGGAAACGGCCGAATTCGGCCGTTTCCGACCGGTATTACGGTTTTCTCATGTAGGGGCCTACATAAGTACAGATTCGGTAATTTTACCGACTCTGTACATTTACCGATTCGGTAAAATACTGAATCGGTAAATGTACAGAATCGGTAAATAGAGATGTAGGTGGCACTCTGAAGAGTGCCACAGGCCTTCAGGAGTTGGTATTTTACCACCCAATCCAATTGGGTGGTAAAATACCGAATCCAGGTGTGCATGCACATCTCTGCATGCACACCTGTGCCATGTGACACACAGACATGCCCTTAGGGCATGTATGTGTGCCACATGGCACACAAGCCTGTAATTGGGGTGCTAGAGGGTGTCAAAGTGACCCCTTCTGCACCCTGGCAAGAATAGGTAATTATGGAATCGGTAAATACCGATTTGGTATTCCACATTGATTCCTATGGGCTTCAAGGCCCATAGGAATCAATGGGGAATACCGATTCGGTATTTACAGAATCGGTAAATACTGAATCTTACAGATTCGGTATTTACCGAATCAGAATTACCTACATTTCCCCCCCTCTAATTTACCACTTCTTAAATACCGAATCGGTATGATTCGGTATTTTAGAAGTGGTAAATTAGATTTACCTACATCGGGCCCCAAAATCCTTGTCAGGGTGAAACAGAAGAAAACCCCAAATTAACCTGTGCTTAGCCCTTCTTGGCTTAAATTAGAGACAATGTGTAATGCATTCATGCAGTACTCCAACCAGTGATAAAGTGAAAGCACAGCATGAGAAAAAATCCCACACCAATGTAGATAAATGGAGTAAAAGTAAAAATATTATTTGACACCAAAATGACAAAAATCCAATCAGGAGAGCGGAAGACATGCAATTTTAACTAGATTTAACTGAAAACAGTGCTTTGATGCACAAAGCACCAACTGTGGTTATTTGATTGCGCTTGACTGGGACAGAGTGAGACGTTCAGGCCGATCCAAATTGACTGTGGGCCAGATACTGGGACCCATTTAGGTCCCCTGAACAAAGTAAGTTAAATCCGTGTTGCAGAGCATTGCTCCATCCTGAGTAGAAGATGTGTTTCACAACAGCGGTTCATATGGGCTGCGGGGATGTGATGTAAAGTCCTGCATAGAGATGCATTCACAGCAGTGGTTCCAAGAAGCTTCAGGACTGTATGCAGGGTCCTGCTTTTAGCAGAGTAGCAGAGTAGAAGTCCTTCCTGCACAGCAGCACAACAATACTTCAGAGTCTTCCACAGGTCCGGAGGAGTACTGAAGAGTTGGGTCTGAGGGTTCTGGAAGTTTCCACCCCTAAAGTGTTTGGAAATTACTGCCCTGGCCCCAGCTTGTCTGGGGGCACAAACAATGAGCTTGAAGCCCTTTCTGAGTGTGCAGAGGCTTTTTGTGATAGGTGACTGCTACTCCCCTCTATCCAGTCAGGGATGGCTCATCCCACCAACACCTATACTCCCTTTGTCTAACAGTCTGGGAGAAATACACAAAGACCAACTGCCAATTGCACCTAAGTATGTTACCCAGGATACAGACTACAGGGACCAAATAGGTTAGGGGTAAGCCTGTGAGGTGAGCTCAACTTCATTCCCAGAGTTTGCAGAGTTTTTCAAACTCTGCAAACCCACGGAGCACCAAAAAACTCAGCTGCGTGTAGCAGACAGGAGTTTTTGTCTCGCTTGTGCTCGACAATCGTAAGTAGACAAGCGCGAGCTAGGAAAATCCAACACTAGACCACTTCCCAGCGAGATTTCTCAACACAGGCTGTCGCAGATGGTCACCAGCGTCACGTTGAGAAACCTGTTCTTGTTGAGGAAGTTGCCACTCGAGTAGAACTTATACTCGAGTGGCAGAAAGAAGCAGCATTCTCTTGCACTGTGTGAGATGCCATTTGCACTGATTTTTACAGTGCAAAACAAACACCCGGCACAACAAATCTATGCAAATGGCACAATGTAACCCACTCTGCCGCTCGCAGAACTCTGTATAGCTGGGCTGAGATTTTTTGTAACTTTGCAGATTCTGCTTCAAACGCAGGCCAGGCTTAGTTTGGATATGAAAATGACAACTTTCTAAAAGTTTTGCCACCTAAAATTCGACTTTACCATTAACAATGGTTTAAAATTACAATTATTCAGACATCAACCACAACATCCCACTAATTCAAGTTGAAAGTTATCACTTACTAAATGTAATGAGGTAACCCATTGATATTCTATGATATTCTATGGGAGAGGTAGGACTTGCAATAAATCTAGGAGCTTTTCACTATCAGGACATGTAAAATGTAAGGCCTACCCTAGGGATGACTTATACATTTAGGTATTAAAAAGGAACATTTTGGTCTGGCAAAAGGATTCTTTTCCAGGTCAAAATGGCAGTTTAAACTTCATTCAGGCAACAATGGCAGGCCTGAGACAGGTTTTAAAGGTTAAGTAACGTGTGTGGCAAGAATAGTGCTGCAAGCCCACTAGTAGCATTCAATTTACAGGCCCTGGGAAAATGTCATACCACATTACTAGGGCTGCATAGGTAAAGTACATGTGTCAATTAGGTGTAAGCCAATATCACCATGTTTAAAGTAGAGAGGACAAGTACTTTTGTGCTGGTTATCAGTGATGAGGTGTGCAGTGTCCTAAGGGCCAAAAAATAAATCCGTAAAAACAGGACGAATAAAACAAAAGGTTTTGGAGATGACTACCCTAAGGCTGACAAGTCTAACAGCACCTGAGAAAGTAGTTCAGCATCCTCGTCCCAATCCATAAGCACCATTGCCACACAAGTACACACAAGCCCACCAAAACTGGATCAGTATCACAGACAAGAACTGGAACAAAGTTGTCAATACCCACTGACCAAAGCACATCAACGGGCATCTCCAAAGCCATCAAGAATTTCAAGTTGGATCACCTCCCTCACCAGCTAGCTGACTCCCTCAAACACAACAATACATCAAAATCTAGAACACCTGAACATGGAGGAAGTGATGAATCACCACTGCAAACAACTAGAGCACAAATGCTGAATGACCCATGACAATACAGACAGGAGTACATTCAAATCTGCTCTAAGATGCTACCACCAAATGATCCAGAAAACCAAATGTTTCACTTTACCAGCAGCCGCCTCCAACTCAATCACCCCCTCACACGTCCTCGGCAACAGTCCTTCTCAATTCTCAATTCTTCAGCAACAACATCAACTCCATTTATAGCAGATTTTGTCCTCAACCAGACTGGACAGTCTTTGAAAAGCTCCTCCCAATCTTTTCCAAAGAACCAATGCATTCCACCCGGCCCTTCATCACTTAAAAAAAACCTCTGCCGTCATGAAGTGTATCTATTCAGGGGCCCAACAAGACCCCTGTCCTCACCACATTTTCTTCAGAAGTCTACAACCCATCAGCTCCATGGTCACACCCATTCTAAATGGCTCCACTTCTTCCATGACCTTCTCAGATACCTCAAACACACAACTGTCCTGCATGAGCTGAAGAAAACCTCTACATTGCTATTATTGCTGCAACAGATAAAAAATGCATGACTGTGGATGGAGGAGGCCCGGCGACCCTCATTCCCTCATTCTCCCAGATCTCTACACTGCAATTCACACAGTCTCCCACCCATCCTCATTCAGGTCCTCATTTATGAAAAGTGTTGCATCGCTGCAGGATAACAGCGATGCAACACTTTTCAGTGCGCCCTCCTTGGATACCATGGATGCACCATATTTACTGAACGGCACTCCGTGTCGCAAGGGTTGTTAGATATGTCAGGAATCCTGAGGTATCTGTCAGCGCACAGATTGCACATTGTTGGAGTGTGTCTGGAAGCAGACGCAACTTTAGCAATGTGTCATGGGGCAAGCCTCATGTGAAAAGGCCTGCTTCACCCCTAATGCCTGCTTCAAGCAGGCATAATGATGTGATACAGTGAGGCTGTATAAGTGTTGCAGTGAAATCTCTTTGATTTTACTGCAACACTTCTACTAGACTTTTCTGCTCTGCAACGCCCACTCTGGGTACCCTGTTACAGGTATAATGTAGTGCAGGGGTTCACAAAGTTACGTATCTGCTGAGATGCATCAATTTGCAAATGTGACGCAACTGCAACATAAGGCCCTCATAAGTAAGGCCCCAAATGCCTACACAACATTGAAATCCAAGGACTCACAATCGGATGGATCTGCTCAATCCTGACTGGAAGGACCCAGTCAAACAGCTTGGCACTGTATACCTCGGACCCCTAGACTTCATCGGTGGGATCCCGCTACAATTCCCCTAAGACCAATCCTATACAATGCACACATGATCCCTCTAGTCAGCCTTATCAGCTTCTATAGCCTAAAGATGTTGAGGAAGATTTTCAATCTGCTCTCAGGCAGGACCCGGAACACCTTCACAAACTCCCTAATCACAAAGAAGCTGGACTATGGGAACAACCTCTATGCTTGGCTGAACAAACACCTCACCAGAAGGCTGCAAACCATTCAGAATGTAGCAGTTCGAATCACTCTCAACCTTCCATGCCTCCGTCACATCACACCACCCTTCAGGGGGCTTCACTGGCTCACCATTCACAAATCAGCACAAATTAAACTCCTCACTCACACTTTCAACGATCACATGTGCCTTCACAAACCTTCCATACACCTCCATTTGCCTAGGCTCCTATTTGCACGCATCACAAGCATGAAATAAAACAGATCCGGTAATTAAGCCATTTCCTGCATCACTCCAAATTTGAATTTGAATTTGAATTTGAAGGGGATTTATAGAGCGCATGGCTGCCCGTGAGCGTCCCAGCGCTAACTGAAATCCAGAGGTAGGGTCAGGCGGGGTCAGGAAGAGGTCAGGGGAACAGCCATGTCTTCAGGGATTTACGAAATGACAGGAGATTAGGTTGGGCCCGAAGGTCCGGTGGGAGAGTGTTCCACATCTTGGACGCCTGATATGAGAACCGCCGACCTCCAAAGCGTGTTCTCTTGATCCTGGGTATTTGGGTCAGATGGGCGTTGGTTGAGCGGAGGGTTCTGTTTGAGGTATAGGGTGTCACGAGATCTTTAAGAACAGGAGGGGCTTTTCCATGCAGAATTCTGTGAGTTAGGCACATGGCCTTGAACTGCACCCTTTGCTCCACCGGAAGCCAATGGAGTTCTTTGAGTGCAGGTTTGGCAGAGCAGCGTTTTTTTGTGCCTGTGAGGATTCGGGCGGCCGCATTTTGCACCACCTGTAGCCTTGAGATGACTTTTTTTGGTGAACCGAGGTATAAGGCGTTGCCGTAGTCAAGTCTTGACAGTATAAGACCCTGTATAAGTAGTTTTCTTGACTGAAGCGGGAGCAAAGGGAGGATCTTACGGATGGAACGTAGTAGGCCAAAGCATGTGCCCGCGGTTTTTCTGGCCTGCGTGTTGAGGGTTAGTTTGTCATCCAGCCAGATCCCCAGGCTTTTGATATCAGTTTTGGGGATTGGTGGTGGGCCCATGCTGGGAGGCCATAGAGACTCCGGGCGGAAATGGGACTGGTTGCCCAATACCATTAGCTCGGTTTTGTCCCCATTGAGCTTTAAGTGGGAATCGCTCATCCAGCTGACTATATCCCCCAGGCAGGAGTACAGATCGATGGTAGGGAGTTCTGACTGGCTGAGGGAGACGACCAGCTGAGTGTCGTCCGCGTAGGTCAGGAGTTTAATGCCATAAGGGACGACAGTTTGTTCAAGAGGTGCCATGTATACGTTGAAGAGTGTAGGACTCAATGAAGAGCCCTGAGGCACTCCGCAACGTATCGGGGTTTCCCTGGAGATGCAGTCTCCCTCTGCCACCTGAAAGGAGCGGTTGTGGAGGAAGGATTTGAGCCAATCGAGCCAAAAGCATGGAATGTCCAACTGTTCCACATAAGAGCCTCCTTCTTGCTTCTTTAATTCCACAAAGCAATACTTGGCTTTTCATATTTATGAAGAAATATAGAAGGGGCTATAAGTGTTTGCTAAATATAACATTGATCCTTTTTGTTGTGTGAGATGTAAAATGTATCATGTTTAAAAAACAAAAATTTCTTCATAATTGTGTTGCTTGGAATCAAAAAGAATGTATTTTGTGTGTGCTGTTTGGTTTCAAAATAAAAAATGTATGAATTCAGTTTGTCATTATTTAATGCATATGTCAGGATTCTAACAAATGGTTCTGATACAATACATTTTACCACCTACTACAAAGAGGGGCTACAAAAGCTTAAATATTTTCCTTCTTTTAATTAAGTTGTTTGGCAGTGAGGCACATGTATCTGATTTTGCATGTGTCCTGAAAATGGGCCTTAAAAAATTAATAGGACTGTATACAAACAAATGTACCTGGGAGACCAAAAGTCTTTTGAACATGTATTACTCATTTTCTATGGACATATATATTATGTTTGTATATTCATTTGGTTTTGAGAGAAACTAGTGTTTCCCGTTATCTGTATAAAAATAAATAAATCACATATTTTTTTAAAAATCATTTCACCACAAGTAATTGATGATAGATGGAAAACTAATCAACAGAATGATATTCTGCGGTTCCTAATATTGGCAATCCACTTAGTCAAAAATGTTTTTCGGGTAAGACTCCATTAAAGAGACATATAAAACACATCATTCAGTTTACGTAGAAAACGTAAAAAGACAATTTATTTTTGATATAGATAGGACCTAATTATAACTTTGGAGATGTGGGAGCGGGACACCACACCACCACCTCGCTCCCACACCACCGCTCCTCTCCCACACCACAAAAGTCTACCGTTGCCTGCCCACCATATTTAGAGTTTCCTCGTGGTCTGACAGGCAGTACTTTGGCGGTCCCACAGAGAGTGCAGTTCTAAGGTCCCTATGTGAGCCTTAGAATTGCAGCGTCAATGGAGTGTCAATGCTCGTTCCTGAACAGGATGGACTGTGCAGTCCATTCCGTGCAGAAAGAGGTGTGCTTTCACACAGGGGGCACACGATGTGCCCCCCTCATGCATAGAGGCACAAGGGCTTTCCTGACCGCCATGAATAGTGTGGAGGTCTGGAAAGTCGTAATAAGATTGGTGGTGCAAGAGCGGCACTGCCAGCATATTGTGCCCCAGACAGCAGTGCCACCACTGAGTGATCGCGGATTCCTGGCAGTTGCAGCACTCTGACCGCCAAAGTTGTAATACAGTGGTCTGACCACCAGTGCGGCTGTAGCCTTGTTGCCACAGCAATCAGGCTCAAAGTAAATTTCAGAAGCCATGTACTTTTTACAAGAAAAAAACAAGTTGACGGATAAAATACTGCTTAATTAATACAATAAAAACCTACAGTCAACAAGGTTCCCTAGGTAAATTAGATACCAATGCTGTTGCATAAGTTCCTGCTCAAATGCCACATAATTAATAGAAGACTGAATAAATTAAAAGTAAAACTTTCACTAGTATCGGATCTCAAGGTTCTTAATGCCATGGCAAAATGAGGAACCCCAATCTGACAGCATATTGAAAATATCAAATTTCTACGCTGTACAAAAAGCTGTACAGTCTCACTTACATTTCCACAAGCCAAGAATTTGTCACAAATTAGCTTGGCTGTTGACCATTTGGTAAGCAAACTATTTGGGAGGAGAATCCCATACCTACATTTCAAAATAACTTCATACATCACTTGCTAAGCAAACAAGTAGTTCATGCATAATGATATATACATGGCAGTTGTAACACACTCTTCACATAAATGTTCTTCCTGTTCCATCACACAACCAAACCTCAAGTTTAAATGCAACAATTACCAAAGTATTTTTCAATGTTTAGATAAGAATTTGCAAAGTTTGTTTTTCATGGAATGATTCTTTAAATGGCTAAATGACATCATGCACGCTCCAAAGGAAGCACCTGTTCTTGGCAAATTGAAATCCTGAATCCCAATAGCAAGGTACTGGTAAAAGCATGACAATGCAACAATGCGGTGAACATCAGCAAAGTCTGCATATGGTGTGAAAAATCAGACAAAGGATTGATCAGCTTGGAGTGGTGTATTAATAAAACACATAAACAATAATGGAAAACATGAGACAGGAAACCATCCAAACATGTAGCTAAATCAATAGGTGTTTATAGGAAAAAATGATTATAGTGAAATAAAAGAAGGTGCTCAATGCCAAAAATTAACAAATAGTGCATTTGAAACAGATGATGTATTGTCCAAGTGTGATAAAACTCCACAAGTGAGAGAGGCTCCTAAAACCAAAAGAGGTGGAGCACCAAATAGACTAAAGTCAAAAAACAAATGTCCTATTTTCGCCCAATCAAAACCACACAATTACAACCATACAATTTGTTCCTACCACATCATCAGAGCATAAATGTACCACATCTCTACATGTATACAGCAGATATTTATTTCAAATAGTAAAAACAGTTTAATTAAAAAATAATCATGTATATATTACTATTAAGGAGGAGGATGGAGCTCTTATGGTGGAGCTTTATACCAAACCAACAGATAAGAATACATTTCTTCATTACACAAGCTTTCATCCAAAATCTCAAAGGGATTATATTCTGTTTAGCCAGTTTCTTCTCTTCTACGAAATTGCTCTGAGATTGAAGATTTATATAAACACTCTGAAACATTGACAACTAAATTCAAGGAGAGAGGTTACCCATAGAAAATGGTCTCACACTCTTTCAAAAGGGCCAGATTTTATGATAAGTACATCATGATTAATGGAAATAGAAGAGAGAAAAAAGAGAATAATCAATTGTTTTTTGTTACCCAATTTTCAAATATCAGTATTCAGGTAAAAAATGTAATCAATCGAAAACTGCCATATTTTAAATGATGAAGAGGATGCAAACGTTGATAAGCCCTTGTTTGCGTTCAAGAGAAACAAAACTCTTAGAACTGAACTAGTCTACACGTATAGGGAGGAACCTTGCAGTACTCAAAGTACCATATTTAATACCCCAGCTATTGGAAATACACGTTGTGGCAATTGTAACGTTTGTGATTTGTGTATAACAACTAAAGGGATCAACCACAATGGTATCTGTAAAACTTCTAGGACTTTGAATAATTGCTGCAGCAAAAATGTGATATATTTTGTCTGCTGTCCCTGTGGGTTAGGCTATGTAAGGGAAACTGGTAGGAACGTATGGATCAGAGTACAAGAACACATGCCAGCAATTAGGATTAGGACACCTAATTCCCTTATGGTGACACATTTTGAAAAATTTGGTCACAATACCCTTGATATACGATGGTTCATCTTGGAAAAAACCTGGATAGGGAAAAGAGGGGGTGACATGATAAGAAAGAGGAAAGAAAGGGAACAATGTTTCATTTCTAAACTCAATATGGTCTGTAAGGGATTAAATTCAAGAGAAGAGTGGGAGCGAATAGTTGGCTAGAATCGGGCGTACCCCCAGACACTAATGTTTGGTGTAGTGTAGAACAGAGTGGATGGGTGTTATTCCACAATAAAAGGATCCCGATATAACCTGAAACAAGTTTAAATATCTTAAACAAATGAGGATTTCTCCGTTGATAAGATTATATATTATTAATAGGGTATTAAGCCTCTATGTATACATCATAGGTGGATGTATACTAGTTTCCTAATATGTAAGGAGGCCTGTTTTTCCACCTAGTGTAATGGTAATGAATTAGAATGTGAATATTGACAACACAGACTACAGTGTTGTATCACTATATCCACTATATACAATAGAGGCCCAGTATTCCCTCAGCACACAGAGGGCTGATCATTTTATTATAAGTAGAATTTATAGGAATTAGCAAAGTTATAACAGAACATTTAGGTAATTGAACATTTAGGTGTGTTTGAGAGGGGGTCCAAATAAACTGGTAATACTCATGGTCAATAGGTTGAACCATATAATATTATGTTGGTGAATTTACTCCAGTTTAATTGATTTCCTAAATCGAAGCCTGTGGCAGTCCTGAGACCTGAAAACCTAACATTACTGACAGAATTATTTTTTTTATAGGACTCAAGCGAGGTGACCTGAGGATCTAATTTGGTTTCCTTAACCGGAGTTTGAGTGAGATTTGAGCTCTCAAACCCGAAAATTCTCTGCAAGAAATAAAAACGTATAGGTCTTGATCCGTGTTGTTTGATGACTCCAAACTATTCAAAGATGCTGTTTCCACTTTATGTGCGTATGCCTCAAATGTGTTGGCAAATAATTTGAAGCATCAGATTTGCTATCCTACGGTCACATGCGACGGACCCGGATGCATTTAAACATGCTCCTCCATACAAACTATAACTTCTGAATTTACATGATTTTGTACGAGTGAAATGTGAGCCTAACTATACCATCCCTGTAATTTTTATTTTTTTCCGTGAATTTTAATGTTTTTTATAATTCTATTTCCCAACTATAATGCCCCTGTAAATGTATATCTAAATCCAGTACTTGTATAGTTTACGAATCACCCCGAAGGGGTATCTCAGCTCTGGGGGCCGTTGGGAAGATTAAGCTAGCTATTGCCCAGAGTCGCATGGTGCTGGACAGATCTCTGTCGCCGGAGCCGGGGATCGAACTGTGATCCCCACCATCCAGCGTCAGTCGACCTGGCCGTGGCGCCACACCTCTCCCCTAACCTTAATTTTTTTTCTGTGAATTTCAAAGTGTTTTAAGTTTACTATTGATATTTGCTGTGAGGCGCACCTGGTGTTTCGGCAGGCGCAAGGTGGACAAACAGATGCTGGATCCCAACTTCCCTCATCTACCTCCAAAGCTGAACATAGTCAAAGCCAAAGAGGAGAAGAGGGGAAGAGTGGGAACAAAACAGGGGAAGGAAGAAGGAGTAGTATGTGATGACATGGCTGGTATGGTGTTCATGTGGGTTGAATTGCATGTGTTCCTGATGGGTACAAAATAAAAGGAGCTATGTAATGTTCCTTGGAACAATGAGAGTAATATTAAGGACATATATTTAAATGTAAGAGAGATACCTGCTGGACATCCCTTTTCTAGTGCAATTGAAAATATGAGCAAATAGAACTCAAGTCTATAATTGTTGTGTCTAAAAAGTAGAAATATTATATATTTATTAATCTTATATATTATATATATTGCATAATTAGACATTCAATCATGACAAGAGTGAACAATACTAACCTTAACAGAGGCCACCATCTGTATTCACTAGACCCAAAGAAACAAATACTAACCTGAACAACTAGGAAAAAAAAACGTATTTTCCTAGACAGGGTGAAAATAAAGAAAACATTTGGTACAAAAATGTGCTGGGTCAGGCTGTAATAGGTTATCTATGTAATTCACAAACAAGTAACTAATACAGCTCTCTTATTTCACAGCATAAGAGAAGATGCAACAGTCAATCATAGCAGAAGAACTAGCACTATGCTACTTGAAAAGTATATAATCAGATAAGTATATTTCAAGATAACTGGGTACATATAATCCTACTGTTAGGCTGGAGGCTA
The DNA here is from genome assembly GCF_964263255.1 of Lissotriton vulgaris. NCBI lineage: Eukaryota > Metazoa > Chordata > Amphibia > Caudata > Salamandridae > Lissotriton > Lissotriton vulgaris. The sequence continues at coordinate 1,406,897,900 of NC_141693.1, read as the reverse complement.
GGATTCTTTAAAGTAAATTCTCTCTGTCTCTCCCTTTTTAGAACAGGGAAGACGGTGCAAGGAGAAAGATGACAAGAAGATACTGAAGCACAATGAAGCAGCCGGCGAGGGAACATCAATGCCGATGTGTGTCCCAGAAGAAGAGCCGAGACCCGGAAGAGAAGAACACAAGCAGACATCACAGGAATGTGCCGGAGATGATCCTGCTCTCTGACATGTCACCGAAGAAAACTGCATGTAAGTGCTGGGTAGTACGTGCGTACAGAGGGGCTAGGCAGGGATTTGTGGCAGAACGCAAAGTGCGTTCCCGTCGTAGACCACCACTTTTTATGTGTCCTAAGCATCTCCCTTGCCTGATGACGATAGTCAACGAGTTGGGCTTGTGTGCGAGGCTGCTGGTGAGGCTGTTAGTAAGGCTGCGTACGGGGCTGAATGACATTTGCAGAGTGGTGGAGAACGGACACGCGCCTCCTACAAGCTCTCACCAATCCCACTGTGTGGGACTTACATTTGTTAACAGGAGGGCTTCTTAGCCCCCAAAGACCCTCAGCATCCAAAGAGACATCATACCCCAACAAGTTAGTGTTGGGAGTCCCCTTTGCAGAATCTGAGAAAGGGGCTGGACTTCCCCTGGGGGCTGGCTTTTAAATGTATTAGGGGAGAGGTGACCCTCACCCAGACCCCATCCCCCAGAGGCCCTGACTTTAAAACTTTTAAATTTTATTATGGGTTGGGGGCAACATGACCCCCCTCCATGGGCTTATTTCAGCCCTAGGGACACATCCCCTGCGGACTGGACATATGCAAATGGGGGAGGGGGCCATGTGGCCCCCTCCCCAGGCCGATTTTTACCCCAGGGACTACATCCTCCAGGGCCCTGTCTCTTTAGTCTGAGAACCTTGCAAACTCTGCTGGTTCCCCACCTCCTGCTGTACCTTGCAGTGCTTTGACACACTAGGAGCTGCTAAACTGCAGCTCCCTGTGTGTCAAAGCAATTGTCCTCTGTTGCCCTGCCTGCATTTCTGCAGGCAGGGATATAGATGAAACCTCAGCTCTCAGCAAGCGGCAATGTTTTACAGTTCCCACTTGCTGACAGCAGAGTGTTTGTTCAGACTTGGTGGGAGCTGTCAAAGCTCCAGAGCAAATTGATATGTTCTGGTGGTGGGGAACTCCGGACATAGCAGGAGCCAGTCTTGGGGGTGGCAGTCCCCAGGGCCATTATTGGCTCGAGCAGGGAGGCATTAGTCATAATTTCAAAAGCCCCGGGCAGAGGTGGTTCCCAGGACTTGGGGGTTTGCACGGGCCACACATCATAATTAAAAAGAAGCCACAGGAAGGGTGAGGTCCCCGGGTATCAGGGGGTCTGCATGCCCCCTACCTCATAATTTTAAAAAGCCCTGGAAAGGTGGCAGTCCCAAAGGCTGCGGAGGAGGCCGTAATACCCCAGCATTATTACTTAATTTTTTTCACCAAGAGGTGGCGGTTCCTGGTGCTGCAGCAGGCCGTGTGGGCCTGCCTTTGTTTCACCCTGAATTCTTTTTTTTAAGTGCCCCAGGGAGTTGGTGGTCCCCGGGGCTGAAGGCTACAATTATTTAAAAAGACTTTGTCCCGGGAAGGTGGAAGTTCCCAGTGCCAAGTCCCCATGCGCACCCCCTGCATAATTAAAAAGAAGTGCCCTGGGGCTTTCATAAATCCTTGAAGGGGGTCCCCATGTGTACCCCTCCTTTATGTTTATAATGCCCATATGCCCACCTGGGGGTTCCGCACAAAGATGAATGGGAGCCCATACTTTGTTTTCAATTTTGCAGCAAGTCCGCAGGTCCACCGGCGATTTTGCAGCAAAATTGATTAAAAAATATTTTTAACAATCGGCTGGGTTCTTGTGGGACCATCAGTTCTAGGGAGTCAGTGTAGTCCTACCCTGCTCCCCTTTCTTTCTTTTTTTTAACATTTTTTGTGGGACTCAGCTCAAGCCTAGTCCTAACATGGATGCCAACACTTCCTGGATCAAGTGATGGCAACCAATCAGATTTCAACATGGGGACTTCGGGAACCATGGAGGAGCTGTGTCCCTATAGAGACAAATTTGGATTTCCCTCAATATTTCCAAAACTATGGAATGGATTTACACCATATCACACAAAGCACGATCCGTGGACCAAAAGCTGGCTTCTTCCAAATTTGGTGTAATTCCACCCAGCTGTTGATCTGCAGACATGTTCAAAACTCCAATCGCAATTAACATTTTTCTTTGCCCCCGCTTGATGAACAACCCGACAATTTCCGGACAGCAACTGAAGCAAATGGCAAATTTTGAGGGGGGGGGGGCAATTGATGAAGATTCATCAACCGGTACTTAAGATAAAGGCAACTGAATATAACCTTTTAAATAGGAAGTTGGTCTTAACTATAACTACCTACTGGCGATAAATATACATAAAGGGAAATTGAGGGCCTTTGATTCAGCATTGTTCTGCCATTGCTCTGTTTGAATGTACTTTGCACTCAGCTTTCATCCATAACAGCGTACTGCATGTGGTAATGGTTCAGTCCCCATCAGTCATTGAATTATTTGCCATGTGAATAACAGCATTTTCTGTTCACGTGTATACATCCACCTGAAAATGAGTGCGCTTTAGAGTCAGGACTGTTTGAACAGTCTTTAGTTTAGTTTGATTTCCATTTCTTTGCTTCTTCTCTTTTTATTTTAATATTTCTTAAATTAGATTAAACGAGCGCTCTCCACATAGTGCTTTCTACTCGTTTCATCATCAGTGCACTGCAACCCATATGGCCACTTCCTCTAAAGCAGGAGACAATAAAGGAATGCTACTATCCATAGTATATCTTTATTTAACCATTTCATGATGGCTAGCAACTTGGTTTTAAATGTGGTGCAGAAGCTCAAATTTTTAAACAAAGGTTGACTATTTACAATACCAATGCAGGACGGGCACTTGCTGCGTTGTATCGTATTATTATTGCCAGAATGTTCTTGCCACGTTTAGAGAGCAAAATGTTTTCCATTTTGTACTTGTATTCTTTTCAATTATCATTCATATGTTGTTGAGTTTGTGTGTGTTTTTATTGCCGTTGGGTCAAACGATTAATGCTAGAATGAGTCAGTGGATGAATAAATGGATGCATGAGTGCAAAAATGCGCAACAGAGTACATGTATGATGATTTTTTGAGAACTAAAACCCATCAGTGACAGAAAAGGCACATTCATTCATAACAACATGACAAAATAAAATGATGGACGGGGTGTTGATATTTTTCAAACACTCAGCCCCAATCACAGATCTGAGTTTAATCCATTGGTATTTTGCTCACTACGTCATCCCAGTTTGGACCCAGCCATATGCAAATCAGTCCTGACCCTGCTCCCCATGGGAACAGTCCAGCCCGAACTGCCAAACCACGTTCTCTCTGAACCAGAAACAAGCATTGTGGGGCTGGTTTTGGGGTAGCACCCCTCATCAGCCAGGTTAGCTTGAATCTATTGTTGCAGCGAGCCAGGTACCCACATCTGGGCATAACCTTAGCCACTTAGGGCGCACATAGCAAATTCACAAAGAAAAATGATGGACGGAGTGTTGACACTTTTCAAACACTCAATCTCAGTCACATATCTGGGTTTAATCTATTGTTATTTTGCTCACTGTGTCACCCCATACGCCAGACCTATTGGCATTGCCAATGGGTTTTACCATGTATTGCTGTTGTTTGAGAAGTGGGACACAGAATTGCAAATAATACTTCGTATTTACCAATTCATAATCCTCAAAAAATCACAATATTCCTTGGATGGGTTGTATCTCTAGTTCTTTGATTTTGTTTTCAGAAATAATTTCCACCGACCAACAACAGGAGATTTGTGACATGAATTTGTGTTCTACAGGCTCAGTTGTTGTTTCATGAATTTGTTTTTACAATTTTCTCACAAACTGTAGATATTTGAGTCTAACAGGCAAAAAAGAAAGCATTTACATTTAGTTGGATGTTGTACAAAAGTTAAGTACATATTTTAAAACTGTTAATGTGCCTGGTTTAGCCAGCAGTAGTGGGTGGTGACCTTTGGAACAGAAAGCTCTGTAACCTACACAGAGTTCAAAGGGTACACCCCATTAAAACATTTAAAAAAGGACCAAGCAGTGCATTACAGCACACACACTTGCAAAGCCTTTAATTCGTGGTGTGCTAAACAAGACTGACCTACTGAGGAGTGGGGCAGGTTCATCCGCTCCATGGAATGTGTGCGAAAATGGAGTCAAAAAGGACCACTTTTCAGTACAAATTCTCCAAATACTTGTCTAAAAGGATGAACGTGATTGAAACATTCAGAATGTGATATTTCACATGGATACGTGCACTTTTACTTTTACCACTTTCCTATTTTGCAATTCTTTCCATTCTCAACATTAGATTATGACTTGCAAACAAGTCAGAAAGGGAAAGGTTAGAAATAAGACTAACCTTCATTTCCAAACCTTAGCATAGAAAATGTCACATCAGCTCTATCACTCACGATGAGTACTCATTTTGAGTTTAGCCAGGACCCATAGAACAGTGATAATCAGCACACATATTTTAGCTTTAACGTCATGATTAAAAAGTCAGTAATTTTCTCTCCAAAACAGCTGTTTATCACTATATGAAAGTACACATATCTTGCTTTGAAATACAGTCTTTGTTTTAAAAACAAAGCAATAAATTACGGTGTAATATCACCTTTTATGATTTAGTACACCCACACAAATACGAACTGTCATTTTCACCAATGCTGCATATATAGAGGGGTTCTCTTGCTACCAAATGTAATTCCTATGGCAGGAATAATTTAAACAAGTGCCCAGAACATTAAAACAAGTAAAAAAGTCACAAACTGAGCACACATATTGCGCCCACAATTGGGACTTATTTTTTAACTGGACGATGGGCTTATTGTTTTCACCCAACCAGTGGGGTAACAAACCTTGTTGGAGCCCGCCTGCAAAGAACATGGGTGGGGCCCCTGACTCCTGGCCTCAGTCAGGAGCTCAGGAATCAATTGAGGGGAATGGCTAACTTGAAACCACAGTACCAGGGTTCTTTATGATTCTAGGTGAACCTTATAAAAATCCCTCATACACGCACGTAGATGGTGAGGCGGTATATCTTGGTTCTCTGTCTATTTACTTTGCGTGAGTGCATCATCATAGAGTTTTTTGTTGTTGTACGCAAACGTCTACCCAGAGGTAACCACTGGATGCGTAGTAGTGTCCAGAGAAAAAAAGTGCTCATAAAATAGTGAGTTTAAAAATTCTTTAATCGTCACAAAAAGGCTATTTTATTGAAAGAAGGCGAATCAAGAATCAATCAAAAACTAAACTGTGTATGTTTGGATCATGTTACTAGATCCTCTATACAAAGAAATAGGTCGACATGTTTCAGCCCCACTATGCCCAGCCGGGCCTATGCGGCTTTCTTCAGGGCCAAAATGAAATTTAAAAATGTACTCACATAATTTGTGTAGCACCTGGAGGTAGTTCAATGCTCCACTCTCCTCAAGTTGAGGTCAGTAGTACCTGTAATTGGAAAAATAAGAAAACAACAACAACATATAGATATCTATTTTTTCTCTTGACCCTATCTTTAGGTTATAGTTTCATTTATATTATAGCTATTAGCTCTCTTTTGTTTGATACCTTGGGATGAACTGGGATGGTTCTACTGAGGGCTATAAGTTTATCTTATCTCAAATTTGCATACTCAGAACATTTCATAATCATAAAGTATGTCTTATCAGTGCTGTCGCAATCATTTTTACACATCGATTGCATACTTGGAAATTATTGCTGTACAGTTGGCATTGTACTACGATAACATGCGTGGATAATTTTTGTTCGTCGTTGTGTCTACGGTGTATGGTAACTGCTATGTAACATTTCTAGACTGTTTCTATTTTAAACTGTCGGAACAAGCGCAATAATATACAGTGCTTGTGCTAATGTTCTCATGCACATGTAGTTCTCTTCTGAAACGTTTCAATTAAAAAATATTTGTGGCGCATTTCAGTGTTAAAGAAGGGGATCGTATGAAGAGAAAGGTTCTGCAATTTTAATGCGCTCGTACTCGCACTCAAATCCAAAACACAGCGCTTACTCGTTACGGTTTTTAAAGTCATTAGCATGCCAGTACCTCAGATTTCTATGGTAGTCCCTTTCCTCGGGGGACTAGAGAAAGTCTCTCTGTCTCCTGTGGCAAAAAAGAGAATATTAGTGGAGGTCTTACTTGTATTGGCGATCATATCAACGTCAGCGTTCATTCCTTACCAGCAATACAGGACTTTCTTGAGTGTGCTGTCTTTGCCCCTGGAAGTCACAAGGGGGAGTTTGTTAGTCGTTTTTCTATTGTCAATGCCGACTGATACAGAAAAAAGACTATACAATTACTTCTATGGTGAATGCCGATGAGAACAGACTCTACCTCGGCTTCTATACACTTTTTTTAAACACTTTTCCTAAAAAAAGGACGATCACCAATGTACAATTTATTCATAAATACCAAAATATTACAAAGTGCTAGTGCTTGGGGGATCACTTTTTCGTGAAAAAAAGGGTATATATTTTGTTTACTCTAGGAATTTGTGATGATTTCTATGTTGTGAAAACAAAAAACGACTAATTGGTGTAAAAAAAATCAAATAATATAAATCTTCTCTCAATGATCATTGAGTGACACTGGTAACGAGGTGTTTTATTAATAGAAGAAAGTGTCTAGTATGCTCCCTGTTCTAGAAATGTCATTCTGAAGTCATTCTCGACTGACCAAGTAATTGTGCCATTCCAGGTGTCATTTACATGAATCTTATAAGGTGGTCCCTAAGGTGCTGTTTCAATTGTGCGAAAGGGTGAAAGAAGGCTCCTAGCTAAGTTCCTTTGAGTTTGATATTGACTAGTAATGTACTAATTCAGAAGAGTTGATGCCAAGGTATCTCGTCATTTATTCTTTCACTGTTAGTTTTCAGTCAGGAGCTCTCAGGTCAGGGGCCTTCTGCCCGTACACCCGTGGTGGCTGGTGGATCCTAAAGGTTGTGAGGCGAAAAGCTGAGGTCAAAGTTGAAGGAGTTTGTGAATACAGCAAGGTCACCAAAATCAAAGAGGAGCTTTCAGGGGTTGGCCTTCCAGAGTGGGTAATCCCCCAGCAGGAAATTAACCCCAGCAAAAAAATAAATAAAAGAGGTTACATTTGGTGCATTGTGTTTACAACATACAGTTCAAGAAACCTTGTTGTACAATTTTGAAAAAAAGGAGTTCAATGGTACATATTACATTACAAGTTTCAAGAAACTTCATTAGAAACAAGTCAAAATATAAATAGCCTCGTTTGTAAGATCCTGTCCCTTTATGGCTCAGTACAGAGATCACTAATCACCAGCTGTCCTGCTCAACACTACTGAGCAATAGAGCCTCTTACTCCCAGAACTAAATACAAATCTCTATCCATACTTATTAGAGGACTCCCTATTGAGCACAGAGCTCTAGTTAGGCATAAAGCTCACATCCCAAGATATTTAGTTTAGGTCTACTCTGCTTAAATGAAAAAAATGAAGTGGATTTATAAAGCGCAAAACAGCTGCTCCAGCATGAGCATCCCGGCATTAAGTGCAGTGCTAAGTGCCGATCTACCTGTTCAGTACATGCTATATGCTAAGTTCAGAGCCTGGATTGCGAAAATGGATTGGGAAGGGAGAGGACCAAACTGGATGAGGGCACAGAGGGTGGGCAAGATTTTAAGCCCTAGTGTCTAGTTTCAACAGATATGGGTAATCACACACTGTTCTTTAAACAAATGTGCTTCACCCAATACACAAAGCTCTACAAATGAATGCACTCTATGCTAGTCTGTAAATATACTTCATCTTCGCACATAGCTCTGTAAGTGCACTATTGCCATTCTCTGCATCAGTACCACTGTTGCTCTAGCACTGAGACACAGGCATAGCTCATATAAAATCCCTCAAAAAGCCCACATTGCACCATTTTGTACTGAGGTCCAGGCAAAGCCCAAGTAATTCATCTATGTTTTGGCCCATAGCACACACTGATTTCAGAAAAAAACCCTCCCCTCACATATACGCCTCCCAACATCTGGGAGCTCCGTTGCTATGAAGCACCTATTTTATTGTACTTTTTGGATCAAAGGTCACAGCTGTGCAGTGAGGGCTTTCACAGGAATGCGGGAGTGACTAAGTTAAACATGTCGTGGAAGGAGAATAATTGAGCGAGAAACCGCTGAAGAGGTAAAGGAGTCACTGAAAAATGAAAGTGAAGTCAGGATGGTGAGGTAAAGTAATTCTTTCTTTTACTTATATAGACAGCTACCCACAGATAGCTACAAACGGACAAACAATCTCAGCCATGACCAGCTCATGTGTCACAAATCTTCTACTATTTGGTCACTCCTGATTTACATTGATGTTGGGACTCCTCTACGAATCTCAGTCAGCATTGCAGGTGGCATGAAGTAAATCTGTTGAGCTTTCTGTAATCTCAGAGTGGGAAAGGGGTCTAGTTATATGTCAGAACTATAATCAGGGATGGGGGCTGTTTGGTGGAGAAACCTATTATATTCAAAGCTGCCAACCAGCAGTATATCGTAAAAAAATAGATACAAAATAAATAACATCTTTATTCTGCACTTCCTTCCAAACGTGAAACCTATTGCATTTTGGGACTCTCTGGCTCATGGTTATGAAACAAAATGAAATATTAACCCTATAGATAAGCTACTGCAGGTATCACAAAATCAGTTTACATTTCTGCGTTGTAACATCAGATATAGAGATGGGTAGCTGTCTGTTAAAAATCTCATTTCAAACCTTAAGACATACTTGTAAAGTAAAAGAAATGTGGGCTTTCATCAACAGCATGTAGCATTAAACATCCTATTCTGTTTGTAACTGTGAAAAATGAGGGGGGCCTCATATAGTGATAAAAATAATTTCTCACCTGACTTCACACTGATATGCAACTGGGGTTCAAGCTGCTGCAGTGCCAGTTATGCACTGCAGGCAAGTTCCTAGTCAATAAGTCACATAGGCCTGAGGTCAGAAGGGCAGGTTTCAACAGCTCATAAAAGTGAGATCAGGTTCCTATGGCACTCCACTATGGCTAGATCTTCAAGAGTAAGGGAATGAAGGATGTAGGACTCTGTAAATCTTTGCTGCTGCTGAACGGGGAACTTGGATTAGATGGGCAAAGTCATGCACTTGCTAGGCAATTCGCCCAGAATAAATAAAAAACTCCAAAGTGCCGGCAGAACAGGCAAACGGCTCGGCTCTGACCAACAGCCATACTACACATGCGCACAGAAGTGGCTGCAGGACTCCTCCTTCATCCTGCCCTCTCAACAACTAAACCATAAGATGGGTGTAGACTGCTCCATCATTGTGCCGGTGGTTGCCACCCTCTAGATTAACCTCTCTTTGCTCTGCCTATTGTGCTGCTGTTTTTATCCCGCCCTGGGTCAAATCAGACAATACCCAAGTACAAGCCTAAAATTCCAAGCATAAAATGGCCACGTCTACCATTGGGACATCACTAAGCCGGCTTTGGCCTCAAGGGGAATCACTGCATATTCCTGCCTGGCACATGAGTAGTTGCCTCATCACCCCAAAAAAACTCGACACCTGTTGTTGATCATTATATAGCTCGATGATGAGCATCTTCACAGTATTTTATTTTTGTTCCTCTTCCTCCTTCCTCCTGCTCGTAGAGCAACACCCCTTACTACCCTTATTACCAGTCATCCATGCTGTGTACAATGCAGGTAGGAGCCCCCTGGAGCTTGGGCCTGTGTTACGCCACTGCACCAAACTTCGACATTACGTAGTTTGTGCTCCTAATATTGTGTTACTGGCCTGTGAAGACTGCTTACATATAATGCAGCTTCTAGCAGGTATCTTTTTTGTTGTAGCTGCTGATGAACAAAGATACAACACATGACCAGTACTGCATGGCTTCCTGAAGAAGGTGTGGTGTTATGCTGAAACAAGCATAGAGAAAAATACATTATCCATTGGCCACGGTTTGAGAATTGTACCAATAATCAGTGTTGTTGTAAAAAAGAAAAGTGGCTTACTAATGCAGTTGAATTTAGATATATCACACACTACAAGAACTAATTATAACTATCAGATGAAGTTGGTCATTTAAATGCTTTTTGTGTTTTTGTATTGATGTATGTTATGGATGGAGGACAGGGTATGGGAGATTCTATGGGTGAGATTATATTGATATATCATTCTTGATCTATTTTCCTGAGCTATTTATCTTATCTTAAAACATATATTGAATATAATATTTTTTTAATAATACATATTTTCAATTTGATATTTATTTTTAGGTCCCTCTTGTTAATATATCATGTGCTCTCAATTTTATGATACAATGTACATGTTGTAAATGAAGAGTTGCCTAAGATTTATATTCAAATTGCTAACATGAATCACTGATAGAAATACAAAAACATTGATTTTGTTTGGCACATTTCATGGGTTGGATTAACGCAGTGCACAAGATACACAGAATTTTTGCTATTATGACTGGATTCACGCTAAAAGCGATTGGCATGGGCGGGTCATGGATATGCACAATGGATGCCCAAACTATATCAGTAATTACCACCATTGTAACAGAGATACCACTACCTAGTATTATAATAAAAGGAGGGCACCATTCTGCAATTTGTGCCCTCAATATAAAGGGCAATATGCTAGGGTAGTGAGCACTATCATGCCATGAATGTCTGCACCATGCCCGGAATAACCACTGTTATGCCATTGTCCACAGTGTAATAGTAAGCAATTTCGTTCTATGGAGGCCTTCAGTATGTCAAGAATTGCCACCATAAATCCAAGATCCAAAATGTTATCAAACGTAGACACCCTTAATCCAAGGATTTCAATGAAATGGCAACAACAGGATGCCTAAGTCAATGTTATAACACAGACGGGCATAACACTCATGAACACACATTCTCACATGTGTTGGCACACACACACATAAAAAAAATAAAGAACACACACACAAACCAACATACATCATTTTTCTAAATGCTTGCTGTAGCAAGTAAACCTTTTTGCATGATTTTGCACAATTTTTGGAAACTATTTTGCTGGTATTATGATTCCAGGAATCATTACACTGTCACTCAGTGGCAGAGCATGCACTTTGTCCGTAAAACAATACTGCAAAATTGACTTGCCCTTTTGCCTTATTTACCTTTCAAATAGCGGCAGTGTAAGTTGGCACAGTAAATGCACAAGTAGCATGAAAGGCAAATTTCATTTGTTCACTGCAGTGAGCATTTACACTGATTTATATCGCTAACGTGTTTGACTACAGAGAGCACTTTTGTATGAACCCACTGTGAACAGTTTCAAAAAGTTGCCAGGGACTAAGGACCCAATTACAAGGTCATTCGGAAGGCCTTTGAATCTAATTTCGCTTACCGGGATCCGATTTGTAGCCTTGTTTCCGACTGATGTGGCCTGTGTACACGTCTGTACACAGGTTCCCATAGAGTTCAGTTGAAGTCCCAGTGAACCAAGTCTGTAAGCATACGGCTGCATCGTACTCGCTGAGTTGGACTCACGAAGCACGTTTTGCTCGGAAAGCCCTCCGAATCCAATTTGTACAGAGGGTTTTCCTAGCGAGATCATTAGTTAATGCTGCATTTTCCATGACCAAGCTAAGGTACAGATTTACTAAATCTCACTGGAGTGTAGTGAAGTTCCTATATTCCCAATAGGCTCTGTGCATTGGAATAATATATCTAGGCTGTGGGGTTTTAGGTTTAAACCTATAATAACTGATAAAACCTCACTGAAAGATAAATAGCCCTCACCGGTGAAAACATATAAACACTGAAAAAACACCTGCACAACCACAAACTAAATGCCATTCAAAGAAAGGAAAAAAAGAGTGAAAGAGTCATTTTTTTCTTCCTGAAGGTGTCAATACAATGTAACTTTGTTATACAAGCTAGCAGTAAGGAAGACTGGCTAACATTATTCTGCTTGAGTTTTGTTCTTTAGGGATGCCACTTAAATGTTGTTTCATCTTCCTTTTACTTTTTTCAGTGTTGTGGCCTTTGGTCTAAAGATGCAGGCTTTAGTTTCATGTTTTAGTCTAGTTTAATTATTCTATAAACTGTAGAAAATCAGAAAATATCAAACTCATATTTGATATTGTGGCTAGATTTGATTCTTTCACTGATAGGTAAAATGGCTGGTTTCATAAAAATCTTTCCTAATATGTGTCATCACATTTACCCACAGAAAATGGGTAAAAACCCTTAATACATCAGACCATAGTTTCTAGTGGGTCAGTATTGATAGTAGGTGAATTGCCAACACCTCAGGCTTTAAACCAGCGACGGCTCGTGGAGGGAGTTACGGTGGGGCAGGAGGTTGGGGAGGGGGAGGGGCAGGGCGGAGGTTGCTAAAAACCGGCATATGGATAATTGCAGGTAAGTAAACAATGTAATTAATAAAACGAATTTCGTAGCTCGCACTGCATTGCATTTTGCGATGCAAGGCGGACTACGAAATTCGTTTTATTAATTAAATTGTTTACTTACCTGCAATTATCCATATGCCGGTTTTTAGCAACCTCCGCCCTGCCCCTCCCCCTCCCCACCCTCCTGCCCCACCGTAACTCCCTCCACGAGCCGTCGCTGCTTTAAACATTCAATGCAATGTATAGTGACAAGTATATATATCACCAAGCATCTGGGATAGTGGTGAAAACATGACACCAGACTTTTGGAAAGCATTGAACTCAGTGTCACTTGTAATGCTCTGCAAAAAGGGTTCTTTCAAAGTTCAACAAAGAATGGAGTAATATTGTTTGTATTTGCAGTGATTCAGCTACGTATATAAAAATGTTGTGTGATGGCCTGTCAAAATTGATGCCCGAGCTGAAGTGATTCCCTGTAGGAGATCCTTGCCACTTGTTAGATGGTATGCTGAAAGCATCTTTACCATCTTCAGAGTTAATGAGGGATGCTAATGACCTTTTAGTCCATTCTGGTGCACTGTTTTTTTATGCACAGGAACTTAAATGCAAATATTTATCATTTTGTGCTTTATGTGGCATCAAAAAAAGAGTCATCCCAACAGTGTCCCTTAGCTGATGGTTCTCAGCCCAAGGGGCTATGAATGCTGAGAGGGGGTTTTCACAGAAGATTACATGGGAAGGAAAGATCAAGCGCACATGACCCAAAGACTAACTGAAGAAGTATTGTATGGTGTACTACAATAAGATTAATTTGCAAAAATCTATTTGGACCTCATATACACTATAAGTACACTATCTATATACCATGTTGTTTCAGTGCAGAAAGCAAGCAATAATAAAAGCAACACATTCCACAAACACCGGAAAAACACTATTTCTGTTGTTTTTAGTGGCGCGAAAATGTGTAACCACTGATAACAACTGTTTTTTAAGATATTGAAAACACTGAAAAAACCCCACCAGAATTTACCAAAAATAGAAACTGAAAACAGGAAAGCCTGAATATATCCTATAGATTTGACGTAGGAATGAGGTTGACTAGGTCTCTATCGAATATATTAGACTTAATTGTGAGTGCCAGCTAGCTCAGAGGTCACTAGAAACTTTCTCGAATACAAAAGAAGGGAATAAATTCTGACAACCGTATAAACATGACAACTTTGTTTCCTCAAGAATAAAACTTATCTTCCGAGTCGTGGAAACAATAGATAGATATTTTACTCAGTCAATCGTGCAAGCTTCGTTTCATCAGAGGTGCAGAGAAAATCGAGAGACGGGCGTTTTCAATAAGATGATATGTTGAACAGTCTTCTTTCTCATGCAAGTTAAGTGAACTGCTACAGTCGTAATACTTGTTGCAAAGTATAATGCGTACAGTAAGAAGAGTATTATAAAATAATACTGTAAAAGCATTGTATGGTTTCTAAACCATAGATAAATACATACATAAATAACAAAGGCTAACCCAATGAACCTAACCTAGGTCAAGTACGCGGGAAGAAGTAAGTGAGGTGTAGCATAGGTTTAGTTTTTCTTTGCCAAGAATCTAACCAAGATTTCTCATAGGGTCTAATCAGCTTCGTACCTTGGTTTTAGAATGACGGAGGTCTGGTTCTCTGTCTTGGAACTCGATTTCCCAACGGACCGCGAGGGGAGCTTGGAAACACTGGAGCTGGATTCTCGCCGTGAGAAATGCAGCCTCTCAATAATTGCATCAGCTGGAGGGTCGGCTTCCTTCGGCACTTGCTGTAGCGAGCTGCACTGGGCAAGTAGATAATCGAGCTGCTCCTGATCCTGCGCTCCTATTGATAAAACTGTCTGACAAACACTATTTATCACCTCAATACTCACCATTCACTATTAACCGCATCGCTGCTGCGGTTATTTTTGCGCTGTGCGGCTTTTTTAGAATAACCGCGTTACATGACGAGCTCAGCTCGACATCCGCACACGTCACCCGTGGCTGATGACGAGCTGAGCTCGTCATCTGCATCGAAGGGGTTAAATACTTATACAGGCCCATAACACCTATGAGACAATTTATGAGCAACTGAATCAGGTGATTTGATTTTAAATATATTCACATAATATTTACACTAATATGTACAACTACAGTTTATTCTTCATTATCATGATTAAAAACTCATTGTTAGCAAAAATCAAACCACTAAAGGTTGATGTATCAACTTATGGAAACTACACCATGAATAAACATGACCAGCTTGTTGCTTCAAATCTAATTTTATTTACTTTTCCTTAAAAAAAAAAAGCATTTTAACGTTTAGAAATCTTTATTTCATAAGCAAATAGGAAAGTAGCATTTTAATAAGGAAATGAAAATTAGAACTGACATTTCAAAGTAAGCTCAGAAATATGAAGAATTAGTAAAATCATTTCCCTGAACCCTATTTTCCTGTCTAAATCTCTCTGTGCCTAGAAAATAATAAATCATAAAGTCTGCTGTCCTTACATGCGCCCAAGGTCCATCAGCATGTCTCACACCATTCAGGAATCGGAAAGCAAGAGTTTTTTCTCTGCTCATGGTGTCATAATTTATACCTTTCTCTCTAACTAAACTTTCTACATTTTACATTCTTTTATAGGAATCTGTGCTTTTCATTGGCTGTTCGGTGTCAGTTCATGATTAAGTCATTCCACTTTTGTCCAAAATCCAGGCTTCATATAAGGCCCATTGTCTTTCATTTCCACATCCTCGATTTCCTCAAGAATGATACATTTACTTGAGCTTAGGACACGCACTTCCTAACCTTGGCCACCATATCAATTTGTTGTCCTTGGCTGGCCTCCGTGAGAACACTCATCTCAGCAAAGAAAAACGCTCTTTATTTCATACAACTTCGCAGCAGAATTCTTCACAGCTGCGCATGTGCAAAAATCACTCTGGACAAGCTTTCGTGTCAGCAGCTCTGTCAGCCATATTTCTGCAACAATTCTTAGGCTTTACTCCTGAAACTAATATTAAACAAACACAAGACATCAATTAATTAAAGAATTGAGATGGATTCTGTTGCCCTCCCCCTTTGCTAATTAACCCTGTTAATTATGTTACCTAGCTTAGCACACAAAGCAGCATCATATTTACCAGTCCTTTTCGAATGTCAGGAACTCTTAGAGCTTTTACCACCAAAGACATAACATAAGCACATATAATAGGCAAATGCTAATTATTTAAACTGCCGCATTTAATATTGACAAAGACAATAGACAAGGTTAGTTTATTAATTTTTCTTTGCGTTTGCAACAAAAAGCACATTAGTCCTGCGTGTGTTTCCGTAAGCGTATCTTTTAAACCAAGTTGATCAATAATTTCACCACAAGCTTATTAGTCTGTTTACTTTTATTAGGAGAGATTAACTTTGCAAGTTTGAACAAAATTTTGTTCTTTATCTTGCTCCATCAACTCCCTCATCTGGTGATTTCGTAATCACCAAACTATACCCCAAATTTTATAAATTTTCAAACCTTGAACATGTTTTGGACTTTCTTAATATTAGTATTTCTAAACTTTTGATTCATCTGTTTTTCTGCATCTCTCATATTGAGTTTTACGAAATTCTTCTAATTCTATCTCGTTTTCCTTTTCCTCCCTTAACTTGTAAATTCTTTTTCTTTCTGTTACATATTTTCTTCTCTTGTGTAGCATGCAACTAACTTTTAACAAAAGTATCATTATAGCTATTATCATAAAAGGGAAAACTATTTTACCTATAATTGAGCTACCAATTTCTTGAAACCAGTTTTTGATTGCTGTAAATCTTTTACCTATGCGTTCTGAAAAATTCTCATCTTCTAAGGGTTGTATCTCCTCGTGTAATTCAGTAATATTCTTTATATACAATACAATTCTATATTATGTCTTTTGACAGTTATGTATGTACAGCAGTGTTGAACATGTAATGTTCCACAAACTCCACCCTCTTTTGCTAACAGAATGTCTAGTGCAAGACGATTCTGCATCACCATGGTTCTCATGGCAATAAGTTCAGTATCCACTAATTGAAACCCACTTGCAGTATCTGTTGACAGTCTGTCAACAATTGTGGACATTTTTCTGATTTTGTTTGCATTCAGGGTAATTCCCATCGTTGGTATTAGCCCACCAAATATGTCTCCCAAGATTTCTGAAAAGCTTTCCCTCTTAAATCTGTTCACATGATGGCTAATTTCAAATGAACCTTTTGCATTTCTGTCAACATGAACATTTTTGGGAAAAACTAAACCAATTCCAATTCCAAAAATTCTTTATTTCGGCCACATAGGCCATAAAAGATGCAATAAATACAGTACATATATTTAAAACACAATATTTACATATAAAAATTCTACTGGACCCTCATGGGGTAGGGAATGCAAGGTAGTACCAGTTCAGGGGGACATTTTCTTCCTTATTATCCATGCTGCCATTAAGAATTTTGAGACAGCAAAGACAATATGGCCCAGGGTGTTAGTTTTCATGACCCTGTAGGCCTGCAAGTACTTCCTGAAGCCCAGGTTCCGACACAACGGCGCTATCCAGCGCTTCCTGGGACTCTGATAAGCGTGGCAGACAAACATTATGTGTAGGTCATCTTCATCCTGGGCTTTACAGCATGGGCAAAGTTTGTCACCCCCTGAGGACCATTTGAAGGTGAATACTTTGGTAGGGAGTGTACCAAGCCTCCATTGCAGGAACAGTTTCCTTGCCAAAAGAGGGAAAATAAAATCCATAAAGGGTTCAAAAACATAAGATTTTTTGGATTCCATAAAATGTCCCGTCAAGGTGCCACTATTATGAGCATTGACCATGTCGGCGAGATTTTTGTTTTTATACAGCTGGGCAAGAGTTTTACGCGTAATCCTTTGACAGCCCTGGGCTGGATTATCCCATAAGTCTGGCAAGTTCAGGCTAAACAGTTCCGCCTTGATAAAAGCCAGCCAGGGAATTTTGCTGTTAGCATTCAGCCTCATTACATGAATAAGGTCCTGTCTGTAGTGATGCAGTTCCTCGGTGGTCCATATCCGATGCCAAAACTTCACGGGTTTCGACTGGAGATCTTCAGCAATAGAGGGAAGGCCCAAGTCGAGTCTTAAGCGGAGGAGTGGCGTACCTTGCGGGAGAGCAAGTAAGCGTCTCAGAAAACTATTTTCCACACCTGCCAGAACCTTCCCTGCTTTGTGTCCCCACAACTCACTACCATACATGGCTGCTGCCTTCGCTTGGGACCTGTATGTTTCCAGGGCCGGGCTTACAGGCTTAAAGGTGGACTTATTAGCCACCTTCAGGAGTGCGCCCGATAGCTGGGATAGTTTCAGCCTGGATCTCGCTATCTGGCAGTCCCATGATAAGTTTTCTTAGAGTGTTACCCCCAAGTATATAAAGGTTGAGACCCTCTCAAGACTAACTTCCCCCAGTTTAGGATTGGGTCTAGTTTTGGTAGGGGGGTTGAAGATCATGAACTTAGTTTTTTCCGTGTTCACCTCCAGCCCATGTTTGCGACAGAAAAGGCCAAAACCATCCACAATCCTCTGAATCCCCATGGGGGATTTGGAAAGCAGGAGGGTATCATCAGCAAACATTATTGCCGGGACCCTCCTGCCTGCCAAAAGCGGAGCATCATTGTCCTTAACAGTGTCAAGATGTTGAATGACACTGTTAATGAAAAGACAGAACAGAACAAGACACAGCCCTGTCTGACTCCTCGACGGACCGGGAATTTGCCCGAGAGCTTACCATCCCTCCCACTCCTCACTTGTGCATAGTTGTTCTCATGCAACCTGATGATAATGCTAAGGAGGTGGGGGGTACTCCTAGCTTTTGCAAAACCTCCCATAGTTTTCCTCTAGGGACTAGGTCAAAGGCTGACCTCAGATCCACGAAGACCATGTACAGCCTTCCTCCCTCTAACGTTACCGTCTTCCAATATAGGAGAAGGAGGCGGAAGATCTGGTCCATGGTCGACGTGTTCTTTCTGAAGCCAGCCTGGAGGGGGCTCATGATGTCATTGTCCTCCACCCAGTCCAGGAGATGGTTAAGGATGAGGCGCGCAAAGAGCTTTTGGGGTACATCTATTAGGCTAATAGGCCTGTAATTGGCGGGGAGCAGAGTGGATCCTTTCTTGTGGATCGGAACAATCTCTGCCCCCAGCCAGGACCCGGGGATTGCCATACCTCCTAGAATGGCATTAAAAAGGATGAGAAGGTATGGGCCCCAGATGTCCGGGTGGTGCCTGAAAAGATCCCCGGGTAACCTATCCAGACCTGGCTCCTTCCCCAGCGATAAATGCTCTAGGGCCCCCTCCACTTCCCCCAGGGATAGTTCCATGCGAGAGTCATGGGAGCCTAAGGGCGCTAGCAAGGCTGTATCAGGGCAGGAATTAGTGTCTTGATAAAGTACCCAAAAGTGGGCCTCCCAAACCACGGGGGCGATGTTGGGTTCAATTGCTTTTTTGAGTTCCCCTATCCCGTTGTTTACAAGGGCCCAAAATTTCCGGGAGTCCCTGACTTTTAGGGCATCATGAAGGTCCTGCCAGTGGTTCCAGTCCCACTCGGTCCTAGCAATCGCCATCACTGATTTGTAATGCTTCCTAAGGTCACGTACCTTGTCCTTATTTGACCCCTCTTTTATTGCAGCAATGAGCTCAGATTTTGCTGCCCTACAAGAGGAGGTATACCAGGTGGGAACATGGGTCTTTTTCTTTCTAGTTGGCACCACCGGGTGAAATACCTCAGCCAAATCCCTCACTAGATCCTGATGTATGTTACCCAGTTTCTTATTATATTCTGGGGTTCTTGGTTCATTTAGAAGTACATCCACCTCCATGAGTCTGGGAAGTGCCAACTCATATAGCTTGCTGATGGCCTCTTCTGAACTCGCAAGCTTTCCCCACTTAACCCGGCGCCTGTTTGTTGTAAGGAGCAATTCCCCCGTGTCTTCTCCTCCACTTTCTACGAATGTGCCCGCTGGAGGCAAAGGCCACTGGATGTTTAAACAAAGGGCATTGTGGTCACTATCTGACCTATTTATTACCCTAAAGTCGAGGACTTTTGGCCAGAGTGCAATATCTAACAAGATATAATCTAGCCTCGACTCATGGCCCCTTCTGTTAAAAGTACACACTGAGGGGGTATCGGAAGGGGTACGGCCATTACAAGCCCTCAGTGCGTAGTTCAGGGTAAGGGACATGAGTTGTATTGCTAAAGGGGACCAGGCTTTGGGGTGAGGGGAAGACGAGGGTGGGACCCCCCAGTAGTCATCCTCGGCCGTAAGGGCACCCTCCAATAGGCCTTCCAGGGGTTCAAAGTGGCAATTGAAGTCTCCTCCAAGCACCACCTTGAGGTCTCCCGGAAGTTGACCCAAGAAGGAGGATAGATCGTTTAGGGTCGGTGATTCATTTGGCGCGGCAACTGGTCGCGAGTAGACATTAACAATAGCCCACGGTGGTTTGCCAGGCTATGTGAGCCGCACACACTGAATGTCCTGCGAGAACGTATGCACCTGTTCCGCCTGGCACCCAGTGTGACTCGCAATCCAGATTGCTAAGCCGCCTGACGGCCTCCCCCTCCCACTCCATTTGGCAGGGATTTCAAATATTTTGAACCCTCTCTTGATTTGGGTGTCCCTCGCCCATGTTTCCTGAAAAAGGAGGATGTCACTGCTACCTACTAGCTGATCCCACTCCGGTGAGCCTTCCTTATTTGCAATTCCTGCCACATTCCAGGAGAGAATTCTCAACCCCGGATCTGGTGGTAGGGTACCTTGACCTCCAGTAGGAGGTTGCACAACGGCTATGGATGGGTAAGTGTCTGGCGAAGCAGTGTTGCAAACCGCGATGGCGGATGGCCCAACCAACTCCGCCACCCCAGGTTGCAAGATATGGTCAGACCCTATGTTAGGTGGGGGCCCCTGCTGACCCAGACTATCATCCGTGATAACCGTTCGATCTTTAGCGGTATCCTGCGGACCGTGTTCAGTTACAGGGGCTGTACTCAATCCCACCCAACTTTGCACCTCATCCACCATCTTCCTAGGGCTAAAAGAAGTCTCCCCGGTTTGTGGTCAGTCGACCTGATCTAAACAGGAAAATCTGTTGTGATGTATAAAATTGGCCTGGACAGGTGGTAAGTAATGCCTTGGTCTATAACGTGAGCCATCTACAGCAAAGCCTACTCTGGTCCACCCCTTCTCCCTCCCTACCTCCGTGTTACTAACATTAGGGTAGAAGTGTGAAAGGGGTACTAATTCAATATTGGACTTGTCAGGCCTTACAAGCCAATTGCAAATGTAGTTGGCAACGTGTGGGCTTTTGAAACTTACAATGATACAATCCCCTGCCCTATTCTTTGGGGTAAGGCCAATCCATGGGATCCTCCTAACCATCAAAACCTCACCTTTCAGGTTTGGTGGCAGCGGCCTATTAATACTAAGCCAGCTTATAACCTTATTGCGTAAAGAGTCTTGAGGCTCCCTTGTATCACCAGTTAACTCAGGTACTCCCACCATGATTGCCGTGTATGGGACTGCTTCTGGGGGCAGATTGACCACCCTGCGCCTATCAATGGGGGGAGTGATATCACCAGTGGGGCCATTGGTAGAGTTCACTACTCCCCCTGGTTGTGGTGCAGGAGGTTGCTTAGATCTCCTAGGGGCCGGGACAGGGGGCCTAGATGCTGGAGGTGGCAAGGGGTGCGTCAGAGAAGCAGACGCACCGTTTGTGCTCGGCAGAACCGTATGAGGGACTTGGGACAATGCAGAAGACAGCGGTCTATTCCCAGAAGGATCCCGGGGAGCTACAGGAGCATTTGTAGCTGACCCAGGGCTTTTCCTTATATGACTGTTTTCCAAAGCCTTGAGTCTACTCTCTATGGCGTCCAATTTAGCTGAGATGGGGGTTAGCAAATTCTTAATGGTTACTGTGAGTGAATTAATTATTGTATCAGTGCTATTAGAAGTTGTCCCGCCAAAGATAAATGGGCCCGAGTTCAATGGTAGGGCCGCAGGTGCTGGAGAGCCCGTGTGATCTGACCTAGACCCTGATAGGATAAGCTCAGGGGAAGCCGAAATGTTTGTACTGTCATCCTGGTTTGGCTCAATTATATCAACTTTGGCCCTTTTTGCCTTCTTTGGTTTCCTGGACCTTTTCCTTTTTGGGGGTTGTTCCATTCCACTGCCTGCAGGCTCTGCGAGCAGGACAGCCTGTCCCGCTTCCTGCGAGACTGTTCCCAAGTTATCCGGAATGGCAGAGTGGTCAGAAGTCCCAGATGGCCGGGAGGAGTCCCTATCCCTCTGCGTTAAAGGAGTTCTTAGCTGCTGAAGGACCGACTCAATAGTCTGATCAATACTGTCCATTAATGACATATGAGTGGCGTCCAATGGAATGGGTGTGCTAACATCTGTTGAAAAGGTATCCCCATGATCCAGAAACACGCTTTCGGGACCCATCTCGAGGTGCGTTTCTGCAACTGATTGACATTTGCTAGCTTGAATACTCGCCTTTGGGAAGAATTTTTCCAAAGTACTTAAACCTTGTTGGGCAGACTTACTCCGTGAAGTTCTGGTCGCCATTATGGAGTAAGTGAAGAGGGGCTGAGGGGCAGGGAGCGTCAGAGGGGTGGCCCGGTCCGGTCTCTGCCGGCCTCTAACGGTCTAAAACGGGCCGCTCTTTGCCCGGTCTTCGCCCCGGGGATCGCCCCGCGCGCGTCCCGCGATGCGCGTACCCAAGTGCACCTAAGTATATCAGGGGGGTGTGGCACTGGGAGGGGGCGCGGCGCGGCGGGAAGAGGAACCAGCTGACGATGTTGTAAGGGATGCTGGACCTCGCAGTCCCGCTCGCCGCGCCTCTCACCTCCACTGCGGCTGGATTCACCAGGAAGAATGCCCCCAAACAGCGCGTTGGCTCCCAGCTACTCCAGTAGCGAGCTTGACTTCACCAGGGACACTGACAGACTCGAGCGGCTCCCGCGAAGCGGGGGCCGCGAGAGGAAATGAGCTTTCCAGGCGGGGGGCGTGGCACTGGGAGGGGGCGCGGCGCGGCGGGAAGAGGAACCAGCTGACGATGTTGTAAGGGATGCTGGACCTCGCAGTCCCGCTCGCCGCGCCTCTCACCTCCACTGCGGCCGGATTCACCAGGAAGAATGCCCCCAAACAGCGCGTTGGCTCCCAGCTACTCCAGTAGCGAGCTTGACTTCACCAGGGACACTGACAGACTCGAGCGGCTCCCGCGAAGCGGGGGCCGCGAGAGGTAATGAGCTTTCCAGGCGGGGGGCGTGGCACTGGGAGGGGGCGCGGCGCGGCGGGAAGAGGAACCAGCTGACGATGTTGTAAGGGATGCAGGACCTCGCAGTCCCGCTCGCCGCGCCTCTCACCTTCACTGCGGCCGGATTCACCAGGAAGAATGCCCCCAAACAGCGCGTTGGCTCCCAGCTACTCCAGTAGCGAGCTTGACTTCACCAGGGACACTGACAGACTCGAGCGGCACCCCGCTTGCAGTATCTGTTGACAGTCTGTCAACAATTGTGGACATTTTTCTGATTTTGTTTGCATTCAGGGTAATTCCCATCGTTGGTATTAGCCCACCAAATATGTCTCCCAAGATTTCTGAAAAGCTTTCCCTCTTAAATCTGTTCACATGATGGCTAATTTCAAATGAACCTTTTGCATTTCTGTCAACATGAACATTTTTGGGAAAAACTAAACCTACATAGCAAGTTCCGTACCAGTGGTTCGGAAGGCTGTAATAAGCTTTATTCCCACAAATAAAATAAATCCCTGGAAAAATTGGATCTTCGCCTCCCTTGAATCCCCAGCCACCTATAATACGATAAATGTCTTCACATTGACTTGCACCAACAAAATAATTATCATATAAAGTATTATCTCTTCTTATACAGAATTTTCCACTAACAGGTTTATCTATGTGTATCGCAACATTTTCATTTCTACCATTGAGTTTTTCATCCTCAATCTGCCAAAATCTTGACTTAGTAGTTTTCAACAACTCATTTTGTTTGTAAATTGCTCTTCTCTCTTCCACCATATTTAAAAATGACTTCTTTTCTGTTCTCAGTTTACATGTCAAGTTATATCTAAAAGCGTACTCATAAGTAAGTTCACTAGTTGTTAAGAAAAATTCCCTCGTCTGTTTAGCAGGTCTCACTTTATTCAAGTTATCTATGACCTTTAGATTTGCAAAAATTTCGCCAAAATCAGAATAATAATATTCCAGACGACCAGTCTTATAAAACAAACTAGCTATTACACTACATGTTACACCATAAGTAAGAGGAAGCATATTATAATTCACACCTTTGGATACAGAAGTAGGTAATTTCACACAGACATAACAATCTTTTGCGTTCATCACTTTAACATATTCAGATAAAAGTCTTGAGAAAGTATTGCTAGAAAAATCTCCAATAGATCTATCTTGATGAATCTCTGGTTTATGTACAATAAGTATTTTATTCTTATCAAGTTTAGCTACAACTTTACTTGTCATGTTAGCTTTATACATTTCTTTATCTACTCCAAAACGAAAAATGACAGCTAAAATTCCCCAGACTAAAATAATCAAAATGACACATATTGAAGACAGTTTGCAACATCTTTTGAGAATTGAACATCTCGAATTTTCATTGGTATAAGGCATATTAGAATAAGGCATCTTTACTTTTTTTTAAAATAACGGCTAAAATAAAAATAAAAAATTGAAAAATTACTAAGTATACTCCCCTCTTTTTTTTTTTAACAGATAATCTTATCTTCTACAAATGTTCCTTCTAACAGATTTTCTTCGACCTTATGTCATACATCACATACATCAAATGTGTTTCTCAGCTAACAAAATTTCTTCGACCTTGTGTCTAATAACACAGTTTCTTCAACCTTGTGTCATTTAATGAATAAGTTCAATCATTGTCACTTGCATCATCAAGATTTTCTTGACTACTGTTTACTTCTACTACTGGTGGGATAATGATATAAGCCCACTCCGGCGATTTATACTTTTGGTTCGGCCTAATTGTTCTCTTTGCTCTGCTGCTTATCACTTCTATTTTCGTTCCTGCCTGTTTTTTCTTACTCAAGTCTTCCTCCTTTTGACTTGTGATCTCATTCACCTGCTCCTATGCTTTATTCACTAATTTGAATTTAATGCCTTCAATTTCTTTTGGCCAATTATCCCCTTTTCTTGATAGCTTCTTTTTAGGGGGTTCTTTCAAATTATACTCCACTCTCCAGGCTCTTTTTCTTGTTTTCTACAATTTGGATTCATCTGTCATCTGTTTCACTTTCTGTATTTTCAGCTGACTCATTAATGATCAATTTTTCTGAGTCAGATTCTTCGTCAGATTCAGGTACTTTTTTACTCAGCAGTTTCACTTTGTTAGGAAAATCATTCTTATAACTGGTACTTGGAATTTCTTCGTCTTCTTCTTCAATAACTTCCAGTTCACCAGTTTCAGAATTTTTGTTCCTTCTTCCAAAGTTTCTAATCTGCCTTTCAATACTCTCCTGATCTTGATCTTGAATCACTTCTTGATCAGTTTCTGTTTCTGCTTTCTGATCTAGCAGATCTTTGTCATTTTCTTCCTCAGAATCTTGTATTACAATGTCTTCACTTTCTTCATTCAAAGCTTCATTCGCATTTGAATCGTCCAGATGTCAACTTTCTTGTCGATCTTCAGGATCTGGATTTTCTTCAGGCTCTTCTTCTGAATCTGAATCAGCTGTTGTATCACCTTCTTCGTCAGGATTCTCAGGTTCTGGCACTCGTATGGTATGACTAGCGTGAATCCATCTTTTCAATCCCCTGCACTTAACTGCATTTGTTGTGACCAAAATCACTTGTCTTGCCTTTTGCCACATTGGTATTAGACAATTTATTCTTCGATGCACTTTTGTCCTTACCCAGTCTCCTGGTAACAGATCATGAGCTTGTTCTTTCTCTTTTGTGAGCACTTCAGTTCCTACATGATGTAACACAGAAGTTACCACGTCAGATAGATTTTTGCAGTAATCCATAATGACGCTATCATTTATACTCAGTAACTTGTCAACTGGAACAAATGCTTTCCTCATGACCCTGCCCATTAAAATTTCATGAGGGCTCAATCCTGTTTTCTTATCTGGAATGCTTCTCAGAGTCATCATTAAAAGTGGTAGAGCATTTGTCCACTTCATTACTGTTGCTAAACATATTTTTCCTATTCTATTTTTTATTGTTCCATTCACTTGTTCAACAACACCTGATGCTTCTGGTCTGTATGCACAGTGTAATTTCTGTTTTATACCCAATGCTTCACAAATCAGTTTTAACAATCAGTTTTCCAAATGTGTGCCGCGATCTGTCTCGACCGACACTGGGAATCCGTACCTAGGTATAAACTCTCTCAGAAGCAATTTTGCAACAGTGATTGAATCATTGTGGCGTGTTGGAAAAGCTTCCACCCATCTTGAGAACAAAGAAACAATCACCAAAACATATCTGAGTTTGTTGTGAGGTGGCATATCAATGAAGTCAAGCTGTATTCCGGTAATTGGACCTCCCTCCCGTCCTATGGTTCCCATGCTTACAACTGTTTTTCTGTTCGGGTTGATCTGCTGGCAGATCAGACATCTCTGACAAAAGGATTCTGCAATTATTCTGAATTTTGGATTGTACCATGTCTGCCTAAACAATCTGATAATGGAATCTCTGCCAATATGTCCTGGACCATGGTACATGCGTGCCATGTCAAAAATCATGCTGTCTGGCATTGCTACCCTGTCATCTTTGTAAACCCAAATCTCATCCTCTTCTATTTGCCTGCATCCTGCCTTTAACCATATGTCTTTTTCCTCATCATTTGCCTCATCTTGCAATTGTTTTACTCCTTGCCAAGTATCAACTACAGATATTAGCATAAGTGAGTTCGAAACATGTTCATTTTCTTTTTCCTGATTAACTGCTGCATTATGTCTTGCACAAAATTTTGCTATTTTATCAGTATATGAATTTCCTTTTGTTATGTAGTCGTCACCTCATTTGTGGGCTGGTCATTTAACTACTGCAATTTTTTCTGGTAATTGAATTCCATCAATCAATCTTTTTATTAGCTTTGCATTCCTTATTGGTGATCCCGCAAAAGTTAAATAACCTCTTTGAGACCAGAGCTGGCCATAGTCATGGACTACACCATAACCATACTGACTATCAGTCACTATGGTAATCTTTTGCCCGTTTCCCAATTCGCATGCTCGAATCAAAGCAATTAATTCCGCTACTTGAGCTGAACAAATTCCTTTGAGACTGGAAGCTTCAATCACATCTGCAACTGTGCACACTGAATATGCTGCACTCAGAACACCTTCATCTGTTCTTAAGTATGAACCGTCAACAAGCAAAACATAGTCTGATTCAGGCAATAGGACATCTTTAATGTCCTGTCTTGGTTTTGTGCAGTATTCTAATACATCCAGGCATTCATGATCAACAATTTCATCTCTAATTTCTGTTTCAGAAGTGTCAGGTAACAATGTAGAAGGATTCAAATTTACACATCTCGTAATCGAGACATTATCAGATCCAAGGATCACTTTTTCATATTTTGTCAACCTATTGCTTGTCAAATGCTGTGTTTTGCTTCTGGTTAGCAAAATTTCAACTGAATGAGGCACATATACTTTTACTGGAAATCCCATTATTATTCCTTCACTTTGTTCCAAACTCACACTGGTTGCGGCTACTGCTTTTAAACAACCTGGTAATGCTTTTGTAATAGGGTCAAGAACAGCTGAGAAATATGCTATTGGCTTTCTCAGTCTTCCATGTCTTTGAATCAGAACTGATAAAGCACATCCTTCTCTTTCACTGCACTGCAATACAGCTCAAACTCTTTTTCATAATCAGGCATTCCCAATGCTGGAGCTTCACACAAACTTCTTTTTAGCTGGTCAAAAGCTTCCATTTCAGTTTTTGTCAGACTAATCGGGTCTTTTGTGTCTGCTTTTGTCAGTCTCTGTAATGGTTTTGCAATTACTGAAAAACCCACTAATCCATTGACGACATTAACCTACCATGCCTAGAAACATTCTGACCTGTCTCTGTGTTTTTGGAGGTTGCATTGCTTGAATCATTTTTATTCTTTCTGTTGTCACTTGTCTGGTACCTTTTGCAATTCTATGACCAAGATATTTTACTTCTTGTTTGCAAAACTATAATTTCGCAGGAGATACTTTATGTCCCACATCTGCCAGATGATTTAAAAGAGTAATGGTACCTGTTATACAATTATCTCTTGTTTTTGCAGCAACAAGGAGATCATCAATATACTGCACTAATGTAGATTTTCCAGGTAAATCTAGATTCTCCAATGATTTCATTAACAACTAATTAAAGATAGATGGACTTTCGGTGTACCCCTGTGGAATTCAACACCATGCTAAGATATGCTCTTTGAACCGGAACGCAACAATTTGCTGGCTTTCTGAATGCAATGGAACAGTAAAGAATGCTTTACATAAGTCAATTACTGTGTACCATTCTGCATCGTGCGGAATCTTATATAAAATTACCGCTGGGTTTGGTACAACTGGGCAACATGGAACAACAATTTTGTTAACTTTTCTCAGGTCCTGAACAATTCTGAATGTTCCGTTTGGCTTTTTGATTCCCATAATCGGTGAATTACATGGACTGCTTTCAATTTCTTTTAGAACACCCTGTTTTATGAATTTTTCAATTACAGGAATAACTAATTCAATCACTTCTGCTTTCCTTTTAAATTGTGGAATATTTGGATAGTCTGCTCCTTGTTTTACTGTTATTTGTACTGGATCTACATTTTTCATCAAACCCATTTCATCTCCAATGAAATCCCACATTTTTATATTCACTGTGTCTTTCAATTCTTCAGGTACATTGTTTTTATCAAATACAGGAAATAATTTGATTTCTTCTGCCTCAACCATTGACATTGTTAATTTGTAAAGGCCATCTTCTTCTGGAGTTTGAAGCTCTATACCATCCGGTGAGCAGTATATTGCACAATTCATTTTACAGAGTATATCCCTTCCTAACAGATTTACAGGACTGCTGTCACAAACTATACATCTATGCATGTCTTTGAATTTACCTATTTCAACTTCAATTGGTTCAGTTATGTCCATTTTAATCTGTTGATTAGCTACACCTACTACTTGGATCTTTTCACCAGAGAGAGGGAGGTTTTCTATTTCCACTGAACTAACAGTAGAACGGGTAGCACCTGTATCCACTAGGAAAGTAATTTCTACATCATTCACTTTACCATTTACAAATGGACCAGATTTATCTACCTCAAGAGTGGCTCCAAGCACGCACTCTTCCTCCTCTTACAGGCACCGTCAGAAGTAATCCTCAGATTCACTCCCACCATCTTCTTTCAACCATAATTGCTGTGAAACATTTGACACATTCACTCTTGGTGTTCTGTTTACCTGTTCACCTCTGCTGAATCCTGATTCAGAATTGTATCTCTGCAAATTTACACGGTTTGGAAGTGTCGGTTGTGGTAACTGTTGTGGTATATGACTTTGCTGAAGCACTACCTGTCGCTGTAGCTGGTACTGCTGATTTATCTCAATCTGCATCTGTGGATTTATTGATTGATTTTTAACAACATTTCTGGGCGGATTCCTACATTTGCGCTTCCAGTGTCCAATTTTGCTGCAATTAAAACATGGGAGTTTCTGTTTCAACTCTTCTATATTTCCCATTAACTTTGGTTTATTATATTTACCTTTAAATTTTCCTTGATTCTGATCAGTATTTTTATTTCCTTAACTTGCTATCTGTTGCTCAGCCACTTTCACCTGTGCCCACATTGCTTTTTCTTTTAGCTTCTTTTGTTTAGCACCAATTTCATCACTACAGTATTTTGCCTTTCTCAAAATTTCATCAACTGTATGTGATTGCCAACCAACTATTATATTTCTTATCATTTCACTAATTTCAGGTCTTAAGCCATATACAAATCTGTATATAAAATGGCTCATATCCTTCTCACTTAGATGCTCACAGCCACTGTATTGTTTAAATACCAGCAGTAATCTTTCATAAAATGAATGTACCGATTCTTTTGTCTCTTGAATTGTTCTATCAATTTTAACCCAATCTATTTCTTTTGGAGGAATTTAGTTTTTCAGAAATACAATCACTTGTTCGTAATTTCTCATCACATCTGGTGAAGGAGCACCTGTTACTTTATCTCGTTGGGGTTCCTCTCTAGGCCAATTTATAGCAGTTTTATATTCTGTCCAAAGATCTGATGGAACAATTATGTCAAATAATCCATCTAGGTCTACCCACAAAACCTTTGAAACTTTCACAAATCTTTCTACCTGTTGATACCATTCCACAGGCTTTTTTCTCAATCGGGGAAAATCATTTGTAAACAGTAAAATGTCCTGTCTTGTCCATGGGACATGCACAAATCCACCACCTGCTATTTCCCTCATTGGAAATTCATTTACCACCTTTTCTCTCTTTTTTTCAAGAAAATCCAAACTTACTCTGTCTTCATCTCTTTTCTTTGTCCATTTTGCTCTCCATTTACTTAATTCACCCCATTTTCTCAAAATCACAATTAAATCATTTATATGTGTAATTCATCCTGAAGTATTTATGTTTTCAATGTATTTTTCAGAGAAATCTACCCTATAACTTTTCTGCACATTTTTCTGTTTACTAAAATCAACTTCTAATTCAGAAGCTATTTCTTCCAATTAATCATATCTATTTTTCGTTTTCCATGTTATGCTTTTGGAAATAAATAATAATTCACTAATTTCAGGTCTTAAGCCATATACAAATCTGTATATAAAATGCCCATATCCTTCTCACTTAGATGCTCATACCCACTGTATTGTTTAAATACCAGCAGTAATCTTTCATAAAATGAATGTACAGATTCTTTTGTCTCTTGAATTGTTGTATCAATTATAACCCAATCTATTTCTTTTGGAGGAATTTTGTTTTTCAGAAATACAATCACTTGTTCGTAATTTCTCATCACATCTGGTGAAGGAGCACCTGTTACTTTATCTCATTGGGGTTCCTCTCTAGGCCAATTTATAGCAGTTTTACATTCTGTCCAAAGATCTGATGGAACAATTATGTCAAATAATCCATCTAGGTCTACCCACAAAACCTTTGAAACTTTCACAAATCTTTCTACCTGTCAATACCATTCCACAGGCTTTTCTCTCAATCTGGGAAAATCATTTGTAAACAGTAAAATGTCCTGTCTTGTCCATGGGACATGCACAAATCCACCACCAGCTATTTCCCTCATTGGAAATTCATTTACCACCTTTTCTTTCTTTTTTACAAGAAAATTAAAACTTACTCTATCTTCATCACTTTTCTTTGTCCATTTCGCTCTCCATTTACTTAATTCAACCCATTTTCTCAAAATCACAATTAAATCTTTTATATGTGTAATTCATCCTGAAGTATTTATGTTTTCAATGTATTTTTCAGAGAAATTTACCCTATAACTTTTCTGCAAATTTTTCTGTTTACTCAAATCAACTTCTAATTCAGAAGCTATTTCTTCCAATCGATCATATCTATTTTTCATTTTCCATGTTATGCTTTTGCAAATAAATAATAATTCATCATCCTGATATGCCTTTAAACTGTCAGTTCCAATTGTCCCAATAATTAATTCCTCTATATCTGGTTTCAGTTTTCCAACATCAAGTAATTTGCAGTCTGGGGTTTGCGTTAAATTTATTTTATTCATACTCTTTTCTGGCGTACCAGAATCAGAATCTGCACCAATTGGGGTTCTGCATGTCAAACTTTGATTAAGTGTTAAGTCAGGCATCATTCTCTCTCGATGTATTTCAGTTAAATCTGAGTACAATTTTTCAGTTACTTTCTGTATTTCTGTATTTAATGGAACAGTTAAAGCTGAATGTCTAATTTCTTTTTGATCAAATACTGGAAGAACAGGTCCAATCGTTACAGGCACTGTTACAGCTTCCATGCTTTTAGTTAACTGCTGGATTAATTCATTCGCAGAACGAATATATTCTGAAGTATCTGGTAATGGTAACCCTTCATACCTATCTGCTCTGATTTCACCTCTTGGGGTTTCATTTCTCTGATCTGGAGTTTCAGTAAAATTACTATTTACCGGTGATATATTTGAATTAGGTCCTGTTTCTGCTCTTTCTGGGGTTTTATTATGTGTCAAATTTATTTCAGGGGATTTCTCAACAACTTTTTTCTCTAGGTGGAGGTGGGGCACTCGGAGGAGTAGTCCATGTACAAACTGGTGGCGGTTTCTTAGTATAAATTTCTTCTAAAACTGCATCTTCAGAATCACTCCCTTCTCTAGTATTATTTTTCTTTTGGGACTGCTTTTTTCCAATTGTCTCATTAGCTAGTCTCACTGGGTACAAGCCATCACACATATCTGCACTTCTCCATCGACGCATTCTATCCTAATGTGTTTCCCTAGCTATTCTTTTTGGAATTCCTCTACTGTCACGTTCTAGTTCATGCATCTCATCTTCCCATTCAACTAAAGCTTCAAATTGTGTAGGTCTGGGTTTTGGTACAAGATTTATTATTCTTTCTCTTAAGTTTTTCAAAACCGCTATGTTAAATGATCTGTCTTCTGGCCATGCTAACACACCATCATTTTCAGTATATTTCATCCAATTCTCAATCTAGAGACAAGTATGGTAACCATATTCACCTAACATATAAGCTGCAGCTGTTTTGTACTTATGAATTAATTTTCCTCCTCGCGTTTCAATTTTCTTGTCAGTTTTAAATTTATTTTTCAACTTCTGACACCGTGCGTGAACACTGTGACGTATGTTAGCCAATCACAGCGCGACAACAGTGACGTATGCTGCCGCTGCAGAGAAGCTGCTCTGTTTCTCGCTCTTTAAACTAACCCCTCCTTTACAAAAAAATTTCACAGCCCCATATTTACAAAACTTTCGATGAAATTCCGTTAATAACTTCACAAAAAACAAACCATTTGTCTGTTTCGCTAAAATAAAGTGATAGTTTTCTCATACATTCAAGTATTCTTTTCGCGTGAAATAGACGACGCTATTTTCACAGAATATTCAAATTCGTCAATAAAGTAAGTAGCCTTACCCTACCCTTCTAGCAAGTAATAACAAACTTGTTTCTCTTCGAATGCACATACAGAGATTTTTACACCTCCTTAGAGACAATTCAGAGTTTCACTTGATCGAGTATAACAAACTCATTTACACACATTCATACGGAATAATCCTTAGCCATACATACATGAATCTTTAGTAGGATTTTAACCTACCAATAGAAATCCTCATTCGCCAGTAAGATAGATGACACTTCCTTACCCTTCACTCAAGTTTGAATAAATTCTAATACTCTTTTCACAGTGAGTTTTAAAACAGGACAAAAGTAGTCCCTATACTCGAAAGCTACAATTTCATAGACAATCCTCACTATACATTCTACCTTTCACACCTAACAATCCCTAAACTTTTGCTGTATGTCCACAACACTAGTGATATACGACAATACCACTATTTTGAAACAGAACAAATGCAATGTGTAACTTCACTTGTCACACTACTCATGTATGTACCGGTACAACTAGGAATTTTCACACTGCTGGAAAAAACCTTTCGACTACATATACCAACTAAACAAACTTAACAAGATTTAGACATGTAAGCCTATGTAATTACCATGTAACATGTTAGTTACCATAGTAACCGAACTCTGCTACCAAGTTATTGATCCAGCGCTCCTATTGAAAAAACTGTCTCACAAACACTATTTATCACCTCAATACTCACCATTCACTATTAAACACTTATACAGGCCCATAACACCTATGAGACAATTCATGAGCAACTGAATCAGGTGATTTGATTTTAATTCTATTCACATAATATTTACACTAATATGTACAACTGCAGTTTATTCTTCATTATCATGATTAAAAACTCATTATTAGCAAAAATCAAACCACTAAATGTTGATGGATCAACTAACGGAAACTAGACCATGAATAAACAAGACCACCTTGTTGCTTCAAATCTAATTTTATTTACTTTATTTTCATAAAGAAAAAGAATTTTAACGTTTAGAAATCTTTCTTTCATAAGCAAATAGGAAAGTAGCATTTTAATAAGGAAATGAAAATTAGAACTGACATTTCAAAGTAAGCTCAGAAACATGAAGAATTAGTAAAATCGTTTCCCTGAACCCTATTTTCCTGTCTAAATCTCTCAGTACCTACAAAAGAATAAGTCATAAAGTCTGCTGTCCTTACATGCGCCAAAGGTCCATCAGCATGTCTTACACCATTCAGGAATCAGGAAGCAAGAGTTTTTTCTCTGCTCATGGTGTCATAATGTATACCTTTCTCTCTAGTTAAACATTCTACATTTTACATTCTTTCATAGGAATCTCTGCTTTTCATTGGCTGTTCAGTGTCAGTTCATGATTAAGTCATTCAACTTTTGTCCAAAATCCAGGCTTCATATAAGGCCCATTGTCTTTCATTTCCACATCCTCGATTTCCTCAAGAATGATACATTTACTTGAGCTTAGGACACGCACTTCCTAACCTTGGCCACCATATCAATTTGTTGTCCTTGGCTGGCCTCCGTGAGCACACTCATCTCTGCAAAGAAAATCGCTCTTTATTTCATAACAACTTTGCAGCAGAATTCTTCACAGCTGCGCATGTGCAAAAATCACTCTGGACAAGCTTTCGTGTCAGCAGCTCTGTCAGCCATATTTCTGCACCAATTCTTAAGCCTTACTCCTGAAACTATTATTAAACAAACACAAGACATCAATTAATTAAAGAATTGAGATGGATTCTGTTGCCCTCCCCCTTTGCTAATTAACCCTGTTAATTATGTTACCTAGCTTAGCACACAAAGCAGCATCATATTTACCAGTCCTTTTCGAATGTCAGGAACTCTTAGAGCTTTTACCACCAAAGACATAACATACAGCCTGATTCATGTACGGGCCGTTTTGCGTGGCCCTAATAGCGAATCATAGCGACTCGCTATTGAGGACACGCAAAACGGCATTCATGTAGGAATTGCTAAATCAATAGCGATTCCTACATGTTCTCTATTTGCGAGTAGCAATTTGCTACTCGCAAAAAAAGGAATAACTCCCCATTCATTCCTATGGGCCAAAAGGCCCATAGGAATGAATGGGGAGTATCCCTTATTTGCGAGTAGCAATTTGCTACTCGCAAATCAGATAGCGATTTTAAGGGTGCCAGGGGTGTCCAAAGGACACCCTGTAGCACCCCTAAAATGCACATTTGAACAGGTGTTGCGCACACACATGTCCAAAGGACATGTGTGTGTGCAACATGCAACTTAGAAAAATGCTTTCAAAAGCATTTTTCTATGTTTTTGCTATTTACCGAGAGGTCTGACCTCTCGGTAAATAGCGGCCCAATTTTGCTAAATCGCAATTTTTGCAAGTGTCATGAATAGCATTTAAGGAATCTCTAATAGAGATTCCTTAAATGCTAATCCTCGCATATTTGCTAATTCCTCATTAGCGATTTTTGCATTTGGGATTGTGAATCCCAAATGCCAAAATTGCACTCGCAAAAGGCAAGATTCTGAGAATCTTGCCCTTTGCGAGTGCAATTTTGCTTCATGAATCAGGCGGATAAGCACATATAATAAGCACATGCTATTAATTTAAACTGCCGCATTTAATATTGACAAAGACAATAGACAAGGTTAGTTTATAAATTTTTCTTTGCGTTTGCAATAAAAAGCACATTAGTCCCGCGTGGGTTTCCATAAGTGTATCTTTTAAACCAAGTGGATTAATAATTTCACCTCAAGCTTATTAGTCTGTTTACTTTTATTAGGAGAGATTAACTTCGCAAGTTTGAACAAAATGTTGTTCTTTATCTTGCTCCATCACTCCAAACCACTGTGTGTTTGCTAGGGCAAGGGTAGGCATATTTATACCTGGAAGGTGCCTAGTTTGACTTAAAGTTGCACATAATAACGTCATCAAAGAACCCCAAGGGAATGGTAGTTCTTTAAAAACTCCATGAATTCTTGGACAAATTAATATTCAAGCAAGGGGATGTCCCTGACTGCTGGAGAAGAGTTTTCCAAGAAATCGTTGTGGCTGTTTGGAACGTGTGGAAGTAGCCATGCCTGTATTTGGACTGCATGGGTTATGTCTAAATATGGTTATGATTTCTATGTCTATATAAGGGCAATGTGAATTGTACCTATATAAGGGCATGAATCAGTAAATTTCGCCCGGATCCTAATACGCTATATAAAAGGAGCAAATACACTTTTTATGCATTATCACCTAACTTTAGCATTTCTCTGAACCATATTTTTACTGTTTTTGTGCCCGAGCCAAAGCCACAGAAATGAGGGAAGCCCTCCTGGCGAGTTGAAATAAAAACCAAGCTTTGAAATAAAAAACAAGCTTTCCCATTATAAGGCAACCATGCTGCATGCCTTTCTCAACCAGGAGGGTCCCATGTGATGTGAGTACTGCTCCGATCACGAAAGTTACTGTGCCCTCAAGGTCCCCTGACATTACACGGACCTTACGGTGGCCCATTTGCATTCATACTTGCCCAGGTGCACATAACCATTTTGACTGAATACTGATCACGAGGTACCTGTGGACAGTTCCTCATTGGGGGAGTCGGAGGCTACACGGTACAGAGCCTGTACCTGCCGGGATCCCTGTTTACTCACTTCAATCTTGTGAGATCGCAACAAATGTAGCCATCATGAGTGTTTCTTTCCAGAACTCCCTTTGAACATTACCTTAATCTTCCTAACGAAAGTAGGTGTATTTTGAGTACTGTCATTTTTCCTGCTTTGCTTGTGAAGCATCATAACTTGAGAGCCACTGACTGATTCGATTTTGTTTTGATTTTGCTTCCCTCAGTATAAACAGTATATTTTTAAAATGTGTATAACTTGAAAAGTATCCAAAGTATTTTCATTGTTCTGGTCCTGTTTTGAATTTAATAGAACTATCTATTTTTCTAAACCAGTGTGGAGTCTGTTTGTGGTTCATTAATTGTTTTACTGTATGTGTGTGCTGCACAAATACTTTACATATTGCCTCTTTCCTTCTTTGCAAGACAAAATGATGACATTTTAAATCAATGTTTTTTTAAATTTAGTTTAATGATGAAAGTAGATGATTAATAACTTAAATAGAAAAGTAAAAGTGTTCTCTGTAATGCCTTTTAGCAAGAACATTTGTTGACGTGGCTTGCTAAATGACTTAGCCCCCAATACTGAATACATACCCCTGGCTGGCTGTTAACGACTCTCCTCCTAGAGAACAATTGTGCTGCCCCCAAGAGCAGGAAGGCTGAAGTGAAGTGATGATAATAAGGGCCCCTTAGCAGGGATTACTCACCGAGATATAGGACAGAACCAGTTGGCAACAGAGATTCTCGTGGTAGTGCATTGCACTCTAAGTAGACCGTGTATTAAACGAGTTGGGACACCTACTACTAAATCAATAAATTAATATCTGATTTTTTTTTGGTATCATACTTGTCTGTCTCATCTCTTTAGCCTCTTGTTCCTCTGCACAGCCTATCCTGGTTTTATTTCCAGCACCATGGTGGGCCCTCTGTCACGTGCATCATGTTATTTACAGTACAGAGAATCTCTTTTCAGGGCCCTATTCTCTAACAAAAAATTGTGATCATCCTTCTATACCCTCACACACAGAGCTTGTCGGAGCGGTCAAGCGTGTAGGGCGGCCCCTCAGTCCTTTTTAGCTTTTTTTTAAAAAAATTTAGTCGGTTGGTCCTGATATAATGCCAGGGATGGTGCGAAAATGTCTGCAATCCTACTCAAATGTCAAATTTTATAGCCCACTCTCCACGCAAGGGGGTCAAATTGCTTGCAGAGTCAATCTCCCCTTTCCTTTTGAACGTGGCAAATTAGGCAGCGGCCTTTTGTGGCCTAGATTCAAGGATGGAATAGATTTTTTTTACCTTATAGTTGTGCACAATAAGTGTTTGGATTTCTCACTATACCTATATACATTTTTCCCGAGTGTAATTATTTCAGCATAAATCTTATGTAGCTCCTGGACTGAAAAACGACTTTCATTTTTTAATTCTGCATTATCAATCCCTACAGATACAGGCAGCCATTTTACACTGTGATGATATACAGTTGATGTTGATACAATCTCAGTGTTGGAATAATAGAGCAGAACACAGCAGACGCGACCAGCGTGCAGTCCGCAATTCTTCTTCGTCGCAATGAAAGTGCGACTGCACAAGTGCCTCCTAATGTTTGTTTTTCCAAACTCCATCGCCCCGAGGACCCTACAAATCATATTTGATGGTGTTGACATTGAATGACAACGTCGGGGGTTGGAATGTGGCACGTTGTGCGGAGAGCTCTGTGCGAGATATGAGTTCAAAATCCCAACATTTGCAACCAGCCATTAACAGATCGTTCATCATTTTAATGCAGTCATTTAAAAGTCAGAGGGACAAAAGCCTTTCCATGCCCTGAAATTATGTTCTAATCACTCACTGATTGCGTCTGCGTGCTGAAAATAACAGGAGTTAACAGGATGGAAAACACAATTAATTGTGGCTTTTAATGTAGGGCATGAGACCGAGACGCAGTGTGCACTCCCATTCTTAGTCATCCTAAATCCCTCTGTCACATCCTCTCCCAGACGTTCATCACTCCCCCACTCACCCTCCCCACTCACCGCCAGCTCTGCTGTGCCAGGGAAACGTCGAAGGAGAGGAGCGCCCACTGGGCAATACAGGAAGAAGGCACATGGGTTGGTGAGGGAATATGCACAGAGTTGTTATCAGTTGCTGTATCTGGAAATATAGCTTTGTCTGGTTTCTGATTTCTGAAGACACCTAGAATACTCGAAAAAACTGCACTAAAATGCTTTATTGTGGAGCGGTCATCTTTAAAAATAAAATAAAAGTGGGTGCATTATGTAGCAAACTAAATCTATATGGTTCTATATGCTTCTCTTAATGGTACTTTTAGACATCTTCATTTACGTACATGCATGAGATGTTTGACTTCTTCTCATGAATTAAGGGAGTCAGTCAGCCTACTTAGGTATTTACCTGTTTCCATCTTTCAAGAAAGAAGGGGGGAAATACCATTGGCAGGTCAATAGAACCGGCGATTACTTAAGGGCTTCTTTATTAATCAGCACGTTTGTGTATGGTTGAGTGGATTAGAGCCTAAGTGCATGAACGTGAGGAGCCTTCACGAATTGGATGGATGAGTGGTTGGATATTTGGATGAATCAGTGAGTGACTCGGTGCATGGATAAATACTGGATGAGTGAGTGCATGGATAGGTGAGTGAATTGTGTGGTAGCTGGATGAATGGCTGAGTGCCTTATAGATGGGCAAAGGCAGATCATTTACAAACATTATACAGTATGAAATCTCAGAAAACATTAGTGATGTTATATAAAGGACAGGAATCGTCAGTATTATGTCATGCAAGCATTACACCACGGCTGGAGTACTATGTCGTACTACATCCCATTGGACTACATTGCACTGTAATGTACTTTATTACATTGCATAGTATTGCAGACAATAGCAGGGGAAAAAGTGGGAAGTCATCAGATGTTGTAATATAATGCCCATGATTCTTCAATCCCCCTATAAAACCAAGTCTCTAATTTCTATGTTATGTATGGCTCTCATAGAGAGCCTCTATCATTTATTTCAGCTTCTGAAAGTCAAAACTCATTGCTATGACATCACAGTAATTGATAGCAAAACTGGTTATCAATGCTTTGTCGCTTTGTCTGAAACCAAAAAGCACAGCTGCAGGAGGGGGAATCAAGGCAGGCAAGGTTACGAGTTGGTTAAGGATAGAAGGTAAGATATTTATTTTTCACATTTGCGTCAGGGAGGAGAGGCAATGCTATGTATAGCTCTCCCATTATCTTCTGCCTTTGCACATTAGTTGAAGGCAGAGGCAGATGATTTTGGGGGACATATATAACATACAATTTTAAATGGGTAAAAAGTGAATTACGAGGATGTTTTTCACCTTGGGTTTCTGACTGACATCTATTTGAAGTCACTCAGACACCCTTAATGAAAAACATCCATGTAATTCACTCTTACCCACCTAAAACTCTATATATAATCTGCAACTTTAGATGCACTCAAGCGCCGATTATGAAACATTTACATTAGGATTCAACTATTATAACTTATTGCAGTTGAGTTCTGACATCACAAAGCCTGCAGTAAGAGCCAGCAGCCCAGGAAAAGGCAAGTCAGGCCATGAGCATAATTATGCAGCTGTTGAAGCAGAAACAAACTGTGGCTTGTCTTTCGTCTCTGTTTATTAGTGTAGTGAAAGCAGGAAAAGATATTTATGGTAATACGTGTATTTTCTGTCGTCCTAATGTAATTATAGAAAAGTCATAATCTTTCTGCATGTTTCTACGTATTCAGAAATTCTGCATCGTTTTAAAAACAAAACCATACACATTAAACTGATTCTAATATCTTTTGCAACAAATGTATAACAGCTTTTTAAATGTGTTTAATTTTGCACTAGAGATTCTAATTTTATTTGTCATATTTGCAGGCAAACTACATAACAAGGATTTTAGTGGCATGAGGTAAAGATGATGGTGTGACCAAGCAGTATAAGGAATAAAGTACCCCTGCCATACATGATAAGGATGTTGCAAGTCACATCGGAGTTCCGTCACCTAATTAAGGAACTCAGCTTTTGGCCTTATTCCTCTATATGGTCACGGATCTATTCTGTGACTTGTAATATCCTTATAATATTTGTCAGGGGGTACGTTATCCTACCTATTTGATCTGTTAGCTGTAATGACTAGGTTTTGTGACTTGTTAAGGATTAAGAAATATGGCAGTTACTAAGTTACCTGATCATTGTAGCACGCCACAGTATGAGGTAAAATGTACAAATAGCTGCAAACACAGTACACTTCATTTCATGCAGAGGCAAATTAAATAGGCTTTAAATAATGCAGGTCTATGACGGAAAAAGTCAAAGTTTATAGCAAGTTCCACACTGGTTCCAAATGGCGCAACATATACCAATTTATAACATTGGTCCAATTTTGTATAACATCATTTGCAAGCATCTCCAACTAAATCCAAGTTTTTCTTCAATTTATATAAAGCACTGTC
Source organism: Lissotriton vulgaris (assembly GCF_964263255.1). Lineage (NCBI taxonomy): Eukaryota > Metazoa > Chordata > Amphibia > Caudata > Salamandridae > Lissotriton > Lissotriton vulgaris. The sequence continues at coordinate 1,406,857,115 of NC_141693.1, read as the reverse complement.
ATGGCATTCAACATGTTAAGTCCTGTTCTGTTGATTCCAGTACTTTCATGCATATTTCAAGACTTAATGATATAATTTGTCATGAACATTCCCTGATCATGCTTTATATGGAATTGTAGGATTTGATTGCGTATGATACAGATGCTTTTTTTACACAACTATTTTTTGAAAGATATCGTAGCACATGTTACGGACTTACTGACATGTTATTATATTAAGCCCTGACGAAGCTCTATTTGTTATTGGAACAAAACGCATTGGCTGGATCTTTTTGAAATTGTTGGATTGAAATAAGCAAATTTGGAATCAACATACTAGATACGTTTTGGACTTTTTACTGGTGCACCTATCCACATGTGTGCTAATAGTCACTGGTTTGCCTTCTATTTTTCAAAATGTAAATGTAAATGTAGGTGTATTTATATAGCGCAACCTGTCACCCAAAGGGCATCCTGGCGCTTGCTTAGGGAACCCGTCCTGGTATTCCCCTGTGAGAGGCCCCGGCAGGGAGACCACAGGGTGAAAGCCAGGCATCCCGCCGCGAGGGGCCGTCGTGGAGATTAAGCAAGCTATTGCCCAGAGTTGCAGAGTGAGACCCCGTGAGTCGAGCAGGCACCGGAGCGAGAATTGTCGAGGCCGTGGAATTTTGAGCCCAAGACCCCACTGAGGTGGGGAATCGAACCCTGGTCCATGGTCAATCCCAGCATCCGGGTCTGCCGCCTCTAACCACTGAGCCACACTTCTCCAATTTATTCACATGGGCACCTACAGGTCGCAAAAGACCCATACCACTTGAGGGGTCCCCCAGGGTTTCACACTGTCTCTTTTCATCTTGTCAATCTCTACATGTTGTCACTTGGCGCCTACTCACAAGTAAAAACATTAATGTTCATATGTCAATGATACATAGCTCTAGCTGATAGTCCCCTCTGGTTCAGACACCCAACACCTCAAATACTGCTGGCATATCATCCAGACCTGTATGTCCAGCCCCAACTGACTCTCATCCAAGCCAAGATGGAATTCCAGGTATTTTGCAAGAACAACAAACAAGAAACATTAAAAATTTGGTTAATGACATGAATCATCCCCACCTTTGACATAACTTGGATTCACCCTGGCCAACAACCTCACACACAAGTAACACATTGCCAAAGAAGCAAAGACATCTTGGTACCAGTTCTCTCTTCCCAAGAAAGAGAAACCATGTCTTCCTGAAAGCAACTTCAGAATTACTGTTCAAACCCTCATGGTCTTGCATCTGGATGGCTGCTATGTCCTGCTTCATGCATTATCCAGACTTAAAAATTATGCCCCTTAGAACATCCTTGAAGCAGCATACCTCATCCACATACTCAAGAAATATTACCACAACAGACTTTCCTAATGGAATTCTAATGCCTGGCACCATCTTCAAAATCAGATTAATCATTTACACAGCCATGAGACCAGTACCCCTGGGTGCATAGCAGACAGGCTCATGACCTAGTGTTTCTCCATATACCTGCATCAACGTCACCTTCAGACTGAAGACTGACTGGGCTAAAATCTTCAAATGAGCCTTCATTTGGACTTCAAGGGCATCTCAAAATTCTGAACACTGATTTATTTTTATTTATTTTATTTATTTAAGCTTTTACCGCGCACAGCTACCCACAGTGGGTATCCCGGCGCCAGGGACAGACTATAGAAGAAAGGACAATGCAGCACCTGACTTGAGGCCACAACCAACTATTGACTGCGCTAGGTGAACAGAAGAGTCATCAGAGCCCTACGGAAGCGGAGTAGATTGGTCTCTGACTTTAGTGCTAGTGGGAGGGAGTTCCAATATTTCGGGCCCAGAATAGAAAAGGAGCGGCCTCCCATTCTTGCCAGCTTACATCTTGGCACTGTGAAATTGCCAGTGTCCGATGACCTTAGTGAGCGCACGGGTGTGTAAGGTGTTACCAACCCTTGGATATAAGTTGGAGCGCTGCCCTGCTTGGCCTTGAACATGTAACAGAGTGCCTTGAATTTAACACGTTCAGGAATGCTCAGCCAATGAAGGTCACGCAACGCGGCAGCAGCTGAAGTGCGTCTAGGGACGTTCTTTAGCAGGCGCGCAGCCGCATTTTGTACAACCTGAAGCACATGTATGGTGGCTTTATCTGCGCCCAGGTAGAGAATATTGCCATAGTCCAGGCGTGATGTTACAAGTGCCTGGACTACGGTTCTGCGAGAGGAGAGGGGAAGCATCCACAAAATCTTGTGAAGCCACCGCAGCGTTGAGAAGCAAATGGCTGCAACCTTAGTAGCCTGTTGCTTCATAGTTAGCCTGTCGTCAATAATGACGCCCAGGTTACGAACTGCAGTGGATGGCGTAGGCACATTGCCCAGGTCAATGGGCCAATGACGGGGGCCCCAAAGATGTTTGTTCCGACCCAGAATGACCACCTCGGTCTTCTCCCCATTCAGCTTGAGACAATTTCTCTGCATCCAGTCGGCCACAAGAATGAGGCCAGACTTGAGTGCGGAGTTGTTGTTCTCATCTCTCCCTGATAGGGAGAAGACAATCTGGGTGTCATCTGCATAGGAGAACAAGGTTAGCCCAGCCTGTTCAACTATGGTCGCCAAGGGTTTAACATAAATATTAAATAATAGAGGGCTAAGGATTGAACCTTGGGGAACGCCACGGGTAGATGGACAAATGGTGGAAGCTGCTTTAGGGGAAAACACTTGAAAGGTTCGGTCGCTAAGGAACGACACTACCCAGGCCAGGGCCTGGCCTGCCACACCTAGGGATTTCAGAGAGTCGATAAGGATGGAATGCGACACGGTGTTGAAGGCTGCGCTCAAGTCCAGCAGGATGAGCGCCATGGTGTTACCCTGATCGACACCGTGCCTAAGACTCTCTGTTACTCCCAGGAGGGCTGTCTCAGTTGAGTGTCGTGGCCGAAAGCCCGACTGCGAGGGATGGAGAAAGGCAGTGTTTTCGACTAGTTTGGAAAGCTGGGAATTAATATGTCTCTCCAATATCTTCGAAAAGATAGGCAACAGTGATATAGGGCGGAAATTGGCAGAGTTGGAGGAATCTGCACCCAATTTTTTCAATAAAGGTACGACCATGGCGTGTTTCCAAGGTTGGGGGACATGGGCCTCATGTGAAAGAAGTTGCATGTTTTGTTTATCTATTTTAATCACAAAATTTCCTGTGGCACATTATCCACCACCAATTTATGTGTGGTAAATGACCTGAATAATTTTGCACAGCCCTAATTGTGCCTTTTTTAAGCAGTTGCTTGTGCTTCCTTTATTGTTTTTTTCTGACATATGCTTGCAATAAAAATGATACATTTGCACAAGCTTGCCAAGGCCAGACCTACTGGCATTGCCAAGCTTTTTATCACTGTAGCAAGTCCTGACACCTAAACAAGAACCACTTCAGGAGAGATACGTCAAATGGCATGGCAGTTGTGAGAAATTGGGTTTATGGTTGAATGGCTGTGACCCCATTCAATCAGCTACCACAATCCCTGTCAGAGTGAACTACAAAAGTCACTAAATTAACCTGTGCTTAACCATCTGGTTGCTTAGCACAAACACAGTCATGCTTAACTTAGAGGCAGAATGTAGGGTATTTATACAGCACACTGTTGTGTTTCATACAGGTACCCCAATATAGATTCAGGAAGTAACCATCCCTTTCACCTATATTTGCCTTCCATTACATTAAGTAAAGGTTCTTGGTACTGACTACTGACCTTTTACCTAGTTACGGTACTGCTTAAATGACAAGCTGTTTTCTCCGAAAAGTAGCCTCACTCCTTATGCATGACTACTATCCCCTGCATAATAACTATATATAAGGGTCATTACTTCCCTAATCCTAGTGGAACATGACACAGCGAGGTAGATCTCCTGAGCGTTCCACTTTGGGTATATAAACACCATATTTTGCTGAAGCAGGAAGAGGAGAAAAAAGACTTCCATGCTGACACACTGACACAAGACGCTGAGGTTCCTGCATGCAGACACTCGAGCTCCCTGTGGTCCATCATCCCTAGCGGGGTGTCCATCTTGAGACCAAGACTGGGTCCCACAGTCTCTCCCTTTAGGAAATGTGGTTGTTTTTCTTGGCTCTACACCTACAAACATGCTAGGTACACGCAGGTACATCTTGTATGGTTCGCATCGTAGGAGTATCCATAATTACTGTCATGTATTTTTATACCTGCCAGCATTCATTGTTTTAGCACAATGGTTGGAATCTATCATCCTTTTACTCTGTTGGTGCTTTTAATCATTTACATGTTTCTGTCTCATGGTTGTTTCAGCACACCTATTTTACACTAGAATGATGCTGGTTCAATAAATGCTTTTTGAGAATGTCCCCACCGTTTATTCTGTGTTTCTCTCCGAGAGAAAGAAGCATGAGTGACTGAGCGAAAAGTACTGTACTGTTTCCATGATCCCTGATAGAACAGAGTTGTCATGTTCGATAGTTGCCAATAACTATTCTCTACTTGATAAGAGAGGTTTACAGTGGACTGTGAGCTAGCTGGTATACAGGCAAACATACCTTGTTGGGCTATCTGAAATCAGTCTGGACATCAATCCCACAGTCTCTGTTGTTTGATCATTGAGAAAGAAAATGCTGTAAACATTGCTGTTAGGCGAAAATGCATATAGAACCCATCTGTATTGGGTGTAGAATAGGTAGGCGCCTGAGACACAGACTGTTAGGCGGGTGCGTCCTGCAGTTGTGTCTTCTTGTGTGAAGACACAATGATCTTTCTCAATAATCAGAAGCAACACCACTGTCTATATCTTTGCATATCATATTTTGATTCACCAGCAAGAGTTTTAGGAACTTGTCCTGAACCATTCATCCATTCACAATTCAGAGCCCTGTCAGGTTGGAATTATCACCGACTAAGCGACCTTCGGATTTCTTCCAATTTTGTACAGCCCTGAAGAGTCGTAGGCAGACTGTGATATACACGACGAAACACATGTCGGCTGGTTCTTCATGTGTCTGAACATTAAATACACCTCACTCCAAGGACACACCTGTTGTTTTTATGTTTAAGAAACACTACTGCAAATGTATTTTCCATGCTTTTAACTCCCTTACTACATTTGATTTATGCTTGAATTTCATTTAACTCATTTTAGAGTGTGCATGGGCTTTCTGTTTTTGAACAATGCATAGGTGACCAGTCCATTGTGTGAAGGCAGGGCAAAGCTTATTTATTGGAACGGGGTCTGTGCCCAGCTCCGCCCCCCAATCTTCCAGTTGATTACCAATGTAGGCACACCTAATCCCTCTATTGTGTGGCTGTTTGAGAGTAATAAACAAAGTCCAACTGCCAACTACACCCAGTCATGTGACCCAGGAACAGGCTGCAGGCATAAAATAGCTAGGGCAGGAAAACGCCAACTTTGTAAAAGTGGCAGTTTAAAATAACTTAATTTGTGTATTTGTAAAGCTCACATTCATATAGAAGGGCATTCTGGCACTGAATAACAGATGTTTATTGTTCCCAACTCAATTGTACTGATTTCTTCAATCTCAGAAGGATGAAAGGCCGAGTGGACCCGCTGTCATTTGATTATGGGACCATGAGGTAAAAACGTGGGCCCCTACAATGGACGCATTAGTCCACTAAGCCATTTGACTCAACATTTAAAAAAATAAAACTTAAAATCCAACTTCACTGTTAAAGATGATTTTTAAATACAGTTTGTACAACATCTTATTAGACAGGTGGACCTCACACTAGTGAAGAACATATGTATATCCTACCTTTTACTTACAATACACCTTGCCTTATGGGCTACAGAGGGCATATCTTAGGGGTTACTTATACACAAATAAAGACGAGTTTAAGGCTGGGTAAGGGGGTTATAAAGTCAAGCTGACTTGATAGTTTGACACTGCATTCAGGCTGCAATGACAGACCTGTGACACATTTTAAAGGGCTACTTAACTAAGTTGCACAATAAGTGCTGCAGTACCATTGGTACCATTCAATTTACAGGCCATGGTTATATGGTATACCACTGTACAAAGGACTTATAAGTAAATTAAATATGCCAATCAGGTATAAACTAATTTTTCCAAGTTTGAAGGGGAGAGCATTTTAGCACTGATTAGCAGTGGCAAAATGCTAAAGACAACAAAACAAATGTAAACAAAAAGTGGAGGTAAAGGTAAAAAACTTGGAGAAAGGCCGACCTAAGGCTGACAGTTCTAACAGAAGGCAACTATAAATTAGGTGTCAGGACATCAGTGTTATAGTAGCATGACTGGTCTAAGTCTAATAGATTCCCAGAATGTGGTTAGACAGTGGTATTTGTATTGTCATGGAAATATATATGTTATGTCAACACACAAACAGATAATGATAAAATAAGGCAACGCCACTACTGACCAAAACCTCAATATATTTGAGCTATGATACCTAGACAAGAATGATAAACCTGGAAACTGTGGATGCTTATGTGAGGGGTCATGCTAAAAACATTGACAGAGACTTCTGATTTCTTTCTGTGAGGTGCATTATTTGGTTGTAACAAAATACAGATACTCCCTTTAAAAGGTAGAGCGTGTTTATCAACTTTGAAAATGAATTGTATATTTACATAGAAGTCTCTAAAACCTTTCTTTAAGTATCACGTCTAGCCTGCACATTACCTGGTAACAAATTTACCACTTCTGTTTTGACTTATAATTTGAAATTCGTTTGAAAGCAGCGACTATCAGCAATGTAAGAGGAAGAATCACAATTCGCCTTCATTACTGCTACTCAGGTTAAAATCATGGTCCCTGTTACAGCTGAACTTTTTATTGGTGACATTTGCTAAAAAGACACTATTATATCTTCTCGGACTATGGCCAGCTAGAAGATGTCGTTTTTGGGGATTTAATGAGTTGTGATTTCTCTTAGCAGAATTATACCAATAAGAGTAGAAGTAATGTATATTGTGTTCTGCTTGTGGGCATTTAAATATGAAAACACTCAGGCAGACATAGGAATACTGTGTTGATACTGCATGCGAATGGTCACAGGAATGACATAGAGCTAAGTCGTTGATGATGCTCACATGAGTGTTTGATTGGTTCAGATGCTCCGTCCATCACCACCCTCTTTTGAACCGCTTTGTTCGCCATAAGTTGGCAGGTTATGCTCAGACGTGAGTCCCTTGCTCACTTTGCCACTGGATTCAAGCAAGCCTGCCTGAAGACAGCTGTAATGCCAGAAACCGGTCCTAGGAAGCTTGTTTCCGGTCCTGGAAAGGCATGGCTTGGCAGTTCGGGCAGGACTGTTCTCATGAGGCACAGGGTCAGACTGATTAGCATATGGCCATGTCTGAACTGGGGTGGAAGAGTGGGCTAAAGAACAGTGATGGATTAAACCCAGATCTGTTGACTGGGTGTGAGTGTTTGATTGGTTCAGATGCTCCGTCCATCACCACCCCCTTTTGTACCGCTTTGTTCGCCATAAGTTGGCAGGGTATGCTCAGACGTGAGTCCCTTGCTTACTTTGCCACTGGATTCAAGCAAGCCTAGACGAAAACGGCTGTAATGCCAGAAACCGGTCCTAGGAAGCTTGTTTCCGGTCCAGGGAAGGCATGGCTTGGCAGTTCGGGCTGGACTGTTCCCATGAGGCACAGGGTCAGACTGATTTGCATATGGCCATGTCTGAACTGGGGTGGCAGAGTGGGCTAAAGAACAGTGATGGATTAAACCCAGATCTGTTGACTGGGTGTGAGTGTTTGATGGGTTCAGATGCTCCATCCATCACCACCCCCTTTTGTACCGATCAGCTTTATAGATCTAGAAATACTAAAATGGTAGGTCAGTAGAGTGGATGTAGGGTGACCACCTCCCACCTCATCATTATGAAAACTCTCTCCAGTCCTGAACATCAGTGTGATAGCCAGTGTGCTGGAGTCTTGTTTTCCTTTCCTTTCCTTTCATTCAACTAATTAGACTAACAAACTTGAAATCAATGATTAGTAGGTGAACTGCTCAGGACTTAAAACAGTGTCCATAAGGACCTCGAGTGAGGCGGTCACCGAAAGAGGAAGGGTCAATGCATATATATTGAATTTGATCCTTCCTGACTGGCAGGAACCAGACAGCCTCGCACCCTTTACTTCAGATGCCCATGACCTCATCTGCGAAGTCCGGTAAGGATCCTCCCAGAGCCGAACCTCTTCGGTGTGTACATGATCCTTCGGGCTAGCATCATCTGCACTCATGAAATCATGGCTGGGACACCCAGCACCTGGAGAACCAGTTCATGGCATGCATAAGCAAAATCTTCAGCTCCATGGAGACGGCAGTAGGGGCTCAGAGGGGTGCTGATGGGGCTCAGACTGTAGTGGGGATTCATTTGCATGAGTTGTTATATCGTTTCATCTTTTTATTGAGAGTGACTGCTGTTCTGATGTTTTTGAACCTGTGTTATGATTAAAGTTAATTTGCATTATTTGAATCAAATAAAGATGATTGATTGATTGGTTGAACTTATTACCTCTGATATAATTTGTACAAACAGGTATTGTTTTCCTGCAAAGGATGAGACAGTGAAGAGAACCTCCATCAAGGACATTTAACTAGGCAGTCATTAGCCATCATATTAGTTATGTTGGAATAAATAGACACGATAAATGATGATAATAAAGTCTTAAGTAGATAATTGTCCTGATGATGGAAGAAACAGGTCACCTACTTGCTTAGGTTTTATGTCTCACAGACAAAATATATTACAGTTGAATGAGTGAAGTCAGCCCAAGGGGAAAGATTAGTGAATAATGGAACATACAAGAAAAAGACAGAGAACCTGATACCCTATTTTTAAATCATGATATCACAGGTCCAAATTAATTTGCTTTCTCGGAATGTGGTGGGTTTAAGCTCCAAATTGACTGATCCAGAATGGGGAGGCTTAATTGATAATCATGATATATGTGTGTTGCAAGAAACATGGGCTCTAGATCACATCCATAAAAAGTGGCAGCTAGCATTGATAAATTATGGTAGGGTGTGATAGCGCACAACTCACCATAATACGGAGCAGAGAGGGAGCACGATTAGTATAGCACTTCTCTACTGGGATCCTGGTTGACCACGAGCAGGAAAGGGAAGGACTTCTCTTCCTGCTCAGTGGAACACGATCCAAGCGATCCTGGAGCTACTCGCATCAGCATGAGAGGAGCTCCAGAATTGGTTGGAGCAGGCTTTTCCAGCACTTATTTTGGAGGAGGTAGCCAATTGGATGGAACTCTCTTGCCTATACCTCAATGGGGACAAGATGGAGCTTGTGCTCCTCAGTAACTCACCCTCTTTTAATCCCGAGCTGCTTTGGCCCAAATGTCTTGGCCCTGCTCCATATTCTAGAAACCATATGAAAAGCCTTGGCATTTGGCTGGACCGTTCCCTTAGCTTCAACTACCAGGCAGCAAAACTATCAACCACTTGTTATGGCCTACTGAGGATGCTACTCAAAATACTCGCTCTTCTACCATTTTAGGCAAAAAGAACAATGGTCCAGGCTCTCATTCTATCTCGCCTGGACCATGGGAACACCATTTATTTAGGAGCCCCTTAATCCACTACACACAAGTTCCAGATCATCCAATACTGCGCAGCTCACCTGCTCCTCCAGATCTTTTACCGGCAATCTGCAAAACCTGCACTGAGGAGCCATCCCTGGTTGCCTGTTAGAGATAGAATCCAATTTAAAGCTATGTGCATTGCACATACGGCCTTTTGGAGGAATGGTCCAGCAATCAGCCAATCTATGATCATTCCATACCAGCCAAGCAGAAACCTCCGCTTGGCGTCCTCTTCTCTCGCCTTACTCCCAAGAATAAAGAGAGCTAGATGTGGCAGGCGCTCCTTTTTCTATAGCTCCACCCGACTATGGAACGCTCCACCCCCCATATACTGGTGGAGCCTAAATTACTGCCCTTTCGTAAATTCCTAAAAACACTGCTCTTTAACAAATCCACTTAATTACTGGACCATCTCTATCTGTCCGCATTTGTCTGCAGCGCTAGGCTGCCTCCGAGTAGCTACTGTGCTGTATAAATATTTTTCGTTTAATTTTTAATTTAATGTCATTTCATTAAAGGGCGCAATATAATGTCAAATGCAGATACACTAGGACACATTTGTTTGTTACTTTCTAATGCCCTATGTATTCTTGATGATTCCACCCCACAATGAATATTTTTAAACATGTACTTCATTTAAGCAGACTGTATTTTATAAAACAGTGAAGGCTCCACCGTTTAGACAAAAAGACAAATTATGGTTTGACAAACAATGTAGTTTGGCCAAACAACAATTATGGTTGCTTTAAAAACCAGTGATAAGGAGTTAATAGCTTTGGGGAGGAAGCAGTATACATGCACAAAGTTTGCTACTAGCAAGAGATGAAAGGAAGGAATTTGGCAGGATATAGTTAAAGCTGATAATAAGAAATCTAATAAAGCTATTTGGCATTTTCTTGCACATGTAACTACCAATAACTCTTGAGATAAAGATTTTTACATCCAGCCACACATTTGGGCAAATCATTATAGTAATCTTTATACTGTGCAGAAAAAGACAGAGGGTCCAGACACAAACATAGAGCATGTGAATATTGTATGCATCAGAGTATACTCCTGCAGTCTATTTTTACATGGAAGAGACTTTGGCAGCCACAGATGAAAACTGGGAAAGCTGCTGGATTGGACAAGATTCTTTATATTACATGTGTTATGGAATGTTATAGTTAGGGTAGTAGAGATACCAGAATCCTGCAGAGGAGCAGAGATCATCCCAATCTATAATAAGTGGGATAAAAACAACTCAGCTTATTACAGACCAATTAGACTGATAGAAATATTTTGTTGACAATTATTGGTTACATTCTAACATGGATAGAGGAACATAAAGTGCTGTCACAGCTTCAGTTAGGATTCTGGTCCCACACGAGCACTACTGATCAGGATTTTTTGATTATTGTGATTCTTTGGAAGACCATAAATACCTGTATATACTGTTCATGGACCTGAGAACGGCCTTTGATTTGATACCCTGGGCAAAGCTATGAATTGCACTCAGACATATGGGGATGACAGCTAATTTGCTTTACCTAGTAATTTGCTTGTATGGTCGCCATTTTGCTCAAGTGAGATGGGGTAGAAAGGGTGAACTGATTAGTGTTGAGGGAGGGTCCATCAGGGTTGTGTGCCTCGCCCTAACTCTGTTCACACTTTACATAACAGGGCAATTTACACACTATATGAGTGCAGGGGTGACCCGCCAAATTGGCCGCTCAAAGATCCCCTGCCCTACTGTTTGCAGGTGATATGTTATTGATTTCAAAAACTCCTAGGAAGCTGCACAACTTAACCAATATATTCTCTATCACCTGCGAACAGTATAGTTCGGTAATACATGTTTGTAGAGCTAAATTTATGGTCTATATCTGCAAAGGTTCTTAAGAGGAAAGGTGAAGATGGAATCTTCTTACCTAGGGCAAGTTATGGAGCTTGACTATTTGGAAGTCTAGTTTGCGAGCACTTTGTCATGGGTTCCTCAAATAGTGAAAAGACAAATCTCACTACAACATACCCAGATAGTGATTGTGAAGAAACTTTATGTACCTAGCGTCCGACCGATATCACTTGCTTTAGAAATTTACAGTGCAAGAGACCTAGGGCCCGATGTAGGTAAATCCAATTTACCGACTCTTAAATACCGAATCATACCGATTCTGTATTTAAGAGTCGGTAAATTGGAAGCAGGCAGATGTAGGTAATTCTTATATTAGAATTACCGATTCGGTAGGATTCGGTATTTACCGATTCGGTAAATACCGAATCGGTATTGCCCATTGATTCCTATGGGCCTTGAAGCCCAAAGGAATCAAAGGGAAATACTGATTCGGTATTTACCGAATCAGTAAAAACAGAATCCTGCAAGGGTCCAGGGGGTGTCACTTTGACACCCTCTAGCACCCAAAGTACAGGCTTGTGTGACATGTGGCACACATACATGCCCTAAGGGCATGTCTGTGTGTCACATGGCACAAGTGTACATGCACAGATGTGCATGTACACCTGAATTCGGTATTTTACCACCCAATTGTATTGGGTGGTAAAATACCGAATTCTGAAGGCCTGTAGCACTGTAAACAGTGCTACCTACATCTGGGAGTTACTGAATCGGTAAAATTACTGATTCGGTATTTTACAGAATCGGTAAATTTACCTATTCGGTAAATTTACAGATTCTGTAAAATAATGCCCCCTACATCTCAATCACTAAATACCGGTCGGTAACGGACGAATTCTGCCGTTACTGACCGGTATTTGGTGACCTACATCGGGCCCCTTAGCACAACATTGTAAGGCCTGGAGAAATGGGGCACGGATGAGATAAAGAGTTTTGAGAAAACTGAGAATAGGTTTATTCAATCAATCCTTAAATTGCTCCATAGTTCCCCAATAACACCCATGTGCCTAGACTTGGGTCTAAGGAATAGAGCAGATGTAGTTAAACTAGAGCCTCTGACCTATTGGATAAGACTCTGGAAGAGTAGTTTTTTGGGCACCTTATAAAAACCATTGTAGTAATGTAAAAATGCTAGATAAGCATGAATACATAACTTGGTTTAATTACATAAAGTCCTGGATGTATAGGTTGGACATTCACATAGTCTGGGATAACCCAGAACAGATAAATCAAGGAAATGCTGGTCAACTAAAAACAATATATTGGTTACAGGTATATGAGGGATGGATAGTGGAGTCAGCAACATGTATGCTAACAGAAAGTTTTCTTTATCGATTCTCAACCAGGATTTGTAATTTGAAATGTTTATGGACCACATAGAACCATCACAAGCAAGAGCATTATTTTTTTTAATTCAGGTATGGGATATTACCTGCTAACACTTTATGTAGTAGATGGGGGGGGGGGTTATTTTACTTGTCCTTAATGTTATCTGTGTCCTGAATCTAAAGAGCATTTCTTGCTTTTTATCCTGCTTATTATCATCTGAGGAAGCCATGATTAATTCCTATATGCCACCTGTTGGGTGTAAGATGCTATCTTGAGGCCATTTGCATTGTAAGACCTAACAAGACTGAGCAGAATGTTTTTGCAGGTTCCAGATAGTTACTTCACAGCTGGCGGAAATAAGCAGATTGAGTGAAGAACTTTTAGGTTAAGAATTACAGATTAAATATGTATTTGAAAATGTACTCTTTTAATGTTGCACGGAATGATGGATTGTCTTTGATGGAACGCTGTATTGTGATTTATATTTTGTATATGTTTTATGGGGGGTTTCCCTCTAAAAATAAATTGTCATTACAACAAACTGCATGAAGTCCAACTTTCTGAAGCTGAACACCAACAAGCCCAAAGTCATGATCTTCGGGAAATGCTCCTCACTTTGTGACATCCATCTGGCAGCGAACAAAGTTTGAACCGGCACTCACTCCCACCATCCACTTCACCTAACAGCTCATCAGGAGGTTGCAGACCATTTAGAATTCAGCGCTCCACACATATCTCACCTCAAGGAGCAACTCTGGGTACCCATATCCAAACAAGCAAAACTCTCACCCACACTTTCAAAGCACTGTATGACTTTGGCAGAGCATACCTCAACAATCGCATTCACTTTCACAAAAATTCCAGACACCATTGCTCGACTGGAGTCCTAATTCCTCACATCCTGCACATCCAGAAAAGCAGATCCAGCAGTTGAACCTTCTTTGTTTGTCATTAGCGATAATTATTGCTGACATGCAAGCGGGCCCCAAACCGCTTGCTATCGCCTACAAGCTGTTGCTAACTACTGTTAGCGACAGCTTGCTAATAGGGCGATAGAATTTTTGACGCTTAGCTGAAGCAGTGAAAATTGCCTATCGCCCCCCTTGATAATATGCCCCTCAGTGTGGTCTTTAGCATAGGTTTCGTTGTTTGCCAAGAATTGCCAAAGGTTACTCTAGGTTTTAATCAGCTCCATCCCTTAGAATGAAGGAGGTTGGTATCTCTGTTTCAGACTCGATTTCCCAACACCCGGAAGGGGAGTCAGAAACACCGGAGATGGATTTCTTGGCAGAAGAGGACAGCTTCTTGTCAGTGCATCAGCTGGAGAGTCGGCTTCCTTCAGCACTTGCTGTAGCGAGCTGCGTCACGCAAGTAGCTAATCGAACTGCACCGAACCACACCGTGCTTTGCTATAGCAAGTGAAGGTATATTTATACCTTGAAGGTGTTAAGAAATGCCAACTTTGATGTAAAGCTGGGCATATGGACATCATGGATGAACCCCTAAGGAATAGTTGTTCATGCATAATAATGAGTTTCTGGGAGAAATCAATATCCAGTCAAGGGGAAGTCCCTTCTGCTTAAGAGTTCGATTTTCCAAGAAATTGTTGTGACGTTGATGAACGGATGGAAGTAGCCATGCCTGTATTTGGACAGCATGGGCTATGCCTAAATAAGGGCTTGATTTCTATGCCTCTATAAGGGCAATGCGAATTGTACCTATATAAGGGCTTGAATAGGAAAAATTAATTCAGAATCTAAAATGCCATACAACACCACCTGCTCAGGTCCAGGATACCCTCGAAGGGGAGATTGTGCTATACAAATCCACATAACATACAATACAAACAAATCGTATCACTGCTACAAGATTGTGAGTTATCTGTCATTTGTTATGTATGAAAAATTGAAAATTCTTTATAGCATCATGGTTCTGGTTGCAAACAAATGTTGAATACTGACAACAATTGATATGTAGTTATGATGTTTACACTACAATCAGCAGCACTGAAGTGATACATCAGAGTCAACCACCAACATCACAAATACAGTGGATGAGCAAATGTGCATAGATATAGCAGATTCAACCTTCATGTATTTAATTTATTTTAAATTGAAGTCTGTGCACCATCATGATTTATTTTCATAGGCACAGTGCATACTTGAAGTGATATCCAGAATATTGGGTACAACAGTCTGCGTCACATACTCATCGGAGACCTCAACTTCCACCTTGACAACCACAGCGACCCCAACATCATCATTCTTCGTGACAACCTCGCCAACATCGGACTCAACCAACTTGTAACCATACCTACACACAGAGCAGGACACACCCTCTACCCCATGTTCACCTCAGGAAACAACGTCCACTTCAGCCACAACCCAATCACCATGGACCACCACCACTGTGTGCCCTACACTGTCAACAAACCCAAGGCACCTAAACCAGCCCCCGATCCTCCATGAAGGAACGGGAGCAAGATCAACGACAAGCAACTGAACTCCAACAACACCTGGGCATCCAACGCAAACATCGCAGCCATGGAACTCCACTTTTGGATCTCCAACTGCGCAGACAAGCTTGCCCTCCTACGCAACCCAGGCAAACAATGCCCCAAGATAGCCACCTGGTTCACCACCGATCTCCAAGAAGCCAGGCGCACCTGCAGATGCCTGGAAAAAAACTGGAGGAACACCAAGACTTCAGACAACCACTCCACCTACAAGAACACCATGACGGACTACCACAACCAAATCAGAGCAATCAAAAGGAGCTTCATCCTCACCAACTCCACCCACTCCAGGGAACTAATCAGTGTCATTCAGGAATTCACAACCCACGCAGCGAAACCACAGACATCACCAAGTTCCAAGACCTCTGCAACAAACTTGGAACCTACTTCCACCTCAAGCTCAAAATACTTTACGACATCTTTGTCGACCACCCACCAGATGCCAGAGCTTAACCCCGTCTCCCCAAGTCACCAGCCAGCCTTCATCTCCTACTGCTCACCAATCACAACCAAGGACACCACCACGACCATGAAAGGCATCCACTTGGGGCCAATCCCTGCCCCCTCACATCTACCACAGAACCCCAGACACCTTTACACCAGAACTGCAAATCACCATCAACATCTCCTTCAGAACAGGCACCTTCCCAGACAACTGAAAGTGAGCAGAAGTCAGGCCCCTGCTCAAGAAACCCACGGCTGACCCCACAGACCTCAGAAGCTACCAGCCCATCTCGCTTCTTCCCATCACAGCCTAAGTGGTAGAGAAAATAGTCAACCGGGAATTGGTATGATTCCAAAGCAACCACAGCACAGAGACTGCCCTACTCGCCGCCACATATGAAATGCACACCATCCTGGACCAAGGCCACTCCACAGCTCCCATCCTCCTCGACCTGTCTGCAGCCTTCAACGCCGTCTATCACTGTACACTAGTCGCCAAACTACACTACGCCGGCTTACAAGGAACTGCACTGGACTGGATCAGCTCATTCCTCACAGGAAGAAGCCAGAAGATCGGGCAACCGCCCTTCCTCTCCGCCCCCCCACAGAAATCACCAGCGGAGTCCCACAAGGGGCATCTCTGAGCCCGACCCTCTTCAACATCTACATGGCACCCCTCGCAGCCATCGTCCGACAACACATTTCAACATCGTATCCTATGCAGATGACACTAAGATCATCCCCTCCCTCATCAGAACTCCACCACCGCAAAACTCAACTTTCACAGAGGAATGCAAGAAGCTGCAGTCTGGATGCCTAACAGCTGCCTAAAACTCAGTGCCAAGAAGACAGAAGTCCTCGTCCTTGGAACAACCCCTTCAGCATGGGACAACACCTGGCGGCCAAACGCCCTCAAAAGCTCCCCCACCCTCTCAGAACATACTAAAAACCTCAGCATCGTACTCGATTCATCTTTTGCCATGAATCAACAAGACAACGGTATCACCTTTAGCTGCTTCAACAACCTCCCCATCCTCTGCAAGACCTTCAAATGGATACGACAGAATCAAGGAAGACAGTCACCCACATACTCATCCCCAGCAGACTGGACTATGGTAACACACTCTACACCGGCATCAACAAGTACCTACTCGGCAAACTCCAAACAATACATAACACTGCAGCTTGACTCGTCCTCGGCATCCCCCGGCATGAACACATCAGCCAACACCTGAGGGGACTCCACTGGCTCCCAGTGGAGAACAGAGTCACCTTCAAGATTCTCACTCACACCTACAAATGCCTGCACAACAACAGGCCGAAATACCTTAACAGCAGAATTATCTTCCACGCACCCAAAAGAAACCCACGTTCTTCCAACCTTGAGCTAGCTGAAACCCTGCGGATCCACAGAGCCAGAGCAGGCAAATGATCACATTGCAGCCTTGAGCTGGAATGAGCTACCGACAGACATCAGATGCTGCGCATCCCAGTGCCTTGAGACCCTCACGGGTGAGTAGCAAGCTTATAATTCCCTGATTGATTGATTACATACAACAAGATTGGACACGTGTAGTGACTTGTGCAATGTTTTAGGTCTTAGCATCTACTTTATATTTAAGCACCTGCTTCTTTTCCCCTGAATCTCTGGCTTCTGAATGTTGTAAAAATATAGTGCACACTAATTGGGACTTACTCGCTCCTGCATGAGCACAATTGCCATTTTTATGAACCATTAATGTTTCTGAAAAGATTTAGGCTTCTATATAGTAAAAGTATCTAGTGCCATGTTTGGCGTTATCATGGCCTTGGATTTTGATCTAACCGACAAAAAAGTATCCCACCCTGTTCTTGCATATTATGCGATGCACTACTCTCGACAGGTGGTACACCATCCACTTAGTGGCGAGGAAAGGAAAAAATTCCTTTTTGTTATATAGCCCTCACACACTCTAGTAGTGTTATGCTTCATCATTGTATTCACCCTGAAGTCAAGGTAGGCTCAACTGTATTTCAGGGAACGCATAGGAGAAGTAGGCCAGGGGGTCTAAAGATTAAAAATCCTCCATTAACTCAAGGTATCCCTTTATTAGTGGAGTGAATGGGGATATTTAAAGTATTAAGTAATAAGAAGTAGGGTGGTGAGGATACATTGGTCCTATGATCTTAATGCCAACATGTTCCAGCCCTTTAAAATTGGCCCCAATTGGTCTTGGGCCTTCTGCAGGGAAATTCTTCCTCAGAATTTTATAATATTCTACCTATTTTTCAAAAGTGTGCAGAGTACTGCACCTACAAACATCCTGGTGTATATATAGCCTCAATCCAGTTCTTTTATTAAGATGTCCAACCTGTGAATACAAACTGTTAATATTGACTGTAATTTCATTTGCCAATCTCATGCTGCACCATTATTCACAACATAGAAGTCCTTATGGGGGAATCTACGTGCATGTTGTCCATCATGCATTGTATACTCATTATTGAGCGATAATTGGGTGTCTCCATACCCAAATCTCATCAGGTTCCTGGTAATGTAAACTTAACACAACCACTCATCTCGTGAGAATCAGAAACCTAGGTGTTACACCTTCTGTTTACTATCATGCACCGTTAACACGTTCCGTGCTCCCGCCGGCCAACGGCCGACTAGAGCACTCCCTCCCTGGTGCTGTGAACGACCGTCGGCTGACATAGCCCCGCTCACCCTTAAGAACGCCCGCACCATGGCGGAATGTTCACAGCAGTAAATGGGTTAAAACCATACAACCAGGTGTTTGTCAGTAATAAATATAACACCACTCATTCGTGCCATATAAATATTTGCTAAATTCCATGGGCAGTCACCCATCCATGGTAGACTTCTTGCCTCTCAAGGAAATGCAGAGTCAAATACGAAGCAATAAAAGAGTGTCCAGACATCCTGATTCTGGATATTAATTCCTATTATGCTGGGGAAACTTTGCTCGAAGCTCTGGACCTTTGCAGCCCAGTAAAGATGAGGGTGTGAGCATATGTTCCTCCCTTCCAGAAAGTCAAGTTTAGCCAATAGGATGATTCCTTTTTATGACACAAGACAATAGTCCAGAGCAGTTTAAATGGAGGATGGTTATAATATTTGCATTCACAGCTTTGTAAATTTATTGTACAAAATTACACTCCTTTTATAAAAAAAAAGGAACAGCCGACACGTGGTTTGCCCTATGATGCAAGTTAAGCCAGAGCTTTCTCAAGGCTGTGAAAGAAAAAAATGCAGTAAGTACAGAGAGTAACAAGGTCTTGAGCCCCCTGTAAAAAACACCATAAGTGCTCAGGTGCAGAAATGAAAAAATAAGAATATTAAAAATATTGTATATGTTATTATTACCTAATTAAAAAGCAGAAACTGCTTCAACGGTGCATGTGTGATAGGTTTCAAATAGGTTTACAGACCAATAAACATAACTTGTTTTCAGGTTGTTTTAAATTTAATTAAGAATCAAGTGAATGGAAAAGTTGCATAGCATTCAATTAAAAAAGCTATCATCAATCACAAATATAGTGTTGTGGATTCAATCCATGCAATATTATTACATTTCCCATGAATGCAGGTCGTGAAAATATATTAACTATAAATTAGTCACCACATTTTTCCGCTTGAATGTATAATTTAAGCTTCCATTTGTTGGACTTAATAAAAAGTGTCTTTTATTATCTTATTATTATTGAGCAAATCCCTAAAATGCAAATACCTTTTCTCAACATCAAATGCTGAATAATGACACAGAAATGCATAAATAGGCTCAATCTATATCCCATAAAGAACATCATGACTTCCAATATTTTATTTATTTCTATCGATCCTTACCATAATTTAATCTAGTAGAAGTTAGTATTGCATGAGAAAAAGCCTAACCCAAAATTGATGGCTCTTCAGAAAGCATTGAGGCTTCAAAAATGAAATAACAAAAGCTTTATATGCTCAAAGGGGGAGTGAGGTGCAGTGCTTCGTACAACAGCACAGGTTCACCCAGGTACGCACACTATGTTACCTGTAGTACATGAATGTAGGTATTTTCATTTACTCAGAACTTGAAGAGTGTTAGCACATCTAGTCCTTGAATCTCTTTCCACATAATTCTGGCTGTCATCTGATGTTACAGCGATGACTGGGTTAATAAGGTGGTCATGTGGCAGCCCAAATGGTATGCTGGGAGGGCCAAATGAGAACAGACTACATTATCTAGAATACTTGGCGGCAGCAGAGCCATACAAACCATAGGTGAATGTCTGTGACAGAAGAGGAAGAGAGGATCACCAAGGTGTGGGCTTTGTGGAAGCACTTCCAGTAGTGCCCGGAACCTAACTGATGGACCCACACATGTCTAAGGGCCCCATTGAGATGGTCAGCAGACTTTGTCCACCAGCTACCGTAACAAAAAACGGGAATGATCGCCAGAGGTGTGGCGGTCCCATGGGGCCAATTAGGATTGCGACCGCATCCCAAATCTTTTACATATTGGCGGGTGGTGCTGTAAGCACCACTCGCTGTAATGTAAAATGTGTATGTTGTGCATTGGCATGCACAACGTGATAGGCACCGCACAGTGTCTGCCACCATGTACATGCCAATGTAAGGGAGTACCATGTGTCAATCCTTGCTCAATTGTGCGCCATATTGTAAATACAAAAAACAACAATTGATGGACAGAATGCAGAACAATGTCATACATTCACCCCAGTACAGAGACCTGGGCATAAATCAATCGTTTTTTGCTCACCATGTCATTCCAGTTGGAACCCAGCCATATGCAAATCAGTCTTGACCCTGTGCCTCATGGGAACAGTCCAGCCTGAACTGCCAAGCCAGGTCTTTCCTGGATGGAAACAAGTATCCTAGGATCGGTTTCGGGGTTTAACCCCTCTTCAGCCAGGATAGCTTGATTCCAGTGGCATGGGGAGCACGGGACCTTCGCATGGCAGTTCGGGCTGGACTGTTCCCATGAGGTACAGGGTCAAAACTGATTTGCATAGGGTTTTGGTTCAAACTGGAATGGCATGGTGAGATCTCTGTACTGGGGTGAAAGTATGACATTGTTTTGCATTCTGTCCATCAACTGTTGTTTTTGCATTAGTCATCCCGAGTGGGACGGGTATGCCCAGACGTGGGTCCCTTGCTCACTTTGCCACTGGATTCAAGCTAGCCTGGCTGATGACGACTGATAAGCCAGAAACCGGTCCCAGGATGCTTGTTTCCGGTCTAGGGAAGACATTGCTTGGCAGTTCGGGTTGGACTGTTCCCATGAGGCACAGCGTCAGACTGATTTGCAAATGGCCATGTCTAAACTAGGGTGGCGGAGTGAGCTAAAGAATGATGTTGAGTTGAACCCAGATCAGTTGACTGGGAGTGAGTGTTTATAATGTTCAACACTCCATCCGTCATCCCCTTTGGTTTTGTATTGTAAACATCCATTGGTGAAACAAGGGTTTTACATGGTGGCGCAGGGAAAGTGATGCATCTCCATAGATGCGCCACTTTCTTGTAAATCTGCCCGTAAGTGTGTATTCTCTACTGACTGACCGATTCTTCATTTTGGAAGACATATTGGCATAACAGATGGTTGTGGAAAGAACCTGCGTGTCCTTAGAGGGCCACGTCCTTCAAGACTACAACATTTAAAATACAAATATTTGCTGGAGATGCACAGGACCTGTCCTACAGATAGCCCCATAAACAAAGTAAAGAAATTTTGAACTTGATCTCCTTCAACAAAGGCAGCCACTAATGAGCCTAGGACAGCCAAGATGGATGTATGTTGTGGCCATTGTAACACAAGTCTAAAAGCAGCATTTTAAAAGTGAATAGGCCTGTTCAAAGACCAGTGGGAGAGCCCAGCAAAAGTGAGTTACAGTGAGGGCTCCTGGGGGTGGCATCCACAGGATATCCACCCCTGGTAGTTTCAGGCGGGAGGTTGATTCTGGGCCAGAAGGGTTAGCCATTGTCTGAGGTATGCATGGTGGCGGGGACTAGTCAACTTCTAGAAGGCAGCCTATGAATGGCCTCATTCAGCACTTTGGTCCTGTATTAGAGTAGTTATTGTAGCCTGCCATTGGATTTAAAATAAAGACGTTATGTTTGAGGAGTCTACAGCAGTTATAAAGTCTTTGAAAGCATTAGTAGAATTGAGCAGGGATGAATTGATTAAGCCTGGCATATTAGAGCAAGCCTGGGTGGGACATGTTCGGCCAAGGCATGCTGCCTCCAGCAGAGTCGCTGCTGCGGTTATGGCGTGCTTGTCTCCTGAGGTAAATAAAAAAATGCATTATATCCTCATTGTCAAGGGGAGGGAAAAGAGGCGTATGAGGAATTGCCCGTATGTTGCTGCTGATACAAAATATCGACTACCAAAATATCGAATTCCTATCTACAAACAGGTAAGTACAAAAATATTGAATTCAAAATATTGTTGTAAATAATATATTTTGTTAAAATATGGAATGTTTTAAATGTCATAAAAGTAATGTAAAATTAATGAAATAATATATATAATTAAGTAAAAACATTAAATAACCCTAACATTAATGAATAATTAATGTAATTTAAAAAATAAACATGCATTTTTATTTTTTAATACATATATATTATCTTAATAATAATGAAATATATTCGATATTTTTAGTGTAGGATACCGGGTGGGTACAATTTACTATTCCCACTCCATTGAGTGCATCAGTAGGGAAAGCGTTGGATAGCGGGAGAGTGTAAATTAGTATTCCCACTCCAGTGAGTGCAACAGTGAAGAAAACGTTGGATAGCGGGAAGGTAACAATTACAATTCCCACTCTAGTGAGGGGGCAACAGTAAGGAAAGCGTTGGATAGCAGGAGGGTAAAAATTACTATTCCCACTCCAGTGAGTGCGACAGAAGGGAAAGCGTTGGGTAGCGTAGGGGTAAAATTTACTATTCCCACTCCAGTGAGTGCAACAGTAGGGAAAGCGTTGGATAGCGTAGGGGTAAAAATTACTATTGCCACTCCAGTGAGTGCAAAAGTAGGAAAAGTGTTGGATAGCAGGAGGGTAAACATTACTATTCCCACTCCGAGGAAGGATCAGTTTTATTGGCCCCTTTGGGCCCAGTTTTGGCTGATTTTCCATCGATTTCAGCCCCTGCTTCTTTGACACTTATGGGCAATCTTAAATCTGGGTCGCCTCTTGACCCCTGCCCGGCCAAATTTTTGGCAAAAATGGCGGAAGTTATAAATGCGCTGGTGAATCCACTCTTGAATCTCTCTTTGAGCCAGGGAATGGTTCCACAGGCCTGGAAGCAGGCAATGGTCATCCCCTTGCTGAAGAAGCCTGGTCTCGATCCGGAGGTTCTGGCCAACTACAGGCCTATTTCTCTCCTCCCTGCTCTTACAAAAATCTTAGAGAAGCACGTGCATATGGTGCTTTCTAATTTCTTGGAACTCATGATGTACTGCATGCCACTCAATCTGGCTTCAAGCCCAATCTAAGCACCGAGACGGCGCTTTTGGAGGTGTCCGAAGCCATTAAAGAGGTACTTGACTCCGGGGGCAAAGCCATGCTTGTCATGTTAGATTTGTCGGCGGCTTTTGACACCGTCCCCCACGAGGGTCTCCTCGCCAGACTCTATGAGATCGGTCTGAGGGGGACGGTGCTCAGCTGGTTTAGATCTTTTTTAGCTGGCCGTCGACAAACGGTCTGGGCCTCTCCTAACTCGGCCGTGATGCCGCCTCTGGGAGTCGGAGTTCCACAGGGTTCTGTGTTGAGCCCAACTCTTTTTACCATCTTTATGACCCCTCTGGCGGCATTGGCAGAGTCTTTCGGGGCACAGATCGTATCCTATGCCGATGACACCCAGCTCCTCTTTTCATGTAAGAAAGGAGGAGATTTTGATGGAGAGAGTATCCGGGAGTGCCTTGGGGCTGTTTTTAAATGGTTTCAGCTGAACAGCCTCAAGTGCAACTCAGATAAATCTGAGGTACTCTTCTTCGGATGTTCATCGGATCCGGACTGGCAGGCATGGTGGCCTATGAATATGTTCCCCCCGTCTTGTTCGTCCCAGTTGGCTAAGAACCTGGGGGTCAAGATGGACAAGGGTCTGACATTGAGATCTCAGATCCTTGGCTTAACGGGAACATGTTTTGGTCTTCTCAAGATGCTCCGGAAGTTTTTGCCTCTTCTCTCAGAGGAGCATAGGAAGATGACAGTGCAGGCCCTGATTGGCTCAAGATTGGATTATTCCAACGTCCTTTATCTGGGCCTGCCAGAATATCTACTGCAGCGGCTGCAAGTTGTTCAGAACGCGGCCGCGAGGGCCATCTATGGTCTAAATAGGCGAGCCAGTGCTGCTGGCCTGTTGCAGTTACTTCATTGGCTGCCCATCCGGAAGCGGATTGCCTTTAAGGCTTTGACCCTGGCCTATAAGGCCCTTCATGCTGTGGGAGCAAAGTATCACCAAAGGAGACTTGCCTTTTACCATCCGGCTCGCTCTCTAAGATCAGAATCTCTGTTTCTTGCGGTGGTTCCGCGAGTAAAGAGAGCCCGCATTGGAGGCCGCTCCTTTGGGTTGCTGGCGCCACAGCTCTGGAACACGCTGCCGTTGACATTGCGCGGTGCCACTAATTTGCTTGCCTTTAGGAAGGGCCTTAAAACCTGGCTTTTTGCCCTTTAGGCCATCACCCCTCTGTTCTGTTTTTTTATTTTTGATCTCTCCTCACTGTGTTGTGTTATTCTGCTCTAGGTCTCAATAAAAGCGCTGGGACACTCTTTTTGAGTAACCGGGCGCTATACAAAACCTAACATAACATAACATAACAGTGAGTGCAACAGTAGGGAAAGTGTTGGATAGAGTAGGGGTAAAAATTACTATTCCCACCCCAGAGAGTGCAACAGTAGGGAAAGCGTGGGATAGCTTTGGGTTAGTAATCACTATTCCCACTCCAATGAGTGCAACAGTAGCAAAAGTAATGATTTAATATTCAAATAAAAATAAATTAATTATCAATACCAATAAAAAAATTATTAAAATGAATTGCCAATTACAAAATATTTTATAATTAATTAATTGTAAATACAAATACATATTATGTATCACAAGTTAATTACCTATTAATAATTGATTAACAAACAAATTCATTTTCAATACCACAAATTAATAAGTAATTGTGTTTTTACCAATTAATAGTAATTAACAGTACCTTTATTATCAATTCACAAAAATAATTTCAATAAATAATAAATTGCAATTAAATTACTTCCTACCGTATTCCCCTATAAACCCATAACCCTCTCCGATTATTACATTAATACAATTAATAAAATCATCAGTTCATCAATTAATAAAAATTAATTACCAATTAATTAAAAATTATTACCAATTCATAATTAATTAACAATACCTTAATTATCAATACCAATAAATAAAAATAAATAATTACCTAATTGCAATTAAATTACTTCCCCCCTATTCCCCTATAAACCCACAACCCGCTACAGAAATTAAACACAAAATAAAAATAAAAATAATTAATAATTCCTAAAAATTTATATTTAATTTACTATAATTCACTTTCTTCCCACCCCATGCCCCTATAAACCTATAAATTATTGTCCCATACCCACAAGGAAAGTCAAAAACTTTGGGGTATAGGTGGACAATAAACTTACCATGGGTGACCAAACAAACATGGTTATCCCAGCCTGTTTTCTGGTCTAAGAATCATAAGAGAAATTACGCTTTTTTTGACTGAGAGCAGTCTTAAGACAGTGGTAGTGGCCCTTATAATGTCGCGCTTGGACTACTGCAACAACCTATATCTTAATGCCCAAAAGCAACATATTAATCGGCTTCAACTAGATGCAAAAAAATACAGCGGCCAGATTGCTGTCTGGAACGCTGAAATTTGTTTCTGTGAAAGAGGAACTTAAAAAATTGTACTGGCTCCCGGTAAAACAAAGAACCCGCTTTAAGGTATTATGTACCATTTTTTAAGGCCATCAATGGAGCTGGTCCTGAGTTTCTTCGGCGCAAATTCCAATGGTATGTCCCTGGAAGAATGCTACAGTCTACTGGAGCCAAACAAGTGCAAGTTCCAACATTCAAAAAAGTCAATTGGGTAGGCAGGAGTTTCATTATCTGTGCCTCTAGAGGTTGGAACGAGCTTCCTTTTCATCTTAGAAATGCCCCAGATCTCCTCTCCTTTAGGAAGGGCTTGAAGACATGGCTTTTCTCCCAATAGCATACACTCAATTTTCCCTGGTAACCAATACTGGGCGCCAGGACACCCCAGGGTAACCGTGCGCTCTACAAGTGCAATTACCATAACATAACATAACCCGCTATGGAATTAAAGTACGCACAAATTAAATAACATAAAATTCATTACTTTAAAAAAAAAAATCAAACATACATTACAAAAATATTACATAATTTTAACAACTATTCTAACACTTAAAACACTATAAAAATTTAATATTTTTAACAACTATATTATGACTGTCGATTTTACTAAGTTCGATATTAAAATCAATATTTCTTACCTGAATTTCGATATTCTGCACCACTATATTGTTGCAATACTATATTCTGTCCATTCTATATAAAAAACTTGATATTCTCTCCAATCAATAGTTTTTTTCTCGAGATTGTGAATAGTTACTCAACTGGCACCTCGTCCGGGCCTGGGGCCTTGCCCCTCTTACGTGCATTTATTGCCCCAACAACATCTTTGTGTGTGATCTGAAAGTCAATAGGTAAGAAGAAATGGGGACATCCACCCCTGCTGGCTCGTGCAGTCTGTTACACATCTGTATCACCCTGCGAAATATAGACGTTTGAGAAGAAATCTACACATGTCTTCTCCTCTATTGCAACCTCTATTGTCGGGTCATAGGGCTTAATATTAAAAAATGGTGCGTTCACCGCCAGAATAAAGACCTATCCTTGCTCAAAGAGGCTTCATGGAGGGTAACCCAAGCGTTACCTTTTAACTCTTTCTTGTGTGACCTTCTAGCTTGATTGTATAGCTTCCTACATTCTCTAACTTCCTCCTTATCTCTCTCTGTCTTATGAAGGGCCTCTTTTAACTTTGTATATGTTTTAATGCAATTTCAGTCAAACCACCCTTTCCTACAGGCACGTATACACTTGCTTTCCACTCTAAGAACGTTTTAAACAGTCAATATATTTTTATAAGAAGTAGATTCCTCCAAACACATTAAAATTAAGTCACAGACCTTAGTTATAATTTATGTGTTGAACTCAGATGGATCTTGGCTAGACCAACCCAGAGTGTGGCCATTCATTCAACCCATTTGTACTTTCTCAGGTCCGAACTACTTGATTATTGTGTTGTCGCTCTAAAACAGTTGAGAAGGTAAAGTTGACGCTTAGGAGCAGGTTTTCACTCATTACATTATTGTAGGTTTTGTAACTCGTAATATATATCGTAATATCATTTGCATAACGGTTTGGGACAATTATAACATCTATGGTGGATTCTAATACCCTGCCTATAAAGGTATGACCAGAATCCACTCTAGGGGAGCACAGCCAATTGGCAAAACCAATGTCGTATATGAATACAATCTCATTAAACACCTCCCCCCTTATCAGAGTGCATAAAATAGATTAAGGGATCATCCTCTTCTATTGTTAGGCTGCAAGTTCCAAGCACGGCTAGCGGTCATAAACCAATATTATAATCACCTACCCAGATAGTAATCATTTCAGTGTCACTGATTGCCTTCAATTTACTAAGATTGTGGCTAAGCATCTTCAATTATTGTAAAAATTTATAACAATCAAAATACATTTACGATCTATACCAATCGATACTATTTGATAATAAGTTTCAGATTTTATGTTTTCAGTCTGTAATGCCGCAACCAAATTCGAAACATAAACACAAATTCCCCCATTGGGTCTCCTGTGTGTTGAGTGAATTGCTGGCGTATGAAATGTCTTAAAACCATTTATATGCACTTCATCTATTGCCCAGGTCTCTTTTACACACAAAATGTCAAATTTATCAATAACATTTATCCAGACTATATTATTCACTTTATTTCTGAGACCCGCTATGTTCCAGAAAAGAACACTAACAATTTGGGGGGAAATTACTCCAGGGGCGGAATCAATCTGACAAGTTGGTTCGAACCCAGGTTGCACGGCTCCGCTAGGAACTCTGGTATTGCCCAATTCTAATACATCCCTAATTATTGAAGCTGACCCAAAAGTTTCTTCACCATTCATATGAATTCCCCTCAGATCGATTCTCAAGGCACTATTTTCTTTAGTCAAACGGGCTTCACAGGCAGTTTGAATATCAGGAACCTTAGCAATCACACGCTGATCTTGTCTGGTGAATAGTCATTCATTCTCATCCAGTGATTGAAGAGGCCTGAATCTATCTGACACCTCGGGTTTATAGAACGAATAATAAATTGGTGAATGGATGATGTTCATTTAGTCACAAAGGACACTTGGGCTGGTAAAAAAATCCAGAGGAAGAACATTAATACTAGTATGGGTGATGTTTGTATCCCGGGTTCTTAGTAAGATTTCCCTTACCAGGGATGGTGTTCTGAGTGAGAGGACGACACAGTCATCTTGAAAAAGTTCCCTACTGTTTCCAACCCAGCCAATCCTCCTCACCATTTGAAAATCTCTAAACATACCTCTGGTCAATCCTGTTCTAATCCGTAGGCAATGTATCGCTTTATTCCTCAGTGAGATCCATGTTTCAATTTTTCCCTGGAGGGGGATCTGGAACATTGGCTAAAATTACAGTAAATGGGGCGGCAGCCGGGGGTAAATTTAAGATCTGTGGGCTACTTAAACTTTCTGAAGGACAACAATGTGTCAGGTGTGTTCTTGATGTTAAATCACACTCCGGTCTCTCATCAAGATGATTTCCGGACCTTCCTGTCACTTTTTTGCTAGGCACTTCTCCTCTGGTGGATAGGCTGCTATGCATATTTACTATTGATTTTAAGTGTGTCCCAGTCCCCTTGCCCTTAATTCTTTCATCAATCTGCCTTTTTGGTACTAGTGGAGTCTTGTTCAAGTTTGCACTCTCGATCTGTGGGGGAGTGCTAAATTGCCCCATATTATGCATGCTCCCTTTTTGTGTAGCCAAGCTCTGGTTTTCATGAACTTTCTCCATGCCTACTTAAATTTTATCCAACTTAACTGTCAGGGTACAAATAGACTGTTTAACAAGCTAAATTTATTTATTTATTTATTTATTTATTTATTTAAAGTTTTATATAGCGCGAACAAGACCCGTGGGTATCAGAGCGCTTCACATAAAAGTAGTTTAAATATTAACAAGAAGATAACCAATTAAACAAACAAATATATATGAGGTAGATAGTTATATGGCTATAGAGAGTGCTTAAGTAGCTACATTCCACTCGGGTACGTCGGTTATAAAACGAATTTGCTTTACAAAGTGAGGTTATGTCATTTGTCCTTTTTGTCATACCTATGAGGTAGCGGTTATATAGTTTCAGGATGTGAGATAGTTGTATGAATTAGCTTTGACAAGAGGTAGCAATTGGTATACAGTTTAGTTACAAAAGGAAAGTCGACAGTATCAGACCATCATTATCTTCCATCTAAATTCACGGCAGTCCTTCCCTTTCTGCTAGCATTCGTTCTCATAGTGAGACATAACCTTGTCTATATCAGATATTTACTCATTAAGAAGCTCTTCACTTCTCGCTTAAATTTTGAGGTATTAGGAATCTTCCTAATGCTTGGAGGCAATGAGTTCCAAATCCTGGGGGCCGCTCCTGAGAATGCTCTGTCATAAGTTTTTTTCTTTCTGAATATGGCTGGGCGCAGCACCAACTCTTTGGCACTCCTGGCCGGTCTGTTGCCTCCTGATAGCTCAATTTTCTTGGATAGGTATCTAGGAGTATTGTGGTGGAGTGCTCTGTGGGTGATACATGCTATCTTTAGTTGAATTCTGGCCTCATAGGGTAGCCAATTCAACGCTTTCAGGTGCGGGGAGATGTGGTCAAACTTTCTAGATCCGGTGATGAGTCTCGCTGCAGCATTGAGGCAGGCTTTTAGTGGTGCTGTGGATGTTTTTGGTAGACCTGCTAAGGTGGTGCAACCATATTCAATCCTAGAGATGACTAAAGATTGGATTGCCAGTTTCAGATCTGCTTCAGAGATGAATGGTTTCAATTTTCTTAGGTAGTTCAGGTGGAAGCGGGCGTTTTTTGCCATTGAATTAATATGAGTTTTCATGTCGAGACTCTCGTCTAAGGTGATCCCTAGCGACTTAGCTGAGTTGACTAGAGTCGGGGTGCAGTTGAGCGCAGTCACCAACTTGGTCCATTCCTTTATTTCCGTAGCGCACTTTGGTGGAGAGATTAGTAAGAATTCTGTTTTTTGAGCATTTAGCTTCAGATGATTGGTAGTTAGCCATTGCATTGCCCTTTTTAATATTTCATTCATTCGCTCAATGTCTTCAAGGGAGGTGATCTTTATATATATCTGCGTGTCATCCGCATACATATGATAAGATACCTGTGAGTTACTGAGAATTGTTGTAAGAGGTTCAACATACAAGTTAACTAGATCAGGGGATAGTGTCGATCCTTGTGGGACTCCGATTGAGTTAGGGCAGGATGGTGAAATTGAATGATTGACCAGGAAACGTTGTGTTCTGTTCCTTAGGAAAGATTCGAACCATTTCAACACATTTCCAGACATTCCCATCCTGTCTTGTAGCCTGGCCAGTAAAGCTTCATGATTTACTGTGTCAAATGCCGATGACAGGTCCAGAAGAATTAGCAAGCATGCTTGATTTCGATCAAGAGCCAGTAGCGCGTCGTCGACAATATGGAGGATCGCTGTTTCCGTGCTATGTCCTGATCTGAATCCTGATTGGCAATCATCTAGTAGGGAAAACTTGTTGATGTGTTGGCTCAGCTGGCCCTGCACGCATTTCTCAATTAGCTTGGCCAATAGGGGGATGTTGGTTACTGGTCGAAAGTTATTCGGGTCTGTAGGATCTGCAGTAGGTTTTTTGATCAATGGAACAACTTGACCAGTTTTTAGACAGTCTGGGAGGGTCCCTTGTGACAATGATGCATTTATTATTTTGGTCCAGATTGGCACCACAATGTGGCTGATTTCTCTTAAGCATTTCGCAGGTAGGGGATCTTGGTAGTGGTTGTTGGGTTTGATTTTTACGAGCATTTTGGCGATCGTGTTCTGATTGTATAATTCGAATGTGTCCCAGTTTGCATTGTTTTTCGTTGTGCTACACACTGTAGTTGAATTGGGATCGTTCGTAGTCAGTGGCTGAATGGGGGGGTTATTTGCTGCGCTTAAGAGCTCTGTTTCAAGCGCTTTGGCTTTTTCCGTGAAAAATGTAGAAAATTCCTCACTACTTATGGATGTTTTTACATTTTCATGCGCTGTTTTGGTTAGTTTGTTTGATTGTTGTTTCAGGATTTCAAACAGTTTCCGTGGTCTGTTTTTGGCATTATCCAGTTCCAATCTTATGAAATCCTTTTTGGAGTTGATGATCTTTTTGTTATATTGGTTCCTAATTTTTCTGAGGGCTTTCAGCTCGGGGGATGAAGGGTTTTTTCTCCATTTTCTTTCGGCCATTCTTAGTTTGCGCCTATCTTCGTTCAATGATCCGTCAAACCATGGGTTCTTCGTTTTTTCCGTTATTCTTCTTAGTTTTAATGGCATGGTTTTGTTGACGATGTTCCCGATTGAGGTTATATAATGCTCTGTCAACTCGTTTGCATTCTGTAAATTGCTGGGTGGCTTTAAGTCACTCTCACAGCTTTGTACTAGCAGTTCAATATTCGTATCTCTAGTGTCTCGGGTCCATTTTTTAACATTGGCAGGTTGAACAGTCTTGCCCCTTTTCAATATGGGTATCCGGAATGTTATTGCATAATGGTCCGACCAGTCACATGGGGCTATTGAGAGGATTGTTGTATTTTTGATATCTGAGATAATCCAGTCAAGTGTTGCTCC
Organism: Lissotriton vulgaris; assembly: GCF_964263255.1. Classification (NCBI taxonomy): domain Eukaryota; kingdom Metazoa; phylum Chordata; class Amphibia; order Caudata; family Salamandridae; genus Lissotriton; species Lissotriton vulgaris. The sequence goes on along the minus strand of NC_141693.1, from coordinate 1,406,825,309 downwards.
TTTTGAGTGTGTGGGTTCCGTGCATGCTTGGTTGAGTTTTAGCTCAACAAGGAAGTCCTTAAGCGTGTTGACTAGCTTGTCATTGCAGTCGTCCCAATGTAAGTTAAAATCTCCTAGGAATATGTTATTGGCATTCGTGTTAGAGTCTTTTACTAATTTCTCAATCTCAATGGAGGGTACTGTACATTTATTTTGTAAGCAAAATGCATTATCTGTACCTATTTTAGTCTGGGTTTTGCCTTTTAACACCTGCTGTTTTTTATGTTAATCTTAGACATTCTAGCTTCAAGTGGGATCGTGTGTATTCCATTTAGGGAAGTATAGGGACTCTCTAATCTCAATTGGTTAAAATGTTTTTTAGAGGAAGGTAAAGTGTCAATATCCAGATCGCTAGTGGAGATGTCATCTGAAATAATCTGGATGCAGCCATTGTTTGCTATATAAATATATAAATGTTTAAAATGTAAATATAAATATATATATTTTGATAAACAAACCTCAACATAAGATTCATTTGTGTGTATAGTTTCTATGCTGTAAGATACATGCTTTGTGTAGAGTCATTACCATTTGAAAAGTAAAATAGGCCAGATAAGAGGTTTCTCATTGCATTTATTTCCTTCCCCCTTTTCTTAGGCCTTTAGCAAATAGGGGGTCACCTTTATGCTTTAATATCAGCATTCGTATTACCCAAAATTCGATTTTCATCCACCCCCTTGTCAGCTAGTGAAGTAGCTTTATCATTCGATATGGACCCCAATGAGTCCATATTTAATGTTTCTTCTACTGAAGTAATCTGTTTTTGAATAATACCTACAGCCAAAGTTAGATAATTAGGCAGAGTCATATTTGTGTTGTTAGGCTTACTAAGTGGTTTCAATGTATGACTTGCTGTTGTCTTTCTTTTTCCCATCTTGTTCACCCGGCCTCAGTTCAAATAAAATGTACGTCTTACTTGTAGCTCAAATATACAGGGAATGAAGTATCCTTCTTGAAATCCAAAAGCAGTACCTATATATTTCACAATTGCCTGGAAAAATAAGACCAAGAGAGGGGGCCTAGTCTGGCCTCCTTCTGTCCCAGATGGGCCCCTGCGGTGGCACAAGTTTTGTGAGCCGCACACGCTTTGGGGCTTGGAGTCGTCAGGAAGGTGCTGTGTGCTATTCTGTTGCTGCCCAGCTCTGGAAGTAAAGAGTGGCATGCTGGTGATTGCGGTAGCTGGAGACAAATGCTAAGGAATAAAATGTGGCATGCACAGAACAGTTCATAGCGTTAACTATATATATATATATATATATATATATATCTTTATTCGGTTTTTAGCAGTGCAAAACCATAAAAGTTGTCACAACATACAAAATACATAAGTATTTATATAAAAACAGTTATTACACATTTTTTTCTTTTAAAACAAATAAAAATATGACCAGGTCCTGTGCAATTGAGTAAAAGATAAGACAATAGTACCCATCTGGGTTTCTTCTCCTATTTTTCAGAGGTTATTCCTATGTCTCATAATGCACTTTAGGAAGTTAAGTACGTGGTAGCAGGTACGTTCGGAATCCAACATCTGTAGTGCTAACATGGCTGAGCGGCACTGTCTATAATCCCAGCTTTTTAATAAAGGGATTATCCAGATTTTTCTATGGGTGTGAAAAAATTTACAAAACAAAATTGTATGAATAGTTGACTGGTGCGACAAATCGTCACATGGACAAGGGGCCAAGTTTAAGTCCCAGTTGTTTTTTTCTAGAAAAGTCACAAGTCTATAAAAAAGATTCAGTCTGAACCTTGTTAGGAGCATCTTATCATATGTTGTAAATTCTAGAGTCAGATAAAGCTGGATTTTCGGGGTATACTGTATCATTTTCGCATGGGTCACAGATTTTTTGGTCGACAGCAAAGTCAGCCTCAAGGACTCTAGATGGCTCAGCGCAGTTTGTTTTAGGTCTTTCTTTGATATTTCGTTTAGTTTTTCTGGGGTAAAATAATACTTTTGTAGTCCCAGGTCGGAAAAAAAGTGTCTAATATAGGAGAGCCATGCTATTTTATGTACATGATCCAATGCCATGGAGTCCTGTATGATGTTTTTGGTCAGCAGGTTTTTGTCCGACAGCCAAACGCGCCTCCAGAGTAATAGTGGCTGGATCTTTATTAAGTCTTCAATATATGGGATTCCAAATTCCATATGAGAGGCATAGATGGAAGAGCCTTTTGGCGTGGACAAGAGGAATCTCATGAAAATATTTTCTTCTTTTTGCAGTGAACCAGTGGCTGTGTGTCCCCAAATCCCTGCCCCGTAAAGGGCGATGGCCTGGCATTTTGCAGCATAAATCTTTAACAGTTCTACTGATGGTCTATTTCCAAGTCTCTTTGAAAAGTTCATCAGTGCTACAATTGCTCTTTTGAACAGATGTCTCCTAGCCTCAACAGCAGCCTTCCAGTTTAGGCTTTCATCAATCATGATGCCCAAGTAAGGGTACTGTGAGGTCCTTTCAATTTTTTGGTCTTTTAAATAGATGGTCTTTGTGGCTTTTCGTTGTCCACCCGCTACCATGACAAATGTTTTTTTTACATTAATATGTAAGTCTAGGGCACCCATGAAATCGGCGTACTTGGATAAAGATTTCTGGAGCTCGATAGGAGTGCGTGCTAAAATAACTGCGTCATCCGCATAGAGCAGTGCGGGGATTAGGCGATGTTTCAGTTTGGGCAGGTCCTGCCCCCCCTCAACATAGTCTCCTCCAGTCCGTTGGTATACAGGGAGAAGAGGAAGGGGGCTAGGACACATCCCTGCCTTACTCCTCGCTCTACCCTAAATGGTGCAGTTAGCTCTCCTTTTGTTCCAAATCTCACTCTTGCGGAGGCTTCGCCGTATAGCTCCCTTAGAAAATCCAGGAGGGGAGGATCAACCCCTAATGTACCTAGCAGAGTCCAGAGCTTCGCATGCGACACGCAGTCAAACGCGGAGGACAAATCCACGTAGACCATGTAGATTGTCCCTGGCTTTGCGTGAATGTATTTCGAAACTAGCATGCTTAAGTTAAGGGCCTGTTCCACTGTTCCAAAGCCTTCCCTAAATCCAAACTGCAGGTCCGAAAGGATATTTTTATCTTTTGCCCATTGCTGAAGTTTTTCCAAGACAACTCTGCCGACTACTTTGCCCAGGGAGTCTAGCAGCGAAATAGGTCGATAACATTTCGTATCTTGGCGATCCCCCTTTTTAAAGATAGGGACCATGATAGAACTTGACCATGACTCCAACAGTCCAAGTTTCGCTGCTGCAGTACAGACTCTTGTGAGCATTGGGGTCCAGAGATCAGGGAGATGTTTAAATAAGTCCACTGGGACCCCATCGGGACCGGGTGCTTTACCGCTCTTACTCATCAGTAGTGCCATTTCGACGTCTTGTAGTTCAAGGTCTATCGATATTGGGAATACTACCGGGGGAAGATTAAGATGGCATTCTTCTGTTAACGATGTTAATTCAAAGATTTTTGAGAAGTGGTTTACCCAGGTTTCCTCATCGATGGTAACGTCGATCTGAGGGATGTTAGAGTCCGATAGCAGGGGAGACTTAACTATTCGCCAAAAGGACTGACTATCTTTCATGAGTGCGCTTTTATGCAAAGCGTTCCACAAAGACAGTTTCAGCTCTTTTTTCCTTGTCTTTCTGGCGTTATTGTACTCTCATCGGAGGTGTTGGATCTCTAGATGGTCTCTATTTGATTTTCCAAGCGCCTTTCTTAAGTTGGTCTGCGCCTTAGTACAATCATGATTAAACCAACCTGTAGTGCTTGGATTGTTTTGTTTGGGTATTCTGGTCAGCAGTGTTTTTATTTGATCTAGTATCAGCTTAAAATTTTCCAGGGTTAACTTGGCATCTGCTTGAGGATCCAGGCATATCATTATACTGTTATAAGCAGTCTTTATTAATGTGTTAGTGAGCTTGTTAGGATCCACTTTTTCCCATTTTATAGTGTATCCGTTTTTTTTGCCCAGTTCAAGCCTATTTTGAGATAAAGTATTTGCTATTGTTGCCATATAAGATCTTGGATGGTTCAGCTGTAAATTCAACCTTAGAGCGGAGTGGTCGCTTAAGGTGTTTTCCAGAATTTTAAAGTCCCTACTTAGATCTTTTAGACCTTCTGTGATGATTATATAGTCAACTGTGGTCTCGTGCCCCCTTCCTCGATAAGTAGGTTCTAATTGATTCTTTGCTGGTAGAATTGGGTTTATTATTAGCAGTTCCAGATCTGAGAGGATATTGTTCATAGCTAACCCCGTTCGTGAATGGAGGAAGTGCACAAGGGGGTTCTCGTATTCATCTACCATTCCGCAGGTCTGGTTGTTCGTCGAAGGGCAGGGGTGTAGATAGTAATCCCCTCCCCATAGTATGTGGACGTTACCCTTTCTCTCATAAAGTTGTCTGTGATGGGTGATTTTTTCTTGAATTAAGGAGAGGATGTTTAGGAAATTATCATCCTCTAAATTATTATATAAATTTATTAGTATAATGTGTATTTTTTCCCTATCATGAGTGTAAACAATTGAAAGTTTGAGAAAGAATCTGCCTCTAATACCTTCAAGTCAGTTATTGTGTTGGCTATGTAAGTTACCAGTCCCCCCCTGGGTCTGCCTGCACTGCTTGGAAGGGCGGGGGATGAATATGTCTTATATCCTATAAGATGTAGGGGCATTGTGGCCCATGTCTCCCGTAGACATATAATTTTACCTTCCTCCAGAAATTGGGCAGCAGAGCCATCCTCTATTTTTGATCGGAGGCCTGCGATGTTCCAGAAAATAACCGGGAGCTGTAAGGTTTCCTTTACTGGGTCTGCCGTTTTGGTTTCTGGTAGATCTAGGGGATCTTGGGATAGGACCGGCTAGCCTGCAGGGGCTTCGGAGTTTCGACTCGTGGTCAATCGACCATTTCCAGGCTGCTAAACCGATTCATAGTCGGTATACCTGGCCAATTTTGCCAATGTAGGGTATCTCTATAGGTAGGTCTATATGATCGGTATCGCGGTCTGTACCACTGTTCCCAGTTTCTGCCTCTGTTCTGTGGTCCCACAGTCTGCCACGGGCCCTCTTGGTGTTGATAATTCTGATTTACTGACCACCAAGAATTGTCAGGATCGCTATGTCGCTGAAATGTTTTAGACCCAGCGAAGTCTAGTTCCCATGGTTGTGGGACTGCTTTTCGCCAGATATTATCAGATTCATTCGAATACTTGTTATAATATCTTTTTGGGTAAAAGAAAGAAAGGGATCTTGTACCGATCCCTCCAGTTGTATTATTATAGTCCCAGGAACAGATATACTCGACTATGCTAGGGTCCTCGAAGGTGATCACTATGCAATCTCCCTGTATACTTTTTTTCCTGTGTCCCACCCAAGGGGTCCTACAAACTGATGTTATCCTGCTTGTCCAGGTTGGCGGAACGGGTCGATTTGTGTTCAACCAATACTGTACTTTGTTTTTCAACGACCAGTTTGGTTCCGTCCCCTCTCCCGTTAGTTCAGGAACCCCCGTCATCACTACCACATATGGGCATGCCTCAGGTGGCATGTTTAGCGGGAGCCTGCTATCAGTGGTCCCTCTCATACCTCCGTTATTTTTTGGAGGAATTGTTTTTTTAGTGGTAGGAGTTTTAGGGGCCGGTGTATTTATGGTTGGCGTATTTACTTTGGGTGTATTTGATGCGATATTGCTCTGAGGAGGAATTGTAAGGACCTTGGGCGTGGGTTTCTGTGCTGCGGGAGCCTTTGATGCTGTAGGGACCTTTACTATGGTTTGCTGTTTAGGCGAGGGGCAGGCTAGAGTTGTAATTTTCTTTTGTGGAAGCAATGTAGCCGAGGTGTTTATACCCGTTTTTGGCGGTCCCTGTATTGGTATTGGCTTAGGACAGCTAGCAAGTTTTGTCAATTGAGACTCGATGTTACGCAGTCTAGTTTCTATTGGGCGAAAAAAGGAATCTAGAAGTGAAGCTATATCCTTTATTAGCCTTGATGCTTCCCTTTCCTTGCCCGTTGTTAGTGGGGGGGGGGGAAATAAGGTGATGGTATCTGGGATGTTCTGTGGTGGATGATGGATCGTTACCAAATTATTGACTGGGTCAGCAGGTTGATGAGGTAAACCTGCCGAATTTGTGGTGTCTATCAAGTCTATATGATCGGCCACATTGTTGTTAGCAGTATTATCTACCTTATCCCTATCCTTCCTTTTCTTTATGGCTCCCTCCCTCCTCCCTCTAGCTTGCCTTAGTTCTTCCGGGGTGTGGTCAGGGAAAATTTCAGGTGTTTTCTCTAGCTCGTTTTCTGAGAATGTTACGGAGAGTTGAGAGGCAGAAAGATCTACGTTATTTGGGAGACTAAGTCTGTTTGTGCCCGCTGTGATTTGGGTTGGGGCAGACTGTAATTCTGGGGTTCTTGCGGTTGCTAGTAGTCCCATTGAGGATCGCCTTGCGATTGCAAGTTCAGTTGATACTCTACCCTCAATCAGGCTGATACTTTGATCAATGAATGTATTTGCTTTGGAGATAAAGTCATCCATTGGTCCTAACAGTTGTTCTCCTACCCCGTTTTTTTTTTGTTTTTTTTGTTTGCTTTCCCTCGTGTTCATTTTCAGTAGATGGAGTATGCAAAGTCTTTAGTTAATAATGATGAGTCGTCGCTAGCTTCAGGGAGATGGTAAGTACCTGTAATAGAAGTCCGGAGATGTAATGCTTAGAGCTGGGGCCCGGACCGGACTCTCACGTTCTCGAACGGCCTCAAACGGCCCGCTCTTTGCCCGGTCTTCGGCCCGTGCTCCGCCCCGCGTCGCGGTTAGAGTGATGTTATTTTTATACTTGTAGGCGATGGGCGTGTCCGTGGGCGTGAGCGGCGGGGGAAGAGAAACCAGCTGCGCTGCGTTGAGAATGCTGGTCCTCGCAGTCCCCCGTCTCGCTGATGGTGTTTTGCCCCTAGCCTCTACCCAGGGGACTCTAGCTGGGAGCGTCAGGCTAGCCCTGCCGATTGCAGGGCTCGCTCACACCAGCGAATCCTCGTTGAGGGGAGGCAGCAGCCGGGAAAGCAAGCAGAGATGGCAAACGGACTTTCCTTTGGTCCTGGAAACAACAAGGCAGCACACTTTGCTGTAGCTGAATGAGTGGCACCTAGCGTCAACTAGCACCAAACCCATTCAAGCTGGCAGAAAAAGCAAGGCCGTTGAGAAGAGTAAAGCAAAGAGGAAATTGAATAACAGTACTCCGAGATGGATGTAGGACTGCATTACCAGATGATGGCTTGGCCTCATCCGTTGCGGTAATCTGCAAGGGACTGAATGGTGAGACCTTTCCATCTCTCGTACAAGAGTGATGCAAGCTGGGGGACCGAGTCCGACCCCTGCTGGCCGACAATAAAAGAAAGTGTTGTTGCGTACCAGGGAGCCTGTTCAGCATGTCCCGCGCTAGTAGCTCTCTAAATCCAGACCTATTCATTTAACCAGCCCCCTGCCCTTCTGTGCTTTCCTGTGGCCCTATTGCCACGTTGGTACCTGCAGTCTTCCTCCATTCCCCTCTGGAGCTCGGCTGCAGTCAATTCACTTTCTCATGGTCTTCCCTCTGTCTTTCCCTCGATATGCCACAGGCAGCTCCGCGGACTCACTAGGGATGGGTCACCACCTCGGATCTCGAGTGAAGGTGTGCGGGTGTGGATTGTGGCAGTTGCGGCGGTTGCATGTACAGGCTATGCAGGTTGTGGTGGATTACAGAGGGGAGCCAAATTCCGAGGACCTGGGGGTATCAGGCTGCAGCTCTCCGCACTCTCCACGCTGTGCCTCGGGTCCTGCCTCAGGTCCGCATTGGAGTCTGTGTCGGGTCTTCCTTCTCACTTGCAGGTCTACCTGTATTTACTCAACATTAGGGAGAAATTAGAGTTAACCTTGGCTATTCAAAGGTGGTGTTAATAAGTATAATGCTGTTCTGGAGCATTCTATTTTTGTACAGCACCTATTGCATTCAGGGCTAGCTATTTGTGCGACAGATACAGTGTCACATCCCCAAGTTTCCCCAGTTTTGTATTAAGAACAAAAGGGTCTGAAGGTCAGCGGATAAAAGAAAGGGGATGGTGAGGATAAATCTTTCAAGAATGGTTTTTGGATTTTACTGTTGGGAAGGCTTAAGAGTGGGGGGTTCAGGATATACGTTTGTATTAGCGAGGTGATGAATTATATGTTGAAAAATGTTGATCTGCATACCTGTCATAACCCCTTTGCCACAGGGCAAATTCCGCTGTGGTGCGAGGGGGCCCTCATGGGTCACGGTAGGTGTGCGCTCATGACGGCCGGGAGCCATCCGAACTCCATTCACTGATTAATTCTCTTGCACATGCGGGAAATTAATACTGCGTGGGCAGAGTGGAAATGTTCGGATGGCTCCCGGCCATCATGAGCACACGCCTGCTGTAACTCATGATGGCCGGGAGCCGTCATGATCACTCAAGGAGGTAATAAAGCAGTCTTTTTCTCTCAGTGGGTCTGATTATTTACTGTCTTCCCTGATGAGGGCTCCTGGGAGTGGCATCTGCAGAATGTCCAACTATGGGCAGTTTTGGGTGAGTAGTGGATTCCGGCCGGAAGAGTCAGCCATTGGCTAAGGTATGCATGGAGGCGGGGCTTAGGCAATTTTTAGAAGGGAAGAAATTAGTTGTGTCCATCGGCGCTGTGGTCCTGAGGTCGGGTAGTTATTGTAAGTTGCCCTCCCTATCATCATTAGTTAAATATTTATTTTTTATACAGGACATGGTGGGGAGGTTCTAGTGTAGGAATTGTTTAGTTGTCACTTGGACAGGTTGCAGAAATTGAGGAGCTTTAGACAGGTCCGAAGGGTTGGGGGAATTGCAGAGTAGGTGCGGGAAGAGGAAACACAGGGGAGCATTGGCTGAGGCATGTGTGAAGGTAAGTGGATGAAAGACAAGGGATGGTGAGGATGGTATCTTTGAAGAATGGTTTGGGGATTTTATTGTTGGGAAGGCATAAGGGTGGGGGGGTTCGATATACCTTTGTATTGCAAGGCCATGAATTACATGTTGTAAAATGTTGATCAGCATACCTTTCCTAATAAAACAGTCTTTTGCTCTCAGTGGGTCTACTTATTTACCGTCTCGCCTGATGAGGGGTCCAGGGGGTGGCATCTGCAGGATATCAAACCTCAGGCAGCTTCGGTGGGTGGTGGGTTCTGGCTGAAAGAGTCAGCCATTGGCCTAGGTATGCATGTTGGCAGGGCTTAGTCAATTTTTAAAACGGAAGATATTAGTGGCGTCATTGGGTGCTGTGGTCCTGAGGTCAGGTTGTTATTGTAAATTGCCCTCCCTCACTCATATCATTAGTCAAATATTTATTTATACAGGATGTGGTGGGAAGGTTCTAGTGTAGGAATTTTGTAGTTGTCGCTTGGACAGGTTGCAGAAATTGAAGAATTTGAGACAAGTCCGATGGGTTGGGGGCATTGCAGAGTAAGTGCGGGCAGAGGGAATACAGGGCAGCGATGGCTGAGGCATGTGTGAAGGTCAGTGGATGAAAGTCAAGGGATGTTGAGGATGGTATCTTTGAAGAATGATTTGGGGATTTTTTCGTTGGGAAGGCTTAAGGGTGGGGGGTTAGGATTTACCTCTGTATGTGTTATGTGTTTTAAAATATTGATCTGCATACCAGTCCTAATAAAGTGGCCATTTGCTCTTAATGGGTCTGGTTATTTACCGTCTCACCCCGATAGTCCACTCACTCTCCTCAGAATAGTCGACTGGACCACCAAAGGCTCACAGGAAACGTATTTAAGGTAACAACATTTTCCACAAGAATAGAAGCAATGGGAAACAGGTAGCAGATACATATTTGACCTATGTAGGAAAGAATAGGTTATCATCAATTCAGAATCCCAGGTTCCAGCTGGTCATTGAGCAGATTCCCGGGATGAGCAAGCCAGAAGTTTGCAGTTAAAGTCTGTGAGAGACTTTTATCAATTCCGCACAGAACTTCAAAGAGTTGTGGGACAAACAAGAAGTAACTGCAATCATGCATTGATCAACATGTCAAAAGGGTGAAGCACTGAATAATCTTTAGAAATAAGCAGTGTTGTATCATATGCATATTGATTAAGTTCACCCCATAAAATCAGATGAACTGCGTCAGAGGGTGATTATAAGGTGAAGAAAGGATTGACTGCGAGCAAAGCCTTGTGCAACACCCTGAGCCAGTGGCCTGAACTCCAATTGGAAAGGTTCATAGTGAATAGTGTGGTATGTAGCCTCTAGACAGGACCTGCACAATAGCAAAACAGAGCCACATATACCTACCTCAGTAAGTCCAGGCAGCAAAATGGTATGAGTTACCATTACAAAAGAGACAGATAAATAAAATAACACCAGGGCAACCAAATTGCTATTATATGCTGACATTTTCAGGTCATCCACAATGAAAACTACAACTTTTTCAGTTCCATTGGCAGAACAGAATCCACATTGAACTAAATCTAATATTTGCTTCCGATTCAACAAATCCAGATATCTGCCTTTTTTCATCTTTATTCAAGATTTTTCCTAGAAAAGGGCACAGAGCTGTTGGACAAAAGTTACTCAGAAAGGATGGACTAGCATTGACCTCTAGAAATAATGGCCCCGCCAAAGCCATTTCCCATTCATCTGAAGCCAATGTATCCACCAAGGAACTATTAAAGATATCCAGCAGTGGCTTACCCAAGCAAGATAAGACTCCTTTCCAGAGGAATACAATTCAACAGAGAGCTAATTTCCTAAACAATTCTGGGCTTTGCAGATGAAACTGAGAAAGTAGAGGCAGTTACATTTTCACCACATGGGCCAGCCTTGGTCCCATTGCTCAGCAACCTGTCTATGACTACTGGAGATGTAGATGCAAAGTTTCCACATAAATTTGAGATTTTACAGCAATATATTTTTAGCTAATTCATTACAGAGTTCATGTGTTTGTTGAAAAGGTTACCTTGTGCAAAGGGGAGAGGATAAACACCAGAAAGTTTATTTGATCCCAAATTTTGTTAGCAAAGAAATCTGACCTGGTGGGTAAAATTAACTTTTTATAACCTTTAACTGCTGACTTCAATTCAAGTTTAGTCAAGCAATGTGTAAGCCAGATCATTTCAAGATTTTTGCAGTTAGCTTTGGCGTCTTTCAAGGGGGTGGTGTACCACAGGATAGAAGGACAAGCACAATTGTAGCGAGAACACCTCAGAGGGAGGAAACTTTCAAATGCAGTTTGACACCATTCAAAATAGCTCCTAAAATCAGCATTGAATCAACAGGCATCACAAAGCCTTTCTGTAGAGCTGAGAGTGTCTGACAGCTTATAAGTTGGTAATTTAGCCGAAGGATGTACATAGAAATGTTTATTGGATGGTTATTAGTAACCTTCTATTACAGATCTTGATTTACCCTTAATCCTGAAGGGAATCAATGAGTGATTTGACCAGGACTGGGGAACACTGTTCACACATGACAGAAGGCCTGCTCAGCCAAAAAATAAACTCAATGTAAGGATCATCTTATTGTGTGGTTAATGCAACCTTTTAAATGAGTTGAAGTGCCACAAGAGTACTAAAAAGATACAGTGCCTGCCTATGTTATGGCAAATCTGACCATACATAAAAGTTGCCCAAAAATTGAAAGGCAGAGTGGGACACAAATAACGGCTTCAGAAAGTCAGTGAGGTGATCAGTAAAACACACCTTCCCTGGATTTCAGGTTTGTCCTGCTGAAACCTCAGGTGCTCTAGACATCCAGGGTTTCAGCGGGCCTCTCTGAGAAGCAATCCGAAGATGTCACATGGAAATTTACCAGCTCGAGTGGACCGCTCGAAGTCGAGAGAAAAATTCAAATGGTACAATTTGACTGAGGCCTTCTGCTTAGTGTATCTGACCAGTGCTCCATCGCAGTTGGCTTCAAACTTTGACTTTGTCCAGGTCAAGCACAGTCAGATGTCCACAATTAGAGCTATATGTTTTTAAGCACTGGAAAGGGTTTTTCTTTCAAAAATCATATCTCTTGTTTACTACATTGGAGTTTTGTTGTTCTGGTGTCTATTTGCTCATACAAATATAATCTATTTTTATAAATTGTAGTTGGATTTTTATTGTCTGTTGTGTTTTCCCTATTTAATGTATTGGGTTTTTCAATGCTTACACACCTGTCTCTTAAACTACGCCTGCCTGCTCATTGCCTGCAACCAAGAGTTGAGCAAGGAAATCATTTATTGAGACCTTGTTTGAACCTTTTATTGTGTGTGTTGCCTTATTACTAGTGGCAAGTCACTACCTATCACGACAAATAAACCACTTTCCAACAATATATATGTGTATATATATATAAATATTAGCTAGCAGTATCTAAGTGTGGACGCACACACATAGGACCACAGACACAAGATGTGCTCGTGCTTATATAAAGTGCTTTATTCAATCAAAGGTGCAAATCTAAAGATGCGTTTCGGACAAGGACTGTGTCCATGATCACTCAGAGATATGGTGAACTACCTGGAAATGTAAACATCCGAACACATCCGGGTCACGTGGTCGACAGGAGAATAAACATGGAAAAGTTACTCCACAAGTTGATATTAACTTTGAAGAAACCTCTGTAAATACATCGCAAGGCTATAAAATTAATCCTAAAAATATATAAATGCACATTGTTGTATTCAATGTTCCAATACATTGCATTGAAATCTTATAAGAATCTTGTGGCTAAAAACCGTGCTAGATTAGTATTTTGAATTAGCTGACACACATGCATAGCTTTCAAAATCATTCGTAAATCGAACATATGCCCATACCAATGGCATCATACAGAAATGTGCAAATACACTGATATAGATGTTACAGAATGTAAACAATGATCTATGCCTGAGCAATTTAGAGCAATGTCATTCAAATGTGGAAATACGCTGATGTAAAAATAATGGGAGGTAATGGTACTATCCAATCATGTGCAAAAGAAAGGCTACACAGTACAATGATATCTAAGTAGTATAAATACAGTATAAATAATCACCACCAAACTTATCACTGGTGTCCTAAAAATACATGTGTAGTTAAACTTGTTAGCAACAAAATAATGCATTGTCTCCTGTAGATAGGTCCAAGTAATATATATCAAAAATATTCTAATAGATGTGCAAATACGCAATGTACAAGTTCAATAGCCTTGAAGAAACTAAGTAATCCTGCCTCCACAAGGGTGAGAAATAACAGTATATGTGCAAAGCAGTTCTTAAAAATAAAAAACAAATCCCAAATGTAGAAAAGGGCAGCGGATGTCATAAAGAACTGGAATCTGCTAGCATAAATGCAACCTCAAATAGCGTAGTACAAATGCTAAAATTTGATATGCATATAAAAATGTAGCTCCAGTAGATATCATCGCCATTCTTTAGTCCAAAAACTATGTGCAAAATCTACAAAAAAATGTTTCTAAAGATCATAATATGACACAGTTACCAATACAACATAGCACATCGATTCAATGGTGACCATCTAAATGAAACACTAAACTCTAAGAATTGTTGTCATACAGGCATTAGAGGGGAGACTACAATACAATATACCAGGAAAGTCGCAGCCCCTCTTATTATAGGAAATTATGCAAATATTCCCCTGTATTTAATCCAGTCGGAAACTAAGGGCCCCATTAGGATAGCGGGGGAAAAATCACCCGGACCGCCATAGAGGTGGAAAACAACCACCCGCCGGGACAGCGGATAAACTGGCGGCCACATTGGGATCAACTGCCACAAAAGACTGACGTGGCGGTAGTGGCCCAACCAAAAACGTCCAACGCGGGCGGTGACAGGAAAAAACCGACTGCGATGTTCGGAAAAGCAGCGGAAAAGCAACAACTCGCTGCAAGGAAAGCGGAGACTCCGCTCGGGAAATTAGGACATCCCGAGGGTGTTTCGGTCGGAACTGCTGTTTCCGACAGCTGCGGTCACACACAGGAGTGAATGGGAGAGATAGCGGAAGAGCTGCAGCATAGCCAACGCAGCAAACAGTATATGAAAAACATGGCGGACGATGCCAAAACACCGCAGTGATGCCAAACATTGCACAAATCAAAGAAGCCATGCCCCCCAAATACATAAAACACATACAAATGAAATAAAATAATGCCAAATCAAATATAAATGCACAGGACAACTCCCACAACAAACCAGACAGCTAAATTCCACTTGGACACACCCGCATAGCTGAGTATAAAACCAGCCCCTTCACTGACCACAATCATTTGCAACACTCTAGAAGAGAAGGCCATACACCACATCTGACAGGAGAGGCAAAAGAGCACAGCACACACACACACACACACACACATCCACCACCCCCATCACTACCACCATCACACCAGCACCAACAATCACCCAGCACACAACACACCTCACACACCAACACCACAACCGCCAACCACACACCTGCACCCACAAACACTTCAACCATCATACACCATGACATCACAGAAAATGCCCAAATTCACAGAGAGTGAGTTGACAGTCATGGTCAATGAGATAGTCAGAGTAGAGCCACAACTGTTTGGTAGCCTGGTCCAACAGACACCATTAGCCAAAAGGACACAAATGTGGGAAAGGATAGTACGAAGGGTCAATGCAGTAGGGACCACCCCGCGATACAAGAAGGAGATCATGAAGCGGTGGCATGATCTCAAGAGGGTTGTCAAAGAGAAGAGAAGCAAGAACTTGTAGCTGGCAAACGTGACTGGCAGTGGCCCTCCCATCCCACAGAAAACATTCACATCATGGGAGGAGAAGGTGCTTGCCATACTGCATCCTGAGAGTCTCACAGGAGTAGCTGGGGGAACGGAGGCTGGTAAGCACTAACAAATGGTAACCAACCACATGATAAGTACTTCCTTGCACAACCCAAACACCGTTGCACGGTTTACCCTCACCTAACAGGTTGGCAGCCATCCTCACTGGGAGACATATTTGGGGGTGAGAGGCCTGCACTACCACTCCCAGCATGCCCCCTGTCCCACACCCCAGCAGCTTGGAGGCCTCCCCCACCCAGTAGCATCTGTCAGCCATTGCACTGTCCAACAAAAAGACTTACAGGTAGGTAGCCATCTTGTATTGGAGGACTGTTTGGGGGTGGGTGGCCTGTATCACTATTTCCAGCATGCCCTATGTCCCACACCCCAGCAGCTTGGAGGCCTCCCCCACCCAGGATCATGTGTCAGCCATTGCACTGCCCACCAAACACACTTAGAGGTAGGTAGCCATCTTGTATTGGAGGACTGTTTGAGGGTGGGAGGCCTGTATCACTACTCCCAGCATGCCCCCTGTCCCACACCCCAGCAGCTTGGAGGCCTCCCCCGCCCAGGAGCATGTGTCAGCCATTGCACTGTCCACCAAACAGACTTACAGGTAGGTAGCCATCTTGTATTGGAGGACTGTTTAGGGGTAGGAGGCCTGTATCACTACTCCCAGCATACCCCTTGTCCCACACCCCAGCAGCATGGAGGCCTCCCCCACCCAGAAGCATGTGTCAGCCATTGCACTGTCCACCAAACACACTTACAGGTAGGTAGCCATCTTGTATTGGAGGACTGTTTGGGGGTGGGAGGCCTGTATCACTACTCCCAGCATGCCCCCCGGCCCACACCCCAGCAGCATGGAGCACTCCCTCCCACCCAGGAGCATGTGTCAGCCATTGCACTGTTCTCCCTCACCTAACAGGTAGGTAGCCATGTTCACTGGGAGGGTCTTTGAGTGAGGGAGGCCTGCACTACCACTCCCACCATGCCTCTTGTCCCACAACTGAGCAGAATAGAGGCCTCCCCCACCCAGAAGCAAATGTGGCACCCATTGCACTGTTCCCCCTCACCTAACAGGTAGGTAGCCATCTTTACTCTTCTTGATGTGTGTTTGTGGGAGAGCTGCATCCCTACACACAGCAACAATTGCATGCAATGCATTGACACCTGACATATGAGTTCATGATGTTCATCTGGATCATGAAATTACACACAGTGTTGCAATGAATAATACTCGTGGAGACTTCACAATTGTGTAGTGTACAGACGGTCGATGATACGCAGATGACACAATACTTGCACAGTGCCCAACACTGACCATTACCCATCTAAACCACAGGTGATGAAGAACTTACTGCTGAGGACCACAACAACTAACAGCAGAGCCAGTCTCCATCTCCGGTACATGGACTCTCAGATGTTGACTCCCAGGACAGTTTGGACGATGAGCTCCAGGCCGGCCCATCTGGTGTGCCACAGACCAACAGGTCCCAAGACACCATCCTCCCCACCACCACATCTGCTGCATTAACAGCTCAGCAGACCCTCTGCCTCCGCCGCTGCCACCACCGCCACCACAACCGCCACCACCAGTACCACCAGTACCACCTGCAGCACCCTCCCTGTCCCAGGGGATGACCAGGCCACACCAGCAACTGTGGAGGGCAGGGAGAGTATGAGTAGACCAACAGTGGCGAGGCAGCAGGTCCGTGGCAGCAGGGCAGGTGGAAGGGCCAGGGTCCCCACCAGACCTCGGGAGGAGTGGACACCATCCCTGGATCACTTCACCAGAGTTGTGGAGGTATACCAACAGGTCCAGGGACAAAGTGGCCGGTCTGATGAACTATTCTGGGAGCTCATCCTGCTGATGAGGTCCATCGACAAGCGCCTTGAACAGATGGTGGATCTCATGGGCCAGCAAGTGGCGTTACTGAGGGGGACAGGCCAGTGTCCCAAACAACACCTCCACCCCGTCTGTTGTGTAACAGGATGACAGCGCACCATCCACCCCTGCAGCCAGAGAGGGGGGTCAGTCCTCAGACGCCGCTGGCCATGCAGCAGCCCCCCCCCAAGAGATCAACGGGGCATCCAAAGAAGAGCCTGGGAGTCTCTGGAGGCAAAGCACCAGCCCCACGCCAGTCACGGGTTCAGCCCTGATGGCAACCCTCTTCCCCACTGCATCGACTCTTTGGACTGTCCTACCCCGCACTGCCTTGTGAATGGCACATGTCTGTTGGACTGGGTCACCACATCCATGTGGTCTCTACTCTTGCATATCATCTACTATGACTGTCAACTCACTGCTCCATCACCACCTACATGTGAAAATGCCCGCACACCTCACATGTCAACTTTGTAAATAAAACACCTTACACACTACAATTTGTGCAGTCTTGTCTTTAGTGCTATTTTGACAGTGTCCAAAATGTCCATGATGTATACAAAAGATGTACATTATGTAGGCCAGGAATACTCTGTAGCACCTAGGGAGATACAACAGAACAACAGGCACTGGCGTCAGTGTGCTATTACAGAGGTAACCCAACACCAAACATCAACAAAACTGTACAGACATACAACACAATGTGCAGCAATTGTCAACAAACAGAGTCCTGCATATGCTCACATTTGAAATGTCACTGCCACATTTACACACACAGGTGACTCCACATGTGCCTGTCTGTTACATCCGCGCATGGCCCTTCACAACAACAGCAACCACACCAGACAATTTACAAGTCGTACCTCGTCACCCACCTTCAAGTGAAGTAGCAGTAGATGAGCTGTTGGCGCAGGTCAACTCCTTCCTCCTCTCCACTGTCCTCATCACTGGACTCAGGTCCTTGAGCAGGTGGTGGCCTTGGTTCCTCACCATCGTCCAGGAGCAGGGGGATTCCCTTGTGCATGGCCAGGTTGTGCAGCATACAGCATGCCACATCGATCCTGCAGACCTTCCAAGGCGAGTATGCCAGTGCTCTTCCTGTCCTGTCAGGGCAGCGGAATCTTGATTTGAGTAGGCCAAAAGTCCGCTCGATTACACGTCGGGTCCTGCCATGGGCCTCATTGTAGCGGACGTCACCCGGGGTCCTGGGATTCCTTAGCGGGCTCAACAGCCATGGCCTACTAGGATATGCAGAGTCACCTGTGAATGGCAAACACCCATTGCAATGTTGCACAGCTAGAGTGCAGCAGGTAACACACAGCACGCCATATCAGTAGGCATACTCACCCACAATCCAAGCATCCTCAGGATGCAGATTTTCCATCATCTGTGGCACCATGCTGTCCCTCATGATGTACGAATCATGTACAGAGCCAGGAAATCTTGCACACACATGGGAAATGGTCATGTCCGCAAGGCACACCACCTGCACATTGATAGAATGATAATGTTTATGATTTCTAAAAATGTGCTATGTTGCCTGTGGTGGCACCAGACCTACATGGGTGCAAACGATGGTACCAACAACATGGGGGATGCCCCCAAGGGGATAGAAGTCACCCTTCACACCAGCCAATTCTGCTCCCATAGGGAAATGAATGTAGCGATTCTTATATAGCATCATGGCTGCAAGAACATCCCTCAGCACCTGGCTGAACATGGGCTGCGACATCCCTCCAGCGCTGGCCACGGTCTCCTGGAAGGAACCAGTTGCAAAAAAGTGGAGGGCTGCCATCACCTTGTATGTGGGTGTGAATGCTGTTGGATAGTGACGGTGAGGCTGCAGGTGGTGCTCCAAAAGATCACACAGGATCTTCAGTGTTGGTCTGTTGAGGCGGAATTTCAGAATGATTGCAACTTTCTCCATGTCCTCCAGCACTGTCAGGTGATGTAGGAGATTTGGCCTCCTCCTAGTTGAGATGTAAATTTTCGAATGTCAGTGACAACCATCATGAGATGGCCACAACACATACCATCAACGATGTCATGGATAAACAAAGACTGCCTGAGAGATGCATGGCACACCAGGTTACATGGGTGGCCATTTGAGACACACAAAGGGCACACCTCTCCACTAACAATACACAAGTGCAAACAACACATAGGTGAATGTGAATGCACACATACTGAACCACACATGTCACATGTGCACGCCTGGTGCTGTAACATCCGCCAATGTGTCTTAAATGACCATGACTGTATAGTACCCATCTGCTGTACCTGTCACACCTCAATGCATAATGTAAACTCTGCACACATCCACAACACAATGATCACAGTAGCCGGAAAACTTTCAGTTGTTTCCATGAGCTGTTGTGAAAGCACCCGTCTGGTATGATACCATGCAGTGAGACAAGCCTTGAAAAGGTCAGCACTGACCCACAACACATCGATTTCTTCAACATCATTGACACCAGCTTAAGAGTGTAAAGTATCATCAACCATCAAATGCATAAGTGACATGGCAGGGACCACAGACCAAAGGGCGTCACACAGAATGTGTGTCCACCTGTGGATGATATGGAAGAATGGCATTGTGTGTACAATGATGTGCCTTTCACCATGTTGCTGCTGTGTACTGATACAGTGTTCATGATGGACATAGTCATTAAATGTTACAAAAATGGTGGTAGTTACCACCTGGCCCCGGCGGTGCGACACCAGCACCACCCCTTTCACAAGTGCGGTAGCCATTGGCATATGGACATGTGTAGATGGCGGTGAGCATGCTCCGCCACAGAAATCACAGTAGCTACCAACTGGCCCCAGCGGTGTGACACCAGCACCATCCCCTTCACAAGTGCTGTAGCCATTGGCTTATGTCAAAAGAGAACAAACGTCCAGAGTCGGTGGACAATGAGGATGGTGTCTTATTCTGATGTTGGACAAATGGGCATCACCATTAAGAGTTATAAGAGTTATCAATACACGAGGGGCGTAAATACCATGGCAAAGGCAAAAAAGTTTTTCAACACTTAATAATAAAACAAAACAAAAGGTACACACTTGTATATTTGTTTAAACCTTTTTGGAGGGATTATATATATTCCTAGTTGGTAGAGTAGATGCGGGAAAGTGATAGATTCTTAAAAAGTTGATTCAGTTATCTTGGACCCACTACTATGCATCGGATTACAATACTAAGACAAGTATTAAACAGGTTTCTACATTAAAAGCATATCACCACATGTGTTTGGTAACAAAGTACAAATTTTATTACACTTTACAAAATATTAAAATACACTTTAAAAACATTTAGCAATAAACATGATCATAACAGTATCTTGAATAAAAAAGTCACAGAATCAAAAGGTCGACGCGGCGTTTCGGCTTTTTCTAGTACACCTTCATCAGGACTGATTCTTGTATATCCAAATGGATTATTTATCCACGTGGATGGAACTGGTTGGTTCCACGGGAAGTCCTTTTTTAAAGAAATTTGGACCACTGGTCGGTTTGACTTTGCTAGTGGTTATTTGCAAAGGTGCTCTGTCTCATAGTCGTGGGTTAATTCAATTTCCACTGTTTGGAGATCAGCTTAATATGGAGTGAAGTAGGAGACTTGATGTCCTCCTTATATGCCTTAATTTAGCTGCCAGGAGGAGCCACCGTTTTATACAATTGATCGTCTGGGACTCTTCTCCCGTGGGAGCCGGAGTACTGGTTGCAACAAAAACCTCAAAACCTTTTTCAATTAGTTGAGCATGTTTGCCACACACGATGGATGTTTCGTGATTCTTCTCCTCAAATTGATGATATCAATATAATTATAGTCGGCCTCCCTGCTCCTTCCTTCCTGGCAGCCCGTTTCTGTTCTCACCGCACGGTCGTCTGTGGAAAGGTTTTGAGGTTTTTGTTGCAACCAGTACTCCGGCTCCCACGGGAGAAGAGTCCCAGACGATCAATTGTATAAAACGGTGGCTCCTCCTGGCAGCTAAATACACGGCAGGAACAGAGCCCTATTAAGGCATATAAGGAGGACATCAAGTCTCCTACTTCACTCCATATTAAGCTGATCTCCAAACAGTGGAAATTGAATTAACCCACGACTATGAGACAGAGCACCTTTGCAAATAACCACTAGCAAAGTCAAACCGACCAGTGGTCCAAATTTTTTTAAAAAAGGACTTCCCGTGGAACCAACCAGTTCCATCCACGTGGATAATTAATCCATTTGGATATACAAGAATCAGTCCTGATGAAGGTGTACTAGAAAAAGCCGAAACGCTGCGTCGACCTTTTGATTCTGTGACTTTTTTATTCAAGATACTGTTATGATCATGTTTATTGCTAAATGTTTTTAAAGTGTATTTTAATATTTTGTAAAGTGTAATAAAATGTGTACTTTGTTACCAAACACATGTGGTGATATGCTTTTAATGTAGAAACCTGTTTAATACTTGTCTTAGTATTGTAATCCGATGCATAGTAGTGGGTCCAAGATAACTGAATCAACTTTTTAAGAATCTATCACTTTCCCGCATCTACTCTACCAACTAGGAATATATATAATCCCTCCAAAAAGGTTTAAACAAATATACAAGTGTGTACCTTTTGTTTTGTTTTATTATTAAGTGTTGAAAATTTTTTTTGCCTTTGCCATGGTATTTACGCCCCTCGTGTATTGATAACTCTTATAACTCTTAATGGTGATGCCCATTTGTCCAACATCAGAATAAGACACCATCCTCATTGTCCACCGACTCTGGACATTTGTTCTCTTTTGACAAATACTTTCCCCACCGTCCCTCATAAATTAAGAGTGGGGTCCTCCTATTTGTTTACAGCCATTGGCTTATGGACATGTGTAGATGGCGGTAGGCATGCTCCGCCACTGCGGAGGTGGCCATTGGATGAATTTTAACAATGCACCATCACGGTAGCGCACCCCGGGACCCTGCGGTGCATCACTGCCATGGAGCATTGCCTACAGCCAATGGGAGCGACAATCGCGGAGGCATGATGCAGATTTGAAAATCGCGGAAGGTGTGCTCGGCCACCGTGGCGGCGGTTATTGGATGCTTTTGAAAGATGCACCATCGCGGTAGCGCACCCCAGCCCCAGCGGTGCATCACCACCATGGAGCATTGCCTACAGCCAATGGGAGCGACGATCGCAGTGGCATGATGCACATTTGAAAATTGCGGAAGGTGTGCTCTGCCACTGCGGAGGGGGTCATTGGATGCTTTTGAAAGATGCAGCATCGCAGTAGCGCACCCCGGCCCCCGCGGTGCATCTCCGCCATGGAGCATTGCCTACAGCCAATGGGAGCGATGATCGCGGTGGCATGATGCAGATTTGAAAACGGGAAATGTGTGCACCACCACGACCGCGGTCATTGGATAATTTTGAAAGAGGCAGACCTGGACAACCAATTGTTGCAGCTTTGCAGCTTACAAACCAGGGGGCTATAAATCTATGGGAGTGAGCCTCACATTTCTACTGCTCACAGAGCCTGCTGCCTGGGACCCTCTCCTGCTGCTGCCTGAAGAGCCTGCTGCCTGGGACCCCTCACCACTCACTTCTACCACAGGTGTTCCATGTCCACAGGGTGGCAAGGAAAGAGAAGATCTTCATCATCATCATCATCTTTATTTCGGCATCAGGTGCCATAAAAGGTACAGATAGCATTAAATATAAAACAGTAAATATTAACATATATACAAGCATTAAACCATGTAAAAACAATATACAAGTACAAGGACCAGCCTTTTGACATTCTCAGAATATCTAACTCAGGGTTTATCATTTTAACGATTTTTCATAAGTCCCCATTTAAAAGATGTCTCCTCTTGTGCCAGACGGACCCCAAGTATTTGGCTAAAGCAAAGACAATATGCCCAGATAGATCCGTCTTAAGAACCCTGTATGCTTGCAGGCAATGGGAGAAGCCCAAGTTTTTACATAATGGGAGAATCCATTTTCTCCGCGCCTGCACATACACACTACAGCAAAACAATAGGTGCAAATCAGTTTCTTGTTCGAATTTTCATCCTGGGCAATGAGACGGGGATGGTTCGGCCCATTTACTAGTATGGGCCCGTAACGGTAAACTACCATACCTCCATTGGAGATACAGTTTCCTGATTGATGTTGGGGATATGATGTCTAGGACAGTTTCGTACCTATAGCTGTCCTTGATTGTTAAGAATGATGACGTTAGGGTGCCTGGGGCAGTTCCTTGCATATGGGTAGCAAATTGACTTTCCTGATACTGGGTAATAAGCTGCCTCCATGTAAAACCCGGACAAGATGTAAGCGGGTCAGACCATAGGGTAGGAATCCCTAATTTCCCTGATTCTTTCTTAATAAAATTTAGCGAGGGAATTTTCCCGATGTTTGGGAGAGTAAGGATTTCTTGCAGTTCTAACCTATAATTCGCTAACTCAGGTACTGACCAGATCCTGCGCCAAAATAACAGGGGCCGCAGGCCCATGTCTTCATCAAGAGGTCTCAGAGCCAGGTCGAGTCTAATAGGCAGCAGGGGGGTGCTAGAGGGAAGTGATAGGAGCTGTCTGATAAAATTCTTCTCGGTTACTACCAGATCGCGGTTGCACGTGTGGCCCCAGAGTTCACTTCCATACATAACCGCTCCCCTAGCTTGTGCTCTATAAATCTCTAGGGCGGCTTGAAAGTGGATTTATTCTTGGCAATTAATTTGGTAATTCCGCCTGCTATTTGGGCCAGCTTTAATTGCGCTTTCTCCCGTTGATGAACCCATGACATTTTTTCATTTAGGGTGATCCCTAGGTAGTCAAAGGTTCGAACACTCTCTAGCATATTAGATCCAATGGAAGGATTAGAGTGAGCTTGAGATATCGAGTTGAAGACCATATATTTGGTCTTCAAGGCATTGATCTCAAGGCCATGGTCTTTACAAAATGCCTCAAAGCCATTGAGAACTCGCTGAATCCCCATTGGGGACTTGGAGAGCAGCAGGGTGTCATCCGCGAACATAATTGCAGGCACCCTGCTGCCTCCAAGTTTGGGAGCATCAGTATTCTCAACCCCGTTCAGATACGCTATTATTACCCCATTGACAAAGAGGCAGAACAGAGTCGGTGTAAGCACAACAGCCCTGCCTAACACCCTGTCAACGGGGAATTTGTTGGACAATATCCCCTCTCTGCCACATCTTACCTGGGCGTAATTATCAGTGTGTAATCTGATAATCATAGTTAATAGGTGTTGTGGCACCCCCAAACCAGAGAGCACGGACCAGAGTTTCCTACGCGGTACCAGATCGAAGGCCGCTCTTAGGTCAACGAATACAGTGTAGAGGCTGCCACCCTCCAGCTGTACCGTTTTCCAAAATATCATGGAAAGTCGAAAGACTTGGTCTACAGTGGACACTTTATTCCTGAAATCCACCTGATATGGGCTCAGGACTAGGAGATCCCGGGTCCATTCTAATAAACGGTCCAAGATCAGCCTAGCAAAAATCTTTTGGGGGACATCTATTAAACTAATAGGCCTGTAGTTGGCTAGGAGCAGATATGAGCCCTTCTTGAAGATGGGAACAATCTCTGCCCCCAGCCAAGTAGCAGGTACCGGCATCCCCTCCAGGATTTCATTATATAGAACCTGTAGATATGGAGCCCAGATCATAGGTAAATTTTTAAATAGGTCACCAGGGAGTTTGTCCAACCCGGGGGCTTTTTCAGTGGCAAGTCTGGCAATAGCTGCGCTTACTTCTGCCAGACTAATTTTGTCCGTGTCCAGAAGTGGCGTAGGGGTCGAGCCTGTCATTGGATCAGCTTGAGCCTGATTAGGGTCCATGTCAGCTTCAGTGTATAGAGATCTGAAATGATCCTCCCACACACCGGGTGTGATATTGGCCTCTACTGCCGGGGTAGAGTCAGCCGAGCCATTTTTGACAATCTGCCAACATTTCCTGGCGTCTTGGAGTTTGAGCGCATCAGTCATGTCTGCCCAGTTACCATAGTCCCATTCAGTCTTTGCATTAGCAATGAGGCATTTATACTCCCTTCTCTTAGTTCTTACCAAGGAAATATTAGCAATGAGGCATTTATACTCCCTTCTCTTAGTTCTTACCAAGGAGAAGATCTGTGCCAGTTCATTCACAAGTGAGGAGCCTGAGGTCCTTGTGAACGAGGTGCTGGCACAGCACCCAAGGCTGTTTGGGGGTCCCAATGTAGTGGTAAGTCACCATGAAGGTAGCTGTAGGGCAGGGGGGTGTCAGACGTGTAGTTGTGCTGCTGCAGTATATGACTGAGGGTGTGGGGTTGTGTCAAACACTGACTGACAAGCTGTCTCCAGGACGAGGGAGTGTGTGTGTCCCAATGTCACTCTTTTCCATGCCTGTACTTGTATGTGTGAGTGGGGTGTGTTACATTGTCAGCCATACAGAGCCAACGGATGTTAGCCATGCAGGTGCCAGGGCAGTAATCGCTTGTGTGAATATTTCAGTGTGCCCCTGTTGTCTGACTCAGTGTAACCCCGAGAGTAGGTCCAGTGTAGGTCCAGTGCCTGCCCACCCAAACGAAAAAACATCACCAGACTTACATGCTCCTTGCTCCAGTTCGTTCACACTGAATAGTAGATATGCCCCATCTGTGCCCTGTATAATTGCACACTTACACACTTCTGTCGATGCATATTGTTTTGAGGCATCCTGCATTTGTGAGATTATCATAGACCCTCTACGCCACAATAAGTGCATGCAATCACATCTGTTTGGGCCATGCAGAGTGCCCTTGTGAGGGGTCCCCCAGTTTTGGAGGGAGGGAGGGAGGGAGGTTACAATTGGTCCTGAGTCTGTGTCTTGCTACTGTACTGATAGATGTTGGTACCTGACACTGTGTCACTGGTCATGTACCCTTATTTTCTCTCATACCTGTAGCTCAAGGTACACCAGCGTAAGGCCCTGTTGAGGGCCATTGTAGCAAAGGTGCGAGCCCTGGGGGTACCCAACAGACGACGCACCTACTGTCACTAAAGGTGGGACGACATCAGCCGGCTTGCAAAGCAAGTGGCAGAGATGACCTTGGGGATGCTACCATGCACAGGGCGTTTGGCACCACGCAGCATGACTTCACTGATGGGCCGCATCTTATAAGTGACTCATCCAGACCTGGATGCACATCTCAAGGAGCATCGGCAGCAAGGCAGGGGTGGTGAGTATCTGGGGAGGGTGACTTTTGTGGGAGTGGATGCATGTGTACAATGCCTGTGGCACCGGTGACCCATGTGATGTGCGTGTGTTGCTGTGCTTTGCTGTTTAATGTGAGTGGCTGCTGTGATGTGTGCTTATATCAAAAAATACAGTTGATGGACAAAATGCAGAACAATGTCTTACATTCACCCCAGTACAAAGATCTGGGCCTAAATCCATCGTTTTTTTGCTCTCCACACCACCCTAGGTCAGACAATGGCTATATGCAAATCAGCCTTGACCCTGTGCCTCATGGGAACAGTCCAGCCCAAACTACCAAGCCATGTCTTTCCTAGACCGGAATCAAGCATCCAAGGACCGATTTCTGGCTATCAGCCTTCTTCAGCCTGGATAGCTTGACTCCAGTGATGTGGAGAGCCTGGAACTCACGTCTGAGCATACCCAGCCCACCCAGGGTGAAAATTGCAAAAAACACAGTTGATGGACTGAATAAAGAACAATGTCTTACATTCACCCCAGTACAAAGATCTGGGCCTAAATCCATCATTTTTTTGCACTCCACACCACCCTAGGTCAGACAATGGCTATATGCAAATCAGCCTTGACCCTGTGCCTCATGGGAACAGTCCAGCCCGAACTACCAAGCCATGTCTTTCCTAGACCGGAATCAAGCATCCAAGGACGGAAAGCCAGAAACCGGTCCTCAGAAGCTTGTTTCCGGTCCAGGGAAGACATGGCTTGGCAGTTCGGGCTGGACCGTTCCTATGAGGCACAGGTTCAGACTGATTTGCATATAGCCATGTCTGAACTGGGGTGGCAGAGTGGGCTAAAGAACGGTGATGGATTAAACCCAGATATTTTGACTGGGTGTGAGTGTTTGATTGATTCAGATGCTCCGTCCTTCACCACCCCCTTGTGTGCTTATATCAGGCATTGGCCCACCCTGGCCTTACTAAGCTGATACTCCTTGCTGTACTTTTGCATTGCCAGATGGGTTAGGCTCCACATGGTCATTCACATTTGGGATAGTGTGAGGAATCTATTATGGGGTGAACATCAGTGTCCACTTTCTGAGTGTGACTTCATGTATGCCTACTTTGCATGCATCATGATCGTTGAGACCCACACATCTGACAACAATATGTCCTAGATTAACTCATGGTGCTTCCTATGGCCTACTTGGCATTGTGGACTGTAATGTCATATTAGATGTGTGTGTTGTCCCCTCCTGTTCCCTGAAGGTCTGTCAGTGGTAATAAGTGTTGTACCCACATCATGTCCCTAGGTGAGGGCAGGGCAAGTTATGTGTGTGGGGCACTCCATCTACGGGCAGGATGTAGTGCTGTGTGGCATCAACATGGCTCACTCATGGCAGATATTCTGCATTACAGGCACTTTTGTGGTCTATGTTGTGTGTTGCTGCACAGTGATTGCAGGGTGTGGTGGTTACCATGTAGATTTGGGCCTCTCCTGTACTGCATTGATTTGAATCCGTGTGACCAGATGATGTCACTTACACAACCCTGTATCTTTCTCCCATGTAGATTCGCTAAAGACCACGCAGGTACATGAGCCAGAAACCAGTGGTGGCGATAGCACAACAGCTGCAGCGGAAGCCAGTGACACAGAGCCCACCAACGCATCAGAGGGGACAGAAGTATGCAGGAGGAATCTGTGGCTGAGACACAGAATACCACATCATCTGATGCCAGCGGGGATGCATCCATATTGGCAGGCACAGGGGATGGGGAGTCTGCATCATCATCTACCACCCAGCGGCCAGTGCCCAGCCTCCCATCCACTTCCTCTGGTGCTGCCCGTATCCATGTCACTAAGAGGGGACGAGTCACATTCACAACTGGCACCACTGCCCCTGCAACTGTCCCCCCTGCTACCCTCAGTGCAGAGTGTGTAGAGCTCCTGAGCCTGCTGTGAGTGGACCAGACCGCCCTGCTCAATGCCTTCAGTGACCATGACAAGAAATTAGGACATGTGGTTGCATACATGGAGGGCATACACTCTGACGTGGGTGGGCTACACCGTACAGTCCAGGCGTTTCATCCACAGTGATGTCATCCCTTCAACAGGCACATGCTCCCATTGCAGCTCAGGTGCCTTTGTCCACCCCCCAGTCAGTGGCCACATCAGATGACAGTGACCACGGTTCGCCTGAGTCACCGAATAGATACAGTACAAGGAGCACACAACAGACACAACCAGAGCCAGTCAGGGAAGAGCAAGGCCTGAAGAGCAATGAGGCAGACATCTGGCTCACATGCCACAGAGGCATCAACAGCAAAATACTCTCCTGTCACTAAAACTTTACACAGACCTACCCATGCAGTGTCTGTGCCCACTGAGGAGGTGTTGCATATCAGGGGTACACCTAGGAAGAGCACAGGGACACATCCACCCACCACATCTACCCCAATTCCAAGACCATTGAAGCAGGTGGAGGAGGGCACTGTAGAGACCACCCCTGGCAAGAAGGCAAAGGAGGCCACTGTAGAGGGTACACCTGGCAAAGAGTGGAAGGTGGTCCAGAGGCGTAGCCAGACCAAGTGTTCCGCCTGATGTGGGACAGTTGGTGTGTGTGCCTGTTGTGTCATCACCACTTCCCATCAACCCCAAGACAGGGAAGCCATTTCATATTCCCAAAAAGTGGAAGGGCACCCCTCAAACCTCTCCCACCCACACTATGTCAGAGGTCTGCATGACTCTACCTCCACGTGCCACTATGCCACCTGATCCACACAGCCCTCCAGCTTGCCAACCCACTGTTAGCCCCACATCACCTGGGGCTCTGTCACCACAGTCAAGTAGGCCTGCTGTCCCCAACACACAGCCAGGTCCAAGTCCGGATGGCAGCCAGGAAGGAGTTGACATCCCCCTCATACGCCTGTGCCTCATACAGGTGTGCTAGTCCTGACCATTGTTTACAACCTGGGTGTATTGCTGGCCCTGTTGCTCTGCTGTGCTGTACTCTCCCCTGTGCAGCCTCTCATGTACTTGCTGTCTCAACTGTGCTATGGACACCGGCCCTGTTGCTCTGCTGTGTTGGGCTCTCACCTGTCCTATGGACACTGGCCCTGTTGCTCAGCTGTGCTGTACTCTCCCCTATGCAGCCTCTCATGTACTTGCGGTCTTACCTGCCATGGACACTGGCACTGTTGCTCTGCTGTGCTGTACTCTCCCCTGTGCAGCCTCTCATGTACTTGCTGTCTCACCTGTGCCACGGACACTGGCCCTGTTTCTCTGCTGTGTTAGGCTCTCACCTGTGCTATGGACACTGGCCTTCCTGTTTGTATTTAAACTGTGCATAGTATCTTGCATATGATCATCATTTTGTGAGAAGTGTGGCTCAATGATTAGAGCAGCAGACCCTGATGCAGAGGTCTAGCCCGGGACCAGGGTTCAATTCCCCACCTCGGCGGGTCTTGGGCTCAAAATTCCACGGACCTGATAATTCTCGCCTCAGTGCCTATTCCAATCATGGAGTCCCACTCTGCAACTCTGGGCAATAGCTTGCTTAATCTCCACAACGGCCCCCACAACGCTAAGGATGCCTGGCCTCCACCTTGGGGGTGCCCAGGAGTGGACGCCTCACAGGGAAAGCCAGGATGGGTTCCACAGAGGTATTCGTACAAGCGCCTTGAGACCCTTGCGGGTGAGTAGTGTGCTATACAAGTATCAATTTAAATTTACATTTACATTTTGTGCCTTGCTGTTGTCTACTATTGTTCTACTGCTACATCTGTGCAATATCTGAATAAATACAGTTACTCCTGTTGTGTATTTTGTCAGTGTCCTTGTTGATTAAAGTTCTTTTTCTGTTTGCATTTGATTGGCTATGCCCCATGCTTTATGTATCACTCCAACATTGCAAAGCTCTTTACCCGCATCAGATTTTTAGACAGGGGTGACAGGGTCTTCAGTCCATTCTGACCCTGATAATAGTGTAATCTGTGATGGCTATTTTACCTGCCATGCATTGTTGGCTACACTGTTCACATGTCAGGTTGAGGGACACTGCCAGCACAGAGTGTGATGCAGTGCAAAGGTTTGGAAGCAGGCTGGGATATGGCATGATGTATGTGTGTGGAATTCTTTATGTGTGCCCAGCCGTGTATGTGTATGGTCATCTTGTGTTGGCCCTTAGTCCTGGTACCATGGTCTACATGAGATGCGTGGTTGTGGATGTAGCAGAGGTGGGGAGTGTGAAGGGTGTAAGTTTGTAGTGGATGTGTGAATGCCCCCTGGATTGTGAGAGACACACATGTGTCAAGAGTTGTATGCCTGTTGTTTGTTTTGTCTTGCCCTGTGCAGAAGATTGTATGCACTTGTGTGAGCTGTTTGTTGTGCACTGTGCTGTGTGTTGTGTGTGACTCCTCCTTGTTGTGTTGGTAATTTAGAAGTGTGCAAAGTGTGTGAGTTGCACATCAGTGTTGTGTTTGTTTGATCCTCAATGTGTCTTGGGTGTGTTTGTGTAGACTGTGTGGCCCTGCTGTTCCACACTGGCATTGTGTTTGTGTTTGTCATGCATTGCAGACACATGGTGGTTTTTCTCCTCCTGTATGGCATGGTGTGTGTGGTGTAAAGCCATCCCCTGGGGCTGCGAGGCCCCAGGGCGGTTATGCGCTTTACAAATGCAATTTTTCATTCCATTTAATTTCATGTGTGCCACTTGTGCCTGGCCATTGTGGGTCTACCCTCCCTCTATTTATGTGTGGTACACCCCTTTCATGTCTGCTACTGACATGCATGCTATTTCACTTTGATGTCAGCTGTCCCCTTGGTTTCCGTGTGTGCGCCTCCCCATCACTTCATTTGTGAGCTTGTGCTTTGTGGTGCAGTTCTTGGGCTAATAGTGTTGTTCCACTCTGGACATTGCCCCAAAGGTTTATGTGTGCTGTCCTTGTGCTAGTAATCCTTCTGTAGTGGTCATGTGCACTTCAGCTGTGTGTGCTGCCCTGTGCTCTGGTGGAGATGGCTTGGCTCTTGTATCCCAGAGTGGTGCATGTGTAGTTGTTGTGTTGGATGTCTGTGTGTTGGCTGTGGTATTGCTTAACTTCCTGGTTGTGCTGTTGTATTTGTGCTGTGCTGATATGTGGTGTGTGTGATGAGGATGTGTCAATCATGTCTGTGTGTGGCTGTTGTGCTTGTTATGCACACACTGCTTGTGGAGCATGCAGTGCTGTGTGTATGTGGCCTTGGCATTGCCTGATGTGCCTCCCCTGATGTCATGTGGTGTTTGTTGATTAGGGTTTCATGTGCATATGTGGTTGGTTTGATGTGACAGTGTGGATTTTTCCTGATGCACTTCTTGTGTGATTTGTGTTGTGGTGCGTGTGTTTTGTTCCTAAGTGATGATGTTGTGAACTCCTGTTGTGTCTGTGCTCCCATTGCCTTTCCCCAGTTTGGCTGACAGGGTATGTCTGTTTCTGTTGGAGTTCAGTATGTGTTCCTGTAGTGTGTGTGTGTTGTTCTTGTGCAGGTATCTGTTGAGGCATCCCTATGTGTGTGTTGTGTTTGTGGCTACACCCAGGGTGTGTGTTTGTTTGTGTGTATATGTGCTGGCAAGGATTGTGAGCATTCCATGTGTGTGGCACTGGTGTTGTGTGTTCCTTGTCAGCCACTCCTAAAGTGGCTGTCTCCCTGGTTGTGTGTTGTGTGGTGCAGGGTGTGTATTGTGCTTGATTGTTGCAGTGCTTGTTGCTTGTTGGTGTGCATGGGGGTGCACAGGATGGGCACCTGGCCTGTGACTTGATGGGGTGTGTTGCTGTGTGGTTGGGGGTGGTGTGTCCCTGTGGTGTTTGTGTCCTGCCCATGCCTTGGAGTGGCCCTGCCTTTTGCATAGTACGCATCTGTTGACCGCGGTGGTGACCAGACCGGGACGTTGCTGCTGATTGGCAGTTGATGTGTGTCCCTGATGCTGAGGGGTGCCTTGTTGTCTGGTGGGTCATGTGTGGGTGCCCTTGTGGATGTGTTGTGACCCACAGCAGGGTGTCTGTGTGGTGATTCGACCCTGGGTCGGCCTGTGTGTTGTGTGTTGCATTTGTGTAGTTGCGTACCTGCAGCGGCGTCCGCGGCGGCCAATCTGATGATAAAGTTGTAGGAGGTACATCACCGGATGCATATGGAGGGCTGGGTCCATGGCGTTCATGACCGGGTCTCGGCTATCTTGCTCCGCTGTCGAGTTTCCGCCTGCTCAGGTTGGGCGGTGTCTCCGCTGTGGTGCGTCTGCTTGTTTGGGCCATCCTAATTTGTTGAGTGGGCGGAAGTCATTCGGCACGGCGGTGAGTCTCTATTGACTCCCATCGCCGTGGTGGCAGGCACACTTTGATGGCGGTGCGCGGTGCTCCGCGGCAGACGGGAAATTACCTATGTTTTGCTATCCTAATGTGGCGGACGTGAGTACCGCTGCTCACGGCCGGAAAAAGTTGTTTTTCCGCCCGCCACCACCGCGGTGGTGCCACCCCCGACATCCTAATGGACCCCTTGGTGTCTAGCTCTAAGATGTATTGAGATTCTAGTTGACGCAGCAATTTTCTGCGATTCCCTCCTCTTTTGTTGGGAGGTACTGCGTCAATTACAAAGTATTGTAGACATTTTAGATTGTTCTTGTGCACGGCTTCAAAATGTCTGGTGACTGGATATGCTGGATCTGTGTTAACAATAGCACGGAGGTGCTGCAATGTACCCATGTGCACCGGTAACTTAGTACTACAAACATAGCACAAATCACAGCTACACTTCAGTACATAGACAGCATGGTCAGTCTCACATGTATACTGCTCTCTTAGTAAGTGTTCAGAGTCAGAGAAAGGTGTCCTATATGTAGAGGTATTGATAACGAATTTACATGCTCTACATGAGCTACACCTTGTGAAACCTCTTCTAGGAGTAAGCCACTTTGTGGGCTTTGTATTTTCTGCGCTATTGTTAACAAGATTATTTCACATGGAGTAGGCTTTTCGAAAAATGACTGTAGGATGGTGAGGAAGCATTTACTTGAGAGTCAGATCTGTCATGACTATTGGCCACTCGTTTTTGATTATTGCTGTAATGGCTTCGGCCCGTTTGCTAAATGTTGTGATCAATTTAAGCTCATTTCCTTCAGCATTAGTTTCCCTGTTCTTGTCTGTAGTGCTGACAGTGTCTCTCTTGGGATCTAGTAAGGCCGTCCTGTCCTTCAGATTGGCTTTTCTCCTAGCTATGTCCAACTTCTTGGAGGCATATCCTCTTCCTCTAGCCTTTTCTTTACCAATTCCTGATGGGTTACTTCAGTGCTGCATGCTCTATGAGTTTGCAGAAATTCTCCATATAGAATACTAGCTATTGTATGGTGGGGACTGAAACTCTTGGCATGTAGTACCGAGTTTCCTGATGTTGGATTTCTATAGTGGCTTGTTTCTATTCTGTCTTGTATGATTTGGACAGTAATGTCTAAGAAGCTGGAACTGGTTTGATCAATATGGGCAGCAAACTGTAAATTAGGACTGTTGATATTATTGTCATTAACAACATTCTGGGCCTGATCTTTGGTTCCCCTCCAAATGACAAAAATATCATCAATATATCTCCACCAATTTATAATGAGCTCCGACCATTCCTTGGTGTGCCGGACCATGAGGACCTGCTCCTCCCACCCGCCCACATGCAAGCATGCGTACCTTGGGGAGAAGCATGCCCCCATGGCCACTCCCCACAGTTGTTGGAATACAGTGTTGTTGAACATAAATATGTTGTTACACAAACACCACTTGGTGATACACAATAACATTTCATTATGACGATACATTTGAATCGGTCTTCTGCCCAAATAGTGACTCACTGCCTTAAGCCTATCTTCGTGGCCACTGCTTGTATACAAGGTGGTGATGTCCATAGTCAAATACAGGTATTCATCCGACCACTCAATGTTGCTAAGCTGGAATAGAAAATCTGTGGTATCCTTTATATAGGATCGCAGTTGTGTCACAAACTCCTGAAGGTAGAAATCAATGTACTTGGAGGTATTTTCAAGAGTACTTTTGATGGATGACACAATGGGCCTGCCAGGAACAGGTAGGGTCCCTTTATGCACTTTTAGTATAAAGTATATATTGGGTAGAACAGGGAAGTCATTGTTTAAAAAGGAAAATTCATCTTTCGAAATCAATCCTTCCCTTTTCCATTTGTTCAGCCTTCGACAACTGCTTTTACAATAGCACGCAGCGTCATTAAGATGGTTGTACGCCTCCTCAATATATTCCTTCTTGCCCCATATAACAACATTGCCTCCCTTATCGGATTGATTGACTACTATAGCATTGTTGTATTTTCTTTTCTTCATGAGCTTGAAGTATTGCTTGTTGGTATGATTGGGGACAGTTTGTTCTTTTTGTGTGTTCATATTCAGCTTTTTAAGTTGTTCCGTCACTCGCTCATGATAAATATCAATAGCATCTAGCGGCATGTTGGGGACAATAGTAGAGATCGGTTTGAATGGACTTCTGCCTGGTCTTGCTATGTCCACCCCTTCCTGATTCGCTTCTTCTTGTGTGCTTGTCTCTGCTGATGGCTGGTCATGAAGTTGATGTTATGTGTGCATTAGGGATATATCTTTGGCCTGTAAAGTAGCTGTTTGTGTCATATCCACATTTTCATCTGTTCTGTTTGTTGTTTCCAAGTTTTTCTTGATGGTAAAAGATTTTCTCAATTTAATTTTCCTAATAAATTTGTATACGTCGACACAGGTATTACAATAGCCAAAGTTGCTCTCAGGGCAAAACGAGAGTCCTAATTTAAGGAGTTGTTTTTTCACTTGATCAAGATCCACATTTGTGAGGTTGATGATAGTGTTATCATACATTACTGGGCTTTCTTCCAGCATTGATTCAGCTGCCTCCGCCCTCTTGTGCCTGAGGCATTTCCTCCTTTGGCGCCTTCGGACATTTCTCCTTTGCTTGTTGAGGCGTTTGTATTGCATGACCTCAATGATTGTTTTCTCTCCATTCTTATGTATTCCAATTCCTCTGCATACGTCAGCTGGCCCAAATCCCCTTGTTCTGAACCTGGGTTACTTGTTTCTGATTCAGTTTCACTTTGTGCCAGACTGGCATCTGATGCTGACAGACTGGAATCACTACCAGCGTGGTCAGAGGATTCAGTAGCTACAGGTGTTTTGTTCACCATAATGCCTTTCTGTCTGCGCAGGTTATCAAATTTGAAGTAGTGTGGCTCACTGGTTAGAGGCGGCAGACCCGAGAGCAGAGGACGGCCCGGGACCAGGGTTCAATTCCCGGCGCGGCAGGTTTCTGGACCAGGGTCAGCGGACTCGATAATTCTCTCGCCTCGGTGCCCACTCTGATCAGCGATCACACTCGGCAACTCTGGGCATTAGCTTGCCTCATCTTCACTAACGGCCCCACCAGACCGCCGGGGATGCCTGGTCTCACCCTGGAGATACCCATTAAGGGACCATCTCTCAGGGAAGCCAGGAAGGGTTTCGCAGTGGTCGAAGCGCCTTGGGACCCTCCGGGTAAGTAGTGCGCTATATAAATGCCTATACATACAATTTATGGGCAAATGTATATACCTGCCCTTGCTCGTAGTCGTTCTTATCCCTTGCAAACTTAAAGGCTTTTCTGGTTTTGATCACTTCCTCTTATTTTTTCAAGCGGTCATTTATATCTTTGATGCTTTTTTCTATGTACTCCTTTGGATTATGGTGTTCTGGTTTGCTCAATTCATTATGGATTCTTGCAATTTCCTCCATATTTTCATCCCAGTCAATTTTGGCATATTTGACTAGATGGCAAAATAAGCACCTTGATTCTTCAAGGTTACTCTCTGCCCATTCTTTTAGGAGCATAGTATTAGGAATGTCAAAACCTGGGGCCAGCATGATTCTAAGGCCTCTCGGTATTTTCCCTACTTCATGGTACTTCTCCAATGACTTTCCCACCATTTAGTGAGTTCGCTTCTACTGTTTCTCTTAAGTGCTTTAATGAGACTTTTAGTGTTGTCGTTAGTACAAAACATTTTTGGTTTTGTTATTTCTATTGTCATGTGGGACTTTTTCGAAAATTCAAGAATAGTTAATCCGCTGCTATTACCCGCAGTATGTCGTCAGACATTGCACCTTTTCAATTCAGTTATTTATATACAGCTTTAGCTGATAGTGAAATAGCGCTACTGAGTGCTCCGGCAAAAGTCTAGCACCTTCCCACCTACTGAGCGTAGAAAACGCTGGCTTACTCACCGATATATATATCCACAAACAAAAAAGCATTAAATAAAATCAAATCAAATCCACTTTTTTTCGATTATTTTAAAATCATAAAAGTATGCTATTCAATCACAGAATAATAATATCAGAATTAATACAAAAAGATAACAATTGATTTACACAAAAATGTACATTTCATATATACAGAACACACAGGGGTGTCGAGTTGATAATTCATAGTAGCTTACAGGTTGCACATGATAGTCAGCAAATCAATACAGAGTTAAAAACAACAAAATTCATTTTGTGTGCATTCTCAATTAGTTGGGAGTATCAATTACAGTTTGAGAAGATACATAATCCGAGGGTGTTTGCCCCAGTAATCTATACTTCTTGTTGCGGATGGATGCTACCAGGAAGTTTGCTACCCCAAACATGACAGCGGGGGATTCCATTAATTGAAGATAGAGTAATGCCGGTTTTACCTGCAAGAACCCCCTATCTTTTAGTAGTGGGATAATAAACTTTTTCCTGCCTCCCATATAAAATGGGCAGAAAAACACAAAATGCATTGTGTCCTGATATGAATGGTCATCACATTTGCAAGGAGCGGCATCCTCTGGTTTGCACCACCCGCTAAAAATTCCCAATAACAAGTGCGACTGATTAAAACGAAATTTGGTAATCAGCCATCGATGAAAGGATTTAGTAACAATTGTCAGGTACGGTTGTATAGATATAGACAGTATCAGCATATAATGGGCCCTCACAGTTGGTTTACTTGTTTCTGTGGCTTCACGATCCAGTTTCTGGACCTTAAAAAGTTTGTTTTTACCCAGCTGATTTCAGCTTTAGTTAGGCCTTCTGGATTGGTGTAAATCTCTGGACGTCCCAAACAATTAGAAGTAGATTTAATGAAGGACAGCCATTGTATTTCTGACACTTTGTCAAGTAACATACAGTCCCTGATGATTTTATGGTTTAGTGTGAGATTGGGGTTCAGCCAGGTTCTGATTCATAGTAGTATGGGGCCCATGTTTAATATGTCGGAGATATATCCCATCCCAAGCTCCATATGTACTGCATATGTAGCAGTTGATTGGGGGAGACCTAATAAGGCTCGCAGAAATGTATTTTCTTCTCTCTGAATGAGAGCTGTATCTTTATAGCTCTATATTACTGCCCCATATCTTGCAATGGCCATAGTTTTGGCTTTGTAGATGGACAATATTGCCTCTCCTGGTTTGCCACCCAGTCTCTTAGCAAATCCTAAAATAGCAACCAAGGATCTTCTTACGGCGGCTACTTTATTCAAAACTTGGGGGACCCATGAGCCTACATCGTCGAACACAACCCCAAGGTACGTGAAGACTTTTACTCTAGATATTACTGAGTCGTTAAAAAAGGCGGTTTTAAAGCACTTCCTCCTATTCCCTAGTGACATGACATGCGATTTCTCTACATTATTAACTAGGTCCAGTTTTTTCATAAACTCCCTAAAGGAGTTAAGGAGGCGTTGCAAGGCGATGGGAGTCCTTGCTAATAGCACAGTGTCATCCGCGTAAAGGAGTACAGGGAGGGGCGTTCCTCCTATACGCGGAATATCGACTGTTGCAGTTACCAGAACATCTTCCAGGGAGTTTATATATAATGTAAATAACATTGGGAACAAAATGCACCCTTGGCGCACCCCCCTTCCAGATCTAAACCCAGCCGTACACCTTCCCTCCTGTGTCATCCTAATAGAGACAGTCAGGTCTCTATGCAATTCAGCCAAAAAATTCACCAGGACCTGGTCAAGTCCTAGCTCCAGGAGCATCATCCACAGCTTTGACCTGTTGACCAGGTCAAAAGCTGTGGATAGCTCCATAAATGCCAGGAAGATTGATCCCTTAGCCGCAACCGTATATTTATTAATTATAAGATGTAAGTTTAGGCACTGGTCTTCGGTGCATCTCCCGGCTCTAAAGCCGTATTGTGCGTTACTTAAGATGGCATTTTCAGTGGCCCAGGCTGTTATCCTGGCTAAAATTACTGTCCCCAATATTTTAATTGAGGAGTCAATTAAAGAGATTGGCTTGTAGCATCTTGGGTCCCCCCTTTGACCCTTTTTAAATACGGGGATTATAGAGGAGCGGGACCAGGAGGCGGGGAAGGTGACATGGGTAGAGCAGGATGCTATGTTAAAAACATTTGTAGGAATTACTGACCAAAAGTCTAGGTTAGCTTTATACATGTCAGGTGGCACCCCATCTGGGCCGGGTGCTTTATGTCCAGCCGTATCTGCTATTGCTTTCTGCACTTCCTTTATAGTGAATCTCGGGGGAGACCTCAATGGCTATTATGTGGCACGTAGATAACAGGCTCTAGGTTACTCCCATATATGTTTTCGAAATGGTTTAGCCAATCCCTTTCTGAAATGTTAGCTTCTAACGGGTCATTCTCCTTATCGTTAAACAAAGGGGAGTTAACGATTGACCAGAATTTAGAGCTATTCCTCAAGATGGCTTTCTCATATAATGAGTCCCATGCCTCTTTTTTTTACTTCATTTTTACGTGTTTGCAGGATAATTTTATATTTTTTCCTTAGCAGAGAAACTTCGTACTTGTCTCTAGGATTCTTATTAAGTGCCTTCATGAGCTCACTATGAGCTTTTGTGCATTTGTGATCTAACCATCCCTGCGCTGGTTTTGCTTTCTGTTGTACCTTCACTGTAAGATCGCTTGAGACTTGGTGACAAATTGCTTAGAATGAGGCAATAACATCCCCGCCGTATCTAAGCGGATCACTGCAGATATTAAGTTCTTTCCCAACCTTATTTCTAATTGTGTTAAAAAAGTCCTCAGGGGTGATTTTGTTCCATTTTAATCTCCTCCCCTGGTCCTTTGTTACAACCTCAACTACAGCTACTGTGGTCACTGCAGTATTAAAGCAGAGTAAGTTATTATCAAGTTCCAACACCACTGGGTTGTGATCACTAAAAATTGATTGTATAGCATTATAATAAATAACTGAACTTAATAAGCCAGGAGATATAAACATATAGTCTATAATGGATTCACTGTCCCTAGCACTATACGTGGCAACCCGTTCCTTCTTGTCAGAGAACCCTGGCTCGAACAAATCAATGTCCGAGAGCAGATCTTCCAGGGCAGTCCCCTTTGTGCTGTGTTCAAAGTGCTGATAAGAGGAATAATCCGGGTAATTATAGTCTCTATACTGGCAGTTTAAATCACATAAATGAATATTAAAATCACCCATCAGAATAAATTGAAAGAAAGTGGTTTGGGCTTCCCTATATGTCGATAAAAAATGTGCTAATGATTGGAGGTGCTCATTTGGGCGCTCTCCCTGCATTGCATTATAAAAGTTAATATATAAGATTTTATTATTATTTGGCAGGGTTACTTCAAGTACTAAGTAATTTGGAGAGATAGTATTAAGCACCTTCACTGTACCCTTTATATTAACCGAGATCAGAAACATAAGCCCTCCTCTGTCTCTCCCTGACGTGGAGATACTGGCAGCTACAAAATACGAGGGAAACCCATCCACCCAGAAATTACACTCCCTATCCCATGTCTCTTGTATTGCCACAACATCATACTGCCACACAAATTCTAGCCATACTTTGTCATCCCTCTTAGATCGTAAACCTGCGATGTTCCAGCTCATCAGTTTTGCCGGTTTCCCCCTCCCCTCTTTGTTTAATGGGTTACATTGAGACTGATTCAATAATCTTACTTGAGTCAGTCAATTAATATCTCCCAGTTGTGATAGGGGTGAAAACCTATTTGTTAATGCAAGTCCGTCCCTAGGCTCTGTCATACTAGGGTTTTGAGGTTTTGGTAGTAGGCCTGTTTTTTGAGTAGCCCAACTAGTTAGGCAGACCGGATGTCTTACTGAGTGTCTTACTGGTACTAGAGGATAGCCCACCCCTGGATAACTCCTGGGTGGCTCTGGCAGAGGGTAAAAGAATCCAAGTGGTAGAGCTCTTATCTCTCCCTCCTTAGCATCCAATTCTGTGGCATTAAAAAACAGACGTGACGCCTCATAGGGTCTCTTAAAATTTACAATGAGGCAGTCTCCCTTTAGGTATTTTTTTGTGTTCCCCAACCATCCTACTCGTCTTCCCATATTTATACTGGCAGAAAGATTTTTACCACCCGTACAGTTTTCGTCACACCATGTCTTGATGTTAGTTAACAGTGAGTCCTGGGTCTCCATCTCTCCTGGTTTCAGTGGGGGTACATTTACTAATATAGCTACATAAGGTGTGGCCTCAGGGGGTAGATTAATGATGGATTTGAGGCCCAGACCCCTGCCCTTATGATGTACCCTCCCTGTTGATAAAGAGTCCTGGGGGGAGGGGGAGCTAGAGTGAGCTGTACCCAGCACCTGGCCCGTAGGGCCCTTTTCTTGGCCAGTAGATACTATACCACTATGAAGCATCGGTGAGGGAAGAGAGGTCAGAGGAATTGATGGTGTACATTCTCCAGACGTCTCCGGGGGCTGTACTTGCTGGAATCGGGGATTGATAGTAGAGTGGTCATTTGCCATAGGGGGATAACGTTCTTTTAAGGCTATAAATGCATCTATACGCTCACATTTTTTCAAAATTTCTGCTACATATTCCTTTAAGGTCTCAATAATGTCATTTGATATCTGGATCAGTGTTGTTTTCAGTTTTTCTGTGAGAATACTCTCAACCATGTCTCTCATAGAGGATTCATAGTGTCTAGATGCAGAATGTCCTTTTTTTTCTGTTGATAGGAGATAGGCGTTTTGTACCTTTTAGACTGCCTCTTGCCACGTTTCTTGACTATATTTGTGGCACCCCCTGGGGGACCTTGCTCTGTTGGGATGTTGGCGGGGATATCATCCTCAGGGCATAGAGTGTTGGGGAGGGCCGGGTGTAAAATGTCCTTTCAAGGGTTAATAGGAATCCTGGGCTCCAATGGAATAGTCTGTCTACAGTTCAAGGGAGACTCTGGTGTCTCACTTGTAGAGTTTTCCAGTCCCAACTCCCGTTCGGTATTAGCAATTTCTTTATTTAGTTTACCCACAGCGGAAGTAAGGTAGGACAAGATATTGGCTGAAGTGGTGGATTTTCGAGGGACTTTAGCTTTGACAGATCCTCCATTAATTGAAGTTTGTAATTTATGCTTACCCATATTGGACGATACTCCTTAGAGGGGTGGCCCGTCCCGACCCTTGTCGTCCCA
Source organism: Lissotriton vulgaris (assembly GCF_964263255.1). Lineage (NCBI taxonomy): Eukaryota > Metazoa > Chordata > Amphibia > Caudata > Salamandridae > Lissotriton > Lissotriton vulgaris. The sequence goes on along the minus strand of NC_141693.1, from coordinate 1,406,783,957 downwards.
GACGGCCCCAGACGGCCCGCCCTTTGCCCGGGCTTCGCCCAGCGCTGTCCGCGCACGTCCGCGACAAGGAGGAAGCTGTATGTATTTAAGCGCCTCCAGGCGTGCTGCAGAGGAAGTGGGCGGTGCGGCCCTCCCAAGGCAGGCTGGGAGTTGTAGTTTTACCCCACTCCGTGGCTGAGCAATGTCACCAGCTCAGCGGCGGGGGCAACCACAGCGTCAGGACCCCAGAGGTGTTGTACTGCCTGGTGGTAGATTGCGGTCAGCCGGTAAGCGTTGCTGTCGGTAAGAGTTGCCTTTCAAGCACTTCGCAAGTGCGTGTTAGCCCCACATAATTACATAATGAGCAACACACTTGCCTGGACAAATCGCTGCACCGTATGCCAATGATTAAGGTGAAACTGAAACGCGTCTAGCAGAGGCTGACAATGGACTTTAAAGCACGTTCCTTGTTTGAATGCACTACTCTACCCCATTAGAGAAAGTGCATTACAACCTACCTGGCGGCTATTCCTCAAGGCTAACCTTTTGTTTGTGGAAATATATATATTTGTTACTTTTATGGACACAAATGGTTTTCGATTAATTTATTTTTGGGCTACTTAGAAATTCATTATGTTTTAATTTCTAAGACTGTTATAATTTTGAAAGTTAGTCATATTGCATGGAAGTAAAAAACGAAAGTATTTTTACCATGTTCATGAAATTGACGTATTTTGAACCCAGCACCTTTAAATATGTGAGTTGCACTTTATCTAATCACCGTTGACAAAGCAGTGAGGTTAACTGCGAAACGCGTCGGGTTTACCCGAATGCCTAAATAAATACCGTTTAAAAATTGTGGCCGCGGCACCAGTGAATCTTTTCTTAAACAACTGGTTTGTGTTGGAAGATTTTGGGAGTGGCATCCCTGCCGTGATGCCCGCCGTGAATGTGGCTTGGCTTAGCCAAAAACTACGGCGTGATATATATATATATGTATATATATATATATATATATATATATATATATATATATATATATATATATATATATATATATATATATATATATATATATATATATATATATATATATATATATATGTCCGAAAGGGCTCCCAGCCAACATCCACGCCGGAACCACACAAAGAGACTCGCACTCCAGGGTCTGTGTTTTTAAATATCTTTAATGGTATATATATATATATATATATATATATATATATATATATATATATATATATATATATATATATATATATTTATATATATATATATATATATTACAAACTCAGCCTCAACACAGGATACGCAGAGGAGACGACGCCAGATGTGGTGAAAGCTATATTTTTCTTTATTGTCGCTTTTCAATGCGTTTCGCCTGACCCAGCAGGCTTGGTCACGAATAAAGTTTCATAGATACAAACAACATTTAAAGTGCATTGGTGTCATGTGACTCATCACATGACCCGTAAAATCCATTGAACTGAACAAAAGACTTTTTTAGCGATGAATATCTTGTTGAATTCCATCTTACACACATAATTCATTCATATTGAAAGAGATAAATCGAATGAATAATTACAAGATTATTTTTAGTTTTAGAAAGCAGTAAGATTCCAAGGACAATTATTTACGTGTCAAAAACAAATGGTCGCATTAGTTGTTGTCACCCAATATTCCATAAATAGAGCATTTATAACCCATTTATGTAAACAATTTAGCCCAAGTGGGCATAAGCACAATAAGCATCTCAGGACCTATTCAGGCCCTTCGTTAATATGCCAATCCCTTCTTAAAGTACGAAGGTATAATGGCACATCTCGTACCTCTTTTGTTTACTCATTCATATACAGGATTGATGCTTTGGTGGCTCAAAGATTCCCATTTTTAGGAACAAGTTCTGCTTTCACACTCCGTTCAATACTGAATTAAACTCACAGTAGTGTCTTAGAATAACCACAAAAAGCTTTTACAGCTTAACAGTGCTGCCCCAGTGGGCCAGACGTTCAGTTCATCATAAAGTGAAAAAATAATAAAAATTAAATTGTAACAAAACAAAAACTTTAAAAATAGGGAATGGATGTCGCTGTCTAGGAAACAAAGATACAAATAATATTCTTCAAAACAATGTTAATTCCTATTTATAAGTGCGTATACAGATCTTCTTCAATATTCAATCCATATGGGCTTTTAGAGTTTAGTTCTACAATGTACCATGATTCGAGCTTACGTAGCCTCTTAATCCTGTCACCCCCTCTCTCATTCACAGGTATCGAATCGATAACAAAGTAAGTCAGACTGCTCACATCTTTGTCGTAAAATCTTTCAAAATGCCGGGCGACCGGAAATGATCGATCTGCATTCTTGATCGCCCTTAGATGTTGTAGCACCCGTTGGTGGACGGGTTTGATCGTGCTCCCCACATATTGCAGGTTACATTCACATTTCAAAACATAGATAGCATATTCTGTTTTACAATCATATTGTCCTTTTATCTTTTTGATCCTATTGGAAAGGCCTGGTTTGTATGTACTAACATTTTTCCCATGTTCACATGCCTTGCATTTACTGCATTTCAAAAATCCATCTTTTCTTGCCATCCAATTACTCTTTTTACTCTTTTTCTTAATTTTAGTCACCGTGGTTTTTACTAACATTTGTTTGAATGATTTCGCTTTGCGAAATGTAATAACGACGGACCTAAAATTGGATCATTTTTGATAACATGCCAATGTCATGCCAATATCTTTCTTATAGAGCCATGCAGCTTATTATAGTTGGTAATCAATCTGCATTCATTCTCAGCCATACTTTTCATCTTCTCTCTCTGTTTGAAGAGGACATCTTCTCTGGTTTTTTGCTTGACTTTTACAAATGAAGTATTCAAACAGTTGTCACTATACCCACGCTGTTTAAATCTCGATTTAAGAGTATTTAGTTCACAGTCTCTTTCTGTGGGGTCACTGCAGTTTCTCAATACTCTCAAACCCTCCCCATAGGGGATGCTGTTTACCAGGTTTGTGGGGTGGAAACTACTGGCATGTAGCACAGTGTTCCCAAATGTTTCTTTCCTATAGAGTTTGGTCTGCAACTTGTTGTCCTTTATATAGACTGTCAGATCAAGAAAATTAACAGACTCAGTGCTCACAGTACTCGTGAATTTTAAGTTCAAACTGTTCTTCTGTATTTTAGCTAAAAATACATGCAAGTCAGGAATTGTACCCCTCCAGACAACAAACAAATCGTCAATAAAACAACTCTAGTGGAGAATGTTGTTGTCCCATTCCTGATGACACTGCTTCCGAATCACCTGCTCCTCCCACCAGCCCATATGCAAATTAGCATAGCTGGGGGCAAAGCAGGTGCCCATCGCAGTGCCACACGTCTGATGGAATAGTTTGTCATTGAGGATGAAGTAATTATTTTTCAAACACGTTGAAACCATCAACAGAAGCATTTGAGTATGGGCCCAAAGTTTGATTGGTCTATTCCCCAGGAAGTGTCTTACAGCATTAAGACCATCACTGTGTTTAATGCTGGTATAAAGAGTGGTGACATCGATTGTCACCAAAACCATGTCATCTTCCCAAGGGATGTCATAAATGGATTTCAGAAATGCCCCAGTATCCAATATGTATGAAGGAAGCAGTGTAACTAGTGGTTTGAGGAAAGAGTCAATGAATTTTGAGATGTTTTCAAGTCCACTACCTATCGCAGAGATAATAGGTCTGCCTGGGGGATCACAGAGATCCTTGTGGACCTTGGGTAGCAAATAGAAAACGGGAGTTACCGGATTGACTATTTTAAGAAATTTATATTCATCATGCGTGATCAATTGTTGGCCAAACCAATTTTCAAGCTCAGAGTTGTATTGTGTGTGACTATTTGTCATGATTTCTGAATTGATCCTTATATAACATGACCTATTATTCAGCTGTTTATAGGCTTCAAAGAGATATTTTTGCCTATCCCAGAGAACCACGTTCCCACCCTTATCTGCATTGCTTACAATACACATATCATTCTGTTTGATTTTGTTAATAAGGGCAACCTGATCTTTTTCCTGCTGATTAAATCTTTTATTGCACACACTTGTACATTTCTCTAAGTTTTTCAAATCGTTGACAACTAGGTCATTGAACATATCAATAGTATCTCGAGCAGTGTAGGGAATATACCGAGACCTAGGTCTAAAGCCTGTAGGATCACTTGCATTGATGACAAGACCCTCGGTCCTTGCCACTTCATCTGCTTGGTTCATTAATTCTGGTGGATCACCACTTATAAGTCTCTCAATGTTATCACTATTTTCATTATTTTCATACAACACACCAGATGGCTGGATATCAAGCATGAGGTCCATGTCCTGTACATTCAATTCACCCAGTGAAGCCTCACTGGTTCCTTGATTAGAAGTCTCGTTCGCCGAACATTGGTTCACAGAGAAATGTTTTTTTAGTTTCAAAAGTCTAGTAAATTTGAAAAATGTCTATTCTAGTCTGGATGTAATTAAATTCCGCTGTCGGACAAAATGATAATCCTAAGTTTAGGATTTCTTCTTCTTCTGTCGACAATTCCATGTTGGTCAAATTAACCACCGATGTCATGGGTTGTGTCAAATCCGGGATGGGGTCAGATTGTACTTGTGCATTATTTATTGCCCGTTGTTTTGCGCCTTTGCGCCTTTTGCTCCTTTGCTTTTTCCTCTTGGCGGTTTGGCATAGTTTACCTTTGCTCTGGGGCGTAGATTGAATCGTCGGTCCTCCTGAAAAAAAACGAACTCATCAATGACTGTAGGGATTTGTTCTCCACTTTCTCCACTGGGCCCCTCCTCAGCTGAGGTTACCACATCAGAGCTTTGGACGCGACTTGCGCCTGACTGAGCCACTTGCATGGCACCACTCATCTTTATTCTTCTGACATTCTCAAATTTTTTAGCAAAAGTATAAATCTGTCCACGATCATAGTCCTTTTTATCCCTTATGAATTTCTGGGCTTTACGCTCTTTAATTGAAATTCCCAACTTCTTCACTCGTTCTGCCATATCCTTTTTGTACTGAAGAATTGGTTCTTGATGCCCGATCACTGTCAGCATACTTTATTAGTATTCTTAACATTCGACACGATGACTCTTGGTTATTTTCCACCCACTCCTGCAACATCAGTGGGTCGGGGTCCTCGTACGTCGGGGCTACAAGTATTCTAAGACCCCTGGGGATTCTTCCAACTTCCAGGTACCGCTGAAGGGACCTGGACTCCCACCATTTTGAGAGCTCCCCCCGGGATAGTTTCTCAAGGCGCTTCAATCGCACCATCACGTCCGGCATTTTCTCTTTACTTGCCTTTGAAACATTCTGTTTAGCCGCAGCACCTATTTTTGCCTTGTCAAAAAGCTGCAGTGCCTCCTGTTCACGCTCATCCATTTCCTCAAGCGACATAATTAGTGAGTCTTAATGCAAACGCTTCACCAACCGCTAGTGTGGGGCCGCACTCAATCTCGGACTCTCCACACGAGCTTTCCCTCTTCCTCAGTATCGCAGACACTCTATTCTGAAATCGAATTCGCCTACCTACCCGCCAAACAGTCGTCCGGTGAGAGATGACACACACCTGAATTTGGACACGGGTTCCGTGCGGCGAAGATTTCACAATATTCGGGAACTCCTTTCCGGTTACACCAGCTCGGTCTGCGTGAGGGGGACAGCAGCAAACAATCACCTCCAGTGCTCACAAAACTCTGCCGTCGCCTAATCAGAGGGCGCGTCGTCTTCCGGCCTCACGAGCAAAAGCACGGATTCGTATTAAAAACTCAGCCTCAACACAGGATAAGTAGAGGAGACGACGCCAGATGTGGTGAAAGCTATATTTTTCTTTATTGTCGCTTTTCAACGCGTTTCGCCTGACCCAGCAGGCTTGGTCACGAATAAAGTTTCATAGATACAAACAACATTTAAAGTGCATTGGTGTCATGTGACTCATCACATGACCCGTAAAATCCATAGAACTGAACAAAAGACTTTTTTAGCGATTAATATCTTGTTGAATTCCATCTTACACACATAATTCATTCACATTGAAAGAGATAAACCAAATGAATAATCACAAGATTATTTTCAGTTTTAGAAAGCAGTAAGATTCCAAGGACAATTATTTACGTGTCAAAAACAAATGGTCGCATTAGTTGCTGTCACCCAATATTCCAGAAATAGAGCATTTATAACCCATTTATGTAAACAATTTAGCCAAGTGGGAATAGGCACAATAAGCATCTCAGGACCTATTCAGGCCCTTCGGTAATATGCCAATCCCTTCTTAAAGTACGAAGGTATAATGGCACATCTTGTACCTCTTTTGTTTACTCATTCATATACAGGATTGATGCTTTGGTGACTAAAAGATTCCCATTTTTAGGGAACAAGTTCTGCTTTCACACTCCGTTCAATACTGAATTAAACTCACAGTAGTGTCTTAGAATAACAACAAAAAGCTTTTACAGCTTAACAGTGCTATATATATATATATATACACACACACACAGATAGACTCACACACACATGTATATAATCACTTAAAAAAATTAAAAAGGTTACAGGAACATTATAGTTAGGAAATAGAGTTTTAAAAACCTTCAAAATTCAATGAAAAAAAAATTATAGGGACGTTATAGGTAGGCTCAGATTTCACTTGTATGAAACCAGTGAAATTCAGCAGTTATAGTTACCTGAACTATAACCATAACTTACACCCCCACAATGCACTGCTTTTAGCCTCACATATTTCATCGCTCATGACATGGTCAGTGACATCACTGATGATACCACAAATGACACCACTGATAATATCACTTAGAGAGTAAGTGTTTTTAAGAGTCTATGGGTGTTAAAGATATATAATAACCCACTGCAAAAGTTACATTATTATACTAGATGTACCGCCACTGAGTAATACTATATATTTATATCAAGTGAAAGGCTGTGTGACTGTATGTAGCCTTGTGTATATGGGATTGTAAGAGGCTGCATGGCTGTAAAAGTGGTGTGTGAGTAGCTGTGTGGGTGAGTGAGATGGTATCTGAGTGGCTGTATTGGTGAGTGGGTAAATGTGTCAGTGGTTGTATGGGCAACTGAGTGGCTGTGTGAGTGGCTCTATGGGTGGGTTAATGGGCGTATAGTGACTGTATTGGCAAGGGAGTGGGTGTTTGAAAGGCTTTATATGTGAGTGACTGGGTGAGTAAGTAGCTGTATGGGTGAGTGAGTGGCTCTTTGAGTGGGTGTTTGCTTAAGTGAGTTGGAGTGTGAGTGGCTGTATTGGAGAGTGAGTGTTTGTGTGAATGGATGTATGGGTGAGTGTGTGAATGCATGGATGCGTGTATGGATGTGTGAATGGGGAAGCAAGGGGTTGTGTGGGTGAGTACTTGTATGGGTAAGTGAGGGGCTGTGTTGAGAGGCTGTAAGGTTTAGTAAGTGGGTGGGCCAGTGACTGTGTAAGTGAATAAGTGGGTATGTTAGTAGCTGTATGGGTAAGTGTGCGGCTATGTGAGGTACTGTTCGGGTGAGTAACTGGTTGTATGAGTAGTTTTCTGAGAGAGTGAATGGTTGTGTAAATATCTGTACAAGTGAGTGAGTGGATGTGTGAGAGACTCTTTGGAGGAGTGAGTGGGTATGTGAGTACTGATATGGGTCTGTGAATGGGCATGTGAGTGGTTGTGTGGGAGTGAAAGTGGATGTTAGAGAGGATGTATGGTGGTGTGAGAGGTTCTGTGAATGATGTTATCAGTGATGTCAGTTGTGATATCATCAGTAATGTCATCAGTGATATCATTGACCATGTCATGAGTGATGTAAAATGTGAGGTCATAAGCATTGCTGGTCGTAAGTTATAGTTATAGCTCAAGCAACTATAACTGCTGAATTTCACTGGTTTCATACAGGTGACATCTGAGCCTAACTATACCGTCACTGTAACCTTTGTTATTTTCTGTGAATTTCTACGGTTTAATACAGGTGTCATCTGAGCCTAACTATAACGTCCCTGTAACCTTTGTTATTTTCTTTGAATTTCTACATCTTGTTTAATTCTAATGACCCTGTAACCTTTAGTCTTTAAGTGAATTTCCTTGGTTTTTTTAACTAGTAGTTGCGTTTGGAAAGTGGTGGAGAAACTGTCTGGGTCTTGAAACCAGCTGTATTGAATTCAGGTGTGCCGAACTTACTGGAGGTAACAATAGGGCTTCCGGGTCTCCAAGACCCCTCAGCATCCAAAAGGACTTCATCCCCCAACCAGCAGTATGCCAGGAGGCATGTTTGCAGACGGGCTTCCGGGTCTCCAAGACCCCTCAGCATCCAAAAGGACTTCATCCCCCAACCAGCAGTATGCCAGGAGGCATGTTTGCAGACGGGTGGAGAAAGTTGTCAGGTCCTCTGAAGCCATCTCCGGAATCGCACTCTGTGAGACTTACTGGAGGTAACATGAGGGCTTGTTGGCCCCCACAGACCTTCAGCATCCAATGGGACTTCATCCCCGACCAGGAGTGCACCAGGAAGGACATTCGCAGAGTGGTAGAGGAAGGAGACGTGACTCCTAACACCTCTCAGCAATTCCACTGCTTGAGACATACTCTAAGGACGCTCTACAGGAATGAATTACCCAACCAACAGTGTGCCAGGAGGTGCGTTTACAGAGAGGTAGAGAAAGGGTGAGTGGACTCCAGCAATCTGCCAGTCTGCATTCATTTAACATTTAATTTATTAGGGATGGGATGTCACTAGGCCCCCCTTCCCGGGGCCAATTTTTGCCCTGGGGACCCCATCACCTGGACCATTTTTTTTTAAGATTGAAGGGAGTGGTCCCGGACTTTTTATTTAATATATAAATATTGAAAGAATAGAGGGATGGGCCCATGTGGCTCCCTCCCTGGCTAATTTTAGCCAAAAGGCCTTCACCCCCCCTTCCCGGGGCCAATTTTTGCCCTGGGGACCCCATCACCTGGACCATTTTTTTTTAAGATTGAAGGGAGTGGTCCCGGACTTTTTATTTAATATATAAATATTGAAAGAATAGAGGGATGGGCCCATGTGGCTCCCTCCCTGGCTAATTTTAGCCAAAAGGCCTTCACCCCCGGAGCCTGGCCTATCTTCTGGGTGACCTTGACCCACCCAGGGCATGCAATTACTTATGTTGGGAACTGCAGGGTTGGGCCTCAAGGTCCCAGCTGCAGAGCTTAGCTTGTGAAAAAATAAGTGCCAGGGCTTCATCTTGAGACCACTGCAGCCTGCACCACACATTGCCCCTGCTAGTGATGCCAGTAACAGTACCAACACAACTATAAGTGTGACAATACAGACTATCCCATACCACCAAACCTATAAAAATGGCTTGGGCAGCATTGATAGTCATTTTCAATATATATTAAATTAATAAAAAACTATTGTCGTGTTCATCTCCAAATTAGACAGACGGCACCAGTGATCATAATTAAGTGGTGGTGCCGAGCACCAGAAACCACCAGCTCAAATTAGGCACTACCCAGCTGTCCTTGATGGCTTCCGGCCTCCTGCGGGAGCTGGCATTGCTTTGACAGAGAGAGAGCTGCTGAACATGCATCTCCCTCTCTGTCAAAGCAATTGTGCTATACTTCCCTCAAGGGAGAGCATGATTTCTGCTCTCACTTGCTACAAGCGGAGCAGAGTTTCCTATGGGTTGAATGAAGTGGTAAAGCACCCCCATGCTTTAGAAAACAGCAATGCCTTAAAGTGGGCACCCCAGAACATGGCAGGAACTGGCTATGACAGTCCCCAGGGCCATTATTGGCTCTAGGAAGGGAGCCGCACATCCCTCCTCCCTTCTTCAATTTCGCCCCGGGGAGATGGTGGTCTCTGGGGCTACAGGGACAGTCCATGTGCTCCCCTGCATTAATTAAAATTAAATAAAAGCTCAGGGGAGGATGTGGTCACCGGGGCTGCAGGGGGTCCACAAGGACCCTTGCCTTGTATAAAGAGAAAGCCCAAGATGCCCCCTCAATTATAACTAAATAAGCTTCAGGAGGTGGAGGTCTCAGGGGAAGCTAGGGATACTATACAGGGTAATATTCACTACCTAGTGGAGGGTCCCATGTGCCCCCCTCCATGATTGGCCAATAATTAATGAAGTGCAGAAGACCTTGCTTCTTTTTTTCCAGCAGTATCCGTGGATCCTGCAGAATTTGTTTATTTAAATGTCTTTTTGGGCTACGCAACGTCCTTGTGGGACCCCCCCCGCTTGAGGCCTTGAGGGTCAGGGTGTTTCTACCGTACCCCCTTTCCTTTTTCTCATTTTGTTTTCTTCTGTGACTCAGTTTAAGCAGAGTCACAAGATGGCTGTCAACACTTCCTGGTTTGAAGCCAAGCAGGTCTCAGCACAAGATCGGGTGGACCCCATGGATCCTCTTTGTCCCTATATATGCAACTAGAGATGTCTTTAAATTTCTCTGCACCAGAACGGATTTACATCAAATCCCGAAAAGGTCACTTTTTAGACCAATATCTACAATCCTGTTAAATTTGGGGTCATTCATATTAGCGGCTGTAACCGTATCTAAAGTTTCAATGAAAATTAACATGGGGAAATGAATTTTGGGCCCCTCCTTTTTCTCGGCCCTCCTTGATGGATTACCCCGAGACTTTCAAGACAGCAGCTGAATAGATTGTCAAACTAGTTTTAAAAATTTTGCGAGGATTTGTCAAACTGAGCTAAAGTTATTGTCAAATAAAAAAACACTCTTCCTATAGAAACTAGGTCCTAACTATAACATCCTACTGGTGACTGCCAGTAGGTGATATACATATATATAAACACAAACACACACACACAGACGCACACACAGACGCACACACACATGTATATATGTTACCTACTGGCCATATCCAGTAGGTAGTTATAGTTAGGACAAAAGTTACCATCAGAAAAGTTTTTTTGTTTTGCCAATAACTTTGGCGCCCCTTGACAAATCTCCACAAAATCTTCCCCAAACTACCCCTTTCTGGTTCAGCTGTCCTGAAAGTTTTGGGGTGATCCGTCAACTGGGGGCCGAGAAAAAAGAAGGGTCCCAAAACACATTTTCCTCATGTTAAGTCTATAGTAATTTTTCATATTTTTAACACATCTATAGCCCTAACTCCTGAACGGAATTGGACCAAATTAGACCAAATTTGGCAGAAAGCTTGATGTTGGTAGTTTTTGAAATATCTATATTTTATAAATATAGGTATGTGTCACGTGTCCCTCATAGGCCTATCAGGATCGGTTCACTGCTCAAAAGGGTTCACCTATTGAGACCCTCAACTCCGAACTGCTATTAAAGGACGGAAAATTAAGGTGGTCAATTGAGGAAAGGAAAGGAAGGGAACAACATGGAGGGAGATCTGTGGAAAGAAGAATACCTTGTTGTAACACTGCTTATAACACACACAACAAAACAGTTTGTACCTTCACTCAGTGTACATATCTCCCTATATAACTGTAAAGGAAAATAACACGCTCTCTTAGTAGCTTCAAGAAGGATGATTCAAAGACATCACAATTCTTCCTAGTGACTAAGCCTCTTTCTGACAGTACTGTGAACATAAACCAAGGATTAGGACAAATACCACAAACAACTGATGATACGAGTACTACAGTTATTAGACAGTGATAAGATAACCCACCACTGTTGGTGTGAAGCCCCACGTCACAAGAGAGGATGGATGTTGCTTTGCCTCTCACTGACCCCCTGCTACAATAGGACGAACAAAATCACACAACATGTAACACAGAAATATTAAATATTCACAACAAGTCTGAGGACACTTCTGTGTGCATTATTAAAGTCATAACGTACAACACATTAGTCCTTGCAGTACCACAATGGCAATGTACTAGAGATATAAGTTTATCTAGCAAGCCGCAATTATACCACCTGGTATATTTCAAGTTTCTCCTTGTATCGCTTTGGTATTATTTGCAGATACCATGTGAAATACCCCTTTGTGGCATATCCTCAAATTGAGAGTTTGTGGCTACATGGAGACAGATTAGTTATGCTGAAACAAACAAAAGCGATTTGCCCCATTTATCGTATCACAAAAAGGAACAGGGGAGGTTATATCAGTGACACCCTTACCGCACCGTTCACCCAGCTTCTCTGACCCAAGCAACCTCTGGGAACAGGAATAATCTGCAGCTGTGTCTTCTCAAGTGCCGGCTTTCATAGCCCTCGACGTTAGGGATTGCTTTCACTTCCGGGGCACGCATGTGCGACGCGCCGCATAGGATTCTGGGAGCTGTCGTTTCTGCTGGTTATTTCCGGGTTTTTGTCATCTCATCCTTCCGGCCACCAGGCACACAACACCTAATAAACTGCGGTGTATCTTCTCCAATTCCCCGCCTGTATCTCCCACAATTTTGTCGAGGTGTCAGCGTCTGATAGCGGTATGTGTGTAACATTATGTATGGACATGATTTCTTGCAGTAGACTCGCAAATACTACTACAATTTGATTGGCTGTCAACACTTCAACCACAAAGTGTTGGCAGCCCTATTGGGACTCGAGATAAAGCCAAGTCCCAGAAAAAAGTACAAATAAAAAAGAGGACAGTGTAGAAACTGACCCCCCCCAGATATGGTGGGGGGGGGTCCCTCAAAGACCCCCCAGGGGTAAGAAGAATTTATTTTAATTCTACCATCGACCCGTGGGTGGATCTGCAAATCTGCTTCAAACTTTTATTTTAAGATGAAGCATGGGCTCCTAAGCATCGTTTGCTGTAGGCCCCTGGGTGGGCCAGTCCCAGGGGCATTATTGAAATGAGGTAGAGGGCACACAAGGCCCAACTACTTGGGCTATTCGAAATCTGTGGGGACTGCTACCTCCCTGGAGCAGTGATCTAATTACATGTGGGCTGCCCCATGGACTGCCACCTCCCTGGGACACTCAAGTGCATATAAAATTATGCGGGGAGGCCCTATGGCATCCCCTGCTGCCCTAGGGACTTCAACCTCCCCGTTGCTAAATATATCAATATTTTTTCAGAGGACACTTTGAAATTGGATATAACAAAGCAGATTAAGTTATCATCATGTGTTCTAGAAAGAGCAGTATTATTATTTAACTTGCATCACATGTCCATGAATGTATGCTTTCCTTCTCTTTATTATAGTAGTACCCTTTTAAATTAATTTGTTGAAATGCTAGCTATTTGAACAAGGTTCCAAGGGATGTGATTCTGTTAATTGAGTTTTAAGTTGCTACATTGCTGGAAAGAGCTGTCCATGACTTAGAGGTCTTAGGTTAGAATCCTTGCAGGACCTATTTTACCTTTCAACTTTCCAAAGGCAAGAGAATGATTGCTTTTGATAATAATATGGCAACTCAATGAATGACAAGGGGGTGCACAGAACTATTTGGTCTGCGCATCTTGTGATTCTGATACATATACGTTTTTGGTGTGAAGCACTCTGGTCAGATAATATCTAGTGCAGTCAGACCTTTAGCAGGCATGTGATACCACTGTGCCGATCTTAATACACACCACACATACAAATTGCAGATATGGAGATCAATCTCCTTTAACTGATTTTTACTCGTATACCATACAATTGGGGTGGTGATCCCTTTAGGCAGGTTAGGGTCGAACTAGATATTCGGTATTTGTGCCTCCACAACCTCCAACACACCTCTGTACTTGTGGCAGTACATTTCCAAATATACCTAGGGTTCACAGAGTTGGTTTTCCCATTTGGTTTTGCACTTTTGGGTAATTGAACTAAAGGCGCCATGTTTATGATGGCGTCTTGTAGTCGTATACTTCGGCAGTTCATAAGAATTTGAACCACAGACGCCATGTTTATGACGTCATTCTGTAGTCATACATATCAGCAGATAATAAGAATCGAAGCAGGATGCTTGGCATGATACCACTCTGGATATTTGTCACGGACTCACCCCACGGAGTTTTAGATCTCACCATGCGGCGGGTGAGTTTTTATCATTCTTACGGCTTATTCTTAGCTCCAGAGGCTTTTGGTACACGGGTAAGGAAACTACCCACGCCATGTTTATGACGTCATTTTGTAGTCATTTACATTGGCGTTTTCTTTAGACATGATACAAGTTATTATTTTTGGATATTTTGATGGATAATAATCATGACAACAGGAAACCGTACCAGCTATTAGGTGCGTACTTATTTCTAATACGAGCAACAAGTTATTAGTCCATCTCACTCGGGTCTGATGTGCATTTATAGACCCTGCCTATCCGGTTCGGTGCCTCCCCATAGACTCAGTGAAGTCTCGAGGAACCGACGGATAGGTAAGCGGGATACACTACACGCTGTTTATTGAGTAGACTGTCATCAGGCTATTAGGCCTTTTTTTTCAAACCAATCACATTGGGTTTTGATGGCTCAAGACGGTGGCGCCTTTGTTTATACAAACAAGGTTGTATAGGCATGATTCGAGGGTAACTCTGTGATGAAGGATACTCCTCCTTATTATATTATTGGTTACCCAGCTGATTTTTGGTCATTTTAGATGTAAACGATGCTATCCGCGACGAAATTAGTAAAGCGCACCAATATTGGCAAACGTTTACTCTGAGGTGTAGCTCGCTCACCTTTGAGAGCTTGCTTTAAGAGAACTTGTTCGTAGCTTACGATATCTGAGGAGTCTGTCTTGTTTTTGGGTGCGCTGTGTGAGACCAGGAACCTTCCTGGATATTTTGCCTTCTGGACAGTTAGAGCAATACTGTGAGATGCAGCTTGATGGTATCATGTTGAAATGGATTAATATACAGTTCCATGGTTCTACCTTTTGCATTTCCTTTTTATCTTACTGTGCACAGAGCGGGTCTCAAAATCCTGAGCATGGTCCATGCGAGGCGGGGCCAGTCCCCGGTCAAGCTGGATGCCATTTGCATCCCTTGATGTGGAGGATTAGTTCCTAAGTATCCACGTCATTACACTAAATTATCACAGAAAGTACTTCATTTTTCTTTACTTTTCTCCATTATATGCAGTAGCAATTATATAGGAGCAGAGGCCCTGAAGAAAGCCTGGGGACTATTAGTCAGTTTGGCTGAAACATGTTGGCCCGTTTGTGGTAGTTATTTGTTTAAACTGCATTGTGTACTGTTCTGTTTTTAATTGAGGGGTTGTGTCCGCACTCCTAATACATTCCTCTATGTTGGGACACACCACCTTATTTTAATTCACTACTCACGTTTTTTTTGCACTGCTTTCTCTCTTCTTTTCTTAGTGGGCAGTCCTAGTATTGCTCTATATACTTTATTCCCAGTGGATTTGGTTGGGGTCAAGCCTTATACACACTGGTGGGGTGTTTATCCATGATCAAGGGTTTCACCTTCCCCTGGGTTGGCAGACCAAATGATAATACTGATCACCTCGAAAAGTTGATGGTTACCCAGATCTGTTTACAGGTGGATCCCCTCCAAATATCACATACATATTTTTGTCCAGTTGACTTCCTTTTCATGGTTTGTTGTTTGTGTAACTTAAGCAGCACTCTACTAGTAGGAGAGTGCATTTGAAATGCCCGCACTGAGGCATATAGACCCCCGGTTTGTTGTGTTGTTGTTTATAACACATGAAATTGTGACACACAGGTAATCTCAAACTTGGAAACTATGCATGTTGGTATTCCAAGTAATGAGGTAATTCTGCATGAAGTACTAATGCACCAGCTGCAGTAAGTAAGGCTGACAGCAGTGTTTTAAAATACAACATTTTTAATTAAATTTTATTAAATCATTGACACATTTTAGCAAAAGATGATTGCTTGGCTGAGTAATACTAGCTATCCATATTCTCTACAAATGGGTGACTGGGGCTACTTTTTGGGCACCCTAAGGTATCGTCCATGAACAGACAGCTGACAGTGCTGCAGGTATGTAATTCAGGGATACATGCAGGTCTTCCATTCTCAGCGATTTAACAAACTTATAGCACAGAACTTCAAAAATGTATTTAAAAGATAATACACTAAATAATTACTGTAGCAATCTCTGACAATGTATTTCAGATTGCCAATGACATATGCATATTTCACTCGCCCAGAGACTGTGTGAATCATTTAGCTGTCTTAATACAACATGCCAGTTCGATGTGACTCACCCTTTATTTGTGAGGGGTACAGTTTAATCACGCTGCAACCCTATTGTCTTCTCCCACACTCCTGTCTTTCCACCGCTTTGTCTACATACTTATTTTCCCTCTTGTCACCCATGAGAATTTTATCCTGTGCACCAAACAAGCTACAGATCAGAATGTTAAATCTAAAAAAGCATATTGTGAGGACCTTGTTGCATGACAGAAGTTCGCAGTTTTCGTCTTACCCCTTTTCAGCCTAAGCGTCTTTCTTCTGTTAAAATGCTAAAACTCCGATTTCTTCTACGCTTCATGTGTGTCTCAATGGAATATGCGTATAAGACACCATTGAACGTATTACTATTAGATAGCCTGAAGCTATGAGAAAGTCCTCTATTAGATGGAGACGCTCTGCAAAATTCTCCTTCAGGGTTCAAAACGTATTTAAAATTACAGTAACTAATTGTGGTATTCTTTACCACTCAATGGATGTACATTGAACAGTTACATTTTCACAGACACGCATAGATAGATAGATAGATAGATAGATAGATAGATAGATAGATAGATAGATAGATAGATAGATAGATAGATAGATAAATAAATGATAGATACATGATAGATTAATAGATAGATAAATGATGGATACATGATAGATAGATAGATAGATAGATAGATAGATAGATAGATAGATAGATAGATAGATAGATAGATAGATAGATAGATAGATAGATAGATAGATAGATAGATAGATAGATAGATAGATAGATAGATAGATTGATTGATTGATAGATAAATGTACGATGGATAAATGATATATAGATAGAAAGATAGAAAGATAGAAAGATAGATAGATAGATAGATAGATAGATAGATAGATAGATAGATAGATAGATAGATAGATAGATAGATTGATTGATTGATTGATAGATAGATAAATGTACGATGGATAAATGATATATAGATAGAAAGATAGAAAGATAGATAGATAGATAGATAGATAGATAGATAGATAGATAGATAGATAGATAGATAGATAGATAGATAGATAGATAGATAGATAGATAGATAGATAGATAGATAGATAGATAGATAGATAGATAGATAGATAGATAGATAGATAGATAGATTCAAAAGCAAATACACCTAATGGTTAGTTTAAAAAAATGCTGATTTTTTTAATGGGTTTCCTCATTGACAATCTATTAACAGTGAGATCAAGGATTGACTTGTATGTGGACTCTGGGTCCACTGACCCCAAAACTGACTGTGAAGAGGGCAAACACTTAAACAAGCATTCATAATAATTCATGGATATATATTTACTTTAAAACAATTAATAAACTATTCATTTTAATTTATTTTATCATTTTAAAATTATATCACAGATATGCAATGCCGAAGAGCATCCCACAGCAACCTTGATAATTCAGCATCAAGTAACTCCCATTAGAAAGTAGCTTGAATACTGTAGTGATCACTGCAGCTGGGGCACCCCTCATGTGACAGGACAGGTTTGCCATGAAACCATTACAAGCTCCATGTAGCATTATATCCTGACACATGAGTGATCCACTCAAAGTTTTCTCGCATTTAATTCCACTCT
Source organism: Lissotriton vulgaris (assembly GCF_964263255.1). NCBI lineage: Eukaryota > Metazoa > Chordata > Amphibia > Caudata > Salamandridae > Lissotriton > Lissotriton vulgaris. The sequence continues at coordinate 1,406,766,254 of NC_141693.1, read as the reverse complement.
GAAACACTTCTCTATCCCCACTCCTGCATCGAAATCTGTATGATAATTCCCATGATTCCTTGATGTATTCCCTTCCCATTTCTTCATATCTGCCTGCCTGCTTTTGTTCAAGGCAACACTGAAACTGAAAAGTAGTGACCGGTAGAGTTATGGGGCCATGGATTAACCATTCTGCGGACGGCGATCTGCTACTGTAAAGGCTAATCTATCCAGTTTTTCGATACGCAACATTGTATAGTTTGCTCCCCTTTGTACCATTTCTATCTGTTTTTATCTGATTATTCTAGGTTTATACAGTCTATTTCACGTAATCTCTCCGCAGCCTCTAGTTGGGATATTTTTCTGATTTCATTGTAGGCAGCATAATAGAAACGTTTTTGACGTGACTTCCTGGGACCTAATAAAAAATGCTGTGATCCACATCCTTTGTAAGTAATGATAAGTGTTGTTTCACCTATGTGAGTAGTGAGGTTTTTAACCAATCAAGGCACAACTTCACAACACTATAGGTTGTCACTACCCCTAGATGTGCTCTTTGTAGATAACGTGGGTCTGGCCTGTGAATACTAAACCCTTTGGTTCTATCCATCAATTTTTCCTGACATACCTTCATGTATATGTGCCAAATCAACCATTTCTGCCAATCTGGGTCTGATCTGCTGTATTATATGATGTCATCTACTGTAATCTCTTGTGATGATATGTTACCCTCAGTGTGTAATGGTGTGCGCATCCAAGGTATGTGAAGGTCTTTGTTCTTGGCTAGTCCAAGGCACTGTCTCGTTAAAAAACCTGATTTGAGGAGGGATTAGGCATGCTCTAAATAACGCTTCAGTTCCCTGTACCTGCCATTCTCTAGTACCCCAGACAGATTTTAAGTCTATGGTGTCTTTCCATAAGCCAAACCCTTGTTCAGACAACTGGGCAATAAAGGAAGCAGAGTAAATCTGTTTGGTGTTTGTTAACATATTTTTCTGTGCTGGTCTTGGTGCTACCTTATAATAATATGAGGCTGAGTCAGATATGTTAAACCCTGAAAAATATGGAAACTTTTGTGAAAATGTTTTTTATCTGCTTTTTAGTGGTGTAGGGCAATGTTCCCACTGGTGGTAAGTGAACACCTTTCTAGGATTAGCAGATTTATGCAGAAAGTGATGACCATAATGTTGATAACAATACATTGTTTCAAAATCTGATGTGCTTTCCAATGTTTTACTATTAGAAAATGCAGCAGATTTTTCCCAATCAGTCAACATGTTGTTCACAGGTTTATAATCCCATGCATCAGAAAATGTACTAGAGGTAATGATATCGCTCAATGATATTTTAAATAAATGAGGAATTTTTTAAATTTCAGTCGGACCGAACATATCGAAATCAACCTTGTCCCAAACTATACCATCAGGCATAGGAACTGCTGTAATGATCACTGATGACGAGTCTCTTTGCGCTTGATGAGATGATTGATGAGGTTTTTAAATTAAATTCACCTTTTGGGCTGCAGAGCTTTGTTGAAGGTATCTTCTATTAACAAGCATGCTAAAAACTACCACTAAGCTTAGCCAGACAAGAAAGAAAAGAATCCTGGCAACTACCCCAAGTTCTAGCCAAGGTGATACCAGGTAAGTCTTTTTAAAAAAGTTCAGAAAATATTTAACTTTCTGCTTGCATGATTGTTGGGCTGGCATCGCTTCAGGTTCACTTGGATCCAAAGAAAACACATCAAAGTCTATGAAGTAGCCAGATGCAGTTCAATACATTTTTGGTATTTCGAGGATTTGTAGAAACTGTAGCTTGCTCTTCTTGAGGCATGTTGATGTAGATATCTGTATTTGGTCGAATTGAAATTTGTCTTTCATTTTGATTTTGAATTATTATTTCTGGTTCAAGAAGAATGAGTTCCATAGGATAGTTACTTAGTCCTTCATTCCTTGCAGAGGACTTTTCCAACGTGATAAGTCTTTCTGTCTGAACTTCTTGAGTTGTAGCAAGAGAAGGACTTCTGCTACTTTGGAGTCCACGTGGCCTACTATTTGGTATCGGCCACATAGTGTGGTTTGATTAAGTCAATTGAGACAAATCTTTTCTCTATTTTTTCAGACAAGATGCAGTGGGAGTACAGTTCTTGTTCCTTGAATTGCGAGGACCGGAACAGGCTTTCTGCATGACGGCCCAAATTCTATCTTGTCCGCTATTTTCTCTCTGACCAGATCCCCGACTTTAGAGATCCAGACAGGTCTTGCCATGACTGATTTAACTTCCCCAGTGGCGGTCTTTTTCACCTGGACATTACTTTGTAATGCACAGGCCTCATTTAGGTCCTGTAAAATAGCCAATCGATTGTGGATGTCAAAAGGTCTTTCATCTGTCACTGTGCCTTCACAATCAAGTTCAGGTACCCACATTCTCATCCCAAATAGGACCTCGTATGGAGTGACACCTCCTAAAGAACTTCTTGGCTCATTATTTAATGCTCTCCGAACCCCATATAAATGATTGACCCAACTACCACCATTTTCTAATACTCTACCTGTTAAAGATTGCTTAAAGTCACAGTTTTTCCTCTCCACAACTAAATTACCCTCATGATAGTACGGAGAGGTGTAACGCAATGCTGCGCCTAAACGTCCCATGGCTTCTTTGTTATCCCAAGAGCTAAACGTGGGGCCACGGTTAGAAGGTAACGTGCCTATTGCATATGTCCCTATAAAGAAGCGCAAATCTTTAATAACAGTTCTAGCGTCAGCCAAGTGCTGAGGTCATACCCATAGGAACCTTGAGCAGGAGTCCACTGCTACCCTAATACACTTATAGGCCCCATCAGATTGTAAGGGGCTGGAGTGGTCCAAATAAACACAAGCGAGCAGTTTGTTTGATATTAATAATGGTGTCTGCGCTGGACGTGTAATGATGGAGCTTTCATCTGCTGGCAGATGTTGCATTTTAAGATGCTGTCTTTAGTCTGCTTTGTTAAACCTGGCCACCAATAGTGTTGTTTCAACAATGAAATAGTCGCTGTAACCCCTGTGTGCTTCGTACCCAGACCCTTGTTTGCCACTAATATTAAACCTTGCCTACGATCCATATTTAGTATTACTCCACCCCCCACTCCAGGAATCTGAGCATATGGAATGTTGTTTGGATCTAACTTGTAGGAGTACTTGAGTGGAAATTTCTTTCGTAATGCTGAGCTATTTTTGCGTGTAGCAATGACAGCAACCATAATGTCTCTGTCTATTCTCGTTTTTGAATGAGTGATTGCAGCTACAGAAGCCGTACGTACAACCTCCTTCATGGCTTCATCAGCCAATGAATTCCCTTCAATGAGAACGCCACGCCTTCGTAGTTTGTTTTTCAACTCAACTACCTGATCCCTTAGCATTTTGGGCTTAATTGCGCCACCTTTTGTATCTTTAACCCCTTGTCCGCTGAGATCATTCTCCTGCTTTGTGAGAGAATTATTATGAGGACGGGGTTTGCATGGCCCCCGGCCATCTTTAGCACACACTGGGTGCCATCCTAAGCACTGAAGGGATTAAACCCATTTTGTTCCCAGTGATGTAAATAATAATTATATGACTGCAAACAGTAAAAGGAATCACACACAATTAGTGTGGGGAATTTGTAATCCGTATTTTGCAATGCCAGTAATATATTTTTTAATTCTGGCTGTTGAGCCGTGCAGTCTCCTAGAGACTGTGTTTTCATTCAACTCGGATGGAACTTTCCACCCCACATGCGACCTTTAACGATAGCACATGCTGTGCTGTATTGCTGCTTACTCCCTATTGCAGGCTAAGCAGATCCGTCAGTGTAAATCATGTATTCATACTGATCCAAAGGCATGATTTCATTTGGGATAGGATATTCTATTCTTGTTTGTATTGCACAAATGCTTGTGTTTTTAGACTTGAATCAAATCAATATTTATCATGCTTTGCAGTAAGAGAATTAGCCCATTGTATCCATCTTGGATGTAAGGCTTTTGCATTAGGAATGCTAGACTTCGTAACAGCCTCTAAGGCTAGTACTGGGGTGACAAAAATTATGCGCTTTCCCCAGGCTAGTGCTCGTTCTTTTGCTACAGTGGTTTGTAGTGCTGTTAGAATGTTCTCTGTTGATGTAAAATGCATCTCTTTGTTTGTGTACAGGTGTGATTTGTAAGCTATGGGTACAGTTTCACCTTCATAGAAGGTTAAGTAAGTGTATCCGCATTGACCAGCTATACACGGATTACTAGATTACGTATGTTTACACGTGTCTGTAAGTGTTTTGAAGCTATCATGTCTACTTGTAGAGAACATAGGATATTTGTGTGTTCCTGTTTCCCTTGTCTAAATGAAAATTCATGTTTTATTAAATCATAGAAATGTTTTACTCTTTTTGTGTAATCTAAAATGTATGTTCTGCCAAAATTCAGGAATTCCAGGATCAATTGCATGTTTTTTAATGATTTTGGAGGTTGAGCAGCGCACATTTTTCAAAATGATTGGCTGCTAAGCTTCTCCCTTCACTTAAAAGCTCACATCCCAGAAACAGGACATTGAGATGGGCAATTTTTGATTTCATAAAGGTAAACTTGTAGCCCTTAGACGCGAATCCCAATATTATGGTGCTCACCCTTGTCAAGTGCCTCTCTAAAATATCGTTTGTTAGATAAATATCATCCACAAAGGACAATGCCTCTTCATCAAAATGTTGGAGTAACTTGGTTACTCTTGCTTGGGGAGTCAACAAAATTGCCGCTGGGACCCCAACCCCTACTTTCAGGTACTATATTTTGACAGAAAATCCATTTAAGATGACCAGTGTTCTTTATATTTTTTTCAGCACAATGTTATTCATTAATGCAGCACTATGTACCTTTTAGACTGCAAATGCCTTTGTGCAACTGTTCAGATGTCTGTAATCTAAAACAAGATGATATGAGTTGCTCGTTTTCATTATGGGAAACAAAGGATTGTTTGTTGGAGAGGTGCATGTTTCAATCGCCCCCTGGTATTCAAGTTGATCTAAGATCTCCCTGACCTGTTTTTAGCTTCCTTCTTTATTGGATATTGCCTCTGTGTATTTGGAGAAATTTTGAACGGAATCATGTGGTGGGTTGAATCCTCATCCCATTCAGCTAGGGCTACTGCCCATTCCCGTGCATATGTGTGTTTAAAATGAATTGGAGCTAGGTCGGAAAAGGCTAGTAAAATTACTGTTTCTACCCTTGGGCACTCCATAAGGAATGCTGGCGGCCAATCTTGTTCAGCTAATAGGATGTTATAACCTATATTCAGTTTCTCCCAAAAGAGACCTTAACCTTTCCTGGGTTTGACCCCCTCCATCTGGAGTGTTATTTCATATAACTTATGCGGGAAACTCACCCTAGTATTAGGCGTTTCCACCGTGATGTATTCATTCAAGTCCGCTGTCACCAGAAATTCCATCAGGGTCTGGCGAGCTATTGTTACTTTTGACGCACTGTATAGCATCGCCGGAGCCCATTCCCCATTCAGAAGTAGTATCCTCAGAATTTTGGGCATGTCTGATCTTTAGATCTGTAACCTTCTTCTTTTTGAACTGTGTTTTTTGCTTTGGCTTATCTTCATTTTTGGAAGTATAGTCTTGAACGTGTTGCTTGTCTCTGGACTTGACTTTGTACGCTCTTCTTTTCTGTCTGAACATGCTTCCCGCTCCGATTTTTTTATGAACCCTGAAAGGAACGAGAGGAATGTATATCAGTATCCTGATACCTGTCAGGTTTCCTAATATTATCCATATTCCTAAGGTTGTACCTTCTTTCGAAGGCCTCCTGTGGAGGAGATCTACCTCTGGATGTAGATCTGTTGTCTTTAACTTTTTGTTTCTTATTACTATCCAAGTTCTTTTAGGTGAAGCAGGTGTCTGTTTCAAAGTGTCCTTTTCAGGACTGCCCGTAAGTTGTGGTTTTAATGCTTTCCCATCCAAACTGTTTCTGCCTAATTCTGCATACGCAGTTTCAATAATTTTGAGTAGTTCACGTTACTGTTGTAAAGGACTGGACTCGCTTTGGCATTGGCGGATTGCCACTGATGCTGCCTCTCCTTTAATATTTGCCAATATTTTTGCTGATACCTGGGCATAATTTTCTAGTAACTTCATCCCTAAGTTTAGAGCGGGTTCTGCTCCGTACTCATTTTGTGTTTGTCTTAATACATCTGCTATTATAGCTAATGACGGGATACCATGTATTCTGGTGTAAATGGCAGCGAAGATTGTGGTACAATCCTCTATTTGTGGTGTTATCCCCATGGGAAAGCATATTGTTAGCATTCTGTGTTTTTCATATGGGCTAGTATTTGAAAAATACTACTTCTAGCTGTGTTTTTTTTAAGCTACCCAGAATGACATTTGTTCATGTTTTGCGGGCATTTTACTCATTACTGTGTGTAACGTTTGTGGTGTCCTTTTAGTTGCTGTGCTCTGAGTAGGAGCTGTATTTGTCGTAACCCTGCTGGCTGGACTGTTAGTATCCCCATAAAGAATTGTGTCATGTTTCTGTAAAGTTTTATCAACTCTTTGTGTTGTATGAGTATTTCATCTTGTGGCATTATGTCAATGTCAGGATGTGGTGTGTAGGCCACTAATATTGGCCATGTTGCTGCTTCTCTTCTGAGTAGACCGAGCCTTACTCTAGTTCTTGTATGGGGGAGGGCACATTTAAACATTTAAATGTGCCCCATTGTAGCCTTCTGTGCCACTCGTCTCCCCGCCGCTGTGTTCTATGCGGCCCGCTCCCAAGACTGACCACTGCCCATTCGCTGCTCCCACCTCCCGCCTCCCAGCTGCTCCTCCCTCCCACCTTCCCATACATGCCGGTACCTGCGCGGTCGCGCAGCAAGAGTGCCAAAGGCAATCCCGTCTGCGCCCGTCCGTGCCTGGACCACACCCAGGAACAGGAACTCCGGACCCCGCACACATCATGACACCTGCCTCCGCTACGACTCCAGCACTCTCCACGCACTCAATGCCAGACTATCTGGCACCTGCTACCTGGCTGCCCGAATCGCACCCAAGGACCCTTCTCCCGCCGGAACTGCAGCTTTACCAGCATCTGGCTGGCCAACCCACCCAACAACTTCCTCAGATGTATCCTGCTCAACACCCGCTCTGCCCGCAAACATGCCGTTGAACTCTTGACCTACTCAACACCAACGCCCCAGACGTCGCTTTTCTGAACGAGACCTGGCTTACCCCCTCCTTGGCACCCGAGATTGCCATTGCCAACCCGGAACGCTACAAGATCACCCGCAAGGAATGGAATATGAGGAGGAATTGCCATCGTCCACAGAAACACTCTCAAAATGTCGACACACGCCAACGACACACTCAGCACCACCAAACACCTGCACTTCCAGATCCACACTGACCCCAACACCACCCTCAGAGGCACCCTCATCTACAGACCCCCAGACCCTGACCGCAGTTCTGCGACTCCATCACGGACCTCGTCAGCACAGACGCGCTCACGTCCACGGATTACATCCTCCTCGGGGACCTGAACTTCCACCTCGAGAAAAACAATGACGCCAACTCCTCCACCCTGAATGACAGCCTCTGCAACCTTGGACTTAGACAACTCGTCACAGCACCCACACACTCCGCCGGCCACACGCTTGACCCCATCTTGTCAGCAAGCACCAATGTCTTCTTCGACTGCATCACTGAACTCCACTGGACCGACCACCACTGCATTCACTTCACTTTCCGGAAACCCACCACACACCACCGCACCCAGCAGATGCCTTGCCGCAACTGGGGCAAGATCACCGAGGACCAGCTAACTCTGCCCTCGCCCAGACCCCACCTGAAGACCCAACAGACCCAGAGGCCACAGCACGCTGCCTCAGACAATGGATCAACGACTGCCCCAACAACCTGGCCCCGCTCAAGAAACCCCCAAACACGCACACCAGCAAGAGAGCCAGCTGGTTCACCTAAGACCTGGACCGACTGGATGAGGAAAAGCTGACTGAAGCTGAACTCGGACAAGATGGAGGTCCTCATCCTCAGCTCCACCCCCTTGGCCTGGGATGACTCCTGGTGGCCGATGGCACCAGGAGCACCCCCTACACCCACCAACAACGCACAAAACCTAGGGGTCCTCCTGAACTCCACACTCTCCATTGACAAAGCAGCTCAACTATGTATCCTCCTCCTGATTCAACACCCTCCGCATGCTTCACAGGATCTTCAGGTGGATCCCCACCAAAACTAGAAGGACGTTCACCCAGGCCCTCGTCAGCAGCAGACTAGACTACAGCAACTCACTCTACGCAGGAGCCCCGGCCAAACTCTTGAAACAACTCCAACACATCCAGAACGCCTCCGCATGCCTGATCCTCAACATCCCCCGCCGCAGTCACATCACACCCCACCTGAAAGACCTGCACTGGCTCCCCATCAACAAGAGGATAACCTTCAAGCTCCTCACCCAAGCACACAAGGCACTCCACAACACCAGACCAGCGTACCTCAACAGATGACTCAGCCCCTACACCCCCGACCGCCAGCTCCGCTCCTGTAACGACCGGATTCTCGGACCAGATAGAATCAGCTCATCAGAGCACAACCAACCCAGCCGGAACGTAATCACCTCCCTCCTTAGGACCTATTTACAACAGGTATCTATGTCTCCTACACAAGGATGGGGAATTAGCAATGTACATGCCTAAGTTTTCTACAATATCACACTCATACCAGCTAGTCTCGCGGCAACTCAGGCACAGACCGTTCTACCCTGGGGCAGTTCTGATTATATACCATTACACACTGGCCGCAACCAGTGCTTGCTCAAGCCACAATCTTGTGGGTATAAATACCAGTATCCTCCCTGGTACTCTCTTTTATCTACGTACAAGCCACAATCTTGTGGGTATAGACACCAGTATCCTCCCTGGTGCTCACTTACTTACATTACAAGCCACAATCCTGTGGGTATATACACCAGTATCCCCCCTGGTGCTCTCTTTAACGCCGTCTCCCGACGACGATCACTTTCCTATGAATACCGTTAGCTCTCCATATTGGGGAATCTCTCGCTATTTACTAAAGGTATAATACTACGATATTATGGGTCACACAATGATAGCCGAATTATATGATGTACAACTTATCCTCTACTTCAAGGGCTCCTCTCTCCCTCATTATTCAACCACTGCTTACCTGATCTGGAGTTGCGTCCGTTCGCGACACAGTAACTGACTAGAAAAACAGGTTACCTTTTCATATAAGAATAAGAGGCACATGCCGGTTCACTAAGAACTGGGGCACTTTATTTATCAGAACAACAATATCAATATAACACTATACTATAACATATAGCCTGCAATGGAAAATGAAAGGTTAGAATGTGCACGCTAATAAGAAAGGGTCGACGTCACCTTATTAAGATGAAGTCTGGACTCAGCAGTCATCTGGGTTCCCTTCTTGTCTGTGCCTTGGCTCGTCTTTAAGGTCACACCTCTGCAGTCACGGATACACGTCTGCACCGCTATGCTCTGTCTCCTTCGCCTCCCTCCAAGTCACTGGAACCTTCCTCTCATCAGCTGCTTTCTCTCTGGCTGTTCTGCACTACTCCTCTCTCCTCTCAATCGCGGACCATCTTCACTTCTCGGCTTCGATCTTATAACTCAGTTTCAGCCACTCTGGTATTCGTTCCCTTAACTAACTGCTTCACTCTGAATGCTCTGATCTAAAGGTCAAAGCTCACCAGCTGCTCCAGCTAAAATAACTTCAATCTTTCTAAGAGAGTATCAGCTTCTCGATCTGTCTTGGACTTTAAAATGGCGACTGTCTGCCCTGAAATAATTAGTGGCATTGATGCTAACGGCTAGCTGCCGCCTACAGACTGACTCCTTCACTGCCTCATGCTTTCACTAATATGGAAGCTTGTTCCTTCATGGAAAGTTACGGCAAGTAACCTGCCGCCCACCAAATTCTTGTACCTCCCCGTACCAAGGACACTTTCCCAGCCGGCCGGCCTGATGTTGTGTCTTCGGCATGGAGAAAAAATACAGTCTTTCGATAAGGGCCAGCCTGAGCCGGTTCTCTCCAAGCGAACAACACCTCGTAACTAAAACATTACATTTGACCTAGAAGCATCTCAAGCTGCCGAGGCAGAAAGAAAGATGGAGTCTCTCCCGTTTGAGGCCTACAAGGCCCGAAATAAGCATAACTCCATAGAAGGTATACTAATACTCTTACAAAAGGACGGATTATCACTAATACTAATGAATCTATCCCCTAACATAAGTTTATAAGCCCTGATCTAAGGAAAAGGGTACGGAATTATATCAACACGCCTTATGAATAGGCTCTATTTACGGTTCTAATCCTTCCACTAGAATGATAGTAGACTGAAGTCACCTCCAATCACCTTCCCTCAAGGAAGGGCCGAAAAAGTCGGTCAGAACATTTCACCCTTGACTTTAGGCTACTAATCATTCGCTAAATGGAACTAACATCTGTAGAAGAATAATATGAAACAAAACTAACTGATCTATTTCTCGTACCAAATCTACAGTACTGGAGTAAGGAAGGAATGCACTGAATACAGCAGCAAATAGCTACTAAAATGCTAATAGTAATCATAATACCCCCTAATATTTGTCGTAGAGAATGTAAGTCAGGTAACCAATTGAAGAGCCAGTCAAACCAGCCCTGGTCAATGTGTTTTCTAACCTCTTCAGTCAAGTCATGAAGTTTGTCAATATGAGCCTGAATGGATTTAGTGTGATCCGATAAATTGAAACAGCAAAGGCCCTCAAAGTCAGAACAGTCATGTCCATGTTTGAGTAAAAGATAATCAATGGCAGCCCGGTTCTGCAAGATAGCTCTGCGTTCACCCTGGGCGTCCAGTAACATGTCATATAAAATTGTAGAAGTATGATTGATAGACTTAACCATCCAGCAGGCTATCTTCCCAATAGATTTAGCATTATAGACAGCCAAGGCTGGAACACCAATAATTGAAATAGCTAAACTAAGGTATTCAGATTTGGAATATAAATGCAGGGAAGAATCACAGTCTTCATGTAACATCATAGCATCACGAACAACACGGGAATATGTATTAGGATGTGAAGAAAACATCAATAAACTTAGTCTAGTGATGGCACACGGGCCTCCGGAAATGTTTGCAGGAATGTAGAGCCAGGAGGTATTACCACAAGAGAAAAGCCATTCAGAAGGTAACAACATTGTACGATAATGGCTAGGGGCAACTACTAAACTTTTACAGGTCATATTATTTTTAACAGAAGTACATGATTTCGGAGGTCTTCGGGAGCACAAAGTTTGTTCATGAGCTGAAAAAGAAGTGGCCGCCTTTAGTTTCAAACGCATACATTCAGTAATTGCATTGGGATCACATGTAAGGAAGAAGCTTAAATCTCATTGAGTAATATTATATGTGGTTATTTGGGAATGAATCGGTGGTATTGGATCTAAAAGTACAGTGCATAAAGGACAATACTCATGGGTTGCGAAATCACCAAGGATCACGTTGGGGCGGGCATTTGATATATTAAAGATATGGGTTAAAGTCTCCAACGAAGCGGGGACAGCAACCAAACAGGTCGCTATAATGTCAGTCACCGAACGCATCGGTGTCAAGCAAAAATGTGGAGAATTGGTAACTCGTTTAGCTAAAGTAGTCCAAAAATTAGATGATGAATCCCACGCAGCAAAGGAACGCGGTACTCGGGTTATCAAATCAACCAAAGTCTGTGGGTTCCCTCCTTTCCCGACGTAGCAGACCAAAAGGAGTCCAACGCCGACACATCCTGCAGCAACAGTCCAGAGAGTGATCTGAAAGAAAATCAAATACAGGCATTATTCATTCTCGTAAGTAACATTTGTCAGCCGGGACAGCTTCCCAGCTATCTTTCCCTGGTATCGTATTATCATGGCCAGTTGCAATAATTTCATCTTGTTCAGGGGGATTTTTAGGCGATTGCACCCATACTCTAGCTCCAGGATTATCCGTGGAGCCAAAACCTTTTTGTCCTCGTACAGTTAGCAACGTTGGAGCAGTGCCTTTTTTAATCTCACCACTGAAAACAGGCATTATCAGCAACTGAGCAATTCGGTCCGTTTTGTGAATCAATACATCAACCTCACTGCTATTCAGCAGGAGCACCTTAATCTCTCCCTGATAATCACTGTCAATGACTCCTCCGAGTACTTTTATGCCTTTTAAAGCCAGGCCCGATCTAGGGGCAATCAGTCCAAAATTTCCAGTTGGTATACAGACACCAACACCAGTTTCAATGATAACTCGATCTCTGCTTTTAATAGTGGTGTCATTCATGGCATGCAGGTCCAAGCCTGCGGAACCTGGGGTTGCTCTGCATGGAGCCAGTGCTCCGGGGGAAATTTCCCAGTACATTACAGTATTGCCAACGGTGTTTGGCTTTGCATCAATAACTGGAGGAAATAAACGCATTAATGGAGATTCATCATTTAAAAAGGGACGATTATTTAGAATTAACAGTGCTTGAAACAAATAATCTCTCCAATTCTTATATTTATTGTCAGTAAAATTTTCGCAATTGATCTTTCAGCAAACCATTCATTCTTTCAATAAGGCCTGATGCCTGTGGATAATATGGTATATGAACCACCCATTCGATGTTATTTTCCACCCAAAATTCCTGCACCAATCTTCCGCGAAAGTGGGATGCTGTGAGAAGTTGGCCTGGTATATAATGCTCACTAGTTCTAGTGATCACTTTGTACCATGCCAAGCAACCCTTATGATGATGGTTGTAATTCAACCTTGTAGACCAGTTATCCTAGTGGTAACGTGGACAAAGCAGTCTTAGGCTAAACTCTGAAAGGCATGTGAAGCCAGCTGTTATACCATACACAACCCCCTTGAATACCAAATGAAAGGGACACCACACAGATATATATTGAAAATATATATTGATTTATTAACTATAAAATCCCCTGGACTCTTTATGAGCACAGAAGCACAAGCGTAAAATCACAAGACAGTTTAAAATACACAAAAGTTGCACAATATGGATGAGCCCTAGGGGCCACCTAAACCATATACTAAATAAGTGGTATAAGGGATACCAGGAGGAAAGTGAAGAGGCCTAGGGCCTTGGGAATCGCTGGAGCTATTCGAGACTGGAGTTAACTAAGTCGGGAAAGGCCCACGGGACTCGGGTGCAGTGTTCAAAGTGCACGCACTTCTCAATACAAAGTCTATGGTGCGTAAAAAGCACAAAGTTAGAAAGTTAGGAACCTTCCGAGTGACCTACGGAGCTGAAACTTAAAACACAGGCCCTTGGGATGTGTACCAGTGCAGGAGCACCGGCGGAGCTGAGTTACCTCACCCACAGGAAGCGGGTGCACAGGGTCGAAGATGTGTCGGGTTTCGTCACGCTGGTCGATGGTGCTTGGAGCTGGAGATGCTGCAGGCGGCTCGATGAGAAGAGTTCCGGTGGATCCAAGGGTGGATCTGAAGATGTGAAGACCTGAAAGCAGAGGGGACAGTGTTCAAAGTCACTAGCCAGTGACTGCCGTGGAACCAGAGTGGAACCAGGTGATGTCGGGTGCAAACAGGCGTTGTCGGGTAGCTTCTTTCTGCAGCCACGTGGATACCCGGGGTCGAGGACGTCCAGGAGTCGGTCACGAGCTGTCCCACGTAGGCTTCTCGCTGTTGGCGGTGTCGGCGACCTGATCGGAGCAAACAGGCCTTGGCAAATGCAAGCCACGCAGAAGTTGAAAGATGCTGTTCACTCGGACCAGCAAGGTCAGAGCGGGTGCTCCTTTTCACAGGAGCTTGGGTAGGTCTGGAGCAACCAGACCTGCTGTTTAAATCTTCGGGTTCGTCGCCAAGATGGCCGCTGGCCGCGTGGCTAGTGGCCGGGATGGCGCGTCGAGTGGCACAGTGCAAAAGGGCCCCACGCAGATCGTGGAGATGCTGGGGGGCTGATCTTCGGTGCAAGGGCTGCTCGGTGGTGGGGGTTCTCAGTCCCCAAAGCACAACGTCGAGGATGCCTCAGAAGCTGCGCAGTCAGCTTTACGAGTGTCTTCCAAGAGGTCCGGTCCCACGTCACTCGGTGCCTCCACGGGTCCCTTCTTTGCAGGGACTGTGGATCGGGCTCTGAGAGGTCTGGGAATCTGGTTCTTGTCGGGCTCTGGGCTCGGGCTCCGGCGGGAGGCGGCGGCAAAGCAGACGTCGAGTTGCTGGTTGGTACCTGTGTTCACAGGGTGGTCACTCCTTGGCCACAAGGGAGATTCTTCTTCAGTCTTCTGTGCAGCAGAATGTCGAAGTCCAGTCTTCTTCTTAGTTTAAGTTGATTTCGGGATGATCTGCTGTGCAATGGCACTGCTCCCCCTCTTATTCCAATCTAGGGGGTGGATCACCTACTAGGTCCCTCCTCTGGGAGGAACCAGGAAGGGGGGCGGTTACACCCCCTTTCCTTTGTCCAGCTCCGCGCCAGGACTGGGGCTGGAAGGCCCCAGAACCGGTTTGGGCTGGCCTATGCACGGGGACACCTTGTGTGCCCCGGGCATGTCTGATTCTTTTCAGCCCTGTCCTACCTAATACACAAAATCCTGTCTGGGGTGGTGCTCGCACCTCCCAAGGCAGGAAACCCTTTGTCCAGGCCACCATCTGCCGAGTTTCGGTCAGCAGCAGGAGGCCAGACTTGTGTCTGTGGTGGCAGCGTCCATTTTGTGGAGCTGAGGCCCTGTTTAACTTTAACCGGGGTTAAGGCTACACACATGTCGTGTCCCTCTAGAAGGGTGGAATGCTATCCCCGTCGCCAGAACTGGCGAGGGGATAGTATTCCAATTCGTATGACACCTTACTCGACATGTTTTGATAAAGCCAAACCAAAGATAGCATTTAACCGCGAGGATTATAATGCACTTAAGAGTATATGGTATGGCAATATCCCGGAACAGCTTAGGGAGTGGTTCCCGACAGCTGCAGACAGGCTCAGCTCATGCTAGAGCACCATCTCACATATTTCCAAGCACTCTGCCTCCAGGATTGATGAGGCCTTCCATAGGAGTGGCTGATAGGAACATATGTGTCCAGTTTAGGGTTAGGCACAGGCATACTGTACCTAAGTAAGAGGTGGTTACACCGACTTACCCCAGCTGAGTGTTCAGCCAGTTGTGTCAAAGATGGAGGCCAGGCCAGGGGTGGCACAATACATGCTGCAGCCCCTGGCAGGCCTTGGCTACACCTATGCCCTGGGTACCTATGGTACACTGTTACAGGGGCCTATAAGGTGAACCAATTCCAATTGTGTTATGCACCTAAGGTACATGGAGTCCATTTTAAGGAGAGAGCAATCAGCCTGGGGCCCTGAATAGCAGGATCTCAGGCCAACTAAGTCAAAAACCAGCTAAACACCAGGCAAAAAGTTTGGGGGTAACCATAGTCAGATATCCACCTTCCTACATAACCCCCCCCCAAACGAAAGGAGATAAGGCTATCCTTGACCAGGTAAGCCTATATTGCCTAAGTGGCCATATAAGGAAGTACCAGCTCTGGCTTGGTAACCCCCTGTCTCATGGTCCACTAAGCAATCCCTCACCCTAAGGGTATCTGAGGGTCTCCACCATAGGGAATCTCTACCTGTGGTGTGTCTTTGCAAAGTCAAAGGCTGGTGTTGAGATGGAGTACTGAAGTGAGTTTCCTCTGTAGGGCTCAGCTTCCTCCAATCACTCTCCACCATGTGTGCCTTTCTTTCTTTGACTGAGTTGCACTGTGCTCTCAGGGTCAACCTCTGGCTACCTAAAGCTGGAGGCTGAGTCCCTCTGTTTGGCTTACTGGAGGGACAGTTCAGGTTTGGGCCCTTAGGGTCCCAGGTTTGGCTGTGCCCAACAATATCCATCTGGGGGAGGTCCCTAACTACTTTTAAGGGGGATCCCTCAGGAGTTTTTAAAGTTTGCACCTCACTAGGGCTACTAGTTTCGGTGCCCCTAATCTGTTGATGGGGGTGCTTTATTTGACAGGGGGCCCTTTGGGTCTCACTGTCCTTCTTGTCCTCTGCAGCCCTGGGCTGAGTAAGGCAAAGTAGAGAGGGGCAGGTTACCTGCTCCAGACTGGGTCCCACCTGAGAAGGGTCCACTGGCATCAGAGGCTCTGTTAGGCCAGGCCTAACAACCTCGGGGACAGTTCCTTCATCAGGGGTAAGATCAGTTCCCTGAGGAGGCTGATCCTTTCCTAAAGTCTGGTGGGAGGGAGATTTCTCTTCCTCCTCAATGCTCTCTGTTTGGGTGGAGTGATCCATCATTTCAGGCTTCACTACCCATGTATCAGTTTGAGTTTGGGCTGTGGCCATCACAGCCCCACCAACCTTTTCAGGAGGAGACTCAGTTTGGGTATGGGCTGTTACTAGTACAGCCCTGCTACTCTTTTCAGGAGGGAAGTTATCTAAAGATGGGGCTGAGGTTTGCTCAGCCCTCCCAACCTTTTCAGGAAGGACATCTTGAATTGGGGCTGTAGCCATTACAGCCCCACTAACCTTTCCATGGAGATTTACCATTCTAGAATGGGTTTGCTGTTCAACCTCAGCCCAGGCTGAGATTTCCAAATCATTACCCAGTAGGCAATCTACAGGCAAGTTTGCTGTCACTGCCACTCTCTTTGGGCCAGTGACACCTCCCCAGCTAAGATTGACTACTGCCATGGGATGATTGGATTCTATGCCATCAATGTTTGTCACCTGATATTTGGCATCAGGTAAAAGTTGCCTTGAGGGGACTAGACATTCAGCCACCATGGTGATGCTAGCCCCTGTGTCTCTGAAGGCCTCAACTTTCAAGCCATTGATGAGGGGCTCCTGTCTATACTTGCTCAAAGTGTTTGGGCAAGCAGTGAAATTGGCAAACCCCATGCCAGTCTCATAGACAAGAGTATCTGAGTTAGGGGACCTGGATAGGCCAGAGTCCACCTGTCCTCCAAAAGTAAACCCACCCAAATTCTTGGGGGTGCTCCCACCACCTGGGGGACCACTGCTAACAGTGACAGGAGGTGTTGGAGCCTTACCTGGAGGTATATTCTCCTTATTGCCATTCTTGGGACAACAGCTATCTGTTTTGTAATGCCCCACCTGTTTACAGGTATGACAATAAGGCTTTTTCTGGGATGTAGAAGTGTCTTGGGACCCACCCCCATTCTTGGAGTTTTGGGGCCCTGGGGAAGTCTTTTCCTTACTTTTATCCCCACCCTTCTCTTGAGGCTTGGTAGTCTCTTTCTTTTGGTCACCACCCTGGTTCTTAGGCCTGATCCTGGTTCTGACCCATTTGTCTGCCCTCCTACCCAATTCTTGTGGGGAGGTCAGATCAGAGTCAACCAGGTGCTGATGTAGAAGCTGATTTTGACAATTACTTAAGATTTGCTCTCTCATAATTAAATTATACAATCCTGTATAGTCAGTAACCTTACTTCCCAGCAACCAGCCCTCCAGAGCCTTAGTGGCACACTCAACAAATTCAGACCAGTCCTGAGTCTGTGTCTTCTGGGTATCTCTGAACATTAACCTGTACTGTTCAGTGGTTAAGCCTAACCCATCAATCAGAGCACTCTTCAGGACCATGTAGTTTCTAGAATCCTCATCACTAACTGTGAGGAGTCTGTCTCTGCCTCTACCTTCAAAGGAGAGCCACAAGATTGCTGCCCACTGCTCTTGAGGGATCTGCTGTACTCTGCAGGCTCTCTCCATTGCAGTAATCCATTTATGGATATCATCCCCAGCTTTGTAGGGGGGCACAATCTTACTCAGGTTTCTTGTATCAAAGGACCTGTTTTTATCCTTCTGGATATTGCTGCCACCAGTGGGTTCTATTACCCCACTCTCTCTAGGCTGTCTTGCTCTAGCAAGTTTCTCCTTAGCCAGGGCAACCTCTAACTCTTGCCTCTGGATCCTAAGCTCAGCCTCTCTCATCTTGGCCTCATGTTCCCTTCTCTGAGGGCTAGTCATCTCCTTTCTGGAGTGACCATGAGAGCCTCTAGAGACATGGGAGGTATTGGATTCACCTGAGTGATGCCTTCTCCTCCTATGGCCCTGGTTAAGTCCACCTGAGGGTCTGAATGGGTTGTTACCTGATTCATTCCCAAGTTGACTTAAGTTAGCCTGGTTCAGTCTACTGACCAGCACCTGACTATCTCTGTCATCATCTGACTCACTGCTTTCCACCTCCTCCTCCTCTTCTTCTTCCTCTTCCTCTACATCTACTTGAGGAGCTCCAGTGGTGGAGGCTTCCTCATCTACTAGGATGATAGGGGCAGGGGTGTCTACAGTGTCATCCTCTGAAGGATGGCCTCCTTCAGCATTCCCTGTGGGGTTTGCTTTAGAGGTCTTTAGAGCCTCAGACTGATCCAAGAGCTCTCTTAGGTGGTCTGTAGTAGGGGTAGGCCCTGTCTTCAGACCCCTTAAGACACAAAGCTGTCTTAATTCCTTAAAGGGAAAAATAGCAAACTGGGATGGTGCCCTTGGAGGGTCACTCTCAACAGGAGTAAGTCCACTGGACCCCTCTGTTCCAGACATTGCTCTAGTGTGGGTGGATGTGTTGCAATCTACCTACACTGGTGTTTACCTACTAAACCTATCTAGTAGTTGTAGCTAGGGTGTGCTACTCCCTTTGCTCTACAACAACTAAGTTCAGTAGAACTTAAGTATACTAGTCTTGTTTTATATGTACCTAGCAGGTACCTGTATGATCTTTCAAATGATAATCTCAAAGATTGTAATGGTAAAACAACAGCAAGCTCAGATCCCAATCCGCTGCTCACCAATGTGAGAAGTTGGCCTGGTATATAATGCTCACTAGTTCTAGTGATCACTTTGTACCATGCCAAGCAACCCTTATGATGATGGTTGTAATTCAACCTTGTAGACCAGTTATCCTAGTGGTAACGTGGACAAAGCAGTCTTAGGCTAAACTCTGAAAGGCATGTGAAGCCAGCTGTTATACCATACACAACCCCCTTGAATACCAAATGAAAGGGACACCACACAGATATATATTGAAAATATATATTGATTTATTAACTATAAAATCCCCTGGACTCTTTATGAGCACAGAAGCACAAGCGTAAAATCACAAGACAGTTTAAAATACACAAAAGTTGCACAATATGGATGAGCCCTAGGGGCCACCTAAACCATATACTAAATAAGTGGTATAAGGGATACCAGGAGGAAAGTGAAGAGGCCTAGGGCCTTGGGAATCGCTGGAGCTATTCGAGACTGGAGTTAACTAAGTCGGGAAAGGCCCACGGGACTCGGGTGCAGTGTTCAAAGTGCACGCACTTCTCAATACAAAGTCTATGGTGCGTAAAAAGCACAAAGTTAGAAAGTTAGGAACCTTCCGAGTGACCTACGGAGCTGAAACTTAAAACACAGGCCCTTGGGATGTGTACCAGTGCAGGAGCACCGGCGGAGCTGAGTTACCTCACCCACAGGAAGCGGGTGCACAGGGTCGAAGATGTGTCGGGTTTCGTCACGCTGGTCGATGGTGCTTGGAGCTGGAGATGCTGCAGGCGGCTCGATGAGAAGAGTTCCGGTGGATCCAAGGGTGGATCTGAAGATGTGAAGACCTGAAAGCAGAGGGGACAGTGTTCAAAGTCACTAGCCAGTGACTGCCGTGGAACCAGAGTGGAACCAGGTGATGTCGGGTGCAAACAGGCGTTGTCGGGTAGCTTCTTTCTGCAGCCACGTGGATACCCGGGGTCGAGGACGTCCAGGAGTCGGTCACGAGCTGTCCCACGTAGGCTTCTCGCTGTTGGCGGTGTCGGCGACCTGATCGGAGCAAACAGGCCTTGGCAAATGCAAGCCACGCAGAAGTTGAAAGATGCTGTTCACTCGGACCAGCAAGGTCAGAGCGGGTGCTCCTTTTCACAGGAGCTTGGGTAGGTCTGGAGCAACCAGACCTGCTGTTTAAATCTTCGGGTTCGTCGCCAAGATGGCCGCTGGCCGCGTGGCTAGTGGCCGGGATGGCGCGTCGAGTGGCACAGTGCAAAAGGGCCCCACGCAGATCGTGGAGATGCTGGGGGGCTGATCTTCGGTGCAAGGGCTGCTCGGTGGTGGGGGTTCTCAGTCCCCAAAGCACAACGTCGAGGATGCCTCAGAAGCTGCGCAGTCAGCTTTACGAGTGTCTTCCAAGAGGTCCGGTCCCACGTCACTCGGTGCCTCCACGGGTCCCTTCTTTGCAGGGACTGTGGATCGGGCTCTGAGAGGTCTGGGAATCTGGTTCTTGTCGGGCTCTGGGCTCGGGCTCCGGCGGGAGGCGGCGGCAAAGCAGACGTCGAGTTGCTGGTTGGTACCTGTGTTCACAGGGTGGTCACTCCTTGGCCACAAGGGAGATTCTTCTTCAGTCTTCTGTGCAGCAGAATGTCGAAGTCCAGTCTTCTTCTTAGTTTAAGTTGATTTCGGGATGATCTGCTGTGCAATGGCACTGCTCCCCCTCTTATTCCAATCTAGGGGGTGGATCACCTACTAGGTCCCTCCTCTGGGAGGAACCAGGAAGGGGGGCGGTTACACCCCCTTTCCTTTGTCCAGCTCCGCGCCAGGACTGGGGCTGGAAGGCCCCAGAACCGGTTTGGGCTGGCCTATGCACGGGGACACCTTGTGTGCCCCGGGCATGTCTGATTCTTTTCAGCCCTGTCCTACCTAATACACAAAATCCTGTCTGGGGTGGTGCTCGCACCTCCCAAGGCAGGAAACCCTTTGTCCAGGCCACCATCTGCCGAGTTTCGGTCAGCAGCAGGAGGCCAGACTTGTGTCTGTGGTGGCAGCGTCCATTTTGTGGAGCTGAGGCCCTGTTTAACTTTAACCGGGGTTAAGGCTACACACATGTCGTGTCCCTCTAGAAGGGTGGAATGCTATCCCCGTCGCCAGAACTGGCGAGGGGATAGTATTCCAATTCGTATGACACCTTACTCGACATGTTTTGATAAAGCCAAACCAAAGATAGCATTTAACCGCGAGGATTATAATGCACTTAAGAGTATATGGTATGGCAATATCCCGGAACAGCTTAGGGAGTGGTTCCCGACAGCTGCAGACAGGCTCAGCTCATGCTAGAGCACCATCTCACATATTTCCAAGCACTCTGCCTCCAGGATTGATGAGGCCTTCCATAGGAGTGGCTGATAGGAACATATGTGTCCAGTTTAGGGTTAGGCACAGGCATACTGTACCTAAGTAAGAGGTGGTTACACCGACTTACCCCAGCTGAGTGTTCAGCCAGTTGTGTCAAAGATGGAGGCCAGGCCAGGGGTGGCACAATACATGCTGCAGCCCCTGGCAGGCCTTGGCTACACCTATGCCCTGGGTACCTATGGTACACTGTTACAGGGGCCTATAAGGTGAACCAATTCCAATTGTGTTATGCACCTAAGGTACATGGAGTCCATTTTAAGGAGAGAGCAATCAGCCTGGGGCCCTGAATAGCAGGATCTCAGGCCAACTAAGTCAAAAACCAGCTAAACACCAGGCAAAAAGTTTGGGGGTAACCATAGTCAGATATCCACCTTCCTACAGATGCATTATCAGATTGAATTTGAAATGGAACACCATAATAGAGCATAATCAATTCCAATGTTTTAATGGTATTCACTTGGGGAGCTTGTTTACAGGGAAAGGCCACTGTATGTATCAACAATGGTACAAACGTATTGGCAGTTTTTACTCATAGGGAGTGGACCAATATAATCAATCTGCCTAATTTGAGCGGGCAATTTTCCTTGATGTAAATGACCTTTAACAATTTGAGGTACTTTTCGTTGTCTAGAATGTTGACAAATAGGACAATGCAAAATGGTGTCTTTAATCAAATTTAAAGGAATATAAATTCCTCGATCGGCGCCCACCAGCTAGTGGCTCTCTCTCCAAAATGTCCTGCTTTCTGGTGGGCCCACTTCGCCAATCCCGCCAAATCAAAATCTTGCATGTCCACCACTGCCTCAGCAATTTTAGATTTCTCATCTGCAATGTTATGAAAGAATTTGTCAAGGGAGTCTATCGGGGTATGAGCATCCACATGAAAGATTGTAACAGTACTTTGTGGGAGCATTTCCCAAATTTCTTGCCATAATTCTTTTCCCCACAGTTCTTTTGAATGCAATTCCCAATTATGAGAATGCCAAGCCGGTAACCAGACCGCCAGTCCATTAGCAGTGGACCAGGAATCAGTAAAAATATGACATGTGCCAGGTAACTCTTGTTTCAAAACTTGATAAACAGCATATCATTCAGCAAATTGACTACTCTTTCCCTCACCAATTGTACTCAGCAATTTTTGTGTGATGGGATTATAGGACACTGCCTTCCAATGCCGTTTCTCTCCTATGTACCTCACTGAACCATCCATAAACCACACATGGTTTCTGTCCTCCGCGGACAAATCATCAAATGGCTTACCCCACTTAACAGGAGATTCCTGTACTACAGGTACGGAGCAATCACTCTCAGTCTCAGTCGATGGCGCCTGTGCCACTTGTTCATGTAAGGATGCTACACCTTTCGGTCCCACGCGTGCCCTGTCTTGTATGTACCACTTCCATTTAATCACACTCGCCTCTAGAGCATGTCCAATTCGATGAGTTGTCGGCGAACTCAAAACCCACTGCATAATAGGAATTTCAGGTCTCAAAATCACATCATGTCCCAAAGTCAATTGCTCGGTATCCACCAGAGCCCAATAACATGCAAGCAACTGTTTCTCAAAAGGTGGATAACGCTCACCAGCATCGGGTAACTTTTTAGTCCAGAAACCTAATGGTACTTTATTTCTGCCTTGTTTTTGCCACAAACTCCAATTTGCATAAAGATCTTGCACGGACACATTCAAATCCACATCACCATCGCACACAGGCCATAAATCCAAAGCATACTGGATCGCTTCTTTTGCCAAATTAAACGCATCCTGCTGTAGTTTACCCCATTCAAACAAATTCTTTTTGCGAGTGACTCAGTATAAAGGGGCCAATATCTGACTCAAATGTGGAATATGCTGGCGCCAAAAGCCAAATAAGCTAATAAAGCTTTGGGCTTCTTTCCTGTTTCTTGGGACTGCAAAATCAAGAATTTTCTGGTTCACTTCTGGAATCACTTCTCTGTGACCTTCATGCCAATTGATGCCTAAAAATTTCACATTTTGAGATGGACCTTGCAACTTATTGGGATTGATTTCCCAACCTTTTTCGCGTAAACAATCAATAATTTGATCTAACTGGGTCTGAACTTGGTCTTGTGTCTCACCTTGAATTAAAATGTCATCAATATAGTGACATATCTGGATTTGCGGGTGTACAGGTACTTCGGACAAATGTTCCGCCACCAGCCGGTGACAAATCGTAGGACTGTGTACGTAGCCTTGGGGAAGACTTCTAAACATCATTTGACGTCCATTCCATGTAAAACTGAATTGTTCCTGACACTCAGGGGCAATCGAAATTGAAAAGAAAGCATTGGCAATATCAATGGACGCATACCATGTACCTGGATGTTTTTGAAGTCTTTCAATTAAAGTAATGATGTCTGGTACTGCAACAGTCAAAGGGGGTGTGTGTTTGTTCAATTCGCGGTAATCAACAGTCATGCGCCAAGAATTATCACTTTTACGCACGGGCCATACAGGATTATTCCAAGCAGAAGTAACCAGAGTTATAACTCCTGCATCCACCAAATCCTGAATAGTAGCACTAATTTCTTCATGGCCACCTGGATTACGGTACTCTTTCTGAGAAACAATTTTTGTAGCCTGGGGAATTTTTATGGGGGGCATTCTT
The DNA here is from genome assembly GCF_964263255.1 of Lissotriton vulgaris. Lineage (NCBI taxonomy): Eukaryota > Metazoa > Chordata > Amphibia > Caudata > Salamandridae > Lissotriton > Lissotriton vulgaris. The sequence goes on along the minus strand of NC_141693.1, from coordinate 1,406,742,454 downwards.
AAACGACCAACCCGTACAGGTCTGCACGATATATAATGTTTAGTTCCAAATTGATAACAGCCGTCATCTAAATGCAAAGTCATTCCTTTTAAAATGTCAACTCCGATTATATATTCCAAAAGTGGCACAGCTAATACAGAATATTATTTTTGGGGAATTCTGCCTATTCTCATTTCAAGAGCAGTTTGCACTGCGGGGGTTTCCTTTCCACCTAAACCAGTAATTGTGAAAAATTGTCCTTTAAATTTCTTTGATTTTCCATGAATAAGAGTGGCCTCCGCTCCCGTATCTACCAATGCTCGGGCCCTTTGGATATTACGATGTTTCCAGAAAATTTCAATATCTACATAGGGTCTATTGTCTTTGTGAGCCCACCTGCGTACTGGAGCTTGACCTATTTCCTAGTCATTTTTACTGCGTTCTGTCAACCAGGACAAATCAGGATAAATGCTCTCATATTTCTTGGGTGTTAAAACATCATGTTCATATCTATCTCCATTATGAAATGGATTCCTGTTATCTGTATGGTATTGTGAATTTAGATCGGAAAGTCTGTGTCGATCCTCCCTTCTCCTCAACTCAGGGGACTGATCCCTTTCCTCTCTATATCTGCTGTTAACACGGTCATCTCTCCCCCTTTCTCTTTCCCCCTCTCGCCCTCTCTCTTTTTCATGGCGAGGGGACACATCACGCTCATGCCGTCGTTCACCACGACGATCAGAATCATCACGGCGTCTTTCGTCGGCACTGTCATCAGAATATCCACGATCACAATCATTCTTTCGTACACGTCGGGCACCCTCCTTCCGATCCAAACCACGCTTGCGAAACATGTCCCACAAGCGATTATTGGGTTCACCATCAATGTCTTCCTGTGTCACACCCGCAGCCAACAGTGCAAGAAACATATCACGTCTAGAGAATTTATGCTCACCCGGAGTACGACCCTCGGGTCTGGACTGCTGCTCAGGTTTAAACCAGTCACCCAACTCACCAAGCTGACGAACAGATTCAAGCACCATAGACAAAGCATTGCCAGTTTGATTAACAAAGTCATCATAACCTGTTTATAAGCAACAGGGGAAGAACGGATGATGCGATTACGCACAGAAGATGTTAACAAACAGTCCAACAATCTGTCAGCGGTACTCAGAAAAATCGCAGTTTTCATCACCTCCTCTTTCAGCCGTTGCGCCGCATCGCGCAAGGTATACCACGGCTTGTCATTCACAGGCCAATCAGATTCAGTAGGGTATTTGTGATTACAGCCATCAGTCGCTAACTGGAGCAGACTAATTTGGCCAGCAGCATTATAATTCCGGAAATGATCTCGTACAGTAGAATCGGAACTTAAAGAGCAAAATTTCAAGGCATCTCCTGCATCTAACATGATACCTGCATCCCCCAACTCATAAAGGCGCACCATCCACATAAGCAAGGCCTCACCAGGCCATTGTCGAAATCGTTGCAAAATATCACTAACCTCCTGTGTGTAATATCCTCCAAACTATCCATAGCAATACCATTTGGATTAGCAGGAGTTTGTTGTAATTTACGTCGAAAGACCGGATGCGCAGAAACCTCTGGACGAGCATCCGAAGAAGCCCGATCCATAGAATTAGAAGAACAATCAGAATGAGAAACGTCATTAGAACGGGAAGAGCGACCACGGTCGCCGGAATCATCATGTGTATCACAGGAAGCAGATTTACAGTCACGTCCGGAACGAGAAAACTCACGCCTGTCAGATTCCTCAGCCGAGGAACCAGAATCATTCGAGTCCCAGATATTACCATCCCATTCATCAGGATTCCAGTCCAGCCCGGCTTTCGCCACGACTAGAGTCAAGTCAAGTCAAGTCAGAGAATTTATATAGCGCACTACATACCCAGAGGGTTTCAAGGCGCTTAGAAAGGGGGGGAGGATTACTTGTCAAATATCCACGTTTTAAGTTGTTTTCTGAATGCTAGGTGGTTCTGGGTAAGGCGAAGGTAAGCGGGGAGTGAGTTCCATGTTTTAGCAGCCAGGTATGAGAAGGATCTGCCTCCCATGGTGGTCTTGTTGATGCGGGGTACAGTGGCGAGGGCTTGGTTGGAAGAACGTAGTTGGCGGGAGGGGGTGTAGAAGGACAGTCGTGAGTTGAGGCATTCTGGTCCGATGTCGTAGAGTGATTTGTGTGCGTGGGTTAGCAGTCGGAAAGTGATCCTCTTATTGACGGGCAGCCAGTGGAGGTCTTTAAGGTGACCGGAGATGTGTTCATTGCGTGGGATGTCTAATATGATCCTGGCTGAGGCGTTTTGGATTCGTTGGAGTTTTTTCTGGAGTTTAGCGGTAGTGCCTGCGTAGAGGGTGTTTCCGTAGTCCAGTCGGCTAGTGACCAGAGCATGGGTGACTGTTTTCCTTGTTTCGGTGGGGATCCAGCGAAATGTTTTTCTGAGCATGCGAAGAATGTTGAAGCAGGAAGAGGATACGGCGCTTGACTTGTCTGTTCATTGAGAGTGAAGAATCCAGGATGACGCCTAGGTAGACGCACCTTCCGTTTGGAAACACGACCACGACGATTCTTATATTTGTATTTCCCAATTCGAACAGCAGCCCTTTCGGCTATAGTCTGATAAGTTTCAATTTTGTCGGCAAGCAATTAATTTTGACACCACAAAAGAGTATGATCATTTTGCACTTCAACAAACTTCTCTTCAATGTCAGCATATTGTGTCTGCAATTTTAAAAGCTTCTCATGTACATTCCTGTACGCAGTTAAAACAATCCAACCTCTGCGTCCTAAAATAGGAAGCTCCTCACCCGTCACTACTGGCGCTTTCTGTAAGAAAGAAATCACAGTAGCCGGCTCCGCCAGCTCCAAACAAGAACTCCAATTCTCACTCAAACCAGTAAAATCGGCCCACTCACGGGCCAAGGCCTCGTAAGGCGTTGATTCCCAGCCGGAAATTTCAACAGGCAATTTGAAAGTAGATTTCGACCTTCGCAAAAACATTTTGAGAAATCAAAAAGATATATACAACTATTAACAAATAATATACAAAATAAACCACGTACGAGCCGAGCGCAAACCAACAAAATAAAAACAATACAGCGCACACAGGCTTCGGAAACAGTTTGTGACACCAGATGTAACGACCGGATTCTCGGACCAGATAGAATCAGCTCATCAGAGCACAACCAACCCAGCCGGAACGTAATCACCTCCCTCCGTAGGACCTATTTACAACAGGTATCTATGTCTCCTACCCAAGGATGGGGAATTAGCAATGTACATGCCTAGGTTTTCTACAATATCACACTCATACCAGCTAGTCTGGCGGCAACTCAGGCCCAGACCGTTCTACCCTGGGGCATGTTCTGATTATATACCATTATACACTGGCCGCAACCAGTGCTCGCTCAAGCCACAATTTTGTGGGTATAAATACCAGTATCCTCCCTGGTACTCTCTTTTATCTACGTACAAGCCACAATCTTGTGGGTATAGACACCAGTATCCCCCTGGTGCTCACTTACTTACATTACAAGCCACAATCCTGTGGGTATATACACCAGTATCCCCCCTGGTGCTCTCTTTAACGCCGTCTCCCGACGACGATCACTTTCCTATGAATACCGTTAGCTCTCCATATTGGGGAATCTCTCGCTATTTACTAAAGGTATAATACTACGATATTATGGGTCACACAATGATAGCCGAATTATATGATGCACAAGTTATCCTCTACTTCAAGGGCTCCTCTCTCCCTCATTATTCAACCACTGCTTACCTGATCGGGAGTTGCGTCCGTTTGCGAAACAGTAACTGACTAGAAGAACAGGTTACCTTTTCATATAAGAATAAGAGGCACATGCCGGTTCACTAAGAACTGGGGTACTTTATTTATCAGAACAACAATATCAATATAACACTATACTATAACATATAGCCTGCAAAGGAAAATGAAAGGTTAGAATGTGCACGCTAATAAGAAAGGGTCGACGTCACCTTATTAATATGAAGTCTGGACTCAGCAGTCATCTGGGTTCCCTTCTTGTCTGTGCCTTGGCTCGTCTTTAAGGTCACAACTCTGCAGTCATGGATACACGTCTGCACCGCTATGCTCTGTCTCCTTCGCCTCCCTCCAACTCACTGGAACCTTCCTCTCATCAGCTGCTTTCTCTCTGGCTGTTCTGCACTACTCCTCTCTCCTCTCAATCGCGGACCATCTTCACTTCTTGGCTTCGATCTTATAACTCAGTTTCAGCCATTCTGGTATTCGTTCCCTTAACTAACTGCTTCCCTCTGAATGCTCTGATCTAAAGGTCAAAGCTCACTAGCTGCTCCAGCTAAAATAACTTCAATCTTTCTATGAGAGTATCAGCTTCTCGATCTGTCTCGGACTTTAAAATGGCGACTGTCTGCCCTGAAATAATTAATGGCATTGATGCTAACGGCTGGCTGCCGCCTACAGACTGACTCCTTCACTGCCTCATGCTTTCACTAACATGGAAGCTTGTTCCTTCATGGAAAGTTACGGCCAGTAACCTGACGCCCACCAAATTCTTGTACCTCCCCGTACCAAGGACACTTTCCCAGCCGGCCGGCCTGATGTTGTGTCTTCGGAATGGAGAAAAAATACAGTCTTTCGATAAGGGCCAGCCTGATCCAGTTCTCTCCAAGCGAACAACACCTCGTAACTAAAACATTTAATTTGACCTAGAAGCATCTCAAGCTGCCGGGGCAGAAAGAAAGATGGAGTCTCTGCCGTTTGAGGCCTACAAGGCCCGAAATAAGCATAACTCCATAGAAGGTATACTAATACTCTTACAAAAGGACGGATTATCACTAATACTAATGAATCTATCCCCTAACATAAGTTTATAAGCCCTGGTCTAAGGAAAAGGGTACGGAATTATATCAACACGCCTTATGAATAGGCTCTATTTACGGTTCTAATCCTTCCACTAGAATGATAGTAGACTGAAGTCACCTCCAATCACCTTCCCTCAAGGAAGGGCCGAAAATGTCGGTCAGAGCAGCTCCGCAGACCATGCCCGCACCACCGCCCCCGCATCCGAAGAGTGTCAGCCGGTGGCAGATCATTCTCCCATCTCGCCGGCAAGACGTGGAACACCCTCCCCATCCGCCTACGGCAGACCGAAGATCTTCTAATCTTCAGGAGACTCCTCAAGACCTGGCTCTTCGTACAGTAGAAGTACCCCCCCAGCACCTTGAGACCCTCATGGGTATGTAGTGCGCTTTACAAATGCAATGATTTAAATGGGTATAAATGTTCCTGGTATGTTAGCAGAACTTCTGTGTCCTCATACTGACAATATTCTGGTGGTGTTTCATGTTTTGTGTAATAATGAAATGTTTTTGTTCTTGCATTTGCTGCTGTGAATGTAACCCACAAATAAAATACCTCTGTTTGATATGCTCCATGTGCCTCAATCACAAACACGGTACATAAGGGGGTGGTGATGGACGGAGCATCCGAAACAATCAAACACTCACACCCAGTCAGCAGATCTGGGTTTAATCCATCACCGTTCTTTAGCCCACTCTGCCACCCCAGTTCAGACATGGCCATATGCAAATCAGTCAGACCCTGTGCCTCATGGGAACAGTCCAGCCCGAGCTGTCAAGCCATGCCTTCCCTGGACCGGAAACAAGCTTCCTAGGACCCGTTTCTGGCATTCCAACCATCTTCAGCCAGGCTTGCTTGAATCCAGTGGCAAAGTGAACAAGGGACTCACGTCTGAGCATAGCCTGCCAACTTATGGCGAACGATGCGGTACAAAGGGGTAGTGATGGACAGAGCATCTAAACCAATGAAACACTCACACTAGTCAACAGATCTGGGTTTAATCCATCACCGTTCTTTAGCCCACTCTGCCACCCCAGTTCAGACATGGCCATATGCAAATCAGTCTGACCCTGTGCCTCATAGGAACACTCCAGCTCGAACTGTCAAGCCATGCCTTCCCTGGACCGGAAACAAGCTTACTAGGTCCGGTTTCTGGCATTCCAGCCGTCTTCAGCCAGGCTTGCTTGAATCCAGTGTCAAAGTGAGCAAAGGACTCATGTCTGAGCATAGCCTGCCAACTTATGGCGAACGATGCGGTACAAAGGGGGTGGTGATGGACGGAGGATCTAAACCAATAAAACACTCACACCCAGTCAACAGATCTGGGTTTAATCCATCAACGTTCTTTAGCCCACTCTGACACCCCAGTTCAGACATGGCCATATGCAAATCAGTCTGACCCTGTGCCTCATGGGAACAGTCCAGCCCGAGCTGCCAAGCCATGCCTTCCCTGGACCGGAAACAAGCTTCCTAGGACCGGTTTCTGGCATTCAAGCCATCTTCAGCCAGGCGTGCTTGAATGCAGTGGCAAAGTGAGCAAGCAACTCACGTCTGAGCATAGCCTGCCAACTTATGGCGAACAAAGTTGTACAAAGGGGGTGGTGATGGACGGAGCATCTGAACTAATCAAACACTCATACCCAGTCAACAGATCTGGGTTTAATCATCAACGTTCTTTAGCCCACTCTGCCACCCCAGTTCAGACATGGCCATATGCAAATCAGTCAGACCCTGTGCCTCATGGGAACAGTCCAGCCCGAGCTCCCAAGCCATGCCTTACCTGGACCGGAAACAAGCTTCCTAGGACCCGTTTCTGGCATTCCAACCATCTTCAGCCAGGCTTGCTGGAATCAAGTGGCAAAGTGAACAAGGGACTCACGTCTGAGCATAGCCTGCCAACTTATGGCGAACAAAGCGGTACAAAGGGGTTGGTGATGGACGGAACATCTGAACCAATCAAACACTCACACCTAGTCAACAGATCTGGGTTTAATCCGTCCCCGTTCTTTAGCCCACTCTTCCACCTAAGTACAGACATGGCCATATGCAAATCAGTCTGACCCTGTGCCACATAGGAACAGTCCAGCTCGAACTGTCAAGCTATGCCTTCCCTGGACCGGAAACAATCTTACTAGTTCCGGTTTCTGGCATTTCAGCCCTCTTCAGCCAGGCTTGCTTGAATCCAGTGTCAAAGTGAGCAAAGGACTCAGGTCTGAGCTTACCCAGCAAACTGATGGCAAACAAAGCGGTACAAAGGGGGTGGTGATGGACGGAGAATCAGAACCAATCAAACACTCACACCCTGTCAACAGATCTGGGTTTAATCCATCACCGTTCTTTAGCCCACTCTGCCACCCCAGTCAAGACATGGCCATATGCAAATCAATCTGACCCTGTGCCTCATGGGAACAGTTCAGCCCAAACTGCCAAGCCATGCCTTCCCTGGACCGGAAACAAGCTTCCTAGGACCGGTTTCTGGCATTTCAGCCGTCTTCAGCCAGGCTTGCTTGAATCCAGTGGCAAAGTGAGCAAGGGACTCACGTCTGAGCATACCCTGACAAATTAATGCAAACAAAGCGGTACAAAGGGGGTGGTGATGGACGGAGCATCCGAACCAATCAAACACTCACACCCAGTCAACAGATCTGGGTTTAATCCATCACAGTTCTTTAGCCCACTCTGCCAACCCAGTTCAGACTTGGCCATATGCAAATCAGTCTGACCCTGTGCCTCATAGCTCGAGCTGTCAAGCCATGCCTTCCCTGGACCGGAAACAAGCTTACTAGGTCCGGTTTCTGGCATTCCAGCCGTCTTCAGCCAGGCTTGCTTGAATCCAGTGTCAAAGTGAGCAAAGGACTCACGTCTGAGCATAGCCTGCCAACTTATGGCGAACGATGCGGTACAAAGGGGGTGGTGATGGACGGAGGATCTAAACCAATAAAACACTCACACCCAGTCAACAGATCTGGGTTTAATCCATCAACGTTCTTTAGCCCACTCTGACACCCCAGTTCAGACATGGCCATATGCAAATCAGTCTGACCCTGTGCCTCATGGGAACAGTCCAGCCCGAGCTGCCAAGCCATGCCTTCCCTGGACCGGAAACAAGCTTCCTAGGACCGGTTTCTGGCATTCCAGCCATCTTCAGCCAGGCTTGCTTGAATCCAGTGGCAAAGTGAGCAAGGGACTCACGTCTGAGCATACCCTGACAAATAATGCAAACAAAGCGGTACAAAGGGGGTGGTGATGGACGGAGCATCCGAACCAATCAAACACTCACACCCAGTCAACAGATCTGGGTTTAATCCATCACAGTTCTTTAGCCCAATCTGCCAACCCAGTTCAGACTTGGCCATATGCAAATCAGTCTGACCCTGTGCCTCATGGGAACAGTCCAGGCCGAACTGCAAAGCCATGCCTTCCCTGGACCGGAAACAAGCTTCCTAGGACGGGTGTCTGGCATTCCAGCTGTCTTCAGCCAGGCTTGCTTGAAACCAGTGGTAAAGTGAGCAAGGGACTCACGTCTGAGCATACCCTGCAAAATTATGGTGAACAAAGCGGTTCAAAGGGGGTGGTGATGGACTGAGCATCTGAACCAATCAAACACTCACACCCAGTCAACAGATCTGGGTTTAATACATCACCGTTCTTTAGCCTACTCTGCCACCCCAGTTCAGACATGGCCATATGCAAATCAGTCTGTCCATGTGCCTCATAGAAACAGTCCAGCTCGAACTGCCATGCTTTCCCTGGACCGGAAACAAGCTTCCTAGGACGGGTTTCTGGCATTACAGACGACTTCAGCCAGTCTTGCTTGAATCCAGTGTCAAAGTGAGCAAGGGACTCACATCTGAGCTTACCCTGCCAACTTATGGCAAACAAAGCTGTACAAAGGGGGTAGTGATGGACGGAGCATCTAAACCAATCAAACACTCACACCCAGTCAACAGATCTAGGTGTAATCCATCACCGTTCTTTAGCCCACTCTGCCACCCCAGTTCAGACATGGCCATATGCAAATCAGTCTAAACATGTGCCTCATGGGAACAGTCCAGCGTGAACTGGCAAGTCATTCCTTCCCTGGACCAGAAACAAGATTCCTAGGACCACTTTCTGTCATTCCAGCCATCTTCAGCCAGGCTTGCTTGAATCCAGTTGCAAAGTGAGCAAGGGACTCATGTCTGAGCATACCCTGTCAATTAATGGCAAACAAAGCGGCACAAAAGGGGTGATGCTGAACGGAGCATCTGAACCAATCAAACACTCACACCCAATCAACAGGTCTGGGTTTAATCCATCACCGTTTTTTAGCCCACTCTGCCACCCCAGTTCAGACATGGCCAAATGCAAATCAGTCTGACTCAGTGCCTCATGGGAACAGTCCAGCCCGAACTGCCAAGCCATGCCTTCCGCAGAACCGGAAACAAGCTTCCTAGGACCGGTTTCTGGCATTCCAGCCGTCTTCAGCCAGGCTTGCTTGAATCCAGTGGTAAAGTAAGCAAGGGACTCAAGTCTGAGCAAAACCTGCCAACTTATGGAGAAAAAAGCGGTACAAAAGGGGGTGGTGATGGACAGATCATCTGAACCAATCAAACTCTCACACCCTATCAACAGTTCTGGGTTTAATCCATCACCGTTCTTTAGCCCACTCTGCCACCCCAGTTCAGACATGGTCATATGCAAATAAGTCTGACCCTGTGCCTCATGGGAACAGTCCAGCTTAAACTGCCAAGCCATGCCTTCCCTGGACCGGAAACAAGCTTCCTAGGATCAGTTTCTGGCATTACATCCGTCTTCAGCCAGGCTTGCTTGAATCCAGTGGCAAAGTGAGCAAAGGACTCATGTCTGAGCATAGCCTGCCAACTTATGGCGAACAAAGCAGTACAAAGGAGGTGGTGATAGACGGAGCTTCTGAACCAATCAGACACTCACACCCAGTCAACAGATCTGGGTTTAATCCATCACCGTTCTTAGGCCCACTCTGCCTCCCCAGTTCAGGCATGGCCATATGCAAATTAGTCTGACTCTGTCCCTCATGGGAACAGTCCAGCCCAAACTGCTAAGCCATGCCTTCCCTGGACAGGAATCAAGCTTCCTAGGACCAGTTTCTGGCATTCCAGCCGTATTCAGCCAGTCTTGCTTGAATACAGTGGCAAAGTTAGCAAGGGACTCTAGTCTGAGCATACCCTGCCAACTTATGGCGAACAAAGCAGTGCAAAGGGGGAAGTGATGGAAGGAGCAGCGGAACCAATCAAACACTCACACCCAGTCAACAGTTCTGGGTTTAATCCATCACCGTTCTTTACCCCCTCTGCCACCGCAGTTCAGACATGGTCATATGCAAATCAGTCTGACCCTGTGCCTCATGGGAACGGTCCAGCCCGAACTGCAAAGCCATGCCTTCCTTGGACCAGAAACAATCTTCCTAGGACCAGTTTCTGGCATTACAGCCGTCTTCAGCCAGGCTTGCTTGAATCCAGTGTCAAAGTGAGCAAGGGACTCACATCTGAGCTTACCCTGCCAATTTATGGCGAACAAAGCGGTACAAAGGGGGTGGTGATGGACGGAGCATCTGAACCAATCAAACACTCACACCCAGTCAACAGATCTAGGTTTACTCCATCACCGTTCTTTAGCCCACTCTGCCACCCCAGTTCAGACATGGCAATATGCAAATCAGTCTGAACATGTGCCTCATGGGAACAGTCCAGCCCGAACTGCCAAGTCATGCCTTCCCTGGACCAGAAATAAGATTCCTAGGACCGATTTCTGGCATTCCAGCCGTCTTCAGCCAGGCTTGCTTGAATACAGTGGCAAAGTGAGCAAGGGACTCTAGTCTGAGCATACCCTGCCAAATTATGGTGAACAAAGCAGTACAAAGGGGGAGGTGATGCAAGGAGCAGCGGAACCAATCAAACACTCACAGCCAGTCAACAGTTCTGGGTTTAATCCATCTCCGTTCTTTAGCCCACTTTGCCACCGCAGTTCAGACATGGTCATATGCAAATCAGTCTGACCTGTGCCTCATGGGAACGGTCCAGCCTGAACTGCCAAGCCATGCCTTCCCTGGACCAGAAACAATCTTCCTAGGACCAGTTTCTGGCATTACAGCCGTCTTCAGCCAGGCGTGCTTGAATCTAGTTCAAAAAGAAAAATGGTTTTTAGATGTCAGAAAATGGGCGCACTGCCAGTATGGAAGCACTGTAGGACAAAGTGGGAGGTGGTGCAACTGGGTGAGTGGACAACCATATAACCACTCAAAGGAGAAGTCAGCAAGCTGTACTAATCCTACGTTATAGAGAGAAACCTACCCTATGCACACACTCTATAAGTACAAATGGCCACAATGTGGCTTGATACAAAAGTCCAATATAGTGCAGAGAAACAACAGTAATAGACAGTAATAAAATGAACATGTGTTGAAAGAAGGTCTTGGTTTCCGTGTTTTTAATGGAACAAAGCTTGAAAACAACCAGCCGACACGTGTTTCATCGCATCTCGCGAATCTTCAGGGCGCTCTTCCGGTGATACTTCCGACCCGGAAGGGCTCAAGACCAGCAAATTTCAGTATTCAAGTAAAGTAATTTAGCTTGCAAGCGTAATGCGCTTTTGTTGAATCTAGTGTCAAAGTGAGCAAGGGACACTAGTCTGAGCATACCCTGCCAACTTATGGTGAACAAAGCAGTACAAAGGGGGAGGTGATGGAAGGAGCAGCGGAACCAATCAAACACTCACACCCAGTCAACAGTTCTGGGTTTAATCCATCACCGTTCTTTAGCCCATTCTGCCACCGCAGTTCAGACATGGTCATATGCAAATCAGTCTGACCCTGTGCCTCATGGGAACGGTCCAGCCCGAACTGCCAAGCCATGCCTTCCCTGGACCAGAAACAAGATTCCTAGGACCAGTTTCTGGCATTCCAGCCATCTTCAGTCAGGCTTGCTTGAATCCAGTTGCAAAGTGAGCAAGGGACTCATGTCTGAGCATACCCTGCCAATTTATGGCAAACAAAGCGGCACAAAGGGGCTGATGCTGGACGGAGCATCTAAACCAATCAAACACTCACACCCAATCAACAGGTCTGGGTTTAATCCATCACCGTTCTTTAGCCCACTCTGCCACCCCAGTTCAGACATGGCCATATGCAAATTAGTCTGACCCTGTCCCTCATAGGAACAGTCCAGCTCGAATTGCCAAGCCATGCCTTGTCACGATTCAGGCTCGTTTAGAGTGACTACAGGTCCCAGAATGCTTGTTCTAGTCCATTTTCGCTCTTTACTCTTTTATACCTGTACGTTTTCTACATTATCCTCCTGAGTGCCTTCCTCGGTGCTTGTCACCTGTGGATAGCCGTACCTTTGTGATTCGGTCTTTCAGGAAGTTTGTGCACGTTGTAGTGTGTCGAGTCTTCACGGACGGCAGCTGGAGAGATTCTATACAGGCCGTTCCCTTTGGGCATTTCCTTTGTCAGGACGCAGCGGAGCAGCTGTGTGAGGAGCCGAACTTTGACAGTGAGAGCCGCCGAGGAGCCACGCTGTGAGCGGGTGAGACAAGCTGCGCTGGGAGCCGCGCTGACACTGAGAGCCGCCGAGGAGCCGCGCTGTGAGCGGGTGAGACACGCTGCGCTGGGAGTCGCGCTGACAGTGAGAGCCGCTGGAAGCTGCGCTGACAGTGAGCCTAGACAATGGTACTCAGAGCTTTCGGCCCTAGATATATATTCTCCCTCTAACTTTGTTCATCAGTACTGAAGTCTAGCGGTTTGCTAGCTAGAGAAGAGTGTTTTGTAACTCTTCATGTTGTTTTTCAAGACTTGGTATATAGAGGTGTTTTTTGGCATTGGTACACTGCCGAACATTTTGTTTTCCGGAGAGCCATTGAGAGGCTCGGATTAGTACTCTTTTATATTATTTTTGAGTCATGGACAAACGGATGTCTAGAAGGAACATTGGCCTTATTCTTTGAGCTACAAGTCTATTGACATACCGTGGATTACTTGAGAAGCTACTTGTTTCTCCCTGGATTTAGGGGTCTTGGGCAGATCCCTGTCTTCTTTTCTTTTACTTTATTTTTTCTATATCGCCTTCTTTTTTCAGTACGAGTGTGGAAGCCTTATTGTGTAAGTGTATGTCCTCTTATAACTTACATAGAAGGGTAGAGTGTTATAGTACAACGGGTAACTTTCCTGCTCTTGTGTCTCTGTGCAGGTACCTACCTACAACCTCTACGTTTGGCGTTTCTCCTGTTGTCGAGTCCTGTAGATGGTTTCCGGCTGCCACTCCTTTTTGTTTTATTTATCCATTTTTTCCCCTTTCCTGGGTGGGGTCCTCATAGGCGAGTGTTGGTCTTATACTCGCCTGAGGTACCGTATCTAGGGAGGAGTGAATCTAGCTTCTGCATCGCTCCTGCTGTACCGGATTCCAAGGTTAGTCAATCTGGATGAGCATGACATGCCTTCCCGAGACCGTAAACAAGCTTCCTAGGACCAGTTTATGGCATTACAGCCATCTTCAGGCAGGCTTGCTTGAATCCAGTGTCAAAGTGAGCAAGGGCGAACGTCTGAGCTTACCCTGGCAACTTACGGCGAACAAAGCGGTACAAAGGGGGTGGTGATGGACGGAGCAGCGGAAACAATCAAACACTCACACCCAGTCAACAGTTTTGGGTTTAATCCATCACCGTTCTTTAGCCCACTCTGCCACCGCAGTTCAGACATGGTCATATGCAAATCAGTCTGACCCTGTGCCTCATGGGAACGGTCCAGCCCGAACTGCCAAGCCATGCCTTCCCTGGACCAGAAACAATCTTCCTAGGACCAGTTTCTGGCATTACAGCCGTCTTCAGCCAGGCTTGCTTGAATCCAGTGTCAAAGTGAGCAAGGGACTCACGTCTGGGCTTACCCTGCCAACCTATGGCGAACAAAGCGGTACAAAGGGGGTGGTGATGGACGGAGCATCTGAACCAATCAAACACTCACACCCAGTCAACCGATCTAGGTTTAATCCATCACCGTTCTTTAGCCCACTCTGCCACCCCAGTTCAGACATGGCCATATGCAAATCAGTCTGAACATGTGCCTCATGGGAACAGTCCAGCCCGAACTGCCAAGTCATGCCTTCCCTGGACCAGAAACTAGATTCCTAGGACCAGTTTCTGGCATTCCAGCCATCTTCAGTCAGGCTTGCTTGAATCCAGTTGCAAAGTGAGCAAGGGACTCATGTCTGAGCATACCCTGCCAATGTATGGCAAACAAAGCGGCACAAAGGGGCTAATGCTGGACGGAGCATCTGAACCAATCAAACACTCACACCCAATCAACAGGTCTGGGTTTAATCCATCACCGTTCTTTAGCCCACTCTGCCACCCCAGTTCAGATATGGCCATATGCAAATTAGTCTGACCCTGTCCCTCATACGAACAGTCCAGCTCGAATTGCCAAGCCATGCCTTCCCGAGACCGGAAACAAGCTTCCTAGGACCGTTTTCTGGCATTACAGCCATCTTCAGCCAGGTTTGCTTGAATCCAGTGTCAAAGTGAGCAGGGACTCACGTCTGAGCTTACCCTGCCAACTTACGGCGAACAAAGCGGTACAAAGGGGGTGGTGATGGACGGAGCAGCGGAAACAATCAAACACTCACACCCAGTCAACAGTTCTGGGTTTAATCCATCACCATTCTTTAGCCCACTCTGCCACCCCAGTTCAGACATGGACATATGCAAATCAGTCTGACCCTGTGCCTCATGGGAACAATCCAGCCCGAACTGCCAAGCCATGCTTTCCCTGGACCAGAAACAATCTTCCTAGGACCAGTTTCTGGCATTACAGCTGTCTTCAGCCAGGCTTGCTTGAATCCAGTTGCAAAGTGAGCAAGGGACTCATGTCTGAGCATACCCTGCCAATTTATGGCAAACAAAGCGGCACAAAGGGGCTGATGCTGGACGGAGCATCTGAACCAATCAAACACTCACACCCAATCAACAGGTCTGGGTTTAATCCATCACCGTTCTTTAGCCCACTCTGCCACCCCAGTTCAGATATGGCCATATGCAAATTAGTCTGACCCTGTTCATCATAGGAACAGTCCAGCTCGAATTGCCAAGCCATGCCTTCCCGAGACCGGAAACAAGCTTCCTAGGACCGGTTTCTGGCATTACAGCCATCTTCAGCCAGGCTTGCTTGAATCCAGTGTCAAAGTGAGCAAGGGACTCACGTCTGAGCTTACCCTGCCAACTTACGGCGAACAAAGCGGTACAAAGGGGGTGGTGATGGACGGAGCAGCGGAAACAATCAAACACTCACACCCAGCCAACAGTTCTGGGTTTAATCCATCACCGTTCTTTAGCCCACTCTGCCACCCCAGTTCAGACATGGTCATATGCAAATTAGTCTGACCCTGTCCCTCATAGGAACAGTCCAGCTCGAATTGCCAAGCCATGCCTTCCCGAGACCGGAAACAAGCTTCCTAGGACCGGTTTCTGGCATTACAGCCATCTTCAGCCAGGCTTGCTTGAATCCAGTATCAAAGTGAGCAAGGGACTCACGTCTGAGCTTACCCTGCCAACTTACGGCGAACAAAGAGGTACAAAGGGGGTGGTGATGGACGGAGCAGCGGAAACAATCAAACACTCACACCCAGTCAACAGTTCTGGGTTTAATCCATCACCGTTCTTTAGCCCACTCTGCCACCCCAGTTCAGACATGGTCATATGCAAATCAGTCTGACCCTGTGCCTCATGGGAACAGTCCAGCCCGAACTGCCAAGCCATGCCTTCCCTGGACCGGAAACAATCTTCCTAGGACCAGTTTCTGGCATTACAGCCGTCTTCAGCAAGGCTTGCTTGAATCCAGTGTCAGAGTGAGCAAGGGACTCACGTCTGAGCTCACCCTGCAAACTTATGGCAAACAAAGCGGTACAAAGAGTGTGGCGATTGACGGAGCATCTGAACCAATCAAACACTCACACCCAGTCAACAGATCTAGGTTTAATCCATCACCGTTCTTTAGCCCACTCTGCCACCGCAGTTCAGACATGGTCATATGCAAATCAGTCTGACCCTGTGCCTCATGGGAACGGTCCAGCCCGAACTGCCAAGCCATGCCTTCCGTGGACCAGGAACAATCTTCCTAGGACCAGTTTCTGGCATTACAGCCGTCTTCTGCCAGGCTTGCTTGAATCCAGTGTCATAGTGAGCAAGGGACTCACGTCTGAGCTTACCCTGCCAACTTACGGCGAACAAAGCAGTACAAAGGGGGTGGTGATGGACGGAGCAGCGGAAACAATCAAACACTCACACCCAGTCAACAGTTCTGGGTTTAATCCATCACCGTTCTTTAGCCCACTCTGCCACCCCAGTTCAGACATGGCCATATGCAAATTAGTCTGACCCTGTTCATCATAGGAACAGTCTAAGCATGGGCGAATTTTGCGAATCTGGCGTTCGCGAATTTTGCGAATTTGCGAACTCGCAATCCGCAAAATTCGCGAATTCTCGCGAATTTGCGGATTTTTTCTTTTTTTTGTGTTCGCAAGGATTTCTGCCAGTTCGCAAGGATTTCTGCCAGTTCGCAAGGGTTTTGTACCAGTTCGCAATTGCGAACTTACATGTCAGCTCGCAACGGTCACGATTATGTTGTTTCTACGTCTGGTTCATCATCACAGGTTCCCAGAACCCTCTGTTTCACCCCTGCTACCCTCTGTTTTACCCATGCCATCCTCTGGTGCATCAATGCCACCCTCTGGTTCATCAACACTGTAGATTATGGGGGGGAAAAGCAAGCACACCTGCCTGCTTCAACTGACATGAATTAATTTGGGGTTGGTTTATTAATGTGTCACTGTTTTAAAATTCCAGTCTGGCACCTGCTTCCTTATCTGTAATTTGCTTTCTGTTGCAGTGCAATTTTTTTTTCCAGGACCTTTGTGGCCTACTTGTAGCTATTCTATGAGCCTGCTGTGAGGGTCAGAGCAGGGTCATATAATTGTTGCAACTAGCAACTGAACTCTGGAGGGGCCCTTGTCAGGAAGCACTACAGGGAATGGTTACTAATGATGAGTTTGAACTTTTGAACCTGCTGAATGTTTTTTTGTGTTCGCAAGGATTTCTGCCAGTTCGCAAGGATTTCTGCCAGTTCGCGAGGGTTTTGTACCAGTTCGCAATTGCGAACTTACATGTCGGCTCGCAACGGTCACGATTATGTTGTTTCTACGTCTGGTTCATCATCACAGGTTCCCAGAACCCTCTGTTTCACCCCTGCCACCCTCTGTTTCACCCATGCAATCCTCTGGTGCATCAATGCCACCCTCTGGTTCATCATCACTGTAGATTATGGGGGGGAAAAGCAAGCACACCTGCCTGCTTCAACTGACATGAATTAATTTGGGGTTGATTTATTAATGTGTCACTGTTTTAAAATTCCAGTCTGGCACCTGCTTCCTTATCTGTAATTTGCTTTCTGTTGCAGTGCAATTTTTTTTTCCAGGACCTTTGTGGCCTACTTGTAGCTATTCTATGAGCCTGCTGTGAGGGTCAGAGCAGGGTCATATAATTGTTGCAACTAGCAACTGAACTCT
The DNA here is from genome assembly GCF_964263255.1 of Lissotriton vulgaris. Lineage (NCBI taxonomy): Eukaryota > Metazoa > Chordata > Amphibia > Caudata > Salamandridae > Lissotriton > Lissotriton vulgaris. The sequence continues at coordinate 1,406,725,029 of NC_141693.1, read as the reverse complement.
GGAGGGGCCCTTGTCAGGAAGCACTACAGGGAATGGTTACTAATGATGAGTTTGAACTTTTGAACCTTCTGAATGCTTTTTTTGTGTTCGCAAGCATTTCTGCCAGTTCGCAAGGATTTCTGCCAGTTCGCGAGGGTTTTGTACCAGTTTGCAATTGCGAACTTACACCGCACGCAGCAAAAAATCCGCTGCGTGCGAATTTGCGGATTTTGCGGGAAATTCGCGGATCTCGCGGATTGCGAATTTACCGAAAATCCGCAAAATCCGTGAGCGTAACGGATTTTCCGCCCATGCTTAGAACAGTCCAGCTCGAATTGCCAAGCCATGCCTTCCCGAGACCGGAAACAAGCTTCCTAGGACCGGTTTCTGGCATTACAGCCATCTTCAGCCAGGCTTGCTTGAATCCAGTGTCAAAGTGAGCAAGGGACTCACGTCTGAGCTTACCCTGCCAACTTACGGCGAACAAAGCGGTACAAAGGGGGTGGTGATGGACGGAGCAGCGGAAACAATCAAACACTCACACCCAGCCAACAGTTCTGGGTTTAATCCATCACCGTTCTTTAGCCCACTCTGCCACCCCAGTTCAGACATGGTCATATGCAAATTAGTCTGACCCTGTCCCTCATAGGAACAGTCCAGCTCGAATTGCCAAGCCATGCCTTCCCGAGACCGGAAACAAGCTTCCTAGGACCGGTTTCTGGCATTACAGCCATCTTCAGCCAGGCTTGCTTGAATCCAGTGTCAAAGTGAGCAAGGGACTCACGTCTGAGCTTACCCTGCCAACTTACAGCGAACAAAGCGGTACAAAGGGGGTGGTGATGGACGGAGCAGCGGAAACAATCAAACACTCACACCCAGCCAACAGTTCTGGGTTTAATCCATCACCGTTCTTTAGCCCACTCTGCCACCCCAGTTCAGACATGGTCATATGCAAATTAGTCTGACCCTGTCCCTCATAGGAACAGTCCAGCTCGAATTGCCAAGCCATGCCTTCCCGAGACCGGAAACAAGCTTCCTAGGACCTGTTTCTGGCATTACAGCAATCTTCAGCCAGGCTTGCTTGAATCCAGTATCAAAGTGAGCAAGGGACTCACGTCTGAGCTTACCCTGCCAACTTACGGCGAACAAAGAGGTACAAAGGGGGTGGTGATGGACGGAGCAGCGGAAACAATCAAACACTCACACCCAGTCAACAGTTCTGGGTTTAATCCATCACCGTTCTTTAGCCCACTCTGCCACCCCAGTTCAGACATGGTCATATGCAAATCAGTCTGACCCTGTGCCTCATGGGAACAGTCCAGCCTGAACTGCCAAGCCATGCCTTCCCTGGACCGGAAACAATCTTCCTAGGACCAGTTTCTGGCATTACAGCCGTCTTCAGCAAGGCTTGCTTGAATCCAGTGTCAGAGTGAGCAAGGGACTCACGTCTGAGCTCACCCTGCAAACTTATGGCAAACAAAGCGGTACAAAGGGTGTGGCGATTGACAGAGCATCTGAACCAATCAAACACTCACACCCAGTCAACAGATCTAGGTTTAATCCATCACCGTTCTTTAGCCCACTCTGCCACCGCAGTTCAGACATGGTCATATGCAAATCAGTCTGACCCTGTGCCTCATGGGAACGGTCCAGCCCGAACTGCCAAGCCATGCCTTCCCTGGACCAGGAACAATCTTCCTAGGACCAGTTTCTGGCATTACAGCCGTCTTCTGCCAGGCTTGCTTGAATCCAGTGTCATAGTGAGCAAGGGACTCACGTCTGAGCTTACCCTGCCAACTTACGGCGAACAAAGCAGTACAAAGGGGGTGGTGATGGACGCAGCAGCGGAAACAATCAAACACTCACACCCAGTCAACAGTTCTGGGTTTAATCCATCACCGTTCTTTAGCCCACTCTGCCACCCCAGTTCAGACATGGTCATATGCAAATCAGTCTGACCCTGTGCCTCATGGGAACAGTCCAGCCCGAACTGCCAAGCCATGCCTTCCCTGGACCGGAAACAATCTTCCTAGGACCAGTTTCTGGCATTACAGCCATCTTCAGCCAGGCTTGCTTGAATCCAGTGTCAAAGTGAGCAAGGGACTCACGTCTGAGCTCACCCTGCCAACTTATGGCAAACAAAGCGATACAAAGGGTGTGGCGATTGACGGAGCATCTGAACCAATCAAACACTCACACCCAGTCAACAGATCTAGGTTTAATCCATCACCGTTCTTTAGCCCACTCTGCCACCCCAGTTCAGACATGGCCATATGCAAATCAGTCTGAACATGTGCCTCATAGGAACAGTCCAGCCCGAACTGCCAAGTCATGCCTTCCCTGGACCAGAAACAAGATTCCTAGGACCGATTTCTGGCATTACAGCCGTCTTCAGCCAGGCTTGCTTGAATCCAGTATCAAAGTGAGCAAGGGACTCACGTCTGAGCTTACCCTGCCAACTTACGGCGAACAAAGAGGTACAAAGGGGGTGGTGATGGACGGAGCAGCGGAAACAATCAAACACTCACACCCAGTCAACAGTTCTGGGTTTAATCCATCACCGTTCTTTAGCCCACTCTGCCACCCCAGTTCAGACATGGTCATATGCAAATCAGTCTGACCCTGTGCCTCATGGGAACAGTCCAGCCTGAACTGCCAAGCCATGCCTTCCCTGGACCGGAAACAATCTTCCTAGGACCAGTTTCTGGCATTACAGCCGTCTTCAGCAAGGCTTGCTTGAATCCAGTGTCAGAGTGAGCAAGGGACTCACGTCTGAGCTCACCCTGCAAACTTATGGCAAACAAAGCGGTACAAAGGGTGTGGCGATTGACAGAGCATCTGAACCAATCAAACACTCACACCCAGTCAACAGATCTAGGTTTAATCCATCACCGTTCTTTAGCCCACTCTGCCACCGCAGTTCAGACATGGTCATATGCAAATCAGTCTGACCCTGTGCCTCATGGGAACGGTCCAGCCCGAACTGCCAAGCCATGCCTTCCCTGGACCAGGAACAATCTTCCTAGGACCAGTTTCTGGCATTACAGCCGTCTTCTGCCAGGCTTGCTTGAATCCAGTGTCATAGTGAGCAAGGGACTCACGTCTGAGCTTACCCTGCCAACTTACGGCGAACAAAGCAGTACAAAGGGGGTGGTGATGGACGCAGCAGCGGAAACAATCAAACACTCACACCCAGTCAACAGTTCTGGGTTTAATCCATCACCGTTCTTTAGCCCACTCTGCCACCCCAGTTCAGACATGGTCATATGCAAATCAGTCTGACCCTGTGCCTCATGGGAACAGTCCAGCCCGAACTGCCAAGCCATGCCTTCCCTGGACCGGAAACAATCTTCCTAGGACCAGTTTCTGGCATTACAGCCGTCTTCAGCCAGGCTTGCTTGAATCCAGTGTCAAAGTGAGCAAGGGACTCACGTCTGAGCTCACCCTGCCAACTTATGGCAAACAAAGCGATACAAAGGGTGTGGCGATTGACGGAGCATCTGAACCAATCAAACACTCACACCCAGTCAACAGATCTAGGTTTAATCCATCACCGTTCTTTAGCCCACTCTGCCACCCCAGTTCAGACATGGCCATATGCAAATCAGTCTGAACATGTGCCTCATAGGAACAGTCCAGCCCGAACTGCCAAGTCATGCCTTCCCTGGACCAGAAACAAGATTCCTAGGACCGATTTCTGGCATTACAGCCGTCTTCAGCCAGGCTTGCTTGAATCCAGTATCAAAGTGAGCAAGGGACTCACGTCTGAGCTTACCCTGCCAACTTACGGCGAACAAAGAGGTACAAAGGGGGTGGTGATGGACGGAGCAGCGGAAACAATCAAACACTCACACCCAGTCAACAGTTCTGGGTTTAATCCATCACCGTTCTTTAGCCCACTCTGCCACCCCAGTTCAGACATGGTCATATGCAAATCAGTCTGACCCTGTGCCTCATGGGAACAGTCCAGCCCGAACTGCCAAGCCATGCCTTCCCTGGACCGGAAACAATCTTCCTAGGACCAGTTTCTGGCATTACAGCCGTCTTCAGCCAGACTTGCTTGAATCCAGTGTTAGAGTGAGCAAGGGACTCACGTCTGAGCTCACCCTGCAAACTTATGGCAAACAAAGGGGTACAAAGGGTGTGGCGATTGACGGAGCATCTGAACCAATCAAACACTCACACCCAGTCAACAGATCTAGGTTTAATCCATCACCGTTCTTTAGCCCACTCTGCCACCCCAGTTCAGACAAGGCCATATGCAAATTAGTCTGACCCTGTCCCTCATAGGAACAGTCCAGCTCGAATTGCCAAGCCATGCCTTCCCAAGACCGGAAACAAGCTTCCTTAGACCGGTTTCTGGCATTACAGCCATCTTCAGCCAGGCTTGCTTGAATCCAGTGTCAAAGTGAGCAAGGGACTCACGTCTGAGCTTACCCTGCCAACTTACGGCGAACAAAGCGGTACCAAGGGGGTGGTGATGGACGGAGCAGTGGAAACAATCAAACACTCACACCCAGTCAATAGTTCTGGGTTTAATCCATCACCGTTCTTTAGCCCACTCTGCCACCCCAGTTCAGACATGGTCATATGCAAATCAGTCTGTGTGAGAAGTTGGCCTGGTATATAATCCTCACTAATTCTAGTGATCACTTTGTACCATGCCAAGCAACCCTTATGATGATTGGTTGTAAGTCAACCTTATAGACCAGTTATCCTAGTGGTAACGTGGACAAAGCAGTCTTAGGCTAAACTCTGAAAGGCATGTGAAGCCAGCTGTATTACCATACAAAACCCCCTTGAATACCAAATGAAAGGACACCACACAGATATATATTGAAAATATATATTGATTTATTAACTATAAAATCCCCTGGACTCTTTATGAGCACAGAAGCACAAGCGTTAAATCACAAGACAGTTTAAAATACACAAAAGTTGCGCAATATGGATGAGCCCTAGGGGCCACCTAAACCACATACTAAGAAAGTGGTATAAGAGATACCAATCAGAACGGGAACAGGCCTAGGGCCTTGGGAATCGCTGGAGCTATTCGAAACTAGCAGTGATTAAGTCGGGAAAGGCCCGCGGGACTCGGGTGCAGTGTCTAAAGTGCACGCACTTTCCAATGTAAAGTCTATGGTGCGTAAAAAGTACAAAGTTAGTTAGTCCGGAACCTTCCGAGTGACCTAGAACGCTGAAACTTAAGACAGAAGCCCTTGAGATGTGTACCAGTGTAGGAACACCGGCGGAAATGAGTTACCTCACCCACAGGAAGCGGGTGCACAGGGTCGAAGTAGTGTCGGGTTTCGTCACGCTGGTCGATGGTGCTTAGAGCTGAAGATGCTGCAGGCGGCTCGATGTGAAGAGTTCCGGTGGTCCAAGGGTGGATCTGAAGTTGTGAAGACCTGAAAGCAGAGGGGACAATGTTCAAAGTCACTAGCCAGTGACTACCGTGGAACCAGATTGGAACCAGGCGATGTCGGGTGCAAACAGGCGTTGAGGTGTAGCTTCTCTCTGCAGCCATGTGGACACCGGGGGATAAGGACGTCCAGAAATCGGTCAAGAGCTGTCCCACGCAGGCTTCTCGCTGTTGGCAGTGTCGGCAACTTCATCGGATTAAACAGGCCTTGGCTAATGCAAGCCACACAGGAGTCAAAAAAGGCTTAACACTCGGACCAGCAAGATCAGAGCGAGTGCTCCTTTTCACAGGAGCTTGGGCAAGTGTGGAGCAACCAGACCAGCAGTGTAGTTCGTCGGTTTCGTCGGCAAGATGGCCGCTGACCACGTGGCTAGTGGCCGGGATGGCGCGTCGAGTGGCACAATGCAAAAGGGCCCCACGCAGATCGTGGAGATGCTGGAGGGCTCTTCTTCGGTGCAAGGGCTGCTCGGTGGTGGGGGTTCTCAGTCCCAAAAGCACAACGTGGAGGATGCCTCGGTTGCTGCGCAGTCAGATTTTCAAGTGTCTTCCAAGAGGTCCGGTCCCATGTCACTCGGTGCCTCCAAGGGTCCCTTCTTTGCAGGGACTGTGGATCGGGCTGTGAGAGGTCTGGGAGTCTGGGTCTTGTCAGGCTCTGGGCTCGGGCTCCGGCGGGAGGTGGCGGCAAAGCAGATGTCGAGTTGCTGGTTGGTGCCTGTGTTCACAGGGTGGCCACTCCTAGGCCACAAGGGAGATTCTCTTCTGTCTTCTGTGCAGCAGAATGTCGAAGTCCAGTCTTCTTCTTGTTTAAAGTTGATTTCAGGATGATCTGCTGTGCAACGGCACTGCTCCCATTCTTATTCCCAATCTGAGGGGTGGATCACCTACTAGGTCCCTCCTCTGGGAGGAACCAGGAAGGGGGGCGGTTACACCCCCTCTCCTTTGTCCAGCTCCTCGCCAGGCCTGGGTCTGGAAAGTCCCAGGACCGGTTTGGACTGGCTTATGCACGGGGACACCTTGTGTGCCCCGGGCATGTCTCAATCTATTCAGCCCTGTCCTACCCAATACACAAAACCCTGTCTGGGGTGGTGCTCGCACCTCCTAAGGCAGGAAACCCTTTGTCCAAGCCTCCCTCGCTGGAAGGACTCCCAGCAGCAGGAGGTCAGACTCGTGTCTGTGGTGGCAGCAACCATTTTGTGATGCTGAGGCTCTGGTTAACTTTAACCGGGGTTAAGGCTACACACATGTCGTGTCCCTCTAGAAGGGTGGAATGCTATCCCCGTCGACAGAACTGTCGAGGGGATAGTATTCCAATTCGTATGACACCTTACTCGACATGTTTTGATAAAGCCAAACCAAAGATAGCATATAACCGCGAGGATTATAATGCACTTAAGAGTATATGGTATGGCAATATCCCGGAACAGCTTAGGGAGTGGTTCCCGACAGCTGCAGACGGGCTCAGCTCATGCTAGAGCACCATCTCACATATTTCCAAGCACTCTGCCTCCAGGATTGATGAGGCCTTCCATAGGAGTGGCTGATAGGAACATATGTGTCCAGTTTAAGGTTAGATACAGGGATACTATATCTAAGTAAGAGGTGATTACACCAACTTACCCCAGCTGAGTGATCAGCCAGTTGTGTCAAATATGGAGGCCAGGCCAGGGGTGGCACAATACATGCTGCAGCCCCTGGTAGGCCTTGGAAACACCTATGCCCTGGGTACCTAGGGTATACTGTTACAGGGGCCAATTCGGTGAACCAGTTCCAATTCGTAATGCACTTAAAGTGCATTGGCAGTAATTTAGAAAGAGAACAGCAGGCTGTGGGTCTGATTAGCAGGCCCACAGCCACATTAAGTCATAAACCAGCGAAGCAAAAAGCAAAAATTTGGGGTAACCATAGGATAGCAGACCCTACTCTCCTACACAACGCCCCCCCCAAACGCAGGGACATTAGACTAACCTTGACCAGTTGTGTCTTCATGTTCTAAGTGGAAGTACCTGGAGAGACCATCTGCGTTGCCATGGTCAGTCCCTGGGTGGTGCTCCACTGTAAAGTCCATCCCCTGTAGGGAAATGGACCACCTGAGTAGTTTGGGGTTTTCACCCTTCATCTGATTAAGCCATAAGAGGGGATTATGGTCGGTCTGAATCTTGAAGTGAGTGCCAAATAAGTATGGTCTCTACTTCTTCAGGCCCCACACCACAGCAAAGTCCTCCCTCTCAATAGCTGACCAACGTTTCTCTCTGGGGGTCAGCCTTCTGCTAATAAAAGCAATGGGCTGGTCCTGGCCATCTACATTAAGCTGTGAAAGCACTGCTCCCACTCCCAACTCAGAAGCATCTGTTTGGACAATGAACTCTCTTGAGTAGTCAGGACTCTTCAGGATAGGTGCAGAGCACATGGCCTTCTTCAGGTCATCAAATGCCTTTTGACAGATTTCTGTCCACTGAACCTTTTTGGGCATCTTCTTGGATGTCAGATCAGTAAGAGGAGTCACAATGGACCCATAGTTCTTAACAAACTTCCTGTAGTACCCAGTCAGGCCCAAGAAAGCTCTGACCTGAGTCTGGGTAGTTGGAGGGGACCAGTCCATTATGGTCTGGATCTTACTCTCCAGTGGTTGAACTTGGCCTCCACCTACAAGGTGGCCCAGGTATACAACCTTGCTCTGCCCTATCTGGCACTTTGTTGCCTTGATAGTGAGGCCTGCCTTCTGCAGAGCCTCAAGCACTTCCTTCAGGTGGACCAGGTGATCCTCCCAGGTGGAGCTAAAGACAGCAATATCATCCAGATAAGCTGCACAAAAGTCATCCAACCCAGTGAGGACTTGATTCACCAACCTTTGGAAGGTGGCAGGTGCATTTTCCAAACCAAAGGGCATTACCACAAATTGATAATGCCCACTAGGGGTAGAAAATGCTGTCTTGGCTTTAGACTCCTCAGCTAACCTGATTTGCCAGTAGCCAGCTGTCAAGTCAAATGTGCTCAAATATTTGGCAGAAGCCAACTTGTCAATGAGCTCATCTGCCCTTGGAATAGGGTGTGCATCTGTCCTGGTGACAGCATTGAGTCCTCTGTAATCCACACAGAACCTCATCTCTCTCTTGCCATCTTTGGTGTGAGGTTTGGGGACTAGAACCACTGGGCTAGCCCAGGGGCTCTCTGAAGGCTCAATGACACCTAATTCCAGCATCTTTTGCACCTCAGTCTTTATACAGTCCCTGACATGATCAGGTTGCCTGTAAATCTTGCTCTTTACGGGAAGACTGTCACCAGTGTCCACCACATGGGTACAACAGTTAGTCTGACTGGGTGCCAATGAGAACATATGCCAGTATGCCTGTAGAACTTGTCTACAGTCATTTTGCTGATGTTCAGTGAGGCTGCCATCTAAGGCCACACCATCAACTGAGCCATCCTCAGGATTCTGAGTGAGAAGGTCTGGGAGAGGGTCACTCTCTTCCTCCTGTCCCTCATCTGTAGCCATGAGCAAGCCCATGTCTGTCCTGCTGACATATGCCTTCAATCTGTTGACATGGAGCACCCTGTGGGGGCTCCTGGGAGTTCCTAGGTCCACCAAGTAGGTAACCTCTCCCTTCTTTTCCAGAATTGTATGGGGTCCAGACCATTTGTCTTGGAGTGCTGCTGGGGCCACTGGCTCCAACCTTCTGTCCAGGCTGAAACTCAACAAGGACAGCCTTTTGGTCATGCCAAGCTTTCTGTAATTCTTGGCTAGCCTCAAGGTTTTTGGATGCCTTTTCCATGTACTCTGCCATCCTGGAGCGGAGACCAAGTACATAGTCCACTATGTCTTGCTTAGGCTTTTTGAGAGGTAACTCCCATCCTTCCTTCACCAGACACAGGGGCCCTCTTACAGGGTGCCCAAACAACAATTCAAAGGGGCTGAAGCCAACCCCCTTTTGAGGGACCTCTCTGTAAGCAAACAAAAGGCAGGGCAGTAGGATGTCCCACCTTCGCCTGAGCTTTTCAGGTAATCCTTTAATCATGCCCTTTAGGGTCTAGTTAAATCTTTCAACAAGCCCATTACATTGTGGATGATAAGGAGTGGTGAACTTGTAGTTGACCCAACATTCCTTCCACATAGCTGTCAAATATCCTGACATGAAGTTGGCACCTCTGTCAGATATTACCTCCTTAGGAAACCCCACTCTGGAGAAAACTCCAAGTAAGGCCCTGGCCACAACAGGAGCTGTTGTGGTCCTAAGTGGAATTGCCTCTGGGTACCTGGTGGCATGGTCCACCACCACCAGTATGAATCTTTGCCCAGATGCTGTAGGGGGATCTATTGGACCTACAATATCAATCCCCACTCTTTCAAAGGGAACCCCCACCACAGGTAGTGGTATTAGAGGGGCCTTTGTGGTTCCACCTGCTTTAGCACTGGCTTGGCAGGTTTCACAGGAGCGACAAAACTCCTTGGTGTCTTCAGACATGTGAGGCCAGTGAAAGTGAGGGACAAGCCTGTCCCAGGTCTTATTCTGGCCTAGGTGTCCTGCTAAAGGAATACCATGGGCCAAGGTGAGAAGGAAACCCCTAAATTGCAGAGGTATAACCAACCTCCTGGTTGCACCAGGCTTGGGGTATCTACCCTCTGTGTAAAGGAGTCTTTCATCCCAATAAACTTTATGGGCACCTTGAGCATTCCCAGCAGCCTCAGCAGCAGCCTGCTGTCTGAGGGGTTCAAGAGAAGGACAGGTTAACTGAGCCTGCCCCAAGTCTGCCCTAGAAGGTCCCCCTGTCCCCAGAAACTCAACCTGATCAGGTTCAAGTTCTTCAGAGACAGTTCCTTCAGGGGTCTCAAGACCAGCTTCCTGTGAAGCTTGATCCTCACTTGCAGGCAGTTGGGAAGGCACAGCCTTAACCCTCCTGTTCTTCTTCTTGGAAGGTGCTTGGTCCATTGTTCCAGGATCCAAGACCTGAGGTTCAGAGAGGCACTTTTTGGCCTGTGACCTGGTCACAGCAAGGACATGTGATGATATCCCTAACATCTCTGCATGAGTCCTGTACTCCACTTCTGACCATAGAGAGTTCTCCAGGTCATTGCCCAACAAACATTCAACTGGGAGATCAGCACTAACCACAACTCTTTTTAGGCCAGTTACCCCTCCTTCAGTTCCCAAAGTGATACCCACTACCCCCTTGGCTTGAGGACCAGCACTGCTAGCTGTACTAGTGGGTGCAGGTGCCTTAGGGGCTGCAGTGCTGGGGGCTCCACCCTTTTTACACTCACTTGTCCAGTGAGAGGTGTTTTTACAAGTTTTACACCAGGGTTTCTTCTGACCTTCTTTCTTCTTTTTCTTGGAAGTTTGGGACCCACCCTCTGTTTCAGTTTGGGGCCCTGTTGAAGACTTCTGGTCTTTAGATTTCTGCTCCCCACCCTTCTGGTCTGTTTTCTTCTGGTCACCACCCTGGTTCTGGTTCTGGTTCTTTTGCTTAACTCTGGTTCTTACCCATTTATCTGCCCTCTTTCCCAATTCTTGGGGAGAGGTCAAATCTGAGTCAACCAAATGTTGATGCAACTGCTGGTTCTGACAATTATTTAAAATGTGTTCTCTCATCAGCAAATTATACAATCCTTCATAGTCTGTAACCTTGCTTCCCAGCAACCATCCCTCCAGAGCCTTAGTGGCACACTCAACAAATTCAGACCAGTCCTGAGTCTGTGTCTTCTGGGTATCTCTGAACATTAACCTGTACTGTTCAGTGGTTAAGCCTAACCCATCAATCAGAGCACTCTTCAGGACCATGTAGTTTCTAGAATCCCCATCACTAACTGTGAGGAGTCTGTCTCTGCCTCTACCTTCAAAGGAGAGCCACAAGATTGCTGCCCACTGCTCCTGAGGGATCTGCTGTACTCTGCAGGCTCTCTCCATTGCAGTTATCCATTTATGGATATCATCCCCAGCTTTTTAGGGGGGCACAATCTTACTCAGGTTTCTGTTATCAAAAGACTTGTCTTTATCCTTGTGGATATTTCTGCCACCAGTGGGTTCTATTACCCCACTCTCTCTAGGCTGTCTTGCTCTAGCAAGTTTCTCTTGGGCCAGGGCAACCTCTAACTCTTGTCTCTGGATCCTCAATTCAGCCTCTCTCATTTTGGCCTCATGTTCCCTTCTCTGAGGGCTAGTCATCTCCCTTCTGGAGTGACCATGAGAACCTCTAGAAGCATGGGAGTTGTTAGAGTCACCTGAGTGAATCCTCCTCCTCCTTGGCTTCTGGTTAAGTCCACCTGGGGGTCTTAATGGGTTGTTACCTGATTCAGTCCCAAATAGGCTTAAGTTAGCCTTGTTCGGTCTACTTACCAGCACCTGACTATTTCTGTCATCATCTGACTCACTGCTCCCCTCTTCTGTCTCTTCTTCCCCTTCCTCCTCTGGATCTACCTGAGGAGCTCCAGTGATGGGGGCTTCCTCATCTACCAGGATGATAGGGACAGGGGTGTGTACAGTGTCATCCTCAGAAGGATGGCCTCCTTCAGCATCCCCTGTGGGGTCTGCCTTAGAGGTCTTTAGAGTCTCAGACTGATCCAAGATCTCTCTAAGGTGGTCTGTGGTAGGGGAAGGCCCTGTCCTCAGACCACTTAAGACACAAAGCTGTCTTAATTCCTTAAAGGAAAAAATAGCAAATTTGGATGGTGCCCTTGGAGGGTCACTCTCAACAGGGATGTTTCCAGTGGAACCCTCTGCTCCAGACATTGCTCTAGTGTGGGTGGATGTGTTGCAATCTACCTACACTGGTGTTTACCTACTAAACCTAGTAGTTGTAGTCAGGGTGTGCTACTCCCTTTGCTCTACAACAACTAAGTTCAGTAGAACTTAAGTATACTAGTCTTGTTTTATATGTACCTAGCAGGTACCTGTATGATCTTTCAAATGATAATCTCAAAGATTGTAATGGTAAAACAACAGCAAGCTCAGATCCCACCACTGCCACCAATGTGAGAAGTTGGCCTGGTATATAATGCTCACTAATTCTAGTGATCACTTTGTACCATAAAAAGCAACCCTTATGATGATTGGTTGTAAGTCAACCTTATAGACCAGTTATCCTAGTGGTAACGTGGACAAAGCAGTCTTAGGCTAAACTCTGAAAGACATGTGAAGCCAGCTGTATTACCATACACAACCCCCTTGAATACCAAATGAAACGACACCACACAGATATATATTGAAAATATATATTGATTTATTAACTATAAAATCCCCTGGACTCTTTATGAGCACAGAAGCACAAGCGTTAAATCACAAGACAGTTTAAAATACACAAAAGTTGCACAATATGGATGAGCCCTAGGGGCCACCTAAACCATATACTAAGAAAGTGGTATAAGAGATATCAATCAGAACGGGAACAGGCCTAGGGCCTTGGGAATCGCTGGAGCTATTCGAAACTAGCAGTGAATAAGTCGGGAAAGGCCCGCGGGACTCGGGTGCAGTGTCTAAAGTGCACGCACTTTCCAATGTAAAGTCTATGGTGCGTAAAAAGTACAAAGTAAGTTAGTCCGGAACCTTCCGAGTGACCTAGAATGCTGAAACTTAAGACACAGGCCCTTGAGATGTGTACAAGTGTAGGAACACCGGCGGAGCTGAGTTACCTCACCCACAGGAAGCGGGTGCACAGGGTCGAAGTAGTGTCGGGTTTCGTCACGCTGGTCGATGGTGCTTAGAGCTGAAGATGCTGCAGGCGGCTCGATGTGAAGAGTTCCGGTGGCCCAAGGGGGGATCTGAAGTTGTGAAGACCTAAAAGCAGAGGGGACAATGTTCAAAGTCACTAGCCAGTGACTACATGTGGACACCGGGGGATAAGGACGTCCAGAAATCGGTCACGAGCTGTCCCACGCAGGCTTCTCGCTGTTGGCGGTGTCGGCAACTTATTCGGAGCAAACAGGCCTTTGCTAATGCAAGCCACGCAGGTGTCGAAAAAGGCTTAACACTCGGACCAGCAAGGTCAGAGTGAGTGCTCCTTTTCACAGGAGCTTGGGCAAGTCTGGAGCAACCAGACCCGCAGTGTAGTTTGTCGGTTTTGTTGGCAAAATGGCCGCTGACCACGTAGCTAGTGGCCGGGATGGCTCGTCGAGTGGCACAATGCAAAAGGGCCCCACGCAGATCGTGGAGATGCTGGAGGGCTCTTCTTCGGTGCAAGGGCTGCTCGTTGGTGGGGGTTCTCAGTCCCCAAAGCACAACGTCGAGGATGCCTCGGTTGCTGCGCAGTCAGCTTTTCAAGTGTCTTCCAAGAGGTCCGGTCCCACGTCACTCGGTGCCACCAAGGGTCCCTTCTTTGCAGGGACTGTGGATCGGGCTTTGAGAGGTCTGGGAGTCTGGGTCTTGTCAGGCTCTGGGCTCGGGCTCCGGCGGGAGGCGGCAGCAAAGCAGATGTCGAGTTGCTGGTTGGTGCCTGTGTTCACAGGGTGGCCACTCCTAGGCCACAAGGTAGATTCTCTTCTGTCTTCTGTGCAGCAGAATGTCGAAGTCCAGTCTTCTTCTTGTTTAAAGTTGATTTCAGGATGATCTGCTGTGCAACAGCACTGCTCCCATTCTTATTCCCAATCTGAGGGGTGGATCACCTACTAGGTCCCTCCTCTGGGAGGAACCAGGAAGGGGGGCGGTTACACCCCCTCTCCTTTGTCCAGATCCTCACCAGGCCTGGGTCTGGAAAGTCCCAGGAACGGTTTGGACTGGCTTATGCACGGGGACACCTTGTGTGCCCCGGGCATGTCTCAATCTATTCAGCCCTGTCCTACCCAATACACAAAACCCTGTCTGGGGTGGTGCTCGCACCTCCCAAGGCAGGAAACCCTTTGTCCAAGCCTCCCTCGCTGGAAGGACTCCCAGCAGCAGGAGGTCAGACTCGTGTCTGTTGTGGCAGCATCCATTTTGTGATGCTGAGCCTCTGGTTAACTTTAACCGGGGTTAAGGCTACACATATGTCGTGTCCCTCTAGAAGGGTGGAATGCTATCCCCGTCGACAGAACTGTCGAGGGGATAGTATTCCAATTCGTATGACACCTTACTCGACATGTTTTGATAAAGCCAAACCAAAGATAGCATATAACCGCGAGGATTATAATGCACTTAAGAGTATATGGTATGGCAATATCCCGGAACAGCTTAGGGAGTGGTTCCCGACAGCTGCAGACGGGCTCAGCTCATGCTAGAGCACCATCTCACATATTTCTAAGCACTCTGCCTCCAGGATTAATGAGGCCTTCCATAGGAGTGGCTGATAGGAACATATGTGTCCAGTTTAAGGTTAGATACAGGGATACTATATCTAAGTAAGAGGTGATTACACCAACTTACCCCAGCTGAGTGATCAGCCAGTTGTGTCAAATATGGAGGCCAGGCCAGGGGTGGCACAATACATGCTGCAGCCCCGGGTAGGCCTTGGAAACACCTATGCCCTGGGTACCTAGGGTACACTGTTACAGGGGCCAATAAGGTGAACCAGTTCCAATCTGTAATGCACCTAAAGTGCATTGGCAGTAATTTAGAGAGAGAACAGCAGGCTGTGGGTCTGATTAGCAGGCCCACAGCCACATTAAGTCATAAACCAGCGAAGCAAAAAGCAAAAATTTGGGGTGACCATAGGATAGCAGACCCTACTCTCCTACAGTCTGACCCTGTGCCTCATAGGAACAGTCCAGCCCGAACTGCCAAGCCATGCCTTCCCTGGACCAGAAACAATCTTCCTAGGACCAGTTTCTGGCATTACAGCCGTCTTCAGCCAGGCTTGCTTGAATCCAGTGTCAAAGTGAGCAAGGGACTCACGTCTGAGCTCACCCTGCCAACATATGGCGAACAAAGCGGTACAAAGGGTGTGGCGATTGACGGAGCATCTGAACCAATCAAACACTCACACCCAGTCAACAGATCTAGGTTTAATCCATCACCGTTCTTTAGCCCATTCTGCCACCCTAGTTCAGACATGGCCATATGCAAATCAGTCTGAACATGTGCCTCATAGGAACAGTCCAGCCCGAACTGCCAAGTCATGCCTTCCCTGGACCAGAAACAAGATTCCTAGGACCGATTTCTGGCATTCCAGCCGTCTTCAGCCAGGCTTGCTTGAATACAGTGGCAAAGTGAGCAAGGGACTCTAGTCTGAGCATACCCTGCCAACTTATGGCGAACAAAGCAGTACAAATGGGGAGGTGATGGAAGGAGCAGCGGAACCAATCAAACACTCACACCCAGTCAACAGTTCTGGGTTTAATCCATCACCGTTCATTATCCCACTCTGCCACCGCAGTTCAGACATGGTCATATGCAAATCAGTCTGACCCTGTGCCTCATGGGAACGGTCCAGCCCAAACTGCCAAGCCATGCCTTCCCTGGACCAGAAAAAATCTTCCTAGGACCAGTTTCTGGCATTACAGCCGTCTTCAGCTAGGCTTGCTTGAATCCAGTGTCAAAGTGATCAAGGGACTCACGTCTGAGCTTACCCTGCCAACTTATGGCGAACAAAGCGGTACAAAGGGGGTGGTGATGGACGGAGCATCTGAACCAATCAAACACTCACACCCAGTCAACAGATCTAGGTTTAATCCATCACCGTTTTTTAGCCCACTCTGTCACCCCAGTTCAGACATGGCCATATGCAAATCAGTCTGAACATGTGCCTCATGGGAACAGTCCAGCCCGAAATGCCAAGTCATGCCTTCCCTGGACCAGAAACAAGATTCCTAGGACCAGTTTCTGGCATTCCAGCCATCTTCAGTCAGGCTTGCTTGAATCCAGTTGCAAAGTGAGCAAGGGACTCATGTCTGAGCATACCCTGCCAATCTATGGCAAACAAAGCGGCACAAAGGGGCTTATGCTGGACGGAGCATCTGAACCAATCAAACACTCACACCCAATCAACAGGTCTGGGTTTAATCCATCACCGTTCTTTAGCCCACTCTGCCACCCCAGTTCAGACATGGCCATATGCAAATTTGTCTGACCCTGTCCCTCATAGGAACAGTCCAGCTCGAATTGCCAAGCCATGCCTTCCAGAGACCGGAAACAAGCTTCCTAGGACCGGTATCTGGCATTACAGCCATCTTCAGCCAGGCTTGCTTGAATCCAGTGTCAAAGTGAGCAAGGGACTCACGTCTGAGCTTACCTTGCCAACTTACGGCGAACAAAGCGGTACAAAGGGGGTGGTGATGGACGAAGCATCTGAACCAATCAAACACTCACACCCAGTCAACAGATCTAGGTTTAATCCATCACCGTTCTTTAGCCCACTCTGCCACCCCAGTTCAGACATGGTCATATGCAAATCAGTCTGACCCTGTGCCTCATGGGAACAGTCCAGCCCGAACTGCCAAGCCATGCCTTCCCTGGACCGGAAACAATCTTCCTAGGACCAGTTTCTGGCATTACAGCCGTCTTCAGCCAGGCTTGCTTGAATCCAGTGTCAAAGTGAGCAAGGGACTCAGGTCTGAGCTCACCCTGCCAACTTATGGTGAGCAAAGTGGTACAAAGGGTGTGGCGATTGACGGAGCATCTGAACCAATCAAACACTCACACCCAGTCAACAGATCAAGGTTTAATCCATCACCGTTCTTTAGCCCACTCTGCCACCCCAGTTCAGACATAGCCATATGCAAATCAGTCTGAACATGTGCCTCATAGGAACAGTCCAGCCCGAACTGCCAAGTCATGCCTTCCCTGGACCAGAAACAAGATTCCTAGGACCAGTTTCCGGCATTCCAGCCATCTTCAGCTAGGCTTGCTTGAATCCAGTGTCAAAGTGAGCAAAGGACTCAAGTCTGAGCTCACCCTGCCAACTTATGGCGAACAAAGCGGCACAAAGGGTGTGGTGATTGACGGAGCATCTGAACCAATCAAACACTCACGCCCAGTCAACAGATCTAGGTTTATTCCATCACCGTTCTTTAGCCCACTCTGCCACCTCAGTTCAGACATGGCCATATGCAAATCAGTCTGAACATGTGCCTCATGGGAACAGTCCAGCCTGAACTGGCAAGTCATTCTTTCCCTGGACCAGAAACAAGATTCCTAGGACCACTTTCTGGCATTCCAGCCATTTTCATCCAGTCTTGCTTGAATCCAGTTGCAAAGTGAGCAAGGGTCTCATGTCTGAGCATACCCTGCCAATTTATAGCAAACAAAGAGATACAAAGGGGTTGCTGCTGGAGGGAGCATCTGAACCAATCAAACACTCACACCCAATCAACAGGTCTGCGTTTAATCCATCACCGTTCTTTAGCCCACTCTGCCACCCCAGTTCAGACATGGCCATATGCAAATCAGTCTGACCCTGTGCCTCATGGGAACAGTCCAGGCCGAACTGCCAAGCCATGCCTTCCCTGGACAGGAAACAAGCTTTCTAGGACCAGTTTCTGGCATTTCAGCCGTCTTCAGCCAGGCTTGCTTGAATCCAGTGCAAAGTGAACAAGGGACTCACGTCTGAGCATAGCCTTCCAACTTATGGCGAACAAAGCGGTACAAAGGGGTTGGTGATGGACGGAGCATCTAAACCAATCAAACACTCACACCCAGTCAACAGATCTTGGTTTAATCCATCACCGTTCTTTAGCCCACTCTGCCACCCCAGTTCAGACATGGCCATATGCAAATCAGTCTGACCCTGTGCCTCATGGGAATGGTCAAGCCCGAACTGCCAAGCCATGCTTTCCCTGGACCGGAAACAATCTTCCTAGGACCAGTTTCTGGCATTACAGCCGTCTTCAGGCAGGCTTGCTTGAATCCAGTGTCAAAGTGAGCAAGGGACTCACGTCTGAGCTTACCCTGCCAACTTATGGCAAACAAAGCGGTACAAAGGGGGTGGTGATGGACGGAGCATCTGAACCAATCAAACACTCACACCCAGTCAAAAGATCTAGGTTTAATCCATCACCGTTCTTTAGCCCACTCTGCCACCCCAGTTCAGACATGGCCATATGCAAGTCAGTCTGAACATGTGCCTCATGGGAACAGTCCAGCCCAAACTGCCATGTCATGCCTTCCCTGGACCAGAAACAAAATTCCTAGGACCAGTTTCTGGCATTCCAGCCATCTTCAGTCAGGCTTGCTTGAATCCAGTTGCAAAGTGAGGAAGGGACGCATGTCAGAGCATAACCTGCCAATTTATGGCAAACAAAGCGGCACAAAGGGGGTGATGCTGGACGGAGTATCTGAACCAATCAAACACTCACACCCAATCAACAGGTCTGGGTTTAATCCATCACCGTTCTTTAGCACACTCTGCCGCCCCAATTCAGACATGGTCATATGCAAATCAGTCTGACCCTGTGCCTCATGGGAACAGTCCAGCCCGAACTGCCAAGCCATGCCTTCCCTGGACCAGAAACAATCTTCCTAGGACCAGTTTCAGGCATTACAGCCATCGTCAGCCAGGCTTGCTTGAATCCAGTGTCAAAGTGAGCAAGGGACTCACGTCTGACCTCTCCCTGCCAACTTATGGGGAACAAAGCGGTGCAAAGGGTGTGGTGATTGACGGAGCAGCGGAACCAATCACACACTCACACCAGTCAACCGTTCTGGGTTTAATCCATCACCGTTCTTTAGCCCACTCTGCCACCCCAGTTCAGACATGGTCATATGCAAATCAGTCTGACCCTGTGCCTCATGGGAACAGTCCAGCCCGAACTGCCAAGTCATGCCTTCCCTGGACCAGAAACAAGATTCCTAGGACCAGTTTCTGGCATTCCAGCCATCTTCAGCCAGGCTTGCTTGAATCCAGTTGCAAAGTGAGCAAGGGACTCATGTCTGAGCATACCTTGCCAATTTATGGCAATCAAAGCGGTACAAATGGGGTGATGCTGGACGGAGCATCTGAACCAATCAAACCCTCACACCCAATCAACAGGTCTGGGTTTAATCCATCACCGTTCTTTAGCCCACTCTGCCACCCCAGTTCAGACATGGCCATATGCAAATCAGTCTGACCCTGTGCCTCATGGGAACAGTCCAGGCCGAACTGCCAAGCCATGCCTTCCCTGGACAGGAAACAAGCTTTCTAGGACCAGTTTCTGGCATTTCAGCCGTCTTCAGCCAGGCTTGCTTGAATCCAGTGCAAAGTGAACAAGGGACTCACGTCTGAGCATAGCCTTCCAACTTATGGCGAACAAAGCGGTAAAAAGGGGTTGGTGATGGACGGAGCATCTGACCAATCAAACACTCACACACAGTCAACAGATCTTGGTTTCATCCATCACCATTCTTTAGCCCACTCTGCCACCCCAGTTCAGACATGGCCATATGCAAACCAGTCTGACCCTTTGCCTCATGGGAACAGTCCAGCCCGAACTGCCAAGCCATGCCTTCCCTGGACCGGAAACAAGCTTCCTAGGACCGGTTTCTGGCATTCCAGCCGTCTTCAGCCAGGCTTGCTTGAATCCAGTGGCAAAGTGAGCAAGGGACTCAAGTCTGAGCATATCCTGCCAACTTATCGTGAACAAAGTGGTACAAATGGGGTGGTGATGGACGGAGCATCTGAACCAATCAAACACTCACACCCAGTCAACAGGTCTGTGTTTAATCCATCGCCGTTCTTTAGCCCACTCTGCCACCCCAGTTGGAGAACTGGGCCTTATAGGCCTGGCGGCGCAGGGCACGCCTTAAAATCCCCGAGTTCACCTGCCTTGTCGAACAGAGACACGAGACACTCTGTTGAGCGTGGAAAGCCAGATTTATTAGCTGCAGCCAAGCACAGTTATCCCAGAAGTTACATGCAAGGTGGGTTCTGAGGAGACTGCCACTTCAATCTGTGGCGCACAATCTTTTATAGGAACTTATTTACAATGTTTACTCCTTACACATACAAAACGAACCAATGAGAAAAGTTGGAAAACAAGCTATCAGGTATCTCAAATACGCCCCTTTCTCAGACCCCATGTGTTACCCCTCCCAACAAATTAATCAGTGGTGGTACCAACAATCCAATTTGCAGGTGGCAGGACATATTTGTTTGCCTCAAAGGATAGCTGTGTAACAAGAGAATACAAGGAGAGAATAGTGAAGGCCAGTCGGATAAGATAATGTAAGGAAAGAATAGGAGAAGGCAAATAGTCAGTCGAGATGGGGATCAGTCAAACCAGACATGGATTAAGGCACTCAGCCAGACCCTGACATCGGTTTCATAAACAAGGGTAGCACATCGCCGTGCGGTCTGAGTGAGGGCAACACAAAATGGCAAAGAGATATAAAATGACGGCTAGATACGGAACAAAGTCAGAAATCGAAGAACCTCAGACCCTCCTTTTGCCATTACTCAGGCAAAAACACCAAGGACTCAAGTTAGTCTGAGTCGATGTCAATGGCCATGAGGTCATCGAGCTGTTGCTGTAGCATCATTCTAATATTCTCTGTTTTCTGTGACACAGGCTTTGGGACACACATAGTGGCACAAAGACCACAGATGGCAGGTCCACATTGTACACAGAGACTACAAGAGAAAATGATGTCCAAGACCATTCCAAGGAAAGTTAGTATCTTCCATCCCCATGTGGACAGTAGTCCCCAAAACCACCCCATCAGAGACCAATCTCCTGTGTCCTGATGTATAGACTCGGAGATGATATGTAACTTAGAGATAGCTCGGTATACCGTAGGGGCATTATCAGGAATGTAAACACAGCAACTAGACCCGATCAATTTACAGACTCCTCCACGATCTGCAAGGACAATGTCTAGAACCATTGGGTTCTGGAAAGTCCTAAGGCGATCCGCCTGAAGTTCGGCTGTCAGATTACTCAAGGCTCCAGAAGTTACATTTATGGTAGCCTCAACAACACAAACTAGTTGTCTGATGTCTCTGCTATTGGCCATTGGGCCCCAGAAAGGAAGCAACCCTTTAATAAAGTCACCTCCTTCTTGTCCTGCCGTGTCTTTCGAATCAAGAACTCCCCTGCCATATCTCTTCCTATGATGACCTGAAGGAGCAGTATATGTTGGAGGAAGAAGAAAAGCCACATAACAAGTTCCTTAAAAGTAAGTAGGAAGCCATGTATAAGCTCTATCATGGCAGATAAAATATGTGCCATGTGAATGGTGAGGGAATCTGAGGTGTATAGACATAAGTATGGGAACAGACACTCTTTTCCTGTTGATTTTTGACATTCTGGCCATTAATCTGTAGGCAGAAATTACCTCGATGAGGTACAGTCCAAATTGGTGGAGATCTCCTTCGCCTAGCCTTATCCGTGAGGCTAGTAA
This sequence comes from Lissotriton vulgaris, assembly GCF_964263255.1. Classification (NCBI taxonomy): domain Eukaryota; kingdom Metazoa; phylum Chordata; class Amphibia; order Caudata; family Salamandridae; genus Lissotriton; species Lissotriton vulgaris. The sequence continues at coordinate 1,406,703,414 of NC_141693.1, read as the reverse complement.
CATAACGGGTTATATTCCAACCATCATATGCTCTTTTCTCATCCACAGGAATTCTACTAATCTCAGCATTTCTAGCCATAGCCACTATTCCCTTTATCAAAGATCTATGACTGAAATCTGCTCCACCACCATATGGACTACCAGGAGGATACAGTAGTCGATTCTGATAGACATTAGAGAACATAGCCAAAGAGGCCCAAGCGGAGCCTTCATAGGAGAACAGAAGGACAAAATATGGCATACCTCTCTCTGTATTATGAGGCATGAGCCCACAGACCCAACAATCAGTGGTATTCATTACCAGTTGGTGCTGATGCAATAACTGAATAAATGAATTATTGAAATATTCTGTTCTTCTAATCTGTTCGTGTTCTGGGAGTGTATGAAACCGATGTGGAGAGGAGGTAGTAAGGAAAGATAAAGAGACAGAAGTTGATAGCTGCATAGTATGAACAACCCAACTTACACACGCCAATAAAATACATGAACATATTAAAATACATAATCTTATGCCACATGGACTAACTATAAATTTCTTGATTTTACTTTTCATCTTCAAATTCTGGTCATTAATTTCCACTTTAGTATCCATACTCTAAAGCGTTGCTCACGGCAATCTTCCTAGATCAGTTAGCTGTGATTGTTAGCCATCCTATGACACTGCAAGTCCTGCAGACCTATGTCACTACTCAGGTCACAGCTTAAGACTCCTTCGCTACTTCATCTGCAAAAGCATTCACGCGACCCACATCATCAGCAATCTACTTATGAGCGCTACACTTGATTATTGCTATTTGTGTAGGCAGAGCAAGTGATTCGAGAAGGTCAGTCACCAACTGACCATGCTGTATTTTAGTCCCATGGGAAGTAAAGAATCCTCTTTCCTTCCACAAGCGACCGAAGCTATGAGCCACACCAAAGGCATATTGGTTATCAGTGTAAACATTCACTCTCTTTCTCTTAGCCAACACACACGCTCTCATCAGGGCAATTAATTCAGCTGCTTGGGCTGAATTCTGTGCAATACGTGCTGTCTCCACTACTGTATACAAGGTGGTAACAGCATAGGCTGCAGTCGTCTTGCCATTTGAAAGTTTGAAACAAGACCCATCCACCCAGAGGAACCCATCCAGGTCCACAAGTCTTTTAGATCTATTCTGCCTTTCGTCTCCTCCTCTGTTCGGAGAAAACAATCATGCTGTTCTTGAATGTCTTTCTCGTCCAGAATGGGCATCAATGTTGCTGGATTCATAGTATTACACCGCTTGATGTGTATGTGGCTGGCCAAAAGTGTCAGCTCATATTCAGACAAGCGAGCACTCATGAGGTGTTGTGTTTTCGTTCTATTCAAAAGAGTATCTACTGCATGTGGTACCATGACAACAAGAGTGTTATCTAATACCAAACTAGCAGATTGATGAATAGAGATTGCTGCCGCTGCTGTAGCTCTGAGACAACTAGGCTATGCCTTGGCTACTGGATCCAACGTAGCCGAAAAATAGGCACATGGCCTTTGTTTGTCTTCAAATTGCAGTGTTAAAACTGACAACGTACAACCTTCTCTTTCATTAACGTAGAGTGTGAAAGGCTTACTATAATCTGGAGTACCTAACACAGGGGCAGAACACAAAGCAGTTCGTCATTCCAGGGGAGAGGTTGTGGTGTATCTTTCAACGTGAGTGCCAACAGAGGTTTAGCCAGCAGAGAGAAATTCGGAATCCATAGTCTACAATAAGAGGTAATGCCCAGAAGGGCACGTACCTCCATTGTGCGGATGGCACAGACATTTGTGCAATTGCTTGAATTCGTTCTGGGGTCAACGGTCTTCCCTCCTTCGACAAGAGATGACCTAAATAGGTAACCTCTTGGCGGCAATATTACAACTTAGAGGAGGACACCTTGTGATGCAGGTCAGACAAATGACGCAACAAAGAAACAGTCACATCCTTACAGACATCCTCCGAATCGGCAGCAACCTACAAATCGTCAACGTACTGAATCAGAGTGGCACCTGGGGGCAAAATGAAAGCATCAAGCTGGGATTTCAAAGCCTGACTATAAATGGAGGGACTTTCACAATAGCCTTGAGGTGCACGCCCTGAACCGGAAACTTCGACCTCCGAGAGAGAAACCAAAAACATCACTACTTTTCTCAGCAATAGGAATACTAAAAAAAGCATTCTTGAGGTTGATAACCGAAAACCATGCCACTGAAGCGGGTATCATAGTAAGCAAGGCAGTGATATCTGGGACAACAGGAAACTGGTGACAGCAATCTTGTTGTCCTCCCGAAGATCGATCACAAAACGATATACAGGAGGCTGAGAAGGATCAGTGCATTTAAGAACAGGCAAAACAGGACTATTGCAAACATTACCCCTCATCTCTTCCACCACACCCTTCCGAACCAAATCATAGATAATAGCCAGCAAAGCTCGTTCACCATCATTAGAAATCTTATACTGAGGTGTGAGAAGTTGGCCTGATATATGATGTTCACTAGTTCTAGTGACCACCTTGTATCAGTCCAAACAACCCTTATGATGATTGGTTGTAAGTCAACCTTATAGACCAGCTATCCTAGGGTTAGCATGGACAAAGCAGTCCTAGGCTAAACTCTGTAAAGGCATGTGAAGCAAGCTGTTCTACCATATACATTCTCCTTGAATACCAAATGAAAGGACACCACACAGATATATATTGAAAATATATATATATTTATTTACTACAAGTATCCCCTATACTCTTTATGAGCACAGAAGCAAATGCGTTAAAACAAACCAGTGTTTAAATATACAAAAGTTGCACAATATGGATAGGCCCTGGTGGCCACTCAAACCATATACTAAAATAGTGGTATAAGAACCACGTATCTGAAAGAAAGAAGGCCTAGGGCTCGAGAATCGCTGGGACTGCAAGGAGCTAACAAAAGTTAGTGACCAGGAGGCCCACGGAATGCGTGTGCAGTGCTGAAAGTTACACGCGGGCGCCTATTGATTTCAATGGGTGTATAAAAGTCAAAAAGTTAAAGAAAAGGGAACCTTCCGGGTGACCTAGAACCTAGCAACTTGGAACTTAGATACTAGAGGTGTATTTCTACACAGGAGCACCGGAGTGCCAGAGTTACCTCACCCACAGGAAGCGGGTGAATATGTCTCAAAGTGTGTCGGGTTTCGTCGTGCTGGTCTATGGAGCCTGGAGATGAAGATGCTGCAGGCGGGTCATCGAGGAGAGTTCCGGTGGATCCAAGGGTGGATCTGAAGAGGTGAAGACCTGAAAGCAGAGGGGACAATGTTCAAAGTCACTAGCCAGTGACCGGCGAGGAACCAGGAAGGAACCAGTCGTTGTTGGGTGCAAACAGGTGAAGAAGTGTAGCTTGTCTCTGCAGCCACGTGGACACGAAGAGGTCGAGGACGCCCCAGAGTCGATCACAAGCTGTCCAACGCAGGCTCTAGCTGATGGCGGTGTCGGCGACTTGATTGAAGCAAACAGGCCCTGGCTAATGCAAGCCACACAGGAGTTGAAGAAAGCTTGTTACTCAGACCACCAAGGTCAGAGGGGCTGCTCCTTTTTACAAGAGTGAGGGCTAGTCTAGAGCAACCAGACCAGTGGTGTTGATTGTAGATTTTGTCGCCAAGATGGCTGCTAGCCAACAGACCAGTGACTGGGACGACGCGTCAAATGGCAAAATGCACAAGGGCCCCACGCAGCCGTGGAGGTAATAGAGTGCTGCTTTTCGATGCAGATGCTGCTCGGTGGTGGGGCTTCTCAAACCCTGAAGCACAGCATTGAGAATGCCTCGGGTGCTGTGCAGTAAGCTTCTCATGGATCTTCCAAGATGGCCGGTCCCACGTCTCTCGGTGCCTTCACGGGTCTCTTCTTTTCAGGGACTGTGAGTTGGGCTTTGAGATGTCTGGGAATCCAGGTCTTGTCAGGCTCTGGGCTCGGGCTCCGGCGGGAGGTGGCGGCAAAGCAGACGTTGAGTTGCTGGATGGTGCCTGTATTCACAGGGTGGTCACTCCTTGGCCACAAGGGAGATACTCTTCAGTCTTCTGTGCAGCAGAATGTCGAAGTCCAGTATTCTTCTTATTTTCAAGTCGAGTTCAGGATGATCTAAAGTCTTAGGACACAGCTCCTACTTTTAAGCTAAATCTAGGGGCCGGATCACCTGCTAGGTCCCTCCTCTGGGTGGGACCAGGAAGGGGGGTGGTTACACCCCCTTTCCTTTGTCCAGTTCCGCTCCAGGACTGGGGCTGGAAAGCCCCAGCTCTGGTTTGAATTGGCATATGCACAGGGACACCTTGTGTGCCCCAGGCATGTCTCATTCTATTCAGCCCTCCCTAACCCACTACACAAAATCCTGTCTGGGGTGGTGCAAGCACCTCCCCTGACAGGAAATCCTTTGTACAGGCCTCCCAAGCTGGAAGGACTCCCAGCAGCAGGAGGTCAGACTTGTGTCTGTGGTGGCAGCATCCATTTTGTGATGCTGAGGCTCATGTTTAACTTTACCCGGGTTTCAGGTTAGGTACATGTTGTCTCCCTCTAGAAGGGTGGAATGCTACCCCCATCGCCAGAATTTGGCGAGGGGGTAGTATTCCAAATCGTATGACACCTTACTCGACATGTTTTGATAAAGCCAAACCAAAGATAGCATTTAACCGCGAGGTTCAAAATGCACAGAAGTGTATATGGTATGGCAATATCATGAAACAGCTAAAGAACGTTGTTCCGAAAGCTGCAGACAGGCTCAGCTCATGCCAGAGCACCATCTCACATGAAACCAAGCACTCTTCCTTTTTGGGATTGTCGAGGCCTGCCATTGGAGTGACTTATAGGTTACCATGTCTCCATATATGTTAGATATAGATATACTATATCTAAGTAAGAAGTGGTTACACCAACTTACCCCAGCTGAGTGATCAGCCAGTTGTGTCAAATAGCTAGGCCAGGCCAAGGGTGGCACAATACATGCTGCAGCCCCTGGTAGGCCTTGGATACACCTATGCCCTGGGTACTTAAGGTACACTGTTATAGGGGCCTATAAGGTGAACCAGTTCCAATTGGTAATGCGCCTAGAGTGCATTGGCATTCATTTAGAGAGAGAACAGCAGGCTGTGGGTCTGATTAGCAGGTCTACATCCACATTAAGTCAGAAACCAGTGAAGCAAAAAGCAAAAATTTGGGGTGACCATAGGATAGCAGACCCTACTCTCCTACACAACCCCCCCCCCAAAACGCAGGGACATTAGACTAACCTTGATCAGTTGTGTCTTCATGCTCTAAGTGGAAGTACCTGGAGAGACCATCTGCATTACCATGGTCAGTCCCTAGGCGGTGCTCCACTGTAAAGTCCATCCCCTGTAGGGAAATGGACCACCTGAGTAGTTTGGGGTTTTCACCCTTCATCTGATTAAGCCATATGAGGGGCTTATGGTCAGTCTGAATCTTGAAGTAAGTGCCAAATAAGTATGCTCTCAACTTCTTCAGGGCCCACACCACAGCAAAGGCCTCCCTCTCAACAGCTGACCAACGTTTCTCTCTGGGGGTCAGCCTTCTGCTCATAAAAGCAATGGGCTGGTCTTGACCATCTATATTAAGTTGTGAAAGCACAGCTTCCACCCCAACTCAGAAGCATCTGTTTGGACAATAAACTCTTTGGAGTAGTCAGGACTCTTCAGGATAGGTGCAGAGCACATGGCCTTCTTCAGGTCATCAAATGCCTTTTGACAGTTTACTGTCCACTGAACCTTTTTGGGCATCTTCTTGGAATTCAGATCATTAAGAGGAGTCACAATGGCTTCATAGTTCTTAACAAACTTCCTGTAATACCCAGTCAGGCCTAGGAAAGCTCTGACCTGAGTCTGGGTAGTTGGAGGGGACCAGTCCTTGATGGTCTGGATCTTACTCTCCAGTGGTTGAACTTGGCCTCCACCTACAAGGTAGCCCAAGTACACAACCTTACTCTGCCCTATCTGGCACTTTGTGGCCTTGATAGTGAGGCCTTCCTTTTGCAGAGCCTCTAGCACTTTCTTCAGGTGGACCAGGTGATCCTCCCAGGTGGAGCTAAAGACAGCAATATCATCCAGATAAGCTGCGCAAAAGTCATCCAACCCAGCAAGGACTTGATTCACCAACCTTTGGAAGGTGGCAGGTGCATTCTTCAAACCAAAGGGCATCACCACAAATTAATAATGACCTCCTGGGGTCGAAAATGCAGTTTTGGCTTTGGATTCCTCAGCTAACCTGATTTGCCAATAGCCAGCTGTCAAATCAAATGTGCTCAAATATTTGGCAGAAGCCAATTTGTCTATGAGCTCATCTGCCCTTGGAATAGGGTGTGCAGCTGTCCTGGTGACAGCATTGAGTCCTCTGTAATCCACACAGAATCTCATTTATCTCTTTCCATCTTTGGTATGAGGTTTGGGGACCAGAACCACTGGGCTAGCCAAGGGGCTCTGTGAGGGTTCAATGACACCTAACTCCAACATCTTTTGAACCTCAGTCTTTATACAGTCCCTGACATGATCAGGTTGCCTGTAAATGTTGTTTTTCACAGGAAGACTGTCACCAGTGTCCTCCACATGGGTACACCAGTTAGTCTGACTGGGTGTCAAGGAGAACATATGTCTATATGACTGTAAAACTCATCTGCAGTCATTTTGCTGATGTTCAGTGAGGCTGCCATCTAAGGCCACACCATCAACTGAGCCATCTTCAGGGTTCTGAGTCAACAGGTCTGGGAGAGGGTCACTCTCTTCCTCCTGCCCCTCATCTGAAGCCATGAGCAAGCCAATGCCTTCCCTGTCAACATTTGCCTTCAGTCTGTTGACATGGAGCACCCTGTGGGGGCTCCTGGGAGTTCCTAGGTCCACCAAGTAGGTAACCTCTCCCTTCTTTTCAACAATTGTATGGGGTCCAGACCATTTGTCTTGGAGTGCTGCTGGGTCCACTGGCTCCAAAACCCATACCTTCTGTCCTGGCTGGTACTCAGTCAAGACAGCCTTTTGGTTGTGCCAAGCTTTTTGAAGTTCCTGGCTTGCCTCAAGGTTTTTGGATGCCTTCTCCATATACTCAGCCATCCTGGAGCGGAGGCCAAGTACATAGTCCACTATGTCTTGTTTAGGCTTTTTGAGAGGTAACTCCCATCCTTCATTCACCAAACATAGGGGTCCTCTTACAGGGTGCCCAAACAACAATTCAAAGGGGCTGAAGCCAACCCCATTTTGTGGGACCTCTCTGTAAGCAAACAGAAGGCAGGGTAGAAGGATGTATAAACTCAACCAACCAAGCGAAACCGCTTGCTCTCTGTGCACTGTTGCTTATCCCTGCTGGGAATATCTTAACCTCATAAGTGCTGCGCCCAGTCCAACGGCCGACGGCACCACTACCTCTGGAGTGCTGCCGTCGGCCGTTGGACGTTTCAGCTGCACCTGTGCAATGGAACGTTCAGCACTGGAGCTGGACGTTCCATAGCAGCTAAGGTGTTAAAAAAAAGCGAATCAAATTTCTTTCATAACATTTCGCAAAATACTCAACATATGGTTTTTGTCAACACTTTTTTACTGAAAGTATAAAGTTGATCAGAACATTATTCAATTTCATAATATTCAGTTTACATTTACAATACATTCCTTTAACAATCCATTGTTTCTTTCAAGAAATGCCCAGTTGCCCTATGCATTTTGGGCCCCACGGCCCTTCGTCAGGGGCTGTATCTGAAAAACATTAAGACAATACATTAACAACACTTATATAACCTCCAATGACACAGGTTACAGTCATTAACTTCCATGATTCCTACACATCATTACATCATCAAATAATAATATTGAAAGGGATTTTGCAATTGGTAACTTGTGTTATAGTGGAAAAAATAAATGGAAAAAAACGAAACTATAACGTGACCGTTAACAATTGTTATACTGAATAAGCCAGACCGGCTAAAAAAATCACTCACTTATGTGTGGAAACCCGTGATATTGAAGAAGAACTGTTCTGACTTTTCAGAGTTGTTCAATAATGAACTAGCACCTGAATGTTAGAAAGGAAAGAGTCTCACTCCACTTTAAACAGCACTGTTAGGTGAGAGTAAGAAGTACTGGGTTTACACTCAGAACTAACCTTGTTGGGAGCGACACTGTAGTTTCATGCAATTTTAAACTTCTGGATTCCGCGTTCCAGGGTGCCTAAAAAGCACATAACTTTAGTAACCTCATTCTGCTGAATGAATGCTGTGCATTCTAAATAGGAAGACGGGTCACGAACCTGTGTTTCAACAGTCTGCCCTGCGGAGTCACTTTCACTGTATTCAAACGATGATGTCCATTTTACACGAACCCCGCCCTGGTAATATTCGCTCTAAAAAAACAAAGATTCATGGCCCCATTAGAGCCTCGACAATATAAAACGAACCTACTCGACGACTAAATGTGGCCCGCCGTACCTTAGTTTGGGCCTGGATACAATTCCCAATGTCAGCGAACGATGCCGCCTGAAGTTTAGATGCCACCCGGTGTATGCAAAATCACTCTTTCACGCATGCGTATTAAAGTGTGTTTCAGAGATGTAGAAAGCGGACTCTCTCGGCTGTGGGGGAAATACGGTACTAACTAGTGTGGCGCGCCGTGTTGAAACGTATATGTGCAGTGTTTCAACTGTAAAATAGGGAAATAATGACGCTGCCAGGAAATAATAACAAAAAAGATGTATGGTGTGATGAAGTGTTTTCAACCTTACACGACTATTGATAAACATCGAGAGAAAATAAGGCAGAAAATATCAGGGCAAACATATAAAAACAATACTTCTCAGTAATTAACATTGCAACATCAATAAAATACAATCATACGACCGAACTCAGGTCGGCATGTTCACAGCAATGGTGCAGTAATTACAAATAGCATCCTTGGTCTACTCTATCATTGATCCCTTTCGGATCCTGGGTGTCTAAACGTTTTATCCAAAATACTTCCCTCTGAAGTAAACGTTTTGTATTATTTTTCCCGGGTGCGGGAACCATAAATTCAAGAACCTGAAACTTTACTTGGGCAATAGAATGTCTGTTTAACTGCCAGTGTACTGCCAAACTGCTATTAGGATTCTTGTTGCGAATCGGGCTTTTGTGCTCAGAAATTCGCGTTTTTACCTTGCGTTCCGTTTTCCCTATGTACAAAAGACCACAGGGGCATTTTATTGCGTAAATTACGTTCATAGTGTTGCTGTCTGCATTATGTTTGGTGATGATGGTTTCTCCTGTGTGAGGATGTTGACTGTGTTGGTCACTATGACATTGTTACATTGGACTTTTCAGGCAGAACAGGCTTAACAGATAATAGGGCCAACACTTTGGCCTACACAAATGAACAAGCAACAGAAATATATTCCCTTATTCATGACATCAGATCCTTCAATGTACAGGGAAGCAGCCTACCACAGCAATTAAAACAACTAGAGTTTCTCACTAAAAGACAACTGAACCAGAGACTGCATGCATCCACTCTAGCGCAGAATCACCGGGCAAAAAGGATCCCCAGAGGTTTAAGGATGCCTATTAAACCAATTTTATTCAGGTTTCACATGAAAAAGGACTTTATGGATCGATGGTACACAGTGTTGAATAAATGATGCTCGTTAGATCTAATACTTCTACTGGTAGAAGAATTGGCAGTAGTTATCAAAGAAATCACAGATGAAATATCTTTAATTGAAACAGATTTACAAAGTAGAATGGATTCAGAAGATTGGTCGACATTTTTAGAGGATATGAACAGTAGAATGGATACATACACAAAAGATAAACAGGAAGGCAAACTGAGGAAATATAAAAGAGATACCTTGGACAACAAATTAAACGAGGTATACACGTGGGCAGACGTATATGCCCAGAGATAAACTTTTTTTAAGAGAACGCCAAATACATCATCACAAGAAAGTGTAGCCTCAGAGGGAGAGACTAATATCAACAGAGCACCTCCAAGAGTAGTAAAAACCACTGGAGCTACTGGTGAAACAACAACAGAAAGTGCATCCACTAGTAAGACGTCTTTTTCCGCCCAGGACGCGGACGCAACCCAACCCCCAGGGAAACCAAAAGGAAAACAAGGCGAAGTCAAAGAAACAACAAAACCAAACTTGAGGAGCACCAAGCAAACATCTTTGTCAATATTTCCTCACAAGAGATAACTACTCAACAGATCAAAGTGCTTAACAAAGGGTTTAATTTTGTACCAACATATCACACCAACTTATTGGAAACAGAAATAGATTTTTTTAAATTTATGAGAGTACTACATTTGAAATATTTTTTTCTAATTTTCCTGACCAGAGCATCACAGAAATTCAAACAGAGTATTACGAGTTCAAACCCAAATCCTCGTTAAAAGCACCTACATCGCACAAAATATTGGACGCTTTTGAAAATCTAGTGCTCAATGGCATTAAGAAAATTAAGACATGGAAGAAGTGGACAATTAATCTCTCAAAACAGGAAAGATTAATTCTAAAGAATTAGGCAGACGACCCCAAAATACATATTCAAAAAGCTGACAAAGGAGGCGCAATTGTTATTATGGACCAGCAATTTTATGAATCCAATGTCAAAGAACATATATCAGATATAGACACATATCTTAAATTGGATGAAGACCCAATCAAAGAACTGACCAGTACTCTTGATTCTATCTTAGAGCAAGCAGAAAACATGAAATGGATTACCAAAAAGACCAGACAATTTCTGACAGTATTGTATCCTAAACAACCTAGCATATACATGCTGCCAAAAATCCATAAGGACCAAACTAAACCTCCCTTTCGACCTATTATGACCGGGTGCGGCACCATCTTCGAGCCCCTGGGCCAATATATAGACCACTTTCTTCAACCTTTTGTTCAATCTTGGTACTCTTACAGCAAAGATACCACTCACTTTCACCAGAAGTTGGCAAATATTCAATTTGAACCAGGAATGATAATGTGCACCTTAGATGTCAAGGCCTTGTGCACCTCAATCCCCAATGTAGCAGGGATAGAGGCAGTGGAATGGGCACTTCTCAAACAGGAAGAACTACAAACAGACAAAGTGTTTCTTCTAGAGCTTCTTCATTTCTGCCTCCTTCATAGTTATTTCAAATGGGACAATAAATTTTACCTGCAAAATAAAGGCACATCCATGGGCTTTTCCGGGGCACCGGCATATGCAAATACATACATGGCTAAATATGAGGAAACATTCCTAGTAAATGACAGGGACTGGGTCGACAATATTACATTATATTGTCGTTATATTGATGACATTTTTTTAATTTGGTATAACTCCAAGGAATTGTTGGAACAGAAAATATTGCAGTTTAATACATATGATGAGAACATCAAATTCACCAAAAGTATAGAGGCAGAAAAAATCCCATTTCTAGATGTTCTTGTGAAAATTGAAAATAATGTATTTCAAACTGAAGTGTACCATAAGGCTACAGATAAGAATATGGCACTGATGTTCAACAGCTTTCATTTGAGGAATCTTATTAACAATTTACCGTACTAGCAAATGCTGCGAGCTAAAAGGATTTGATCAGAGAATGACTCATTGGAATAAAATTTAGACATGATCACTAAAAAATATACAGCAATAAAATACCCTAAAACTCTTCTGGAAAAGACAAGACTTAAAGTACAAGATCACAGGAGATAATCATTGTTGAAAACCAAAGTCAAACCCACAGAAACACGGCAAGTGTTTGTTTCTAAATACTCTACGAGCTCTAATAAAATTAAAAAAAGCATCAACCAACATTGGGAACTTCTGAGCAATGAGCCGGATTTTCAAGAACTATTCACAAGAAAGCCCATTTTTGCTTACAAAAGATCTCAAAATATAAAGGAGTTATTAAAACCCAATCAGAAAGAAACTCAAGCAATGTATAGAGGGACCAGATAATGCCAAAACTGCGTGCAATGTAACAATGTCATAGTGACCAACACAGTCAAACATCCTCACACAGGAGAAACCATCATCACCAAACATAATGCGGACTGCAACACTTTGAACGTAATTTACGCAATAAAATGCCCCTGTGGTCTTTTGTACATAGTGAAAACGGAACGCAAGGTAAAAATACGCATTTCTGAGCACAAAAGCACGATTCGCAACAAGAATCCTAATAGCAGTTTGGCAGTACACTGGGAGTTAAACAGACATTCTATTGCCCAAGTAAAGTTTCAGGTTCTTGAAGTTGTGGTTCCCGCACCCGGGAAAAATATCACAAAACGTTTACTTCAGAGGGAAGTATTTTGGATAAAACGTTCAGACACCCCGGATCCGAAAGGGATCAATGATAGAGTAGACCTAGGATGCTATTTGTAATTACTGCACCATTGCTGTGAGCATGCCGACCTGAGTTCAGTCGTATGATTGTATTTTATTGATGTTGCAATGTTAATTACTGAGAAGTATTGTTTTTATATGTTTCCCCTGATATTTTCTGCCTTATTTTCCAGCGATGTTTATCAATAGTCGTGTAAGGTTGAAAACACTTCAACACACCATACATCTTTTTTGTTATTATTTCCTGACAGCGTCATTATTTCCCTTTTTTACAGTTGAAACACTGCACATATACGTTTCAACATGGCGCGCCACACTAGTTAGTACCGTATTTCCCCCACAGCCGAGAGAGTCCGCTTTCTACATCTCTGAAACACACTTTAATACGCATGCGTGAAAGAGTGATTTCGCATACACCGGGCGGCATCTAAACTTCAGGTGGCATCGTTCGCTGACATCGGGAAGCATATCCAGGCTCAAACTAAGGTACGGCGGGCCACTTTTAGTCGTTGAGTAGGTTCGTTTTATATTGTCAAAGCTCTAATGGGGCCATGAATCTTTGTTTTTTTAGAGCGAATATTACCAGGGCGGGGTTCGTGTAAAATGGACATCATCGTTTGAATACAGTGAAATTGACTCCGCAGGGCAGACTGTTGAAACACAGGTTCGTGACCCGTCTTCCTATTTAAAATGCACAGCATTCATTCAGCAGAACGAGGTCACTAAAGTTATGTGCTTTTTTAGGCAACCTGGAACGCGGAATCCAGAAGTTTAAAATTGCATGAAACTAGAGTGTCGCTCCCAACAAGGTTAGTTCTGAGTGTAAACCCAGTACTTCTTACTCTCACCTAACAGTGCTGTTTAAAGTGGAGTGAGACTCTTTCCTTTCTAACATTCAGGTGCTAGTTCATTATTGAACAACTCTGAAAAGTCAAAACAGTTCTTCTTGAATATCACCGGTTTCCACACATAAGTGAGTGATTTTTTTAGCCGGTCTGGCTTATTCAGTATAACAATTGTTAACGGTCACGTTATAGTTTTGTTTCTTTCCCTTTATTCTTTCCACTATAACACAAGGTACCAATGGCAAAATCCCTTTCAATATTATTATTTGATAATGTAATGATGTATAGGAATCATGGAAGTTAATGACTGTAACCTATGTCATTGGAGGTTATCTAAGTGTTGTGAATGTATTGTTTTAATGTTTTTCAGATACACCCCCTGACGAAGGGCCGTGGGGCCCGAAATGCATAGGGCAACTGGGCATTTCTTGGAAGAAACAATGGATTGTTAAAGGAATGTATTGTAAATGTAAACTTAATATTATAAAATTGAATAATGTTCTGATCAACTGTATATTTTCAGTAAAAAAGTGTTGACAAAAAACAAATGTTGAGTATTTTGCGAAATGTAATAAAAGAAATTTGATTAGCTTTTTTTTAAGATATTCCCAGCAGGGATAAGCAACAGTGCACAGAGGGCAAGCGGTTTCGCTTTCGCTTGGTTGGTTGAGTTTATGTATCACGCGCAATTGGGACATTGTGCAAACCTCAGTACCACGCATAGAGTAGTTGATTCTTAAACAGCCCAGAAAAAGCTAACAAAAGGAGTGCCCTTCCTCAAATAATTTTCATTAGGGTAGAAGGATGTCCCATCTCCGCCTGAGCTTGTCAGGTAATTCTTTGATCATACCCTTTAGGGTCTTGTTGAATCTCTCAACACGCCCATTACATTGTGGATGATAAGGGGTGGTGAACTTGTAGTTGACACCACATTCCTTCCACATAGCTGTTAAGTATCCTGACATGAAGTTGGCACCTCTATCAGATACTACCTCCTTAGGAAACCCCACCACTCTGGAGAAAACTCCAAGTAAGGCCCTGGCCACCACAGGAGCTGTGGTGGTCCTAAGGGGAATTGCCTCTGGATACCTGGTGGCATGGTCCACTACCACCAGTATACATCTGTGCCCAGATACTGTAGGGGGATCCATTGGACCTACAATATCAATCCCCACTCTTTCAAAGGGAACCCCCACCACAGGTAGTGGTATAAGGAGGGCCTTTGTTGTGCCACCTGATTTGCCACTGGCTTGGCAGGTGACACAGGAGTGACAAAACTCCTTAGTATCTTCAGACATGTGAGGCCAGTGAAAGTGAGGGACAAGCCTGTCCCAAGTCTTGCTCTGGCCTAGGTGTCCTGCTAAAGGAATATCATGGGCCAAGGTTAGAAGGAAGCCCCTAAATTGCAGAGGTATAACCAACCTCCTGGTTGTACCAGGTTTGGGGTCTCTACCCTCTGAATAAAGGAGCCCATCATCCCAATGCACTTTATGGGTACCTTGAGCATTCCCAGCAGCCTCAGCAGCAGCTTGTGTCTGAGGGGTTCAAGAGAAGGAATGGTTGACTGAGCCTGCCCTAAGTCTGCCCTAGAAGGTCCCCCTGTCCCCAGAAACTCAACCTGATCGGGCTAAAGTTCTTCAGGGACAATTCCTTCAGGGGTCTTAAGATCAAATTCCTGGGAAGGCTGATCTGCACTTGTAGGCAGGTGGGAAGGCACTGCCTTAACCCTCCTGTTCTTCCTCTTGGTAGTTGCTTGGTCCATTGTTCCAGGATCCAAGACCTGAGATTCAGTGAGGCACTTTTTGGCCTGTGACCTGGTAACAGCAAGGACATGTGATGAAATCCCTAACATCTCTGCATGAGTCCTGTACTCCACTTCTGACCATAGAGAGCTCTCAAGGTCATTGCCCAACAAACATTCAACTGGGAGGTCTGCACTAACCACAACTCTTTTTAGGCCAGTTAACCCTCTCCAGGAGAAATTAACAATTGCCACACTATGTGTAGTAGTGATATTGCTGGCATTGGTCAACAGGTAATATTCGCCTGGTATGTACTGTCCAGGGTCCACAAAGTTAGGTGTCACCATAATGACACTGGCACATGTGTCCCTGTATGCTTGAGCCACTTTTTCATTTATTAAATGTGTCTGTCTGTACTTGCCCAGATTACTGGGGCTTACACTGGTGGACAAATCCATGTCCCCCTCACAAATCAGAACAGCCTGTGTAGGGGTTCTGACTAGGCCAGACTCTCCCTCAGTTCCTAAGGTGATACCCACTACCCCCTTTGTCTGTAGACCAACACTGCCAACTGTACTAGTGGGTGCAGATGCCTTAGAGGCTGCAGTGTTGGGGGCTGCACCCTTTTTACACTCACTTGTCCAGTGAGAGGTGTTTTTACAAGTATTACACCAGGGTTTCTTCTGACCTTCTTTCTTCTTCTTCTTGGAAGTTTGGGACCCACCCTCATTATTAGTTTGGGGCCCTGTTGAAGACTTCTGGTCTTTAGCTTTCTGCTCCCCACCCTTCTGGTCTGCCTTCGTTTGATCACCACCTTGGTTCTAGTTCTGGTTATTTGGCTTAACCCTAGTTCTAACCCATTTGTCTGCCTTCTTTCCCAATTCTTGGGGAGAGGTCAGATCTGAGTCAATCAGGTGTTGATGCAACTGCTGGTTCTGACAATTATTTAAGATTTGTTCTCTCATAAGTAAATTGTACAATCCTGTATAGTCTGTAACCTTACTTCCCAGCAACTAGCCCTCCAGAGCCTTAGTGGCACACTCAACAAATTCAGACCAGTCCTGAGTCTGTGTCTTCTGGGTCTCTCTGAACATCAACATGTACTGTTCAGTGGTTAAGCCTAACCCATCAATCAGAGCACTCTTCAGGACCAGGTAGTTTCTAGCATCCTCATCACTAACTGTGAGGAGCTTGTCTCTGCCTCTTCCTTCAAAGAAGAGCCACAAGATTGCTGCCCACTGCTCCTGAGGGTTCTGCTGTACTCTGCAGGCCCTCTCAAGTGCAGTTATCCATTTGTGGATGTCATCCCCGGCTCTGTAGGGGGGCACAATCTTACTCAGGTTTCTATTGTCATAGGACCTGTCTTTATCCTTAGGGATAATGCTGCCACCAGTGGATCCCAATCTACTCTCTCTAGGCTGTCTTGCTCTAGCAAGTTTCTCTTGGACCAGGGCAACTTCTAATTCTTGCTTCTGGATCCTAAGCTCAGCGTCTCTCATTTTGGCCTCATGTTCCCTCTTCTGAGGGGTTGTCATCCTCCTTCTGGAGTGACCATGAGAACCTCTAGAAGCATGGGAGGTGTCAGAGTCACTTGAGTGATTCCTCCTCCTCATAGACTCCTGGTTAAGTCCACCTGGGGGTCTGAGTGGGCTGGACCCATTATCAGTCCCAAATAGGCTTAAGTTAGTCTGGCTAGGCCTCCTGGCTTGCACCTGACTACTTCTACCATCATCAGACTCACTGTCCTCCTCTTCTTCCTCCTCCTCATCCTCATCCTCATTCTCAGGCTGATTCTCATTCTGAACTTCATCAGGATTCTGGACATTAGGGACAGGGACATCAGTGTTATCATCTTCAGTGAGAGAGCCCCCTTCTCCATTCTCTGTGGGGTCTGGTTTAGAGGTTTTTAGAGCTTCAGACTGGTCTAAAAGCTCTCTGAGGTGGGCTGTGTGAGGGTTCTGACCTGGCTTGAGACCTCTTACGGTACACAGCTGCCTCAACAGTTTAACATAGCAAATTTGGATGGTGCCTTTGTAGGGTCACTCTCAACAGGGAATGGTCTAGTAGACCCCTATGCTCCAGACATTGCTCTAGTGTGGGTGGATGTGTTGCAATCTACCTACACTGGTGTTTACCTACTAAACCTTCTCTAGTTAGTTGTAGTCAGGGTGTGCTAATCCCTTTGCTCTACAATAACTAAGTTCAGTAGAACTTAAGTATATTAGTCTTGTTTTATATGTACCTAAAGGTACCTGTGTGATCTTTCAAATGATATTTTCAAAGATTGTAATGGTAAAACAACAGCAAGCTCAAATCCCAACCGCTGCTCACCAATGTGAGAAGTTGGCCTGATATATGATGTTTACGAGTTCTAGTGATAACCTTGTATCAGTCTAAACAACCCTTATGATGACTGGTTGTAAGTCAACCTTATTGACCAGCTATCCTAGGGGTAGCATGGACAAAGCAGTCTTAGGCTAAACTCTGTAAAGGCATGTGAAGCAAGCTGTTTTACCATATACACTCTCCTTGAATACCAAATGAAAGGACACCACACAGATATATATTGTACATATATATATATTTATTTACTACAAGTATCCCCTATACTCTTCATGAGCACAGAAGCAAATGCGTTAAAACAAAACAGTGTTTAAATATACAAAGGTTGCACAATATGGATAGGCCTTGGTGGCCACTCAAACCATATACTAAAATAGAGGTATAAGAACCAAGTATCTGAAAGAAAGAAGGCCTAGGGCCTTGAGAATCGCTGGGACTGCAAGGAGCTAACAAAAGTTAGTGACCAGGAGGCCCGAGAAATGAGTGTGCAGTGCTGAAAGTTACACGCGGGCGCCTAATGATTTCAATGGGTGCGTAAAAGTCACAAAGGTAAAGAAAAGGGAATCTTCTGGATTACCTAGAACCTAGCAACTTGGAACTTAGATACTAGAGGAGTATTTCTACACAGGAGCACCGGAGTGCCAGAGTTACCTCACTCACAGGAAGCGGGTGCATATGTCTCAAAGTGTGTCGGGTTTCGTTGTGCTGGTCTATGGAGCCTGGAGATGAAGATGCTGCAGGCGGGTCATCGAGCAGAGTTCCGGTGGATCCAAGGGTGGATCTGAAGAAGTGAAGACCTGAAAGCAGAGGGGACAATGTTCAAAGTCACTAGCCGGTGACCGGCGAGGAACCAGGAAGGAACCAGGCGTTGTCGGGTGGAAACAGGTGAAGAAGTGTAGCTTGTCTCTGCAGCCACGTGGACACAAAGAGGTCGAGGACGTCCCGGAGTCGATCACGAGCTGTCCCACGCAGGCTCTAGCTGATGGCGGTGTCGGCGACTTGATTGAAGCAAACAGGCCTTGGCTAACGCAAGCCACGCAGGAGTTGAAGAAAGCTTGTTACTCGGACCACCAAGGTCAGAGGGGCTGCTCCTTTTTTACAAGAGCGAGGGCCAGTCTGGAGCAACCAGACCAGTGGTGTTGATTGTAGATTTCGTCACCAAGTTGGCCACTGGCCAATGGACCAGTGACCGGGATGATGCGTCGAGTGGCAAAATGCACAAGGGCCCCACGCAGATCGTGGAGATGCTGGAGGGCTGTTTTTCGGTGCAGATGCTGCTCGGTGGTGGGGCTTCTTAAACCCCAAAGCACAGCATTGAGGATGCCTCGGGTGCTGCGCAGTAAGCTTCTCATGGATCTTCCAAGATGGCCGGTCCCACGTCTCTCGGTGCCTCCACGGTCTCTTCTTTTCAGGGACTGTGGATCGGGCTTTGAGATGTCTGGGAATCCAGGTCTTGTTGGGCTCTGGGCTCGGGCTCCGGCGGGAGGCGGCGGCAAAGGAGACGTCAAGTTGCTGGATGGTGCCTGTATTCACAGGGGGGTCACTCCTTGGCCACAAGGGAGATGCTCTTCAGTCTTCTGTGGAGCAGAATGTCGAAGTCCAGTATTCTTCTTATTTTCAAGTCGAGTTCAGGATGATCTAAAGTCTTAGGACACAGCTCCTACTTTTAAGCCAAATCTAGGGGCCGGATCACCTGCTAGGTCTCTCCTCTGGGTGGGACCAGGAAGGGGGGTGATTACCCCCTTTCCTTTGTCCAGTTCTGCTCCAGGACTGGGGCTGGAAAGCCCCAGCTCCGGTTTGAACTGGCATATGCACAGGGACACCTTGTGTGCCCCAGGCATGTCTCATTCTATTCAGCCCTCCCTAACCCACTACACAAAATCCTGTCTGGGGTGGTGCAAGCACCTCCCCTGACAGGAAACTTTTTGTACAGGCCTCCTAAGCTGGAAGGACTCCCAGCAGCAGGAGGTCAGACTTGTATCTGTGGTGGCAAACCAAAGATAGCATTTAACAGCAAGGTTCATAATGCACTGAAGAGTATATGGTATGGCAATCTCATGAAACAGCTAAAGGACGTTGTTCCGAAAGCTGCAGACAGGCTCAGCTCATGCCAGAGCACCATCTCACATGACACCAAGCACTCTGCCTCCAGGTTTGTCGAGGCCTGCCATTGGAGTGACTTATAGGTTACCATGTGTCCATATATGTTAGATATAGATATACTATATCTAAGTAAGAAGTGGTTACACCAACTTACCCTAGCTGGGTGATCAGCCAGTTGTGTCAAATAGCTAGGCTAGGCCAGGGGTGGCACAATACATGCTGCAGCCCCTTGGATACACCTATGCCCTGGGTACCTAAGGTACACTGTTACAGGGGCCTATAAGGTGAACCAGTTCCTATTGGTAATGCACCTAGAGTGCATTGGCATTAATTTAGAGAGAGAACAGCAGGCTGTGGGTCTGATTATCAGGCCCACAGCCACATTAAGTCAGAAACCAGTGAAGCAAAAAGCAAAAATGTGGGGTGACCATAGGATAGCAGACCCTACTCTCCTACATGAGGAATATGTGGCAATTTAACATCAGTCTTAATAGTAACCAAGTAAGGTGGAATCTGTAGCAAACCAACATCATTCGGACCTGTAGCCCAAAGCGTAGCAGGGAGAGACTGCAACTCAGGCGGAAATCGATCTTTAAATAGATATGTTGGGGAAACCAATTTCTCACCCAAGGTAAGATGCACACCAGAGAGGGAACAATACAACATAGCATGAAGACGTTTCAACAGATCCAAATCCAACAGGTTTTCTCCGCAACCAGTCGTTAGAATAAGCGGAGCTTCCAAATCGTCAGGACCAATCGAAAGACGCAAAGGACAAGATACCGGGTTAGCAACTGGGGTGCCAGGAAATCCTACAGAAACTTTCGTTAAGCCAGACAAAGGTGCCCCAGGGAGTTTGGAAGGAATGATAGAACTTCTCATTGCACCAGTATCCAAAAGAAATGTTTCTGCAGCACCCAAAGCAACAACTTCAACATAAGGCCCATTTTGATCCACTGGAACTGATACAACTCCCTTACTTTGTCCGCGGCTGTCCTAACTAGAATGAAAATCCTCGGCCTCACCTTCAACATAATAATCATCATTATAATATTGCGCCGAGTATTCTGCTGATCAAAATAATTCAAGGAATTCTGAGGGGGAAAGAAACGCTGTCCTTGAAGCAACGCACCGCGCCCTCTACCTCTAGGTGCTGATTAAAAACCACCATGGCCTCGCGCTCCTGAAAATCCACCATTACGCTGTAATAAAACCGGACAGCTATTCCTAAAATGGCCGTTTATCTTTACAATAGGCACATTGATTAGGACCTAGAAAAGGTTGTGGAACAAAAGACTCAGGTTTCTTTAACAACCTCTGAGGCTGGGGAGGCTGCTGAAACTGACGCTGACCAAAGCGAGGGGAATAAGCCTTCTGAAGAAGAACCTTTGTTTTTAATTCCTTAGTCTTCTTCTCCATCTTATCTTTCTCTTCTTTATCCCTATTCTCGTTATACTGGGCAGTGGCTAGTATATGTGCAGACAAAGAAACAGCCCAAGAACTTTCGGAGTCTTTCAACTTATGCGACAATTCAGTAAGTAAATTAAATACGAATTTATCCACAAATAATCGCTGTCCGCCTTCAGTACTCATATCCTGACCACTGTGATCGATAAATGTCTCCTCAAAACGAGTAAAGAAATCAGAGACACTCTCATCTTTCTTCTGCTTACACGCAGCTAACTTATCCCAGTTAACGCGTAAGGCAGGCATCATCATCTTCAATAAAGCAATGATCCTACCAGGCAACTGTGTAATCAAATCATTTGGCTTAGCACCACCCACTTGTGCTGCATCCGCAGCAGCTGTAGCGGCCCAATTACCACCTAAAGCTTGGTCATGGCCCTCTCTACGTATCCGAGACCACAATGCTTGTGGAACTACATTCCCCATCAACATATCAATATCGGCCAAGTTCATGATACATGCATCAACAGTCTGGGACTGCTCCTTATAATAGCCAGCAGGATTTTTGCGAGGGTCCGGTAAAGACTGCTTAAGTGCTAAAACTTCAGCTTGTTTCCAAGGGACATGTAACCATACACGCTGGAAATGAGCAGGGACAACTGGAATATTACCCGTTTGCTGAACGGCTTCTCTCCAGACTGGAGGAAATTTCCTCATAGGATAATTTTTCGTTCTCTGTCTAACTGCAGGATCAGGTTCAAGAATAGTCTGAGAAGAATTTAAAGACCTCAAAGTAACAAGTGTCTTTATAACATCCTCAACTTCAGGACCCACAATAAGTCCTTTATCAAACCTATCCTGTATATCTAACAGACCCTGAGGAGTTAAATCCAACTCCATATCCTTCCATTCTTTAACAAGAGCGTCACACATGATTTTACAAATGTATCTCTGCGTAGGCGCATTCCACTGAAGAAAGGTACTCAGAATATCAGGTACACTATACAGTAGACCACTCATGATCCATTTGTGAACAAGAGAGTCCAATGCAACTCGTTTGGCAGAATCTGGAATTTGACTACGGGATTGCCTTCGAGAAAAGGCAGAGTCCTATTAAAAGATCCAAAAAGAGGAGAGAAGAGACCAGAAACAGTATTAACCAACCTACTACGAGTTGTGGAAGAATCAGACAGTAAAACCGGAGACGCAGTATTGAGCAAAGGAAGAGAAGGACTAGCCGTTACAAGAGAACCTGAAGATGAAGGAGACTGAGGTACAGAAGTTGGAGGCAAAGGAGGTGCAGGTGGCAATGCAGGAAGAGGCAATTGTGGAGGAGCTGGAGCACCTGGCTGAACAACAGGTTGCTGGACAGGTGGCAATAATACGGGTGCATTAGCTCCCGGAACATAAGGCAGAGGCAATTTCAACAAATGAGACATTAAGGGACCTTCGTCAGGGTCCTTACTCCGTGGAGAAGTAGGCAACACAGGGTAGCATCTATCTATTGCCATATGATGTTGTATGTCTAAAACTTCAATTGCTCGCTCAGTCTCATTATCCTTGAATTGCTGGGCAGCCTGTATGATCGTCATATCTTTCGCTTTTCTATCTCTTTATGCCTGCTTAATTTCTCTCTGTTTGGCTTCCTTACCCCAAAGGCGGAAAGGATCAAACATTGCCGGCCGGGCTTTTCTTTTAAACAAAATTGCTTCCAAATTATCTAATATCTCAGGCTCGAAGCTACCATTTTGTGGCCACCGTAAAACACCATCTTTCTTCGTGTATTGGATCCATGCCTCACTAAAGGCAATGGGGCCAACACCATGTTTAGAATAGACCTCATAAGTGGGAGTTCCAACTGGAGGAATCGGACATGAGTCCTCGAGCCGGGAATCCCTAGTACAGCCAAAACAACAAAGCTTCCTAAACCCACTCAGACCAGGCATTTTTAAGCACACTGGTCCATTTACCAATTTCAAGGAGTGAAAACAAAGAACACAGTACAAATGTACTCACCCCTTGGCTTCGGCTATTGCAATAGTCGAATAACAAAGGTCAAAAACAAAACAAAGAAGTGGGCGCTACCCATGTATACTTAACTAAATGGTCTTCTCACGCCAGAAGAGGTCCGTCTAACGTCTCCCAATACCAAACATCACCAGAGGGTCCAAGGCAGGGTGGCAGTCAGGGCAGCAGTCGTCAGCAGCCGTCGGAAAGGAGTAGCCACGCTGCAAAAGACCTTCATTCCACTTCGACATACAGGGGTCGCTTGCCATGGCTCGCGAATCCTCCGGAATATTCTTGCTGGGCTTCTCACGACCCTCGGGCTAAACCGCTACCACTGAAGCTGCCCAACGTTGGGCGCCAGTTGGAGAACTGGGCCTTATGGGCCTGGTGGCGCAGGGCATGCCTTAATTCCCCGAGTTCACCTGCCTTGTCGAACGGAGACACGAGACACTCTGTTGAGCGTGGAAAGCCAGATTTATTAGCTGCAGCCAAGCACCATTATCCCAGAAGTTACACATAAGGTGGGTTCTGAGGAGACTGCCACTTCAATCTGTGGGGCAAAATCTTTTATAGGAACACATTTACAACGTTTACTCCTTACACATACAAAACGAACCAATGAGAAAAGTAGGAAAACAAGCTATCAGGTATCTCAAATACGCCCCTTTCTCAGACCCCATGTGTTACCCCTCCCAACAGATTAATCAGTGGTGGTACCAACAATCCAATTTGCAGGTGACAGGACGTATGTGTGTGCCTCAAAGGATAGCTGTGTAACAAGAGAATACAAGGAGAGAATAGTGAAGGCCAGTCGGATAAGATAATGTAAGGAAAGAATAGGAGAAGGCAAATAGTCAGTCGAGACGGGATCAGTCAAACCAGACATGGATTAACAAACTCAGCCAGACGCTGACATCGGTTTCATAAACAAGGGCAGTGGAGTTACTCTTTAACTGAAAGGACACGCAGCAGTTGAGGAAAGCAAAAACAATCCGTTCGCCGTGCGGCCTGAATGAGGACAACACAAAATGGCGAAGAGACATAAAATGGCAGCTAGATACGGAACAAACGCCGAAACGCAAACTTTTACTTTGATTGTTGGCGTGAAGGAATCCTCTTACCGCGTGATCCTTCTATTTTGGATTTAATCATTTACTCAGCACTGACTTGAGTTGCGCTGAATGTGTACAACTCTTTGGAAGAAATGTGATCGACTCGGGATGCTTTAAATTAGACGGTCCCATTTTCTGGCAAGGATTGGTGATATATAAATGACACGCTGTGTGTTAGCGTTACAGTGTAATTTAGTTCTGATAGGAGCGTAATGCCTTTATTTGTTTTATTGAGTATACTTTAATTATTCTTTACAGAAGATCGAGGTTGGGGCTCTGCCCTGTACCGAAAACGCCCGTAATTGGGCTGGTGCGGTACCTATGTGCCACGAAGACACTAACATCAGACTGCAATTATATGCAGGTATTTATTGTTCTTTTGGGTGCGCTTTGGTGCACTTTTGGTAGAGAGGACACATGATTGGTTTCTGACACGTTTGGATTTTGATTCATAACACTTAGATTGGTATTAGCAGAGAGGGTCTTTTGGTTTATTTTTTCACTTTGGATTTATTTTCTTGCACTTTTTAGGTGGTGTCACTTTTTGTATCCAATGTTGCCAATATACCTTTGGGTATCTTTCATCTCTAGTAGGATGGTCACCCGGGATTGGGTGTATGTTACCGTGACCTATTTATTCGTTGTTATGTATATAAATTTATTTAATTCTTTTATTTTTTAGATAATTGTGTATTGTGTTGCCCAAAGTCCCGAAGAGGCCTAAAATAAGTTATAGGCTGAAACGCGTCGACTGTTAATATAATCTGACACCATAAAAAATGTTGAAATTGAATTTGAAAGACTTCATGATAGCCTTGAAAAAAGAGGCAAAAAGTGATTTTGTGCTTCCTAGGCTTCATATTGTGAATATGGTGATCCAGATAGAGGAGTTAAGGATATAATAAAGTACCCCAGATTTCCTTATTCAAAATGTTGGGCATTTGAACCAAAAAACGGTTCAGGAGAAAGTTTCATGTTCATGTTTGTTTATATATTTTAAATATTGTGTAAAGATACAAGCCAAATGTGGTAAAAGTGTATATATATATATGTATAAATGAAAAAAGTAAGAGAAAAAAGGTGAAAATTAACTTTCCCCGATGTAAAATATAACTGGTTTTACTATTACTACTAAAAAAGTTACGCAAACCAGTTCTTTTTCTGTCGTGATTTGTATAAGTGTTTAAATAGCTACTAGATGAATTAAAAAGAAAGAAAGATAGAGATTCAGTCAAGAAGTAAATAAAAACAGTGGACAGATAATTTGTGGTATCAGAGGCATCACTGTATTGAATTTAGTTGTATTTCCCAGATGCCGTGTTGGTTTAATGGGTTTCCCCTGTGGTAATTGGTGGACTGTTCCCATGAGGCACAGGGTCAGACTGATTTGCATATGGCCATGTCTGAACTGGGGTGGCAGAGTGGGCTAAAGAACGGTGATGGATTAAACCCAGATCTGTTGACTGGGTGTGAGTGTTTGATTGGTTCAGATGCTCCATCCATCACCACCCCCTTTTGTACCTCTTTGTTTGCCATAAGTTGGCAGGGTATGCTCAGACGTGAGTCCCTTGCTCACTTTACCACTGGATTTAAGCAAGCCTGGCTGAAGACGGCTGTAATGCCAGAAACCAGTCCTAGGAAGCTTGTTTCCGGTCCAAGAAAGGCATGGCTTGGCAGTTTGGACTGGACTGTTCCCCATGAGGCACAGGGTCAGACTGATTTGAATATGGCCGTGTCTGATCTGGGGTGGCAAAGGGGGCTACAGAACGGTGATGGATTAAACCCAGATCTGTTGACTGGGTGTGAGTGTTTGTTTGGTTCAGATGCTCCGTCCATCACCACCCTCTTTTGTACAATAATGTTCTGTAATAGGCACAGAATGCAAGATTGATATCTGCTTGAGTAAGCACAACAGTGCCGTCAGGGAGAGTAATTTCTGGTATTAGCACTGGAGGAGGGGCGTTTCGTATAAGGCGTGCTAAGAGGGTACCTGATGTGTCCGCCTCTGTATGGCTATGCTGAGTATAGGCATTGTTATTCTGGCTTCCTGTAGTTGTGTTTGTTTAGTCGGGTCAGTAATAGCTTCTCTTTCCAAGTTATTAAGGGTGTCCTCCACTATAATAAGGCTCTTATTCCTTTCTTGCCGGGCCCCCATCGTTGCCCCTATCTCCATTCCCCTGATCAAGGATTTAAAGGCATCCTATTCAATCAGGTGGGATGATGCAGAATTGTCATTGTCTATAAAATAATTACATATGGCAGAGACTAATAATTCAGAAAGACCGTGTCTTCCAGTGCCTGTGGCCACAGTCTCCACGTTAGGATCTTTGTGGGTACCCTCCATCATTCAAGAATCAAGTTAAGTGAATTATGGTCGGAAAGAGTTTTTTCAAGGTATGTAGATTCGGAGATCTTAAATATTAGGGACATAGAACATAATATTTGGTCCAATCTGGTGTGCAATTAATGTGGAGGGGAATATAATGAATACTCCCCACTAGTAGGATTTTGCAGACTCCACACATCTCGTAGTGTCCCTCCGACTGCCTATGCCTGGAGGAACTCTGCATGTTTAATGGAAGCGGCTCCTTGAACCAGAGGGTGAGAGCGATCAAATTGGACATCGAGAACAGAGTTATAATCCCCACCAAGGACACATGGGTGTACAACCCAGTTGATTAAGACTATATTCAGGTTGGCAAGATAGGTATTTTGTTCGCAGTTTGGGGCATAGACGCTGCCAATAACTACTGGATTGCCGTCCAATATCCCCTGCAGTAGTGCATAGCGCCCTGCAATGTATATTCGATGTTCCATCAGAACAAAAGGTCCCTCATGTCTGATCCAATTTAGAGTTCCTCTGGCAAAAGCAGAGTAGGATGTGTTAAATATTTGGCCTTTCCATTTTTATGCATTTTGATCACTTCTGAATTGGTTAGATGGGTTTCTTGAATAAGGGCTATATGTACTTTCCGTCTGTTCAGTTGGGCGTAAATTCTGTGACCCTTGTGTACTGACCTCATTCCACGTACATTGCAAGTTATTATTTTGTATTTACCCAGCACAGCCATTCAACAATGATATGTACACAAGCAATGACCTTAAACTGGTATGAGGAGTGGTTTACACCATATAAAGTAGGAGGTGCTAGACATCCAAGAACCTTTATTAATATACAAAACCCAATACTAGGGCCAACCACTAAACTATGTTGGTTCAAACATTTTACATAGCAAACCAAGTCCAAACGGTGACTTAATACAGTAACTGCAGGGGCGGGGACCTATTCCGTGCATGGTGTTACATTTCCGGGCAGAGCTACACTCAGGGCAGGACCCTGTAGCATGAAAATAAAAACATTGGCAGAAATCTGGGGAGACAATAAAATTAGTTGTGCATCAATACCAGCTTACTTCCCTCTGGTATTCGGATCCATTCTGCAACAGTGATAGGTCTTTGTGCGTTGTTCCATTGTCCTCTAGCCAAACAAATCTTTTACAATCTGTGGTGTGATTGAAGGAAAGAGAACATTATTACTCTCAGAGTCCAAATGCATCAGATTATCATCCGATTGTTCTGGTGATGGTATCTGGGTATGGTCACGCGTGATAGCGGCTACCGCAATTGCCAACTCCTGTTCTGTTATAACTTCTTCTAACAATGGTTTCTGTGCAGGACATCTTTGTGCCGATCTGGTGCGGCGGGATCTAGTATTGTTCATCTGTAATGGAATACGGAGTATCTGTTGGTCAATATTGTCCAATATCTAAGAGGAGAGGGTAGACTCCAACCAGTCATTGGCCACCTCAGGGCACTCAAAAAAGTGAGATTTCTGGTTATATAGGATTTTCAATCATGCTGGAAACAAGAGTGCATTCTTCAAATTAAGTGCATGTACTTTCTCTTTAAGTGGCTGGTGGGATGCTCGTTGGTGCTGCACTTGTACAGTTTAGTCTGTGTAGAGTGAAATTTGAGTATTTTCATATTGTATTGGAGCATTTTCTCTAGCCTTCTGGAGCAAAAATACATGGTCTCTGAAGTTCAGGATACGGGCTATTAGAGGTCTAGGTGACAATTCTGCCGCAGGTCTGCTAGTGGGGATCCGGTGCCCTCTCTCCACACATGAAAAGGTGAATAGGCCCTCTGGAGTTATCTGTTCCTTCAGCCCTTTTTGCACAAATTGAGCAGCATTGGGTCCCTCCGAACGTTATGGCATACCCATGATGCAAACATTATTGCGCCTGGCTCTACCTTCCACATCTAAAGGTCTGTCAAGAAGGGTATCTAATTGTTTTTGCATTTGCAATAAACAGTCGGCATGGTCTTTATGTTGCGGCACAGCACTATGTCCTGTAGTGTTTGTGTACGCTTTTCTACCATGTTAGTCAGTTTATTATGATCTGCTCAAGGGAGAGTGAGGCAAGTGGTAAGAGTACCAATTTGCTGCTCCATAGACTGACGTCAGTCTCTTATTTCTTGTAAAATTTGTTCAAGTTTATCAGGAGCGGGTGTTAGATTCGTTGGTGGGACACAGCTAATGGAAGATGATTGAGAGGCTGAGTCAGAGTCCTCTCCGCCAAAGGCATATCAGACTGTTTTCCTTTTGTGCGGCCCATTTCAGCTCGTGAGATGAATTGTAATAATATGGAGAGGTTCGGAAGTGTTGTTCACAGGGAGTGATGTTAGTCCTGGTATTCATGCCAGCAATAGGAACCTGTGTTGGCCTGTGCTTATATGGAATATTTTGCACTAGGAACAGGTACTTCTGTCATCTATAGTCCAAAGCTGTAGTGACAGTCCAGGACATAGGGTATAGGCGCTATCACATAAGAGATGGTCCCTTCATGTGTGGAAATAGAAGCACTTGATTTGTATATAGACCCAGAGGACAACAAGAGCAGGCAATGAAGGGGCGTCCGCTCGATATGCACAAGCAGTCACTCTACATAGTTGCAAGTGAGGTGGGTATTTAGGGCCACGGACCAGTCAGGTGCAAGTCGGCACCGGTTGTGTTACCCGTCCACTCCCTCAGGAGGCCACGTTGCCAGTAGGCAGGAATAACCCCACAGCAGTCATGGAGCGGACAGGCATTTTACAATGCTCCAGTGGGCAATTAGGGAGAGGGGCTGACCCAGAGTTAATTCAAATAATCTGGGAGCGTGCTGGGCCATTGGGGCTGCTACTCAAATGCCAGGGAATGCCAGCACTCCAGACACCAGGATCATGCTGAGGTGGCCCACCGCTTACCTCCTCATCTACGCTTTGGTTGATGGGTGGGCTTGGACGAAGTTTGCTGCACAATACCAACAATGCCGGAGTTAGGCCTTTCCCTTCGTTCCTGTTGTGTCCTAGTGGACACATTCTAGTTGTTTGCCGGAAGTGATCATACACTAAACACCCAACCACCACTGTGTCACGAGGCACATGACACAGTCAATAAAAGGAGCTGAGCGCACGTGCTCGTGGCTCATTAACCCACCAGCCAGCCTGTGTCCGTGTGCAGTTATTACCATCATGTGGGCCTAGGGCCCCCACAACACAACATTTGGCAACGAGGGGTGGTAACTGTGCCAAGCGTACCACAGCCATTTTCGTCGTGGGTGAGGGGGAGTGAATCCTGCCCGAGCAAAGGGCACCCCCTGAGGAGGCAGCGCCGGCCGGCGAGAGGCCCACAGGGCGAGTGCTGTGTCCTGGGCCTAGTACCTGCTGAGGAGGTGACCGGAAGCCCACCCGCACCTTTCTAGACCTGCCGAGGGCTGCCGTGCCGCAGGAGTGCCCACGGACATAAGCGGACCGACCGGAACCCACCTGTGTTGGCCGCGACTGTGCCCCATAGTGAGGAGCCACCGCGGAGCCCACCCATGTGGCAGAAGAGGCCCGTGGGCCGGAGGTAAACCCTGGTGCTGTGAATGGCCCCAGGGGTTCGAGCATGCCAGAAGCGACCCCCCTTATGTTAGCACAGCAAGCAGAGCCCACCCGCAGCCTGACTGCCGTGTCCCCTGTCCATGCCTCTCCGCATGAGAGAGTGAAGCGGTGGCGGCAGAGGAGAGAGACAGAAGGCGACCCAAGGACGAGGCAAGGACAGCGGAGCCCACCCGCGGCCTGCATGCACCTTCCAGCGTCCCCTGCCGCGCAGCGCGCGTGAAGTGCGGCGGCAGGGTGAAGAATCGGCAAAGAAGCGCCCGCAGCGTGTGGAGAACACACTCACAAGCAGAGCCCACCCGCATAGTAAAAGGGGACAGTGCCATCATCCTCCACCATGTCGCAGCCCAAGAAGAGACCCTCACCACGTCTGTAGAGAGCAGGGCCCAGCGGTGTTTGCCCACCGTTCGCAGCAGCCGAGGGTGAGTGAGGCGATTGTCCCATGTGTGTGGCTGGAGGCAGAGAGGAGCCCAAAATGCAGCGCCAACACCCCTCCCCGCCGCGCAGCATGTGGCAGGTGAAGCTGCCGCGGAGAGGTCAAGGAAGGCAAAGTGGCAATAAAGTTTGGTCGCCGGAAAAAAAAGGAAAAAAAACTGTGCCCCACCTCCTGAGCCCTGCAGAGTGAAATGCATGTAAGCGGCCAATGCCGCTGAAAGAAAAGAGAGGCTGCTAATAGGTGGGACATGCTGACACAATGCACCCAGCAGCGGACACTGCAGGAGACCAGAGTCGTTTTTCCCATTCACGACAGGGACACTGAAAGGCTACACCCTTCATCGGCCAGGTCACTATTGGTCTGTGCCCCACTGCCCGAAGTTAAAAAAATAAAAACAAAATGACTTACCTGAAGGTGACGTCCTGCTCCTGATGTCTGGGGTCAGCAGTGGCTCGATTCCCCCCTCCTTCACACTCCATGGAAAGCAGGTCCTACAAACTGCAACAGCAGGACAAACAACACGAAGGAAGTCAAGTACCAAAGGAGGCTACTGATGAAGGGAACTCACAGCCTACACTGCCATCTAGCAGACACTGGGGAGCATTGCACCAAAAGAAGCCAATGAAGCAAACAAACACAAGACAAGCCAAGGGAAAGCCTACAGAGGGAATGCGAGCCTGCAGCCACGCGGACGAAGACGGAGATCCATCATCACTGCTGAGGTGACGCCTGCTGGCCACAGGTGCTCACCGCAACCGCAGGAGAGACAACAACATCATGCTGGACAGCGAGGAAGAGTCAAGACCATCTACCGCAAGCAGCAAGATTCGAGGACGACCTACTGGAAGCGTGCAAGTGTACCCCGGACGCGGATGATACAGGACAGGGGCGGGGGGTGTCCTAGTTTAGGACACCCCCGCGCCGCACGGCCACCAGCTGCTGCGTGTGCCCCCCGACTGCCTGCCTCTGTGCTCCGGCTGCCGCCGCGTGACCACGCCCCCTGCCTCGAGCAGCGTGGTCTGTGCTCGCTATCCTGCCTTGCGTCACTGTTTCTGCTGAATTGTGTTTCTAACTGTACTTGTTGTATATTGTAAATTGTTTTCCTTTTCCCCCTTTTTTGCCTGCTTGCCTGTTCTTCCTTGTTCGCCCCGTCTCCTCCCTCCCCGCTCCCGCTTCCCGCCACCGCCGCTAAACCCCCCTCGCACTTGGCCATATATAGCGACCGTGCGACGCAGGTGAGTGTGACCTAGTTTAGGACACCCCCCGCGCCGCACGGCCACCAGCTGCTGCGTGTGCCCCCCGACTGCCTGCCTCTGTGCTCCAGCTGCCGCCGCGTGACCACGCCCCCTGCCTCGAGCAGCGTGGTCTGTGCTCGCTATCCTGCCTTGCGCCACTATTTCTGCTGAATTGTGTTTCTAACTGTACTTGTTGTATATTGTAAATTGTTTTCCTTTTCCCCCTTTTTTGCCTGCTTGCCTGTTGTTCCTTGTTCGCCCTGTCTCCTCCCTCCCCTCTTCCCGCCACCGCCGCGAAACCCCGCCCCTTTCTTCATTCTGTACCCTCCCCGCTCCCGCCTCCCAGCTGCTCCGCCCCCCCTCGCACTTCGCCATATATGGCGACCGTGCGAACGCGGGTGCGCCGTTTGTGCGCCAAAGGCGCGCCAAAGGTAAGCCCATCTACGCCCGTCCGCGCCTGGACCGCGCCCAGTGCCAGGACCCCTGGCCCTCGAGGACTCCTGCCCACCCGCTTGACGTACACCGCCGCCACCCTCAACGCTCTCAACTCCGGCCGAATCCCAGGATGCTACCGAGCCACCCCACGACGCACCCACGGACCCTTCAGCTGCCACGCCTGCAAGTTCACCTGCATTCGGACCTGCCCTACACCAGCACTCGCCAAGCCGAACACCAACAGCAACCACCTCAAGTGCATCCTGCTCAACACCCGCTCCGTCCAAAGACACGCCATCGAACTCTGGAACCTCCTCGACGCCACAGCTCCTGACGTTGCCTTCCTCACGGAAACATGGATGAACGCCTCTTCTGCGCCCGACATCGCCATCGCCATCCCAGAGGGATACAAGATCACCCCGAGGGACTGCTCCGCCAGCCAGATGGGAGGAGGCATCGCCGTCATCCACTTGAACACCATCCGCATCACGACCGACACCGACGACACCCTGACAAGCGCCGAACACCTGCACTTCCAGATCCACACCGACCCGAAGACCACCCTCAGAGGCACCCTGATCTACCGACCCCCGGGACCACGCACACAATTCAGCGAGGACATCACCGACTTCATCAGCCCGCATGCCCTCCGCTCCGCTGACTACATCCTTCTGGGGGACCTCAACTTCCACCTGGAGAACAACAACGACCGCAACACCTCCACCCTGCTCGACAACCTCGCCAACCTCGGACTCAAGCAGCTGGTGTCCACCCCCGCCCACCTCGCCGGACACACACTAGACGCCGTCTTCTCATCCAGTAAAGACATCACCTTCAGCCATGCCACAGGACTCCACTGGACGGACCACAGCTGCGTCCACTTCACCTTCAAAAGAACGACGATCCACCACCACCAGCAACAGGTTGCCCGAAGAAGCTGGAACAAGATCACAACCGACCAGCTCCCCGCTTCCCTGAGCCAGCACCCTCCTGCCAGCTCAGCGAACCCCAGCCAGGCCGCCGACAACCTCACGAAGTGGATCAGCAACTGCGCGGACGAACTCGCCCCACTGACGACCCCGCCCAGCAGACCCGGCAGCAAGAAGGCCCCATGGTTCACCGACGAACTCAAGAGCTCCAAGACGAACTGCCGAGCCCTCGAGAAAGCCTGGAGAAAGGAACCAACACCGGACAACATGACCACTCTCAAGCTTGCCACCCGGAAGCACCACCAACTGATCCACGCCGCCAAGAAAACTGCATTCAAGGACCGGCTGGACAACAACGCACACAACTGCAAGGAACTCTTCAACATCGTGAAAGAGCTCTCCAACCCCAACGCCGGAAACAACAACATCACCCCATCGCAAGACCTCTGCAACTTCCTCGCCTCCTACTTCCACAACAAGATCGCAGACATACACAACAGCTTCAGCATTCAACCGACGCACGCCACGACCACAGCAACGCCGCCCACCACCACCCTCCGCGCCTGGACTCCGACCACCACCGAAGACACCATCCGCATGATGAACTCCGTCCACTCCGGATCTCCGACCGACCCCTGCCCTCACCACGTCTTCAACAAGGCCGACACTGTCATCGCACCCCACCTGCGGGACATTATCAACACCTCCTTCTACACCGCCACCTTCCCTGAGAGCTGGAAGCACGCCAAACTCAGCGCTCTACTCAAGAAACCTACAGCGGACCCCACCGAACTCAAGAACTACCGCCCCATCTCGCTCCTCCCGTTTCCTGCAAAAGTCATCGAGAAGACCGTCAACAAACAGCTGGCCGCCTTCCTCAAGACGAATGGATCCCTCGACCCCTCACAGTCTGGCTTCCGAGTACCACCACAGCACCGAGACCGCCCTCATCGCCGCCACCGACGACATCCGGGCCCTGATGGACAACGGAGAAACAGCGGCCCTCATCCTCCTAGACCTCTCAGCGGCATTCGACACTGTCTGCCACCGCACCCTAGTGCAGCGCCTCAGCAATGTCGGAATCCAGGAGAAGGCACTGGAATGGATCGTCTCCTTCCTCGACGGAAGAACACAGAGAGTCCGCCTACCACCGTACAAGTCAGAGGCCACCAAAGTCATCTGCGGCGTCCCTCAAGGATCCTCGCTGTGCCCCACCCTCTTCAACGTCTACATGAGCCCCCTCGCGGCCATCGCACGCCAACACAACCTCAACATAATCTCCTACGCCGACGACACCCAGCTGATCCTCTCCCTGACCAACGACCCCGCCGCCGCCAGAGCCAACCTACACGAAGGGATGAAAGATGTAGCCGAGTGGATGACGACCAGCCGCCTGAAACTGAACTCAGACAAGACGGAGGTCCTCATCTTGGGCCCCTCGCCCTCCGCCTGGGACGACTCCTGGTGGCCCCCCGCCCTGGGCTCTGCACCCAAACCGACGGACCATGCACGCAACCTGGGCTTCATCCTGGACTCCTCCCTCTCCATGACCAGACAAGTCAACGCCGTCTCCTCGTCATGCTTCAACATCCTGCGCATGCTACGGAAGATCTTCTGGTGGATCCCCACGGAGACCAGGAAGACAGTCACCCAGGCCCTCGTCACCAGCCGACTGGACTACGGCAACGCCCTCTACGCCGGAACCACCGCCAAGCTCCAGAAGAGACTCCAGCGGATCCAGAACGCCTCAGCCAGACTCATCCTCGACATCCCACGAAACAGCCACATCTCTGGACACCTGAGGAACCTGCATTGGCTCCCCGTCAACAAAAGAATCACCTTCCGTCTCCTCACCCACGCACACAAAGCCCTACACGATCAAGGCCCGAGTTACCTCAACAACCGAATCAACTTCTACGCTCCCAAACGCCACCTCCGATCAGCCAGCCACGCCCTCGCCGCCGTCCCCCGCATCCGAAGAGCGACAACAGGAGGAAGGTCCTTCTCCTACCTGGCCGCCAAGACCTGGAACTCCCTCCCGACTGACCTGCGCTTGACCCAAGACCATCTCTCCTTCAGGAAGAAGCTCAAGACCTGGCTGTTCGA
Organism: Lissotriton vulgaris; assembly: GCF_964263255.1. Classification (NCBI taxonomy): domain Eukaryota; kingdom Metazoa; phylum Chordata; class Amphibia; order Caudata; family Salamandridae; genus Lissotriton; species Lissotriton vulgaris. The sequence continues at coordinate 1,406,668,473 of NC_141693.1, read as the reverse complement.
GCAGTAGCGGCACCCCCCTCCCCAAAGCCCCCCCCCCCCAAGCGCCTTGAGACCCTACGGGTAAGTAGTGCGCTCTATAAATGTCATTGATTGATTGATTGATTGATTGACAGCACCTGACAGAGAGGAAGTTACACCCGAAGCACGAGAAGATGTGTACAGCAAGTACCCAAGTGTGAAGAAGCAGAAGTGCAGCATGCACGTGGAAAAGAGCGAAGACGCCAAAGAAGCGCAAGGAACAAAGCAACACTGAAGATGAAGCGCAAGGAACAAAACGACACTGAAGATGTACCACGAAGGTGCGAAGTGAAGCACAAACTTGCAACTGCCATGCACAATGACGTGCAATGAAAGAGTGACGCAAGATCACCATGCCAAGAAGCAAAAGAGCCTCACCGGCAGTCCGCACGAGAAGTGCACCCACCGGAGAAGGTCCATGGAGCGGTGAAGTAACCCTCCGGAAACAGCAGAGCACACGAAGAGTCAGACGAAAATGCGCCAACGCAAAAGCACTGCCGCAGAAGCAAATAGCGATCCCAACGATCGCGGATAGCGAGAAGACTCACAAAGAGGAAGCTGTCCACCCCATCTGGTGGCATGGAAGGTCGCCTAAAGAAGACAAGGATGATCTGACCAGTCAGATAAGCACCTACAGAAAAAGCCGACCAGTCAGATGGTCGCCCGAAAAGGAAAAGAGAAAGCCGACTTGCCAATAGGTCGCCGGAATGCTGACCCATCATAAAGGCGCAGCGAAGGTATTCTACCAGGAAGTCAGGATGAAGATGTCATGTCAGAAGGTCCGATGTGAAGATCATGAAGAGGTCCAGGGATGGGACCACAAAAAAGTCTGATGACACCAACCTGAAGAAAAGAAGTAAAATGAAGGCAAGAGAAAAGATCGTAACAACCGGTCCAGTCACAGAAGAGAAGATAGTGTCCTAAAGCCAGAACAAGACCAGAGGAAAACAGGCAGAGTGCACGCTGCTTGACGAAGCCTGGTCAGGAAGATAAAGACAGAAAGGTGACAGCACTGTGTCGTGAAAAGGAAAATGAAAAAAGAAGTTATGTGGCACATCGCCAAGAACAACATCGGGAAAAGGTGAGGAGGGGTGTGATAAGTCTACACACTTACAAAAAGAAGAGGTGACACACACCACAACATCGTGTATAGTGACCCACAAGTCCAGGAGGACACTGATGGCACCAGGAACAGAACAGGCACCTATTCATAAGACCCCCACGACCAGCCGACTACAGGAGAGCACAGGCCGGACCATTGGCAACACCCACCTTTGAGATCGAGCGGAAACCTGGATGCGGAGGGGGCTCAGATGGCCTGAACAAGGAGAACTGACCAATCCACACCAGCCCGTGGAGAACCAGGGGGCAAAGGCCTCAGGGACACCGGTGGCAGAGGGTCCCGACAAGAGAGATGGATCCATCGCCGTCTACCCTGCACGTCCCAGGAAGAAGAGGAACTTGTGCGCAAAGGCAGGAGTCAACAACCGGTCCCCGGAAGCTTGTTTCCTTTCCAGTAAAAGAATTGGCTTGGTAGTTTGGTCTGCCCTGTTCCCATGATGCACTGGGCCAGGGACAGACTAATTTGCATGTAGCCAGGTTCTGAGCTGGGATGGTGTAGTGAGCTAAAAAACGGTGATGGATCAAGCCCTGATCTGTTGACTGGGTAGGAGTGTTCTGCTTAATTCAGATACTCTGTCCATCACCACCCCCTTTTTCTGAATCGTTTTGTCCACCATAAGCGTGAAAGGGTATGCTCAGACATGAGTCCCTTGCTCACTGCACCATCAGGATTCAAGCAAGCCGGGCCGAAGACGGCTGTAATGCCAGAAACCGGTCCCCGGAAGCTTGTTTCCTTTCCAGTAAAAGAATTGGCTTGGTAGTTTGGTCTGCCCTGTTCCCATGATGCACTGGGCCAGGGACAGACTAATTTGTATGTAGCCAGGTTCTGAGCTGGGATGGTGCAGTGAGCTAAAAAACGGTGATACTCTGTCCATCACCACCCCCTTTTCTGAATCTGCAAGTTCAGGTCACAAAACGATGGCAGATTATAGGTCAGTTAACTCCGTTTAAAGGAGTGTTTTATTTGAAAATTGAGTCAATCTTCACCCATGGTCCAGTCATCAGTCAAAATGTTTGCTGACCACACCTTAGTAGGTATAGCGTGCTGAGTAAACCTCTGGCAAAATTAAGGACATTTGCTTCAGCCTCAGCATAAGCGGCTGAGTCTCAATTTGCTATATCAAGCCATACTCTAAGACGTTCATTGGTAGGCCAGGCCTGTTGAGCGTGGTTTCATTTGTAGGGCTGTTCGGCTCTTGCTATGGAGTGCTGTGGAGAGACGTAAGTGGACAGACTCAGGCCTGTGTAGCCACCAATAAAGTTAGGAAGGTCTCTCATAGGTTACTGTAATCTGTTTCACCCTCTTACACAAACATGACTGTATATCAGGTACTCATGCCCCGTCACTCCCCTTGCCTGCAGAAGCAAAGATGTCAGATTACACTTATTTGTGCCAGGGTAGTAAATTATTTTATTAAGAAGAACTCTGATACCATACCATCTACCCAAATCGTAGTCGTGTAGGTTTACAGAAGGTATATGGGGCTGTGCAGTACCAGGATAATTAAAGGATGATGGGCCCAGGGGTTGGATACCATGACCAATGTTTTAGAGCACTGAAGGCAATCCTACATTGTGTTCCCAGCTTGCATAGCCTGCCACAATTCAACATTGGTTTTCTTGCCCCAGGCACAGAGTTGTGTTGGCCTTGATTCTTAATCTGGTGTCCCACTGCCACAGTCAAGTAGCATCAGTTCCATCAGCCCCTCCAAGCACAACACACTTTATGTGCCTCACCGTGCTATTCCTCAGTGGGGGAGAAACAGATTTGCACCTGAGTGGATTCCAGGTTACGTGTTTGCAAAGTTCATTCTGGTCAGCCCTATCAGTCCATGGACTAATGCAGGCACTGCACCTTCACTGCAGTCATTGACAATGGTGTCAAGAGAGCTGTACAAAGCTCATTTATTGTGGGAAGAAGCAGAGCTTCAGCCAGTGGTGCGTCTCATTCAGTGGCGAAGCTCTGCCCCCATCATGGACATTCTTATGTAATAACATTGCAGAGGTGGCATCTTCTAGTAAACACTGTATTTCTAAAAATAATGAGTTACTTAGGGCCTGATTTTGAGTTAGGCGGTCTGTGAGCGGATTGCACACCACCACCCCACTACCATACCACCAAACCTCACCACCGGCCACCCGCCAGATTACGAGTTATCTCGTGGTCTGGCGGGTAGTTCTTCAGTATTCCCATGGCAGGACCTATTGAAAAGGCACCTCAATGGGAGTGCCAAACTCTGTTCCTGCATGGCATTGACTGTAAAGTCCATGCGATGCAGGAAAGGGGGTGCCTGCAGACAGAGTGCACGCCAGGTGCCCCCCTGCAAGCATCCCATGGCCCTGAGGGAAAAGTTTCCTCACCACCACCCTTTTCATAGTGGGCTCGCGGCCATGAAAAGGGTGTATGTGAGGAAACTCGTAATATGCTTGGTGGTGCTGCAGTGGCACCGCCTGCATATTGCGGCCCTCAAACCGATGTGACTCCACCAGGCATCACGGATCCCTGGGCTGTATGCAGCCCTATTACTGTCCAACTGCTGTACTCGTAATATGGCAGTCAGAGCACTTGTGGGGGGGGACCGTCCGCTAGTTTGACGGTCCTATGGACAAAAATAGTGATCTGGCCTATAGGATAGAATCTAGAAAACTAAAAGCATATTGTATGTTTGGAATTTAGTAGTCATTGAAAAGGGTGGAAAATTGTCTAGACGCACTGAGAAAGTTGAAACATTGTATTAACATGTATGGCAGGATTGAAAGTAGTCTGAAAACAGGGTCGAAAAAACTACTCACAATAAAAAATGTAGGCTACATACATTATGTGAGATGAGTAAAGGTAAGAAGCATCTACTGCTTGGTCCTTAATGGCTTGGCAATAATTGTAAATAAAGCAAACCCTAAGTGATGTGCTTCACTTCTCTATTTGTGGCTGATGCAGAAAGAGGACTTGTGGGTCTGTAATCACTATTTAATGGTCTGGCTTGTGCAGCAGCATTCTTGCCTATATTAAAGATAATTTCTCTGACTTTATCACTAAAACTGCAGTGTCGGTGAACCACGATACAAGAACAAAGAAGATGCTATCAAAGGAATTGTAGGACATTCTACATAAGTGAAAATGTCAGATATGGACACTCGCTATCAAAGCTTAACTCCTGTGAATCAGTAAGAATGCAAATAATTATGGCCTAAAGCATACACATGTGAATTTTGTCTGTGCTAACCATCACATTCAAGGAAAAGATATGCCTGCTAGTTTTTTTAGCCAAAATGAGACCAAGCGTAGAGAATAATATCTGATTTGGCATATTTTGAACACTGTCTACTGTAGGTGAGATACAACTACAAGAATTAGGTATGGCAAGGACCTTCAGGAACCTCTTCCAATCTCTTCGGTTGATTATATTGTTCAAATTTGCATTTTATTTTCCGGAAAATGAGGAGTCTCCAATTTTTTCTCGGTGTCCTAATCACACTGGACGGGTTAGACTCGGGACATGTTAGTTGACAGTGGGGCCGGTGGTCAGTAGTTTCGAATGGATATTCGTAGCTAAGAGAGGGTGGTAAGCAGTTTCGATTTGATATTAGGACATACATTAGAAAAACTGAAATCGTAGGTGGTTGCAAACTGAATATATATGACAGATATTAAGACTTCCAACTGATATTCAAGATTGATATCTATGACAATTATAAAAGCCTTCTTCCAAATGATATTCAAGACTTAAGCTGTCTTGCTGCTGACCTCTTATTGTTATCTTTTCAATGTATTCCTCCCAGTAGATTTTGTGACTGGAAATCATGGAGACCTAAGTAAGAAAGAATCACTAAGATTCCAAATTAAAATGAAAGAAGCTCTAATATTTTTATATATATATATTTATTTTTTTCTCAAACAGTTGTTTCTCATAATGAGTGAATCCTTGAATCACTCTACACAACCGTGTCACTATTACCCAGGACAACAGTGTTTATTTTATTAACCCGGGAAGCAAAAGAGACTTTATGAAGACACCCAATTGTTAAGGTTCTACCCTTAAGGATTCCAGGATGGTCTCTAATGTAGTCTGCAGGTCTGCTCTTGATGGGTTCCTTGGGCAGGTATGATTATCAGATAGTCTTAGTATTTTGCAAATTAGCTTCACCCACTGGGTTCGATGCAGGGCTTGAGATTGGATCCAGAGGACAATGTAGATCTTCTGTGCCAGTTGCCTCAGATAATGTCGCACGAGAAATCTAGAGCGGCACCACTCCTGTAAAAATCATTCTCCCAGGGCCGGCTTTTGGACAGTGTGACCGGTGTGGCCACACTGGCCATGGCTGACCTGAAGGGGGAGGGCACTGACTTCAGGGGGAAAGGGGGTGCTGTGTTTAGCAATAACTTATGATTGGGGAGATGAGGGGAACTTTTGCCTGGTCGTAGCGAAAGAATCGAAGGAGGCGGTCATAGTGTGGGGTGGGGCGTCAAAAATGATTGGCGCACTTGATGGCACTAGCCCTAAAGCCGGCCCTGCATTCTCCTAAATGACCAACAATACTTCAAGATATTAAGAGTCTCAATAGTTCATTTGTAAGCTGTATGTAAAAACAAAGAGCACTCTGTCACTATAGAACAGCTATAAAGTTTAATCACAAGCCACAATGTCACTTTCCGGGATGACACCCATATTAAACTGAGGCAGTAGAAAATAATCTCAAATTTAGGCAGCAAGGTGGTGGGAGTGACCTCTTTCAAAAGTGATATCAAGGACTCCAGTTTGCACTATTCTGACTATATTAGAGTCTACATTGTAAAAACAGTCCCTCTTGCACATATAAATAATGCATCCTTGCTCCACGAAAAGCTCACAGTACTGTAGGGGCTTCAGTCACCGGAGGAGCCACGGGAAATTGATAAAGTCCCATTGCCAGTAGGAATTCTCCACATTACCAAAGAACTGTGGTTGGATCATGGTGTGTACACAATGTGTGTGCTTCTCTGCCTGAAGGCAAATCACCAATTTAGTGCGCCACACATGTGCTCTTTAGGTGATGATACGGAAGCTCGTCGGCACCCTCAGAATGCCCAAATGAAATGCACCTTATTTGGGGTTCACCCGACAAAGCACATATACCGAAAGGGGACACGGGTGCAAGGGATTTGTATTCAAGTTCCTTACAATGGGACATCTTGAGGGTGATTCTATGGGCTTAATGACTCCCAGGTGGATAGGTGAAATATAGGACCTCCAGCCACTGATCGGGAGCTTTCCGCCTTTCCCTCTCATTGTTGGGAAAGTTCTGTGCTTATATTTTTTACTTGCCATCCACTCCGATGCACACAAGATTACGTTGATATTTGCTTATCGGACAAGCAGCATCTTGATGAGTAGAGCACGAGCTCACCATTTAGAATTAGTATACTGATGTGCACAAATGCATACTTATATCACCTTTCGTCACATAAAACACAATACAATGTTCACTAAATGCAACAACCTGCATAGATTGTTTTATTCCAGCGATTAACAGAAAGGTATAGTTGTGAATCAAAATTGTCACAAATTGCCTCTCCCAAACTAAACTTACTAGATGAGATTGAACAATTTTAACGTCGTTTCTGTTCTTTTATGCTCTGTAGCTAATGAGATTGGGGCCTTTTATTCGATATCACTTAAGATTCCTTATTGGCTGTATGTAATTCCTAATGGTTTTACAATTGACTTAGAGTTTTGACCTTGCTGCTTAACACTCAGGACACTGTAAATCAGCCTGCTGTAAATGTGCAGGAGCATTAGGATAGAAAGGATACGCATTTCGGTTCCGTATGCCAGTTATGAATAAAGGAGGTCATTATTTAATGCTAGTCGACATAAAATTCCTCTCCCTGTTGGATAGAACCCATATAATATGTAATGAAAGAGAAAATAAAGCATGTAAAAAGTGTGGGCCTCATTTACAATATTTTTACACATGGAAGTGCAGCAAGCCTTCCGGCTGCGCTGCCGTGCGTTGAAAGGAAAGGGCAGGAATGCGCTGTATCTACAAGATAAGAGGTACACTCCGGTCCCTTCCTCCTGCCATGGTGCACAATGCGCTGCCTGCACCAACGCAGGCACCCGTGTGCCATGGTGCAAGGGTGTATGCATTGTAGGGGTGATTGTTTTTGTGCAGGAAGGATTCCTTCCTGCACAAAAACAATCACGAGAGGTGTGCTCCTCTTACTATGTGTGCTGCATTCTCAGCACACATAGAACAAGGAAAAGCTAGGAGAAATAAAGGAATTTCTCCTTGTTGCCCCTCCCTTTCACCTACCCTGGGGAGGCATAGGAATCTGACACGTTCCCAGGTTTACCAATCCTTGTAAATCTGGGAATGTGCCAGTTTCCATTGATGTTGCGTGGGAACACCCACACCAACACCCATAAAACGCACCTTTCACACAAAGTAATGCTTAAGAGGGGGCCATATTTACAAAGCCTTAAAAAAGGCCACTAGGGTGGCTTTACGTGGCAAAGCAAATAGGGACAGGCACACTGCGCTGCCAGTGCATCCAAAAAAGTGACAAAATAGGGGCGCAAAGGGCTTGTAACTAAGCTCCTGCATAACTTTAGATCTGGCTATTTTTTATTTACAGTGATCTCACAGTCAAAGGATGTACAAGACTCCACCCTTTACTTTTGTGAAAGAGTGCGGTTGGTTTATCGTGTGAATAGTGAAGATGCAGACCTTGTGTGAGATCTTGTGGATTACCAGACCAAAACCATCTTGGATGTTTGAGATTAAGTTTACCTCTAGACAAAGCAGTTCCCATCGCCATTGTTCACCAGCCTGTAAAATGATATAAATATCATTACAACTAGTCTTAAAAAGTGCAAATATTTCCAGTTGCTTATGGAACTAGAGTTAACAGTAAGTCTGGAGCCATGACTGAAAGGGATGACCTCTGTGAACTTCAAAACCCTTCTTTGAAGCCTTCCTTACTTTAAAGGCAACACTGGGTATAAGAATTGGGCCTCAAATCCTACCAAGTACCCTTCTGGACCTGTGGACACTCTGCCAGTAAGAAGAACTGCTGTGTTGCTGAAGGAACTTCACTCTGCTGGACTGCTGTTCTGGAAGAACTGCTTTCATGCTGTTATGACCTGCTGCCTGCTGCCTCCTGGGTTGGGTGAGATGGACTGGACCTGCATCATTTGATCCCCAGAAAAAGCGTGTCTCCAACGGCTAGTTGGCTGGCCTCCTGATCTAAAGCCTCAGGGATATAAAAGGCTTTCAACTATTCTGCTTCTGCACTTGGACTCTGCCATCTATAAGTTTGCCCTGCCAAGTGGTGCCACCTTAGTCCTGGACCCTTTGAAGTGAATCTATGTTATTTGCTTCAGCTAAACCCAAGCATCCTGTCTCGAACTGGAGCATCAGCACCGTTGTGTAGCTCAGAACTGATGCAGCTCCCCTGTTGTGTGAACAGAGCTAGCACATCGCCTATGCTGTGTGGATTGACTCGATGCATCGCCTTCAGAACTATGGCAGCACAATTCTCTCCCTGGTTCGAAGTCTTTGCATCTTCGTTGATAGCAGCCCTAATGATGATGCTGAGAAATCTGCATCACAGCCCCAGTACTCATCGAGCCGACGCATCACTTCTGCTGCACAGATCAATACCAATGCATCTTACCCATTGTGTGCTAGCATTTCTGTTAGAAATGGGATCCCTGGCTGGCCAGGGCTTGCGCCAAAGTCAGTCAGAGACCACCACTCCTAAATCAGGGCAAGGGAGTTACACGCCAAGATAACCCCTGATCACCCTCTAGGTAAAGTGGCACGAGCAGCAAGGCTAAACTTGGAGGCTATGTGAGTTAAGTATTTGCGCACGCACCCCAGCAACAACACCCAAGGCCCACCACAAAGGAAACTCCACACAAGGTTATATATAAAAATAGCCTTTGTATTATACCAAAACACATTAGATAAGAACACACACTTTACAATATGCCAACAGGCACGGGCAAAATTTACACAGGATATGTACAGGACAGGGCCACATGGACCACTGTCAGGAATATGCACTTTTAGAACTAGATTATAAAATCTCAGTAGCACAAAATAGAACATAAAGCAGATAACCAGTAACGACTGGTACAGGTAAGTGCCACCTACGCATCCCTAACCACCATAGAAACAGGTCACGCAGGGAACCAGGACCTCACTAGCACCACCTGTACTAGCAAGAACAACCACCTAAGTATCACAATACAAGTAGGGGCATAGGCACATTACACATGATGCATCACAACACATTCAGAGGTGTAGGGAAGGAAAACACATGATTCATAACATACATTCAGTAGTGTAAGAAAATGGCACATGACGCATTAAACACATTCAGAGGTGCAGGGAAGGAAATCACATGATGCCTAAAAACATTCAGAGGTGTCTCAAAAAACACAATTGCGCAAAGATCACATTAGCCACAACCTGTGGTAGTCCCTGGGCCAACTGGCTAGTGCATTGTCACGTTTGTCACCCTGAGTATGGGCATACCGCTGAGTGATGCGCTTTTCAAGTAATTCCTGAAACATTTATTGGATGTAAAGATTCACTTATTGGTTCTTTTTGTCAGCCTTGGACCACCTTATCCCCTTGGATAATTAGTCTTCAACCCTCTTGAGGCAATTTATCTGATATCAGGCATGCACTATTCATTGTCCTGGTGATGATCCTACTATTGTTTTAAAGGATCGAAACACTGTAGACCCTTATGGAACAGCTTGCACATTATTCCACTGTGTAAAAAAAGTGCACTGTCTGTTAGTTCTAAGCTTGACTTCACTTACATCTTACAAGCTAAATCTGCATTGCCTGAAATGTCCTTGTGTGTTGTGTATAATTGTAATTGATTCCAATCTATATTAATCTCATTGTTATGAATACTTGCTTAAGGACCACTGTTCGCATACATGGCACACAATAGAGAGCTATGCTGCAATGCAGGCTGCTTTACACCACGTTGGAAGGACGACTGCTTTACAGGGTTGATTGGTATTGTGCAGGAAGGGAAACCTTCCTGCACAAAAATAATCACAGAAGGCGTTGCTCTTTTTCTATGTGTGCTACAGAATGCAGCACACATAGAAAAGTGAAAAAGATGAAGAAATAAAGGTATTTCTCCTAATTGCTCCTCTATTATGAGTTTTTGGCGCTGCATCTGAGTTACGATTCTTCATAAATCTGAGGCATTGTGAAAAGGCCATGGGTTTTGTTGGGAACGCACCCAGAAACACACTTTGCATGCCCCTTTAGCACAGAAAACTGGGTTAAAGGGAACGATATTTACAAGGCCTCATTAAGCCACACAAAATTACTTTAGTGCTGCATGGTAAATATGGAGCAGGACCCTCCTCCACTGGAGCGTCACAAAATCTGATGCTCCACTGGCACAGCATCATGGTAAATGAGGCCCTAAATATTTAACGAGAGCCCTGTAGGAGCCTGTGATTTTTAGAAAGTTTACTTGACAGTTGTGCTGCAATACACCCTATGACCCCATTTCTTGCTAAATATTCTCAGGTAAGAACCCACATGAATCCTTGCTTCACTGGTTCACTACAATTCAAGGCAAGTATTAATCTCCACTAGGGTTTGGTACAACTCGCATAATTCTCTGTAGCGTAATTACTGCAAAATTACTTGTGATTATGTTTAGTTGTGTTAGAAACATAATCCAGCATTTAGTGCTATTTTCTGAGTGTAAAATGCACCCTTTCATCCAAAGTGGGTGCAAGGATATATTTTGCGTAAAGAAAGTAGCACTAAAGACTACAGCAGTAGTTAGTAGCCATTCACAATCTGTTACTTCATTGATCCTGTGCTCCTGCTGTAGGAATGTTGCACCAAATTACTCCTAATTACTCAAGCTGGAATAATCATGTAATTTCACGCGATTAATGCTCAGTTATTGAAATTACTATGATTATGCCAAAGTAATTACATTTCACCCAGGCCTAGTTTCCATCACTTTCAAAGATAATATTACCACCCAAATATAGTTGGTATCTAAAACAGACATTTGACCGTGTTGGTATATTTCTCATCCCTTTATTATGAAATTTCAGCAAGTCAATTATTGTGGTATCATCATGGTAAAGGTCATGTGATATTACTTTCTAGGAAGGGTCGGTCATCATATATCATACTATTTCATATCCTGTGATATCATTAAGGTCAAAAGGTGTGCGATGTTACTTTCTCTAGACCTGTCTTTTTGGTGAATTGTCATCCATTGAGAAGCAGAGAGTGTTGGAAGTTAGGTTTATTTATCACCTTAGTCAAACAAAGTTTTTAGGTTTCATACAACCTCTGGTGTGGTGCAGACCAGTCTCACGGTAATGGGCCAATTAAATTGTTTGTCATATTTCCTGTGATCTGGACTTCAGTATTGTTTGCATTTAGGCATATATGAAATGAAATTAGGATTTCTAATGTGCACTAATACCTGCGGGTGTATAGGCGCTAATACTTCTGGGAAAAGAAAAGGGTAGCAACACCAAACATCAATAGGGCTCCTAAGAAATAAAAGAGCATGATAACCTAATTATTAAAGAACCAGGTCTTAGACGCTTTGTGAAAGGTGAGCAGATTGTTTGAGGTTTTGAGGGTAAGTGGCATCGTATTCGAGAGTGTAGCAGTCGTGATTGCAAAGATCTTTCCTCCCTAGGAAGGGACAACCAGATTGGTCTGGGAGGCAGACCTTTGGTTTCTAGTCTGGATATAACGATGGAAGAGTTGCCTGATAGAAACCTGTCCCTCAGAATGGAGCGCTTTGAATACTATCCACAGGGATTTGAACATGACGCTTTTCTTGATCGGGAGCTAGTGGAATAATGGGAGCGACTTGGACACCGACTGATGTTTTGGGGTCCCTAAAAGCAGCCTAGCAGCCGCGCTCTGGACTAATTGTAATTTGTCTAAGCCTTTCTTGCGGGTGGTCAAGAAGAGCCCATTGCAGTAGTCTCTTTTAGAAAAGACTAGAGCGGTAGTCACCACTTTCTGCAGGTCCAGAGGAATAAAAGGGAGGAGAAGAAAAAACAAGATAAGTTGATAGCATTGGCATGACCCACAAAGGAGATTTACACATCAAACTGAATTCCCAGATTTTTCACCTTAGGCACAGGCGTAGGGAGTTTACCCATTTCCTAGGGCCACCAACTAGGGACCCAAAATGATGGATTATTGCCAAACAGGAGCACCTCTGTTTTTTTTAGAGTTCAACTTCAAGCAGTTATTAGACATCCAGCTCCCTATCTGCAGCATACAGTTGTGGAAACAGTTAGCTGCATTGTAAGCATTCTCTGTTACTGACACCACAATGTGGGTGTCGTCAGCGTAGGAGACAACTGAAAAGCAAAGGCCTTTGATCAATGAGGCCAAGGGTGTAACGTGCGGATTAAAAAGAATCGGACTCAGCTAAGACCCCTGTGGAACACAACACGGAAGGGTGAAAGAGGTAGATCTGTGACTGTTACTTTCCAGTACTGCATTCTATCAGAGATGAATGAACTAAGGATCTTAAGAACAGTCCCTCTGACACCTATTTCGAACAACCTGTTGACAAGGAGTTGATGGTTGACAGTATTTAACGCTGCCAAAAGATCAAGTAAAATTAGGGCAGCGTTCCCTTTTTTATCTAAAGTTGCTATGGCATATTCTGCAGCTGTGATCAAGGCCATCTCAGTGCTACGTTGGCCTCTGAAGACAAACTGGGAGGAATCCAGTAGATGGTGTTCCTGGATGTAAAGAGAGAGCTCAGTGTTTATGGCTTTCTCTATCAGTTTGGCCAGAAAGTGGAGTCTGGATGTTGTTTCCTTAGTTGTTGGGATTGTCAGCATCCTGATTAGCTTTTTTTAAGAGGTGGAGGATTGACGTGCTTTTCCAGTTTTTGGGAAAGTAGCCAAACTGGATCATTTGATTAAAAATCGCTAGAAGATGACCCGGAACTATGCCTGATCCCAATTACAGAACTCTATTTATTTATTTATTTATTTACGCAACTTTTATAGCGCGGCAAATACCCGAAGGTGTCTCGGCGCTGTGGAGCAACTAAAGTTCATCATCCTACCGTCTTCTCACTGGTTAAACAACCATGTTTTCAAAAGCCTACGGAAACTAATCAGATTCGGAGCGGCTTTAATGGCAGTTGGCAAGAGGTTCCAAAGTTTTGGAGTGGCCACGAGAAAGCGCCTGTCGCCCCAGGTGACTGATCTTGTACGTGGCACCGGCAGAAGACTGGTATTGGCCGATCTTAGTTGCCTTCTGGGGGTATAGAGCTGAAAAGCTTCGATCAGGAATCTGGGTCCTGTGCCATGTATGGCCTTATAGGCAATACAGAGGGCCTTGAATTTAACACGGCTCTCAACTCTCAGCCAATGAAGCTGACGAATACCAAGGGTGGTAGATTTGCGGCGAGGGATGTTGAGGAGAATCCTAGCAGCCGCGTTCTGAATAGATTGCAGCTTCGTTATGACACGCTTCTGAGTATGGAGGAAGAGAGCGTTCCCGTAATCTATTTTTGAGAAGACTAAGGTAGAGACCAGAGTCTTCCCAGCTGACGGAGGGAGATAAGGTAGCAGCTTCTTAATCTTTTTCAAGATGTAAAATGAGGATGACACAACCTTATTGACATGGAGGTCAAAAACCAGCTTGTTGTCAAAAATCACTCCCAGATTTCTGGCTTTTTCCACTGGGACAGGTGGATGGCCGAGCTTATCTGGCCACCAACCGAGGGACCATTCAGGGGAAAGTCTTCCAAAGGTCATGATCTCGGTCTTGTCCAAGTTAAGCCTGAGGCAATTCAAGGCCATCCAAGTACTGACCTCGAGCATAGCTTTCTGGAAGTTGGCTGCTACAGTAAGGCCATCCTTATGGATACCCAGCACCAGCTGGGTATCATCTGCGTATGATGTTAACTGTATCCCATAGGCCTTTATTATCCTCGCTAAGTCCGCTACATAGATGTTGAAAAGCATGGGACTTAGCGAGGAGCCTTGTGGGACTCCACAAGGGAGTGCAGAGATGGGAGAATAAAAGTCTCCGAGCCTTACTGTCTGGGTACGGTTTGCCAGGAAGGATGAAATAAGATCCTTAACCCGACCATTTATCCCCAGAGCTGTGACACAGTCGACAAGAGTGACATGGTCGACCGTGTCAAAGGCTGCTGACAGATCCAAAAGGATAAGAACAGCCGCCCCTCCCTGATCCATGATCGTCCTGATCTCATCAGAGGCCTTTATCAAGGCAGTCTCTGTTCCATGCCCTTTCCTGAACCCAAACTGCGTTTCGTCGAGAAGTTGGTGAGTCTCGACGAACTCTGAGAGCTGCTGATTCATCAGATATTCGCATACTTTGGCAGGAAAGGGCAGGCACGCAATCGGTCTATGCAGGCTCTAGGCGGGCATGGGTCAAACGGTGATCCTGACCTTATTTGCCTGAACAAATTGGTAACATAGTCTAATGTGAGGGGTGAGAAAGTCGAAAGGGTGGGCTTGTTGGGCTGAGAAGGTATCACCACATCTGGCTGTAGGATAGCCTTTCCTCCTGTACTATCAATAAACCCAGTGGCCTGGAGGTTATTAGTCTTGCATAGTCCATTAGAGTCTGGACTTGTGGATAAGGCGTTACAAATCACTTCTACATTGGTTTTAAGAAAGGTGACAATATTGTTCTTTGTGTAACACGTTTGATCGCCTTGGTGTTTCTAAGATTTGAGAGTAATGCTCAATTTGAATACAGATTTGGATGTCATCACTGTACATGTAAAACTGTAGCGGATGTTGGGAGATCTCAACTAAAGGCAGCACGCATATATTAAACACTGAGGATGAAAAGTTAGAGTCAGGAAGTGTTATGTAAGAGACTGGCTTGGTTTAAAAAGTAGCATTTTTTTTCTTGTCAGCTTTGGTCTGACAAAAAGGACCCTACCCACTGCTGTGCTGAGCCAGCAATCCTGACCTATTGTGCATGCGGTTGATGAAATATCCTACAATTCACTGTATCATACGCAGATTCTAGGTCTAAACCATGTTTTCCAATCATGGAATATATTGTTAATATAGTCTGCAAAAAAGCTTGAGGTGCTGTATGTTCAGGTTTGCAAAGCTTTCAGTGCTATCAGGAATGATTGACCAATGCCTGAATATTTCTCTCATGTGTAGTAAGTATGTAAGGGCCAACTATACCTCACATTCATGGACCTAAATTCAGCATTTGATAATGTTGACAGAAGTAAACTCTGGATCAAATTGCTGGACTTGGGGGTGGATGTGGGGTTGGTGCAAGGCCTAAGCCAACTGCATTAGGGCATTGTGGGATGTGTCAAGTTCGGCGTCAATGGAGAAAATACCCTCTTCAATTAACATCAGGAAGGGAATAAGTCAAAGCTGTGTCCTTGCCACACTTTTGCTCCAGGGAGGCACTGCATACCTATTTAAATACTAATTCCTGGCTGGAAGAAGTTGGAGAGAAAATTCCACCATCCAGGAGATTCAGACAGGGAATACGTAACTTTGTGAAACCTACTTTCCATAATATTTATTAAAAAGCTGACAACCATTAAATTAGATTTTTAGTAACTTTCACATGGTTGAGATACAGTATTAGGATTTTAATCTGTACTCTAGTTTTCTATATAGGACAGCTAGGCCTGTCATTAACTTTTGGGTGCTAGTCACTGTAAAGACATGATAACGTTAAATTTCTCCATTTCCTACTTTTAAATATCGTGCACTTTGCCTAGTGGTCCACAAGCCTACATAGGGGGTAACTTATTTGTATTGAAAAATTAGGATTTAGCTTGTCAAATGTGTTTATTTTGACCAGTCAAATTGCAGTTTTTACAATACTATAGTCAGGTTCTTACAGGGTAGGCCTACAGCCATGTGTGTACAACCACTTAGTTGATGGCAGGATCAATGCTGCAGTCCACTAGTGGCATTTAACTTTTAGGTACATGTGCCATATAGTAGGGACTTATAGGTAAGTTAAATATACCAATTAGGTGTATGTCAACTCTACCATGTTTAAAGGGAGAGGACGGGCACTTTACCATTGATTAGCAGTGGTAAAATACACAGACTTCTGAAGCCAGTATAAATATAGGAACCAGCAAAAGGCAAAACATCTGTAATGCCCACACATAAATTGAATATATCCTTCCTTGTGAAGGGGTGTATTAGGGGTTGCTGTTGATTAAGGCAGATGTCCTGTTTCCTCCAAGTAGCAATTGTAGGAACAGGTGCAAAATAAGTTTTGTTTCCAGCAATGGATAATAGTGCATATTCATTAACATTCCTGTTTGTGGCTCCTGCAGAAATAGATTGGTTATGTTAAGGTAAGTTAAATTATGTTATCTTGTGTTATAATCATTTGCATTTCTTCTTCCACTAGTATTGTGGCAGTAGTATTGTTTTTGAACTGGCATCCTTTTTTATGGTATATGAATTTCCATCAATCTGTAATGTATGACTAGTTTATTATGGGGTTATGTTAGTTAACAGGAAAGGAAAACAAGGTTACCCAAGTTTAAGCTATGTGTTGGATCATAAGCACTTGGATGGATGTGCCACAGGACTTCACCATTTTGGGTATTGGCAGTTGGTTGTACATGATCCAGCCTGTGCAAATATTTTCCATCTTGGCATCATTATCTTTGTATGTAGCTCTGAGGTTGGATTGTGAGGGTGTTGGATAATTACTTCCTAATAAGTCTAACATATACATGGTTCTGCACAATAAGGGCTCATGCTGCAGTAGTAGGTTTGGTTGAAGGAAGGGGCAGGAAAAAAAAATATTAGTAGCAGATACTGGTACTTGCCTACAAAGTATTAACTAATTAATTGAGTGCTAATGCAAATGTTCATATTGATGGACAGTCTATCACAGGAGGTGTAAGTTCTAGGCATTTTATTGAGGCCTTTCCTTGTTGCAGGCTTTTACAGGAAATGCATCCCATTTCAATTGGTGAGAGGAACTGTTTACTTATCACATGTTAAAATGTTTTTTTAAAGCAAGCTGTGTTTTACATCACCCTCAATGATTAACATGTACAGCTTACATAGCTTATCATGCTCAATTTATAAACATGTCCTGATCTGCTGTATTAGAAGTAAAACTAAACTTATAAAAGTTCACTGTAAACTTGCTTATCTCCTGCAAGGTTACAATGAGCTTGAGATAAGATGTGTGTTCTTTAGAGTCTCTTAGAAACTTTGATAATTATATTTCAAGAAAATCAATGAAGCAGCAAATACAGTGGACGTTCAAAGAATAGCCCTCAGCCACCTCATCTGAGATTTCTCTGCTAGGGGACCATGCTTTGGAGGTTTTGTTCTGTGAAACCTGATCTGGGTATGAATGTTGACATATCTTTATTCAAAATCTGCAAGACATAAAGAAGGTTACTGCTGTGGTGTAGAAATGCTGTGCGTTTTAGTTGAAGGAAAACAATTGAAGATATTTCAGACCCTGGGATAAAGTTTTTTAGAAGGCAGGATTTGGCTCAGTACAGAAAGAATCTGACAGCACTATTAACTCACTTTGACAAAACCAATAGGTCTGACTTTTGTACAGTGCATTCACACCGAAGAACACATCATTTGTGCACACAAACATACATTGCACCACCCTTGTAGACACACTTTTTTACTATGCTGAACAAATATAGAGGCAACCATGCACAAACACCATCAAACCTGTTCACGCCAAGAGTCAAACATAACCCTGTGAAGGAAAAAGCGAGATAGAGGACCATAGTTCATTTTAATATAGAAGTATAGAGGGGTGAGCACCAGGGAAGCACTGAGTGTAGTGCCTCATCAAAGGATTGTACTACTGAATGTCAACACCAAGAATATTACAGCATACTAATATCGATGACGGAATATCGGGAGACAAAATATCAATAGGAAAGTGCATATAGAGAATTACTATATTACTATATATTATTATAGAGACATTGAGATGCAGGTCGACCTTGAAACGGACACACCAACACAAACCTTGCCACCAGAGCGGGAGGAATTTCGTGAAGCTACTAGCAGTCAGGCAGCTCTGATTGCGGAAGAACAAGACCTGTGCATCAATAAATCAGTACCATCTAATTTCAAATCCAGTTCCAAATTTACCCCACTGAGTATCCGGGATACGGTGGATGTTTTTCATGAACTGGTAGTAAATGATTTAAAGAACCTTGAAAAATGTACAAGTGTAAAACATAAAAATTTCAACAAGCAAGAAAAAGAGCTTTCGGCTTTAATCACTAAGCTTAAATCTGATCACAACTGTGTAGTGAGAAATGCCGATAAAGGTGGGAATGTTGTTCTTTGGGATAGGGGCCAATATCTAGCAGAAGCATATAAACAGCTTAATAATCGCTCGAATTATATCAAAACAACAGAACTTGCTATGCGAAAAGATTTCGAGCTGTATAATAACCAACTACATGATTGGTACCAACAGGGCCTCCTATCGTTAGAGGAACATAATTTCCTAAAAATCAACAACCCAACCACCCCAGTGTTTTACCTTATACCCAAGGTGCACAAAGATGTGGCAAATCCACCTGGCCGCCCGATCATTTCGGCAATAGGTGGAGGTTTTGAGAACACATCTAAATTTGTTGATTCTTTTCTGTTTCCATTAGTCAAAGTACTTCCCTCCTTTACGCAGGACTCTAGTGATTTTCTCAAAAAAATTTATGACATTCCATGGGAACCTGACCTTTTGCTAATGACAATAGACGTCTCCACGCTTTATACTAGTATAAGGCATGAAGACGGCCTCCATGCAGTCAAGCATTTTTTGAAAGTTAGACCAATCAAATTGTGGCTCCATACACAAATGATCCTGACAATGATTTTGACCTGTTTAAACTGTAACTACTTCCTGTTTGAATCGACCCTTTATAAACAGGTGTGTGGGACCGCGATGGGCACCTGCTTCGCCCCCAGCTATGCTAATTTGCATATGGGCTGGTGGGAGGAGCAGGTGGTCCAAGCGGAGTTCCACAAAGAGTGGGGTGAGAACATCCTCCACTGGAGTAGATACATTGACGACCTGTTCGTCATATGGAAAGGTTCGGAACAGAGTGCTCAAATTTTTATTGACAAGCTGCAAAATAACAACCTCAATTTAAAGTTTACTAGCACCATTAGTGCATCATCTCTAACTTTCCTAGATCTAACTATTTTCGTAAAGAATGGGAAGTTACAATCGAATCTATACAGAAAACCTACGGCAGGGAATACGTTGCTCCACGCAACAAGTTTCCACCCGAGTAATTTGGTCAGAAGCATTCCATATGGTGAAAGTCTGAGGGCCATAAGAAACTGCAGCGACCCAGAATGTCTGGAGAAAGAACTAATAACACTCAATAGTCGTTTTGCAGAGCGAGGGTACACGCAACAAAACATCAAAAGTTGCATTACAAAGGCTAAAAAACGTAGCAGAGAAGAAATCTTGTTCAACCCACCAACACCATCTAGTAGGAAGCAGAACGAAGGAAACCAGGCTAGAATGATTACCACCTACAGCAAAAAGCACTCTGATGTAAGAAAAATCCTTAACCGACATTGGCACTTAGTGGCCAATGACCCCCTTTTGCAAGACCTTGTTCCTAAAAAACCGGCAATTACATTTAGGAAGGCTAGATCCCTAAAACAGATGCTGGTCTCGAATATGCTACCCCCCAAACCTAAAGGGAAAGGAACAGGCTCGGACTGGCTAAAAAGGAAACCAGGCTTTATTAAATGCACGAAATGCAAAGCCTGCAAGCTAGGAGTTAATACCAACACGTACCAGGGAGGTTTGTCTAAAAGGGTGAAACAAATCAGGGGCTTTTTTGACTGTAAGACCGACTTTGCAGTATACGTACTTCAGTGCCCTTGTGGCCTGAGGTACGTAGGTAGTACCATCCATCCTGTACATATTCGCATATTGCAACACATGCGAGCCATCCGGAACACAGATCCGGCTTATCCGGTGGCACGCCATTTTGAGGACCAACACAAGAAAGATGTTTCAGAGCTAAGTTACTTTGTCATTGACCAAGTGCCAAAAAGTACAAGAGGTGGTGATAGAGAGAAAAAACTAAGGCGCCTAGAGTCAAGGTACATTCTCGAACTCAATTCTAAGGCCCCAGGGGGGCTGAACCTTGAAGAAGATCTGAGCACTCATCTCTAACTCAGTACTTAGCCCCAGGGCGTAGCCAAAAAATGTCCTCTGGCAGAAAAGAATCTTCAGAATGTCAGTACTGCAGGTTAAGTCAGTAAATGGAGAGCAGCAGAGACCTCAGTTATATGTTCCATTCTGCATGTAAATGATGAATTGTATTGAATACAAAATCACAAAATGAACTGGTTTTAAAAAGGGCACTCCCACACTTTCTTTTCTTCTTCTTTCTTTTGGTTTTCTTTCTCTGTTCTTCTTTTCCTGGTTTTCACTCTTCGTGCCCTTACAACAGACAACAGTAACCCACATGCCCACTGGGGCGAGATCTTTAGAAAACACTGACCGTGCATCATTACCATGGAGCGGATAATGTAGCCCACTATGGGCGTCATTCTTGATAAATTCATGTAGCGCTGTTTAATGTAGTCACAGTATTCACCTGGTTTTAAAATGTTGAAATAAGTGCAATGCCTTATTGTTTTACCAGCTGTTTCATTTTGGCAATATCGAAGTGATAAATTTGTAAATTTGCGCTATTTTGCACAGAGCTACCATGTTTACATGTAAGAACTACCAGTCTGTTTTCAGTATCTGTTGTTCTGTAGTTTTAATCACGTGAGCACTGTGTTGCACAACCTTCTTTAAAATGGCGGTTGCTATTTTGTGGAGTATCGGTGAACAAGCCTGCTGGTCAGGCGAAACGCGTCCGAGGGCGACAAATAAATACACTTATGGTCTGCACGAGTCTCGTCCTGGTGGTCTTTTCTGCCTGGGAGGTAAAGTGTTGTCGGGATTAGCTCCGGAGATCCCGTACGCGACGAGACGCCCGCTGGTTTGGAAGGTGGCAGTCTTTCTCTGGAGAAGGAGGAGTAGATAGAGAATTACATATTTACTATTCCTAACTCTACATTTACGTATCTTGAAGGTAAATGTAACACATAAGTAATATGTGTGGAGTTAGGTATAGAAAATCTAGACGTACGTACCTGTTGCCTAATTTTGTTTTGATTTTCTATCCTCGATTTCTATCCCATCAATATTGGTAATTCAATATTCAGGAGGCAAACGTCATCAAACTATTGAGTGCTGTGCATCAGAGGAGAATGGTATGCTTTGAATGAGAGGCAGTGATGTCATATGAAAGGTCATCAGTGATGTCACTGACCATGTCATGAGTGATGTAATATGTAACATCATCAGAAATGCATTGCGGCGCGCAATTTATAGTTAGCTGAACTAACTATAACGGGGGGATTTCTAAGGTTTTGTACGAGTGAAATGCCCAACTAACTATAACACCCCTGAAACCTATGGTTTTTTAAGTGAATTTCAAAGATTTTTTAAATGCTAATTTGTAACTAAAATGTGCCTGAAGCCTAGGTTGTTTTCAGTTAATTTCAAAGGTTATTTAAATGCTAGTTTCTAACTATGCCTACAGAGGTAGAACATGTAAAGAAAGAAGAAAAAACCCACAGAAAGAAGAAAAAGAAATGCAGAAAGAAGCAACAGAAGTCCTCAAAGACGAAGAAAAGTGCAGGAAGAAGGAAGACATGCAGAAAGAACAAAAGGAGGAGCAGAAAGAGGCCTTTTAGCAAAATCATCCTGTACCGTCAACTTTTTCAGATGGGTACTTGTGGTAACTGACTCTCACTAACCAGTCCTTCAGCCAGTGCTCTGCTAAAAGACACGTAGACTACAGTTAAAAAACCTACATACACTTGGGAACAGTATGCGTTGGGGTACCCCTGTTATTAGCATGACCTCCTCTGTAAGCCCCTGGTATATAATAGGGCAGGGAGTTTAAAACTACAGCTGAAAACGCGCCACAGGGCACATTTGCACACTAGTGAAGGGGGGGCTGAGCTGACATATGCAAACACGCCCTGTGGCCGTTTTAATTTGGTAGATAAAGTGCCCTTGGATCCTGAGTGTCCCTTGGGTACAAGTAGCCCACCAGGTATCTCCAATTAGCACCACAGAGCTGCGTTGCAGAGAGGTGTAAAAAGGGGCACTGCCTGGACCACCTCTCTGCAAAGAAGGGGTTTGTGGGATTGTGGGGGAATTTTTTTCCCAACTTAAAACGCACCACAGGGCATGTTTGCACACATCACCTCAGGCCCTCTCCCCTCCCTTCCCCACTATGTAAACGCAATCTGTAGCCATTTTAATTTGGGAGAAAAAATCCCCTTGAATCCTGAGGGATCCTAGGGTCCAACTAGCCCACTAGGTACCTCCAGTAGGTGCCACAGAGCTCTGTTACTGTAAGTACCTGGTGGGCTAGTTAGCCCCCAGGGGGACTCAGAATTGTAGGGGAATTATTTCCCCAACTTAAAACACACCACAGGGCATGTCTGCACACGCCACCTCAGGCCTCATCCCCTCCCTTCCCCGCTGTGTAAACACACCCTGTGTCTGTTTTAAGTTGGGAGATTAAGTCCCTTTGAATCCTGAGAGTCCTGAGGTTCAAACTAGCCCATCAGGTACCTCCAGGAAGCGCCTCAGAGCTGCTTTGCAGAGTGGTGTAAAACCGGTTGTGGCCTCTGTACACCTCTCTGCAACGCAGCTCCCTGGCACATACAGAGGGTACCTGGTGGGGTAGTTGGCCCTCAGGGACCTTCAGTATTGAAGAGAAACTAATTCCCCAAATTACAACTCGTCAGGGGCGCGTTTGCACAATGGTGAAGGAAGTGGGTGTTCCTGAGGTCACATGTCTGACACACACACCCAGTGGATGTTTTCAGTTAGAGAATTAACCCTTGTTGGACCCTCTAAGCAGGCCTATGGGGTCAGGGTGTTTCTACCCTGCCCCCTTTTTGAGATTTGCATGTTTTTTTCTCAGCTTTCTTGTGCCTCGGTTCGGCACAAGATGGCTGCCAATACTTCCTGGTTTGTAGTGTTGACAGCCAATTAGCATACAGCTTGTCATCAGGAGGGTGCGTGGATCCACCACAGCCATAGATATATAAGTGATTTTACTTTTGATTTACTCAGCAACTGAATGGATTCACACCATTTAACAAAAAGGCACGGGTCGGAACCAAGGGCTTCCTCTTTGCTTAATTTGGTGTAAATCCGTTCAGCAGTTCAGGCTGCAGCTGTGACTAAAGGTTCCTAAGGAAATCTGCATGGGGAAAACATGTCTTGGGACCCCACTTATTTCTCGGCCCCTGCTCAACCAATCACCCCGAGACTTTCAGGATAGGAGCTGATCGATGCTAGCCATTAGTTTTAAAAATTATGTGAAGATTCGTCTACCGGCGCCAAAGTTATTGGAAATAGAATGTTGCGGACTTCCTATGGAAAATAGGTCCTAACTAAACTACCAACTGGCGACCGCCAGTCTGTTATATATATATGCTGCTGCCCATTTTTGAATAAACTCTCACTTCTGCACTCTTCAATCGTGGTCTGTACCTGTTTTGTGCACCGGAGTTCGTGGGAGCCCTCGTGCCTGCAGAACTGTGAATTGCTATATATATATATATATTCACTGAAAAAACCATGGGTTATAGACCATATATAGTTAGGAATTAGCATTTACAAAACCTTATTTTACTCACACAAAACCATTGAAATTTCGTACATAGTTAGTTGCACTAACTATATATCGCGCACCCGCAATCCCCTGCTGATGATGTCACATATTACATCATTCATGAGATGGTCAGTGACATCACTGATGATATCTCAAATGACATCACTGATGACAACATCCAGTGACTGTCTGTTTCTGTAAAGTTAAAATATGTCTTACATATTGAAGAATGAGTGGATGTATAAGTGTCTGGATGAAGGATTTAGTAGGTGCATGACTGACTGTATGAGTGAGTGAGTGAGTGATTAAATGTGTCTCACTGAGTGCATGGGTTAGTGACTAAACTGTCTTAATTTGTGCATCCTTATGTCTGTTGTTCTGTAAACTGCTGCATTTGTTGATCAGTAGCTATATGAGTAACTATATGGGTTATTGATTGATTGTCCAAGTATTTGTATGGGAGACTGAGTGTGTGTGTGGCTGGCTGGGAGATGTGTGACTCTGTGCAGATCAATGTGTTCTTGTATCAATGATTATATAAGAGAGTAAGTATGTGTTAGTATATGTTTGAAAATGTAAGGTACTCTATGTTTAACTGTATTGATTATAAAATGGAAGTGTGATTGATTCATTACAGGACTGACTAGGTGTGTGAGTAACTCCATGGATGAGTGGCATAGTGTGAGTGTCTGTATAGGTGTATGAGTGCATATGATAGTGTTGTAAAGATGAGTGATTGTATGTATGAATGATTGTATGGGTGAATGAGTGAATGTGTGTGTAGATATAGGAATCAGTGAGTGCGTATGTAGTAACTAGTATTGGTGTGTCAATGGTTTAAAAAATTATATTCTGTATTTTACACTGGATGTAACAGAGGTTATATTAAAGTGTGAGGAGATGCATTGTATTGTCACATGAATGATATCATCAGTGATGTGACCATTGATATCAAATGAGATGTCATCAGTGATGTCATTTGTTATGTCATCAGTGATGTCATCAGTGATGTCATTTGAGATGTCATCAGTGATGTCATTTGAGATGTCATCAGTGATGTCATTTGAGATGTCATCAGTGATGTCATCAGTGATGTCATTTGAGATATCATCAGTGATGTCATCAGTGATGTCACTGACCATGTCATGAATGATGTAATATGTGACATCATCAGCAGTGGATTGCGGGTGCGCGATATATAGTTAGTGCAACTAACTATATATGAAATTTCAATGGTTTTGTGTGAGTAAAATAAGGTTTTGTAAATGCTAATTCCTAACTATATATGGTCTATAACCCATGGTTTTTTCAGTGAATTTTCAAGGTTTTGTAAATGCTAATTCCTAACTATATATGGTCTATAACCTATGGTTTTTTCAGTGAATTTCAATGTTTTTTTTAATAGCAAATATCAAAAGCTTTAAAATGTGAAGTACGTGGTAGGTAAAAACATTTTCGTGTTTATGCACGCTGATGTGCTTTGAACGCTGCCCCCCCCTCTTTTCTTTTAGGAGTATTCTCTCTTTGCAGATAGTGAAGGGTAGAGAACGCAGGCCTTTGCCCCCGTTGTAATGCGTCGTGCCTGCTTCCCTCTTCATTTGATTGATTGTTATCCAAGCATTTACTGTTTTAGAATTGGTTCTCTTTGGTTCATTCTCTATTTACAAAGAAGCACAGAGTCGCAATACTCTGTTTAGTCTTTGCAGATAGTGAAAAATTGTTAAAAAAACAAAAGGAATCAAGCAAAATCAGTAGGCCACTAATGGGATCTCTTTTTGATCTCGCTAAAATAGAAACATTAGGAACAACCCCTCATGAGAAATACGAAACTAGTGAGAGGAACTCAGCTCGACACCATGATGGCTGCAAGACAGCTCTGCTCCGCCGCCCACCCCGCCCAAAATAACGACAAACCCTATGCAAATATTATAAATATATACAACACACCAGCAAAGTAACAGGGTAAAACGTTTTATTAAATAACTATTTACATGGCAGCCTGCTGCAACATCGATCCAAATGCATGCCGCCATTCCCGGGATTTCTCCCCGCTTACTCTGTGGCCTACGAGATGGATCAGTATGGGCAAATATACACTTGGGGATTCACAAGCCACAACAATCCTTTGTATTTGGGGCTCAAAATCAACAACAGTGACAGGGAACAGAAGCGAACTAAGCACTCAGGGGCTACGTTTAAACGTAACATCATCTCCCCAGAGGTTCATCACCTTACACAGACATGCACTCTGATCTCCTTGGCCTCAGTCAAACATCAATAGTAAGATTTTCATAGGTGAGTGTAGGTTCATGGTTTTCCATCCACAGACTAAAAGCCTGGAGTGGGACTGAAAGAACCATAACTAGGTAAGAAGGAAGGCAGAGGCTGTAGGAAGGACTCTGGATATGGTATGTTGCTTGGACCCTGAGATGCTTCGATGTCACTGCCTTGCACAAATGGCATAAATCCTGGATGTTGGGTGCCATAGTTGAGTGTTCCGAGCAGCGCTTGTAACACTGTCTGAAGCTCATTTGCACCTGCTGCAGCTTCACTATTCTCAAAGTAAGTGGGGGCTGTTTGATGACCTGACTGCATTGGAAAGCAATGTGATGCGGTGCCTCCCTGAACCGCTTGACGGAGGCCCCCGAGGGGCGGCGTGGGGGCGCGGACTCAGAGGGGGCGTTTGGCTCCTGCCCCCTCCCCAAGTCTTGTTGCCCTGGTGTGGCCTGAGATCGCCCCCGACATAGGCGGCCGGCTCCTGGGGTCAGACGGAACTTTTTGCCTTTTGGTGACTCTTCCATTCTGGACCTTGTCCCACAATCCGTTTGACCTGAAGACACGTCCTGCGGTGCCCTAGTCCGACCATCACATATACCTGCGCCAGGAGATGGCGTGGGGTGCACTAGACGGGAAAGGCGGCGCGAACCAGCCTCCCCCACCTCCCCAGGTGGAGGTTTCTCAGCTACGCCCCAGCGCTTCACTCGGCCAGCTGAGTTGCGCCTGCTCCACACCTTGTCCCACAATCCGTTTGACCTGAAGACACGTCCTGCGGTGCCCTGATCCGACCATCACATATACCTGCGCCAGGAGACGGCGTGGGGTGCACTAGAAGGGAGAGGCGGCGCGAACGAGCCTCCCCCACCTCCCCAGGTGGAGGTTTCTCAGCTACACCCCAGCGCTTCACTCGACCAGCTGACTTGCGCCCGCTCTTGCGACACAGTGCCTCGCTCGGCCAGCTGAATTGTGCCTGCTCTTGCTATAACAGCGTCTCACTCGCCATCCAACGGAATTGCACCCAATCTTGCGGTACAGCGACAGGCGGCTGCCACGGAGCTCACAAAATGGCGGTCGGCTCCACAGACTTGGGCCTGGCCTGCAAGGATCGCTCAGGGCAACCCTTGAACTCGGACGCTTGACTGCTAGGGCATGGGCCCCATTCCCAAAAGCGTCCCCTCAGCCTTGAAGATTCTACAAGAGTCACCGGGGCCCCCGACTCCCGCAGACTTCCGGTGGGGAGCGACTGCCATGATTGCTCGCGGAATGGCCACGTCAGAGCCACGAGATGGTGGTGTTCTCATGCTGACGCCAGCTTCAGTCTGAAACATCCAGAAACACTGTAGACTACCAATTTGATCAGTTCCAGTGGAGCCCCAATATCAATAGGGATGTCCAAATGTTCATTCAGTACCCGTCCCCGCCCGCCATGTGCTTCAAAACTGCATACGTATCTCGTGATATCAAGGATGGGCAACCAGTACACAACAAGGAGTTGCGAGTCCCATTTATACCGGCGCCATTTTGGGCGAGGCCAGGCAGGTCCAGGATATAGTCAAAATGTCTCCACCAACCAGCGGTCGGACCAGAACCCCTTTCGGCAGTCAAAAAAGGTTCCGTTAAATGACAACAGAAGAGATAGGCAACAAGAACAATCAGTCAAAAGAGGGGAGGGCAAGTTCTTCCCTACCGGGCTCCACCGGAACTGATCGAATTGGTAGTCTACAGTGTTTCTGGATGTTTCAGACTGAAGCTGGCGTCAGCATGAGAGCACCACCATCTCGTGGCTCCGTCATGACCATTCCGCAAGCAATCATGGCAGCCGCTCCCCACCGGAAGCCTGCGGGAGTCGGGGGCCTGGTGACTTTTGTAGAATCTTCAAGGCTGAGGGGACACTTTCGGGAATGGGGCCCATGCCCTAGCAGGCAAACGTCCGAGTTCCAAGGTGTCCCAGGGCCATTTTAGTGGACCAGGCCCAAATCCGAAGAGCCGGCCGCCATTTTGAGAGTCCTGTGGCAGCCGCCTATCGCTGCACCGCAAGAGTGGGCGCAACTCAACTGGATGGCGGGTGAGGCACTGTGCCGCAAGAGCGGGCGCAACTCAGCTGGATGGCGGATAAGGCACTGTGCCGCAAGAGCGGGCGCAACTCAGTTGGATGCCAAGGGGCGCCCCACTGCAGCTGAGAAGCCTCCACCTGGGGAGGCGGGGGAGACCCGTTCGCGCCGCCTCCCCCCCCCCGGGGCGCCCCACGCCGTCTTTCGGCGCAGCATTGTAGGATGGCCAGACCAGTGCGGCAACTTGCTGGACACCTCCTCGGTGCCGTCCGGATCTCGGCGCGTTGTGCTTCCTTCGGCCTATTCGCACAACGGTCCGCTACTGACGCCGCCTCACAGGCCGACGGATTTTGTAGGATTTTTATAACCCAAAGCTGACTAAAAGACAGGCCAAAGCAGCCCATTGTTGCTACTCCCAGGAGGGAGGAGCAAGGACAGTGTCAAACGGACGGTGAATGCTTTGAGATGGATGTTGCAGCAGGCTGCCATGTAAATAGTTGTTTAAAATGTTTTTTTTTAACGTGTTTACTTTGTTGGAGCGTTGTATATATTTATAAGTTATTAAAGTGTTATAATCCTACTACTTTGTTGGAGTGCTATATATTTGTAATGTGACACATTCTTGTGAAGACTTTGATGTACAGAAAGGCATCCCTGGAATCTTCCGCTTCAGGCTCGGTCCCACACACCCTTACAGTGAGAATCCCCTCCCCAATCACAATACAGGATCGTTATCAGATAGTAGGAACAGCAGGACATTCCGCCGATTCCCGGAATGCGTGTGGTGTGACAGATCTCATGGGGTGGGGGCCTTGATCTACTGTAACTCCTTTGAAGAGAGGTGAATATTTACAGATGGGGCCATAAACTACTTCCGCAGGGCTACGTAATAGCCTAGGACCGGCCTGGACAATCGGACACAGAGGAAGAGGAGTGTCAGAGGGTGCAGTAGTGAATAGGGTGAAAGGGAGATGTCGGGCGGGCACGGGGTGTGATTCTCAGGGAAGAGCAGCGCAGATGGGGGAGGTTTATGGCCCATGCATGAGAGAGAGAGCAGGGGTGACCAGTGCGTGGGGGAGATGCTTGCGAGGGTAGGGAGCCGTGCTGAGGATCGGCGGCATGCAGAGAGTGGGTCTGGTCAAGGCATCTAAAATGGCTGCCGTGCACGACAAAAGTATGGCATTGGAAAAAAAGCAAGATGGCGCAGACAATGTTTATCAATACGGATTAATTTTCCACAGAGAGAATGGGGGAGGTCAGAGAGGGGGGTGTTTGTAGCGCCAGGGAGATGCGCTGGGGACCGGCGAGGGGCAGAGGGGCCATAGCGCTTTCAAAATGGCTGCTGCTTGCTAGAGCGTACGTGCCTGAGTGGGGACAAGGTGGTGCCGATTATGTTGACATCGCAAACCAGATTTTAACACTTGGACATGAAAGTGAAAACTGCACCATTGCTCCCCCCCCGACTGACACCCTCCTTTGCCTCAGCTTGGATCATCATTTGCTAAAGTGTTCAAAGACCCCACCGTGAGTATAAGCACAACCGGGGCCTTACTGCACACCCTGAGAAAAACTACGCAGCAAGACAATCTCTACCTTCTCCCTTTTCCATGTTCCAACGCTTTGAAATGAACAATATATTTACTCGCAGTGACAAAATGGCGGTCAACACTTCCTGATTTCCTTCGAATCGAACGTTAACAGACGTCACGCAGCAAAAAAAAAAATCCGCTCACGCGCAGCCGCTGGAAGACATGTATCAACATATATGAGCATCCTCAGCCACCCTCAGAAAACATATGGGGTCAGGATACGTCTCCCGTGCCCCCTTATACCCATTTCCCACATTGTTTTCCCTCCATCTTGTGATTTAATTAAAACAAAACACAAAATGGCGAATTCCCGTTACGCTACAGGTTTGCGACCCGGTTCGCTTACCGGGAAGCGCTTCTACCGCCAAAAATCCATTTTTTTTTATTTGCCCCACGGGACCCTTTAATAACCCCAACATCATTCCTAGGGGGTCAAGAGGGGTCTACCTTGCCCCCTTTCATTAAATTCCCCCTTCGTTTTTCTCCTCCTCTTGTCTCTCGATCCTACCGAGAGACAAGATGGCGGCCGTTCCGGACTGTTTAGAATGTTGACAGACACCGGAGAGCCAATCAGCTTCGCTTCGCAAAGTTCCGTTACGCGAAAAGTACGCGAACCGGAGCGCTACCCGGGACGCTGTCACAGATATATCTGTTTTTTAAAATGTTAATTTCTCAAAATCCACTGGAGCACATATATTGAGACCTAGCAAAGGCACATCGGGCTAACAGTCCCTACAATTTTGCCAAGTTTCGTGCAAATCCATTCAGCCGTTCGAGCTAAAAGCGAGGCCAACCGCCCTATGGAAAACTCAATGTTAAAAATACGTTTTGGGACCCCCTTTTTTCTCGGCCCCCCCTTGACGAAACCCCCCCAAATTTTAAGGGGCTGCTCAGAAACAAAATGTGCCATTTTCCTGAAAATTCCAGCCAATTCCGTCCACAAACGCCAAAGTTATTAGACATAGAATTTTCAAAAATCCCATAGGAAAAAAATCCTAACTATATATACCTACTGGCGACCGCCAGTAGGTAATATATATATTCACTGAAAAAACATAGGTTGCAGACCTTATAATTAGGAATTAGCATTTTAAAAACCTTTGAAATTCACTCAAAAAACTATAAGTTTTAGGGGTGTTATAGTTAGCTGGACAATTCACTTATACAAAACCATTGAAATTGCTCCTATATAGTTAGTTGTACTAACTATATTTCGCCCACCCGCAATCCACTGCTGATGAGGTCACATATTACATCATTCATGACATCATCAGTGACTTCACTGATGACATCTCAAATGACATCACTGATGACATCATCCAGTGAATGTGGTTTGCTTCGTTATTTAAATATGCATTATATATATAGCAACTTGCATTGAAGAATGAGTGGATACATAAAAATAAATATTTGGATGGAGGATTTAGTAGCAGTGTAATTTACTGTTTACTTGATCAATTTATAGTGTCTCACTGTGTGAATATCTGTATCACTTTGTCAGTTGTTGTGTAAACAGGTTCTCCAGTTGGTTACTAGCTATGTGAAAGTCTATATTAGTTATTGATTAGTTAACTGAGTATTTGTATGGGAGAGCAAATGTGTGTGTGGTTCGGTGGGGGGTGTAAATTGTAATTGTAAATTGATACTTGTATAGCGCACTACTCACCCGCAAGGGTCTCAAGGCGCTTGTACGAATACCGCTGTGGAACCCATCCTGGCTTTCCCTGTGAGGCATCCACTCCTGGGCACCCCCAAGGTGGAGGCCATACATCCTTAGCGTTGTGGGGACCGTTGTGGAGATTAAGCAAGCTATTGCCCAGAGTTGCAGAGTGGGACTCCATGATTGGAATAGGCACCGAGGCGAGAATTTTTGAGCCCAAGACCCGCCGAGGTGGGGAATTGAACCCTGGTCCCGAGCTAGACCTCTGCATCAGGGGCTGCCGCTCTAATCATTGAGCCACACTTCTCCACTGGGTGTGTGACTGGCCAAAGATGTGTGAATAGTTGATTCAGTAGATATATGAAGTTAAAACTACATGTTCTTACAGTTGTTTGGGTGAGTGAATATCTTTATGGGTGTGGAGATGAGCAAATATATTTCTCAATGGTACATGTCCAACGAACTAGAAAAATAAAAGACAGTGTATGTGTCAGTTGTTGTATATAAATAAGAATACATAAGACTCAATGAGTGACTGTATGGATAACTGTATACTTGTAATAATGATTTTATAATACACTAAGTATGACTTACTATCTAAATGAATAGATGAAGTGGTGTTTGTATAAGTGTGTAGCTAAGTAAATTTGTAAGTATGATCCATTGTTTGCATAAGTGAGTAGGATGACTTCATAAGTGAATAGGATGTGTGCTGGTGTGTAATGTTGATATAGGTGTATAAGTATTTTTGATAGTTTTCTATTGTTCATTGACAGCATGTATGAGTGAATCTACAGGTAAGTTATTAGATGTGTGTATACCACTAAAAATCACTGTGTGGGATTTTAGATACTTGTATTGCTTTCTCAATGGATTAAAATATGAATATTTTACAAAGAGTGATGAAAGATTTTACTAGTGTATGAAAAGGTGTATGTGATTGTCACGTGGATGATGTCATCAGTGATGTCATTTGAGATGTCATCAGTGATGTCACTGACCATGTCATTAATGGTGCATTATGTGACATCATCAGCAGTGGATTGCGGGTGCGCGAAATATAGTTAGTACAACTAACTATACAGGAGCAATTTCAATGGTTTTGTATGAGTGAATTGTCCAGCGAACTATCACAACCCTAAAACTTATAGTTTTTCGAGTGAATTTCAAAGGTTTTTAAAATGCTAATTCCTAACTATATAAGGTCTGAAACCTATGGTTTTTTCAGTGAATTTCAAAGGTTTTTTAAATGCTAATTCCTAACTATATAAGGCCTGAAACCTATGGTTTATTAAGTGAATTTGCAAGGTTTTTTAAATGCTAATTCCTAACTATATAAGGCTATGGTTTTTTTCAGTGAATTTCAAAGGTTTTTCAAATGCTAATTCCTAACTATATAAGGCCTGAAACCTATGTTTTTTTCAGTGAATTTCGATCGTTTTTTAAATGACAATTTTTAAATGTATTAATTGTTATTTTTTAATACTGATTTACTATATTTTTGCAGGCAGGTGTTCAGAAGGCATGCCCCCTTTTTACAACACTCTGCTGCGCAGCTCCATGGTGCATACTGTAGATACCTGTTGGACTACTTCCCTCTAGGGTACCTCTGGATTGAACAGGAATTAATTCCCCATCTTAAACTGTGCAAATGCGCCATGTAGATTGGGAATGCCTAGGGGGTCAGTGTGTTTCTATCCTGCCCCCTTTTTGTGTTCTACACGTTTGGTTTTCTGCTTTCTTGTGCCTTGGTCTACCGAGCACAAGATGACAGCCAACACTTCCTGGTATTATGTTTTGAAAGCCAATGAGCATGCAGCTCGTGCTCTCAAAGTTTTAGAACTCAAAAAGGGGGCATTGTAGAAGCACTCTGACCCCCTAGGCTTGCTCAGGGGTCCCCCAGGACCCCCAAGGCAAACATAAATCACTCATGACATCACTGATGACATTTCAAATGACATCACTGATGATATCACTGATGACATCATCCAGTGAAAGTGTGTCTTTCTGAAAAATAAATATTTTTTATATATGTATATCTAAAGGTCGATGGAAGAATAAATGGGTAAGTAAGTGTATAAATGGATGACTTTTTTGTAAAATTAATTGTATAACTGACTGATTAATTGTATGTTAGTGAATACATGGGTTAGTGAGTAATGTTTAAATATATAAATATCTGTATCAGTCTCACACAATTTTTGAATAAGTGGCTGCATGGGTTGGTAGCTACATGAGTGCCTATATAGGTTATTAGTTTTTTTTTGAGTATCAGACTGAGTGTCTGAGTGTTTACATGGTTTGGTGGGGGATATTACTTAGCACATAGATGCATTAATGAGTGACTCACTGTTTATATGTGTTTTGAAGACAGCATGTGTGCAGGACTGTATGAGTGGATAAATGTGTGTATAGGTGTGTTAGTGAGTGAATGACTGTCTCAATACTGTCTTTATGAGTAAGTACATACGTTTCAGACCAGTAATGTCCAGCTAACTATAACATGTTTGAAACCTATGTTTTTTTTCAGTGAATCTCAAAGGTTTTTAAAATGCTAATTCCTAACTATAACATGGCTGAAACCTATGGTTTTTTCAGTGAATTTCAATGGTTTTGTAAATGATAATTTTTAAATGTAATAATTGTTATTTTTTTTATACTGATTTACTACATTATTATAAATTATTTATTTTTAGATATATTATTTTTTAAATTACATTACATATTGTTAATATAAATTGAAAAAAATGTTTGTACACCTCTCTGCAACGCAGCCCCCTGGCGTGTTTGCAGAGGGGGAACTAATTCCCCTTGCATACTGGGGGTCCCTGGGGGCCAACTAGCCCACCTGGAACCTTCAGTATGCACCAGGGGGCTGCATTGCAGAAAGGTGTAATGAGGCCACACACTTTTTTTTCACCTCTCTGCAACGCAGCCCCCGGGAGCGTTTGCAGAGGGGGAACTAATTCCCCTTGCATACTAGAGGTCCCTGGGGGCCAACTAGCCCACCTGGAACCTCCAGTATGTGCCAAGGGGCTGCATTGCAGAGAGGTGTAATGAGGCCACACCCTTTTTACACCTCTCTGCAATGCAGCCCCCGGGCACGTTTGCAGAGGGGGAACTAATTCCCCTTGCATACTGGGGTTCCATGGGGGCCAACTAGCCCACCAGGAGCCTCCAGTATGCGCCAAGGGGCTGCGTTGCTTTGCCCCGGGGGGAGGTCCCCAGGGCAGTGTGGGGGGATTGTGGACCCCCACACTTCTTTATCACTATGCCCCCGTGATTTGGTCCCCCGGGGGGTAATTTTTAAAACAACAGACCAGGTTTAAAAAACAAATGTGGGCCTTCTTTTCCTTGTGGGACCACCTGGGCAGGCCTAGGGGGTCAGGGTGTGTCTACCCTGCCCCCTTTTTGTGTTCGTCATGTTTGTTTTTCTTCTTTCTTGTGCCTCGGTCTATCGAGCACAAGATTCTATTTGGAATAACTTTGGCGCCGGGTCTTCGCGAATTTCTCCAAGAAAATGGCCTACTCCACCTGCTCCTTCCCTGAAAGTTTGGTGGTGATTCATCAAGTGGGGGCTGAGAATAAAAGGGGGGTCCCAAACATGTTTTCCCCAGGCAATTTTCCATAGGGACCTTTAGCCACGGCTATAGCCCGAACGGCAGAACGGAATTACACCAGATTTGGAAGAGAGGTAGAGTTTGTTTCACAGATTGTGCTTTTTGTTAAATGGTGTAAATCTGTTCAGTAGTTCCTGAGAAAATCATAGCGATATTTGGATACGAAGTACAGCACGTGTACAGAAATCCGTAAAATTACGAGCACGAGCTGCATGCTGATCGGATGTCAACTATCTGTCAACACTCCAAACCAGGAAGTGTTGGCAGCCATCTTGAGCACAGTAAAACAAAGTTGAAAAATAAGTAAAGGGGGTAGGGTAGAAACATGTTGACCCTTTAGGCCTGCTCAGGGGGTCTCACATGGATGTTTAGGCGCAAACATTTTTTTTTAAATAAAAAAACGCGTTGTATGTGTATTGTACTCGTACGCTGTAAAAAAAAAAAAAAGAAGTTCGTTTTATTCTTAATTAGCTCCTGGGGGGGCCAAATCCCGGGGGCAATTTTTTCTATAATGGGGGGCTTGGAAGTGTCCAACAGGAAGAAAAGAATTTTAAAAAAGTAATGTCGAGGACAGTGATGCTCCTGCTTCCTGCGTTTTATCAGGTCATTAGATTGTTTCCCACAACACAAAAGTTTGTGCAAAAAATGTATAGAATTTTAACTTGAATCAGGATGAATTTGTGTGTGTGGACTGTTTTCTGAAAATGCTGGTTCAGCAATTGATGTGCTTGGTACAGTAGCAGGTGGGTTGTCCTTCAACCTCTGTGTTGCAGCTCGAGCAAAGTTGTTGGTGTGTAAGTTCTTCACGTGTCGCTCCATATTTGCTGTGCTAAAGGAGTACTTTTGAGATGTAAACCCCTTGAAAGAGTTTGGAAAATTTTACAGGTTACTTTTGGAGCATTAACCTCTTTTTGCACATCTGGAAAAGTAAAAGAACTGCCAAATTAGAGCTTCTTTCCTCTTCTTTGGAGGTTCTTTAGGAATTAAATATTCCTCTGAAGAATGGCTGGAAGATGAGTCCATTGCTGTTATTATGGTAAACTTTGTTCTATTTGACAAGATTCTCAGAAGAGATGCTTCTTTTTAGAAAGTCAAAGTAGAATTATTAAAATGGGACAGAAGTTTCAACAGTTGTAATATGAAGTGTTATAAACCAATCAAATCTCTTCATTTAAAGTCACAATGCTTTGCGTACAGTTACGTTGTTTTTACGGTGTTCTTAGGATGCGAGAACGCATGATGTTTCACCGCGATTGGTGTAATTGCTTTTAAAAGTAAAATAGGATTATTGGAACTTAATTTTTTTTTTTCATAATTATCCTAGATAATGTGTTCTGTTAGTATGTTCAATAAGTACATAAATATATGTTTTTAAACAATTAAAAACATTTGCATCTTTGCGTACGGGGCGCCGTACATGACGTCACACGGAAGCTTTGATGTGACGTGTAACGTCAAAGCGTATTCGTAGCGTATGCTGAGAAAGATTAGCAGTACAAACTATGGTCCGATCACTCTCTCACTGTCAAATCAGAGCACAAGGCGCACTATGAAAATGGTTACAAGTGGTCACTCATTGGAAATCCGATTCAGCTTTGTGGCTTATCCACGGTATCATAACGTTACATTTTAGCCTGTTTAAGTTTGAGGTTTGCATGTAATACTATGCTATAGGCAGATATGGATGTTTAGGCAGCGCTTATCTCCATGAAGCTTGGTTATTATCATGTACATATAGGTGTCTGAAGGAGGGAAAAGAAGTCTATGTGAATGGCGAGAATTGCACAATAGCACCAGATCACTCCTTAATTTGTAGACACATACAATTGCATGGCTCTTGTAATCAAGATGCGCCTAATTTGATGTGAGTTTTGAAAGGCACTGCAACACTTGCTATCATACCAACGTTCAGTTTACTGGAAACGTGAGTTATTTAATTTGAAATAATGCAGAGTGTTGTGCAATGTTACCAGGCATCGGTTACATGATTAAGGTAACTGAGCGTGTGGTTTGCTATAAAAAAGTTGTGTTTACTCCTCTGCATGAAAAGCTGGATGTTTCCATCTGACCGTCGATTCCGACCTTGAAAGAAGAGTCATCCAAATGAGCCGTATAAGAGCGCTATTGTCTCAAAAAGAGGTCGCTCTTACATCTGTTAGAGAAACATTTGTACTTCATGTAGTAAACATCTGCACAGAAGTGTATGATTTATTCAATACAGACGTGCCTCTGTATTTCGGGGAGTTAATTCAGAGTATCTTTAATGAGCCCTTGACTACGGTGTTACCTTACTTTTTTAAAATAAGAAGCAGTGGTCTTGTGACTTCTTTTCAAAGTATATTTTGTGTCTTTTATGCATTTTTTCATTCAATGTTTTCCAGCATCTTTGTTTTTTTCAGTGAATTTCAAAATGTTTTTTAAATGCTAATTCCTAACTATAACAAAAGTGCAACCTTTGGTTTTTTCAGTGAATTTCAATGTTTTTTTAAATGCTAATTCCTAACTATAACGATTGTGAAACCTCTGGTTTTTTCACAGAATTTCTTAGGTTTTTTAAAAGCTAATTCCTTTCTATATCGAGTTTGTAACCTACGATTTTTTTTTTTTGCTGTTTTGTTTAAGTATTAATTATTAATAATTTATTTTTGAAATAATATTTTTCAATTTTTTAAATAATTTTTTCCTGGGGCGCTCAGGGTGCGCGCACCGGTAACCTCTACCGAGAGCGCACCGAGAGCGCCATTTCTGTGTTCATTAAAAAAAGACAGACATTTAGTACCATACTTATAAAAGCAGTATTTTTGATTTTCGAAATAAAAATGATTTTGCATTTCCGTAAAGCTATTGAAACGTCACTTAGGCGCGCCGCGTAAGCGCCACCGGAAGCACCTATGTTTGCACCGCGTAAGCACCCCCGGAATCGCGTCAAGTCATGTGACCTTAACCGCATCGCTGCGGCGGCTTTTCCCGCTGTGTGCTGCATTTTTTAAATTTCCGCATTACATGACGAGCTCAGCTCGTCATCAGCATCAAAGCGGTTAAAATAACTCTTTTAATTGGTTGCTAACATTTTTTTTTACAAAGAATGAAATCCCCACCCATTTCCTTCACTTCTTCTTTCAGTTTTGTGACTGCAAGACCTGCCTTTTTGCTGTCGGGTCTTTGTTGGAATAATATCTTGGATTACCATGGCTGCCAGACCATCCAGCAATGAAGATGACTCCAATGAATTTCTTGATGAAGAGGTTCCTCAGCCGAAAGTAAAAGAACACTTCATATGGAAGTTTTTTTCCATTCCTAATGACCAGAAGAAAGTAAATGCTCCAAAAGTGGAGTGCAGGATTTGTCACACTGACCTGTCACGGGGTGACCAAACCAAGAAATATTCTTTTGGAAACTCCACAATGATTCGCCATGTGGAGAGGAGGCACCCCCAGAATTTTGCCCGGGAGAGTGTCAGGGCTCTGGCACAAGAGGTTCCCAGTGATGGGGCCTCTACTTCAACGGGAGGAGCAACTTCTTCAGTGAGGGGGCGATCGCAAGAGCTGATTCCTAACATTCAGCCTGCTTTTAATAAAGGCGTTCTTAAAGGTAGAGATAGTGATCAGCAACTTTGCTGGGGGGAACAAAGTGTTCTGCTCATGGTTCGAGCATTGGAGAACCATCGCTGCCGTTCCCAGCCCTAAATTTTTTATTTTTTCGGCTCCTGTTGAGCAGTTTCCATTCCCTGTTTTTGTTTTTGTTCTAAAAAAGGAAAAAAGAAGAAAAAAAAAGTTCTTTTCAGAACGACCTCCAATTCTCAAAAAAGAGCTGTATTCTTTAATTATTTTCCAATTCAGTTTTCCCCGTGGTGCGCTCAAGGTGCGCGTACCGGAGCGCGCACCTGGGAACGCACCCAGCGCTTACCCCGCAAATTCTTTTTATAAAAACAAAACGTTTTTTTGCCCTTTAGGGTCCTTCAGAAAACCTAGGGGGTCAGGGGGTGTCTACTCTGCCCCCTTTTAATTATATCCCCCTTTCTCTTTTTCACCTCTTGTGTCTCGATTCTACCGAGACACAAGATGGCGGACTCTCCGGACTGTTTAGAATGTTGACAGACACCTGACAGCCAATCAGCTTTCCGCTTGCGCACACCCGTAGCGCGCCGGGTACGCTCCCCGGTACGCGCACCAATGAGCGCTCGGAGCGCGCCTATAGATATATATGTGTTTTTTAAGTTAATTTTCATAAAAACCACTTATGGCCTTCATAAGTGTGGAAGGGTATGCTCAGACGTGAGTCCCTTGCTCACTTTGCCACTGGATTCAAGCAAGCCCGGCTGAAGACGGCTGGAATACCAGAAACCGGTCCTCGGAAGCTTGTTTCAGGTCCAGGGAAGACATGGCTCGGCGGTTCGGACTGGACTGTTCCCATGAGGCACATGGTCACACTGATTTGCATACAGCCATGTCTGACCTGGGGTGGCAGAGTGGGCTAAAGAACGGTGATGGATTAAACCCAGATGTTTTGACAGGGTGTGAGTGTTTGATTGATTCAGATGCTCCGACCATCACCACCCCCTTTTGTACCAATAGAACAATTATGACATACCTTGGTACATAGGTCACTGAACTATAGACATAATAAAATTTCATAATAATAAAGAATATAAAATATTATTTATTTTTATATGTTTTGTTTATTATCTGTACAAATACTCAGAGTCCTCGTGTATTCTTCTATTTGTTATTAGTTACTGTCGACCTAAATTGTCCAGAGGGTTGCCTTTTTCTAGTTTTTAGGGGCGCTAATGTAAATGTGATTGGTGTGTGTGTGTTTATTCCTCCCTAACAGTTCTCTAAAGTGATCGGGTGCTAAAACAGGGACCCACTAAAAGGATTGGTGAGTATCCTGTGAATAAGTGCAAAGTCTTTGTGTTGCATAAATGTGATGTGCAAAAATTAATAAACAAAACAAAATATAAATGTTAAGATCATGTATTAACCTCATTTAATCTGCCTTAAGGTATTTTATAGATTTTATGTGTTGTCAGATATTTATACCAACCTTTTTTTATGTACATCGAAGTGTTTCAGAGGCCCTTCTTCCTATCACATTCTAGTTAACAGATCATGTGTGGCGTGTACCTAACCTATGGGTAAGATGAATTGCGGATTATCCATAATTCTATATTTCTACTATAGAAAATTATGGAGATCCTCCCCCATGTTTAAACCTCCCAGACTTTTACTATTAAGGAGTACAATATATTTTGATTCGAGCTGTCTGAGACGTTTTTCGTTGTCGCCTCCCCTTTTACTCGGGTTGACAGCATCAATAACAAAATATCTGAGGTGGTTGGGGTTTTGGTTGTGTACACTCTTAAAATGTCAAGCTACAGGGTAACTGGAGTCGGCATTGACTATCGCCCTCAAATGCTGTAAGATACGCATGTGAACAGGCAATTTGGTACTACCTACATAGGTAAGTTCACAGCTGCATATCAACACGTAGACGGCTAGTTCGGTGCGCCAAGTTTAATGACCTTTTAATGTAATAGGAGTAATATCAAATGAAGTTGGATGTGTTTTGACATTCACCCCAAACTTGCACGCCCGGCAACTGCTGCAACGAAAAAACCCTTTGCGGGGTGACAACCGGTTGTCCACTTTCGTCATTTCTGGGCTACTACATACCAGCTCGTTACGCATTGCATACACTCGTCTATATGTGACTGTTGGGATTTTGGGCATGATGTCTTTGAGTACAGGGTCTGTGAGGATGATGGGCCATTCCTGTTTGATCAGTTTAGTGATCTGACAAGCTTGACGACTGTATCCTGTTATGAGTCGGATAGTATTTACTTCATTTTCTTCTTGTGATCTAGTGTTTTTCGCACTATTGGGATTCAATAACTCTAGCCGGTTGAAACGGTTAGCTTTAGACATGCTCACGTCTAACTTCTTGGCATTGTAGCCCCTGGCAAGTAGTCTGTTCTTGCAATCCTGTTGATGTTTGTCTCTCATCTCAAGGGAACTACAGGACCTATGTATTCGCAAGAATTCCCCATAAGGGATAGCTATGTTGGTATGGTGTGGGTGGAAGCTTCTAGCGTGCAAGATAGTGTTACCTGATGTGCTTTTCCTAAACAGGCTGGTGGTTATTTTATTTTGCTCTATGTTGACCTGCACATCTAGAAAAGTTGCCTCATGTGAGTTGATATTAGCTGTGAATTTTAAGTTCAATTTATTGTTGTTAATATCATTCACAAATTGATTGGCTTCTTGTATAGAACCACGTCAAATTATAAACACGTTGTCTATATATCTCCAATATCTCATGACATTGTTGTTCCAATGTGCTGCATGGTGAACCTTGAGGACATGCTCCTCCCACCATCCCACATGGAGCCCTGCGTAGGTGGGGGAAAAACATGCCTCCATGGCCACCCCTCTTAATTGCTTGTAAACAACGTTGTTGAATGAAAAAACATTGTTGTTTAAACATGTGTCAATCATAGCGATAAGCATTTTATTGTGTTGATATAATTCAATGGGGCGTTGGTCCAGATAGTATTTGACCGCTCTTATTCCATCAGCGTGTGCTATACTGGTGTATAGCGTGGCTACATCCATAGTCATGAGTAATAAATCGTCAGTCCGTGTACATTGATTTAAAAGATATAAAAACTCTGTTGTGTCCTTAATATAAGCTGGTAATGAGACCACAAATTCCTACAGGTCGAAATCTATGTATTTTGATGTGTTTTCGAAAACACTATTGATTGCTGACACGATTGGACGACCTGGCACAGGTGTTTGCTGTTTATTTACTTTAGGTAGAAAGTAAATGTTAGGTAACACCGGGTGGACTTTGTGCAAAAATGTTAGTTCATCTTTGGATATCAGTCCCTCGTGTTTCCATAGATATAAGTAGTAGATTAGTTTATTGTTTGATTATTTAAAATCTTACAATGTACAAAAACATACTAATTTTGTTTTTACTACTAATAAAACTTCACAAAGGCAGCATTCATGCCTATATAATTTGATTGGAGACAACATTTCAAGGCTTGCCTACATGTCCGTATTCCGCGTATGTTAAAAGGGACTTTAATTAGTACTTTCCTTTCATTGTGGAGTCCCGGACAGATACAGAGCAAATGGACAATGTTCTCCTCTCCACAGTTGCATAGTCTACATAATGAACTCCTTTCAGTGCTTTTCCAAGGCTGGAGGTGGCAAGTTCCTGGTAGGATTCCAAATATTGCTTTAAGGAGGATTTGTTTGTTTTTTCCTGACCATGGTGTTTCTAGGTAGTCTTGGACCTTCTTTGCTTTGTATCCATTTATTATTGTCCAGGCATATTTTCTTTTTCTCAGGTTATCTTTATCCTTAACAATTGATAATTGGTTTGTCGTTTTATTTGTTATTTTCTTGAACGAAGCATTCGTTATGGTGTTCTCCCAAATTGAGGTTACCGCAAACTCTTCTATAGCTTCATTAAGATAGATCGATGCTGCTCCCTTTGTGTTCTTAGTTATCTCCTTCCATAGTAACTGCGAAATTAGATTATCTTGATCATTTTGTGATTCGATTCCAGGTTTTAATATAGTGTCCCTTCCTCGCATAATATTGGTTAGTTAAACCAAACTCGAGTCTAATTTGGGCTGGCGAGGCATTAATAGGAAGATGAAATAGTAATTTATATGTTTTAGATAAAGCTTTATTTATTATTTCCGTATCCTTTCCCATTAGTGACTCACTGCCGTATGTGATTGATGGTAGCAATTTTGCCCCTATAATCTTTAACAGCGGCCCATATGTAAGGTTGCCCAGCGATTTTTGCAGGATTCTAAATGCAGCGGTTAGGGAGTTAGACTTCCTTTCAATACCTCTCATTTGTGGTTGGTAACTACCCTTCTCATCAAAGAGAACTCCCAAATACTTATATACATCAACCTGCTCTAGTTGGATGTTTTCCATGTACCAGCTACATTTTTGTCTTAATTTTTTATTTTTGGCGACTACCATGATCTTTGATTTAGTTTCATTAATCACCATCCCATTTTCCCTTGCATGAGTAGCTATTCCAGAGATTAACCCCTGCAGCCCAATTTTTGTTTGGCTTAACAAGATGGCATCATCGGCATATAGTAAGTTTGAAATATGCTTATACGCTAATTTCGGAGGGTGCACATTTAGTTCATCTAGCGTCTTTGTCAGATCTGCCAGGAATAAATTGAAAAGAAGGGGAGCCAGTACGCATCCTTGTTTTAGACCTTCGTTGGCTTGAATTTCCTTCGACAGCGTCTGGCCATCCCCCATCCTTACCCTGACCCATGTATTGCTATACAGGAGCTGAATCATCTTCAACAAGGCCCTCGGAATATTCTTTACTCTGAGCTTTTTCCATAGTAAATTCCTGTTGACACAATCGAAAGCTGATTTAAAATCAACAAAACAAAGATACAATGGCTGCTTAATTCTAATTGAGTTGTCTATTATTAGGGATAATGCCAGGATATTTGTTGATGTCCCTAATCCTTTAATGAAGCCAGTCTGATTCAACGATTCAGAAAAGGGGGTGGTGATGGACAGAGTATCTGAATTAAGCGGAACACTCCTACCCAGTACACAGATCAGGGGTTGATCCATCACCGTTTTTTTAGCTCACTGCACCATCCCATCTCAGAACCGGGCTACATGCAAATTAGTCTGTCCCTGGCCCAGTGCATCATGGGAACAGGGCAGACCAAACTACCAAGCCAATTCTTTTACTGGAAAGGAAACAAGCTTTCGGGGACCGGTTTCTGGCATTACAGCTGTCTTCGGCCCGGCTTGCTTGAATCCTGATGGTGCAGTGAGCAAGGGACTCATGTCTGAGCATACCCTTCCACGCTTATGGTGGACAAAACGATTCAGAAAAGGGGGTGGTGATGGACAGAGTATCTGAATTAGGCAGAACACTCCTACCCAGTCAACAGATCAGGGCTTGATCCATCACCGTTTTTTAGCTCACTGCAGCATCCCAGCTCAGAACCTGGCTACATGCAAATTAGTCTGTCCCTGGCCCAGTGCATCATTGGAACATGGCAGACCAAACTACCAAGCCAATTCTTTTACTGGAAAGGAAACAAGCTTCCGAGGACCGGTTTCTGGCATTACAGCCGTCTTCGGCCCGGCTTGCTTGAATCCTGATGGTGCAGTGAGCAAGGGACTCATGTCTGAGCATACCCTTCTACGCTTATTGTGGACAAAACGATTCAGAAAAGGGGGTGGTGATGGACAGAGTATCTGAATTAAGCAGAACACTCCTACCCAGTCAACAGATCAGGGCTTGATCCATCACCGTTTTTTAGCTCACTGCACCATCCCAGCTCAGAACCTGGCTACAAGCAAATTAGTCTGTCCCTGGCCCAGTGCATCATGGGAATAGGGCATACCAAACTACCAAGCCAATTCTTTTACTGGAAAGGAAACAAGCTTCCGGGGACCGGTTTCTGGCATTACAGCCGTCTTCAGCCCGGCTTGCTTGAAACCTGATGGTGCAGTGAGCAAGGGACTCACGTCTGAGCATACCCTTCCACGCTTATGGTGGACAAAACGATTCAGAAAAGTGGGTGGTGATGGACAGAGTATCTGAATTAAGCAGAACACTACTACCCAGTCAACAGATCAGGGCTTGATCCATCACCGTTTTTTAGCTCACTGCACCATCCCAGCTCAGAACCTGGCTACATGCAAATTAGTCTGTCCCTGGCCCAGTGCATCATGGGAACAGGGCAGACCAAACTACCAAGCCAATTCTTTTACTGGAAAGGAAACAAGCTTCCGGGGACCGGTTTCTGGCATTACAGCCGTGTTCGGCCCGGCTTGCTTGAATCCTGATGGTGCAGTGAGCAAGGGATTCATGTCTGAGCATACCCTTCCACGCTTA
Source organism: Lissotriton vulgaris (assembly GCF_964263255.1). Lineage (NCBI taxonomy): Eukaryota > Metazoa > Chordata > Amphibia > Caudata > Salamandridae > Lissotriton > Lissotriton vulgaris. Next base: position 1,406,623,483 of record NC_141693.1, on the reverse strand, counting down.
TGGTAGACAAAACGATTCAGAAAAGGGGGTGGTGATGGACAGAGTATCTGAATTAAGCAAAACACTCCTACCCAGTCAACTGATCAGGGCTTGATCCATCACCGTTTTTTAGCTCACTGCACCATCCCAGCTCAGAACGTGGCTACATGGAAATTAGTCTGTCCCTGGCCCAGTGCATCATGGGAACAGGGCAGACCAAACTACCAAGCCAATTCTTTTACTGGAAAGGAAACAAGCTTCCGGGGACCGGTTTCTGGCATTACAGCCGTCTTCGGCCCGGCTTGCTTGAATCCTGATGGTGCAGTGAGCAAGGGACTCATGTCTGAGCATACCCTTCCACGCTTATGGTGGACAAAACGATTCAGAAAAGGGGGTGGTGATGGACAGAGTATCTGAATTAAGCAGAACACTCCTACCCAGTCAACAGATCAGGGCTTGATCCATCACCGTTTTTTAGCTCACTGCACCATCCCAGCTCAGAACCTGGCTACATGCAAATTAGTCTGTCCCTGGCCCAGTGCATCATGGGAACAGGGCAGACCAAACTACCAAGCCAATTCTTTTACTGGAAAGGAAACAAGCTTCCGGGGACCGGTTTCTGGCATTACAGCCGTCTTCGGCCCGGCTTGCTTGAAACCTGATGGTGCAGTGAGCAAGGGACTCACGTTTGAGCATACCCTTCCACGCTTATGGCGGACAAAACGATTCAGAAAAGTGGGTGGTGACGGACAGAGTATCTGAATTAAGCAGAACACTCCTACCCAGTCAACAGATCAGGGCTTGATCCATCACCGTTTTTTAGCTCACTGCACCATCCCAGCTCAGAACCTGGCTACATGCAAATTAGTCTGTCCCTGGCCCAGTGCATCATGGGAACAGGGCAGACCAAACTACCAAGCCAATTCTTTTACTGGAAAGGAAACAAGCTTCCGAGGACCGGTTTCTGGCATTACAGCCGTCTTCGGCCCGGCTTGCTTGAATCCTGATGGTGCAGTGAGCAAGGGACTCATGTCTGAGCATACCCTTCTACGCTTATGGTGGACAAAACGATTCAGAAAAGGGGGTGGTGATGGACAGAGTATCTGAATTAAGCAGAACACTCCTACCCAGTCAACAGATCAGGGCTTGATCCATCACCGTTTTTTAGCTCACTGCACCATCCCAGCTCAGAACCTGGCTACAAGCAAATTAGTCTGTCCCTGGCCCAGTGCATCATGGGAATAGGGCATACCAAACTACCAAGCCAATTCTTTTACTGGAAAGGAAACAAGCTTCCGGGGACCGGTTTCTGGCATTACAGCCGTCTTCAGCCCGGCTTGCTTGAAACCTGATGGTGCAGTGAGCAAGGGACTCACGTCTGAGCATACCCTTCCACGCTTATGGTGGACAAAACGATTCAGAAAAGTGGGTGGTGATGGACAGAGTATCTGAATTAAGCAGAACACTACTACCCAGTCAACAGATCAGGGCTTGATCCATCACCGTTTTTTAGCTCACTGCACCATCCCAGCTCAGAACCTGGCTACATGCAAATTAGTCTGTCCCTGGCCCAGTGCATCATGGGAACAGGGCAGACCAAACTACCAAGCCAATTCTTTTACTGGAAAGGAAACAAGCTTCCGGGGACGGGTTTCTGGCATTACAGCCGTGTTCGGCCCGGCTTGCTTGAATCCTGATGGTGCAGTGAGCAAGGGATTCATGTCTGAGCATACCCTTCCACGCTTATGGTAGACAAAACGATTCAGAAAAGGGGGTGGTGATGGACAGAGTATCTGAATTAAGCAAAACACTCCTACCCAGTCAACTGATCAGGGCTTGATCCATCACCGTTTTTTAGCTCACTGCACCATCCCAGCTCAGAACCTGGCTACATGGAAATTAGTCTGTCCCTGGCCCAGTGCATCATGGGAACAGGGCAGACCAAACTACCAAGCCAATTCTTTTACTGGAAAGGAAACAAGCTTCCGGGGACCGGTTTCTGGCATTACAGCCGTCTTCGGCCCGGCTTGCTTGAATCCTGATGGTGCAGTGAGCAAGGGACTCATGTCTGAGCATACCCTTCCACGCTTATGGTGGACAAAACGATTCAGAAAAGTGGGTGGTGACGGACAGAGTATCTGAATTAAGCAGAACACTCCTACCCAGTCAACAGATCAGGGCTTGATCCATCACCGTTTTTTAGCTCACTGCACCATCCCAGCTCAGAACCTGGCAACATGCAAATTAGTCTGTCCCTGGCCCAGTGCATCATGGGAACAGGGCAGACCAAACTACCAAGCCAATTCTTTTACTGGAAAGGAAACAAGCTTCCGGGGACCGGTTTCTGGCATTACAGCCGTCTTCGGCCCGGCTTGCTTGAAACCTGATGGTGCAGTGAGCAAGGGACTTACGTTTGAGCATACCCTTCCACGCTTATGGTGGACAAAACGATTCAGAAAAGTGGGTGGTGATGGACAGAGTATCTGAATTAAGCAGAACACTCCTACCCAGTCAACAGATCAGGGCTTGATCCATCACCGTTTTTTAGCTCACTGCACCATCCCAGCTCAGAACCTGGCTACATGCAAATTAGTCTGTCCCTGGCCCAGTGCATCATGGGAACAGGGCAGACCAAACTACCAAGCCAATTCTTTTACTGGAAAGGAAACAAGCTTCCGGGGACCGGTTTCTGGCATTACAGCCGTCTTCGGCCCGGCTTGCTTGAATCCTGATGGTGCAGTGAGCAAGGGACTCATGTCTCAGCATACCCTTCCACGCTTATGGTGGACAAAACGATTCAGAAAAGGGGGTGGTGATGGACAGAGTATCTGAATTAAGCAGAACACTCCTACCCAGTCAACAGATCAGGGCTTGATCCATCACCGTTTTTTAGCTCACTGCACCATCCCAGCTCAGAACCTGGCAACATGCAAATTAGTCTGTCCCTGGCCCAGTGCATCATGGGAACAGGGCAGACCAAACTACCAAGCCAATTCTTTTACTGGAAAGGAAACAAGCTTCCGGGGACCGGTTTCTGGCATTACAGCCGTCTTCGGCCCGGCTTGCTTGAATCCTGATGGTGCAGTGAGGAAGGGACTCATGTCTGAGCATACCCTTCCACGCTTATGGTGGACAAAACGATTCAGAAAAGGGGGTGGTGAATCGTTTTGTCCACCATAAGCGTGGAAGGGTATGCTCAGATGTGAGTAGACAGAAAGGAACAACCGTCCTTCTCAGGATTCATTTAAAATGAAATCCAGGAATATTTATATCTGACCCAGAGGGCTCGGTAGTGGACGGAAATTACAAAAACTTACTCCTATTAAGAGGAACATCCGTAGAACAAAGAAATCAAGATACTATCGTACCAGTTGAGAATCGCCCATTGTTTAAAGCGATCAACCTACAGCTCATTTTAGAGTGATTTTAAATCAAATATTGTCCTGAAGAAGGTGACGACTCAAATCACCGAACAACATATTTTGTGTGATAAATTGTTGTATCAAGAATTTTTAATGTATTTTATCAATAAATGTGATAATTTTTAATACTCAAATTTGGTATGAACAGATAATAAAAATACAAATATTCTTGCAAGCAAAATCCCATTTGGTGTATACATCCTCATCCTTTTTTGATGTATTGGTTTTTAAGATCATAGTAACTAAGGCAAGTTGTAATTAATTGTAAATTTGTTAATCTTTATGCAACCTTAGATACAACATATGGCTCACTCTGTGTCCTTGGTTTGAACCCCCTAGAGATTTAAGTCTCTTTTAAACACATGAAAAGGGAATCCTTATTTTTGTTTTCACAATACTTAACCCCTCCCTTTTCAGAAAAAGGGTTTCTCCTTTTATTTTGAAGCCTATATTATGGAATATTACCTACTGGCGGTCGCCTGTAGGTATATATAGTTAGGACCTAGTTTCCATAGGAAATTCGCAACATTCTATTGGGAATAACTTTGGCGCCGGTTGATGAATCTCTGCGAATTTCTTAAAGAAGATGGCCCGCTCCGCTCCCCTCCCTCCCTGAAAGATTTGGGGGGATTCGTCAAGTGGGGGCTGAGAAAAAAGGGGGTCCCAAAACATGTTTTTCCCCATGTTATTTTCCTTAGGACGATTAGACACGGCTAAAGCCCGAACCACTGAACAGAATTACACCAAACTTGGCAAAAAGGTAGAGTTCTGATCGCAGATCACGCTTTTTGTTACATGGTGTAAATCCCTCCAGTAGTTGTTGAGAAAATTGAATTGGAAAAAATGTATATATCTATAAACGCGGACCGTGTGCGCACAGTGCAAGCACCGTGCGAGCACTCCACGATTTTTTGAAAAAATAAATCCTTGTGGGACCCCCTGAGCAGGCCTAGAGGGTCAGGGTGCTTCTACCCTACCCCCTTTTTGAGTTCTACACGTTTGTTTTTCAGCTTTCCTTTGCCTCAGTCTACAGAGGCACAAGATGAGGTCCCTGGGCCACTATTGGCCCTGGGGACCTCATGCCCCTTGGCCTGGCCTAGCCCCAACATTGGGGGTTGCGGGGGGAATCAATGCCCCGTAGTCTCTTCCTTGACCCCAACTCCTGCGGAAGCCAGCATTACTGCAATGTGCTGGAGCTGTCTCTGGGGGGTAGTGGTCCCCAGGGTCAAGGAGGGCTCCAGGAGGGGGCTGTGTGGCCCACCAGCCCAACTTGTAAATAGCCCTGGTAGGTTGTGGTCCCTGGGGCAGTCTGGGGGGCTCAAGCCTCCCACACACAGTTTTAAAAGGTAGCCCTGGGTAGGTGCAGTCCCTGGGGCTGCGGGTGATGTGAGGCCCCCCAAATTTAAACATTGAAACCCCAGGGAGGTGGTGTTCCTCAGGGCTTGGCGGGCCCGTGAGCCCTCCCACCCATTATGCTCCAATGACTCAGGGAGGTGGTGGACCCCAGGTGGTGGAATCCAGGCCAGGATGTGGTACAGGAGACCCCCACGCTTCTATTAGTAAATGAGCCCCTGGAATGGCTGCAGGGGGGCATGTGCCCGTGCAAAATTAATAAAGCCCCAGTGAGGTGGTGGTCTATGGGGCTGCAAGGGTCCACGCGGTCCCCTCATATATATGGCATATTGCCCTCGTGACCTGGCACACCCGGTGGCTTATTAAAACAAAGCACGGGATTCCGCACTTTGATTTTTTTTATTTTCACTGCAGAATTTGCGCACGCAGCAAGAATCCTGCCATTTAAAAAAATATATACTTTTTTAGGTCAGGCCTAGGGGTCCAAGTGTTTCTAACCTGCCCCTTTTTCTTTTTTCGTAATCATTTTTTTCCCTTTTTTCTTGTACCTCGTTTTCACGGAGTCACAAAATGGCTGCCAACACTGGTTTGAAGTGTCGATCAGAATCAAGCATGTGCTCGGGAGGGTTACCGGATCCTCCTTAGTCACCAGATATCATTGTTTTATATTTTTTACTTTCTCTGGATCTTCTGAACGGATTTACACCATGTAACGCTAAGGGCTCCACTCTGAAACGAGAGCTACCTCGCTTCTAAATTTGGTGTAATTCCATTCAGCAGTTCGAGCTGTAGTCACAACACAATTTCCTATGGAAATGAACATGGAGAAAATGCGTTTTGGGTCCCCCCTTTTTTCTTGGCCCCCGCTTGACGAATCCCCAGAAACTTTCAAGTCAGGAGCGCCCCCTTAGTTTGAAAATTTCAAAAAGATTCCTCAACTGGTGCCAAAGACGAAAAATGCCCCAGTCACCGTCGGGAAGAGGGAAACTGTGTGGGAGAGGCAGTGGAAGAAGAAGAGGGAGGGGAGGAGCAAACAAAGACGCAAACGAGGAAAACAAAGGGAAACAAAAGAGCCCATGGGAACCAAGATGCAAGACTCAAAAACCAAGGAATAATGGATCTGGATATGGTAAATCAAACTATCATTAATTTGAGCAAACAACAACTAACATTTACTGAAAAGAGTACTCTTTGTCTAGGATTAACTGTTTGCCCCTCAGAAGTATTTAATTATGCAGATACGCGAATAGACCTATATACATTCGTGAGAAAGGTGAAACTCAAAAAATGGCATTTTCTTTATAAATAAAACCATGAAAACAGACGACCACAAGGAAATTATATTGCATGTGCCTTTCCTAATCTCAACATTGGAGATGCATCTACAATTCACAATATAATAAATCTAGTTTGTGATGTAGATCCAAATACCACAATGGAAGATGAATGGGAGCTAGGTATTACTATGGATCAGACTCCATCCACCAAATTTAAACCACAATCTGTTTTTTATCTGAATTTACTCCATGACAGTATAGACACTTTCAAGGATGTTGTGACTCAGGCTTTACTTAAACTTAAACGTAAAGCAAACAGAAAAGTACACTTCAACTTATCTATCAAACAAAGGGAATTCCTTAGAGATTTGGCAAATTATACGGATACTATTATTTGCCCTGCTGATAAGGGAGACAATATTGTCCTGTGGGGAAAGGAACTATATCTAGCGGAAGCACAAAGACAACCAGACGATAAACATTTTTACATGCAGGTCAACATGGACACATACAATGCCAGTATTGTTGGTATTTGGGAGAAACTCAAACAATAGGAACAGAAATGCTATAGAACGTGGGAAGAATACTGTTTCCTTAAAAGAGATTACCCTAAGTTATCCATACTATATCTCTTACCAAAGATCCATAAAAACCCCACTATAACACCAGGGCGACCTATATTGTTTTCTATAGGGAGTGCCCTAGAAAATGTCTCCAAGTATGTAGATTTTTTCTTGCGGAAATATGTCATTGGACTGCCATCTTACGTAAAAGACAGTACCGATTTTATCTGTAAATTACAAGAGGTGAACTGGGAAGCAACTGACCTTTTAATCACTATGACTGTTAACTCCCTGTGCACTATTATTAACCATAATGATGGTGTACAGGCAAGGTACCATTACCTGCAAAAGAAATCTATACACTATTTGGAACATACCAAAATGTTGTTGGACATGATGTCACTTTGTTTGACAAATAACACTTTTATGTTTAACGGCACCCTTTTCCAACAGATCCGTGGCACTGCTATGGGCACATGTTTTACCCCAAGTTTTCCCAACCCATTCCTCGGCAAGTGGGAGGAGGAGATCAGACTGCACCACACTTTGAACTTCTATTTTTCTAAAGTAAAGGTGTGGCTCCGATACATAGATGATCTTTTTCCGATTAGGACAGGTACTGAAGCTCAAGCAGTGGAGTTTATCAACATCTTATATACCAATACCCACAATATAACTAGGGCTCCCGGTTTTATGGTATTTATTTTTTAGCCATATCTGTCTGTATTTATCCATATTTATTTTTGGGCCATTTTATCTGTATTTATCCATATTTATTTTGTGTTTGCGTATAAATAATGTTGTCAAACTGTACATTTCCATATCTATTTAACTGACAGATGCACACTCATACTTTGACGTCTGTCCTGTTTTAGCTATTTAAGCTGCAAAATATTACAAAATACATACACTGGTAGATATTAGCACTATACCATAAATATATGTTAACATATTCTGTTATTTAAAGACATTTCATCCTGTTTTTTAATTTCCCATGCTGTACATCTGCTCAACTGCTGGTTTATAATTCATGAAAGAAAGCACGGAGAGTCACTTAAAAGATGCACAATTTTCTGTATTTATCCACTTTTAAAGATAAATGCAGACAGAAAACACATTTTTTTCTGTCTGTATTTATCTGTAAAAATCCATAAAAACGGAAAACCGGAAGCCTTAAATATACACTGACAGGTAACATCAGTAATAAATCGATTGAATTCCTTGACCTTTTAGTTACACCTGAGGATAACATCTTAAAAACTAGTCTTTTCAGGAAAGCGACGGCGGGGAACACACTTCTTCACGCTCTCAGCAGCCACTCTGATACACTCAGGTGGAGTATCCCCTACGGGGAGCTGCTGAGAGCAAGAAGAAACTGTAGTAGCACTGCTGCCTTCGAACATGAAATGGATATCATGATCAAAAGGTTTAAAGAACAAGGGTATCCAGAATGGGTATTGACGAGAGCTATAAATCGAGTTAAAAGGGTAGATCTTAACTCACTGCTCAATCCCAAGGAGGAGGTGAAAACTAAGGTCTCCAATAGTGAGTCGAAGGATATCACTAGGGTAATACTTACCTATAACAGTAATTGCACACAAATCTCCAAAATATTAGCGGACAAATGGGATGTGCTAACTAGCGATCCCATTATTGGTTTGGCCATGCCACGAAGACCACAAATAACATGCACAAAGAGCAGGAGTATCAGAGATATTACTCCTAAAAGACCAAACAGTGAACACCGGTTGAAAGGTTTTTATCCCTGTGGGCATTGCAAAGCCTGTCATAATAGTAGTATGATCAAATCTGTCTCTATTCCTGGCCATGGTTCTCCTAAAATGATCAACCAATTTCTAACGTGCAGTTTCACTCACTGTGTGTATGTACTGATATGCCTGTGCAAAATGAGGTATGTTTGGAGTATCCACATTACCCCATAGCCAGACATTTCGAGCTTTTCCAACTATCCAATAGCACACTGTTAAGCTTTTTTGCATTGGAACAAGTCCACATTGGTCCAAGGGGTGGGAATAGAACTTTGGCCCTACGCAAACGAGAATCAAAGTGGATAATTGATCTTGAAACCAAATACCCCAAAGGCCATAACCTAGATAAGGAATTGGCCTCGCATCTGCGGGATTAATAACTATGTTTTTGGGTATATTGTGTGACATTTGGATTAACTACAACCATGTCTTTTTTGCTATCTGAAATGATTTTATAATATTATGCAGTAATAGTGCATCATATATTTATTTTATATTTACACAGTGGGTAATGCTCTATGTCTTCTTTCTCTTTTCTTTATGTAGGAGGAAAGGAAGGGTTACTTGAGTTGCGGACTGTCTCATCCGTTCCGGATAACCTATCCCTTTCTTCCATGGGTCCATTCTCGCATAAGATTTTATCCTTTTTCACTTTATGATTATATTTTTGTGCACTTCGTTTTTCTTCTTTTTATATGTTACAAGGAAGACTGCTTAGGTTGCTAACGTATATATTCGTGCCTATCTAACATGTAAATATGTGAATGCAAATTACTTTGTCGTGATATCATTTCTAGGCACTATGCCGTATATTAATATGTATATATATTATCATATATGGTACCCACTTCCTTTTTTACCTTCCTTCTCACCTCTATAACTCCGACACTATGTTGAAAGAATATCTGAAATCTAATAACAGAAACTACAAACATATATGAAAATGTGAATATGTAAATATGTAAATTTCACTGTGTAGTTTGTACACATATTGTAATTTTATTAAGAATGGAGGAATATGGGGGATTGTATCCTTATAAGGATTGTGCCACTATGGTTGTTTATATAACTTATCATTTCTGTTTCACAAACAACGTAACAGTCTTCACTATGCATATATGTACACCATTTTAAGATGGCCACCATGTTAGCTAGACACCACTTAGCAAACAAACAGTCCTTCGTTGATGTCCACACCTATGTATAGACTTCCTGTAACATCAGGCAAATGGTGTGATCAAGACACGCGTAGCCTTTGGTAAATAAACTGTGGCATATTCCGAGTGTGAGTTTTGCTTTGTGGAAAGCTGCTGTGGGATATATATATATATATATATATATATATATATATATATATATATATATTACCTACTGGCGGTCGCCAGTAGGTATATATAGTTAGGATTTTTTCTCTATGGGATTTTTGAAAATTCTATGTCTAATAACTTTGGCGTTTGTGGACGGAATTGGCTGAAATTTTCAGGAAAATGGAACATTTTGTTTCTGAGCAGCCCCTGACAATTTGGGGGGGTTTCATCAAGGGGGGGCCGAGAAAAAAGGGGGGTCCCAAAACGCGTTTTTCCCATGTTAATTTCCATAGGGCGGTTGGCCTCACTTTTAGCTCGAACGGCTGAATGGATTTGCACGAAACTTGGCAAAATTGTAGGGACTGTTAGCCCGATGTGCCTTTGCTAGGTCTCAATATATGTGCTCCAGTGGATTTTGAGTAATTTAGGTTCAAAAAAAGATATATATCTGGGCGGAGCCTAACCACACATCTGATCTGATTGGCTGTCAGCACTTCATCCAAGAAGTGTTGGCAGCCATCTTGGGACCAATATACATGATAGCACCTCATTAAAAAGCATTGTAGTTAATAGAGGGTTTTAGGACTTTAGTTACATTATAAATCATTTGTTGATGGTACCATACTCGTTTTAGGAATTGTGGTGGGTTCTAAGGTGATTTTACCATGTGAAAAAACCTTCTGCTGTGATATCATGAATATTGTTTGAAAGAAAACTAATATCTCATGATTTTCCCACAGTGGTTTGGAAGGGGATCTATAAGCTAAACTGAAAGCATATTTTCTGTAAATTCACATTATCTTTCTCAGTCATGTGAAAATGAAGTCTGACATTCTCAGTAAAACATGTACATCCAACAAGGACAGAGACTGTCAGTTGATTCCTTTGTGCTCTACTGCAGCCTCCTAGAGTGTTCTAAAGAACAACTAGAGCGCTAACAGTCCTACTTATTACAAAGGTATGGCACACCTGAAGCCATCTTGATTGGAATAAAGTGGTAACTCTTAAAACATTTAATTTAAAAAGAAACAACATGAGGGGGTATATTTTGCCATAGAAAGTATGATTAGTGCTGCAGAATGAAAAATTAGGGCACATTTTGAGTGACTTCTCAAATCCTTTTCTATTTCATTAAAACATTCTGACATGCAGCCTCCCAAAATGGCCACCAGAGACAAAAGAGCCCAAATGTAGCCCAAATATCACCCAGATGTAGCCCAAGTATAGCCCAATGACAGAATGTCCCAGAGTGTTCTAAAGAACAACTAGAGCGCTAACAGTCCTACTTATTACAAAGGTATGGCACACCTGAAGCCATCTTGATTGGAATAAAGTGGTAACTCTTAAAACATTTAATTTAAAAAGAAACAACATGAGGGGGTATATTTTGCCATGGAAAGTATGATTAGTGCTGCAGAATGAAAAATTAGGGCACATTTTGAGTGACTTCTCAAATCCTTTTCTATTTCATTAAAACATTCTGACATGCAGTCTCCCAAAATGGCCACCAGAGACAAAAGAGCCCAAATGTAGCCCAAATATCACCCAGATGTAGCCCAAGTATAGCCCAATGACAGAATGTCCCAGAGTGTTCTAAAGAACAACTAGAGCGCTAACAGTCCTACTTATTACAAAGGTATAGCACACCTGGAGCCATCGTGATGGGAATAAAGTGGTAACTCTTAAGACATTTAATTTAAAAAGGAACAAAATGAGGGGGTATATTATGCAATAGAAGGTATGATTAGTGCTGCAGAAAGAAAAATTAGGGCACATTTTGAGTGACTTTTCAAATCCTCTTCTATTTCATTAAAAAATTCTGACATGCAGTCTCCCAAAATGGCCACCAGAGACAAAAGAGCCCAAATGTAGCCCAAATATCACCCAGATGTAGCCCAAGTATAGCCCAATGACAGAATGTCCCAGAGTGTTCTAAAGAACAACTAGAGCGCTAACAGTCCTACTTATTACAAAGGTATGGCACACCAGAAGCCATCTTGATTGGAATGAAGTGGTAAGTCTGAAAACACTCAATTTAAAAAGGAACAACATGAGGGGGTTAATTTTGCCATAGAAAGTATGATTAGTGCTTCAGAAAGAAAAATTAGGGATCATTTTGAGTGACTTCTCAAATCCTCTTCTATTTCATTAAAAAAATTCTGACATGCAGACTGAAACATGCACTTTGAATACCAGCAGCAGACGTCCCTGGTGAGCAGTAGCTTTACTACAGTGATCTAATGTGCAACTAGAGTGCTAACATTCAGAATTTATGGCAAATGTGTGACACATCTGAATGCCTTCTTGATGGAACCAAAGTAAACAAGCATTGAAAATGCAATAGATCTCGCCCTCGTTTAAGTTAAAGCCATTCTGTTTGTAATGAGGTGGCTTTTTAGCTTTGCTTTTATTAGTGTTTTTTCAACTTTCATGTAAATAACGCACCGTTTTCACCAAATCGACTTTGCCCAAGCACACCCTTCCCTTCGGCCAACAAATCCCAAAAATTCGGCACACCTGCCGATCCACTCTCCCTACAGCTCACCCAAGCCCCGTCCCTCTAGCGCAACTGGAACACCCCAAATTCACCTTCTCCATGCGCACCAAAAACTCCCATTGAATAACATGGCAATTCGCTACTCCGCACAAAAATTGCTCTTTAAAGCACTTCCACTGCTCCGATCCGCTTCAAACTTGGCTGGACAGTAGTTCCAGCGATTCCCTAACATCTCACCAAACATCAGCCTAATCCATCCACTGGAACGGGGACGAATTTCAACCCGAATACGTGCCCCCCCGCAAACACAAAAAAAAGCCATAAAACGGCCAAATCTCGACCAAAAACCACCAAAATCCCTCAAAACCTTGCCAACACCAATACGCACGAAACTGAACTGGCCCCTCAGCCCTAGGCTCCGGGAACCCTACTTAATTGACCCAAAAGCCCTAAAAAAGCAACATAATACACACGAAAACGCCCTAACAACCCTAAAATGCATATAAGTATATGTATGCATGCATTTATGTTTGTATTTATATAGATATACAGATGATATATGTTTATATATGTATGTGTATATATATATTCACTGAAAAAACCATAGGCTATAGACCATATATAGTTAGGAATTAGCATTTACAAAACCTTGAAAATTCACTGAAAAAACCATAGGTTATAGACCATATATAGTTAGGAATTAGCATTTACAAAACCTTGAAAATTCACTGAAAAAACCATAGGTTATAGACCATATATAGTTAGGAATTCGCATTTACAAAACCTTATTTTACTCACACAAAACCATTGAAATTCCATATATAGTTAGTTGCACTAACTATATATCGCGCACCCGCAATCCACTGCTGATGATGTCACATATTACATCATTCATGACATGGTCAGTGACATCACTGATGACATCACTGATGACATCTCAAATGACATCACTGATGACATCACTGATGACAACATCCAGTGACTGTATGTTTCTGTAAAGTTAAAATATGTCTTACATATTGAAGAATGAGTGGATGTATAAGTGTCTGGATGAAGGATTTAGTAGGTGCATGACTGACTGTATGAGTGAGTGATTAAATGTGTCTCACTGAGTGCATGGATTAGTGACTAAACTGTCTTAATTTGTGCATCATTATGTCTGTTGTTCTGTAAACTGTTGCATGTGTTGATAAGTAGCTATATGAGTAACTATATGGGTTATTGATTGGTTGCCCAAGTATTTGTATGGGAGACTGAGTGTGTGTGTGGGTGGCTGGGAGGTGTATGACTGTGCATAGATGTGTGAGCAGTTGATTCACTAGATGTATGGTTTCAAAAGTGCATGTGGAAACAGCTGTATGGGCGGTTGACTGTGTGCATGAGTGTATTGGTGAGTGAATGGATATCTGAGTGCTACATGTCAAAGTAAGTACATATGTAAAACACAGTACATGTGAGAGTTGACATATATAAATAACTGTGCATAAGAGCCAGTGAATGTGTGAGTGGCTGTATGGATCATTGTGAACTTGTATCAGGGATTGTATAAGAGAGTAAATATGTGTTAGTATATGTTTGAATAAGTAAAGTTTGTATAACTGTATAGTTGAGGAAATGGAGGTGTGATTGATTCTTTGCATGACTGACTAGGTGTGTGAGTAACTCCATGGATGAGTGACAGTCTGTGAGTGTCTGTTTACACTGATTGTATCTAAGGTTATATTAGAGTCTGAAGAGGTTCATCGTATTATCACATGAATGATATCATCAGTGATGTGATCAGTAATGTCAAATGTGATGTCATCAGTGATGTCATCAGTGATGTCATTTGAGATGTCATCAGTGATGTCATTTGAGATGTCATCAGTGATGTCATCAGTGATGTCACTGACCATGTCATGAATGATGTAATATGTGACATCATCAGCAGTGGATTGCGGGTGCGCGATATATAGTTAGTGCAACTAACTATATATGGAATTTCAATGGTTTTGTGTGAGTAAAATAAGGTTTTGTAAATGCGAATTCCTAACTATATATGGTCTATAACCTATGGTTTTTTCAGTGAATATATATATATATATATATATATATATATATATATATATATATATATATATATATATATATATATATATATATATATATTCAATGAAAAAACCATAGGTTATAGACCATATATAGTTAGGGATTAGCATTTAAAAAAACTTATTTTATTTGCACAAAACCATTGAAATTCCATATATAGTTAGTTGCACTAACTATATATCGCGGACCCGCAATCCACTGCTAATGATGTCACATATTACATCATTCATGACATGGTCAGTGACATCACTGATGACATCACTGATGACATCTCAAATGACATCACTGATGACATCACTGATGACATCTCAAATGACATCACTGATGACATCACTGATGACAACACCCAGTGACTGTATGTTCCTGTAAAGTTAAAATATGTCTTACATATTGAAGAATGAGTGGATGTATAAGTGTCTGGATGAAGGATTTAGTAGGTGCATGACTGACTGTATGAGAGAATGATTAAATGTGTCTCACTGAGTGCATGGGTTAGTGATTAAAGTGTCTTAATTTGGCAATCATTATTTATGTTGTTCTGTAAACTGCTGCATGTTTAAATCAGTAGCTATATCAGAAACTATATGGGTTATTGAATGGTTGCCCAAGTATTTGTATGGGAGACTGAGTATGTGTGTAGGTGGCTGGGAGGTGTATAACTCTGTGCATAGATGTGTGAGCAGTTGATTCCCTAGGTGTATGGGTTCAAAAGTGCATGTAGAAACAGCTGTATGGACAGTTGACTGTGTGCATGAGTATATTGGTGAGTGAATGGATATCTCAGTGCTACATGTCAAAGTAAGTACATATGTAAAACACACTCCATGTGAGAGTTGACATATATAAATAACTGAACATAAGAGCCAGTGAATGTGAGAGTGGCTGTATGAATCATTGTGAACTTGTATCAAGGATTGTATAAGAGAGTAAATATGTGTTAGTATATGTTTGAATAAGTAAGGTGTGTATAACTGTATAGTTGTGGAAATGGAGATGTGATTGATTCTTTGCATGACTGACTAGGTGTGTGAGTAACTCCATGGATGTGTGACAGTCTGTGAGTGCCTGTTTACACTGAGTGTATCTATGGTTATATTAGAGTCTGAAGATGTATTATCACATAAATGATATCATCAGTGATGTAATCAGTAATGTCAAATGAGATGTCAGTGATGTCATCAGTGATGTCATTTGAGATGTCATCAGTGATGTCATCAGTGATGTCATTTGAGATGTCATCAGTGATGTCATCAGTGATGTCACTGACCATGTCATGAATGATGTAATATGTGACATCATTAGCAGTGGATTGCGGGTCCGCGATATATAGTTAGTGCAACTAACTATATATGGAATTTCAATGGTTTTGTGCAAATAAAATAAGTTTTTTTAAATGCTAATCCCTAACTATATATGGTCTATAACCTATGGTTTTTTCATTGAATTTTCAAGGTTTTGTAAATGCAAATTCCTAACTATATATGGTCTATAACCTATGTTTTTTTCTGTGAATTTCATTGGTTTTTTAAAAGCTAATATCTATAGCTGTAAAATATATTCTTTATTAAGTGACGTATCACGTAGCCCGTGAGACGCCTCATGATGCATCGCATAACCGTGACGTATCGTCTCTGCAGCGCAAACCAAACCCAAAACGTAAGCGCGCCAGAACACGCTTTAAGATATATATATATTTTTTTAACCTTAATTAGACAAAATCCACACGTGCACATATCACAAACGTTCAAAAAACACAATATGTCGGACTCCCGTTACGCTGCCGGTTAAGTGCCCGGTTAACGTACCAGGAAGCACCTTTACCGCGAAAAATCACAATTTTTTTTTCTTTTGCCCCGCAGGGAACTTTAATAGCCCCCTCATCAATCCTAGGGGTTCAGGAGGGGTCTGCCTTACCCCTTTCATTCATTTACACCTTTTTTTTTTCCACCTCTTGTCTCTCGATCCCACAGAGAGACAAGATGGCGGCCGCTCCAGACTGTTTACAATGATAACAGCCAATCAGCTTCTCCTCAGACTCCCGTTACACTGCCGGTTAGCTTCCCGGTTAGCTTCCCGGTTAGCTGCCCGGTTAGCTGCCCGGTTCGCGTACCAAGACGCGTCTCTACGGCGAAAAAATCGGATTTTTTTGGGTTTTTTTTGGCCCCACGTGGCTTTATAATATCCCCCTCATCAATCCTAGGGGGTCAGAAGGGGTCTACCTTGCCCTCTTTCCTTCATTTCCCCCTTTGTTTTGGCCTCCTCTTGTCTCTCGATCCTACCGAGAGACAAGATGGCGGCCGCTCCGGACTGTTGACAATGTTGACAGCCAATCAGCTACTCCTCAGACTCCCGTTACACTGCCGGTTAGCTTCCCGGTTAGCTGCCCGGTTAGCTGCCCGGTTCGCGTACCAAGACGCGTCTCTACGGCGAAAAAATCGGATTTTTTTTTTTTTTTTTTTGGGCCCCGCGTGGCTCTATAATATCCCCCTCATCAATCCTAGGGGGTCAGAAGGTGTCTACTTTGCCCCCTTTCCTTCATTTCCCCATTTGTTTTGGCCTCCTCTTGTCTCTCGATCCTACCGAGAGACAAGATGGCGGCCGCTCCGGACTGTTTAGAATGTTGACAGACACCGGAGAGCCAATCAGCTTCGCTTCGCAAAGTTCCGATACGCGAAAAGTTCGCGAACCGGAGCGCTACCCGGAGCGCTGTTACAGATATATATCTTGTTTTAAACGTTAATTTCTCAAAATCCACTGAAGCACATATATTGAGACCTAGCAAAGGCACATCGGGCTAACAGTCCCTACAATTTTGCCAAGTTTCGTGGAAATCCATTCAGCCGTTCGGGCTAAAAGTGAGGCCAACCGCCCTATGGAAATTAACATGGGAAAAACGCGTTTTGGGACCCCCATTTTTTCTCGGCCCCCCCTTGACGAACCCCCCCCAAATTTTCAGGGGCTGCTCAGAAACAAAATGTGCCATTTTCCTGAAAATTTCAGCCAATTCCGTCCACATACGCCAAAGTTATTAGACATAGAATTTTCAAAAGTTCCATAGAGAAAAAATCCTAACTATATATACCTACTGGCTATCGCCAGTAGGTAATATATATATATATATATATATATATATATATATATATATATATAAATATATATATTACCTACTGGCGGTCGCCAGTAGGTAGTTATAGTTAGGATTCTTTTCAATGCAAAATCTCAAAATTCTATTTTGAATAACATTTGCCCCGGTTGACGAATCTGCCTGAATATTTCCTCAAATTTGCCTCGCGGAGCTCCGGTCCTTCCTTGAAAGTTTGGTGGGGATTCGTCAAGCGGGGGCCGAGATAAAAGGGGGGTCCCAAAACGTGTTTTCCCCATGTTAATTTCCATAGGGCGGTCAAACTCACTTTTAGCCTGAACGGCTGAATGGATTTCCACCAAACTTGACAAAATTGTAGGGACTGGTAGCCCAATGTGCCTTTGCTATGTCTCAAGATATGTGCTCCAGTGGATTTTGAGTAATTTAGGTTCAAAAAAATATATATATCTATCGTCGCGCGCGATACGCGAGGTGCGCACGGAAAGCTGATTGGCTCTCGGGTGTCGGTAGGATAGAGACACAAGAGGTGGAAAAACAAAAGGGAGAAATGACCATAAGGGGGCAGGGTAGACCCCCCTGACCCCCTAGGTTTGATGTGGGGGCTATAAAAGGGCCCCGCGGTGCAAAATATATATATATATTTTTTTTGATTTGCGCGGGGGGAGCGCACGGTATGCGCACCGAGGAGCGGACCGGGGAGCGGCCCATGGGGAAAGAAGAATTACAGAGTTATTAAAAAATGTAGCCTTTTTTTATAAATTGGAGGTAGTTCTAAAAAGAACTGTTTTTTTTTCTTTTTTTTGTTGTTTTATATTTTTTGTGTGTTTTAGGAACATTTTGTACATTATTTGGCTTTTATGAACTATTTTATATTTTTTTGGTATTTTTATGGGGATAAACGAAAAAACAGGGAATTGAAAATGGCTCAACTGAAGCAGAAAAAAAATAAGAAAAAATTAGGGTGTTTGGGGGCATTTGTGGATGTCCCCAGCAAGGACTATGAGCTTTACGCTCAGTTCACCGTTAGGAGATGGTCTTACCACAATGTATACATGTAATACGGAAATCCCCAAACCTTGGCAGAATGCAAGGGATCGTCTCCCTTGCCTCTGGTCCCGTTGGAGTGGGTTGATTTCTATGGGAGGTGGAGCTTGAAGATTGGGGAAGGTTACTGGCCAGTTCCCTCATCTCTGCATCAGAATAGTAGATTGGATGCCTGCGCTGCATGTGGCGAATCATGGTGTTGTTTCCGAAAGAGTATTTCTTATTAGGGTTTCACCTGGAAAGTTCCACGCCACAGATTAGGCAAGTCACCTTGGCCGCATTTACTTTTTTCTTTCCCTCTGGGATTGAAATAAACTCCCATACAATGTGTGGTTTTGGCTGGTATGGGGTATTGTGTTCTTGCAGCCATCTTCTCCTCCCCTCCTCCTCCTCCTCCTCCTCCTCCTCCTTTTGTTGACCACCAATGTAATCTTGTGGTGGTCCTCTTGGTGGTTGTGGTGGTGGTGGTGGTGCAGATGCTCCAGCTGCTGCTGCTATTGAAGCCATTTCAAAGTACAAAATATACCTGAAAGATTGCAAAACAGGTCTTCCTCAGTCAAAGGACAAAGTCAGAATAAGGAAAAAAGGTGGGGTATTTCATATATGGAGCAGTACATTATGGCACCTGTGTGTCAAAAATGATGCTCGGGAAAGTGCATGGGGCTTGTAAATATGCATTCTTGCCTTGATGTTCCATTTAGAATTTACTGCAGAAGGGATAAACTCTTCTTTTACCATGAATAAGTGAAAAGTGAGAAATGAGATATGCTGTAGCTATGCTGTACAAGAGAGTGCTAACATGTTAAAAAGGTAACTGATAGATAAAGTTGTGTTTTGCTCCGGGTTTGTTATAGTGAAGTAAGTGCATGTAGTATATTTATAGTAAACATGACATGAAAACAGTTTTTGTATTATGTGTTAGTCACTAGGTAAAGTAGTTGGTAGATTGGCTAGGATAAAAATTCAAACGTACTTGTTGTTTTTTACAGAACAATATCTACATAACAACAAACAGTTGTAATGCCTTCTACAACTTGAACGAAAAAACAATAGAAGCAAGACAGTATGTTTACAGAAATGATTTACAGAAGGGGCACAATGTAGAAAAAGTTGTCAAAGAAAAAAGAGCTACTGGTAAGACGACATCGACATTTCTTAAAAGTAGATGCTCACATTTCCGAAGATTAGAAAATAAAGAAAATGAAATTATTCCTATGACAAACAATAAGAGTGGACAAACTGTACATTGCAAGAAGACAAAAGATTGTAAAGGACATAGACACAAGTTAAACTGGAGACAGACGCAGTTTAAGAAAACCAGAGCCAGTTGTTTCATAGTAGAGTGGTTATAGATCAAGAAAAAACTATGACAAAGTACAAGAGAAGGCGAGAAGAACTGTAACAGAAAGAAAATGTCGAGAGAGTAGTTGATAAGGACTTTGCTTTGAAGAGCAAGCTTTTCATTTTGATTCTAAATAGAATGCAGACTCTTGACAACATAGTGTTGTGCATGAAGAGACAGAACCAGAAGAAAAGATCAGTGAATAGAAGTCACTTTTGTACAGTTTTTAGTGCATAATGTATTCATACTTCTGGTACAGAGCCTTTCTTTAATGGAGAAAGCTATCTCTAGGATAACAGATTAGTTCATGCTATTGATGAAACTGGATGATGTTATGAAATAAAGAATGACAGTCCCATAGCAAAAGATGTGACGGTACCTAGAAATGTAGAAGTAGTTTTTTCTGAAGATTTACAAGGGTGGCGTAGTCAGGCCCCTGTATACAAATGGAACTGTAGTAGTGTTTGAAGTTTTAGACAGCAATCCATTGATATATTAAGGAAACTTGTACAAATATTTCCAAGGTAAAGTGTATAACACAAAATAAGTACTTTAGAAGGTTTGGATCCTTATAAAAGCATACAAATTTGCAGGGACACTCACTAGATTGTTTATCAAAGAAAGTGTGCCAAGGCTTGTTTCATCATTTTAAGATGTTACTGTACACAACTCAACAATCTGAACTTTAGTTAGGAGGCTGTATTATGTGAAAACTCCTGCTTTATGTTTAGGAAAAATCAATAGAGCTCTTTTGCATTATACTGTGGCAGACGCAAAAAAAGGTTTGTGATGATATGAAGTTTTGTTTCTTTGACCCAGAACAGGATTGTAGAGAAATTGAAGACTTTATAACAGGAGGTGTTATAAAAGACACAGTTACTACAGTTGATGCTTTTGAAAAAGCTATTACAAAATGATGTGCTTAAAAAGCAGAGTATGTTTGTATATGCTGTCAACGCACTCGCTACAGGAATCAAACTGTTGACTTATATTTAAAAAGTGAACTAGAGAATTATTCCAACTGCAAAGTTTTGCACTGTATTAGTTTGTGGAAAAAAGATTTCACTTGTCCACAATGCAAGTTATATGCAAGTACTGCTTAAAAAAATTAGAGGATAATAAAATGTTTGCTAGAGCTGTGCATTACAAGTTAAAAATAGTTCCAATTCCAGAAGCACTTCAAGGTTTAAATATTTATGAGTCAATTCTTAACCAAACTATACATCCATTTCAGGCTATAGTACGTATGGAGCCAAAGACAGGCAAGTTACACCAACAGAGCTGCAAAAAGGTCTAAACGATAGAGTAGTGTATTTGCCATTACATAGCAAGAAAACACTGAAAGAGTAGGAGTAGATAGAGATTTAGATGAAGGACTAGTAATTCTTGTAAATGGTGTGCCTGCCAAGAACAAGTATATATGGCAGGAGTTAGTAGATGTTACCAAAGTTAAAAAGCAATTTTATACCTGGTGCAAAACAATGTTTACTATAGAAATGTTGAAAGTCTGCAATACATCCCACATATGGAGGATCAGACATTTCCAAAAACAGGTCAGATTGAGATGGAGGATTAGTTCTGGATGAAATACATTTTTGAACATTACAGCATCCACCCTTTGCATTCTAAAGAGGTTATTGGTGCTGCCATTGATCTGTTTCAAATTAAGGAAGCAAATGAAGCTCCATTAACTGTATCGGAATTTTTTTTAGATAATCAGTGGTTCCCACATATTTTTCCTACTGGAGTAGGTGGCAGGTATGACGAGCGGCCTGTGCAAATACCTGCAGCTGAGTATAGATGTAGTAGACTTTATGCAGAAAACCCCAGATAATATTCTAAAAACAGGAGTTAACTTGCATAATATATCAGCAAGAGAACTTTTGAAAAAAGTTCAAGGAAAAGATGAGCACTTGGAATACAATTTAATAAACCCTATGGCATGTCAGCGTGGTACTAACAAATATTGGTATCAGCATCATGGTGAACTGAAGTGGATGTTGAGGAACTTTTGAGTACCTACTTTGTTCATGATGCTGAGTTGTGCTGAATATGCTTGTGATGACTTGCTAGAATTCTTGCAGGAGGCAAATTTAAATACAAAAAACATTCATCTGAAGACACCAGGAGAATTGTGCTCACTAGACCATAAAATATTTGCAGACATTTTAATCACAGGTTTCAAGCAATGGTGGCTTTCATCATCAGCAAAATAAAACCTCCTTTTGGTGAAGTGATTGATTTATTTTGGCGAAAGAGTACCAAGCCAGAGGTGATCCCCATATTCACATGCTGTTGTGAGTAAAAGATGCCCCAATGTTTGAAAACAGATAGTGATAAGTCTGTGTTGTCTTTTATTGAGCAGTATGTAACTTGCTCCATCTTAAAGGAGAGTAGTGACAACATTTTAAGTAAGCATGGGCGAAATCTGCGAATTCTCGGATTTCCCTGCGAAATCGCAAAAAAATCTGCGAATTCGCAAATTTTCCTGCAAAATCGCGGATTCTTTTGCGATTTGCCCTGAAGTACTTTCTACTGGCTAATCCAGTAAGTGCTCCCTCATTGGGTAAATGTATAGTGCTTTTACTACACTGCAGCTGCTTAAAGGGCTAGAAGACGTGTCTCCATTGACCATGTGTGCCTGTAACAGAGGCACACACAGTCACTGGAGACACATTTCTGGCCCTTTACGAAGCTACAGTGTAGTAAAAGCACTATGGGGCAGATTTACAAGCCGCTTGCGCCTCTTTTGTGCCGCAGTTGAGCCCATTTTGTGACTCAGCGGCAGCACAAAAGATGCGACATGGTGCTGGGTATTAATACCGTGACGCATCTGAGAGATGCGTCATGTTGTAAAGCCCTGCGCCATCAGGAGGCGTCCCGGCGCAGGGGATGGCGTTCCTGTGCAGGAACGCCTCCTAAAAGTGGCTGAGTGAAATCTACAAGATTTCACTCAGTCACTTTTAGGCCAAAGCTGCGTCAAAACCCTGCGCCTGCTTGAAGCAGGCGCAAGGCTTGATGCAGCATTTGGGATCTAGGGCCCCCCAGAGCATTGCTGGAGCTGCGTCGCGCTTGCGACGCATCTCCAGCAATGCGCTGCTTTTATGGCACAAATGCATGACACATCTGTGCTGTTTTAGCCACATGGTGTGCCGCATTGTAAATGCAGCGGACCATGGGTGGCGGAGCTGCGGCGCACAATAACTGGCGCATCCCTGGGGATGCGCCAGTTATTGTAAATCTGCTACTATACATTTAGCCAACAAGGGAGCACTTACTGATTAGACAGTTGAAAGTACTCCAGTTGAGTAGAGGTATTGAACAAAACGGTGGCATCTTCGTGGACAAACATGCAGGGCGGGAGTCATTCTGCCCCCTGTTAGACTCGTTTTTTTTGCCCTTCTGCCCTCTGTTAGACTCGTTTTTCCCTTGTTTTTGTGCCCTTCTGCCCTCTGTTAGACTCGTATATCTCTTGCTTTTCTGCCCTTCTGCCCCCTGTTAGACTCGTTTTTGTGCCCTTCTGCCCTCTGTTAGACTCATTTTTTCCTTGTTTTTCTGCCCTTTTGCCCTCTGTTAGACTCGTTTTTTGTGCCCTTCTGCCCTCTGTTAGACTTGTTTTTGTGCCTTTCTGCCCCCTATTAGACTAGTTATTTCCTTGTTTTTCTGCCCTTCTGTCCTCTGTTAGACTGTTTTTTTGTGCCATTCTGCCCTTTGTTAGACTGCTTTTTCTGCCTTTAACCCAGCATCACTCAGCACCACCACATTATCACTCAGCACCACCACAGCACCACTCAGCACCACCACAGCATCAATCAGCACCACCACATTATCACTCAGCACCACCACAGCACCACTCAGCACCACCACAGCAACACTCAGCACCACCACAGCAACACTCAGCACCACCACAGCACCACTCAGCACCACCAAAGCACCACTCAGCACCACCACAGCAACACTCAGAACCACCACAGCATCACTCAGCGCCACCACATTATCACTCAGCACCACCACAGCACCACATAAGCACCACCACAGCCTCACTCAGCACCACCACAGCCTCACTCAGCACCACCACAGCATCACTCAGCACCACCACAGCACCACTCAGCACCACCAAAGCACAACTCAGCGCCACCACAGCATCACTCAGCACCACCACAGCTTAACTCAGCACCACCACAGCTTAACTCAGCACCACCACATTATCACTCAGCACCACCACAGCACCACTCAGCACCACCACAGCATAACTCAGCACCACCACAGCATCACTCAGCACCACCACAGCACCACTCAGCACCACCCCAGCATCACTCAGCACCATCCCAGTATAACTCAGCCCTACCACAGCATCACTCAGCACTACCACAGCATCACTCAGCACCACCACATTATCACTCGGCACCACCACAACATCACTCAGCACCACCACAGCACCACTCAGCACCACCACAGCACCACTCAGCGCCATCACAGCATCACTCAGCGCCACCACAGCATCACTCAGCGCCACCACAGCTTAACTCAGCACCACTACAGCTTAACTCAGCACCACCACAGTACCACTCAGCACCACCACAGTATCACTCAGCACCACCACAGCACCATTCAGCACCACCACAGTACCACTCAGCACCACCACAGCATCCCTCAGCACCACCACAGCACCACTCAGCACCACCACAGCACCACTCAGCACCACCACAGCACCATTCAGCACCACCACAGTACCACTCAGCACCACCCCAGCATCACTCAGCACCATCCCAGTATAACTCAGCACCACCACAGCACCACTCAGCACCACCACAGCACCACTCAGCACCACCACAGCATCACTCAGCGCCACCACATCTTAACTCAGCACCACCACAGCTTAACTCAGCACCACCACATTATCACTCAGCACCACCACAGAACCACTCAGCACCACCACAGTATCACTCAGCACCACCACAGCATCACTCAGCACCACCACAGCATCACTCAGCACCACAACAGCACCACTCAGCACCATCCCAGCATCACTCAGCACCATCCCAGTATAACTCAGCACCACCACAGCACCACTCAGCACCACCACAGCACCACTCAGCACCACCACAGCACCACTCAATGCCACCCCAGCATCAATCTGCGCAACCATTCAACAACAACAACTGGTTCAAATATGTTCTCTCAATGTTTCAAGCTTTATCACAAATGTCACAAAAAGATGTTAATATTTCACTTCTGTTCTTGGATTCTCTTCACAATAAAATACACTGAACATAATCTTCACAAAAGGTATTTACAAAAGTTTAAGCTATTGCCATTATACATTAAAATCACTTTTATTTAAGTATTAATTATTTAAAAAAATTAAAAGCCATTGGAATTTGTAATATCAATACATCTAGGTCACGTAAATACAAAACATGTTGTATTACAAATGCTATAGGTGTCACATTTGCGAAAGTTATAACTATTGGCATTGTAAAAGACAAAACTATTAAGTTAGCTATTTTCAAAACCAACACATAAATAAATAAAATTGTCATTTACAAGACCAATAGCTCAAACTTTCCCAATGCGAGACCTATTGCATTGCAAATGCTTGTTTTTATATCTGTCAGTGGTTCCTGTTGAGGTTTAATTTTCGTGACAGGCGCCTCATTGCCTACTTGTAACTATTCTCTGACCCTGCTTCAAGGGTCAGAGCAGGGTCAGAGAATAGTTGCAAGTAGGCAACGAGGCGCCAGGAAGCACTTATAGGCTTACAGCAGCAGGTGCCCAAGTTGAAGTTAATTTCTTTGTAACCCTTTTGTAAAAGGTTACAAAAAATTAGCTTCAACTTTTGCACCTGCTGCTGTAACCCTGTAAGTGCTTGGCTGAAAATGTGTCCCCGGTGATTCGTGGATTTTACCCCGATTTCGCGAGATTCGCGGAAAATCCGCAAATTCCGCGAACTGAACGAATTTTCAGCCCATGCTTAATTTAAAGACAAGTTCCTAAATCATAAATGCTGAAAATACTGTCAGCGAAGATACAGAGCAAAAGGGACATTTTATACAAGATGTAGTTTTGGATTCCCACGACCTGTCATCTCACAAGGATCAACAGCGTTTTGCCTGCAGTCAGTCACACTTAAAAGGAAATAAACAAAAAAATACATGCTACCTAAGAAGAATAGAGGCCGATAAATATATTATTGACTACAACCCTGTGATTCTGAAGATTTGAAATGCAAATAAGAATGAGCAGTTTGTTGCAGACAAATCAATTGATATTGCTCAGTATGTTATATCTTATACAACAAAGTCAGAGAAAACTGAGATGAAAGAGATGTGGGAGGAGTTTCTTAAGAAAGGAGTCTTACGAAGAAATTGTACAGTTTTAGTTTGAAAATGCTTTCTCACCGAGAGATAGGCTCCTAAGAATTTGTAGACAAGTTAATCTCATCTAGTTTATTTTCCAAACTGGAGGAGTTCTATGGGTAAGTGTAGGCCTTGCTAAGACTCGTAACAAAGTACTCAAGCCTTTTCCTGAAATTCAATAACTTGCAAAATTTGAGTCGCACAGTACAGATATCTTGAAGAGTAACATGCTGGATACGTACTATCCAAGAAGACATCATCTGGAAAGCATGTGTCTTTATGAAATACTTCAAAATTATACTTTTAGAAGTAATGTCAGTGAAAACATAAATGAAGGAAAATTTGCTGTGGCTGGGTGTGAAGGCTGTTTGGTGAGACATAAGAAAAGAAATGTAATCAACCATCGAAGCTAAGTTGCCATACTCCAAACAAAAGAGAGTGCTTCTATTCAGCCTTGTTACAGTAGTTTAAGCAATGGCGAACTGAAAGTGAGTTACTTGGAGAATTTAATTGCTATTTAGACCCTTTCAACACTGTAAAAGACAGCATTGAGTGCTTTGTGTTTCCAGATTATCTCAAAATGTTGAGAGATGAGACTGAACAAGAAGAAACAATTGCTGCTGAGATAGAATGAGAGATTTCTCGGAGCAGTCAAACATCGGCACCTGGAAGTCAAGATGCTCTTGGACAGCCAATCATTGAAAATAAAACTACAATAACTATGAATGAGGTGGAGAATTCAATGCAGCAAGTAAGACCGGAAATTGTGGATCTAGAACTACTAATACAGCAATTTAATGCAGATCAGAAAGACATTTTTGACAAAGTAAAAGGTAAAGTAGAACATGGGTTTCTTCGTGAGAATAAAAAGTGTGTATGCTCTAAATATAAACTAGTATATAAGTGGTCAAGCTGGAACTGGAACAGGCTTCTTGATTAAAGTACTGACAAGTTACCTACAGAAAAGAACAGATTCCAGTTTGTCATGTGTTGTCACTGCATCAACAGGCTTAGCTGCTCATCGTGTTGAAGGAGTTATGCTTTATCGTTTGTTAATGCTGCCTGTTGAACATGACAGATTACAATACATCAAATTATCTGATGATGCTTGTCATGAAGTGCCAAGAGTATTAAATACATTAAAGCTACTGAATTATTGGGGAAGTCGGCATGACGTCTAACCTAATGGTAGCTTTTATACATTTAAGAATGTAGCAAATATTAAAAACTGACCAGGATGTACTTTTTGGAGGAATACACTTAATGGTCTTTGGAGACCTGCTATAACTAACTCCAGTAAAAAGTCAACCTGTATTCAAGAAACTACTACATAATGAAACAAGGAATTCACTAGGAAGTATTGGAAATTTCAACATTTGGGAAAACCTTTAATGCAAATAATTAATCCAAAATATGTGCCAAGCAACAGATATGCATTATGCAGATATACTAAACGATATAAGAGTAGGAGTCCTCCCAAAAGAGGGAAAGATAGTATTACTAACCCACCTCATCAAAATATGTTTCCAAGTAATTTTTCAGTTGTTTAAGTAATGTACAATTTTGTTAAGGAAGAGAGGTCTATTGTTTTTTTGATGTCGACTCTTGAGGGGTGTAGTAAATATAACCAAATACTGCAACTGGAAAAAGAAGAAATCGTCAAAATTAAAGCATATGATAAAATGGAACATAAAGGAGTTACAGTAATATTAACAGAAAAACTGCAGGATTAGGAAAACAGTTACGTATCTGTAAGAATTTTCATGGAAACTTACACCGTAATTTAAATGTTGAAGAAGGACTAGTGAATGGTGAAATAGATAAAGCTATGAAGTTTGTTAATTATCCAAACAGAAATAATGTGGAATATTTAGCCACGCAATTTGATGATAATGTTGAAGTTAAGAGGATTGGCAGATGCGTTGTATGTTTCTTACTTGTGAAAGACTTGTAAGGCCTGCAAAAGTAGTTCCCATTGTCTATGTGTATGTGGTACCTAATCATAAATCGCAAGGTTTAAGTATAGGTACAGGTCTTGTTAATATTGGTAGTAGTGTATTCAAAGAAGGAATATTATATGTTGCTTTTTGGCAAATTAAAAAACGTTCTGGTTTATTTTTTATTGACTTTTATGAGAAAAATGTAAGTGCTGATGTGAGCTGTGTAACACAGTATAATCAGTTAAGAACTCAATATGCACCTCATTTAGGTCAGTATCCTGTGGTTCAAAAAGCAATACTGTGTCCAAAGGGGAAAATATCTAAACAGTATATCACAGTTGAACAGAAAGATGAACAAAAAGAAAATCACAAAGGGGGAGAAAAAGAAAACAAAAGCACAATGAGGAAATGTAAGGCTATCACTTTGATAATAAATCTGAAGTGAACTGTTATGCAAATGCATTGTTAAATGGACTACACCATGTGCCTCATTTAGCAAATTCTATTAAAGAAAAGGTAGATAAAAGAATGTCTTCACAAGTTTGTAGTTCACTTGAAGAATTAAAAAGTGATAGAAGTAATAAACACTCTGTTACTGGGATAACAAAACTCACTGATGACTGTACTAGATCAGTAGTGTTCCCTCAAAATCTTCAGCAGGATGCTCAATAATTTATATTAGTAATGCTAGGACTATTAGATGAAGAGGATGTAACTATCAATACTTTTTTTAGTTTAACTTGTAAAGGGACCCATAACTGGGAAGATTGTGAATGTATGTCTAGCAATGGAATCAATTCAGAAATATTCCTCTATTTGACATTACCAGATTGTGAAGCTAACCATTTGAAGATTTAGGACCCATCAAGAAATGACCAGTCCCACCTGCAGATCAGAACTTAGGTCAATGTTGTTTCTACAGGGATGTATGATGTTACAACGCATACCTTTACATCGCATACCTTTACAACGCATTTTTTACAACGCAACATCCATTACAACGCATTCCATTAAAACGCATGCCTTTAAAACGAACTTTTAAAAATTACCTTCACAACGCATTCCATTACAACGCATACTACCTTTGCAACGCATACCATTACAACGCATACCATTACATTGCATGTATGGTAAGTAGTGGATAGTGTAGGGGTAAAAATTACTGTTCTAACTCTAGGGGGTGCAACAGTAGGGTAAGTGTTGAATAGCATAGGGGTAAACATTACTATTCTAACTCCAGGGGGTGCAACAGTAGGGTAAGTATAGGATAATGTAAGGGTACTATGCATTGTAATGGTATGCATTGTAATGACTGCGTTGTAATGACATGCGTTGTAGTGGTATGCGTTGTAGTGTCGTGCGTTGTAATAGTTGCATTGTAATGGCATGCAATGTAATGGATCTTGCGATGTAAAAGTTTCGTTATAAAGGTAGTGTGTTGTAAAAGTTGCATTGTAAAGGTTGTTTCCCTTCTACAGAGGTATGGAAAATATATCATAGTCATGCTACAATGATGCAGAGTGAATGGAACTAAGTTATGAACTGAAATTACAAACTTTAAAACTGCACAAATTTCCATCTCAAAAAGAACTTTCACAGCTATAGCGATCATATTTCATGAAGGAGTTAATATAACTTCTGGACACTACACAATACATTTATGATGTCAAACAGGTTGGACAGAGTGAATGGCATACAAGTAACATTGGTTAAATGTTGGCAGATGCACAGCTATTTGTGGTCTTGTGTCTTTAGTTGGTTGAATTCAACCTAAATTGGTGGTTGAATTTTTTTTTTTTTTTTTTTTTCTCAATTTACACCCAACCGATTTTTTCAGATATCTGCACCCCGCACATGTTTACGCGTATATTCTTCCCCGCATAAATAATGATCTTAAATGATAGTCTTTTTTCAACATCTATAACATGTGATCGATCACATGACCATAGACCATTTTTTTGAATTTAAGAACGCCGAAAACTGTTCCAGTTTTACCGGCGATTCCGAAATACGAGCTCCGGTCAAAGACGCGAGACGCATTAACTCAGGTTAGTTTCCATTCCGACCTCCAGCACCGAACACAACGCGCACTTTGTTGTGAACCATCATGTCACTGACCGCATTTTACTAACGAGCGCTTAATACTTTTTCTCGTTCTAGATTATCGTGACAACGTTCACCAGGCTTGTAAGTGAACGACTTACCTTTTTTTAACGCACTTTTTCTTTGCACCTCGAACACAATCCCTGACCCATTTTCCCACATCACCGCCATATTTCATTATGATAGACATGTGAATATGAGAGGACAATCTTGATAGAACCATGAATGTAACACTGTTTACCATGACATTGATGTAAATACGGTGTAGATTTATTTTTGATTCTAATGTCCATTTACATTATCCTTTTGTAGTGTCAATCCCTGATGAAGGGCATACCACCTGAATGCCCGAAATGCATTGGATATGCTTCTTGATATCGCCTGATGTATGAATGATCAAATACGATAAAATCTGATAAATAATCATGATAAACATGAAATAAAGAAGATACTATGAAAACAGTTTGAAAGTGTTTTCTTCACAAAAGGAAACACGAACAAGTGTGTGCCGATAAGGGATGACACCAGAGTCCCTCTGGTTTCACGGATAAAACAAATACAAGTAACATTAACATCAAGATTACCCAAAAAGTTACAGAACTCATATTTATTGTTTTTGGAACCGAAGTTCTAAGGAGAATCTAAGATAAGAAAATGTGGTATCGTCTTGCTATATATATGGATTATATGTTTCTGAGATATTATTTGGCCTATTGGGGGTATTGTCTACAACAAGCTGTTAGAAATGAAGGAGTCTTTTAAACTACGGGAAAGGAATTTATGAATATTAAAGGACTACTGTGTGTTACTACAGATAAAGAGTAAATGGAGCTACTATAATACCAGTAGCCTTAAGTTGCATATGAAAGTCTCTTCATCCCTAAAAGCCAGACCCTTTTGTTTCTGCTACAGCAACTTTTACGTTGTACTCAGAGTTATGTTCTACATACGTGGACTAAGAACAGTTTAGTCATCGTTTGGCCTAACAGGGATGATGTTTACAAAAGGATATGCAAAGATGAAGACTGCTTCATAATTGTTGGACATTTTGTACCAGATATAATCAGGAACTATGTTACCAAATAGTTGATTTCATTAAGGCAGCAAGCTATAAGCAATCCAGTATTAAACATATGTAGGGAGTGCAGTGAACAGTATGACATAGATAATGATCTACAGTGCACATTTTTATTTTATTTTTTACAATCCATTGATTGTCTTTTCTCACTGTTTCATGATGAATTCTTCAAACAAAGCACTGTTGAAAGGGAAGAAGTATGAAAGCTGAAAACAGGAAAAAACAGTAAAACATTTGTGTATGTTGAATTAAAGTTTCGGTAAAAATATATTGTATGCTGTTTGGTTACATAATGTTCAAAATAACCTCTAATATATGTTTGTCTTTTTAATTTTATTCACAGTGGTTGGAGGTTGAGATATATTACATGTGTCAAATCAATAACCTAGCAATGCATGCAATGCATTCATTGAGTTACTACTCATGTACTCATCCCATCTCCCATGCACAACAGTTGCAATAGTACAATCATTCATCCACTGCGTAAGCAGTCATCCAATCACTTAAGTACTGCACTTGAATTCATCTAATCTACCAGCCAGGACTCAGGAATTAATCCAATCACCCAGGCACTATCCATGCACTATGCAAACACCCAGACACTATGTATGCACTCATCCGTTCACTGAGGTATTGGCCATGGACTCATCCAGTCACCCAGGCACTACTCATGGACGTATCCAATCACCCAGGCAGTACACATGTACTCATGCAATTACCAAGGCACTGTATCCATGCACTCAACTAATCACACAGTATCCATACATTTGCCCAATCACCGAGACTCTATCTGTGTACTCACCCAGTCACCAACCCACTACCCTTGCACTCATCCAATGACCCAGGCGCTACCCTTGCACTCATCAAATCACCCAGGCGCTACTCTTGCAGACTGCTACACACCTATGCACTACTCATGCACTCATAAAATCAAGCAGACACTACCCATGCACTTATCCAATTACCCAAGCAGTACCCATGCAGTCATCCATTCACTCAGGCACTATCCATGCCCTCACAGAATCCTCAACACACTACCAATGCACTCGTCTATTCGCCCAGTCACTACTCATGCACTAATTTATTCACTCAACCATTATCCATGTACCTATCCATTCACTCAGATACTACCCTTGCACTCATCCATTTACCCAGTCACTACCCTTCTAGTTATCTGATCATCCAGGCCCTACTCTTGCACTCATGCATTCACTGAGGCTCTATGCCTGCACACATCCATTAACTCACTATCTATGTACTCACCTAATCATGCAGGCACTATGCATTCAGTCACCCAAGCACTATCTATGCACTCACCCAATCACCCAGCTGCTACACTTGTACTATTAAAATTACAGGGGCACTATCATGCCCTCATTCAATCAATCAGGAGTTACCTTCTAGTCATTCACCTACTCAGGTACTACTATAGTTACACTGATCTAGTCATTCATGCACTACCAATGCACTCATCTATTCACCCATGTACTAACCAGGCACATATCGAATTACCCAGGCGCTACCCTTCTACTCATCCATTCACCCAGGCAGTACCAGCGTACTCATCGATTCACCCAGCCATTATCCATGCAGTCATCCAATCACCCAGGCACTACCCATACACTTATTCATTCACCCAGACATTATCCATGCACTCATTCATTCACTGAGGCAGTACTGATGCACTCATTCAATCAATTAGACACTACTCATACATTATTCCAATCACCCAGGCACTAACCTTGTACTCATCCATTCATTCAGGCAGTCTGCATGCGGTCATCCATGCACTCAGGCACTACCCATAAAATCATCAAATGATCCAGGCACTACCCATGCACTGAAAACTAGAGATCAACGCTCTCCTGCCAACAATCTATGAACAGTTAAATTTAAAATGTGTGATTAAGTCCTTAAGCATGAAACAAAGAAATATCCCACAGTACAAAATCGAAAGTATTTCAAATTCTGTTTATATATTTCAGGTAGTACAAGAAACAGCCAGTCCGGTAGGTACAGGCAACATGTGTTTCATCATGACAGTGACCTTTTCAAGCCTCTAATGTATACATATGAACATATCAGAAGACAGTTTCTAATATTACATATTATTTATTAAAAACCCAAAAGCAGTGTAAAAAAATATTCTTCTCCTTACTGTGTATGCGTGTGAACAGTGAGAAATATGGCAAGGAAAACCAAGCTTTGTGTATTGATTAAAAAACCTTAAACGAGGCTGAATTATCATAGTGCCCCTTGTGCAGAAAGTGATCAAGTCAAAAAATGGAGCAGGTATTTGTTACCATCCCAAGGGTTTGTGTAATCCAATAGCCGGGTGATCAGAGAGTGAGAACAGATTAAGTAAGAATCTACAACCCTCATGGAACTATCCTTAAGTGCACTAGAAAAAGAGACTACCGAAACCCCACCTTCCATGTCTTCAAGGTTGTGAACATTAAAGCACAGACAAGATAAAAAAGTAATGTACCACTGACCTATGGTGGCAATGTAATGGTCGCTTGTCTAAAGAGCCGCTAAGATGCAATACAAAGTAGTAAACCATTAAAAAAATTCTTTGAACCGTCCAAGTAAGAAAAAACCATATACAGTAAACAAAAGGAAGAAAACTCACAAGAAATACTCAAAAACAGTCTTTTTGTTGCTAAAGATGCGGAATTTCAATGCTGGTCCCCATAAGGTTCTAAAAATGAAGACATGGTGTATATCAGCCATCTTCCCATTGTTATAAAGTAACAGATGCATAGATCCATTTAAAAGTGGTAATTCACCGACAAAAATGTAACAAAGGATAAGAAAGAGGTATTTTCCTCTTGAGATGAAGCAATGTGTAAGTCTATAAACAAAAGTAATGTTCTCCTGCTGTCCTCCCATGGGCAACATACGCAAGTGAGCCATGATAAGCCCCCTGCACAATAGATAATACATCATGTAGTAAATTGCACAAATCAAATATACATGATTGGTTAAGTAAGGCTATAACACACTGCCATAAATTAAGACTGCCCAGTGCAGATAACAGGTATTATAAACTCTAAGTCAATAGGCTAAGTGTAAATATACACTGATAGATAAAGTCCCAGAGCTCGATGCCCGAATGAGTGCAATACAAACAAAATGAAGCCAAATGCTAGGTCACGTTGTGTCATAAAGTCACAAAAAATCACAAAATAAAAGATTGCAGCCAAAGGTGCAAATTAGTATATATCAAACATAAGTGAATAATAAGCAAGTAGCTGTGACCCTAAATATCTCGTCTGGAGGGTCTAACATAAATCCCCTAGGTCAGTTAGGGTCCACATAACTCAATACAGAAGGAATGGGAGAAAAAGTAACTCAGGCACCAGAGAATACTCTGTCAGTGACGAGCAACCCACAAGGAAAAAGCTAATTTAAAAAAATGAGAAGCACAGTGAACGGGGTGCTCAACAAACTCTAATCTCTAGAATAACTCAACAATTAAAGTTTAAGATCCTTACCTATGTATTTGTATGTAGTGTCCTCCAAGTGTCGGATGTAATGCAGTGAATCAATGCCCGGTGGCCGTGGGGATCGCATTTAAATGCCCCATTGTATCCGCATGTGGAAGTAAAAAGAGGACTAGCGGATTGTAGGAAGCCTGCAATCACTGTGAATGCGGCCACCATTTTAAAATACTCCTATTGTCAACTTAAGTGTGTACACAAAGGTGTATTCAAAAGATAAACATCCATAATATTAACCTCGGTATGACTCAACAAGCAGTTGAACGACATCTTGCCTGCAAGCCCGTACAAGATTGAAGAAAAATAAATAAAAACTGTGTCCACAGTACACTAAAATAGCAAAGCAAATAGTATATGTCATTTTGTGAAGGACCCAATATGCAAACATGTAAAAACAGTCACATACTGAAATCAATCGCAGAGATTCTGTATGCAAGAGAGGATTTGTTGATAGGGTAGGCTAACAAGTGCCAGTGAGCACTGGTCACCCTCCAAAGAAGCTGATCTCAGGCTCCATCATAGAGATGTACAAACAAAGGGGATATATAGAAGTATGATATATACAGGAAAAGTGGAACAGATAGGAGTATTTTAGGGTGAATAGTCACCGGTGATAATAACCACTACTACCAAACAGCTGTGGTTGCGTATCAGTGAAACCAGTTACATCATCTCTCGTTCAGCTTCTCCAATGAGTTTCTCAAAAGCAATAATCCTCATACATTGTTATTATACAACCTGTAGTTGAGTTTTTGTAATAAGTGACCCCTTATTACAATCATCTGAATTTGATACACAATTAATTTTGGAGATAGGAAAAATTATTGTTATGTGCATTAATGCAGCTGACAATCATGCTATAATTCCGATTTTTTAGAAACCCTTTACATGTTGGCGGCGGACAGTACAGTAGTAAATGATTAATCTCTCGGAAATACATGGAGCTCATTATCTGAGTTGAGCACCTGTTCCGCTTCACATAACCTGACAATCCACTTAGTTTCCTCTTTCCTGAGAGCCACTATCCTTTTACCCACACCTTGGATTGTCGGTAACGTGCCAGTCCATGGAATTTTATTTCAATTACTTCAGATCCTGCATGTGTTGTGTTATAATGTGTTGCTAGTGGATAGTTAAAATTATTCTTTCTGATAGCCCTGACATGCTCTTGTATGCGCTTCTTCAACAATCATATACTTCCTATATACATTATTTTGTACTAGTTTGCACCCATGCAATCACCCACAAAGTGCCCTTCCACTCATCCATTCACTCAGGAACTATCCAAACACTTGTCTAATGACACAGGTACTACACTTGCACTCATCCATTCACTCATGCAGTCATGCATTCACCTAGGCAATAACCATGCACACATTGAATCACTCAGCACTCATGCACTCACCTATTCACTCAGGCACTACTCATGCATACATCCATTAACCCAGGTACTACCTATGGACACATCCAATCACTCAGGAACTACCCTTGCACTCATCTATTCACTTAGGTACTATGATTGCGCTCATCCATTCACTCAGGCACGACCCATGCACTCATCCAATCAGGCAGGCACTATCCATGCACTCATTTATTCACCCAGAGAGTATCCATCCACTCGTCCATTCCCTCAGGCAATACAAATGCACTCATCCATTCAGCCAAAAACTACAGATGCACACATTCAATCATCCGTCACTAAGTTTGCACTCATCCATTCACTCAGGCACTACTTATGCACTCATAGATTTACTCAGGTACCACTGCTATACTCATTGTAACACCCATGCACCAGTGTTGCACTCATTCAATTATCTATAGACCAGTCATACACTCATTCCAACATATATAAACAGTAAAAAGCTGTTCCAACAGGAACTTATTTTTTCTTTTTTATTTAAGGCTTTTGTAAAGTTGTTTTTTAAATATAGTAGCTTTTTTTATAATAACAAAAATGGCATCTGGTACTGCAGGAACTGAAAGAACTTGCACTGAAAAATGTGCAAAACATATGAAAGAGGAAATTTCTTTGCATGTTTGCTGTTTTGCAGCATTGTGAATAGCTGAAAGAGACTGCTCACCAGCACTTATGACAACACCACAGTCCATTCAGTACGTGCCCATTCTTGCCATATCGGGAGCCATATATGTTGCAGTACTCTGCACCTCAGAAGGTACTGTTTGACAAGGAATTGTTGCTGCTGCCACTGAAGTGGTTTCACTCTGCTTGATTTCTCATTGGAGAGGTTTTTTATGATAGGTTTTTAGATGGTATTATGTCGGACGTTGTCCCACATGAATATTTCTTTTTGGTACCTCTTGAGAGGGTCTTCTCACAAATTGTGTATTGCACAAGTTTGGCAGTTGCTTTTTCTTCAACTGATGGTATTGTAAAAAAAATCCCAAGCCACACCGGGTCTCTTTTGTGGAGGTTCCTCTTCTTCCAGATTGTCACTGTTCAACTCCTCCACATCCTGGTTCAGCTGTTATTGCTGCTGACCCCCATCTGCTTGCTGTGTTGCCAGTTTTGATAGAAAGAAAAGAGCAAAAAGTTTCCACTGCAAAATGAACCCACCTGCTCAGAATAAAGTTCTATGAACGAAGATTCAAGAAGGATCTGTGGGTGTGTACTTCCTATTGATTTGCTGTAAAGTATATTATCCAATGATATTTCATGCTTTCCCAGTAACATGACATCTACGGTGACCGAAATAGTCGCGGTTACAGAGGTGAAGCGGAAATGCTAAATATAATTTTAAAGTAGTTTTGTTTAAAAATTGAAAGAAAAGCAGAACTTGCATTATTATAATAGTGAACAGATATACTAAACTTGTTCACAGTACCTCTACATATACGTTTCAGAGTTGTTGAAAAACATACGCTATCCGTCACTACCAATGTCATCCCAACTTATTCTGTCATCGCGGAAATGGGAAAAAGTGTTTGGAGGTGATTAATCTGGAAACTCAGTAGGAAAATATGAGTTTGAAAAGTACACTGATAAAGCTCTACTAGTAAATATACTGTAGAATATGTGTGTGTATATATTTAGATATATATTTTCATTTCCTCCCGAGTGCTTCTTCCGCCCCACTCAGCCCATGGTGGTTGGAGCATGTGCCGGCGAAGCCCACCGGAAATATAGATACTTTTAGCGACAAATAAAATGCTCTTTTGGGGGATCAGTTTAGATCCCCGAAAGAGCTAGATTTTATTTCAGTAAAGCAGGCTAGATTTTATTCCAGTAAAGCATTTCGGAGAACACAGTCCCCATGCTCACACACTGGTTAATACTTCCTACCACTCAGTTAAATCCACAGTAAACATAGACAGAGTATTTTTTCACAAACCAAAAAGTCTAGTGACTATGGCATCCATCTTAGATTTAGTCTTAATGCTTGCCTATGTAGCAATAATAAATCCACTATACAATCCATATCCTCATCGAGGAGTGTGCAGCCTCATAAACATTAAATGTAATTAAACACGGGTCACAAATTATGCAACAGTCCCGGTAATTACGAAAACGTACATGGTATTACAATACAATGCATTTATATTGTGCATAGTGGAGCATTCAATGTTAAGCAATTTTCATTAGACATTCCAGTTTGTTCACCCGTGGCTATTCTATGATGTGGTTTGAGCACTCTATTTTAATCTCAGTAGTCTCTGTAGAACGTGAGGTATTTGTTTACTTTCTTCTCCTAGGGGCCATAGAAAAGTGTGGATTGGTATATATCAGAAATCCTTGCTTCATGTACCTCCCTGATGGGAAGAAATTAGCACAGACCACAAATTGAGTGCAGGAGTTTTATTTAATGAGTATTATCCGCCAAAACGCATTTCAGCCTCTGTTGGCCTTGATCACATGAAAACGCTGTTTTCTTATGATCTGCTCTTTTAAAGTGACAAGTGCTCAACATGTAATAGATATAGTCGAAAGACTTCGAACGTACAAATAGGTCATTATGCTTGTAGAATTTTTTTTAAATTCTTTTTATTACCATTTTCCAAAGATAAAATAGAAACACAGTAAACAATTACCCAGAATGCTAGCAATGCATGTTCAGGAGTACAGCTGCACATTCACAACATTACAAGTGTTGTACAATATGTGCCCGTCCCACTAATAATAAACAGAAATATGTAAAGGATCACCACATTGCGATACCAATCAAGAAATAGGCATATGGGGACATGGTTACACCATCTTGTATTGTATGCACTGCAGGTGGGTTAACTGTAAAGATAGACAGCAACAACATTTCACACCGGCCCAACAATCGACCCCGTATTCGCCGAGGTGTCCCTATCTGACACTTGAATCTCCCGGGCCCAATTGATAAGTGATTCCCAAATGTCTCTTGGTCTTGAAGTGGGCGGCATTCATTCCCAGAATGTGGTTAGTTGGGAGTGGCCGTATGTGACGTCCCTGATCCACTCCTTAAAGGAAGGCAGCCTCTTCCTACCCCAGTGCACAGCAAATTGGCGCTTGGCAAACAGGAGAAGCAAAGTATTCAGTTTACGTATCTTAATGGGTGTGCCTTTGACATAGTTCAGCAAACCCAAAAGGGGCGTGGGGGTCACAGGTGCGCCAACGATCTGGTTGATCAGTGTAAAGACTGTGGACCAGAATGTTGTTAGACTTGGACAATCCCAGGCCATGTCTAGTAAAGACGCTGGAGTAAACCCACAGCGCCAACAGCTTTCATTGTCCCTCAACCCCATATGGTGCAGGTCTATAGGTGTCCTGTAAAATCAGTGGAGGAACTTGAACTGTATTAGGCGAAGACTGTAATTGGGGAATACCTCAGTGAACTGGCGGCAACAATATGACCACTGGACCTCAGTGAGCGGAACAGGGAGCTCATCGTTCCACCCCTGTAAATCCCTAGGCTTCACCAAAGGTACAGTGTTTTGCATGTGTGTGTGAAGCCATGTGATAAGTTTACGGGGCAAAGGTGAGTTTAGCAGATTTGCTAACGTTGACAGAGATGGTGGGCGTTCTGGGAAGCTGTCATGCAGGGAGCAACAGGTGGCCCGGAGCTTATTAAATAGGAACATTTCAGCAAAGGACACTGTTTGTCCCTCTTCTGCAACAGGGGGGAAGGGGGGGTTCGAAATGTGTTCCCCGGGTATAGGTCTGTGAATGAGCGTAGGTTCAACCTTTGTGCTATTGTTCTGCTAATTCCGTCTGTCACATGCGTGCTAGCAGTATAGAAGGGGTATATAATATGGTAGCGCCCGCCCTCTCACGCAGTTCATCCCACACCCAGCATAGGGTCTCAGTGGTGTCTATGCCATCTTGGGGGTGGTGATATAGTTGGTACAGCGCCACATGGAGCTGAACAGGCACCACCACAACAGTCTCCATGGCTATATGAGGTTGGAAAGGTGTTGGGTGAATCCAGTGGTGGAGGAATAGAGCCTGAGCATACCAGGCATAAAGTTGCATATCCGGTGCACCCATCCCACCCTGGCTCAGTAGAAGTGTCAGCAAATCCCAGCATACTCGAGCCTGCCCACCAGCACAAACTAGTGAAACCATCAGTGATCTTAGGGACATAAAGAAGGCATGTATGAGGGGGAGCGGGTGTTGGCAAATAAATACAAACATTTTGCCAATACTACGATTTTAGCTAGGGTGATTTTCCTTGCCGGGAGTGTAGCCCACAATATGACCTTCTCCTACAACCAGGTAATGGCACGTCCTTAATTCAAATTCCACACCTCCTGTAAATTGTGGCTAAGCCAAATGCCCATGTATTTAACCATTTCGTCCGACCATTTTAAAAGAAACTCAGAGATCACTGGAGTAGTAGTGTCCATCAAGGGAAACACGACAGACTTAGCCCAATTGATAGAGATACCAGACA
The DNA here is from genome assembly GCF_964263255.1 of Lissotriton vulgaris. NCBI lineage: Eukaryota > Metazoa > Chordata > Amphibia > Caudata > Salamandridae > Lissotriton > Lissotriton vulgaris. The sequence continues at coordinate 1,406,582,877 of NC_141693.1, read as the reverse complement.
ATCCTCCGAATCTAAGGAACGCTGATGTATAATGTGATGTCGTCAGCATATAATGAGATGAGAAGGCATCTGGTTCTAAACACAATCCCCCTGGCCATGTGGTGCTGTCTGATACGCGCAGCTAGAGGCTCCATCACAATCGCGAAAAGCAGAGGGGACAGAGGACACCCATGCCTTGCGCCTCGCGAAATAGGGAAAGGCTCCGACATGATGCCATTCACTCAGATCCGAGCCATTGGCTTAGTATATAACAAACAAATAAGATTAAAAACAAGTGGGCTAACCCCCATAATGCCAAGAATAGCAAACAAATACGGACATTCAAGCGTATCGAACACTTTTGTAGCGTCAAGGAAAACTGCAGCAGCCTGTACATCTGGCTGAAGATAGTGTAGCACCGAAAATACAGTGCTGAGGTTATGGGAGATAGACTGCCTGGAAATGAATCATGATTGATCGGGCGAGCGATCGGGGGAAGTAGGGGCTGCAGCCTATTGGCTATCAATTTGGCCAGAATTTTAACATCCACATTTATTAATGACAATGGCATATATTAGTCAAGTTCAGTCTCAGGCTTCTCGGGTTTCAACAAAGTAATTATGATTGCCTCACGCATAGTTGGTGTTAAAATACCAGTACTTTGAACTTCCTCATATAGCGCTATCACATGCGGCGCTAGTTCTTCCGGGTAGGCTTTATAGAAGGTGGTGGTGAGTCCACCAAACCCAGGGCCCTTGTCTAAAGGTAAGCTTTTAATGACCTGAGAAACATCTTCTACAGTGAACGGGAAGTCCAAATAATCTCTGTGCCTTTGGCTGAACCAGAGTAGCTCTAGGGAATCAAGGAAGAACTGCATTCCCCCTGGACATGTCTCTTGGGTAGCAGTATACAGTATAGAATAGAATGAGGAAAATTTGTCCAGGATACTCGCCTGTCTCCTAATGGCAGCTCCATGTTTGCTAGTTAGTTTGGGAATGTAGGCGGTAGATCACAGGGCTCGGGTTATACTCACCAATGTCCTTCCTGGCCTATTACCCTCTCCATATCGCTGCGCCTCTGCATATTTTCCAAGGAACTTAACCTCACGCTGCACTTCCTCTTCAAAGTCAAGCAGTCTGGCCTTTAAGAGGGCCAACATGGCATAGCCATCGGAGGAATAAAATTGTGTTTCTAGTCCTCGGATTTGAGTATCCAAGCAGGCAAGCGAACCCCGAATGGCTTTTAACACCCCTGCTTGGCGAGCAATGCACTTACCCCAAATAACCAACTTAAATGCCTCACAGAGGGAGGCCTCCGTGTGCACCGACCCAGAATTGAGGGTAAAATAGTGATATCTGTTCTTATTTTTTCCTTAAAAACCTCATCTAAGAATGCATGTTGTGGTAACCACCAAGAGAACAGGCGTGGGAGGGGACTCAGGGAGTACCAATTGCAAAAGACATGGGGCATGATCAAACAGGGATCTCGGGAGATGAGATGCCCCCCTTGGTCCAGGTGACACCATCGGGAGACGCCAGCCAGAAATCCAATCTAGACCAGACACCATAATGCTCCAAAATACAGGTACCCTCCCTTACCGCAGGGTGCCTACATTGCCAGATATCAATTAAATCTCCATCTGAAATTATGGCATTCAGAGCTGTGCTAGCCAAAGGGTGCAGGGCCCGGGCCACCCCCTCCTATCTAAGTCGACATCCAAGATTGCATTAAAATCCCCCCCAGAATATAGTGCTGCAGCCGGTCACCTTAGCTCTAGCCCAGATGTCATGAAAGAAGCTAGGAGAGTACACATTAGGGCTGTATAAAACAAATATTGCAACTGGGGCCCCACCCAAGGTGCCCAGAATGATAATGTGCAGTTCGCCTTTCCTCCAATCCAAGCCCCGTCTGATCAACACCGCCACTCCTCAGAAGTAGTTGGACTATATGGAGGAGTACACGTGGCTCTATCGGTAATGCTGCAGCCTAAGGGAAGGCTCGACGTTAAGGTGGGTCTCCTGCAGTACACATACATCTATGTTATGCCAAAACAGGTAGGCATGCACAAGCCTGGATTTTCTACCTTCATTCAATCCCCTAATAGTCCATGTTAAAAAAATTCAAACTGGTGGCGTGGTGCCTAATTGTGATAGGTGCAAGAAAGCAGTGGGACAAGGGCAGTGCGGCATAATTTTGGATCTCCTGGTGCAGACAAACAAGCAGCACAGAGTCATACTGGCTAAAAACATAACAACAACCCCCACCGCCAAACCCCCACCCACTTCATCCCCCCAATCAGGTTGTAGATTTACCTCCCATAAAAACAGAAAGAAACATTGAGCACAAGGGAATCCGTCGGTGCAATCCCTTGCCAAGGCAGGGTGGCCAAGATACTGCAGAGAGCTAAGCCAATAACAGGATAAAAATACAAATATGTCATCCACATAGCATTAGGACCGGACTGGAGTCCAGACAGGTCACATAACTCTGTCCAGTCTGATGTGTCTCCACTATGTCTGACATACCGTAGGGTCCTCTCAGTCCTCCAAGCAGACCTCTGCCAAAGTAGACCACTCACACCCAACCCGGGGAAATCAGGCCAAAAGGAAGAAACTTAACATGGGGTCTTGTGATGTATTAGTCAGGAGTCAACAACAAAAGGATCCCACATAGGTCTCCCAATATCAAACACAAAACTAAACAACCCGATCATGGAATATGGCATAACAGGAGAGCTGTCAGTCATTGTCATTCAGCTAGTCCGCCAACCTGGAGCCATGTTTAGACTACTTACTGGTGATGTGTTTTGCAAATTTGAGGGCAGATTTAGCATCTGTAAAGAAGTGTGTAGATCCATAATATGTAACCTTAAGCTTGACTGGATACAACAACGGGTAGGGGACCTGGGCCTGCAACAGGATCCGCTTTGTAGGCAGAAATTTGCATCTTACTGTCTGCACCACAGGTGTAAAGTCTGGGTAAAAGGAAATTTGGTTCCCCTTGTGTGTGATTTTCCCCCTTCTCATGTGCCAGAATCAGGTTGCAGTCTTGACAATTAAGGATCCGGTCCAGGATGGGCCGAGGTGCAGCTCCGACTGGTGGTTTAGGGTCCAAAGCATGGTGCGCTCTCTCGACCACAAAGACAGCAGAGAGATGACTGTCAAACAGCTCCTGAATTAAATCAGCCACATAGGTCTCCATCTTGATAATACCTGGGGTTTCTGGTATTCCTGTAATACGCAAGTTGTTGGGGTGAGGCCTCGCCTCCAAATCTTCGTTTTTAGCGCATATCAGCGCCAGCACGCTATCCATCTGTAAAAGTTGCTCCTTTGTTTCCACTTGAAATTCGTGAAAGTCAGAATTTTTTTTTCCAACTATGTCAAGTTGTTAGGGTTTGTACTAAGAACATAGCCCAACCCCATACTGTGTAATGTGGATTGGCCCTATATGTATTTTCTTTTTACTTTGTCATAAATAATGTTCCTTGTTTTATATTTTACTATGAGGGGTTTTCAAGTTGGCTCCTTTTGCAGAAGCATAGGCCAAAGTGACATTTTTTGTACAACCTGATGCAGGAATAAACTGGATATTCACTTTGAGCTCAGGGGCTCATTTGCATACTGATTGTACAACCTGATGCAGGAGTAAACTGGATATTCAGTTTGAGCTCAGGGGCTCATTTGCATACTCAGCACATTGCCTTAATGGCAGTTGAAGCATTGTGAATACTATCCGCATATTTTTGGAGGTTATTATTTAGTAAGTTAGTGCGAAGGCCATACTATATAGTGCACTGGAATAACAGTGCAGGTCAGTGATAGTTGTCATTTTATTTCCACAGATTTCAAGATAAGGATATTAGCATTTTGTCATAAAAACTCCTTTGGTGAATCAGAATCACGTTTTGTACAAAGGTATCTTCTTGACCGATGGTATAAACATAGAGAAAAAGACAAGACATGGTTTTTATAAGAGAAGTGTGATAACATATTCGCTTATGTTTTTGATGTACTAGTCGACTCCCAGAAGTAAGGCTTGCTGAAGGCTTTTAATATAGAAAGGAGTGACGACTAATAAACTTGAGCCCTAACCAGAGGAGTGTTTCTTTTTTGTTTATTATTTTGTCCCATTTTTCCACCTTCGCCTGGGAATCTATTCTTGCCAAACTGAGTGGTACATCCAGTTGGGCTAGTATAGTTTTTTAGGGGCTTAAGAGAATTAGCGTCTCATTTCTCAAGTTGAACAACCTGGATTTCAGGTGAGTGAAGGTTAACACAAATTTATGTTTGTGGGTCCCTACCTGGGTCTTGACGGCATCCAGTTGGGTAGTGAGTGCGTAAAGCTTGGTGTCAATATTACCAAGGCTTGTCCGCATTTCAAATAGTGTGCAGAGATCTCCCCCTCGATCCTCCGTCTGCTGCACCGCAGGTCTCTCCGTGCCGGCTTCGGGCTCCGATTCTGTAAGTCTAGTCGTCCTCCGCTAGTCGAAGTTTAGCTCAGATGCTTTGCATCTTGCTTCCCCATATCTCATGCTGAGGTCACCAGCCGCAACGTTAGGGCCTCAACGCCAGTTGCAGCACAGGCCACACACCCATAGCCTCTCTCTCACACGTTGCAGCTTTTTTTGAGTATACATGGGTCAATGTACAGTCCCAGCCCACAGGGAAACATAGGCGGTCCACCAGCACCATGACCAGCAAGCGGATGCACCCGTAGAGATCGGCACACACTGTAAGTGAAGACTGCACGTTGGCAGATTTCCAATCGAATTGACCTCAGTGGCGCCAAGAGGATTCACCCTAAGTGTCCTTCCATCGCGATCTGCATGTTTTTGGCACTGATGCTAGGCACTCCATCACAAGGCTATTCTCACAAAATGGCCGCTGCATGGGGCCCAAGCTCACAGGTTCAAGAAATTGCATGTAGTACAACCAGAGTTTAGGTGCACACTGATTGGTGTCCCTTGAAGGTATTGGTCAGTATTTTTGCCCGTGGAGAGACAGAGTCGGATCACCAACCCAAGGCGCACAATAAAGATCACCAAGTAGAGCCCCCGTGCGCTCCGGCAATAAGATGGCACCTGCAGCTCACAGGGCACAGCACCACAATTTTGCCACCACACCTCACCTTCAGAATCTGAGCAGCGCATAGCGAGGCACACAGCTGGGCTACAAAGCTCTGCAGCGGAATCCGGTGGCCCCTCCAGGCCACCAGGGAGAAGGGAGCTCCTCACTGTTGCCTCGGCCAAGGCCAGCACCACGGCAACCGCCACGGGCTCAATAAAAAAGTTCTAACCACCCTTGCAGCATCAGGATGTGCTCCCATTGCCAGCCTCCATTTTGAAGAGCGCACAACTCAGCTCCAGATCGGAACACACAGATGTAAGCCGCAGCGATCGACTCCTAAGGTATTCCGCTGTTGGTGGGTGGATGTTTAGCTCGGCAGTAGCTCTGCTAATGTAAGGATAAAAGCAGGATTGTTTCTCGGTCGGCAGAGCTCACTCACAGATCGGCCATTCCTCAGCTCGAGAGGCTGCACCCCACCATTATGCTTGTATATTTACTAGATTTCTGCACAATGCGTATGACCAATGATGCTTACCAAGCATTTATAAAATGTAAATATCAAAGGTAATTTCGTTAAAATTGCTACAAATAACAGTGTGATACCTACCATTCCTTCCATATTTGTCTATATTCAATTGACATTTTGTGCAAATAACAAGTGATTGAAGTGACTGTGTGCTCATAAATCCTTCCCAGCCAGGATTTGTTGCTAAAGTGCTCATACTAGAAAGTGTGTGTTTTAAAATGTATATTACATCTAGCAGCAACAGAATATAAAGTAGTCTCCCCCTTTGGAAAACCAATATGGACCATAATGTTTTGAAGATTTCTTTGGACTTACTTAAAATGCAGAGAGTACATTCATATTAGGGTTTTTCACTTACTAAAGTACTTTCTTTTCAGAAAAACTGTTTGTCTAAAAGTTATTATACTAAGATAAATATTAGAACCTTATTAGAACATTAAAAACCAAATAAAACATTTGTCAAAAGGATATGCTCATGTTGTTGAACTGATCTGAATCACCATAACAACATTCCACTACAGATACCTATGCAGATCCACACTTGTATTCAAACCTCCTGGAATTTTTGTATCCAAATCCAAAATATATTGTGTTTCCAATCTCCTACATTTCTCCTCCTGATTCCCCCCTCTTTTTTGTACAAAGACAACATCTATTAAAAAGTATTTTAAGTGCTTAAGATCACATTTGTGAGTTTCTCTGAAGTGTCTTGCTACAGGGTAGCTAGGCTCTTGGTTGACTGTAGCCCTGGTGTGCTGCAGTATTCTGTTTTGACCTTGTAATTTCGTACTGCCTACATACTGCAGACCACAGCTACATTCCAGTTTGTAGACAACGTGATCTGTTTTACACTTGAGGTTCGATTGCCTGCACTGTCTCGCTGAATGCCGTTTGGTATATGGTTTTGTTAATACCATATCTACAGGCTTTGCCAGCTGTACACTTAAAAAAAACTGTTCTTGCAATTAGCCAAGTCCCTGAATGTATGTCCTCTGGACTGCTCTTCACTAGGGCATTGGCCATAGAGGCTGCATTTTGTATAGGAGATGGATGGTGTTTTAGGTAAAAGGTCTGGATCATCTAAAACAATAGGCCAAATGCATTGTATTATGCCTCTAAGCTGTTTTTCTTGCTTGGGATATGTTAAAATTAGTTTGATGGGTTCACTCTCATGTTCAATCTGTTTATACTCATCTAGGCTCGTCTTCTTAGAGTGGCATGCCAACAGGTCAGATCTGGTTTACAATCTGGATTTTACAATGGCGGCACCTATGATTTTGATTGAATAGTCAGTTGCCAAAATTTGTCTTTGTTTTCTTGCTAGTTAATAGCCGTATCTGCCTCATCGCTGCATATCCTCCTTATCCCTAACATTTCCCCATAAGGGATACTTTGTATTATATGTGCAGGATGCAAACTTGTTGCATGCAATACAGAGTTGCTGCAGTTTCTTTGCGATGTAAGGAAGTTGTGATCTTATTATTTACAATGGACATCTAAAAAAGTCACCTTTTCCGGGCAAATGGTAGCTGTAAAATTCAAATTGATATTATTTACATTAATCTGTGAGACAAACTCCAACGCACTTTGTTCTGTACCATTCCAGATTATAATTAAGTCATTAATAAACCTTAGTGAGGTTATTATATTCTCTTGGAGTATGTGGCCAATCTGCTTTTTGAGGACCAGGTCCTCCCACCAGCCCATATGTAAACAGGCATTGCTGGAAGAGAAGCTGGCCCCCATTGCCACACCTCAGACCTGTTGGTAAATCTGTTTTTTAAACAGAAATACATTATTTTCAAGACAGACCAAAAGCATATCAATTAGCATTCTGCTGTGCTGTGCATATTTTAATTATTGAGGAAGTGTTTCACTGCTCTGTTGCCATCGTTGTGCCTGATGCTCGTGTACAATAACGTGACATCAAGAACCATCAAAATGTACCCTAGGGCGCCATTGTATATAATTTGTATTTTTCGTAGGAAGTCGCCGGTGTTCTTTACATAAGATTGGAGATTTTTCACATGGCATGGTCTTGCAAGAAGTAGTTTAGATACCTGGGCATGTTTTCAAAAGGAAGGATCACTTGTCCTGCATGAACCAGGGTATGCAGGAGATAAAGCAAAAGTGTCTCCAGTAAAAAACACTCATGTACGTGTTGGGAAGCGTGGATAGCGGTATATCTTGTTTCTCCGCTCTTCATACATGTGAGTGCATAATCATAGGGTTAGTTTCGGTATGCAGCCTCCACCAGGAGGATCTTACCCATGGTTAAAAACAGTAGTGACCCAGTGATGTTTTCTATCACTTGTTTACTACAGTATAGTAAACTTGCGTCACTTTCACTTGCCACGATTGGTCCTGAAGAAAGCCCTTAAGTCCGAATCCCGGCAGATAGGGCTGAAACATGTCGGACATTTTTACTTCACAGAAATGCTAGTGCGTCCTGAAATCCTAATTTTTTCAATAGAACGCACCCTTTTGAGCATTCCCTTATGGAAGTTACCCGAACCCAGACCTAATAAAGTTAATTATCTGGCTATACAGGTATTTTTAACTTGAACACTGTCCACATCACTGGGTCACTACTGTTTTTAACCATGGGTAAGATCCTCCTGACAAATATTTTCTATCAAAAATAAATGTAGTAAGCTTGAAACTCTTAACCAGATTAACTAGTAGATATAAAAATATTTCGGGGGGAAGGTTAACCAGGTGCAATCACAAGGTACCCCTAAAGGAAGCGGGGGAGCGTAAGAGGTTCAGTGTGTGGGGAAGTAGGGCGTCACCTCTTGCAGAGGGAGGGTTGGGGGAGGAGAAAGGTTAGGGGAGGCAAAAAAGTTTAGGTGTAAAATGAGCAGTAGCGGGGGTGTATCAGTTAAAGACATTGAGAATTGGGGGTACAAGTTTATGGTCAGGTTTGAAAGGAAAGGGAAGAATAATGATCAATAGGTGTGGCATTCTATCCATTAATGTCAATGGGATATTAAATAAATCTAAATAGGGAGCACTAATAAGATGGTTAGTTTCCTGTTCCCCACAGGTCCTGTTTTTCAGGAAAAACATTTGAAAACAAACTTTCCCAAATTGTATCTTCCCAGGTATTTCTCTCATGTGTTTTTTGGCTCTGCCTGGTTAGCTAAAAGTTTTGGCAAATTAGGATAGACCCCTGTGGGCTATGGATCTGGGTTGAGGCTAAGTTGAATGGGACGCTGCTAAATTTCATAAATTATTATGGTCCAATAGTTGATGATACTACCCCATTGCTCAGGATTACCATGCTACTTAGAGGGATCCCGGGGAAGATCGTGTTTGGTGTAGACTTCAATTTTATTCAAGATTTGAAGAAAGATACCTCAAATAAAAACAAAAAAGAGTTGAAACCACAGACTAAGAAAGTTCTAGAAGCCCTAAAGCAGGAACATTTACTAGTAGATCAATGGCGGTTCTGCAACCCCTCTGTGGCTGAATTTACTTGCTACTCCAAGCAATTTCATATGGCCTCACGGATTGATTTTATCCTTAGTTCACGGTCCCTAAGGGTTTTAGACACCTCCATAGAGATTAATCCCTTCTCTGACCATTCTTTGGCTGAAGTCAAATTTGAGATCGAAGGGGGAAGGAAGGCTCAATACAGGTGGCAGATGGATTGGCTGCTCCTCCAAGACTCTATATGGGTGGCTTCAACTAAGGAATGGATACAGGAGTTTTTTAACCGGAATGAGGGTACAGCAGATATCTTTTTGGTTTGAGGAGGCTTTAAGGCTGCTATCAGAGGTTGTATGATAGCACGGTCTGCCGCACAGAGAGAGAGGCGCGATAAGATCAATAAGCTTCAGTTGGATGTGTCAAATGATTTAGTTTCTAGAGGTATTTTGCCTCTGGGGGGGGAGATGCAGCTCTACAACTGGAAAGGGCTAAAGTTGCCTTAAAAGAGGTTTTTTTAATCGAGGAGATTAATAGCTCTAAAACCTACCAGCAAAAGATACATGAGGAGAGTCAAATGGTGGGGAAGATGTTAACGGGGCAGACAAAAACTAAACAGGAGAAATCTATAATTATGGAGATTATCCAAAACACAAAATATAGTCAGAGACAAGGATGATATAGCCCGAGTGTTTCTAGAACATTACTCTCGGTTGTATTCAACGACATACGAGGTAGGGACGGATCATATTTATAGATATTTTGATGCAGTTCATCTCCCTGCGATATTTACCTTTCAGGCAGACCAACTAGAGAGGGAAATCTTATATTTAGAAATACAGGATACAGTAAAATTGATTGCCGGGGCTAAAGCATGTTGAGCCGACGGGCTCCCCATTGAATTTTATTAACTTTTGTAAAAGAATTGACTCCCTTCTTGGCCAAGCTTTTTAATGCTATTAGATTGGGAGCACAGGCCCCCTCTAGCTTTAAGGAATCCATCATAGTTAGCTTTGTCAAAAAGGGGAAGGATGAAAAAGATGTCAATTCGTATAGGCCAATCAGCCTTCTTAATGATGATTTTAAAATTCTTATGGAAATGTGGGCCCAGTGCTTCTCCCTGATTGCCCAGGCATTAATTCATGCTGACCAGTCTGGCTTTGTCCAGGGAAGATCGATGACCCCAAATACCAGGTATTTAATTCAGGCGTTAAACTACATATCTAATAATAAAATTCCAACTTTAATCTCAATGGTCGACGCCCAAAAGGCTTTTGACCTGGTGAATTGGGAAGCATTATTTATTGGTCTGTTAAAGTTTGGGTTTTCTGAGGGAATAGTAAATATGTTAAAAAACATTTATCATAATGCACAAGCAAGGGTGGTGGTTAATGCTAACTCGATAGGGACAGTGAAGATTAATAGAGGTACCAGGCAAGGGTGCCCGATGTCCCCTATCCAGTTCACTTTCTTTATTGAGCCCCTCACAATAAGGACATCCTGATATAAAGCCACCCATACCAGGAATGGCTAAAATCAAACTATTCACTGATGATATTATTTTATATTTACATCCTGATAGATCAAACCTTGATCTAGCAATAGGCAAATTTTGTATATTTGAACTGATTGGTGGATACAAGATCAACCAGAATAAAACCGAGGTATTAGTAATGAACTCAGATTGTAATTTTCTACCTGAAAATTTTAAAACACAAGCTCTAAAAGAAGAACCAATCAGATACCTGGGTATTTATGTCTCCAATCAGTTTGATCAACTATTTGGTTTGAATTATTCGACAATGCTAAATAATATACAAAATTTGAAAACAATTCAACTTGTTATGCCTTGCTCCACCAGTTGGAGGATGGTGCAGCATTCACACAAATATATTTATGATTTATGATAAATCTGGAGATGTGTCTTCTTCTATGAGTGTTCTGTGCAAACACCCACAGCAACACCTATAGAACGCCCCTTCAAAGCAAAGTCGTGGGTATGATGAGGTCGTATTTACAGGGAGAAGAAAATCTACACAGAGTGCCTTTTCCTCTCCTTGTGAATATGAAAGAGTGTCTTGTGCCATCAGTATGTTACAAAACGTGACATATTGTTGGCAAAGGATGCTTCTAAATTTGCCCCGTACGTGCCTAGGTATTGGCAGACTGTTACAATAAGAACATATTGCTAGTTCATTGACTGAAAAATTTCATGAGAGTGACAGGAGGTTAACACAGAGTTATCTTTCCAAAGATGCTCAAAGAAGAATGATTAAAATGATTGCAGTCCTTTAAAAGGGTGCAACAGGAAATGTTATAAACCAATCAAATCTTTTTTTTTTAGGTCACGTGGGATCCTATGACAGAGGGATTTCAAAACTACATAGGTATACACTGGGTATTTTGAAGACTGTATTAATACTTTGTAGCTTCTTGCATGTCTGCATGCATAGTACATAAAGAAATTGACTTGTACTAGGCTTATTGGCTAGGCCATTCCTTAACCATATGACTAATAAGTAGACTAATTTCAGTACTGCAAATAGAGATCAAGGTACATTTATAAGTTCTTAGGTGTTGGCAAAGTGATAGGACATGTTTATAGAGTCAAATCAAATCAAATCAAAAACATTTATATAGCGCACTACTCACCCGGAGGGTCTCAAGGCGCTTGGGAGGGGGGGTCCGCTACTGCTCGAGCAGCCAGGTCTTGAGCTGCTTCCTGAAGGCGAGGTGGTCTAGGGTCATATGCCAAAGACAGAAATGGAACTGGTACAATCAATTTTATCCACAGATTGAGAAAGCTAGGAAACATGTCAATAAAGCTGTTTCTGCGTATCGTAAAGATGATAGAATGGAGTCCATTTACAACAACAATCTGCGTTTTAATATGGACGGCATCTATAGGAGAGATGGTGTACATTTTACAGATGAGGATAACAGAGTCTTCCTCTACAACTTTAAACTTTTTTTTGCTTGGAGTCGCGCACCCATTGCGTTAGGAGTTGTGCACCGAACACGTTAGGAGTCGCGCACCCAACGCAAAAGGAATCGTGTACCCAATGCGTTAGGAGTTGCGCACCCAGGGCTTGCACACCAGGGGGCCGCACTCCTAATTTTACCATACAAAAAGAGTTTGCACCTACCACTAATTTCTATTCACCCCGGGGACCCCATCCCCCGGGGCCTACATACAACATTGGAGATCGTGGGGGGACTACCAATGCCCCCACGGTCCTGCCAGCTCCCCCTGCCCTTGGGAGCCGGCAGGACCCAGGGTAGGCATCCCGGGACACTGCAGGAGCCTACCCTGGGGCATGGCGGTCTCTAGGGCCTTCGAGGGCTCTAGGCATAGGGTCACGCAGTCTTCCTCGCACAATTCACTAAATCCCGGGGGTGGTGGTTCCTGGGGATTGAGGGGGGTCGTTGAGGTCCTCACACTTTTAATTTTGAAGGGGGGGCGTTGGAGCTCCCCACAACCATTTATTTTATTGCCTTGGGTGGTGGCTCTCAGTCTTGTATAGGAAACAGCAATGTTGAGAAAATCTTCAGGTAAGATAACAAAGGATATTGAAGCCCATTTTCAGGGTTTTTTTGTACTTTGCAGGCGTCAAAGTGACAACAATTTTAACTCTGTCTTTGTAAATATGCCACTAAGTTTTGTAATGTTGACAATCTCGTCTTCCATTTAAATAGGCAAAAAGTATATATTGAAGTTCATTGTGAATCGTAAAACAACACTTTCTAATTGTGATCGATAAAGAAGTGAATGAGTTGTGTACTTGTTTTGCTAATATTTTGCATGGGGTAGATTTACAAGTTCATTGCGTTACTATTGCATCACCTTTAAGATGGGAAAAGTGACGCGAAAGTGGTGCAAGGATGTTGTAAATCTGGTTTGGATTTTGAAATAAAGAGCAGTGTGCATCAGTAGGGTAAGTGCAGGTTAGTGTAGGGGTAACAATTACTATTCTAACAACAGGCGGGTGCATCTGTACGGAATGTGCTGGATAGTGTATCACTAAAAAATATATATTCCAACCCCAAGGTGGTGTATCTGTAGGGTATGTGCTGGATAGTGTATGAGTAAAAATGACTATGAAAAAGAAATGAGTTAAAGGAGAAGGAGACACGCACTTTCACGGTGAACGTGAAAGAAGAGAAAGTGATGAGAGATGATTTGTGACGTGTTTAGGCTTTAGAGCCAGGAAAGTCATTAAATGGGGTCTGGCAGTGAAGTGCGTACTTATTCTGGAAGAAGTCTTTCGGGGTCTTGAGAAATCAAGTCATCTTTAATAATTGCCTCTCGCTGCGTGTACTTGCAAGGTTATCTGATTTGCTCGTATGTTAAAAATAGAAACTTTCTACACCTCTTTTTGATTGGTTGTGAAGCATTATAAGAAAATGTATTAGCGGCCAATCCCTTTCCTTGCGCAGATTTTGAAAAACATTTGATTGGCTGTTGTGTGGTTAAGTCTACTTTCCTGATCCTAATGTTGATCGGCTTGTTTTTTCTATGTGACGTTACGATACACTCACCATGTACGTAGCCTATTTTGTGACACACTTTATTTTACTATGCGTTTCAAAAACTAGTTGTGGTAGGGTGTTTTTAACTTAACTGTGTACTGTGCTTATGAGTTTGTTGACTGTAAAGGTATTTAAAAATATTATTCTATTTTCTATTCTATCATAATTGTGCTGACTTTTCTCCTTTAGCGTGGAGTACTATGTTCTTTTATAAAATGTATATTTCTTCAAACCATCCTTGAAAGAAAAATGCTCATGTTTGCAAAATATTTTTATTGAGTCTTTTATATTCATCATATGGGTGAAATGCAAAAATTATTTTACATTCAGTGGTATCACGCGTTGGACCACATTTATTTTATTTTAGCATAAGCATTCAGTCCTTATGTTTAGATTATATAAGTGTTGCCACATCATCTTTTTATAAATGTTTGGGCTTTTTTTACTTTCAGATAAAGTAGAGTAGAAGTGCTGCGACAAACACTCCCTCACTACTTCATCTTTCTATTTTATGTACATTTCATATCATTATTACATTTAACAATCATTTTTAAAAATGGAAAGAATTATTAACATTTTAAGCCACAACTCTTGAAGAGTATTCTTTTTTATTCCAAAGTATTTCTTCAACAGTTTATTTATAGTACATTTTTCAATCATTAAGAAATACTTGCATACTAAAAAAAGAATATTTGTTAATGTATGAAATTCTCGGTTGTAAGTCATCCAACCCCAGTTGAAGGATCATAAAGTTATATATAAATTAAAATATACATTAACAATATGATCCCTCTGTGGAAATGAAAGATTATTTGAAGATTATGACATCTTTCCTAATCATTACTTTGCACGTAGTAATTCCTTAAATAACCTATATTTCTTGTAATGGTTCTTTAGTGAACTTAAAATTATATTCTATTTAAATCTAATGATACCACATTATATAATCATTTAAATATATTTGCTTTTTTTTTAATATATAAAACATATACCCATTAAGATAATTTACCGTTCTTTGATATTCTTTCCTTCCTCCGTCAAAATTCATCCAAGTCCTCTGGAGGGGACATAATGTTTTATGTATTTTTAAACATACATTAACAAAATGTTCCCTCTGAGGAATTGAAAGATATTGTCAAGATGCTTCTGCACTCCCGAATCAATACCTTGCTCGTAGTTTCTTCACCCATATTGATTCTCTGAAACAAAACTAATTATCCCATGGGTGTGGTTTATATACTTTTTGGTTACTTACCAGTCTATGGGATCAATTTATTGCTCTTCCCACTTTTAAGTCACATTTCAGTTGACAGGTGTTCTCATTTGCACTGCATCCCGTGCAAGAGATACTCTGTATTAAAGTTTGAGTATTCTAATTTATATCCGAGTATTAATTTATTTAATTCCATTACTACAAGTTTTAATACATTTATTTATCTAATAATTGTATTCTTTCTTTATACACTGCAAGGGATACTGGTATTTGTGTAGAATAACACTATGAATCAGTGTCCATTTGGCAAAATTGAGAGATTGATTTGGTTGGTTGATGTGTCTGCAGTTACATAGGTACATATACTCTTGCAGTAAGCCAGGCTTTAGGGTATGCAGTGCTTCAAACTCCTATGCATTATGCATGTTGTGGTGTAATCACTTTCACATTTGTGCTTCAGGCCTACAATTCCCCACTCACTATACATACCAGGGGTCTCCAACCAGTAGCTCAGGAGCTACTGGTAGTTCACCAGCACCCTGAAAGTAGCTCTCAGAGGTGAAGCCAAACCAAACAAATCTCAGAGATTCTGTGTATATTAAAGAAGGTAATACTGCTCATTTCACTACCCTTAAGAGTTACAGACAGCAATGGCAGGGCCAGTTCATAACACTCAAATACAAATTGTGGTGGCATACAAATTAATCAATTAAGGATGTATAGGGCTCACTATTCACCTTTGAGGGTTTCCAGGTGCTGGGGGAGTATGTGGGGGGATTTGAGCAGCTTTGGTCATTCAAAAAGGCAGGTGTTATGGCTCTTCCTGAATGCTTTCAGTGTGAGTGTTTATGTGATGCTGAGGTGGAGTTCTTTCCAAGTCTTGGCCTTGATGTCCGAGAAGGGTGTGCCTCCTGTCTGGTTATGTGAATACAGAGGATTTCGGTCAAGGCCTGGTCAGAGGAGTGGAGGTTTCTTTTTTGGGTATAGAAGGAGATTGAGGTATTGGAGTCCGGTGTTGTGGAGGGCTTTATATGTGTGTTTGAGCAGCTTGAAGGTCACTGTTTTTTCGACGGGGAGCAAGTGCAGTTCTTGTTTATGCTGAGTAATGTGGTCTTGTCGTGGGATCCTGAGGATAAGTCTGGCTGCAGTGTTCTGTACAGTCTGAAGTTTGTGGAGTAGAGATTTGTTGATTCCGACATAGAGGATGTTCCCGTAGTCCAGCCTGCTGGTGATGAGTGCTTGGGTGATGGTCTTCTTTAATTCGGGGGGTGGGTCTATTTGAAGGTCTTGCTGAGTATGTGGAGGGTGTTGAAGCATGTGGGAGCTACAGCGTTGGCCTATGGGTCTGTCACATGAAACATGTTTATGCCCTTTAAACCTAAGTTGGGGAGCCTTACTGTTGTGGTAATACCATTTGTGGCACTCTGTATGTGGTGATTTTATTTTAATTAATTAGAAGCATTTAATATTGATAAACGTTTTCCTAGCATTCTGCTGATAGCTTCATCTGTAATTTTTGGGTGGTTACTACTGACAATTGTGCTTAGGGTGAAGATAGTGTAATGTTAATAGATACACCCAGCACAACCCCTACACTTTACAAACACCACTACACTATTGTAAACTCAAAAACACTATCCCCAGCATGAACCTCTACAGTACATAAACACTATTGCAGTACTCTAAACCCTAAAACACTTCCCACTACAGTAAACAAACACTACTGGACAATCCTCAACCCTACAATACTACCTTCAGCACGGCCCCCTACACTACACAAACAGCAGTGTACCACCCTAAATGATAAATGTACCACCAACATGACCCCCTACTCTAGACGAAGACCTATGCACTATTTAAACACTAAACCTATCCCCAGCACAACCTGTTCCCTACACAAAGACCACTACACTACCCTATACCCTAAACACTACCCCTAACACTTATACAAACAGCACTTCATTTATTTATATAGATAGTTACTCATAGTTAGAGTTATAAAATCACTAATACAAGTATACAGTTATCTATACAGCTACTGATGCAATGACTGAGTCATATGTATACTTCTTTATATACAAGAAATGTCACATATGTTGTCTTTTATTTTTGCACTTTATTGCACATGTACCATTGAAAGATATATTTGCTAATCACCACACCCATAAAGATGTTAACTCACCCAAACAATTGTCATAACATGTAGTCTTAACGTCATATACTTACTGAATCAACTAATCACACCTCTTTGGGCAGTCACACAACCCCCACCGAACCACACACACATTCATTCTCCCATACATATACTTAATTAAGTAATTAATAAATAATATAGACTTTCACTTAGCTAGTAACCAACTGGCACAGCTGTTTACAGAACAACTGTCAAAGTAATACAAATATTCACATAGTTTATCGCTATTCATTATATTTAATGAGACAGTATAAATTAGTCAATTAAACAATTAATCACACTGCTACTAAACCCTTTATCCAGATTTTGTTATATTCACTCATTCTTTAATGCAGATTAATGCAGAAAGAAGAGAGAAGCCACCGGCAGAATTTGCATCCATTTCTTTAATGAAGTGGTGTTTGCGCTCGTGCTTTGTGCGCTGTGACCTTCATTAAAGAAATGGATGCAAATACTGCCGGTGGCTTCTCTCTTCTTTCTGGCTACTTTGGATGGATATATATATATATATATATATTACCTACTGGCGGTCGCCAGTAGGTATATATAGTTAGGATTTTTTCCCTATGGCATTTTTGAAAATTCTATGTCTAATAACTTTGGCGTTTGTGGACGGAATCGGCTGAAATTTTCAGGAAAATGGCACATTTTGTTTCTGAGCAGCCCCTGAAAATTTGGGGGGGTTTCCTCAAGGGGGGGCCGAGAAAAAAGGGGGGTCCCAAAACGCGTTTTTCCCATGTTAATTTCCATAGGGCGGTTGGACTCACTTTTAGCCCGAACGGCTGAATGGATTTTCACGAAACTTGGCAAAATTGTAGGGACTGTTAGCCCGATGTGCCTTTGCTAGGTCTCAATATATGTGCTTCAGTGGATGTTGAGAAATTAACATTTAAATCAAGATATATATCTGTAACAGCGCTCCGGGCAGCGATCCGGTTAGCGAACTTTTCGCGTATCGGAACTTTGCGAAGCGAAGCTGATTGGCTCTTCGGTGTCTGTCAACATTCTAAACAGTCCGGAGCGGCCGCCATCTTGTCTCTCGGTAGGATCGAGAGACAAGAGGAGGCCAAAACAAAGGGGGATATTACCATAAGGGGGCATAGTAGATCCTCGTTGACCCCCTAAGTTTTATGTGGAGGTTTTAAAAGGGCCTAGGAGGGTCCTAAAAAAAAATATATATATTTTTTTTTTTTGCGTGGTAAGCGCCAAGTTCGCGAACCGGAAAGCGTTCTGGGCAGCGTACTTTAAGGATAAAAGAATGATAGACTTTTCTAATACTGTATGTTAATTATTTGTTGTTTTTGTTCGTTTTTTTTTATTTATTTATTTATTTTGATTTAAAAAAAATTTATTTATTATTTTCATAGTTCATTAAAACTTCCAGCATTATATCATCTGGTATCTCGTCAAACATGGATGTTTCTGTCTCTTGTAAGGTTTGAATAAATTGTTCATCAAAAGATTCATTCATAAAATCTTCATCCACATTTTCTTCTGTTACAATGTCTTCGGATGTAATGTCGAAGGAAACCACTCTCTCTGCACGCCGTCGATTCTCAGCACGGCTCCGCACCCTCGCAAGCATCTCCCCCACGCACTGGTCACCCCCGCTCTCTCTCTCATGCATGGGCCATATACTTCCCCCATCTGCGCTGCTCTTCTCTGAGAATCACACCCTGTGCCCGCCCGACACCTCCCTTTCACCCTATTCACTACCGCACCCTCTGACACTCCTCTTCCTCTGTGTCCGATTGTCCAGGCCGGACCCAGGCTATCACCTAGCCCTGCGGATGTAGTTTATGGCCCCAGCTGTAGAGAATGCAGACATGCCAACCCTCCCGATTCAGGCGTGAGACTACTGATTTCAGTGCTAGTCTTTTGCCTCCCGATTCCTGCAAGGAAAAATCCGGGGGCATATTACCAACAACTAGCGATAATTTTTGTCTCTAACTTGTTTAGAGACAAAAATTATCGCCGCACATCGGCGAATTTTATCGCACATAAACCTTGCTATTAGCAAGGTTTATCGCAAATGCGATAAAAAACGGCCGCAATGCATGAATATCGCTGAAAAGTCAGCGATATTCATGTATTATCGAGCAAATGCTCTTAGCCATGTTATCCACCTCCCATTGGATAACATGGCTAAGAACTGCTCAGGTCAGGTGTTAGCTTTTGGAGATATTCGCGCTTAGCGCGAATATCTCCAAAAGTTGGTAATAGGAGATAGCGATGGTTAGGGACTGTTTCCAGTCGCTAAAATCTTGGCACGCCCACTTTGCGTGTCATTAGTGATAAATATCACTGACATGCAAAGCGGGGCCCAAGATGGTCGCTATCTCCTTTTAGCTGTCACTAACTGGTGGTAGCGACAGCTTGGTAATAGGGAGATAATTTTATCTCTTTTTTTTTGGCTTTTAAAGCCAAAAAAGCAGAGATAAACCCCCTTGATAATATGCCCCACGATTCCTCAGGAGTTTCAGTTGACAAGGCTTGGTATTGTGTTACGTGGTAATTCTTCCAGGAAACGTCAGAGGGTCGATGCAGGGGTCCTAGAAGGGGTGATAAACCATTTAAGCCTCATGAACAAGCGCATGCTCTTTTAAAGATTTGTGAAGTACTCGGGGCAGCGGTGTGTGTGTGCCCTCTTTCAGGAGCGGGCGGGGGGGCACTGCCAGCAACTTGCCAGGCCAGGCAGTGTTGAACACGTGCATCACCCTTTCTCTGCCTGCTATTGCGCTCCATGCTTCGGAAAGGTAAGAAAAAGAACGTGCATTTGAGTTTGAAATGTCCGATCCTGTAGCAGTACACTTGCAAAGCCCACACATGGCAATAACCCGATTCAAGGCCCCATTCACCCGATTTTTTAAAAATATATAGCACTCCAACAAAGTTGGATTTTAAAACTTTATTAACTTTTAAATATAAGGAACGGAACAAAAACTGTAAATATATTTAATTTTTTTTTTTAATTAACCAGAACTATAACGATAAGAACAACAACAACAATAATATAACTTTTATTCCTAAATTACGCAAATATTTAGCTAATCTGCTAAAGGGGGGAGTCGCCAATTCTTTACAATAATCAATAATGAAAAATCAACATCAATAGGGTTGTCCGTTTTCTCGATGCAGCACTATAGTGCAACATACACAGCACCTGGGGTGTCAAGAGTGAACAGGTCCTACCTGCTTAACCAATGACTGACAAATGCTATATTAAACACTTACTATGTATAATACTTGTGTTCACAATAGTTTTACTTTATAAAACAGAACAAAAGATGTCCCCTGTAAGTAAACCCATATTAGAACATTGGAATGTTGGGAGCTCCATTGAAAACAATGGAGTGCTCTGGGCTTATAATAGCTGGTATAAGCCTGGAGCTCCAACATTCCAATGTTTCTTTGTTCACAGCTCTGGCTGTGAACAAAGGCTTCAGGGAACCTGGGGGGATTCCAATCTCCTCACGCTCCCAAAAGGCTTTGTTTTTTTTGTTAGAACATTCTGTCCTCTAGTGACAGAATGTTCTAATAGCCTTATAGCCCTTCGTAGATGGGCTATACCGCTATTAAAGTCTCTTTCCCTTGTTAAAGGCCCTCGCCTTCGGCTCGGGGCCTTTAACGCTGGAGAGGGCCTTTAATAGCTGGTATAGCCCTCTACGGCAGGCTATAAGGCTATATTAGCTGTTTCAGTTATTGAACATCCTAAGGTTTTATGACATGGGGAACAGTGGTGATATCCTGGGTGGGTGATGGAAAAACATCTACAAAGAAAACTATTACTATAACGATAACAACAACAATAATATAACTTTATTAACTTTTAAATATAACGAACGCAACAAAAACTGTAAATATATTTAACCATTTTTGGAAATTAACCAGAACTATAACGATAACAACAACAACAACAATAATATAACTTTTATGCCTAAATTACGCAAACATTTAGCTAATCTGCTAAAGGGGGGAGTCGCCATTTCTTTACAATAATCAATAATGAAAAATGCACATCAATAGGGTTGTCCGTTTTGTCGATGCAGCGCTATAGTGCAACATACACAGCACCTGGGGTGTCAAGAGTGAACAGGTCTTTCTTTGTTCCTTAAGATGTTATCTGTGTCAACCTCTTCCGAGAATGTTGATGCGTTAGGATTTCCTTGTGTTTCTTAATAGCATTGGTGTCTGCACACTTCTTTGTCAATTCTGTGAACATAACTGTTTCATAAACAGACGATATCTTTGTTTAGTCATTAGTGTTAAGTGTGTCTGAAACTACAGTGCCCTTCTGTTTTTTTTTCTTCAGGCTCTACAGAGTTTTGTGTGTTGTTCTTTTGAGCGACAATTATTCCAGAGGTTTCAGGTTTACTTGTTTTGTCCTGCAGTGAGTTAACAGCTTTAGAGACTTCATGTTTATTTGCTATGTCCTGCTGTTCGTCAACTGCTTCAGAGACGTCAGCCTCATTTGTTATGTTTGACTAGATCGTGGACCTGCCCGGCCGCGCCCAAAATGGTGCCGGTGTAAATGGGACTCGTAACTGCTTGTTGTGTACTGGTTGCCCAACCTTGATATCACGAGATACATATGCAGTTTTGAAGCACATGGCGGAGGCTTGTCTGCTGTAGTGGGGCGCCCCTTTATCGTTTCAGTCGCCATTCCGCCCGCTTTTGGTACACTGTGCCTTTTCCGCCATTCAGCTGTTTAGCGCCCGCTCTTACGGCTACAGCGTCTCGCTCACCATGTAGTTGAGTTGCTCCCACTCTTGCGGTGCAGCGATAGGCGGCTTCCACAGGACTCTTAAAATGTTGGCCGGCTCTTCGGATTTGGGCCTGGTCCAGTAAAATGGCCCTGGGACACCTTGGAACTCGGACGCTTGTCTGCCAGGGCTTGGGTTCCATTCTCAAAAGCGTCCCCTCAGCCTTGAAGATTGTACAAAAGTCTTGGGGGCCGTCGACTCCCGCAGGCTTCCGGTGGGGAGCGGCTGCCATGATTGCTTGCGGAATGGCCACGACGGAGCTACGAGATGGTGGTGCTCTCATGGTGACGCCAGCTTCAGTCTGAAACATCCAGAAACAAGGTGGGGCTTTCATCGTTTGGGAAAAAAAATGTTTTAATCCAATGAAAAGTGTTATTTCTAGGTCACATGACCTAGTCTTACATCATTAGGAAAACAAAAGTAAAATGAACCAATGAAAAGTTTTATTAACAAGTCACATGACCTATTATGCTTACGTTACGCGCTGCGCGGCGCGCTCTGGATCGTTTCCGGGAAGCTGCGCCTTGCGCACCGGAGCACTTCCGGGTGCGCTAACGCGTCGCGTCATATGACGCATTACGCGACAATGCAGGTCCAGAATATAGTCAAAATGTCTCCACCAACCAGCGGTCGGAATACAACCGCTTTCAGCAGTCCAAAAAGTTCGGTTAAATCTTAAGAACGGGAGCAACTCAACTACATGGTGAGCGAGACGCTGTAGTCGCAAGAGCGGGCGGTAAACAGCTGAATGGCGGAAGAGGCACAGGGTACCAAATGCTGGCGGAATGGCAACTAAAACGGTAAAGAGGCGCCCCACGACAGCGTATCTTCAGGTCAAACGGATTGTGGGACAAGGTCCAGAATGGAAGAGTCATTAAAAGGGAAAAAATTCCGCCGGACCCCGGGAGCCGGCCGCCCATGTCGGGGGCGATCTCAGGCCACACCAGGGCAACACGACTTGGGGAGGGGGCAGGAGCCAAGCGCCCCCTCTCAGTCCGCGCCATCTCACCGCCCCTCGGGGGCCTCCGTCAAGCGGTTTAGGGAGGCACCGTATCACATTGTTTTCCAATGCAGTCAGGTCCACAAATGGACCCCACTTACTTTGAATAGTGAAGCTGCAGCAGGTGCAAATAAGGTTTAAACAGTGTTACAAGAGCTGTTTAGAACTCTGAAGTATGGCACTCAACAACCAGGACTTATGCCATTTGTGTAAGGCAGTGATATGGAAGCAACTCAGGGACAAAAAGCATGAACGAACATTCACGTATGAAAATCTTATTTGGGGAAGGTGTAGAATCCAAACGCCCCCTCCCAGTTCGCGCCACTACACCGTATGTGGAAAATCTGAAGCCATCGTTCTACAAACTCTCAACGCTTGCTATCAGTGTATGAGTTTCATGCTCGATCGATTGAGCTAGCCGGATCGGGCAATAAAAAGTATAAAATAGTTATGTAAATAGTTATTTAATAAAATGTTTTACCCTGTTTCTTTGCTGGTGTGTTGTCTATATTTATAATATTTGCATAGGGTTTGTCGTTATTTTGGGCGGGGTGGGTGGCGGAGTCGAGCTGTCTTGCAGCCCTCATGGTGTGGAGCTCAGTTCATTTCACTATTTTCGTATTTCTCATGAAGGGTTGTTCCTAATGTTTGTATTTTACCGAGGTCAAAAAGAGATCGAATTAGTGGTCTACTGATTTTGCTCGATTACTTTTATTTTTTTACACGATTTTTCACTATCTGCAAACACTAAACAGAGTATTGCGACTTTGTGCTTGTTTGTAAATAGAGAATGATCCAAAGAGAACCAATTCTAAAACAGTAAATGCTTGGATAACAATCAATCAAATGGAGAGACAAGCAGGTACGACGGATTACAACAGGGGTAAAGGTCTGCGTTAACTACCGTTCATTATCTGCAAAGAGAGAGTACTACTAAGAGAAAAGAGGGGAGGGGAGGGGGGGGGCAGCGTTCAAAGCACATCAGCGTGCATAAACACGAAAACGTTTTTACCTATCACGTACTTGACATTTGACAGCTTTTGATATTTGCTATTAAAAAACCATTGAAATTCACAGAAAAAAACATAGGTTATAGTCGATATATAGTTAGGAATTTGCATTTACAAAACCTTGAAAATTCAATGAAAAAACCATTGGTTTTAGGCCATATATAGTTAGGGATTTGCATTTACAAAACCTTATTTTACTCGCATAAAACCATTGAAATTCCATATATAGTTAGATGCGCTAACTATATATCGCGCAGCCGCAATCCACTGCTGATGATGTCACATATTACATCATTCATGACATGGTCAGTGACATCACTGATGACATCTCAAATGACATCACTGATGACATCTTAAATGACATCACTGATGACATCACTGATGACATCGCATTTGACATTACTGATCACATCACTGATGATATCATTCATGTGATAATACGATGAACCTCTTCAGACTCTAATATAACCTTAGATACAATCAGTGTAAACAGACAGTCACAGACTGTCACTCATCCATGGAGTTACTCACACACCTAGTCAGTTATGCAAAAAAACAATCACACCTCCATTTTCTCAACTATACAGTTATACACACCTTACTAATTCAAACATATACTAACACATATTTACTCTCTTATACAATCCCTGATACTTATTCACAATGATCCATACAGCCACTCACACATTCACTGGCTCTTATGTACAGTTATTTATATATGTCAACTCTCACATGTACTGTGTTTTACATATGTACTTACTTTGACATGTAGCACTGAGATATCCATTCACTCACTAATACTCTCATGCACAGTTAACCGCCCATACAGCTGATTCCACATGCACTTTTGAACCCATACATATAGTGAATCAACTACTCACACATCTATGTACAGAGTCACACACCTCCCAGCCACCCATACACACACAGTCAGTTTCCCATACAAATACTTGGACAACCAATGAATAACCCATACAGTTACTCATATAGCTACTGATCAACATATGCAGCAGTTTGTAGAACAACAGATATAATGATGCACAAATTAAAACCCAGTCACTAACCCATGCACTTAGTGAGACACATTTAATCACTCACTCATACAGTCAGTCATGCACCTACTAAATCCTTCATCCAGACACTTATACATCCACTCATTCTTCAATATGTAAGACATATTTTAACTTTACAGAAACATACAGTCACTGGATGTTGTCATCAGTGATGTCATCAGTGATGTCATTTGAGATGTCATCAGTGATGTCATCAGTGATGTCACTGACCATGTCATGAATGATGTAATATGTGACATCATCAGCAGTGGATTGCGGGTGCGCGATATATAGTTAGCGCATCTAACTATATATGGAATTTCAATGGTTTTATGCGAGTAAAATAAGGTTTTGTAAATGCAAATCCCTAACTATATATGGCCTAAAACCAATGGTTTTTTCATTGAATATATATATATATATATATATATATATATATATATATATATATATATATATATATATATATATATAATACATATTTAAATAACAAACCAAACCACATTCACTGGATGTTTTCATCAGTGATGTCATAAGTGATGTCATATGAGATGTCATCTGTGATGTGATCAGTGATGTCATTAACCATGTCAGGAATTAAGTAATATATACTTGCATCAATTTATCACATGGATGATGTAATCAGTAATCTCACTGACCATGTCATGAGTGATGTAATATGTGACGTCATCAGCAGTGCATTGGGGGGGGCGCGAGTTATAGTTAGCTGAACTAACTGTAACGGTGGATTTCCATGGTTTTGTATGAGTGAAATGTCCAACTAGCTATAACTTTCCCTAAAACCTATGTTTTTTTCTGTGAATTTCTAAGGTTTTTAAAATGCTAATTTCTAACTATAGCGTGCCTGAAACCTAGGGTTTTTTTCAGAGAATATTGATATACATATATATATGTTTTACACTTTGTAAAACCCACGTGCTCTTCGCGACTACTGACGTCACCGCAATTACATCTGTAGTTTCAAGTTCATTATTTTGTGAAAAGGTAGCTTTTTCCAAATTGATCATAAAAAAAGTTAAAGGGATATCTACAACATATTTAGAGTTCAACTTTATTCAGAAATTGTCTTTAAGTGTATTTTAGTAGTTTAAATACATTTACTGATGACAGAATCTCAACTGTAAATGTAACAATGTTTTGCCGACTTACAAAATTTCTATAAATAAAACCAGTTATTAATGCTTTTTCTGATGAACACATATGAAATAAAAAAAAATCAGTGATGCATTATATAAATATTAATACACAATATCCAATTATATAAAAAGAAAGTATGAAAATCTTACAGGTTCACTTACAAAAAAATGGACATTACAATTAAGAAATAGAATTTTAAAAAACCAAAGTATACAGGAAAGTTATAGTTAACAATTATCATTTAAAATATCTTTGAGATTCATTGAAAAAACCAAAGGTTACAGGGACGTTTTATTCAGGAAATAGGATTTCAAAACCTTAGAATTGCACTGAAAAAAACAAAAGTTACAGTGACGTTATAGTTAGGCTGACATTTCACTCATACAAAATCAGAGAAGTTCAGCAGTTATATCTAGCTGAGCTACGGGTGGGTAAGTATTGCTGGGTGAGTATGTGTGTATGTGGCGAATAGAAGAGAGAGTGAGCGGGTATGTGAGAGACTGTAGATATGAATAAGTGGTTGTTTGAATTTTTTGAACGAGTGATTGGGTGTGTCAGTGGTGGTAAACGGTGAATGAGAGGGTGCATGAGTAGTTGAATGAGTGACTGAGCAGGAACATAGGTATCTGTATGGGTCAGTATATGAGTGACTGTATGGGTGCATGAAAGGGTGTGTAAGTGTCTCCATGGGTGAGTGAGTGGATGTCTGAGTGGTTATATGGCCAAGTGAATGGGTGTGTGATGAACTATAAGGGTGAGTATGTGAGAGTGAGAATGGTTGTATGGGGGAGGATATGCTTGTCTCAATGACTGTATAGGGGAGTGAGTATATGTGTTAGTATATCTACAAGTAAGTTTGTGGATGTGTGAGTAACTGTATGGGTGACTGACTGGATGAGTCAGTGACTGTATGGGTGAGTGTGTACGTATGTCAGTATCTGTGTGGGTGATTTATTCAGTATGAGAATGGCTGTATGGGTGTGTAAGTGTCTGTATGTCTGCGTGTAATGCTAATAAGAATGATACATTGACTACATCTTGAGTAACCAACTCCATTTTCTGTGCTCTCAAGCAGTTGCAGGATAGGGTCGGCGGTGTTTTCACTCTTCAGTTGTTGCCAGAGAAATGTACGGAATATACAGCTCTGTCTACAGGGGGGTGGCCAGCTCCTGTCTTGACCCCAACCAGTACGGTCAGATCAGTTTTCGTAACAGAAAAAAGGGTGCAAGGTTTCTAGAAACTTCTCCTCAGGTTGAGTAAAAGGTATTAAAGGCGGAAATCTTGGTGCTCAGACATGAGTTCACTGTGGAACAGACAGGTTTCGCAGGGAACTTTGAGGGCCTGGCTGTCAAGGGCTCCTCCAGCCGAGTTGGCAAGAATGTTGGGAGAATGATCAGTGATGTGTTCTTTTTACTTCCTTCATGTATATAAGCTATACGTTCCTGTGCTCCATGTACATATACCATATGTTACTTGATATTTGGGAACCTGCATTAACCAATATATTTGCCTTCCTTCTAAACTTATTGGAAGAATAAATGCACATGTTTCATTTCAAATGCACCTGAATCTGTTTCCTTGCCTTGTCTTGAGAGAGATTGCTGTGTCCTTTTGTCTTGCTACGAGGGAGTGCTGCTGAGTTAGATGTGTTATTTAAAGGTGCAGCAGTACATTTGACTCCTCTTGGGAGTGCTGAGTTTAGTTGTGTCCTATTGCTTTAAATCAGAAGTAATACACTGAGTGGCTGTATATGTGAGTTAGTGGCTGTATTAGTGGCTGAATTAGTGGGATGATGTGTTAGTCGCTCTATGGATCAGTGAGAAGGTGTGTCACTGTTTGTATGGGTCTGGTAATGGGAATGCCAGCGGTTGTGGGGGTGTACGAGATGTTGTTTGGGGTTGTGACTAGTTCTGTCAATGATGTAATCAGAGATGTAATTTGAGATGTCATGAGTGATGTCATGAGTGATGTTATGAGTGATGTCACTGAGCATGTCATGAGCAATGTAATATGTGAGGTCATAAGCAGTGCATTGTGGGAGCGTAGCCTATAGTTAGCTCAGCTTATTTGGTTTTGGGCCTGGGAACCCACCCCTCTGGGCCTGGGGGTACTTATAATAGGGGAGGAGGGTCGTGCTATTACACTGGGCTAATTTCAGCCTCAGGGACCCCATCCTCTGGGGTCCAGCCTATTTTAAAAATGTTAAATAGTTAAAGAGGGGGTCCGTGCGGCTACCTCCCCAGGTTGATTTTGGCCCAGGGGACCCACTTCGCTGGGGCCTGGCTATTTAGAGATGGGCAGGGGGCTCCACAGCCACCCTTCATGAGCCAAATTCAGGACTCCATCTCCCGTGGTGCGGCCATCTTAAAGTGGGTTAATCCAGCACACCCACTATCCACTGGGACCGTGGGGGAAGTCTGAAGGTCCCAGTTGTCCCAATTTGGCTGCCAACATTACCTGTCTGAAGCAATGCAGGTGCAGGGAGTTGGAAGCCAAATTGGGATGAGTCTGAAGAGATAAGGGGGCAGTGAAGAAATCCCCAAACCCACTGAGTTCAGTGGTGAGGTCGCACAAGGACTCCGCCTGAGGCCAAACATGGTATTTATTTTAAAATGTACCACAAATTCACAAAGGATTCACCAATCCACAGTAAAATTGAAAAAAATAAAGCTGGGGCTCCTAGTTTCTTTGGTATATGCTCCCTGGGTGGGCCAGATCCAGGAGGTGCCCTCTTTTCCTGACTAATTAAAGCTCTAGAGACCACCATTTCACCAGGCCATTCTTGACCCTGAAGTCTGCCACCCGCCCAGGGCCTGGCTAAGTTACAAAATGCAGAGGTAGGCATGTGGTCCCCCTCCTGAGCTGATATCGGCCCGGGACAACTACCTCACTGGTGGCAGGCCAATAAAGAATGGAGGCGAACAGGGGTGGCCAGTTGTAAGGGGGGTGTGTAAGAAAAAGGGGGGGAGAGAGGGAGTCCTGCCCAAGTGGGCTTGGGATTCTAGCTCGTGTGCGGGGTATCCTCTGTATATCCATCTTGAATGCCCTGCATCTGTTGTTGGATGCGGTTTTGTTTGAAGGGGACAGATTGATTTCCATGTGGCAGTGTTGAGGAACTCGGGTTTGCATTGGGATTTAGGCTAGTGTTGGGGGCGCTTGGTTGTTCTACTAAAACCATCAATATGTGAAAGTGATTAAATTAAGTCCTATATATATATATATATATATATATATATATATATATATATATATATATATCTATCAAGGTTGCTGCAACACGCTGCCTTCAGTCTCCTCGGTAAGCAGACACGGACCCAAAATCAGTGCAAAACTTTCAGTTTTATTCCTGGTCGGCCATTACGCGTTTCACCACCTCAGTGGCTGGATCACATGACAACGCTAGTTTGATTCTGGACCAATTATAAAGCTGCACTATTTACACGTGATTAAAGTGAGTGATAGACATAAACAAAACATTCTGGTGCTTTTACATCGATCATTGCTTTTTAGAAATGCGAAGTGTCATTGAAATATAAAACGTTGGAATACTGAATAGTTGGAATAAATTCACTTTCATGGTTTTTACATAAAATCAATCATTTTAAGTACTAATTCAATATATATACAAAAATAGATTAAATCTCTATAAATATATAAAATCTCCATCTGTACGGGGAGCTTTAAATACACAAAATCAATAGATGTCAATGATGTGGTTTTTCATGAAAATCAGTGAACATAACAAATGTAATACATTTCGAATATGACATATGATAACTGCATAAATGCATCTTTTCAACTCTCAACGCTAATTTCATTATCTATGATTTTAATGGCAACCACAAGTGTTTCATTATGAAATGGACAAAAAAAACATTTACTGTGGAATAAAATGCATATAGTGAAAAAAACATAAAATGTTAAAAAATCAATAATGTTCACTGATTTAGAGAAAGGACAGCTCTAGTAAGTTATCACGATGGCTTATTGTTTACGCAAGAGCGAAAAACATATATATATATATACATATATATATATATATGTTTTTTAAAGGGTTTTTTCAAAAAAAGCATGTATAGTTCATTATCAGAAGGCAGAGCATTGAGAAGGATTTGCGGGTTCATGTCCAAACGGGGTATTATAAATTTATTAGCAAGTATGCAGGTCTTCCGTGTTATTTAGGCCTCTAGGGTTTTTACTGTTAAAGTGAAGTATGGTGCGTGTCTCTGATTTCCTCATTGTCTGCTCTCTGTCGCCACCCTTTTTGGTTTTGGGAATAGTATCAATGACATAATACTAGAGGTTATTTAAATTATTTTCATGGACCTCACGAAAATGTCGCGCAACAGGTTGGGTCACAGTTTTTAATAGCCTGTATATGATGCAACACTCTTTTGTTTGCTGGGAATTTAGTGCTACCCACATATCGAAGGGGGCAGCTGCATTCTAAGACATACATGGCATATTCAGTCTTGCAATGTAGAGGTTTAAAGATCATGATTTCTTTTTTGCTGAAAGCAGTACAATAACTTTTTTTATTGATCCCATATTGTCATTCTTTACAAGATATATATATATATATATATATATATATATAAAAATTACTGAAACAACTATAGGTTTCAGACATGTTATAGTTAAATGTTAAAATGTTAAATGTCGTATACTTGTAAAGCGCACAGCTGCCCCAGCAAAGGGGCGTCCTGGCGCTGTATACCGCTGGGGAACCCGTCCTGGCTTTCCCTGTGGGATGGTCCCTACTGGGAATCCCCAAGGTGGAGCCAGACATCCCCGGCGTTGATGGGGCCGTTGTGGAGATTAGGCAAGCTAATGCCCAGAGTTGCCGAGTGGGACCCCAGGTTAGAGTAGGCACCAAGGCGAGAATTGTCGAGTCCGCTGACCCTGGTCCATAACCCTGCCGCGTCGGGAATTGAACCCTGGTCCCGGGCCGACTTCTGCTCCCGGGTCTGCCGCCTCTAACCAGTGAGCCACACCACTCCACTAGGAATGGTTAGGAATTAGCATTTAAAAAAACCTTAGAAATTCACTAAAAAAACCATAGGTTTTAAGTGTGTTATAGTTAGTTGGACATTTCACTCATACAAAACAATTGAAATTCTCCCATAACTCGCTCACCCGTAATCCACTGCTGATGATGTCACTTATTATATCATTCAAGTCAGTGACATCACTGATGACATCATGCAGTGAATGTGGTTTGGTTCAATATTTAAATAAGTATTATATATATATATATATATATATATATATATATATATATATATATATATATATATATATATATATATATATATATATATATAGCAATCTGCCTTGAAGCCTGAGTGGATGTATAAGTGTCTGAATGGAGGATTTAGTAGCAATGTTATTCACTGTCTAAGTGACTAATTTAAAGTGTCTCAACAAATATATGGGATAGTGATTAAACTGTGTGAATACCTGTATCACTCTATCTCTTGATGTGTAAACTACTACATAAGTTGGTTACTAGCTATGTGAAAGTCTATATTAGTTATTAATTAGTTAAGTGAGTATTTGTATGGGATAGTGAATGAATGTGTGTGTGTGGTTGGGTGGGAGGTGTGTGGCTGTCCAAAGATGTGTAAATAGTTGATTTAGTAGGTATGTGAGGTTAAGACTTTATGTGGAAACAGTTTTTTGGGTGAGTGAATCTCTGATGGGTAACTATATTTCTCAATGATACATGTCCAAGAAACTAGAAATATAAAAGGCAGTGTATGTGACAGTTGTTGTATATAAATACGTATTGTGATTGTATGAGTGACGTTCGGATAACTGTATACTTGTAATAGGGATTTTATAACACTAAGTATGAGGTACCATCTATATTAAAAAAAGTGGTGTTTGTGTTTGCGTGTAGGTTAGTAAATATAGGTATGATCAATTGTTTGCATAAGTGAGTAGGATGTGTGCTAGTGTGTAATGTGTGTATAAGTATATTTAATAGTGTTTTATTGATCTTTGTTAGCATGTATAAGTGAATCTATATGTAAGTGTTTAGATGTGTGTGTAGATGTAGGAATCACTGAGTGGGTTTTTTAGAAACTTGTATTGGTGTGTCAATGGTTTCAAATATGGTACTCCATATTTTATAATGAGTGTTGAAAGGTTATACTAGTGTATGATAAGATATATCAGATTGTCACGTGGATGATGTCAACTGTGATGTCATCAGTGATGTCATTTGAGATATCATCAGTGATGTCACTGACCATGTCATGAATGATGTTATATGTGACATCATCTGCAATGGATTGCGGGCGCACGAGTTATAGTTAGTACAACAAACTATAACGGGGGAATTTCAATGGTTTTGTATGAGTGAAATGTCCAACTAACTATAACACCCGTAAAACCGAAGTATTTTCAGTGAATCTCTAAGATTTTTTTAAATGATAATTTCTAACTATAAAATATCTGAAACCTATGGTTTTTTCAGTGAATTTCAAAGGTTTTGTAAATTACAATTTTGAAATGTATTAATTCTTATTTTTTTATACTGATTTACTAGATTGTTTTTAACTATTTATTTTTAGATATTTTATTTTTTAAATTACATTATAATTACATTATACATTTCAAAATATACTTTCTCAGAATGAATTACTTTAGTTTTAATACTTTGCAAATGGAAAGGGGCGACCACTCTGTCCCCCCGAACGTATGATCGGGTGCCCTGATCCTCCCGGGAAACCATTTTGGGCGGGGGGCGTGTCTCGGCTGGTATGCCTGAAGCGGCGTAGCCGGGGCGCGCCTCTTACCCACCCAAGAGGGGTTGTCCTAGACACCTACACCGATGACCACGCCCAGTAGGCGTACCTGGGGCGGGTACACGCCCTCCCGAAGAAGAATAAAGAGAGCGGGAATCCGAAGAAGCGTCCTCTTGTTCCTGTGCTTGGAAGGCTGCACCCACTCGTTGCTCGTGAGCCCTCGACGGAACAAGGAGCCAATTTTTGAGAACTTGTAATTCTTGTGTTTCTCTTTCAGTGACTGTACAGCGAAGGATCCAGGACCGTGTCGATCGACCCGGAGGAGATAATCGAAACCATGTCTGGCAAGAAGGCAGGAAAGGGTCCCGAGACAGACCAGGTGCTTCGCATGTTGGTGAACAGAATGGCGAGAATAGAACGGACCATCGGGCAGGTCCAAGCGCTTGGTCGGGATATGGCGGGCATCAAGAAGCAACTGGCCGCAATGAGCAAGCCTGGTAACCCGAAGAAGGTAATAGGCCCGGCATTGCCGGGAGTCGTCCCCGAGGGTAGATGGAAACGGGTCAAGAGGAGGGCAGCGGCAGGGGAGGATCCAGTTCCTGAGGGGCCCCCGGTCAGCCCTGCCATACCCGCTGATGACCCAGTACCAACCCCAGACGCGGGTCAACCGATTCCGGTTGAGATTACGCCCGCTAAAGAGGAGGATATGCCTCCTGAATTGGCCACCCAGTTGGCCGCATGGCTCAATAAGAAGGCAGGAGGTGCTACGGTGCCAGGTGACACGGCCGAAGAGGCCAAATTACTAATCCAGCAGTTGCGGCAGTCGCGAGATGCCGCGAAGGCGAATCTCCCTCTTGTCTCCCCACAGGCGACACCAGAAGGACCGGCAGCAGGTCTCGAGAAAACTGCGGGAACAACGACCGCACCAGGTAAGCTCGCCTTGCCAGTGGCAGGGGAGGGCTCATTACCCTCAAGACGGGAGAGGGTGGTTCAATATATACCGTTGGCCACAAAAGAGTTGATCTGGGCAGACAAATATGTCAATATGTTTTCGTTGTTAACTGACCATCGCGAGATGGAGTATGCTAAAACACTGAAAGATTTGTGGCACCCGAGCGACTGGCGCGCCAAGATGGCAGAGTTCAGGGTTGAAGAGACGATAACAAATTGGGCTAAGGCTTTTGCAATGTTTACTGCGATTATTGGGGAACGTAAGCTCGAGGTATTGCTATCAGGCACGTATAATGGATTTTTATGAAACGTATGAGGGGGTGAATGGAAAGGTTACGACATGAAGTTCTGTAAAGCAAAAGAGTTTGATTCCTCTCTGACATGGGATTGCCTCGACTCCATTTCTTGGCATAAACAGCTCCTGCCTGGGACGGCAAGAACTTCCTCGGCAGGTGGGAATGGGTCGGGGGTTTCCTGCCAGAAGCCCGCGGTGCCCTTTCGAGCAGGCACCAGCGATGATCACCAGCCGAAATCCGGCGGGAATGGTGGAAAGCGGGGGGTCTGTTGGGGCTTCAATAGAGGCAATTGCAACAGACCGCAGGGTACATGTAGGTTCAAGCATGTGTGTGCGGGTTGTGGGAATTCCTCTCACACGGAGAGTTCATGCAGATCAAAAAATAGCGGGGCGGGAGGTAAAGGCAAAGCAGGACTGAGGTGGATTGTTGGGTACAATTGCCTACTCCCGTTGATCTCATGGCTATGACTCCTTGGTTAAACAAATACCCGGATTATGTCTCCGCTGGGGTGTTGAGGAAGGGATTCTTATATGGCTTCCACATCACGGTGGGGGATTTTCATGGGGAACCTTTTTGCAAAAACCAGCTTTCAGCACAACAGAATCCAGGTGTTGTGGGAAGAAAAATCGATAAAGAGGTGAGACTAGGCCGAGTGGCTGGGCCTTTTCGGCTCCCGCCAGTGGCGAATTTCATCTGTTCCCCGTTAGGGGTGGTCCCCAAAAAGGACCCGGGGGAATTTAGGCTGATCCATAATCTGTCTGCTCCAAGGGGCTTCTCAGTAAACGATGCTATTGACCCAGAAGTCTGTTCGGTGCGGTACGCATCGTTCGATGATGCCGTCACCATGTTAAATCGCCTGGGCCCCGGAGCGCTGATGGCGAAATCGGATATCGAATCAGCGTTCCGGTTGCTCCCGGTATACCCACAGGATCAGCGTTTGCTAGGTTTTGCGTTCCAAGGACGTTATTACATGGATAAATGCATGCCGATGGGTTGCTCCATTTCTTGTGCCTATTTTGAAAAATTCAGCTGTTTCTTAGAGTGGGCATTCACCGAGGCCACGGGGCATAGGCATGTTATGCATTACCTAGATGACTTTCTGTTCTTGGGAGCAGCCGGCGACACGAAATGTGCGCAGGCGCTACACGACTTTTGCATCCTTATGAGGGAGTTTGGAGTGCCATTGGCAACCGGTAAGACTGATGGACCATCTACTTCACTCGAGTTTCTGGGAATTGAGCTCGATTCTGTGGAGGGATGTTTCCGTTTGCCTGTGGGTAAGGTATCTAAATTCAGGGCTTCCCTGGAACTTTGCCTTGGTAAGGCGAAGGTGACCCTGCACCAGTTACAGCAAGCAGTGGGTCAGCTTAACTTTGCCTTGAGAGTCATACCAATGGCCCGCCCCTTTTCACGCTCTATCGCCCAAGCTATGGTTGGTCTCAAAGAAGGACACCACCGCACGAGACTGTCTGCAGAGGTTCGCCAGGACATGCGCATTGGGTTGGCATTCCTGGCGGACTTCAACGGTCGAGTGGTGTGGAACAAGCCGCCAGCGTCCTCGGACGAGCTGGGTTTGTGGACCGACTCGGCGGGAAGCGTGGGATTTGGCGCCATCTTTGGTAATCGGTGGTCGGCGCAAACATGGCCGACGTGGTGGCACACCAGCGGTCTCACAGGTAACATAGGGTTCCTTGAGCTATTCCCTATTTTGGTTGCTCTAATGGCATGGCCGAACGAGTTCTGAGACCGCTCGGTGGTATTTTGGTCGGATAATATGACTGTTGTCGAATGCGTTAACCAACAGGCAGCACGCTGCAAATGGATCTTGAGACTGTTGAAGGAAATTGTGCTGCTTTGCATGAGACTGAAGGTACAGTTCAGGGCGAAACATGTGCCGGGTGTACTGAATCATGCGGCTGATGCACTCTCTCGTTCACATATACAGGCGTTCAGGGTTTATCTACCTACAGCGGACCTAGTGGCTGCACCATTTCCCGAAGCACTCAGGCTAATCGGTGCCCCGGATTACAAGACCTCGTGGCAGCAAGCTTAGCCCCCAGGACGAGGAAAGCATACGAAGGAGCGTTTCGTTCCTATTGTGCATTTTTAGGTCCGACAGGGAGTCAGAACTGGGGTCAGGAGGATTCCTTCCTTGGGTTCCTGGTAGCACTGCACAGAGAAGGCCGATCAGCGGCTACGGCCAATAGACACAGGGCGGCCATTTCTTTCATGGCGCAGGTGCATGGCACCAAAGACCCAACAGGTTCCTTTTTGGCGAAAAAAGCCCTTCGCGGCTGGCAGCGCCTCGAGGGTCGCAAGCAAGACGTAAGGCGCCCGATTGGCTTAGAAAGATTGTCCCTGCTCATGGCAAGACTAGGCACAACATGCTCCTCCCAATTCGAGGCGGTGCTGTTCCGGGCAGCTTTCGCATTAGCTTTCCATGGGGCTATGCGGGTGAGCGAACTGGTCGCAAGAAATAAGAAAGATGTGGAAGGTGGCTTGTGCAGGGATCACATCCTAATTAGGGGTGATTCGATGATAGTCACAATAGCTAAGTCCAAAACTGACCAGGGAGCGATGGGAAACAGTGTTGTTGTCCAGCGCGTGCGAGGGTCCCCCACGTGCCCGATAGTGTGTATTGAGGAATACTTGGCACTGAGGGTGGATACATGGGGGGGGGAGTTTGCTGAGGCACATCGATGCCACCCCACTGACGAAGTTTCAGTTTCAGAGGGTGCTAGCACTGACAATCGCTGCGGCGGGCATGGACTCGTGCGATTTCGGGACCCACTCCTTTAGGATAGGGGCTGCTACTGAGGCTACAGCAAGGGGTCAGAGTTCAGAAGAAGTGAAACAGTTAGGACGATGGTCCTCGAATTGTTTTAAAAGGTATGTGTGATTGCACATGTTGTGAAGTCAAGTTACATGCACTCACGCTTCTTGTCTTCTGTTTGATTTACAGTTTCGCGAGCATGTCATGCGGGGCGGAATTTGCAGTCGACCCAGTACCAGGGGACCAGCGGTCATGGATCACCGTCTGAGGAGAAAGTGGTTTGGGTCGTGGGCCACTCATACGTGAGGCGGGCTGGGGACTTATTCAAAGCAGGTGACGTGACTCGCGCAGCTGGGGAATACGGGTACAGAGTGACCTTCCATGGAAGGGGCGGGCTCTGTGTTGAACAATTCGAATCGTTTATTGAGGGTCTCTTAGGGCGGCAGAGGTCACCGCCATCTGTAGTCATAGTACACCTGGGGGGCAATGACTTGGTGACTCTGGGGAGACGAGTATTACTCGAGCAAATGTTGTCGGCCGTTAGCTGGTTGGCAAAAAGAATCCCGGGGTGCACGATTGCCTGGTCCCACATGGTTCCCAGAAAGGTGTGGCGGGAGGGCCTTTCAGTGTCAGCACTGAACCACTCGGTGAAGAAGGTTAACAATAAAATTGGTAGATTGTTTCGCTCGCCGCAGTTGCATAGCATTCCTCATGGGTGTATTCGGGGTGATCACATGTATCTGAATGATGGGGTTCACCTGTCCCGGGAGGGGAATGTTTTACTCATAGGAGACTTCATGGCATGGCTAAGGGGTTTGAGGA
The DNA here is from genome assembly GCF_964263255.1 of Lissotriton vulgaris. Classification (NCBI taxonomy): domain Eukaryota; kingdom Metazoa; phylum Chordata; class Amphibia; order Caudata; family Salamandridae; genus Lissotriton; species Lissotriton vulgaris. The sequence continues at coordinate 1,406,545,363 of NC_141693.1, read as the reverse complement.
AGCATGACCTTTAGGAGGAGTTTGGGGGGGGCCGGATAGCCGGTCAACTATCCGGCCTGTGGCGGTAAGGTCATGATCGGTGAGCAGTAATTTCAAGGTCCCTAGAGGGGGGCGCCACCCACTATAGATGGGAGCGCCCGGGGGGAGGCGGCCAATGGCCCCTCCCACTGGGAGGCGGCACCCACTAAGGATGGGTCGCCTAAGGGGAGATGGCCATAGGCCCCTCCCAGGGGAGGAGGCGGCTATATGCCCCTCCTACGAATTTCCCGGGGCCCGGATATCCGCGACGGTGGATGTTATAGAGAGTGTGGTGGTGGGGGGGGAGTCCACGCTGTCCTTCCTACAGATACCTCACACGGGTGCTCGGAAGACCTTTAAGATGGCGTCGAGCGGAAAGAGGGGCCCCCAACAAGACAAGGGAAATTACAGTTGACCATGAGGGTACAGTCCTCTGCGCGGCCGTCACTCACACCGTGAGGGCGAGAGTTTTTGGTAGTAGGGATCTGACACCGGTTAAGACCTTGCCGTTGGCCCTTAATGCTAGGATGTACAATTTTAATCTAGAAAGTATGCATTTGGAGGATGTTAGACTCGCCTAGGATACCTTTGTATTAGAGATTTGTTAAGGTTAGCCAAATAACATGTCTTCATCGAAATGTGATAAATGGAAAATTGTACATGAATATGAAACTTTTATTTAATGTTTTAATTTTGTTTCATATTTTAATAAATACGGCCGGGAGGGTGACTCCCTCCCGCCTTCCAAAAGTTCAGAACTGCGTCCGTCTTCCCATCCTTGGGGATTGTGTTGGGAGGGGGTGACGGGCATCCCGGGCATATGGAAAGGGGCGACCACTCGGTCCCCCCAAACGTATGATCGGGTGCCCTGATCCTCCCGGGAAACCATTTTGGGCGGGGGGCATGTCTCGGCTGGTATGCCCGAAGCGGCGTAGCCGGGGCGCGCCTCTTTCCCGCCCAAGAGGGGTTGTCCTAGACACCTACACCGATGACCACGCCCAGTAGGCGTACCTTGGGCGGGTACACGCCCTCCCGAACAAGAATAAAGAGAGCGGGAATCCGAAGAAGCGTCCTCTTGTTCCTGTGCTTGGAAGGCTGCACCCACTCGTTGCTCGTGAGCCCTCGACGGAACAAGGAGCCAATTTTTGACCCACCCACCAGCCCCTTAGGCAATGTTGGTTTTGCAATAAAGTTTTGCTCTGATAACATCTTTTTTCCCTCCGTATAGCAGGAGAATGAATGTCTAGATTGACGATGTGACTTTGTCTGTCGGTTTTCTTTTAGGAGTAAACAGTTTGATACAATTAGATAGGCTGATTTTTCTTCCTTAGTAGGTGAACAAATGTCGTATTTATTTTTTGGTCGGGCGGTAAGGTCATGATCGGTGAGCAGTAATTTCAAGGTCCCTAGAGGGGGGCGCCACCCACTATGGATGGGAGCGCCCGGGGAGAGGCGGCCATTGGCCCCTCCCACTGGGAGGCGGCACCCACTAAGAATGGGTCGCCTAAGGGGAGACGGCCATAGGCCCCTCCCAGGGGAGGAGGCGGCTATACGCCCCTCCTACGAATTTCCCGTGGCCCGGATATCCGCGACGGCGGATGTGATAGAGAATGTGGGGGTGGGGGGGGAGTCCACGCTGTCCTTCCTACAGATACCTCACACGGGTGCTCGGACAACCTTTAAGATGGCGTCGAGCGGAAAGAGGGGCCCCCAACAAGACAAGGGAAATTACAGTTGGCCATGAGGGTACAGTCCTCTGCGCGGCCGTCACTCACACCGTGAGGGCGAGAGTTTTTGGTAGTAGGGATCTGACAACGGTTAAGACCTTGCCGTTGGCCCTTAATGCTAGGATGTACAATTTTAATCTAGAAAGTATGCATTTGGAGGATGTTAGACTCGCCTAGGATACCTTTGTATTAGAGATTTGTTAAGGTTAGCCAAATAACATGTCTTCATCGAAATGTAATAAATGGAAAATTGTACATGAATATGAAACTTTTATTTAATGTTTTAATTTTGTTTCATATTTTAATAAATACGGCCGGGAGGGTGACTCCCTCCCGCCTTCCAAAAGTTCAGAACTGCGTCTGTCTTCCCATCCTTGGGGATTGTGTTGGGAGGGGGTGACGGGCATCCCGGGCATATAGGCAATAGACTCTTAAGTACATTAGTTACAGTTGTTGTAATGCGCAACACAATTTCAGACACAATGAAACTCAATGTGAATTTCTAGTTAAAAGCAATTAGTTACTTTTTAGATGACTTTTCTAACCACAAGACTAGATCCTAGATTCAATCCTAGGACATCTCTTGTAAACAGATGAGTAAAAAAGTTTTGGTTACAGTAGTGATTTTTAAGGAATATTATTCTATTTTAAAAGTTGACACAAACTGTTTCACATAGAATCACCAATGTTATCCTATGGGAGAAAATTTACTTATCAGGTAAGTAGCGTTAACGTTACTTTTTCATACTGGTGGATCCTGGATCGAGCATGGGTGCAATGCGTTTAAGGCATACAGACAATTTTTAAGGAATATTTTTAGTTTTCAGGATCAGTACTGGGCTCAAAGAAGCAGCACTGAGGTTACTCCTGATAACAGGTGAGTAAATCGGAATTCGTAGTTCTGCTGAGTTTATAGCAATTTTTGTATGTATCAAAAATCGACACTTAGAAACTTTTCTGGTGAAAACCACACAATGGATTCCTATGGAAGAAAATACAAGTTAGTGGTAAGTATGCTTAGAATTACTTTTCAGGGTCAGTGCTGGGCTAAAAGATGCAGCACTGGCTTCTCTCCTGATACCAGGTGAGTAAATCCGAATTCGTATGTTCGGCTGATTTTAGAGGAAGATTTGTACCTATCAAAAATCAACACTTAGAAACTTTTCTGGTGAAAACCACACAATGGATTCCTATGGACGGTAATAAAAGTTACTGGTAAGTACGCTTAGAATTACTTTTCAGGGTCAGTGCTTGGCTAAAAGATACTGCACTGGGTTCTCTCCTGATAATAGCTGAATAAATCCGAATTCGTATGTTCGGCTGATTTTAGAGGAATATTTGTACCTTTCAAAAATCAACACTTAGAAACTTTTCTGGTGAAAACCACACAATGGATTCCTATGGACGGTAATACTGCACTGGGTTCTCTCCTGATAATAGCTGAATAAATCGGAATTCGTAAAGGACGGGGACTGGCCTGCGGTGACATGTGTGCAAACACGCCCTGTGGCGAGTTTTAAGTTGGGGAATTATTTCCTCTTCAATCCTGCGGTCCCCTGGGGGCTAATTAGCTCTCCATTAACCTCAATGAGCCAGGGTGCTGCGTTGCAGAGAGGTATTCAGAGGCCATGCCCCTTTTTACATCACTATGCGACACAGCTCAGTGGCAATTACTGGAGGTACCTGGTGGGCTAGTTGCCCCCCAGGGGATGTCTGGATTGAAGAGAGATATAAAATGCGCCACAGAACGTGTTTGCACACATATCACCTCAGGCCCGGCCCCCTACCTTCACCACTGTGCAAATGCGTCCCGTGGTGCATTTTAAGTTGGGGGATTAAGTCCCCTTGAATCCTGAGGCCCCCTGGCAGTCAACCAGCCCACCAGGTACCTCCAGTATGAGCCACAGAGCTACATTGCAGAGAGATGTATAAAGGGGTATGGCCTCAGAACACCTCTCTGCAACGCAGCCTCCTGGCGCATACTGGAGGTTCCTGGTAGGCTAGTTGGCCCTCAGGGACCCCCAGTATTGAAGGGGAATGTGTTCCCCCTCTGCAAACGCGCCAGGGGGCGTGTTTGCAGAGTAGTGCAAGGAGGGGGCATGGCCTCCTGCCCGATCCCATTGTTTTTTTAAAGAAGGGGGATGTGTGGGCCCCCTTCTATTTCTAATTTATTAGCTCTGCGGACCCTTTCCCCCCGGGCCTGCCTCCAATTTTTATGAAAAAAAAAATCGGGAAGGGACAGCGTGGCCCCCTCTGAAGGCCATTCTCTGCCCTGAGGACCCCATCCCCTGGGGTATGGCCCTTTTTAAAAATATATATTATTTTCGAGGGGCGCTGCCTTGCCCCCCTCTTGTTTCCAGTTGTGGCCCCGTGGACCCCATCCCCCGGGGCAGTTTCTTTTTTTTGGAACGGGCCGCATGGCCCCCCTCCCGGGCCACTACTAGCCCTGGGAACCCATCTCCCAGGGCTGTCTCTCTTCGTTGGGGGACGTGGGGGGGTCCTCAATCCCCCCACGGTCCCAGCCGGCTCCCCGCGTCCTGCGGCAGCTGGCATTGCTTTTCCACAGGGAGAGCAGCTAACAGACTACTCCCCCTGTGGAAAAGCAATGTGCTTTCCTGTTTGGAAGAGAGAGCAGGCCTCTTCCAAATAGGAAAGCAGTGTGCAATAAAAGAGAGGGAGCCACAAGGCTCCCACCCTGTCATTGCAAATGGCAGTGTCCTGAGGTTGGCGGTCCCTAGGGCCTGTACAAGGCTCCAGGAGGGGGGCTGCACAGCCCCCCTCCGACAATTTGTAAGAAACCCCGGGGGTGGCGGGCCCCGGGGCTGGGTGGGCCAGAGAGCCCCCACCCAATTTTAATAAGCCCCGGGGGTGACGGTCCCTGGGACTGGGAGATACCTCTGGGCCCCCCTTCACATATAGTCCATTGCCCTCGGGATTTGATGTTTTTTTCATGGTTTCTTGTGCCTCGGTTCTACTGATGGCTGCCAACACTTCCTGATTTGGAGTGTTGACAGTCAATTAAAATACAGCTCGTGCCTGGCAGGGTGCACATAGGCTACGCTTAGAGTATGTGGCTAGGTACGCGGATCCACCGCACCCATAGATATATAAATGATTTTAACTGTCATTTTCTCAGGAACTACTGAACAGATATACACCAAATAAGCAAAAGGCACGAGTCTGATCAAAGAACTACCTCTTTGCCAAATTTGGTGTAATTCCGTTCAGCAGTTCGGGCTGTAGCTGCAGCTAAAGGTCTTACGGGAAATTGCTTGGGAAAATGCATTTTGGGACCCCCCTTTTTTCTCGGCCCCCACTTGATGAATCATTGTGAAACTTTTAGGATAGGAGCCGACCGGAGCTGCCCAAAAGTTTGGAAAATTTTGCGCAGATTCGTCGATCGGCCCCAACGTTTTTCGAAATAGAATGTTTTAGATTTCCTATGGGTAATAGGTCCTAATTATAACTACCTACTACCGCCAGTAGGTAATATATGTGTATCGGGTGTGTGGATTGGCGCTGTGGTTTCCGAGTTACCCGCCTCAAAGGCTGAAAGTTCTTCCTTAATTATAGTAGTATAGATACATATATATATATGTGTATTTTGGGGGGAATGCTTTCTAGAGTTGAGCTCAGCTCTTTAAAAGAGTCTGTCACACAGTAGAATTTTTAAATGTCTACTGATCCACATAGCTATCTCAAATCTCAGCAGTACCTTTGTTTTGGTTCTGCGAGTGGAAACTTTCTTTTAAATAACAAAAAAAGTATTCCTGTCTTTGATGTGACCTCAGCTACAGATTCAAGTTCATAGAGACATAGGTTTAATTGGTATTTCTAGAATGAGCCAGATTTACCCAAGCCTGAACTCATTTTTTAGATTGTTTTCTTATTCTTCCCTGAAAGAGGCTATTTCTTATTTGTCAACTCATGCGATTGGGAGTCTTGTATTGCTTTAAATGGGTCAGTGACCAATTTACTTGTGATCAAACGAACATCACTTTTGCTACATGCTGCACAAAACAGCACAGGAAAAGGTGAGCACTTCTATGAAATGCCATTTGAAAGCTTTTTTTTTTTTCAAACATCTCAGATAAATATACTTCCTTTACTTTGAAATCTGTGGTGTGAAAAAGGAAAAATGCCATTAATCCTAGTGACACGGTGGCAAGGACTGTTGTATGTGTAAATCATCTTTAAAAATATATGTCATCAAAAAGTATTTGAAAAAGTATTAGAAAACTGAGTAATTATATTTTTAGTAAAAATAGGCACTTGTGTTTTTGTAAGTGTATTGCAAATGTGCATCTCTTCATTCAATAGTTTTTGTATGAAAAACATCTTTCTTGTGTACATGCTATTTTATTTTACAGAGTATTATGAAGTGTGCCTTTCACTGTAACCAACTCGGTCAAGTCATTGCTTTACACTTCAAGTGTGAATATGTGTTACTCCAAAATGGAGACTTCCCTATGGAAGATAAGACCTTTTGATGCTTGGTATTAGCTGTTATATTTATTCCTGAGAGCATGTGCCCCTTGGCGTGGCAGCTTCTTTTTGTTTAGTCTAATCTTCATTAGCCATAGGCTGTATGTCCCATGATTTTTAATTACTAGTTGAACCGTCATAGTTAACCATGGATGGTAAACTCTAAATCAGATTGAGTCCTGCGAAACAGAGATTAATATGTAATAACTATGGGAAAGACTGATTTGTTGCTAAACTGAAATTATTCAACCTACTATGCTAAAGCTCACCTGCCTCTTACATCATAAGTGAAACGTGTTAAGTAGTAGTAAATCATTTTTGGAAGTACATAAAAAGGAATCAATCGAATAATTATAAGTACACAGTTAGAAAGTGGTTTATTAGTAAAAGCAGGTAGGTACCTACACTTAGTAATATACTTGTCCAGTCAAGTCTTAATAAATTAATACTTTCTCAACCCTTGGAAATTTGACTCATGAACAGTGAGGCTTAACTTATAAGATAGATGTCACCAATTTATAAAAAATGGGAAATATGTTTATGTTTAAAATGACACCAAAACAAAGGAAATCCATACATATGAATTCTTGAAGATTAAGTGAAAATATGTGCTTTCTAGTGCCTTAAAGTGCCTGTTTGGGACATCTGGTTGCACATAACTTGGACAAATTCAAAGTATCAGGTGGACCGCGATGAAGTGCAGGTCAGATACTTTGAGTAGTAGGGCCCGGTCCAGTTTTTACCTTCTGACTTAGGGCCTGATTTAGATTTTAAAAGGATGGGTTACTCCATCACAAAGGTGACAGATATCCCGTCAAGTGAAATATAAATCCGATGATATCTTATGATATTTATATTTAGGTGAACAGGATTTCTGTGATGGAGTAACCTGTCCGCCAAAATTTAAAATCAGCCCCATAGCACTTTTTTGGTGCTTTTTCTCCCACCATCGAGCAAGGTTCCTCATAAGGTCAGTTGCAGTTCTACGACAGCTGCTTGGTTCCACACAATGCTTTGATGATTCATTGGTGTCTTGGCTCTCATCGTTGATGGCAAAGAGCTCCAGAGGTTTAGCGGGGCAAACCCGGATTTGTTGCCAAATAGCAGCTTGACATTGTCAGCTCGGCTCTTGACTCTAGGTCGGTTAATTTATAGAACATTTTACCAAAAATTCATCCTTTTGGGGTCCTGAAGTGTCCACAACACCAGCAGACATTCCAGAATCTCTGAGTTACTCTTTGGAGACAATGCACCAAAACAAACCATTAAAAGTACACTGGATACTGGTCACCTGGGCATTTCTTTGTAAAGTGGATGCAAGTGACTTTGTTAAGCCCTTTTGTACCTGTTCAGTTGCTGTCAGGGAGTCCACACTTCAAAAATGTAAAGCAAGGCAAAGTCCTCTTTTGTGAAGCCCAGAGTATGCACAAAGTGCAGACCTCAAAGGTGTACTCCAGGGGTTCAGCAAGGTAATCGTTCTTCTTCTATTTATCCAGGTTTTTAGGCTGGCAAGACAGGGGTTGCCCTGACCAATGGAGTGCAGGATGGCACCCTCTGTGAGGAATACTTCCCCTGAAGTGGCATTTTCTTGTCCTAGAAAGCACTCTTACTCAAAAGTCAAAATGGAGAAAATCTCTCCTGGAGATTCAGGTCTAAATAAACCGAACCACAGATGTAGCTAACTTTCCTCTTCACTCCACTTCATGCCCCTCTCCTAATTTATTAACAAATACTCCCATTTGACTGGCGGCAAGAAGTGGGGGTGGGCCTGGTTCCTGCCCTCACTGTCTTTCTCCCTTTGAAGTAAGTTTGGCTACCCAGCCCCCTTCCTGACCTGGCATCTTCAGGCATCAGATCTCCTCCCATTAGATGTCTCCTTTATCTCAGTTCAGGCCACTTCACACATCATTAGGGTAGTCTGATTCAGCCTGTCCTTGTCGATGACAACTTAAGTAGAATGTTTGTGGCGCAATAGCTGCACCCAGTGAAGCTGCTTACTTACTTCCTCTGTCAGCAGATTTGGGCAGATAACCCTCCTGTTTTCGTTTAATAATGTAGGTTGAATTGGTGGTTCATGAGCGTTATGAGCACAGTTTTCCAGTAACTGATTATGACCCTCCGAGCCTGTGTGTATGGTTGTAAGCACTACTTGTTAATATATCTCTAACTTCATTGCTTTCTGCAAGCACTTTTATTTTGTTTAGAATGACAGTTGTAAAATGGAGGAAGGATGTCTCCATCTCATGTTCTTTGTTTCAGGGCAGTTTTGAGGGAATATATGGGTTTCCACTATAACAGTCCCTAAATACTTGTAGGTGGCCATCTGAACATAGGCAGTGGCCTCTGCATTACATTTTGGGAAGAAGACCTTATCAGAATTGCCCTAATTTTAGAAAGAAACTGGGCTCCTGTCTAATTGGCTGAACTGTATGTATTTGGGTGATGGACTGACACAGATACATAGTGAGAAATTGTCAAAACTGTCTGAACATGGACATACAACCTTAAACTTTGGTCCAGGTGGTAGAACATCCTTGATGTAGGCCTGCATGGACATGTTGTAAATGAATGTAGGACCCTAGTGTAAATTTTCCCGATTCATGCCCTTATATAGGTATACATGTTCCAATCCTTGTATAGGCATAGAATTAATTACCATATTTAGACTGAGCCTATGCAGCCCAAATACGGCATGGCTATGTCTACTAAGTTCCAAGAATCAACAACGATTTCTTAGAAAAACCCGCCTTCAGCAGCCAGGGACTTCCCCTTGCCTGAATACTAATTTATCTAGGAAATCATGGAGTTTTCAGAGAACTGAGTCTTTGATGATGTTATTAAGTGCAATCACACGTCAAACTCTGCACCTTCAAAGTATAAATATGCCTAGATTTGCCCAGACAAACGCACGGTGGTTTGGAGCAGATCGACTATATACTTGCCCGACGCCCTGCAGCCACAAGTGCCGAAGGTAGCCGACCCTCCAGTAGATGCACTGAGAGACTCTGTCTTTTCTCCTGCCGAGAAATCCAGCTCCAGTGTTTCCAGGCTACCCTTGCGGGTTCCTTGGAAATTGAGTCCTGAGATAGGGATACAAGCCCTCCTTCATTCTAAACCAAGATACAGAGCTAATTAGACCCTTAGAGAATTCTTGGGTAGATTCTTGGCAGAGAAATACTAAACCTAAGCTACTCCTCACTTACTTATTCTCTTGTACTAGACCTAAGTTAGGTACACCGGGGTCAGCCTATTTTAGAAGCACCAGTTGAGTACTTTTAGTCATTATTTTATCACTGTAAGAATTTTATACGTTTTAGGTAACTTATGGCTGAGAAACCATATCATGCTTTTACAGTACTACTTTATAATGCTTTTCGTATTATATGCCCTGTACTTTATAACCAGTATTACGATTGTAGCAGTACATTTCTTATGCTTGAGAAAGAAGACTGTTCAATAAATACTTTTTATTAAAAACGCCCGTCTCTCTATTTTCTCAGCACCTCTGGTGAAATGAAGCATGCAGGATTGACTGGGTAAAATAGCTATCTATTGTTTCGGCGACTCTAGAGATTGATTTCTTATTCTTGGGAAAACAAAGTTGTCATGTTTATGCAGTTGTCAGAAACTACTCCCTTTTTGTTTATTTGAGAAAGTTTCTAGTGACCTCTGAGCCAGCTGGCACTCACAATTAAGTTTAATATATTCAATGGAGACCTAGTCAACCTCGGTCCTACGTCTAAACTATAGTATATGTTATTCCAATGTGCAGAGCCTATTGGGAATATAGGAACTACACTACATGGCGCCCAACATTTGGTAAGGCGATAATTTAACGCTATATACTAGAGTAACCCAGTCATGCTTTTCACACAGACCCCTTTTTCCCGTAAAATACTCCAATAGATGTCTGGAGTGGGTAAAAGGATAATATCCGCCAAAACTGAGTAGGACGAAGAATCCTATGTATTAGTTTTTGGTTTATTCAACGTTGAAGGATACAGTGTTCCAAAATATTGTGCACCTAATCTTTGTTGCCTTGAACCTATTCTGCAAACTTTTTTAGTCAGTAAAATAATGATGTCTGACAAAGAATTAGCTGCAGCAGCAGCACAAGCAGTTTTAGATGACAGAAATAGGCTACAGAATGACCCAGATGTTATAAACATCCCAGTAAATGTAAGGAAAACTATAACTTACAAACTCATAAATAATAGGGTACCATCAAGTGGTGGTAAAGTAATCTTTGCTATAGAGGCACATGAATATCGGCAAACAGAGGTATTCTATTCATGGGTTCACTGTCCTCCAGCAGGTGGAGGAACACATGAGTTCCACTACTACAAAGTAGAGGAACCTCCAGAGGAATATGTTCCTCATGAGGACATTGAGATTCCATTAACTTACTAAGAGAATCAGCTTTGGTTTAAAGGCGCCCTAAAACATGAAAATCACATAACCAGGCTCGGTCCACTAGGAAGACCAGGAGCTACATGGCCGGTACTAGCCAGCTACACATCACATCCTGACATTGAAAACATGACAGGTTGGGAACTATTTGCTCAGCTAAAACAGTTAATTAAAATACATAGACAATTGGTTCAATATCTCATGCAGACCTTAACAGTCCAACCTACTGTAAGGATTCCACAACACACCCCTCACCAGGGGAACACAAACAAAATCACACCACAGACTATACAATCAGTTATTGGTAAATTGCCCGCAAAGAGGGAACAAATTACCTTTTGACTAGCACAAAAAAAATCACTCAGATAGAGGCAGTATTCCCTGATAGTACACCTCATGAGAAACACAGAATTATGACAATCTGTTTAACAATGGGGATTGCACCACATGTGGAGAACTGTGACACTTGGGGTACAGTCTTTGCTTCAATCTACACAAAAACACATGGTGTCCCGTCTATGGCGGTATTACCAGACGTTCTTAGACAGATTCAAAATGAATATGGTCCAGAACCTGCCTTAAATCTAGGTATGAAATTACTGAAATATTTCAAACAGGTCTCGGCTATACTATTAGCCAACATTACCGGTGAAGCAGCATTGGTGGCAATCTGCCAAAAGTTAAAAGAAACAGATATAACAGACCAACAATATGAGCTTGCAAGGATTATTGAAAAATCATATGAAGAACTAGGTAGAGATAGTTTAGGTGAGAAACCATTAAAACCCCAACTAACTGAAAATCATGAAAAAGTTTTTATTAAAATTAATCTCACTACTCCTAAAAAGATGTGGGAAAATACTAACCAGACATTTCCTAAAGAAAAATGTGCTCAGTCCAGAGGAAGATCTCCCAAACTCGGAGGTAGGTCTCCACAACGGGACCCCTATGAAAAAAGGTATAACCTTAGGAATAGGGATACTTTAAGAAAACCAGATAGATATCAAGATACTGATACACTTTCCTTTCATACCTTTCAGACTTCCTTGCAGAAATCCAAGAGGAGAGGACGATCAGAACAGAAAGAGGAAGGTGTGAAGTCCAAAGAAGAACAGCACGTTTCAAAAAATAAGAAAACTCAATTCACCAAGAAGAAGGTAGCGAGCATAAAAATCAAAAATACAGAGGATCTTGAGGACACAACTCAAGAACGGGGAGTGGGCTCAGACAATGCTAGACAGCGCAGCAGAAGTCACCATAGCTCGCAGGATCCTAATGGATCATCTGGAGATAGTGGACTTGAAGGAATACTTTCAAGTTGAAACTGCAGCTACCAGGGTTAGTGTACCCCACAAGTTATATGAAGTAACGCTCCGGCTGGAGGGGGACAAACCTAGAAAAATAAGAGCACTCTTTTGGGAGAAGCATTTTAATGGTTATGACATTCTTCTAGCTGAATAAGACTGGCCACGTGAATTTGTCAGGGAGTGCCCACATGGCGAAGAGATAATTATGCCAGCCTTCTCAGATCATATTCCTATTCATAATAAATACACCTATGCCGGAAAATGGGCTGTGGCCCAGGCTCCAGCATTATATAAAAATCATGTAGGATGGGATGAGGACTCTCCTCACCATAAAATCCAGCAAAAAAGTCAACCTACTGCACAGAGGTAGTATCCAGTTAAACAAGAAGCTAAAAAACAAGTCACGGAGATTTTAAATCAGCTTGAATACCAAGGGGTGATTGAAACATGCACCTCATCAATGAACAATCCTTTGTTTCCTGTCTCCAAACCAGACAATTCATATTGTCTTGTATTGGATTACAGACACTTAAACTCCTGTTGCAAAACATTTGCAGTACAAAATGCACATAGTGCAGCACTGATGAATAACATTGTGCGGAAAAAATATAAAACCACATTAAATATTTCAAATGTTTTTTTCTGTCAGAATATTGCACATGAAGGAAGGCATTTGACCGCTTTCTCAATTTTGGGGACACAGCAACAATGTTGCTGTTTCCCCAAAGGATTCAAGAATAGCCCAGGGTGATTTTCAGCCAGAGTAACAGAGTTACTACAAACGTACGATGATGAGGCATTATCTTATGTCGATGACATCTATCTTACAGACGATGACTTGGAAAAGCACTTGAAAAGAGTGAACACCATAATACTTGGGTTCGCTTCTGAAGGGTATAAATTCAATTTTAAGAAATCACAAATTGCCCACCTCATGTCCTATTTCTAGGCTACTAGTTATCAAGTGAAGGTAAAAGCCGGGCAGCTAACTTTCTAGAGAAATGTGCGCTGCTCCAACCTCCAAAAATGCTGAAAAACATACAGTCAATTCTTGGTTTCCTGAATTTTTGAAGAACTTATGTACTTAATTACGCAGAAGGGGTTAAACCTCTCTACGAACTAATCAAACTTGATTTCAAACCAACTAATTGGACTCAAACACACACAGAAATTTTGGGTTCAGTGCAAACAGACATGTTAGCAAAAACACAGTTAGAGACATGCGATAATGTGTGCATTTTGTGAAACGAATCATCCCAGGGAGATGCGGATTCACATACCTAACCTTTAATGAAGGAGAAAAGGTACCAATAGCTTGCAAATCACACTTGTACACACAAGCTGAAGTAAAATTCACTTCTACAGAGAAAATTCTGACAGCAGTTCAAACGGCAGTAGCAAAGGAGAGAGCCCTAGCACAGGGTAAACGCATAATGATCGTTACACCTGTACCTGCTTTAGAAACAGTGACAAAGGCAAGCACTCCAAATGCTAAGGCTTTACATCCAAGATGGATACAATGGGTTAACCCTCTTGCTGCAAAAGACGTTGAATACATCTTTGACCCGTACTTGAAGACACAAGAATTCCTACAATACGAATACGAATGTCTTCTGCCGCCCGAAATTCTGCCTCTAGAACATTACGACTGTATAATCTATACAGACGGATCAGCACAGCCCACAATTGGGGGTAAACAAGCCTATAGTGCTGCGTGTGCGATTGTTAAAGGTCGCTGGCGTGAAGGCAAACTTAGACCTATGATCACTAAAACTCAATCAATCGGAGACTGTACAGCTTAGCGAGCTGAACTAAATGCTTTCAAGATTGCGCTTGAAAATACCGATCGCGAATTCCCCACACTAATAGTGTGCGATTCGTATTACTGCATCCAGTCTTATAATGAATATCTGCAGAACTGGTTTCAAAACGGGTTCAAAGATGCAAAAGGTGGCACAATTAAGCATAAAACGCTTTGGAAACAAGTGGTTCTTTTGCAAAAAGAACTATAAAAGACTCACGTGATGAGTCATCAGCGTGATGGCGTTCACATTGCAGGGAATTCATTGGCTGATGAAGCCGCGAAGGCTGCTGTGCAAATGGCTTCCGTAGCGGCAATCACTCGGTCAAAAACAAAAATAGACAGCAAGATAATGCAAGCTGTCACTGCTTCAGTAAAGGACAGAGGTAAGACACTCCCGAAAGGCTTTCCAGTAAAGTACCCATATGTAACTGATGCGAATAATGTTCCTTTTGCTCGAATCCTTGGAGTGGGGGACAGAGCAATTCCAAACATGGAACATAGGTTAGGACTAATCTTAGCAGAACATGAAGGGCTTGCCTTTGCACACGCAGGAGTTTCCACCACAGTATTATTATTAAAACAGAGATATTGGTGGCCAAGCATGAGGAAACAAACTAGAAACTATGTGCTAGAATGTGAAGTCTGCCAAAAAATGAAAGTTTTAACAGTGAAATGACCTGCGCAGACGCCACTTCTAATTTCAGATAAACCATTAGCATGTGTTTACCTGGACCACTGTGGTCCCTTACAAAGGGATGGCAACTATAAATATATCATGGTCACAGTGGATTCATGCACAAGATTTATTTGAATGTGGCCCCAGCGCTTGGCTGATGCCAGAACTGTTATAAAGGATTTGCGAGTCTTTATCGGCACATATGCAATAGGCAAGCTACATTCTGACCAGGGTCTTGCGTTTAGCTCCCGAGCTTACAAGGAGGCCATGGCTAGCTTGGGCGTTGCATTGCGGTATTCTAGTCCCTTCTATCCTGAGGGCAATGTGGTAGTGGAAAGAAAAAACCATGACATAAGGCAATCCATAACAGCTAAGGTATTAGGTTCGGGTGATGGGTGGGTCAAACATCTAATAAGTGTCCAACGTAGTCTTAATAATCTGCCAAGAACATCTCTGGGTGGAATCACTCCATATGAATTACTATTTGGTACTAGAATGTAGAAGTAGAAAAGCTTTATTCGATTTCACAAATATATAAAATCATAAAAGCGACAGTTCATTCATAAATTCATACAATCCAGTGAATTACATTTGAGAACAATTACTACGTCCATAACATTTTTCAAAACAGATTAACCTTTTCCTTTTCCTCAAGATACTATTCAAAAAGCCTGTCATTATACCAACACAGTATACATAATTTAAGAATTGTAGGAAGAGTAAAGTCGGGCGACATTGACGCCATGAACCTATTTTTTTAAATGGTCTAATCCATCTGGTTCTCCCTGCTGAATAAAATTTACAGAAAAATATTACATGCAGTATAGATTGTTCTGATAGATTATCGCACGGGCATTTACAGAGCATTCTGGACCAGTCGTTTACTTTAGGAAAGGTAGTTAGGCGAAAAAAGTAATCAAATCTGAATCTAGTCAGAATGTACCTTTCATACCCAACCTGACACCATAGCAAGTAAGGTTGGATTGAGGCTGAGACCAGGGTGAGTTGATGTTGTAATACATTTTTTGTTTAGCTCTACTCCTAGTCTTAGTGTTTCAAGATGATTACAGCAGAGTGACTTTAATTCTTTTCTCGTTATGCTATGTAGGGAGTCTGGCTTATGATAAAACTCTGGTCTCCCCAAATCCTTTGTAAAATTGCATATATATAACTCAGCTATGGGATATTGGCAGCCTGATCCAGTCCCAAAGAATCTTTGATTATTTCTCTATTTAAAACTAAGTCAGGTGAGGTCCAGACTCTGTGCCATAGCAGTAAAGGTTGCATGCTTATCAGATCACTTATGTAGCGAATGCGAATTCAGAGTGACAGTTAAAAACAGAAGTACTTTGAGGAATTGCTAAAATAAATTAAAAAAAAGCATTTTCTACCTTTTGAATAGATGAAGTATCATAAGCTCCCCAGACGCCTGCTCCGTAAATAGATGTACTTATACACTTTGTCTGATACATTTTTATCAGGATTTCTGGCGGTCTTTTCCCTATTTTTTTGCCAAATATCACTAGTGCTGCCGTAACTCTTTTAAACATTAATGTCCTACTTTTTATAGCTGGTCCCCAGGATCCTTATTCTTCTAAGATGATGCCTAAATAGGAGAATATTTTGGTGGGTGCAATTTTCTCATTCCCAGCAAACAGGGGACAAGATCTGTTCTTACCTTTCACACAGGTCATAACGTAAGTTTTTTTAACATTAAGTTTCAGGCCCCTGTTGTTCATAAAATTTATGTAAGTATCAAGTGCCGTCTGAAGGCCAATTTGTGTTCTCGCCATTAAGACAGCATCGTCGGCATACAGGAGCAATACAATCTGATTGTGGTTGACTTGGGGTGAGTCTCTTACTCTAGCCACCAATTCCTTTTTCAAATCATTAGTGTATAAAGTATAAAAAAGGGTGCAAGTACACAGCCTTGTCAGACTCCTCTCCTTACATGAAAAGACTTGGAGCATTCACCTTTTAGACGGTATCTCACCTTGGCTGTGGCACCCGCATAGAGTTGTCTTAAGAATGATATAATTACATCATCTACCTTTAAGTCTGATAAAATCTGCCATAGCCGGCTATGAATTACGCAGTCAAAAGCTGCGCTTAAATTGAAGAACGCTGCGTATAATTTACCTCCCTTGGCCTGAATATATTTTCCATGTAAGATGGAAAAATTTAGCACCTGCTCTACGGTGCCCCACCCCTCCCTGAACCCATATTGTACTTGACTTAATACGTTGATATCTTCTGCCCATAGTTGGAGGCTATTCAAGATGACCCTGCCTGTGACTTTCATAAAAGAATCAAGCAGGGATATTTGGCGATAGCAGGAAGGGTTATCCCAGTCCCCTTTTTTAAATAAAGGGATAATTACCGACTCGGACCAAGTTTTGATAAAGCCCTTCTGGCAGCTGGCTTCAAGAACTCGGGTTAATAATGGGGACCATCGACAAGTCGATCGGGTGCCATCCGGACCCGGCGCTTTGCCTCCCTTACTCTGTTTTACTTCTTCGTTACTGATGTTAATTTTAATTTGTACACATTTTTCAAGTCCCTCCTGGATTTCGGTCCCCCATATCTGCTAATTTATCTGTCCCCCCAGGATTATATACATGTGAGAAGAAGTTTATCCATGAATCTTCTGTTATAGCCAGCTCAATTGTTGATCCATCCCCCGAGCTAAAATACGGTGCCTTGACAGCTCCCCAGAAGAGTGAGCTGTCCCTCTTTTGCGAGGCTTCAAATAAATTGGTCCAGGCCTGATCTTCAATTTCCCGCTTGCGTCTGTTTCTTGCTAAATTGTATTCCTTCCTGCACCCCCTGACATCATCAGGATCCCTCCTAGCACTTTGTAGGGCCTTTTTTAATTGGGAGAAGGCCTTTGTACAATTAGAGTTAAACCAGGCATTTTTGTGGGGTTTAAAATCTTTGTTGGGGTGGTGCAGACTTTTTTGGATTATCCTTGTGATGTTTGCAAAGCAACCCAATATGTCTATGTGCGATACCTCTTCCTGCAGGCACTGTAAGATAGGGGTTATTGCCTGCCTAATTATGTTCTTATTGGTCACCTCAGGATCGTTCCTGGCCCATCGAAGGGAATACCCATTTAGTCTTTCTAAAACGCACCCTTGGGTCCAGGCTCGGCTCTCTACCAGCGAACTTGCCTTTTTGATGGGAAATGAGATGTTAATACTAAGCGGCAGTTGGTCACTAATCCCAACTGTATGTGTGACAAAATCCCCTACCCAGGTTGTGTGGCTATTGGAAAGAACAATAAAATCAATTAGGGTACTATGTCCTCTTCCTACAAATGTGGAGCTAAAATCAACAATTGGCGAGCACAGCAAGTTAGCGAAACCTAGGTTGTGAGTTGCCATAACTTCGTTAAAACTGTCACCCCCATTGGAGTGGGCGAAATGGGGCTGGCTATCATCATCACCAACCTCACTGTTGCCACATCCGCGCGAGAACTGTTGGCAGAGGTTGTGATTAAAATCGCCGCCCCATATGAGGATGGAGTCCTTAACTAAGTTATCGCTTACAGTCTTAGGATCCTCATTAAGGTCATATAACATATCACAAACTAGGCCCTTATCTAGGTTATTATACATATTAACAATTATTAGCTCAACCAGTGAGGACACTTTGATGACAATATTTTGGTAGTACCTGCACGATTTCACCATTTTTATCCCTGTAACCCCCAAAAGATTAGTAACATACACATAGATCCCCCCTTTGTGCCTCCCATGACTAGAATAACCAGCTGAAACATGGAATGTTTTAAAACCATCAAGATGTATTTCCTCCAAAGACCATGTCTCCTGAAGGCATAAGATGTCGGGGAACATCACTTACAACGCATTTTTTACAACGCACTACCATTACATCGCAACCATTACAACGCAAACCATTACAACGCATTGGGCTGGGGGGCGCTCTAGGATAGGGAATATATTTAATTTACTATCCAACACCTTCCCTGCTATCCACGGGGACTGGAGTTGGAATAGTAAATTAAATAATTCACTATCCAGCGCCTAAAAGCATTATGCGTTGTAATGGACTGCGTGGTAAAAACTGCGTTGTAAAGGCATGCGATGTAAAAGCATGCGTTGTAGTGACACCAATCCAAGATGTCAAAATTTCTAATAAAGTCTACCCAAATGGGATTATTAATCTTAAATTGTGGCCCCGATATATTCCAGAATGCTACCCTAGAATGTTAATCGAAGACCTCGATTGGAAAACTTCAGTGGTGAAACAAAAACCCTTTGATGTCAAAGATCGTTTGGCTGTCTTACAGGACTTAAATGAAACAAGAAGAAGTCTGAGTAA
Organism: Lissotriton vulgaris; assembly: GCF_964263255.1. Lineage (NCBI taxonomy): Eukaryota > Metazoa > Chordata > Amphibia > Caudata > Salamandridae > Lissotriton > Lissotriton vulgaris. The sequence goes on along the minus strand of NC_141693.1, from coordinate 1,406,526,592 downwards.
CACAATACAAACGCCGACGACCACTGAAGAAAAAACACTTTCCCAGCAAGACCTATCTGGATTCCAAAGATTGGGGATCTAGTCAGGGAAAAGATTGCGGTAAAGAAGGAATTTGGGCCTTCTTACAGAAAAGCAGTACCTGTCTTGGCAATCCAAGGAACAAGATCAGTAGTACTACCGGCCCTTGCTGGCAAAAGGGAGAACAGAGTTGTGTCCATTGACCTGGTCAAACCACAATATGTGGCCAATAATAAGTAGTAGGCCCAGTCGACTCCCAAGATGTAGCCGAAGACCAAATCTTGCTACAATCCAAGAGGTTCAAACTGAAAGACTTATCACCTTTGATAAACCTGCAGTAGGAAAAGAAGGACTATGCAACAAAGCCATGGAACTAGTACCTCTTGAAACCCAAATAACAGTTCGTCAAGAAACACCTGTCTACAATGATGTAGCTTCTGCCTATACAAATATGACAAAGGAAGAAGCAGCTCCAAAGATTAATAACAATCCTGATGCAATTCCGACAATTGACAGAACTGCTTCTGGCTATTTTATCATACATTTTCTGAGGATCCCAGTGAACCTAAAGATAAGCCAGCAAATGGAACTTTCAAAGAAAAAATAACAGAACTCTTTCATCAGCTTGAAAAAATATATCTGGTTTCACCATGGAATGAATTCTGAATTGTGTTAGGTGTACTTTTCCTCCTGTTCTGGCTCATTCTGGTTTCTAAGTTTGGGAAAAATTATAGATGGAAAATACAGTACAATGGACACAGCAAGTAAGAAAATCAACTTGGTCCTGAAACCTCACAAATCATCCCATCGTGAAAAAAGAGACTTGTCATCAGTGAACATCACAGCCGTTCCTATACCTGGGGGTATAGCATGGGACAGAACTGATTATGACCTCTATGGCCCAGTGGAACTGCTGAAGATTCCACACCAGTTCAAGATTTCTTTGAGTGACTTTGCATCACCCAGCACATTTTCTGATGATTGGGACTTTCAAACTGTTAACAACATGATGATGACAGAATTAGAAATGTCAGCAACATTTACAGAACATGAATACTTACAAGGTTCATCAGATTTTGAACAAATGTATTGTTTTAATCACTATGGTCACCATTATTTGCATAAATCTGCAAGCCCTAGGAATGTTGTTACTTATAAACAATGGGAACATTGTCCAATGCCGCCAAAGGGTAGCTCAAAAACATTTCATGAAAAGTTTCCGTACTTCTCAGGGTTCAATGTTACAAATCCAGAAACGTTTTATTTCAAAAATGTGAATAAGACAGGAATGAAAACAATGTTGACCAATACTAAACACATTTATTCTACAAACTTTTATGCTCAGCTGTCTACATTAGATTTTGACTTTTGGAAAGACAACATTGAGACAAAAACTGTCTAGGGCACGAAAGACTGGCAGGTGCAAGGCTTAGAAGCCCTGTTCAGGGTCTGCATTATACCAGAACAAATATTGTTTTTAAATTACACTGTTCAACAAACTTCTTGTCTTGGCCTGGCTAAGATAAAAGATTTAAATAAACCGTCAATACCTAAACCCACATCTGACAGTAATGATACTACAGAAGAGGAGGTACACGTACCCTATATTTTAAAACAAAACAGAACTATTCCTGATTGGAAAAAATGGTTAATATGGCCCAAAGACACTAATAACTGCCAAGATAGATTCCTGAACAAAACACAGGGGTTCAAAATGAACAGGCCAGATCCAAGATACTCCAAGAGAACACATCCAGGGATAGTAACTACTTACAGTGTAGGAAAGCTATGCCTTGAGTGGCTACAGAAATCTGCACTACCAGAAATCAAACAACACTTATCTTTACTTAAAGAAGGCAATAATTTGCAAGATTTCTTAATGGGGCCTCGCAAACCACGTCAAAATCATTTCATATATGCCGGTATATACGCTGCGTACAACGAAGCTTGAAAAATAACGCAAATCAAAACTTCACAAGAATATGAGAAATTGATTGTGTTCATTTGGAGAAATCTCTCTCTGTAGTGGGCAATGGGTTAACAACTCTGAAAATATTCTTTGGACAGCATTTTATCCTCTGCCATTGACATAATGGAGCAGGACTTGCTAATGTTACAACATGGCCAGTCTCAGTTACGTTCTATAATGCAGCTAGGCTGAACGTTACAAAATCTGCGTTCAGGCTACGCGCCATGGTGTCTAATATTGTTTTCTGTATTTAACCTTACAGATAAAGAAATCTTCTTTGGCACAGAAAAGAGCAGACTATACGGTGCTGAGCATTAAAAAACTGGAAAGATTACCATTGACATTTTCTGAGAAACCTGTCATTGAATGGATAATACATGGCACTATCGCCAGTGACAATTTTCCAATTTCAGTTTTGTCTACAGCATATACCAGCAGGCCTGTATGAAAGGTAGGGTAAAGAATACATTAAGTCGACCTGAACTTTACCATAAACACACAAATGTTGGAATGGGGGAAAGGAGGTATTTCTTAGTGGTAAAAATTGTAAGAACTGACTAAGTGGTACACTTTTGTGCCAAAGTATTAATTTACACGGAGCCTGCGAAGGTTCTGCAAATAACCTCTCTTGCCACCTGCATGGTAAACCCTCCACAGTGATAGAACCAATTTTCAGGCAGCTATCCAATGGCAGCTACGTTATGCTCAATGACCACAGCTGTTTTGGCATGTTGCCAGGAAAAACTTATCTTGTTAGTGTGTCATCCTGGGTCACTTGTTGTATGCAAGTATTGTATCCAAAGAGCAAGACAGACAGGGGGACAGCAATATGGCCTTCACTGAATATCTCTTCTATACTAATTGATACTTTAAGAAGAATGAAAGTCATTCTTTTGCAAAAATCAGTGCCACTGACCTCGTCTAGAAAAACGTATGATCTGCAAGTCGCAAGGACTTCTGCAGAAATACATGCATTATTATCAACAAACTGCCCAGTACATTTCACAGAAATGTTAAGTCAAATCTTAAACATGTCTGATACCAGCGGCATCGCACATGTATTTAAGATGATTTTTACTGGACGGTTAACACCATTTGAAGCAGTCCTCTGCATTTTTCCAAATTTTGTGGACTCTGTGTTCGGCGGCCTGCCTCTCATCTTGGGACTCGTAGCAGGAATTCTATTTTTATTCCTTCTGCTCCAATATGGCAAGTCCAGTCACCAGCGATACCAAGACCACCATGGAAGGAACCCTCCTGGCCATGAGGTATCGTGAGACAATTAAACAGATTCTTGGCTTGGCTCGTTTAAGAGATCTGAACACAACCTGGTTTCTATCGTTCAGACCAATCTGGCAAGATTGCATCTTACCTGTTCTACGATGCCTGCTTTGCGGAGAAGAATGCTTGTTAAACATATGTCTTACACTTCCATCAGTCCTGCCAATGGATGTTGACGCTTTGCTAGGTCTAGGTCTAGGTAACTCATGGTCTAGGTCTAGGTAACTCATGCATCGTGTTGCCCCCAACGGCTGCCAATTCTGATGACTGCATTCATTGAGATTTCACCGGCAAGTTTAACTGAGGGTGAGATACGAGACACTACAGGCACACAGGTACCACCTACTTCAGACATGGCTAATGCATCAAACGCTGACTGCAATGTTCCTCATCTATGCACATTTGACCTGTTAACTGAAGTGGTTCCACTTTCGCCTACTATGGTAGACGGTTTCTTTGCCAGCCTAGACGATCTGATGTTTTCTCCTGATACCGAGAATAACTGAACTCTGAAATTCGGCCTGGATTGTTTAACCCCTTCGATGCTCATGACGAGCTCAGCTCATCAGGAGGCACGGTTGAGCTGTGCTGATGACGAGGGAATGCAGAATAAGCAGCACAGGAGGGGAATTGCTGCAGCAGCGATGGTGTTAAAAACAAACCATCCAACTAGAGAACTTTTCTGCGATAAAAGTTTTGAACTTTTTCCGAAATAGAACTTTGGCACAGGGTAATCTGCTTAAAGTAGAACTATTCTTAGAGAACAAGATTTCTTTTGAAAACTTCCTAAATGACAATATTTGGCCTAAATCATAGTAACAAAAACAGTTTGAACATTATGCTATGGGATGGTCTCGAATTTCTTTAATGTAAACTGCAGAGACATTTCATGAATGTAATGTTATATTTTATGTATAATAGAGTGTGTTCTCCCACACTAAGCTTCATGTCTATGGACAGCTGTTTGTTCATACGAGTCTATACTGGTTACATTTAAACAAGCCTTTTCAAATGCAATTTGTATTTTGTATTTTGGGTGGGATTGTAAACACTAGCTTTAGATGTGTTCAGTGCTTATAGGTTTAGTTTTATTGAACTTAAAATCGTGGAGTGGGTGTTGTAAATGAATCTAGAACCCTAGTGTAAATCTTCCCAATTCATGCACTTATATAGGTATACATTATCCAATCCTTGTATAGGCATAGAAATCATTACCATATTTAGACTGAGCCTATGCAGCCCAAATACGGCATGGCTACTTCCACTAAGTTCCAAGAATCAACAACGATTTCTTAGAAAAACCCGCCTTCAGTAGCCAGGGACCTCCTCTTGCCTGAATAATAATTTATCTAGGTAATCATGGAGTTTTCGGAGAACTGAGTCTTTGATGACGTTATTAAGTCCAATCACACGTCAAACTGGGCACCTTCAAAGTATAATTATGCCTAGATTTGCCCAGACAAACACACAGTTGTTTGGATCAGATCGACTATCTACTTGCCCGACGCCCTGCAGCCGCAAGTGCCGAAGGAAGCTGACCCTCCAGTAGACGCACAGAGAGACTCTGTCTTTTCTCCTGCTGAGAAATCCAGCTCCAGTGTTTCCAGGCTACCCTTGCGTTTTGCTGGGAAATCGAGTCCTGAGAGATAGATACAAGACCTCCTTCATTCTAAACCAAGGTACGGAGCTGATTAGACCCTCAGAGAATTCTTGGAAATATTCTGGGCAGAGAAATACTAAACCTAAGCTACTCCTCACTTACTTCTTCCCTTGTACTAGACCTAGGTTAGGTACACCGGGGTAGGCATATTTTAGAAGCACCAGTTGAGTATTTTTAGTCATTATTTTATCACTGTATGTATTTTATACATGTTATGCAACTTATGGCTTAGAAACCATAGCATGCTTTTACAGTACTACTTTATAATACTTTTCTTATTATATGCCCTGTACTTTATAACCAGTATTACAATTGTAGCAGTACATTTCTTATGCTTGAGAAAGAAGACTGTTCAATAAATACTTTTTATTGAAAACGCCCGTCTCTCTATTTTCTCAGCACCTCTGGTGAAATGAAGCATGCACAATTGATTGAGTAAAATAGCTATCTATCGTTTCCGCGACTCTGGAGATTGATTTCTTATTCTTGGAAAAAAAAGTTGTCGTGTTTATGCGGTTGTCAGAAACTAATCCCTTCTTGTTTATTCGAGAAAGTTTCTAGTGACCTCTGAGCTAGCTAGCACTCACAATTAGGTTTAATATATACGATAGAGACCTAGTCAACCTCAGTCCTACGTCTAACCTATGGTAGATGTTATTCCAATGCGCAGAGCCTATTGGGAATATAGGAACTACACTACAGAATCTGATACCATTAGTGTTTCTAGGGCAGTGTGATGCCCATTTCCTGCTAGTTGGAACTCCACCTATAGACCCTTCTGCATCTTTGATTTGATGAGTTGCTGTTCCTGCCAGATCACACATATGTGGGGGAAAAAAGAGATCCCGAGGAGTCCAGAAGCATGGACACTGTGACACGAGTCCCGCTCTACCACTATCTAGATATCAGAGGGGAGCTGCAATACGTGAAGGTGAGTTGAGTGTTTGGTGCATTATCCTTTACTGCACCACCTTTTGCTATGTTGCTTTTCAGGTTGGTTTGTCAGCAAGCCAGACTGAGAAAACTATGTGTGGCCTGAGAAAAGTCATTTGAGACTTTTTTGCTATTACATTTATCTGTGGACCAGACAGTTGTCTGCCCCATTCTCAACAATATTGGTCCCCTGAGTGTAAATTAAGCCTGGAGTAATTTTTATCATCCGAGTAATTTGGGTAATTTTGAATCACTCATTGACATGAAAATATTAATAATTGCGCGATTACAGAGGTTCGTATTTAAGAGTAATTTGCGGTAAAATAACACAAAAAAACTAATTCAGCAGGCACGAGCAGCTGCACGTGTTGGAGTTTGTGTTGTTTTGTATTTAGGACCATTTTTTCAGCGCAAAGTGCATCCTTCTATCCATTTTGGACAGTAGACTGGATTTTCAGCCCATTTCAATTGAAAATTAGTTTCCTGTAAAAGACAGTGCACTACCACATCATGAATTAGTTATATATTTGTGACAGACAGTGTGCTCCAAATGGCATCACCATCTACATACTACATACTTGGTACTCTCCTGCTAAGTACATTTGCTACACTATTTCTTTGTGTGATGCTTTTTCACAATCCCAATGACTTCCCTAATGCAACCGGATGGCAACTGCCCTACTCTGAAACTTTTTCAACCACCAGCTGCATCTCCTGCAGCCCCACTCCTTTGAAAGCCACTGGGTAGGCTTAGCTTTCTCAACTTTACGATGCGGTTCTGGGGACCCCGGAGAAAAAGCGTGACATTTGATATCTTACTGTGACATTTGCGTTTACTTTTGACATCCTCAGGAAGTTGACAAAGATTTTTTTGGAACTTAGTAAAGTTTGCAAAACCTGCCTTCACAGTTTCACTCGCACGAATGGGGTTGGGATTTCGATTGAAGCATGGATTCTAGGTGTAAACAAATGTTGATAATATATACATATGATACCCAAAATGATTCATGTTAAGAGGTCAGTAGTTGCAGCCTTTTTTTTTCTTGACGAAGGGTACATAATATTTAAATTCAGATCAGAGACACAAACAGAGCAAAATAGAAGCAATACAGAAAAAAAGAAAGCAAAAAGAACAAAACAAAAGTACAAATACATTTAAATCCAGACATAAAGTATATGGATATGTGCTAAATACCGAAGTTGCAGCCTGATTCATGAAGTAAAATTGCGCCCGCAATCGCTGCGAAAATGCAAATGCGGGCGCAATTTCCGTAATCGGCATTCAACATCAAAATAGCGAATTCGCAAACACAGATTTGCGAATTCGCTAATATATTCGCAGAATCCCGGCAGGTGAGCATTAGCGATTCAGAAATTGCGATACACCACGGATTCTGCGAAAATAATAGCGAATTCGCTATATAATCGCAATCGGTATTCAAGAAAAATCGCAATTAGCGAAAAACTCAAAAATCACTATTTGCACCGCGCAAAATAAGGACAACTCAAAGCAGGTGGTAACCATGAAAGCCATGCAAAAAAACTTTCAAAAAACCGTTGTCCTATCACCAACAGGTACTGGCCTGACCAATCACACATAAGGACCATCATCAGCAGCAGCATTAGGAGTCCCACAATGCCAGGAATGTACATGGTGGTGAGGCGTCGAAGGCTAGAGCGATTAGCACGGAGGAGACGCAGGATCCAGGACAGGATATTCCGCCAGCGGGTCACCTTGCTGGGCCAAACCAGAGAGCAGATATATGCTAAATACAGGCTGAATGGGGAAATGATAATGCAGCTAATACAGTACCTTGCCCCCCTGATGCAGCACCCAACAAGCCGTACCAATGCTGTGCCTACACATGTGCAGGTATTGTGTAGCCTGCACCTCCTGGCCTCCGGGAGTTTCCAGGGGATAGTAGCGGCTGCTGGGGGGATATCCCAGCCCACCATGTCACGCTGCCTCCACACTTTTGTTGACGCCATGCTCACCCAGCTACACCGTCACATCAAATTCCCCACCAGCCAACAGGAATTGGACATGACCAAGCTACAATTCTACAATGTAGCCCATTTTCCACATGTGCTCGGATGCATAGACTGTACCCACGTTGCCATCTGCCCACCAGCTGGCATGGAGTATATGTTCCGCAATAGAAAGTCCTACCACTCCCTCAACATCCAGATGGTCTGCAATGCTAAGACATACATCACTGACATTGTCGCACAGTACCCAGGGAGTACCCATGACTCCTTCATTTTCCGGCACAACGGCCTCCACACACGACTGGTCAGGGGAGAGTTTGGGGAAGGACACCTACTTGGTAAGTACACTTTGTTGAAAATGTCACATTGCTAAGATGTAACAGCGCAGCACAGGCAATCACCATCTGCTCCTCTCATTCAGGTGACAGTGGCTACGCCCTCCGTGAATACCTCCTGACCCCATACCTCAGCCCTGCTACACCCCAGCAACGGCGCTACAATATTGCACACATACGGACAAGGAATTGCATAGAAAGGACATTTGGCCTGCTCAAGAGCAGGTTCCGCATACTGCACAAGACAGGTGGGGCCATGTATTACAGTCCTGAAAAGTGCTGTCGCATTGTGGCTATCTGCGCAATACTACTTAACATTGCAACCAAGCGCCGGATACCTGTTGACATCTCTGGCAGTGAATCTGAGGGGGACAACCGGCCACCTGCACATGCGCGCCATGCACATGGGGAGAACCCAGCAGAAGGGCACAGACGTCGCAACCACATCACAGTGAACAGTTTCTAGTATAACCACTTCCATCACCCCACAAATCAACAATGCATGCAAAATGTAATGATGACACAACGCTAATGTGTGTAGCAAAATAAATGTATTTGTTCAATTCACAAAAATAAAAATAAGGTTCCAGTCCAAATAACTACAACAAACAGTATTACGGCATACTGCTGTGTATCACTACATGGCAGGCTTAACGTCAGCCTGTGCCAATGATAGTCTGAAGTTCTCAGGAGCGCCTACTGCGCGTTGCGCCTTAGCGCCTCTGAGGGGCATCCTCCTCCAGGGCTTCAGGCCCTGGCGTGGGCCTGGTGCTGTGGCTGTGTGGTGGGACCTGTGAGGCAGAGTGAGAGCTGACGCTGGACGCCCCCTCACTAGCATCATCACCCCCCACAACGGATGGAATTGCTGGAGGGTGTAGTGCAATGACGGCCGTGGTGAGGTGCTCCAGCACCCTAGTCATGTCCTCGCTGCACTGTACTAGTTGGTGCTGCTGGGTCAGGGAGCGCCGCGCCAACAGAGCAGTAGCATTTGCTGCTACATAACTTGCCCTGCTGTAAGAGGCCAGCCGGGTCATAAGTTGGCGGTGGCGCCGGCGTGCTCCACTGCGCTGTCTCGACATGGCAGCGGTGTTGGCCTCCATGGCTGCAGCCATGCGGGCCATTCCCTCACCCACACCTGCCATGGCTGCAGTCATGTTGTCTAATCGTTCACCCACACCTGCCATGGCTGCCCTCATGCCGTCCATGTGGCCTGCAACTGTGGCCACATTGCGCCCTATCATATGCAGCTGCAGCTGAATAGCTCCTTGCTGCTGTGCCTGGCGCTGGTGAATCCGAAGCATGCGTCTCTCAACGCTGAGCCGCGCCAGTCCCTGTTCATTGGCCCGCCTGCTTGCTGGAGTGGAGTGCTGGCGTGACCTGCCACGCCTGCCCTGCTGGCCTGAGTGTGTGGCTGGCCGCTGTGTGGAAACTGGCGCAGCCCCGGATGTTGAGGCGACAGCTGCTGGGGGTATGACCGCAGGTGTTGCAGGTGCGCCAGATGCAGGGGGTGTGACTGCTGGTGTGGCTGGTGTACAAGATGCAAGGGGCACAGTGGTGACTGCCCTGGCTGCAGCTCTAGGTGGAGCAGCGGTAGCAGGAGGCACAATGGTGGCTGGCCTGGCAGCGGCTGTGGGTGCTGCACCAGTCGCAGGGGGGACACTGCAGGTGGTTCTTGCTGCTGGTGTTGATGCAGCGGCAGGGGCTGGTGCCTGGGTTGGTGGTGGCACCTCCTCCTCCTGGACCCCCTCATCGATTTGCAGCCTTTTGCTGTCGCTGCTTTCGCCACCTGTGGGGGTAAGTGGTGGATCATTAGTTGCATGTATCTGGCAGACGTGCAGTTGCTACATGCATGCTGGGTGACATTCCCTGAATGGCAGTGGCTTTGTGTGCTTTGGGACCTGTCTGGCTGCATTGTGGTACTACAACATTGTGGCCAGACTACATCTCCCACAATGCTTCAGGGCATTCCTTGATGTGCAACTATGGCATGCCTATGGGACATTAGGGGAGCCTATTTGGTCATGGACATCCATAGGGGGCAGGGTCGCAGTCGCATGCCACTTACCTTGGGTGTCTTGGGTGGTGCGGGATGAGTCTAGTTGTGTAAATCCTACACAGGCCTCCTTCTCCAGGGTGTCCTCCACCTGGTCCTCCATGGCAGTATTGGGTGGGACAGTTGGTCCTCCTCCTCCAGTGCCAGAGGACTCCCCAAGGCGCGCCGCCACCTTCTCCTTGGCACGGCCTCGGAGGTCGTACCAGCGCTTCTTTAACTCCTCGAGGGACCTGTCCGCCACTCCCACGGAGTTCACAGTCGAGGCTATCCCCTGCCATATCCTGCGCTTCTCCTGTTCAGGGACCTTCCTTGAATCTTTGCCAAACAGTCTCTCATGGTTTGCCACCACCCCCTCTATCAGGTGTTCTAGCTCCTGCTCCGAAAATTTTAATTTTCTTTTGCGCCCAGACGAGCTGCTGGTGCCAGGTGCAGGTTCCTCAGCCATTGTAGCAGGGTTGTGGTTCTGTGGTTTTCTCCTGAATAGCTGCAGCTCTCCAAATTGCTCCCTCTCTGTCAGCCTCACTGTGGAGAATGGTGGTGGGAACCGGCAGCTTCCTGGTTGTGATGTCATCACTGGGCTCGAAATGCGACTTCCCGTTTTCCCGATCTCGCGAGTTTGCGATCTCGCAAATAGCGATATCGCAAATAGTGATATCGCTATTTGCGAGCTCGCAATCCCGGCGCGGGTAGCCGAAAATAGCGATTTTTCTGCGATTATCGGTCATCGCTAACGGAATTTGCGATCGCGTGCGAATCGCTTTTTTTATCGCAATTCTTCATGAATTCGGATTTGCGATTTCTGAATAGCGATTCGCTTTTTTTCGCTATTACAGAATCGCAAATGCCGATTTTCATGAATATGGCGGTTGGTGCTAAAGTATTTCCATATTCGTTTGCATCTTTGCATTGGGTGAATAGTTCTTGTTTTCGCCATCGCCCATACTTTTTCATAAATATCTGACAAAAAGAGGAGTTCTGATAAGGTAGGAGGATTAGGACTAATCCATCCCCTCGTAATGGAAAGACGTGCAGTTGCTAAAAGAATGGTCACAAAATGTATTGCAGCATTGTTATCTTGCTTCTTAAGCCCAAAAATAACCTCCTTAGTAGAGAATGACAGATCCGACCCCACACATTGACCAGCAAAGAACGCAACCCTTTCCCAAAAGTCTAATAGTGCAGAGCACATATGAAACCTATGGAGAATATATGCTGCCCTCTGACCACATTTAGGGCAGCATGTCATATCCCCGCCCCCAGTGATAGATCTTCTTAGAGGTTATTGACACCCACAGATTTTCACGGATGTATAATAGAGCCCACATATAGTTCTAAACTGTTGCAGTTTAAGATTCACAGTCTGTTTAGAACTCTCCAGAGTATCCAGTGCTAAAGTAATTTTTGATACGTCAATGATCGTTCCAAGTTCTGACTACATTTACGAGCCAGATGACTAATATCTGGCTCCTTTAGATCAGAGAGTTGCAAATACATAGAACTTATTCTGGCTTTAAATTGAGGGTTTAGATAGTATGCAAGTAATGAGTGAGAACATGGGTTCGGAAAAGATTGTCGTTTAAATAGATAGTCACAGATTTGTAGATATTTAAAGAAAGACTGATAAGGTAAATCAAAAGACCATTGTAAGTTTGGGAATGTTAAAAGGCCGCTGTGATCAAACAGCTGGCCTAGTCTTTCTATCCCATTTCTTGCCCAACTACGTGCTGTAGAATCGTGGAATATATACGGAAGAGATGCATTATTCCATATGTATAAGTGTTCATTATTGATGAGGACTTCAAAACTAAACTTTGATTAACTAAGAATCTTATTCCAAATGCGAACCATATCCCTAGTGGTCTTAACATTGACACTTTTATAATAGTTGGGGTCATTCACCCTAAATAAGAACATTCTAGTATCTGCACCAAGAGCCATTGAAAGACAATAATATGGAAGTTCATCGATTAGCAAACTTTGCAAACGCCCATTGAATGCTGCCCAAAAGTAGAATTTAATGTCAGGCAGTTGCAAGCCTCCTAGCTTATAAGGAAACATAAGTGACTGTATGGTCCTACATGCTTGTTTATAACTCCAAATGAAGCTGCTAATTTCCCCTTCCAGTTTTTGAAAAAAATAGTTAGGCACCCTTAAAGAAATTGCCCGAAATAAATATGGAAACTTAGGTAAAATAATAATTTTGACTAGATTAGCCCTGCCTACGATGGTTATAGGCAAGTTATTCCAGCACTTGAATTTTTTGATGACTGACGGTAATAGTGTTTCATAGTTGTATTTCCAAATTTGGTCTATATTAGTAGTGATCCGAACTCCCAGATATGTTACATCACGGCAAGCACCGGTGAGAGGTGTGATAAATTCTAAATTATGTAAAACCTGCGTTTTGTGTGCATTTAATTTGTAGCCTTAAAAAATACCAAAAAAAGCCCTCCTCTTCCTGTATTAAACTCATTGTAGTTGCTGGATCTTATGTGAATATTGCAATATCGTCCGCATAAGCAATAGTCTTAACCTCATCGCTGCGGTGGCTATTCCGCCGCAGCGCTAAGGGGGCGGGGGGGCGCGCTCCGCTCCGTCACCAGCCGCGGTTGAGCTGTGCTCATGACGGAGCGGTTCCGTCATGGCCGCGCCCGCTTAATAGAACGCGCCATGCAGGCGCGAAATCAGCGACGCGCAGGGGCGTTGGGCGGGCCATGACGGAACCGCTTCGTCATCAGCACAGCGCCACCGCGGCTGATGACTTAGCGGTTCCGTCATCAGCACGGAAAGGATTAATATGGTAAGTATCATACGTGAATGGAATAATACGGACATTGCGGTTTAAAGCTTGAATGAATGGCTCGATGTATAATGCAAAAAGCAGAGGGGAAAGTGGACACCCCTGCCTTGTACCATGTTGAATCAGGAATATAGAGGAATATAAATTGGTGTAAATCAGTTTGGCCTGTGGTTTGATATATAGAGCCTGGATCCAATTAATTTATTGAGCAGGTAGTCTGTTATTGATGAAAATTTTCCATAACGTACCCCATACTACCCGATCGAATGCTTTTTCAGCGTCAAAAGGATCATCACTAGGTTGCTAAAAGTTTTATTAGCGATATCAAAAACTGTAATGACTGTATTGATGAAAGCCGTAGTGTCCTGGCCGATTATAAATCCGTGTTGGTGTCTGCATACCAGGTCTGGCATATAAGGAGCAAGCCGATTAGCTAAAATTTGGTGAACATTTTAGCATCAGTATTGATGAGAGATTGGACGGTAAGAACCGCATTCATCTGCTACCTTCCCTTCTTTAAGGAAGAAAACAATATTTGTCATCTATTTGGGCATCTTGAGTATACAATTCCAAATAAAATTAAGAAACTGATCTCAAATTAGCATATTAGAAGTGTATAGCTGACCATCTCTACCCCTTTTTGAGTCGGGTTTTAGCCTTTTTTATCTGCTACTTGATAAGCTAATATCTTGCCTACTTGATCCCCATATACATATTGGGTCGCCAGGGTTTTATTATAGGGGGCTTCAGCTTTTATCCTAAATTGGAGAGCCAAGGGCGTCCTAGTATTAATTTGAGAGTGATATATTGCCTCACAATTTACCTCTTTAGACAAGATCTCCTGTGCATGGGCAATCTCTAATTTTTAAGTGTAGAGTTTAATTTCAGGCAGTTGCAAGCCTCCTAGCTTATAAGACAACATAAGAGACTGTATGGTCCTACATGCTTGTTTATAACTCCCAATTAAGTTGCTAATTGCCCCTTCCAGTTTTTGAAAAAAATAGTTAGGCACCCTTAAAGGAATTGCCCGAAATAAATATAGAAACTTAGGTAAAATAATAATTTTGACTAGATTAGTGTTCTCTTTCAATTATAAGTTATAAGAGATATAATAGTTAGCTAAGGCTGTTAACCGATATTACATCATAGAACATTGGAATATTGGAAGCTCTGTTGAAGAAAATGAAATGGCTCTGGACTCATAATGGCTTGCATAAGGCATTCCAATATTCCAATGTTTATCTTTCTGTTTCTCCCTTTTTTAATTTAGAACATTGTACCCTCAGTAGGAGGCATGTGCTAATAGCCTTGTAGCCCCAATACCAGTTGTTAAATTCCCTTTTCTCTCGTTTTAGGCCTGTGACTCAGGTCTATAACTGGGTTGTCAGTTTAGCATTCTGGTATCTCGTCTGGTGATAATTTGAGTGCAAAGACCTCTCCTAAAAATGGTAAAATCCTGGGATTTATGTACAATTTGACCACTGATTTTAGCTCATTTTTACAAAACATAACACATTTTAGAGACAGTAAAGCTCCGCTAAGACTAAAGTAATATGGAGCCATCGGTCAATGCTATCCACATGTTGACCTTGAGTCCTTATATTTGTGAACAATACGCTTACATTGTAACAGGCCATCTTGTAATGACTGCACTCATTCATGTAAACAAAATAATTATCAGCCTGCACACTTGTCAGCCATGAGGATATCAGCATTTTTGCATGTGCTTGAGAAAATTCACCCTTTCTAATAGAGTTAAAGGCAAAGCTAACCACAATCATGGAATAAAGCAAACTACCTTAATAATAACTGTCACAGTGTTTGTGATGATGCTGACTTACCTGCAGGAAGATTAGCCTGTGTAAAAATTGTCAAGTCTCCAGATTGTGTCACTGTCTAACCTGAAACCACTAATGGAAAAAAACAAAGACGACCTGGTACCACCTCTCTCCTCTAAACCTTTTGCTGCTAAACCTTTCCCCGTCCCCCAGGTGTTATGCATCTTTTTGGAGTAGTTTGTGCTTAGGCCCCTGTTTTTTTGACCACATAAGGTATCCATGCTAAATATACGCCCTTTTCTTCCACCATCCTTGGGATTTTAAAGGTACTGAGGGTTTGTGGATGGCACTAGAGAGGACCCAGAAATTAGCCAACGTACAGCTAAATTTCGTTTTTTGGGGAAAAATAGGGATAAAGTACTGCAGAAGAAAGTGTCTGGTTTTTTCCCTGTAAATGGTATCAACAAAGGGTTTATGGTACTGAAATTATCATCTTCCCAGCTTTCTGCGACAAGCAGACTATTGTCAGAAAACCAAAAGATTTACTCAGTTTTGGCATTTAACTGGGACATAACCTATTTTTGCTACTTTTTTGTGCTTTCAACCTCTGTACAGTTAGTGGTAGAAATTGGAATGAAAGCAATAATGGATCCTGGAAAGCTATACATTGCTGAAAAGTAGCCAAAATTCTAAATTTAACAAGGGTTCATTTGTGTAGATCCTTCACATTTTTTTGTAGAAACAAAAAATTGCCCAAAAAATATATTGAAGATGAGTTGAAAAAAACAGCCATTTGTGACACCTGTAACTTTTTCTATCTATGACAGATATTTGAAAGCAATACACCATTACATCCGCTGGTCCTTTGTGGTTGTGGGGATATATGCAACTTGTAGGTTCACAATGATCTTGCTCGGGATGCACTTGCGCGAGCGTGAGCATGCGCAGATCATAGTGAAACCAAGGAAGAGGAGGACAGCAGCCAGAGAGCGGCGAAGTTAAGGTAAGTGTTGATTTTTTTCAACTTTAGAGTATATTTAATGTAATTCTCCTGGGGAGGTGGAGGCGGGGGCTGGACAAGTCCGCTCCCCCGCGTTGTGTGCCGAGTTGTGCCTACTCCGCGTTCTATGTGGAACGTGAAATAGGCACAACTCCGCACACTCCTAGGGCGGAGTAGAGCTCTTCGCCCATAGTTAGGGAATTGTAGGACATTTTTTAAAGTGACTTCATTTTTACACATTGTCTTGCATTAGGAAAGCAGAAATGCATAGAAAGCCAATAGCTAATAACAGTTGCTCTACACTTCCTCAGCTTTTCTCTTTTTCTTCTTGAATTTACCCATTGTACCGTTTCCTTTCTCTGCTTTTCTCCTCCACTTTATTTTCTCCATGTTGCTTTTCCATTTATATTCAGTTTTTTTCTTCTCTCTGTCCCTTTATTTCTATCATGTTTCCCTATACTTATTTTGCATCCTTTTCTTGTCGTCTTTTTCTTTCTCTTGCCGTCTTTCCTTCCTCTGCTGTACTCTTCCTTTTTCCATTTTTTACTTCTTTTTTGTCATGGGTTCTTTCTAACACTCTTCTCATTCGCTTCATTCACTTTTTCTTTCTTGAGTCGTCCTCTTTCATTTTCTTCCTAATTTCTTTCCTCCTTCATCTCCTTTCTTTTGTTCTTTTTCTATTTCCGTTTTACTTTTCCTCATTCTTTCTCTCCTTTATTTTGTTCTTTCTTTCCCTATCCTTTTCTTTCTTCTTTATGTTCCTTTCTTTCTTTCTTGCCCTTTCCTTCATTCTGTTAATATGTTCTGTCTTTTTTTCTCATCTATCCTAATTTTTTTCTCACATTTGTCTCTCTTTTTGTATTTCTTTCTCTCATTTCCCTTTTGCCTTTGCTGTCTCAAGAGTAATGGGACAAAACTTATCCTCAGTGACTCCAAAGGAAATCCTTTTGTGTTACAACTTCTGTGCCACAAATACAGTCTGCTACTTGTAACCTGGAATTGGGTAGTCTAGGGTCTGTATTTTTTATTTGTCCTTTGGTTAAATTTTTCATATTGCTATATTATGCAGTATCTCACAATTTCCAGTGATCATGAGCAGTTCTCACTATAGGAAAGGTTGGAGACCCCTGGCCTAATCTGATCCTCTTTCAAGTATCATGCCACCGGCACATTCTGGAGGGAAAGTGCACAGTATGAATACTCACATATTTTATGTTGGGCTTTGCCGTGAGCAGCCCTGGGGCTCAGTGCCTCACACATAGGGTAGAGTTCAGTCATAGAGTGGAGTCTGTGACATCACTGTAGAAGGAAACTTAGGTGGATTAATCTGGAGATCCTTCCGAGGCTGCACCTAAGTCAGTCACGATAACTGTGTCTGCAACGTCCTTATGGTGTTCACACTGGGTCTTTTGTCCTGGTTACAAATAGAAAGCATGCACAGAGCCTCCTGTAAATATCAGCAGACTGCACTGGATATGGAGCATCAGGAAAGGCTCTTCTGCAACTTGTCCTCCTCCCACTTGTGTTGAAGCAAAATAACTGTGAGCCCAGCGGTGAGGAGCAAAAATCTCTGCAGAAGTCCCTTTGAGAACTTTTTCAGTTCCAACTGACGCACAGCTGACACCAGGATATACGTATGTTTTACACTTGCATACATTGACTTTTATAGTATTTTAAAGCAAAGGGGATGCCAAGAACTGTTTTTGAGCATGCCCACATTAGAAAGTGATAGACAGCCAACACATTCATAAGCAGCATTTGGTGTACGTGGTAGTCATAATAAATTTGTTTGCGCTAGGTCATTAATGATCTTTGTTTTTGTAGTGCCTGTAATCACTTGTGAACATGCTCTGCATCAGGTTACACTTTTACTATTTCTAAATGCTAATTGTTCCACAATTTTTTGTGGTACTCACTGACTCGCCATAAACACCTTGGAAGCATGAAAGTCTGAGTGGGCCATGCTGAGTACAGACTCAGTAGGCTATAGTCAGGTTTCATTAAAAGCCACATAACTCACTCAGCCTTCTTCCTGGGTCTCGTGCAATTGGACCCAGGTTGACTGTGGCGCGAGCCGGTGTCCCCCTGGGAGGATTCGCAAATGGGAGCAATCCCCCGGGCGACTGGGCAGTATAGGCTTTGGGGCGGGTCTAGTGGGTTTTGTTTATAGGCAGGGGTGGAGGGCGGGAATGACGTCAGCGGGAGGCGGTTTGGTAGGCGTTCGGAGCTTTGTGGCGTCGGAGCCCGTGAGCTGCGCAACTTTGTGAATACGAGGTGAACGGAGGCGTTTTTCCCCACACAGGAAGAGGGACGTTTTTTTCTGTCAGCATTGACAATACCAGTAGAAGCATTTTTAAGGATGCTGTGAGAGCCCTCCTGGAGGTGGGGCGCAGTGACTTGCTGAGGCCGGGAGCGGCCTTAATTATGGAGACAGGCTCGAAATGCCCGCGTCGCTCTGCTGCCTTGGGGGTGAGTACTGCAGTGGCAGCTTGCATGCCAGCTGCTGCCCGCGTTAATAAACAAGCGAATATTTTTCTAAACAAGCTGGTTATGACACGAAAGGGGCGCCCTGCTGGGAGGAGCACTAGGGCTCGGAGGGCACGGCCTAGAGCTGTGTCACTGCCTGCAGTTCTTCAAAGACATGGTGGTGATGTTTATTCGCAGCGTACTGGGAGGGCAACACAAAAAGGCATTAAGAGAGGCTCTGGGGGCTCCAGTAGTGTGCCAGCATCGGCATTACGAGTAAAGGGCCTGGCAGTGTCTCAACAGTCGGGGGCTGCGCAGTTTATAGCCACACCAGACAATTGCAGCAGTCAGGAAGGAGAATTAGTAGCCCATAATTTGTCACAGACTGGCTTAAGGCTACAG
Organism: Lissotriton vulgaris; assembly: GCF_964263255.1. Lineage (NCBI taxonomy): Eukaryota > Metazoa > Chordata > Amphibia > Caudata > Salamandridae > Lissotriton > Lissotriton vulgaris. The sequence goes on along the minus strand of NC_141693.1, from coordinate 1,406,507,908 downwards.
CGCGCTCCGGTGCAGATTTACATTGCCCCCCCTGTCATGGAAGACAGATACTGCGCCATGTTGGTAGATTATCCGGATGACAGTGATGGGGGGGAAGAGGGAATTTTGGTGGACGCAGACAACTTACCACAGTCAACTGCTGAGGTTTGCTAGGCTATGGATAGGGGTGCGTCAAATGGCAGGGGCTGTTTGCAGTTTTCACAGATGCCAAAGCCTAGAGGCCTCCCAGGTTCCAGAGCTGCATTGGGAGATGAACATCTGGTTTTTCATGAGGAAAGGTTGTTTCCTGATATTTATAAGGAGGGTGAATTTTTTACAGGCCAGGAGTTTGACGTTTGGCCTTTGGGGGACCAGGTACAAGACTGTATAATTGAAAGTGTTCCGCATGCTGATGTTGTTTCTCTATTTCCAGAGTCTCGCCCTCCGCATTACCATTCCCAGGAGGGTTTTGACTCTGATTTTGGGCCGCAGAATGGGCAATGGGTCTGGGTAGAACATTCAGATATGTCATCATTTTCAGTTTCAGGAGCCGCAAAGGAGTCTTCCCTGGGTACGTCATCAGTGACTTCATACAAGAGCGGTAAGAAATTTGTTACAGACCCCGCTCATGGGTCGGGTTCTAGTGTTTCTAATGTACCTTATGCAAGGCAAAGTGCGGCTTTTGGTGAGGTTTATTTCTCACCGTGGTGGATCAGGAGCGGAATCTGAGTCTACGGCCGGGTTCTCTCAGAGGAGGCCCGTGACCTCTTGGAAAGTTTATGATGGAGTTATTGGTGACGGTCAGATGCCGAGCACTCGTGCTGTGAATGTTTACAGCTCTGAGACACTTTATGATACAGTTTATGACAATGATAATGATGATGAGGAGATGGTTGAAATTGTGGTACACAAGAAGGCTCCTTCGGTTTACCCTAAGGAGTTGGGTGGGGGGGATCGGGGTGCATTTACGTCTTGTAGTATTTTACAGAGGTCTCGAGCGGACTTCTCGACGGATCAAGATCGACGACGGAAGAAGAAAGAAGATCTTCAGGAGTTTCAGAAACGGGCTACACAGCTCACGACAAGTAAGCCTCAGTGGTGGACTGCTTGGTCCAGACCTTTAGCGGGTGCACAATGTTTTGGATGCTGGTGCCGCTGAGGGGGTAATTTCTAAACCTGCAGGAGTTGGAGAATATGTTCCTATTGTTTTACCTAAGGCACGGCCTATGTCACATGTCCAGGTTATTGATACAGAAGGCTCTGCGGCTGTCCCATCTGATTTATCTGTTCAAGTGTCAGGTATTAACAGTATGTGTACTAAGCTTCATTATATAGGATTGGCTATGCCACTTGGTATACATTCATCTGACTAAACTAAACAAAAAATTGGGAATCATGAATTTGTTGATGTTTTCCATTTTCTGCATAGGGATATTCAATCACGTGAAGGTTCCAAAGAAGAGGAATGGGAACTATCACGTTGTCCTAGAGTCCCTAAGTCCATTGAGAATTGGAAGGCTGCCTTTCTCATTTACGCTAGCGTGTATTGTGAGAGTGTATCCCGATAGGGCTTTGGCCATGTTTAAATATATTGACATAATTCGCAGGGCACACTTACAGGTGGGTGGTTTTGCCTGGTTAAATTACGATGAAGAATTTCGGGCCAGAGTTGGTATCTTTCACGACAAACCTTGGGGGAAAGTGGATCCTGAACTTTGTTTGCAATGGATGTCTACTAATCAGTCTCCAACAACAATCCATACTGCCAGTGGTTTGCCTATATTGTATCGGCCCTTTCTACAGCGTCCCACCCAATTTGGGGTGGGATCCATGGGAAGAGCACAATTCCCTGCAGCAGGAGCATGTTGGAAGGTAGACGTAAGAAGCTTTTGCTGGGTTATTTGAATTTTGCGTGTCGGGTGGTGAGAGCGGGCAGACCGTTTTGTCGTAGATTGGGTTTCGCCATGTCGGGTGCTTCCTTGGCACATCATAGGATAAGATTGACTAATGCTGTCAAGGAGGATTCAGGATATGGCTACAGTTTGTGGAGAATTTCAATAGCGTATTGATCTTTTTTCTGGAAGATAACACCTTGTGGCGGATCCAGCTATTTTCTGATGTGGCCGGGGCACACGGATTTGGCATATTCTGGGATGGACATTGATGCGCTGAAAAATGGCCAGAACATTGGGTGCAACAAGGCAGGAGTATTGCTTTCCTGGAGTTTTTCCCACTTCTAGTAGCTTTGAGAGTTTGGGGTGAAGAGTTTAGGGACAGATGTGTTTTGATTGCGGGTAAACTGTCAGGCCTTTCTTTTTATGGTGATTTATTCTTTGGGAAGGAGGATGGGGGTGGGATTTTGCTACGTAGAATGTTGAAAGGTTTTAGCAAATTGAAGTCAAGTTCTTTACCGCCGCGGGAACCTATTACTTTTCCGTTGTTGCAAGAGTTGTTATTGTTGTTGCCACAATATTGTTTTAGTGGGTGGGAGTTCTCTCATTTTAGGCTGGTTATGATTTGGTTATTCTTTGGGGCATTTCGAGTGTCTGAATTGTTGGGGCTCAGGGGTAAGTTGGGTATACAAACAACTGATATACAGGTGCAACAAGGTGAATTGAGAATATGGTTGAGACAGTCGAAAACATATCAAATGGGGGAAGGGGCATGGATTCATTTACGTGGGAGTGGGGTGGAGGTTTGTTGTCCTTTGGGTGATTGGCTTTCCTTCTCACATGCTAAGGTCTTTCGGCAGGGAATAATTTTTTGTCACCAGGATGGAAGCAGTATTACATCTTTTCAGTTACTGGCGGTTTTGAGGAAAGTTTTAATCCTGGCTGGTCAAAACCCTTTATTGTTTGGAACTCACTCCTTCAGAATCGGGGCTGCAACTGAAGCTTCAAGGTTGGGTTGGGGCAAGGATGAGATTCAACGAATAGGCAGATGGAAATCTGATTGTTGTACTAGATATGTTCGGGCATGATTGCTTGTTGTATTTCCATTATACCAGTCTAATGTGATCTTTTTGTCAACACAGGACGAGTTAATCCTATGCCACAAAAAATGAGGACTTGGATTTTAGGACATTCTTTTGTTAAGTGGTCGGTCACCTTTGCGGAGCAGCAGCTTTGTGGCAGAATTTTGGGTCTACAAGGGAAGTGTCGTGAGGTATTTTGGAAAGGTTTGGGAGGGATGAAATTGGGTGCCTTGTTCCCTGTGCTTTCTAAATTATCCAAGGAGAGGGGGTTTCCGGATTAACTACTTATTCATCTAGGTGAGAAGGATTTAGTGGACCTCTCTGGTCTAACCCTTATCAAACGGGGGCGCTAGAGAGCGTGCTAGCTGAATGGCCGCACCTCTGTGAGGCTCCAGCAGCCTGGCATAAATATCCGTCAGTTATCCTATTAAACCTGCTCCGACCCGTCCCAAATTTGGACCTAGTGTTGAGAATAGTCGGGAGCACCCCCGGTTAAAGTTTGGGAGCGCTCTGACCCTCCGTTCCTGACTTCGTGCGTCTGGAAGGTGGCGCCGTGACCGGTGACTGAGCCTACGGTGGAGCCTGCTGGGGTGAGCCGCTGCGCGAGACCGGGGATTACCACGAGGCGCATGGGCCTCATGTAAAGAAAACACCCTTGCCTACTTCTGGCGGAGCTGCTGAGGAGGAGGCACTAGCGGAAGCCCTCCCCTGCTAGAACATGCATGGTGGCGGCTGGAGGCAACACTCACTTGGATCCCTGTGGTGCTGAGGGGCCTTACAAGCCGGAGAGGCCCTGGAGGTCGTTTGCACTCTCGGCAGACGATAATTAGACTGGCTGACGGCTCCGGGACTATGGAGGTGAGGCGCGACAGGAGTTTGCAAGCGCAGGCACCCTGACCCTCTTGCCCGTGTCCGGAGCTATTCGGTGGCAGCGTGACAGCAAGGCCACCCCCCTCATTACCGGGAAAAGCAGCAGTGCTCCCTGTATTACTCAGCGGGGATTTGGGATGAAGGCCTGCCACAACGCCTGATATTGCACTACGTTGCCATCGAGTGCACCCAGTGGCCGAACCTGGGTGAAGGCACATGTATGGGTGTGGCATAACAGCTGGCATGCCCCGAATATACTGAGACTTATGCGAGGGACATAGAGCGGATAGTGCCGCGCTGTGATTATTGATCTTCCACGGCAGGCGCTAGGCTCTTTGGGGAGGTGTGGCAGTTAGAGGACCTTTACAACATATTTGCTGCCACATATTGTTTGACACACGTTCACTTGGCATGCTGAGGAGGTATCGATCTTGACTCTTTCCATATTGAGGGAACACAGGCACTCTAGCGCTGCTAGAACTGGTGATACATGCCGCTGCCTTACAGAGGAGGTGTCTGTAGCACAATTGAGTGTCAGCGAACTGCGACGGGGCGGATGCACTCACTGGGGCTCCGCTCAACTGTGTATTAGTGTGCAGCCCATGGCTATGGGCGCTACTGCGTATCTTGGCTGACTCTCAACCCAGGATCTTGCTCTCATACAGTGTGGTGAAATACGAGGGATCTGAATTGAGCACCGTTAGCCACGTCATTGACACCTTCTGCGGTGCTGCACATAGTGCTGATGGAGTGAAGTGCCCCGATGCACAAGGGCTCTTCGCCGGGAAGAGAGGATCGCTCCAGTCGGGTCTCGCCAGTGGCTTCTAGCCCTTATAAAAGGTTTGCCATGGGGAAAAATGACAACAAACAACCGAAGTTATCCTTTGAACCTGCCGCCGCCAAGAAAAGTACACGCAACACAGCTGAGACGGGGGGTGCGCATGGACCACCGAATGCAACAGGTCCCTCCACATCTGCCACCCCGGAGATGCAATTGATGATGGAAGAAATGAGACAGGGCTTTGCCACAATAGTTGACAAGGTGGATCGCCTATCATCTAGAATGGATTCTGTAGCGCAGAAGATAGAGGTGCATGAGGAGCGCTTAACAGAAGCGGAGAGGCGCATCTCCGGAAATGAGGACACGTCTGCTTCCCATGGAACTCAACTGTCTAGGATGGACAACGTCCTACGTATTATTGCGGCAAAGAACGAGGAATTGGAGGCGCGCAGTCGGCGGGACAATATACGCGTTATTGGCGTACCGGAATCGACCAACACCGGCCGCATGGAGGACTACATCGAAAAGATCCTTTTGGCAGCGGTGGGAGAGGGAGCCTTCTCCAGCCAGTTCATCGTTGAGAGGGCACATCGTTCACTTGGTCCGCGCCCGAAGCCGGGGGCGCCTCCGCGACCTATAATTGCCCGTCTCCTTAATTACCGAGACCGCGACACTGCGCTTCGGGCAGCACGGCTGAACCAAAATTTGACATGTGATGGAGTGAATTTCTCAATATACCCTGACTTTACCCCTGTGGTGCAGGAACAAAGGCGAAAGTTCCTCGATGTTAAGAAAAAACTCAGGGCACTTCAGATTGATTATGCCCTCCTATACCCTTCAAAGCTCAGAATAACACGTCAGGGAAAGCAGTACTTTTTTACGAACCCACAGCAGGTGGAGGACTATATGAAGAAACTACGACCTACTGGAGGAGGGCGGCGCAACACTGATGTAGAGGAAGATGAGAGAGACCCGGCAGACAATGGGGGCAATTGAATAGTACTGCGCTCTTTGTCCGGGGGTGATGCTCCAGCACACTTGACTTGGCATCACTATGGCGCACCTCCTACAGGGACGTGATACAGCGGATCGAGAATACCACGGACGGGTATTGGACTGTAGGTGGTAATGTATGCCAGGCACCACCCCCTCCTTTGTCTGTTCCCGGTCGGGTTGGGCGGGGCAGTATGGAGATAAGGGGGTGGCAATGTGTGCACTTTATATGTCCCCTGATGGGAATTCCCCAATAGACTTGTTGAACTTTTCGTTTCTTCCTAATGTGGGATGCAAGGGTGGGGGGTGGGGTTGGGCTGCTGGCAAGTTTGGGTTGCTTCAGTGGGAGGGGGATGGACTGGGAATGCGTGAGTTGGGGTGTTGTTGGGGGAGGGAGGGGAGGGGATGGTCGATTTCTGACTGGAGTACAGATTGGAGGCTGCGAGTGTTACATGTTACATGGAGGTTGGGATGCACTGTGGTTAGCTGGCGGGTTGGTCGCTTGAAATTGCTAGCTGTTTTGATTCACATAGCTTGTCATGGATGATAATGCATTGGATAAAATATCGGTGATATCTTGGAATGTGCGGGGCCTAAATGATGCTAGGAAATGTAGAAATGTACTTGCATATTTAGATCGACATCATGTGAAAATAGCCTTATTGCAAGAAACTCAACTTCGTCCGCGAAGTGAGCCCAAATTTGCCAGTAAATGGGCCCACACCAGGAAATTTTCATTGTATTCCACTTATGCTAGAGGGACTGCCGTGTTGATTAAGAAATCGCTTCTATTCCAGGAACTGGGGGTGAAACTGGACGTTGAAGGGAGATATGCGATTCTGTGGGGTAGGCTGGGCACGGATGTTATAATAATTGTGAACTGCTATGCACCCAACGTTGATACACCGGGGTTATTCACAACACTTTGGGGTCACATACTCAAGATTGATGCCACACATATTATCTGGGGTGGGGATTTTAACCTGGCACTCAGCCCTGGGGCAGATAGATCGGACGGGAGCAGTCAGTATAATGTTCAAGCGCGGGATGCACTGCAAGGTATACTGGGGAGGCGGGCTTACTAAACAGCTGGAGGTTTACACATCCAGGGACTAGAGAAGGCACGCATTTCACAACACATGCGCGCACTTGGGCGCGTCTTGATTACTGCTTTGTGTCTCGAGGTCTTGGAAATGGCCTGGATAAGGTCGAGCATTTACCCAGATCTTACTCGGACCACTGCCCGGTTCTCACTACACTGACCATGCCAGGATTGAACAGGGTTAGGCCACCCTGGCGCCTGTTCCCATCGGCTCTGCTAGACCCTGTCTTTAAATTAGAACTCGGAGAAGAAATAGAGGCCTTTTTTCCCAGGAATAAGGGGACGGTAGATAGTGTGGAAACGATTTGGGAAGCATTTAAGGTCACCATTAGAGGAGTTACCATCGCTAAAAGCTGCGGGGTGCTGCGGGACATAGTGTGTACCCTGACCAGGCTGGAATCGGAACTTAAGGCGAGAATGAGGTGGTGAGAGGTAACAACCCTGCATTGAGTCAGGAATTCAGGAATAAGCTGTCAGAATTCGAGGAGGAGGCAGCCAGGGAAGTGAAATTTAGAGGTAAATACTGGGCGGCTAGGACGTATTGCGAAGGGGAACGACCGGGTAAAGTTCTCGCTGCCATTACGAGACACCAGCGCTTTGGCACTCATATCCTGGAAATCAACACTAAGGAGGGTGAGAGATGTCAGGACACTGGTGGGATACAGGAGGCTTTCCTTCAACATTATAGGCAACTGTACTCCACACAGCAGGAGAGCGAAGTGGAGTTTGGGGACTTCCTAAATGACATAGCACTATGCTGGCTCACTGATGGCCACCGGGCCTTTCTTGGGGGTCCTCTAGAGGTGGAGGAAATACGGGACGCCATCATGTCCCTGAGCAATGGTAAAGCGACAGGATTAGATGGCCTTCCGGCTGAGTTCTACAAGTGTTATATAGACACGATGGCGCCTGTACTGAAGGAAGTCTTTGAGGAGTCACTGGAGGTGGGGAAATTGCCGGGGTCGATGAGAGAAGTGGCAATTACTTCTCTTTTGAAGCCAGGCAAAGACCCCCTGGATACTGATTCCTATAGGCCCCTGTCTCTCCTTAATTGTGATGCGAAGATCCTGGCAAAAGTGCTGACGACGAGGCTGTCTTTACTCATGACCACTATAGTACTCCCGGATCAGTCTGGGTTTGTGCCGGGGCGGGCCACATCGCACAATCTTCGCACGCTATTCTCACTCATTCCCACCATAGCCCCTGAGATACTTGTTGCTGCTATATTTCTTGATGCCACTAAGGCGTTTGATTCGGTGGAATGGAAGTACCTCATGACCATACTCTGCAGGATGGGGTTTCCCAAAATTTTCATCACATGGGTGGAGCTGCTGTACACCGCTCCAGTGGCTAGGAATGTTGTTAATGGGGTACTGTCCTCCCAAATGCCGATCACGAGAGGGACCAGGCAGGGCTGCCCCCTATCCCCCCTGCTTTTCGCCATAGCGGTTGAGCCACTGGCATGTAGGATCCTGTAGGATCCGGCAGTTGCATAAAGCTAGTGCGTTTAACTGCTTTCAACGGCAGATAGGGGTATCGCTCTACGCGGATGACGTCACACTTTATGTGAAGGACCCACAGCAGAATCTTAACCCACTACTGAGGGAATTTCTTGTCTTCGGGAGAATTTCCGGAGTACATATTAACTGGAAAAAGTCACAATTTTTTCCTCTCACGGCAGCGGTGCAGCCATTCCAATTGGACTACCCCCTAGAGTGGTGCAGCACGGATCTTCGATATTTGGGCATTGCGATCTCGCTTAATAGAGAGGAAACGATTAGACTGAACCACGTAGTGGCTATCTCTCAACTGGCCGACAATGTGACGCGGTGGATGACCTTGCACCTGTCCATGGCAGGCAGGCCTCGTTGATGAAGATGGTGGTCCTGCCACGATTTTTATATATCTTCCAAAACGTCCCCTACTACCCGGGTTCGTATTTTTTCAAAAGATTACGGTCAGAACTCCTTCGCTTGTTCTGGGGGGGGAAACAGCCACGGCTCAACTGGTCCACTTTAACTCAACCGTATGACAAAGGCGGGTTTGACGTACCGGATTTAGAAACCTATTATCTGAGCGCGCAGACGCAACATGCTTACCACTGGGTTCACCCCACGCCCTTTATGCCACAGATTGCGGCTGAGGAATGGATCGTGCATCCCCTCCCGCTCAATGGTATCCTGCAGGTAAAAGTAGTAGACATTGAGACACCGGCTACCACGGTCACGTGTACTATAGATGCATGGCGGAGAGTGGCTAAAGCGCTAGACGCCCCCATGCTATACTCGCCGGCCTTGCCGCTCACGTACCACCCACGCTTGTCCCTATTACAGGAGCCTGGCTTCCTTTGCATGTGCAAACGCATCAAGTTGAACACGTGGGGTGATATGTTTATCAACGGGCTGTATCGCACTAAAGAACAGATGTTTCAGAGCGTATCCCCGACTCCGCTGGAGGTCTTCTATTACATTAGACTTATACAGGGGATGCGCAAGATAATCCCTCATTTTCCGGATGAGCCGGGGGTGGTCTTGCCGTTGCACGTGATGCTGGTGTCGGATGGACGACATTTAGTGTCGAAACTATACAACAACATTAGATCGCAGCGACTGCCCATCGCCCCTCGAGCTTGGAACTGGGCACTGACATAACTGAGGAACAGTGGCATTACTGATGCTCTATCACAGCAAATATATCCTCCAGCTGCAGGCTCAAAATCATACATTACAAATTTGTGCAGCGATTTTACTTTACACCGGTTAGGAAACTGAGGCTACAATTGGCAGACAACGACAGGTGTGCTCGTTGCCGTGCGGAGGGCGCTGGGTTCCTCCACCTGGCTTGGGAATGTAGCGCGATACAGGAATACTGGACTCAGGTGCATGCGGCGCTTCAAGTCATGACTGATGGAGCGGTCCCACTAGACCCCGTAACGATGCTACTGGGCTATACTAAGGATATTCCTAAAGCGATCCGTAGATTTGTGGATGTCGCGCTTTTATTGGCAAAAAGGAGAGTGGCTTGCAGATGGGGAAGGGGCAGAGCTCTGAAGTTCAAGGAGTGGATGGACGATATTACATGCTGTCAGGAACAGAATAATATGTATGCCGATCTGATGTAAGTGCGTTGTAGGCCTAAGGACATTTGGGGCCTGCTGCAGCTCTACTGGATGTCTCAAGCGTCCCAGAGTGAAGTTTCCGACAGCGACAGTCAGGGAGGGGGGCCTTGATCAGAGCGCGGCCTGGGAAATGTTGTGGAGCCTGCTAGGAGGGCAGGCGAGGGACTGCTAGCACTGCTGGCGGACCTAGGAAGCATTTCTGATACTGATAGATGGCTGCTACACGACATTTGGGGACCACACTGGGGATACAAAATTCTGCACTGTTACAGAAAGTAGTTTCCTAAGGGCCCTGGGAATCAATGCACATGGGTAGTATCCATCACTGGTGATTCACACTGGGGAAGTGTAGTCATGTCCAACGCACTGCTCTGTCCACGTCTCACCATGGCTGTTTTGGGTTGCACTGTGCTCTATGCATACTATTGGGGTGTGTGATCAAGACATCCGTATTATGATAGCTGAGGGATCCTGCTGCTACCAGCGCGACTAGTGGGGCTTCGGATTTGTGTATCCAGGGTCTTCTGCAGCGGGAAATGTTGTGTCTACCTGATTGCCGGATGTTATCACTAGGATTAAGTGATCAGCTATGTACGTGTTATACTGTGTGTGGGACCTGAGGCCGGTCCGACAAATCCTTAACATTATAAGGTGGGCACTTCGATATGCATTACATATTGCAAATACTTTTGACCTATTGCGATGTGACATAGATGGCTAGCCCGCGGGAAAGAGCTACCAACCTTGACAAACTATTGCTGATTTGTACAATGTATGGTTGTGTATGACATGTATGAGGTGTATCATTCCTGATTCTTAAATAAAGGTTTAAAAAAAAAAACCCTTATCAAACAAATGACGTTGGATTTAGCTGTTTAAAAGATAATTGGTCAGGTACATCAGTGGTGTGGACAGAATTTATTTTTCGTCAACGATGGAGAGGAGCTAGAAGCCACACTGCTGTTGAAAAGGCACGACGCAAATTAAATAGAGCAATGAAGCTGTGGTGTCCGGCTATGGGCATTAAGGTTTTATCACATGGACTCATTACAGGTGTTGAAAAACATTTATTTAATGATGATGGAGTACATTTATCAAGAATGGGTCAAGCTTACTACTTAATGGAGTTGAGGGATCTGTTGGCGGGTTTTTGGGGGGAGAATTTATGGTGCGACAGCAATGTTAAATAAGGTTGTTTCTTTCATTTCTCTAATTTTGGGTGGGGCCAGGAAAACTCTTTGGTTTTCCTGGGTGGCGCTGTGTTGGGGTCTTGGATAGTCTAGAGTGGGCTTATCCTTTTCCTCCGGGGGTGGGGGGAGGGGAGGAAAATGATGAATTTGTTAGTTAAATGATGAAATAACTCAATGCTGGTTTTGGTACAATTGGTAGGAATTTGGGATTACAAAATTGTTGGGAATGTTTTTGGTTACAGACAAATGGTAAGGAAATGTTTTGGGAATTGGGTCAATGGTAAATAAGTTATGATTAAATGCTGTTATTAGGATGATCTGTTTCGACTGTCTTAAATAAAATGTGACCTTTTTTGCTACAAATATCAAGTTTGGATTGTCCTTATTGCGTGATGGGACCCAGGGCGACCGTGGCGCGAGCCGGTGTCCCCCTGGGAGGATTCGCGCGGTGGGAGCATTCCCCCGGGCGATTGGGCAGTAGAGGCTTAGGTGTGGGTCTAGTGGGTTTTGTTTATAGGCAGGGGAGGACGGCGGAATTACGTCAGCGGGAGGCGGTTTGGTAGGCATTCTGAGCTTTGTCCCACCCACCCTCCACCTTTTTGGTTTATATTAGTTTATTTATTTTATTTTTTATATAAATAAAAAATAAAAAAATTAAAACTTTTTTTAAAAAAAGGAATTGTCACATTTAAGACAGTTTACAGTTATCCTATTTTTTTATATTTTCCTTAGGCGCTGTGTTGGGGTCTTGGATGTTCTAGAGCAGGCTTATCCTTTTCCTCTGGGGGTGGGGAGAGGGGAGAAAAATTATGAATTTGGTGGTTAAATTATGAAATAACTCAATGCTGGTTTTGGTACAATTGGTAGGAATTTGGGATTACAAAATTGTTGGGAATGTTTTTGTTACAGACAAATGGTAAGGAAATGTTTTGGGAACTAGGTCAATGGTAAATAAGTTATGATTAAATGCTGTTATTAGGATGATCTGTTTCAACAGTCTTAAATAAAATGTGACCTTTTTTGCTACAAATATCAAGTTTGGATTGTCCTTGTTGCGCGATTAAAATGATACTCCCTTCTCTCATTGTCTCTTCACATTTTCCCAGCATTTATTCCATTACATTCTGATGGGATTTTCTTCTTTCTTGCAGTACTAGTGACATTCCATTCTCAAATGCCTCTGTCTTCATCTGCAAGCACAAGGAATTGAAACAGTGCTCAAAGGACTGCTCCGGAAGGTCAGGTTGAGGGTGGTCTGATTCAGAGTCTGTACCTAGTAGCACCAGAAATCAATCTTTCTGCTCTCCACTTGCTATTATTTCCAAGAGCTGGATTCAGATTGGTTCTCTGTGTGCTCCCTGAATACACACCATTCACGATGCTGAGAGGAAATGAAAATACAGCCGGAGAGGAAGGGGTGGCAAGTTTCAAAGCAAAATAATGTCAATTATGTAATGGGGACAGACGCATACGAGTGAGCCTAGTGGGATTTTCGCTTGTCACTTCTGACCCTTTAAAAACAGTTGTCTTGGACACTAACCTGAAAGGGAGCGCATACAAAGGGAAAATTTACAGTGGACCTACTTCCCAGACTGAAAAACTATGAGTGCAGTCGTTTCAAATCCTTGTAGCTGAAGAAGAAATGTAAACAAGCATTTGCAATCCAATAGGTCTCGCAGTTGTTTGAACCATTGGCATTGTAAATGGCAATTCCTTTTATTTATGTGTTGGTTTTTAAAACGTAAATAAAAGACATTGTCAATTACAATGCCAATAGGTTAAACTGTCGCAAATGTGAGACCTATTGCATTGCAAAGGCTTGTTCTTAGCAGTGGGGAGGCACCAATATCCGACTTAACGATGGTAGACACAGCTACATATTCACATAGATCTAATTTGATGGAGATAGGGGTCTTGGTATAACAAAGGACAAGGAATAAAACCTGAAGCTGACTGGTTATGGATCTGCTTGAGTCACCAGTAGAAGTGAGATGTTGAATTTGTTCCGAAAGTGGTTACATGAGTATTAACAAGTGGGGGGAAAAAGTAACCAAAAAAACGGAAAAGCAGCACAGAAATTTTAATTCTCATTAACATCAACTTTCTAGACAGCAGCATCAACATTATGCTAGGGTTACTTACCTATGCCACCCATTAGTCCCTATACATTAACTCTATGCTATTTTTAATGGATGGGGTGTGGATTTGAAAAGGTCAATGTGCGACTCATTTTCAGTTTTCCTGTGTCCCATTTTGGAAATGTTGTAATTAGCGCGGGGAGTTGACAACACAGAAAGGCCAATTCCTCTTTACATCCATTAATGGTCAATTAACTGAGTACCACTAAATACACCAAAAAGAAATATCGGTTACTTATAACATTTAGTGCGAAAACGTATTGTAGGGATTAATATTAATGTTAAAAAAAGCTATTGTTCAATGCTGCTTGCCTTGCTATTCACGAACAAACTTGCATGCTAGAACGGTGTTGGTGAAACATGCACTTTGACTTAGAAGCAGCTCCTCCAAAGTTTGATGGGAAGCATCAGGACTTCCCTAGAGACAGCCCCACAACAGAGAAGCTAGGCTTAGCGGATCCTTGCGGATAGCAGAGGGAGGGATAGAAATGTGAAAACACATTCCTGCAAAATAGAATCTTGGACCAGAGACAGCGTTTTGAAATTAATCAGGGCTTGCCAGTAGAACCAGTAAAATAATGTTGGGACCAAGCGGCTCATCTCTGGACAATGTACCATTCAGCTGAACTTGTCCCAGAAACAAAAATGCAAGGCTAACACATGTAGGAACGGCAGAAGGGTTAGTAAGATGAACATAATTGTCAGCACTGGAAGCGCTGCCGGCATGCGGAGCAGGTGATGAGGAGGGAGGGGTGGGGTGTCGCGGCTTCTGACACAATGCAGGGATTTCGTGCTGCTGCAGATGGTGCGGAGCCTGGGCAGTGAGCGCAGCGTCTGTTGCTAACTTTTTACTTGAGGATCATGGGCCTTCCCCATCCGAGCTCCTTGCAGCTCTCCCGCTGCACACACACCACACTGCTCAGGCTGGAGTTGCCTATGGAAAGTACCGTGGCTGCTTTTAAAACAAGCACTGCCTAGGCAACACCTAAAACGTTATGCCCATATCCTGAATACAGCTGTCTTGAAGAGACAGAGGAAGCAATGCCTAGGCGAGACCTAAAATTATGAAATCCTATAGTCTCAGCGCTATATATTGATTTGGAGGGTGGCCGTGACCACAGTTCCCCAACACTGCCAGCTTTATAATTAGCCAGACAGGGCAAGTCAGGCTACCAATAAGGCACGAGGGTTTCGGGAAGCCAGTACGACTTCAGGGCCCAACTTAAGATAACAAACAGTACGTAGCCTGTGAGAAAGCCAGAACCGCAATTTAGACTTCTGTAGATACACCACCCATTTATATTTTGGGCTGCATCACTACAGTGTCAATACACCTCCGGTGGTTTCGGCATCCAGAATAGTCACTTCATGCAGCAAAGCCGGTTTACAAAGATATGGGACACTGGCAAAGAGCTATATAAATAAAGCATCCTAGGTGGCATTTAAGAAAAAAAAGACCAACAACGCCGGGTGCGAAACTGAAAGTGCGGTGGGAGCGCATGAGACGCCGTCACCGTGAGCGTGCACGCAAGCTGAGGATCGCCGGAGAAGACACGGAGCCTGATGCTGACACTGACCCACTGCGAAGGGAGAGGGAAACGTGGAAAGAGCCCGGTGAGTGGGAGGGAGTGGGGGGGAAAGTCTGTGTGCGCGTGTCTGTGTGTGCGGAGTGGGGCTTAGTTGTACGGGGAGGGAAGGGTGTGTCTCTGTGCGCTCGTTTGTGTGTGTGCGTGTGAGTGTGCTGCGGTGGCGGGGGGGTGGCGGTGTATGTCTATGTGTGCGTGCGTGTATGTGCGCTCGTGTGCGTGCGTGAGTGTGTCTCTGTTTGTGCGCTTGTGTGTGTCTGCTTACAAGGAGCTAAAAGGGAGACAGGAGATGGTGAACGCGTGCGCGACCTGATCCGATTCTGCCAGGCTGCGTGTGCCAGTCTCTTGTCTCCTCTTTTAGTCCTTGTAAGCAGAACCGCCGACAATAGGTCTCTTCTTCGACAGCAGGGCTTGCGAGACCTAAAAATCCACCCATCACCCAGTAATATGATCATGCTTGTGGCTGCACTATTTACCCTGTGTCGAGATGAGCCTGAGAGAGAAGAGAGTCAGACCACCTTCCTTTTACTGGTGCAAGCATTGGAAAGGTATGTGTGTCCTGCTCCTTCTGATCCCTCCAGTTCTGCTGTATTTTTGGCTTCTCTCAGAGTCTGTCTCATCCCACTGCCAGCACTACTGTTTAGCCGTCCCTAGATGACCCGGATCTCTCTTTTGTGTTTTTCCCACCTCTCTCTGTCCTGTCTCGATACCCTCTCTCATCTGGAGAAACAAGTAAAATATACAGTGAATGTAAATGTTACGGCAGAGCATTGGCAAAGCACGGGGCCCTAAAACAAGCTAGGAAAATAGACATATGTACCTCCCCTTAGATACTAAATGATAGTCATATTAAGGGTTCAAATGTCCTTCAAGCTACTGGGCATTGATGACTATGTCCCTGATTCATTAAAGCTGCACAGTGTAATACACATATATTATATATCCGGTGCAGTGACAGCCACATTAATAATACTTTTTTTTTCATTTTTCTCTAGCCACCCTGTCTCTTACCTGGGATCCCCAAGACCATCCTTTTTCCCTTTAATTCGCTCTTCTTTGTGCCTTCCCTGTTTCCCCTGTCTGCATCTCAACCCTTATACAAGTCTCGTTACACTGATGGAATGTGAAAAATCATAGTGAATGTGAATATTACTACATGGGATACATTACTTCTATGAAAACATTGTGAGATGTGGATTACAGTTGCAGTTTTCAAGAGACAAATGCTTGTTTTACTGCTGCAATGTTCTATATAGTGTCTGGAGGAGGGAAACTTGCAATACTGCTATGTTGCTCTTCTGTGAGGGAGTGACGCTTCAGTTATTGCTGCTAAAACATTCACTACTACAAACAATATCTATAGCCTCTGGGAGAACCATGCCCAGGACCTTTAGGCCCAACATGAAAGCAATTTTCATCTCTCTCCATTAATCGAGCAACTCTCATCTCTGAACTATTCATGCAACAACAGTAATATTGTACAAACTGGCAACATATTTGACTAGCACCCCTTGAGTCAGCCTGTCAGCCTGACATGTTGAAAAGCAGCTGTTCCTCTGGGGCATTTGGAGATACTTTGTCTGAGTTGGGACTTACCTCTGCATCTTTACGGATTTTGGACGCTGGGGAGGTGAATAGCTCTATCTTGCACACGGTGCCGGACTGCGAGGACCAGCAGTCTTCGTGCGCTTTGATCGAACACAGCTGGGCCTCTTCCTGTCATCCCATTCCCTCTATTTAGATACATCCTAGCCTGCGACCCGTGAGATGCGCGCGGACGCTCGCCTGGCGAAGCCCGGCCCAAGGGCGGGCCCGTTTTTGCCCAGATTAATCCGGTCTGGGCCAACCCCCTAAAATTTTACTTTTTTATTTCCCTTTATATGAAACTTTATTGTTGTATGATTATAAAAGGTAAATATAGTGGTTTTGAGCAAGAAGGCTTTTATTAAACATGTCTGTATCTACGAATAAGAGCAACACTTTAACATTTGGTAAGCTCTTAACTGGCAACCATGACAATTTTATCACCAAAGCTAATTCTGTGATAGATCAAGGGATAATTCTTATGGAACGTCGGGTGTCTCAGGATCTGGCCATGGCAAAAAGATCCTCTATGGGTCATTTTGCGACCGCACGTACACCAGAACATTCGCCTAGAGATAATACCACTATTGATGTTGAGGTTTAGATACAGGACACCCCTACCCAAGAACAGTTACACCCGATATCAAATTTGGATTCCCAAGCCATAGCAGACTCAAATTGTACCCCTAACTCTGCCATAATTAGTGAAATATAGAAGAAAAAGTGCCAGGGCTCGAATTTTGAACACCGAAGCTTGTTTATTCAGCTGGTGTGAACCTTCCTTTCATTATTTCGAGAAGGTGTGCATTTGTCGTTATTTAAACATTTCAAAGCATATTTACATATTTGTGCAATCTACAGAGGATGAAACATTCCTTTTGCTGTGGATACAGTATACACGACATTTCATACATTTCAAATACTTTTGGTATATTCAAACAAAAACAAATAAGAAAAAATTTGTAAAAAGTTACGCTTTCACTTTTTCATAAAACAAACATTGAATCATGTACACCTAAACTCATTCGGGTACATTTGTTTTTAAGTGCATTGCCCTATGCTATTATGCGCCTCTTTAGAACAGCCAAATAGCCGACACGTTTCCAAACCCTTCTTTTAGTCAATAGGGTTCTTCCTCAGGGCTGGGCTGTGTACCTGTGGTGTAAAATTAAGGGACATTTAGTATCTCCTTTTCCCTGAACTCTTTAATTTACTTAATGTACAGGCAAAACCTTTAAGATTTTTACCTTGTCTCACGATATTGCTGACTGCTGTTTTCAAAAGCGGGGCATCAGGTAAACTTGAATTTTCACCATTGCCTAAACGGGGTTAAAGGTTGGCGAGTATAGTAAGTATATTAAGTTCTCACACTTGTTAGCACATATGGTGTCTAAGTTTGTAGTGCGCTGACACTTACTTGTTTGTTGTTCATCTAGTTATTCACTAACTCGAAGTATTCCTTGGAAAGAGTCTATTGCGTGTTCCACGATGTTTCCCAGAGGAGGAAACATCGATGCCATGCTACTCAAAAAAGAAGCTTACTTAATCCTTAAATTCAATTGTGTGATGGATTGCCTGAACGAAATGTCTGAACTTCAAAGATCTAACTATTGAGCCCCCTGTGAACCCCATAACTGTCTAAGATATACCTATTAAGGAGATGTTAGCTAATGCGCTGCACCCTTTGTTTCCCAACTTTAAATTCAATACATGACCATGCAAACACGCGCAAATATTTCGCAAGACTACAAATCCCACAATGCCTAGCAGCATATTTTAACAGGAAACTGAGTTCCACTGGGTGTTGAAACCCAACTTGAATAGTAACACACTGAGTGAGAGTCGCGCGGCCTCACAGAACCCCGAGCACAGCCTCAGAGACACATAGACAAAGGTAAGAAGGCTCACGGTAATTAAATTAAAGCGCAGACCGAACAGAGACATGACCGCTAAGTAACGGTAGACACCGTTTTGTTTTTTTTCCAAAGAACTTTGAACCGAATTATAACCGCCTACAAAACCAAACAAAAACGTAGCAGTGCCTGGGTCCTCCGCCGCGTCCCACACAAGTAAGCAGGATATAATTTATAAACACGCACAAAATCCGAGTAAATGTCCCATTCTCGGACTGACCTTAAACTTTTAATCACACAGAACGAAATCATCGTGGAACACGCAATAGACTCTTTCCAAGGAATACTTCGAGTTAGTTAATAACTAGATGAACAACAAACAAGTAAGTGTCAGCGCACTACAAACTTAGACACCATATGTGCTAACAAGTGTGAGAACTTAATATATTTACTATACTCGCCAACCTTTAACCCCGTTTAGGCAATGGTGAAAATTCAAGTTTACCTGATGCCCCGCTTTTGAAAACAGCAGTCAGCAATATCGTGAGACAAGGTAAAAATCTCAAAGGTTTTGCCTGTACATTAAGTAAATTAAAGAGTTCAGGGAAAAGGAGATACTAAATGTCCCTTAATTTTACACCACAGGTACACAGCCCGGCCCTGAGGAAGAACCCTATTGACTAAAAGAAGGGTTTGGAAACGCGTCGGCTATTTGGCTGTTCTAAAGAGGCGCATAATAGCATAGGGCAATGCACTTAAAAACAAATGTACCCGAATGAGTTTAGGTGTACATGATTCAATGTTTGTTTTATGAAAAAGTGAAAGCGTAACTTTTTACGAATTTTTTCTTATTTGTTTTTGTTTGAATATACCAAAAGTATTTGAAATGTATGAAATGTCGTGTATACTGTATCCACAGCAAAAGGAATGTTTCATCCTCTGTAGATTGCACAAATATGTAAATATGCTTTGAAATGTTTAAATAACGACAAATGCACACCTTCTCGAAATAATGAAAGGAAGGTTCACACCAGCTGAATAAACAAGCTTCGGTGTTCAAAATTCGAGCCCTGGCACTTTTTCTTCTATATTAACGTATGTTGTCCAGCCAGGACCCGTAGGACAAAACCCCTCTATTCATAGACATAATTAGTGAAATGGCAAGTCTCCCTGATTCACAAAACACTAGATAACAACTAGAGAGAAGAGAGGGAGCGATACCTAAAAGAAAGCGGGCCAACATTAGTGTAACAGGAGGCAGAAATCCAAAGGTTCCAAAGGCCCAGGGCAAGAGTGACATATCGACCAAGCAACAGGGGGACTTGATTGGAAATCCCACGATCAGTCACATAAACCAACCGCCAATGATACCAAGCCAAGACCTGGTTGCTGGAGGGGTTGCAAGTATAGATTCTACCATTAAGGCGATAGATGGCCCTTTGATGGACAAGCTAGTGACGCTGTTAAAATCCCTCCTTAAACCATTAGAATTTAGATTATCAAACATTGAGAAACAACTTTGTCAGCTTTTACCTGTTAGTAAGGAAGGATCAGTGAAAGGGAAAGATGTAACAAGTAACAAAACCTCACCCCCTGTGCAGCAACTAACCCCAATTATTCCTAATACCCAGAGGACTAAGCAATCAGTGGAACGTGCCCTCCCCCGGCATATAGGTAAGGAGACTTTAACATCTAAACCTTGCCCCAAGGAGAGTGGAGAGGCTCTGGTTAAGGGAGTAAGACATGAGGCCCAAAGATTAAACCTCCCCCCGGAAACTAGCCCATACTTAATGGTACTAACTGGTGTCCCAGAATTAAGTGATCCCACACAGAAAACATTTAAATGTTTGAAGAATAAAGCAGTACACTGGCTGAATACGAATCGTCCCCTACCTCATCACTTTATGAGTGACATTTTATGGTCCGTAGAACACCATGGGTGGGTAAAAGCCCAAAAACCATCCCAGGGGACTTCGCACGGTGATTCATATCTGTAATTGGAGTCACCATAATGTTTGGACAAAGATAGAAGCCCGGCCGGTCTCTTATTTTTACCCTTCAACTATCTTAGATGAACGGAGGGCGGAGTGGACTAAGGTCACAAACCGCTCAACGAGGAGTATGGCATATGATGAATCCGGTCTTTGTATCGATTGGATAGACATACCGACTCAAAACAGGTTTAGCGGTTTAGACAATGTAGACTGACGTCAGTTGCCGCACAGAGGTACATTTGGAAGGGGGGAAGGACGAGGTCAGTATTATTCCCTTAAGTCAACCAGGACTAAGAATACTCATCTGGTGGGTAACAGTGGGCGGGGCACTTATGGCATAGCGAGGGAGCTAGAGAAGTACTATGTAGAAGCCCCTCGAGATCCGTTGCCCTTAAACGAAGGAGGAGAATACAAACAAGGGGTAGTCAATCAACATTCAGCTACAGGAGACACAATGGCACACAGAATAGTCCGGAGTATCGCTGGCCCAGTTGAGGACCGAGAACTAAGAATAGCAAATCAGCAGCTGGCTCTCAGGGAATTCCGAGTACTCATTGTAAGCAGGAGTGATACATTTCCCTGCGAAAAGCAAGTATTCACAAATAAGAGTTCAATTATATTAAGCTTGTTAAACTGGAATGTAGCGTGGCTCACATGTAAATTTAGTGATCCAGCATTCCTCCCCTTTATAGATAATTTCTCCATTTTTTGTTGTCAGGAGAGCTGGGAGTAGGATCCCATACACATAAATGGTTTTTGAACTTTTCATACCCCTGCAAAACCATCTGCTAGTGGGAGAAACTCAGAACGTCTCTGTACCTATATATCTAACACGGTAAACATTAAAATTATGGAACACAATGTGGGATCTGCTTATTATCAGTCCCTGACACTTAAAATAGGAGGAAATCAAACTATTAGGTTGATTAATTTTTATAATAATGTAATGAAGGAAGATTCCTTCCATGTTTTTAATGAACTCTCACAAAGCCTGTTAAACACCGATGATGACAGCCAGACAGGGATATGTATCCTATGGGTAGGGGACTTCAACTGTTATCTATGCCCGCATAGTTGCACTAGGATTTGCGGGATGGAAAATCTTAAAGGAGGCCCATGCACCCATTTTGTTCATTCAACCCATGGAAACTTCTTTAATACCTTTTTATCCCAACATGACCTGGGGTATATTAATGAACTTTGTAGCCCGCAGGTGGATTTTAGTCCAACGTTTAATGGCAGGGTTGTAATTCGGTACTAGACTTCGCTCTGGCATCAAATTGTTATTCCTGTAATGTCTCAAATTTTAAAGTAGGTGAAATTGCAATCAGTGACCACTTCCCCATTAGTTTCTCTTTTTCTGTCATGGCAAAAAACGACAACAAGAATAAGGTTGTTATTGACAATCTTTATAACTACAGGTTGACTTTACCAAAATTAAATGGATATTCTATTGGCTGTAATAAAGTAGAGCCCACTGACTTTCTCACATGCCTCCGAAAAAACAAGTTTGAGGATTTCATCATCTGCCTCTCAGAGAGTAAAGATAACGCCCTAGTTATTGCAGCCTTTCATAGGATCGCAGGAGAGATCAGGAAGGCCCTTACAAGAACAAAAAGAAAAAATACAAAAACTAGAGTGGAGGGATGGTTTAACACAGAGTGTAGTAAAGCCCACGCTGTATTAATTAAGAGTCTTAAATCTAAACCAAAAAACGCCTTAGAGATAAAAATAGCCAGGGCTAACTATTATGGTATTATCAAAAACAGAAAGAACCAAATAAAACAGGATGCGTGGCAAGCTTTACACCAAGCCTGCATCCTAAAGACAACATCGGATTCTGGAATGGGGTGAAAGCCCCTTTTTTTCAGGTCAGGAAAACGGATACCATTGAGGTAGCCATAGATGAAGACATCTGGGTACAACATTATTCAGAGTTGTATAAAAAAGATGAAACATTAGGTATTGGCATACTGATGTTTGTGGGCTAGAAGAAAATAACTTGCAGGCACTTTTTCCTTTAAATATCACCTTTTCTGTCTCCGAGGTGGAGGCAGCAATAAGGGAAAGTGCTGCAGGTAAAGCACCAGGACCTGTTGGGGTTCCTGTGGATATCTATAAAACTAATATAGAACTATGGGCTCCCCTCCTGACTAATGTTTTAAACAGTAGCAATGGTACAGCTTTCATAAGTACTTGGCAAGAGGCAATTTTGGTTCCTATCTATAAAAAAGGAGATAGAAATGACCTGATATGCTGTAGGCCAATTTCCCTACTAGACTCCTTGATGAAAATGGCTGGTAAAATAATTTTAAATAGATTACAGTCATGGGCTGAAGATACTGGTGCCCTTTCGAAGTTTCAATATGGGTTTAAAGCGGGGTTCGGCACAGTTGAGCACGGGTTAAACTTAGCATTAATGATAGGGAAATTTGTGGTAGCAAAAAAGGGAAATTTATTCCTAACCTTTGTCGACTTAAGCTCGGCATTCGACTGTTTGAGCCACGAAGCCCTATTGGACACCCTGCAAATTTGATACCAATATATTGAACTTTATAAAAGAGTTATACCAGGGGACCTGGGCTAAAGTAAGATATAGAAATGAGGGAGAATGTACAGCAACTTTCCCCATAAAAAAGGGGTTAGGCAAGGTTGTATACTTGCGCCTTTTTTGTTCAATCTTTATATTAATAGTATTGCTAATTGCCTTATTAGTTTTAATTTGGATTACCCTCATATTAATGGTTGCGCTGTCCCGATACTATTGTAAGCGGACGACGCAGTTTTTATGGCAAGGATTCAAGTTGGTCTTCAGAGAGCACTTACACTTTTTGCAAGTTATATGGGTAACAGAGGTTTAAAAATAAATATAGATAAATGTAGGTAAAACCTTTAGTATGTGCTGCTCTCAAAAGAGAAATGTACAATGTAAAATTTTTCTAGATCGGTTAAAGATTGAACTAAAAAACACCTTCTCATATTTGGGAATTATTTTTAATAGAAATGGGTCATGGTCTTCTGCTGCTAATACAAGGAAACTGGCCTTTTCCCGAGCCATTGGTGCAGTAAGCAATTTTGCAACCAAGTTGGGGGGACGACCAGTTCATATTCTGAAGGATATTTATAGTTCCAAATGTGTATCCACAGTAATATACGGTGCTGGAGTATGGGGGATTGCAGATATCCGGGATATCCAACTATATGAAAATACCTTCATCCGATATTTACTAGCTGTACCGAGATAAACATCGACGTTTGTATGCCATAAGGAGCTAGGCATGGTCTACGTTACTGATTTCATAAAACTGAGCCCTATCTTGTTGTGGCACAAGATATGGACTTCAACAGAAACTTCTTTTAATAGGGATGTAGTGACGGATTGTTTGAATTTACAGGGGGCAAGCAAAATTGACTGGTTTACATATGTCAAGGGATTTTTAACCGAAATAGGACACCCGGAATTTTTTGATTCCCCAAACACCCTGGCCACAATCTCAAGGAAAAATCTGAAGGAAAGCTGTCTTATTTTCCTGGAAAATAAACGTTGGATCGTTGAAAGTAAAAGGTCTCCGTCCACGAAAACCATCTGATGCTACAGGGTCAAGGTATACAGCAGTATCTGCTCCTTACAACGAGCAGTTACGCACGGATGCTCCTTACACGTTTTAGGGCTGGTAGTTTCTTTAGATTAATTACTTTCCCTGAAACTAATAGCTGGTCAAAAGACTTAATTCTATCCCCCTGTGATGATATACCCCATCAGTCGACATTACATTCCATCTTGTTTTGTAAATTCTATTTGTTGACCAGGAAAAAATATCTAGGAGTGTTACTGAAGAGATGGGGTCTCAGGCAATGTAGACCAGCCCTACCTGTCCATCTACCTCGTGTCCATGCTTTTAAAAAATGTAATTAGATGTAGACTAACTATGAATTGAGGCTCTGCTTCTCTTTTTTAAAGAAAATGTATCTATTTTATTTGTAGACCACCCTACTGAAACTTCAGCTGTTAGAAGATGAAATGTCCATTTACCTCGTGTCTATGTTTTTAATAAAAAATGTAATTAGATGTAGACTAACTATGAATTGAGGTTCTACTTCTTTTTTTTAAAGAAGATTTATTTATTTTATTTGTTAAATGCTTTCATTATGTATTATATGTGCTTTTATGATTTTAAAGTTGAAATCGAATAAAGCTATATTTGACTTTGACTTTGACTTGACACATTGAGAATATGAACATCTGCCATAATAAGTGGGATTCTTTGTTTCCTCAGGGCACGCAACCAACTTGTAAAGCTTTAGGTGGGGAGAGCCCAAAACCAAGTGCTCTTGGATGGTGTCTAGACAGTTGTTTGTCACACTATAAAATGGCAAAATATTTTCCTGCCATAATATGTCCTCAA
Organism: Lissotriton vulgaris; assembly: GCF_964263255.1. Classification (NCBI taxonomy): domain Eukaryota; kingdom Metazoa; phylum Chordata; class Amphibia; order Caudata; family Salamandridae; genus Lissotriton; species Lissotriton vulgaris. The sequence continues at coordinate 1,406,483,340 of NC_141693.1, read as the reverse complement.
TATTTACTACCACAGTATTGTGAAAGTTACTGAGATGGAATGTTGTCCCCACTCTTGTGCAGGATCAGTTTTCTTTGAAATAGTTCTTACGCATGTCAGTAAAAACAATGGCTGTTTGGTAAGTTTCCAAAATAAATTGTCCTGGAAACACACCATTGTACCCCAAGTTTTTTAAAAACATCTTCAAAGTGGGTGTGGGTTTCTTATTGATAAGTCGGCCTTGCTTGCTCAGATGCAATGTATGCTGATCTAATCTAATTAGACCCGAAATGCATTGGGTTATCAAAAGACCGTTGATTTTCAGTATTTAGAATATACAGGTCCCAGAAAGAGCACCCAACTGTGAACAATAAAGAATTGTTTTTGAAAGGATCAATAAACATTGATGAATCGTTATTTTGGAAATTTAACAAAAGTTGATTTTGGATAAAAAAAAGAAAATAAACTTTTTTGGTTTCAAGTTAAAGGTGCACACATCTAAGGTGAGGGCCACCCCGACCCACACAGCCATGGATTTAATTTAGGCACTGCCAGACACAATGTAACAGGTGGTGTAGCACAGTCATTAAAAAAAGATTAGGTTGGAATAACGAGTGCACTGAGAAAAACTTTCTTTGAAGTATTGCTTTTGTCTATCATTTTTTCAAAGTACACCAACCAAACAAGATGTCATTGGAGGAAATTGCATAGATTACAGCAAAAAAGCGGAAACATTGGTCTACTCTAATGAAGCTGCATCTGAAATTTATGGACTTATATGTCACGCCAGATTATTCAGTCCACAAGTAAACACTGTATCTCAACTTCTAAAGCAATTTGAATACATCAGCAAAAGCTAAATAAACCAACGGTTGCATGCGACCACTCTGATTCATTATCATAAGACACAACAAATTCCACGAGGTCTGAGGATTGCATTAAAACCAATGCTCTGCAGGAACAATAAAACTTTCATAGAAAAGTGGTATCAAATACTTAACAAGTGTTCACTAGATTTGATCCTTTTAATAGTGGAAGAGTTAGCGACTATCTTGAAAACTCTGGAAGAAAAAATATCAGTTCTGAAAAGGGAACTTGAGCAACATGAAAATTTAAAAGACACCTTAGAAGACATCAACACAAAATTAGAGAAATATGCCAAGGAAATACATGAAAGGAAAGTAACAAAAAGTATCAAAGAGATACAATTGATTATAAATAAGAAGAAGTGTACACTTGGGCCGAAGTTTATAACCAAAGGAGATGGAAAAAACCTGGAAATGAAAACAGCTCATCACAAGAAAGTGTAGTCTCAGAGACATATATAGCTCAGAACAGGGCTCCTTTAAGCACGGATCCAAGCACCTCACAAAAAGGCAAGCATCCATTATCGACAAAATCACCAAAAGCATCTTTTTGTCAACGAGCCCTGCAGCAAACAATGCCCCATTAATCGAAAAACCAGAAGGAGCCAAAGAAACTGCAGAAGAATCATAAAGAAGAACCACCAGGAACCAAACAAAGACAGTTTTGTAATTAATATCTCAAGTGTCAATCTTACTCCAGCTCAAGAAAAATTGCTTAACAAAGGAACATATTTTGTTCCCACACAAAAAAGCACCATGGGGAAAACAGAAATTGCTATATTCAAGTTCATACGAACATTGAAATTAAAATATTTCTTTGAAACTTTGAAACCATCATTGATGTCTTCAGAACCAGAACCAGAGGAATACAAAGTATTTAAAGAGAAAAGCACATTTTGCGCGCCTATCTCTCATAAAACAATTGACTCTTTCAAAAGAATGGTACAATCTGAGATTAAGCAAATTCAATTTGACAACCACACACGTGGTAACTTTTCTAAAAAGGATTGGAGCACATTACACAGTTTGATCAATAAAAAATGACATCACCTTTCAATAAGCTGACAAAGGGGGATCACTGGTCGTGATGGATACTGTATTTTATGAAAACAGTGTAACAATGCACGTAGAGGATCAGAAAGTGTACATGAAAAAGTTTTGTGAAAAATTCTACATCGAGCATTGGACATGAAATGGATTTCTGAAAAAACATTCAAATTCCTAGATAAAAAATGTCCTCGTCGCCAGCATATGTACATGCTCCCAAAAATTCACAAAAATGTACAGGCACCTCCATTCAGGCCCATAGTATCAGCATGTGGGTCAATATTAGAACCATTCGGTCAATATATTTACTTTTTCTTGCAAACAATTGTACAAGAGTGGTAGACCTACATAAAAGACACAACAGCATTCTTGCAAATTTTAAGATCCATTGAGTATCAAAAGATGGATGACTGGTGGTTATGTACAGTTGATGTGACCGCACTATATACGCCAATTCCTCATAATGAAGGCCTGGAAGCTCTAGAATGGAGTCTATTGAAAAATTAGTGTGAAGGAGCCAATTAGGTATTTCTTATGGAATTGATGCATTACGCCTTGTACCACAGCTATTTCCAATAGACAAACATCCTTTTTGTCTAATGCAATGGAACATCTATGGGGTTTGCGGGGGCTCCATCCTATGCAAACACCTATATGGAAAAATTTGAATACAATCACATTTTGCAGAATCCCAAATGGAGTGAAAAACTTGCGATATTCAAGCGATACATTGATGACATATTCATTCTTTGGAAAGGTGATTATCAAACACGTGAAGAAAACTTAACACAATTGAATTCCTGCAATGAGCATATTAAATTTACTCATCATATTGAAAAAAATCAGATATCTTTTTTGGATGTTCTGATCCATAATAAAAATAGCATCATAACCACAGACAGCAACAATTGTTTACATTATCAAAGCTTTCACCAAGAATCACTAAAACGTCATCTACCATTTTCACAGTTCATTAGATTAAAACGCATTACATCTAACCCTGAAGAAGCGGAAAAAAGTATTGAGTTGTTTGGGAAGAAATACATCCAAAGAGGCTACCCTAAAGAAGTAGTGGAGGCATCAATCAAACCTGTAAGTACTATGAGTAGAGAATCTTTACTTGGTGGATCAAACATTGAAAAAATGAAATCAACCATCTGCATCTTGAAATCTGCGACGCAAGCCAAGAAAATCAGAGACATTATGACAAAACATTGGAGTTTAATCAAAAATGCACCGGATTTAAAGAATCTATTTGATGAGAAAATCACATTTGCCTTCAAACGAGGAAAAAACATTAAAGAGTTGCTATCTAAAGAAATAAATCAGGATAAACTACAGAAAGTCAAAGGCATACAAAGATGCAATAATTGCACACACTGTAATAACGTTATGGTGGGCAATGAATTTTCGCATCCGATGAAAGGTTCTAAAATTGTACTAAAACACACGAGCTCGTGTGACACAAAGAACGTTATCTACGTGATCAAATGCCCATGTGGCAAGATATACGTCGGTCTTACTGAAAAGAAAAGAAAAATTCGTATCACAGAACACAAAAGTAAAATCCGCCAAAAAAATCTCAAATCTACTGTGGCATCACATTGGATTGAAGAAAATCATCAAATTTCTCAACTACGATTCACCATCCTTGAAGTAGTGCAACCACAGGCAGACATGGATCCACAAAAACAACTAGTACAAGCGGAATATTTTTGGATTAAAAAATTACATTCCTTGCAACCCACTGGAATGAACGTTCTAATTGAACTGTCATGTTTTCTACAATTTTTTTAAATTTTCAAATTCAATATACTCTACTACTTATATATGCTGGTTTGTTGTCTGAAGGTAACATATGAAGAAAGAGTGGCGCATACCACCTTTATGTTTTGGTTGCAGTAGAATGGTTACACTCTAATTAAGATCGTCATGTTTTATTATACAGATTTGGTTTTGATTATTCCTTGGTTATATGGCACATCAAGAACAACGTAGGACTGGCGCATTCATTTCACTGCATTCTTTTTTTAAACATGTTTATTCTGAATGTTAACATACTAAATTCAGTAGGCAGCAGGCAGCAACATGATAATGCGCGTTTCACTGCTGAAGATTCGGCACAGTGGAATCTGAACACATTTCAGGGTATCAAGGTGAGTGTAGTTTTCTCTAACTCACACGTCGTAATCACACCTCGGTATCTTTAAGAACCGAATTTCTGGGTAATGAGACAAATCACGTTACTGAAAGAAGCTGCACGAGTAGCTGCCGGTTGAAAGGCGTCTGCCATGAATGCTTTCTCGGTCTCAAAGTGAGTGTTGTGCTCTTTAATTCTACTTAACCGTACCGTTTTAGCACGCAATGTTTTTCTTTAAGACTTTGCAATGTGCACGTTTTAAACTACTGAAGTCTGCTGACTGTTTGGATGGTCATCATTTAAAGAAACATTGTATCTCTTTGAGTGCTCTTTATTTGTAACCGCCATAATACACATGCACTGTTTGATTTAAGGGTTTTCGGCTTTCTAATAACCGAACTAAAAATGTTCTTAGTCAATATTCCGCTTTGTGCGCATGATTAATCATGTACATTGGTTACCGTGCTAGAAACATCACATCTTTAACATTATTTTCACTTTCATAGTTGCAATATCACTCATGCGATAATCGCGTAATCATTTTCTAAAGGTGAGGACTACGTACCTTCTGTATTATCCTCATTAAGCCATTAAAGATCATTGGTTACTAACCTCCTTGAGCCAGGAAGATATTATATAAACACACATAGTTTGGTACTCATGTTTATAGTCACCAGAAACAAGCTCTGTTGGTTTATTTTTTTCAATTGAAACATGAAATATGATGATGAAATGTTCTGCTGTATCTATGATTATCATTTGTATCAGCAATATTTTTTTGTTGGACTATTAGGGTGTTGTATCAGAATTGATTGTACTGATCTGTGCTTTTCATGTATTTGTTTTCAGACCCCTGAAGAAGGTTCTCATTTGACCCAAAATGCATTGGGTTATCAAAAGATCATTGATGTTCAGTATTTAGAATATACAGGTGCCAGAAAGAGCACCCAACTCTGAACAATAAAGAATTGTTGTTGAAAAGATCAATATATATTCATGAATCATTATTTTGGAAATTGAAGAAAAGTTGATTTTGGATAAAAAGAAGAAAATAAACTTTTTTGGTTTCAATATTAAGATGCACACATCTAAGGGGAGGGCGATCCGGACCCACAGAGCCATGGATTTAATTTAGGCACTGCCAGACACAGTGTAACAGGTGACTTAGCACAGTCATTAAAAAAAGATTAGGTTGGAATAATGAGTGCACTGAGAAAACTTTGTTTGATCTAATCTAATGCCTCACCATTTCCAAATTTCACCAGTCGCCACAGGACATTTTAAAGTTTTCCTGTGAAGTCTGAGAAAGTCGCCAACTTTTGGCTTGGACATTTGAAACCATTGTCGGAACTGAACTAAAATAAAATTTCACAATGTTCGAATATGCTGCCTCCAGAACACAAACTTATCACAGCGATCGAAGAAACCATGGTTACATATGAGACTACAACCCAGAAAGAAGAGACTTAGTCCACCGAGACTGCAACAAAACACAGCAATTTAATAAAAGAGGGGAGCAAAAAAGTAACAACATCAAACCAACCTGTTGGTCCCCTACTGAGTAAGCAACAGTCTAATAAAACAAACACAACGCAAAGACGTGCCCAAAGTAGGAAAGGCCAAAATCAAAAACTGTGCTCAAATCAGGAAGGCTTTTTGCACCTTTTTAGGCCAATATCAGCTCAAAACCAGATAATTCAAGAAACACCAACTACGTCGAAACCATAACATAGACCTCAAAAAGGGATCTAATCAAATCTACACCAGAGAAATGCAAAGTGTAGACACAACACAACCATCTATCAAGGACGTGAAAGAAAGATACAAAACTCTTTAATCTGAACAGCAATATTAAGAACCCACCAAAACAATGAAGAGGAGGAGGCAGTGGGAAACATCACTAACAGCTAACTGATTGAAACAAATCTAATGCATCCACAAATCAGCAATCCATTAACAACATTTTCAAATCACCAAGTCGATAAGGCTCCCCAGGCGACCACAGCAACTCAAAAAAGTTATAATCACCACCACTCAGATTCTAGGGTGCAAAGAGGCATGAAGACATGCAAAACCTACCCAAAAGCTCGAGCAAAATAGCAACTGATTTTACCGTGCAACCAAGCATTCAAGGAAGGTCGAAAGCGCCGGTACTCCCAAGCAAAATCGGAACACCTTGGGAACCCTCTGGCGGGGAAACATGGGCCAACCACCAGGAACTGAACATAACCAGAAAACTTAAAATAAAGAAGGAAGTATGGCAGTCACAAGGCACTTGGCGTCACCGGGAGCATCAGGTAATTAGAACATAAGCCAGTTCCCAAAAAACCACAAGACTGCCCTGACTGGGAACTCAGGCAGGGAAAATAAAACACTCTGGTTCATACCCGAATAAAGATCAAAAAGGCCACACAACATCTTGAATGAGGGACCACGGACAGAGGTAACAACTTCGGATTTGGTCTCACTAGAATTCATCCAACTCAAAGATTCTTTGGAGGCTGAAGACACAAAGACTACATGGGGATCGTCAGTAATTGCACAAAAAATTATTTTAGAAAGCTGCATCTTTAGAAATTGGGGTATAAGCATCACTCCTTATACCTAGCCTAGTTACCCTGCTAGTCTCAGAACACATAAATGTTGAGCAAACAGATCCAAAAGGAACAGCAACATCAGAGCTCGGAACAGCAGTGGGGCACTCGCTAATTAGAAAAGAGCAATTTCAAAACAACAGCATAAGCCGTCTAGACCCCACAACGCCACCATCCTGGCAAACAGATCTGAGATGGATCTCAAGGACAATAAAGAATCCGAAAAAAATGACAATAAGACAGCCAACCATCAGAAGCCAGTGCTAATAGCTTCCTTACGGATATGCTCATGAAATATAAATGGTCTGGCCTGCAAAATGACTGACCCAGATTTTGCAATCTACCAAAGGACTTTTGACATCATAGCATTACAAGAAACCTGGCTGACAGACCCACCGAACCTGCAAGGATATCTGCGCTTTTTCACCCCAACCCTGTGGGGGGGGAAATACGGTCACCTTCAAGGTGCTCTTGCAATTTGTGTTTCCAATTCAAGTATATCCAAAGCCTGTGCAATTGGCCCAGCTTCTCCAGCAACTATGGCAATAAATGTCCTAACTCCATCCACAGCATCAGGAATAAGGAGTACCAATAATATAATAATAAATGCTTATGTGCATCCAAAAAAAACAAGGCAGCAAAGAACCTGTGCGACAACCTGGAGACAAGCATAAGCAAAGGGGAAACAATAGATATCATTCTCACTTGGGACTTAAATCTTAATTCAATGGGCTCCTCCACAGATACCGAATTGTCCCTTCAAAACTCAATCTGGAACATTTCACTGCAGGGGAAACCCCCACCAGGCCGATCAACCAAAACCAGGAAGCACCTATGTGAGGACCTTGAACACCTCAACCTCAGAGCAATCAACGGCAGATCTGCTGGCGATAACCCTCCTGCAATCACTCACTACTCGTCAAGAGTATATACAATATTAGACTACTCTTTCGCCTCCTTATCTCTATTTCACCAAATCTCTTTATATCAGCTGGGTAATAAAGCTGATAGTGACCACTGCCCTAAAGAAACCATGCTTCGAACAAATGTGCCTAAATTTGATTGGTCTCTGACCCTTCAAGGATCAGATTTATAAAAAAAGTTTAGAAGGATCAAGTTCACACAAGCAGGGGACAGGAACTTGCTGCAAAAATGCGATGCTCCATTTTGAGTCACAGGTCAGATTAAGCAAAGTCGCGAAATGGGAAAACTTCATCACAACAATTCAGAAAAGGGGTGGTGATGAACAGAGTGTCTGAATTAAGCAGACCACTCTTACCCAGTCCAAAGATCAGGGCTTGATCCATCACCATTATTTATCTCACTGCACCATCCCAGCTCAGAACCTGGCTATATGCAAATCAGTCTGTCCCTGGCCCAGTGCATCATGGGAACAGGGCAGACTAAACTACCAAGCCAATTCTTCACCAGAAAGGAGACAAGCTACCGGGGACCGGTTTCTGGCATTTCAGCCGTCTTCGGCCCGGCTTGCTTGAATCCTGATGGTGCAGTGAGAAAGGGACTCATGTATGAGTATACCCTGCCACACCTATAGTGGCCAAAAACGATTCAGAAAAGGGGGTGGTGATGAACAGAGTGTCTGAATTAAGCAGACCACTCTTACCCAGTCCAAAGATCAGGGCTTGATCCATCACCGTTATTTATCTCACTGCACCATCCCAGCTCAGAACCTGGCTATATGCAAATCAGTCTGTCCCTGGCCCAGTGCATCATGGGAACAGGGCAGACTAAACTACCAAGCCAACTCTTCACCAGAAAGGAGACAAGCTACCGGGGACCGGTTTCTGGCATTTCAGCCGTCTTCGGCCCGGCTTGCTTGAATCCTGATGGTGCAGTGAGAAAGAGACTCATGTCTGAGTATACCCTGCCACACCTATAGTGGCCAAAAACGATTCAGAAAAGGGGGTGGTGATGAACAGAGTGTCTGAATTAAGCAGACCACTCTTACCCAGTCCAAAGATCAGGGCTTGATCCATCACCGTTATTTATCTCACTGCACCATCCCAGCTCAGAACCTGGCTATATGCAAATCAGTCTGTCCCTGGCCCAGTGCATCATGGGAACAGGGCAGACTAAACTACCAAGCCAATTCTTCACCAGAAAGGAGACAAGCTACCGGGGACCGGTTTCTGGCATTTCAGCCGTCTTCGGCCCGGCTTGCTTGAATCCTGATGGTGCAGTGAGAAAGGGACTCATGTCTGAGTATACCCTGCCACACCTATAGTGGCCAAAAACGATTCAGAAAAGGGGGTGGTGATGAACAGAGTGTCTGAATTAAGCAGACCACTCTTACCCAGTCCAAAGATCAGGGCTTGATCCATCACCGTTATTTATCTCACTGCACCATCCCAGCTCAAAACCTGGCTATATGCAAATCAGTCTGTCCCTGGCCCAGTGCATCATGGGAACAGGGCAGACTAAACTACCAAGCCAATTCTTCACCAGAAAGGAGACAAGCTACCGGGGACCGGTTTCTGGCATTTCAGCCGTCTTCGGCCCGGCTTGCTTGAATCCTGATGGTGCAGTGAGAAAGGGACTCATGTCTGAGTATACCCTGCCACACCTATAGTGGCCAAAAACGATTCAGAAAAGGGGGTGGTGATGAACAGAGTGTCTGAATTAAGCAGACCACTCTTACCCAGTCCAAAGATCAGGGCTTGATCCATCACCGTTATTTATCTCACTGCACCATCCCAGCTCAGAACCTGGCTATATGCAAATCAGTCTGTCCCTGGCCCAGTGCATCATGGGAACAGGGCAGACTAAACTACCAAGCCAAATCTTCACCAGAAAGGAGACAAGCTACCGGGGACCGGTTTCTGGCATTTCAGCCGTCTTCGGCCCGGCTTGCTTGAATCCTGATGGTGCAGTGAGAAAGGGACTCATGTCTGAGTATACCCTGCCACACCTATAGTGGCCAAAAACGATTCAGAAAAGGGGGTGGTGATGAACAGAGTGTCTGAATTAAGCAGACCACTCTTACCCAGTCCAAAGATCAGGGCTTGATCCATCACCGTTATTTATCTCACTGCACCATCCCAGCTCAGAACCTGGCTATATGCAAATCAGTCTGTCCCTGGCCCAGTGCATCATGGGAACAGGGCAGACTAAACTACCAAGCCAATTCTTCACCAGAAAGGAGACAAGCTACCGGGGACCGGTTTCTGGCATTTCAGCCGTCTTCGGCCCGGCTTGCTTGAATCCTGATGGTGCAGTGAGAAAGGGACTCATGTCTGAGTATACCCTGCCACACCTATAGTGGCCAAAAACGATTCAGAAAAGGGGGTAGTGATGAACAGAGTGTCTGAATTAAGCAGACCACTCTTACCCAGTCCAAAGATTAGGGCTTGATCCATCACCGTTATTTATCTCACTGCACCATCCCAGCTCAGAACCTGGCTATATGCAAATCAGTCTGTCCCTGGCCCAGTGCATCATGGGAACAAGGCAGACTAAACTACCAAGCCAAATCTTCACCAGAAAGGAGACAAGCTACCGGGGACCGGTTTCTGGCATTTCAGCCGTCTTCGGCCCGGCTTGCTTGAATCCTGATGGTGCAGTGAGAAAGGGACTCATGTCTGAGTATACCCTGCCACACCTATAGTGGCCAAAAACGATTCAGAAAAGGGGGTGGTGATGAACAGAGTGTCTGAATTAAGCAGACCACTCTTACCCAGTCCAAAGATCAGGGCTTGATCCATCACCGTTATTTATCTCACTGCACCATCCCAGCTCAGAACCTGGCTATATGCAAATCAGTCTGTCCCTGGCCCAGTGCATCATGGGAACAGGGCAGACTAAACTACCAAGCCAATTCTTCACCAGAAAGGAGACAAGCTACCGGGGACCGGTTTCTGGCATTTCAGCCGTCTTCGGCCCGGCTTGCTTGAATCCTGATGGTGCAGTGAGAAAGGGACTCATGTCTGAGTATACCCTGCCACACCTATAGTGGCCAAAAACGATTCAGAAAAGGGGGTGGTGATGAACAGAGTGTCTGAATTAAGCAGACCACTCTTACCCAGAAGCTTGAACTCTTACCCAGAAGCTTGTTTCCTTCCCAGTTCAAGAATTGGCTTGGTAGTTTGGTTTGCCCTGTTCCCATCATGCACTGGGACAGGAACAGACTAATTTGCATATAGCCAGGTTCTGAGCAGGGATGGTGCAGTGAGCTAAAAAACGGTGTTGGATCTAGCCCTGATCTCGTGACTGGGTGAGAGTATTCTGCTTAATTCAGAAACTCTGTCCATCACCACCCCTTGTTGTTAAATATTTTGTCCACCATAAGCGTGGAAGGGTATACTCAGATGTGAGTCCCTTGCTCATTGCACCATCAGGATTCAAGCAAGCCGGGCCGAAGACGGCTGTAATGCCAGAAACCGGTCCCCGGAAGCTTGTTTCCTTCCCAGTGCAAGAATTGGCTTGGTAGTTTGGTTTGCCCTGTTCCCATCATGCACTGGGACAGGAACAGACTAATTTGCATATAGCCAGGTTCTGAGCTGGGATGGTGCAGTGAGCTAAAAAACGGTGTTGGATCTAGCCCTGATCTCTTGACTGGGTGAGATTATTCTGCTTAATTCAGAAACTCTGTCCATCACCACCCCTTGTTGTTAAATATTTTGTCCACCATAAGCGCGGAAGGGTATACTCAGATGTGAGTCCCTTGCTCATTGCACCATCAGGATTCAAGCAAGCCGGGCCGAAGACGGCTGTAATGCCAGAAACCGGTCCCCGGAAGCTTGTTTCCTTCCCAGTGCAAGAATTGGCTTGGTAGTTTGGTTTGCCCTGTTCCCATCATGCACTGGGACAGGAACAGACTAATTTGCATATAGCCAGGTTCTGAGCTGGGATGGTGCAGTGAGCTAAAAAACGGTGTTGGATCTAGCCCTGATCTCTTGACTGGGTGAGAGTATTCTGCTTAATTCAGAAACTCTGTCCATCACCACCCCTTGTTGTTAAATATTTTGTCCACCATAAGCGTGGAAGGGTATACTCAGATGTGAGTCCCTTGCTCATTGCACCATCATTATTCAAGCAAGCCGGGCCGAAGACGGCTGTAATGCCAGACACCGGTCCCCGGAAGCTTGTTTCCTTCCCAGTGCAAGAATTGGCTTGGTAGTTTGGTTTGCCCTGTTCCCATCATGCACTGGGACAGGAACAGACTAATTTGCATATAGCCAGGTTCTGAGCTGGGATGGTGCAGTGAGCTAAAAAACGGTGTTGGATCTAGCCCTGATCTCTTGACTGGGTGAGAGTATTCTGCCTAATTCAGAAACTCTGTCCATCACCACCCCTTGTTGTTAAATATTTTGTCCACCATAAGCGTGGAAGGGTATACTCAGATGTGAGTCCCTTGCTCATTGCACCATCAGGATTCAAGCAAGCCGGGCCGAAGACGGCTGTAATGCCAGAAACCGGTCCCCGGAAGCTTGTTTCCTTCCCAGTGCAAGAATTGGCTTGGTAGTTTGGTTTGCCCTGTTCCCATCATGCACTTGGACAGGAACAGACTAATTTGCATATAGCCAGGTTCTGAGCTGGGATGGTGCAGTGAGCTAAAAAACGGTGTTGGATCTAGCCCTGATCTCTTGACTGGGTGAGAGTATTCTGCTTAATTCAGAAACTCTGTCCATCACCACCCCTTGTTGTTAAATATTCATCACAACAATGGCATTCTATGCCATTCTGATCAAACCAAGGGCCCCACAGAGCCACGGTAGCATGAAACACAGGTCAAAATCTGAAAAAATAAAATTAAGCTCACCAACACTCAATATTCCACACGTTGAGACACCTCCCTTACAATCCAAGTGACAAAAAGCAATTAGCACAACTTCGAAAGCAAAAGAAGCAACTGAGGAGAGAAAAATGGGACGTAAATAGATCTGCAGAGGATGAGCTCTGGGCGAAACTACACGCCAACATCGAACAGAGTTATAGTACAAGATTCCGGACAACAATAAACCATTTCACTCACCCTTCGCACAAAGGGATCTCTTCCAATATCTCACAAGAAGACTACCCCCGGATCCATTTCTGTCAAGATACCAATTTCCTGGAAATAGAACCACTAACCGTAATAAATTCAGGAGGTGTGACACTGAACATCGCCCGGGCCGAACGCACTTCCCCAGATATTGAAGCATCAGTGGAGCTTGCCAATGGATGTATCCTCAAACAGTAAAGTCAGGTTAATAAAGTGGCAAATAGGAAAGGGAAGGAGAGAGGGGGCCCTGGGCCCCAACAGAATTTCATTGGTTCTGTGCAAACAAAATGCAAACCTTTGGGCCAAAGCACTCAAACCTCTCTTTACTGAAATAAGGTTACTGGGCATACTTCCAAGCTCCTGGAGAGGATCAATAATCTCCCCTATCTTCAAGTCAGGTGATACGTCCTCACCAAAAAACTACAGACTAGTGGCACTCCAGGACAATAAGGCAAAGTTCTTTGTGGGAACAATATTAGAAGAGATCTAGGCTTGGACCAACAGGAAATTCGTTATCCCCCCTTACCAGACTGGCTTTGCAATATCTGTCGGAACTGTAACATCCAAGCCATGGCAATGCTAATCAACAAGGTGGAATCAAAAAAAATGCAACTACACCTATGCTTTTTTGATTATAAGGCCACATTTGACTACATGTGCGCCAAACTGGTGAGCTGGGGCATACTACAGACCCTGCTGAACCTGAGAATTAATTTGCACACAGAAACATGGGTACTGATAAAGCTGGGTGTCGGAATCCTCATGTCAAGGTTCAACATTTTCAAATCTCTCATCACCCCTCCTAGCCCCCTCCCTGATCCAACGAATGCGCAAAAGCACTGTGACGAGATTGCAAGTTTTTTTGCCACTATGGTCGCCAACATTTATTTGCTATTCCCACAATCGGAACTTGAAGCACTTCCCTCCCCTCCCCTTTCATATGGTAAGATGGATATTTGTTCTCCTCTTCCTTTATCAGACACTGTGTGTCTTCTAGGAAATCTTAAATCTGGCTCCCCATCCGATGCGGCTCCCCCTTCGATCCTTAATTCCTCTTCAGAGATTGTCTCCCAGTCATCCGGGATGTCATTCATTCTTCGCTTGCGGCCGGAGTGGTACCTCCACTGTGGAAAGAAGCGAGAATCAAGGCTCTTCTAAAAAAAAAAAAAAATATTTGATCCGGGGGAGTGGGCCAGCTACCGCCCAATCTCTCGTCTGCCAGGTATTAGCAAACTGGCTGAAAAGCATGTTAACTCCTTACTGTCCACCTATGTTGAGGATAATAACGCTCTACATCCCACTCAGACGGGATTTCGCAGTAAGCAGGGCACAGAGACCTCCCTCATTGCTGTGATGGAAGAGACAAGGAAAATTGTAGATGCCGGAGGCTGCGCTGCTATTGTATTATTAGATCTCGACACAGTAAATCACCACATTTTAATCCAAAGGCTGCAGGATGTAGGAGTGACAGGGACTGCTCTCCTGTGGCTACAGTCGTTTCTTACCGAGAGATCCTTCATGGTCTTTGAAGAGGAGGCTCTGTCACAACGGACCCCCCTGCAGTATGGTGTCCCCCAGGGTTCCTCTTTACGCCCCACAATGTTTAATATCTACATGCGGCCCCTGGCGGGCATTGTGCTTCCTTGGGGGTCCAGTTGGTCACTTATGCTGACGACACACAGTTGGTGATCTCACTCTGCAAGGGTGACACAAGGGACATGAATCTTACATCATGTTTGACTAAAGTGGCCGAGTGGATGGACCGTTCCTTCCTTAAATTGAACGGATCCAAAACGGAAATCATGCTACTCGGGCATGCAGCTCCCCCTAACTTGGACCCGTGATGGCCCAGTTGTCTTGGCTCTCCCCCTCGGCCCAAGAAACAAATTAAGAGCCTTGGTCTATGGTTGGACTCCAGCCTTAGTCTTGCTGTGCAATCTCGCAAAATGGCCGCTACTCTTTATGGGTTAATTAGACCTTTGAGGAAGATTCTGCCACTCCTTCCTTTTAACGCTAGGCGGCTGCTGGTCTAGGCCCTTATTTTATCAAGGCTTCACTTCGCCGATGCAGTCTATTTGGGTGCTTAACTTCTGCTTAATGTCCAAAGACGGGCCTCCGCCCGGCCAGCCCTTGTTCAACCACACTGGCTGCCAGTGCACCAAAGAATCTGGTTTAAGGCCATGTGCACTGTGCATAAGTCGATCACCGGGAATGGCCCTCCGGTGATAATGCCTATGCTGAATCTCTACCAAGCACCTAGGACATTAAGATCAAACAACAAAAACCTTCTGACGGTTCCTAGGATCCGGCGAGCACGCATGGGTGGCCGATGCTTTTCGCTTCATGACGCAAATCTGTGGAATGGTCTTCCCAATTCCATCTGCCTGGAACCTAACCATCTCCTCTTTAGGAAGATGTTAAAGACCTTCTTCTTTCTCTCGCCATGACTAGTGGTGTCGTGCTCTAGTTCCTGAAGCGCTGGGATGCCCTAGGGTAGCCATGCGCTACATAAATCCCTATTCATTCATTCATTCCAACTGAGAAGGGGCTCAAACAGGGATGTGTTTGAGCCCCACCATGTTCAACTTGTTTTTAGCAGACGTCGTCCAGGCACAGAATGCCTACAATTCACATGCACTAAGAATAGGAGGCTGAATACTACATGCCTCCTCTATGTGGACAACATAGTACTGCTCAGCCACACATAAGTGGGCCTACAACATCTCCTCACCACCACTCAGGAATATTCTGAAGCCAATGGCCTAACCATCAACCTGGAGAAAACAAGGACTATGAACATTTGTAAAAACCAAAAGAAATCAGCAGTTTGGTTATGGGGCAACACATGCCTTGAATGTGCATTAGAATATAAGTATCTAGGTGTGATTATAGAACAAGGCAGCCACTTCACTGTCCAGAAAAATAGCATTAGATGCAAAGGTCTTGACCTGACAGTCTCATTAAAAGACCCTAACTCTAAACTAAGTGGTCCGTCAATATTGCTCCTGGCACAAGTGCTTTGCGCCAAACACTTACCAACAATTGTCTATGGCAGTGAAGAACAGTGGGGCAGGGATTCAAAGGTACTGGATAAGAGAGTTACAACAGCATGCAGGATCATCTGCGGCCTGCCCAAATATACCTTGCCTGCACAAATAAGGCTAGAATTTGGCATACAGAAGTCGTCCTTGGCAAGTCATGGGGCGTATATTATCACCTGGGCAAAGCCGGATAATAGTACCAGGAACCCTTGATCAATATCTGTGGAAAGAGATACAACTACATGCTACTTAACCCGCTTCAAAATATCTGAAAAGTAGCCTGATCAACATAGAGCTATACCAACTCTGGGACACATCTACCACCAATGCCATATTCAATAAACTGGTATGGAAAATGGCCATGCACCTCTCATGGATCAAGGACAAGGCATCTCTCTCAAAAAGGGCTCATGGTTGGATGACTCTGAACACCTACACCGGCCCAGCTCCTCAGAACTACTTCAACCTGGGTACGCCGAAACCACCAAAATTAAGATCTTGAAGCACAGACTTGACCTTTTATCCTGCATACAGCATCTCCCACATTGGCTCGAGGAAAAAACAAGTTCTAGCCACCTCCTCTGTGGGTTAGCACAAGAAGACATGCTGCACCTCATATGTACATGCAAATATCTTCTGGAAGAACGGAAACAACTACTAAAACCTTATTTTACCCAATCAGGGATACACACTGGGAGACAAGCAGTGCTGGCCTGCTTTGCACCTGGTGGCCCACAGTTGAACTCCTTGCTAGTGAAGTTCCTGAGACTGGTAGAAAACAAATGGCTCTATAAAGGATCTGTACCTGACCAAGGAATGTCTCTCTGCAACAACTTTAAACCTCCCAAACAGCAATCACTGGGCCACTGCCTCCTATCGATCAAAGTATAACACCTCCAAGCGAAATTTTGGTGCTCTAAAAGTGCAATGGGGGAGCATATTTGCATTGTCAGCATTCCGTCCATCATTTGTTTGCTGTAACACAGGGCGAAATATGAGATCAGCAGTTTAAAAAGAACCCAAGCACTTTCAGCACAAAGAGCACCTTGCAATCTCCCTAACTCTAGGTGGGATGTGTAGAGCCGGGCTGGAACCGAGACCATTGCACTCTCAAATTACACTAAAGCAACAACAGAATGTAGAATGAGGAGCTGATTAATTGTATTGCAATGATTTTTGGTAACTATGCAAATAAATAAACCTGGACACGCAGCATATGATGATTTCCTACCACAGGTTGTTCAATGAACGTGACTTTGTGTTAGGCATGCAACCACCCCCCTTGCTCATCCAGGTACGGGAGGCAGGGTAGGTAATGGGGCACAGCAGAGCATAGTACATGGTACTGGTGGTGGCTTGCAGTGGCTCTAGGTGTCAGGAGTGGTCAGACCAGAGTTTCTAAATTCTCGAGGAATAGCCAGGTTAGTTGCAAGATTCACTGTCCCCTTTTTCTAGACTTCGTGGAGTCATTTATTTGATCCTAGTATTGCTTTGGTTGCATGTTCTATTTGACTCAAGGTCACGGTATTCAAATATGGCCGCCAGAGACCGCTAATCCACAAAGGAGCCAGGGGGGAAAGAAGGGTAACGCCAGGGTAGCCTCCCACTCAACAAGTATCAATAACAAGAACCCTGTACCCAGGACGTTTAATAACACTCTATTACTTAATATCACTCTTTTTCTTTACATGCACTGGAAAGGTGCAGTGCCACAATCTAGTACCACACCCCCTCTATGTAGAGCTGGGTGTGTTATATGTGTTTCGTCCAAATTGTAAAAATAAGGGAATTTCCTGGTGGAATTCAAAAAGACAGTTGCACAGAGCAATGAACGATGTCTGCTTCACTGAGACAGTACACCCACCCACACTTGATATCTGTGAAAACATGTGTGAAGAAAAGAATGACACCTCAGGGGCACACCACCCTCTGGGCAAATGGCAGATGTTACCAAATTATGCCCCTTTTCTCATCATTGGTACTCATTCAAATCAGGAAAAAACGAGTAAACAAGGAGTGTCCAAAAATAACCCAACTAGGCGTGTAAAGTATAAAGTGCAACCAGGAGCAATAATATTCAATCCCTTAAGTGACACACAATGTGATTAAAATCAACAGACACACCTGTCACGCACTTTTATTCTTAAATGAGGTGTGTTCTGATGAACTAAAAAGGCTGGTAGCTTAATTTTGCATACCAATACCTACAGTCAACATGTTTCACTGCCTTCACAACTTCTGGCAGATTTGTCAAGACTCACCATTTAGTCACTGCACCAATGTTGGACACCTTAACTCTGGGACTGTCAAATTGAAAAACACACCATCATTAAAATTAAAAACACCCCTTAGAGACACCTCTCCGGACATGTTCAATATGTGAAGAGTATTCACCCAAAATTTCTTACCCTCATCCAGCCTTGTCTTCTCATACCAGCTGGAGGGGTAAAAAGGCTCTTAATGCAAGTCTGTTTCTAATAATGGAACGCACTGCCCGGAAATTGTATCATCAATCTGTAAAAAACGAGTTGACACATAAATTTAGGCAATGGGTGATGTCAACTTCCTTCCCAAAACTACCTTTGCCAGTCTTTTTTTCATAGTCCGGTGTTATTTGCAGCCTCACTCGTACAGGGGGCAAATACACACATGCCGTTAGCTGCATCACAACTATCAAAGAGGTCTGTTTGTCCTCTAACACAGGTCTGAACTGTCCAAAATCTTTAAAACCGCTATAACCAAAATACTTTCACTAGTCACAACAACTGTTTGAAAAAGACACATTTTTGGTTGCAAGTACACATATTCCACTCAATCCTCTGTGTCACTATTCTCACCAAGCATGGGTTGAAAATCTTATGGCGAAATAGTAATCACCGCTGTTATGAAATCCCGCTCGATATGCCATATCATTAGTGTACTTCTCCAACCATACACGGGCCAGGGACTGCCCAATTTTAAAATCTACAATGCCGATAGTGCGAATGCGCACACCTCAATACCCCGCTCCCCCACTCCTCACCATACGGGGGTTCGCAGAGCGCTGTGTCTCATCCCAAGAAAAGCGCGGCTTCCCGGTTCCTCATTATTTAGAGAGAATTCCCGGCTTATTCTGTCTCTATTACAGTCACGTGACCTGGGTCAGTCACGTGACTCTGTGACAGGCTTCGGCCGGCTTATTTGTTTATGAGAAATGCTGATGTTGGACTGGTGTATGATCTAATAAAGTTGTTTACATTGAGATAAAAAAAAACTTCAAAGCAGGGAGCAATGGTCATCATAACAATGGAAATGTTTACTTTTAAATTGAAATTGAAAACATGGGTCTTTATAAGAGAGATCAGAAAAGACCAGAAAAAACGCAGCAAAGACAGTGACTAACTACTGCTCACATGCGGCCATCTGTGACATCAAAATGATAGGGGATGAGGTTCATGTGCATTAGGTTATGGTTTACAAGAGGCCCCTAAAACAGGTATACAATATATTGCTAAACACCTGTAAGGAAAGACCCGATTGGATGATACCCCAATGTGGTCACAAAGCATCATAGCCTGACACGGACACTGGAATCAACTTCGTACCGCCAAATTTGACATAATACCTCTAATCCGATCATACTTCTAACACAGGATTTTGTGGTGTATCGATTACAGTGTGACTGCGGCCTCCAATGCATTGGGTTAACATCGCGAAAAATAAAGGTCTGAGTACAAGAAAATCTCAGTACTATCAGGGTAGGCAAATTGACAACCAAATTGGTACAACATTGCTTTAAAGAGAAGCACAGTTTCACATGGACTGTACTTGAAAGGGTGAAAGGCAATCTGAACAACATAGAAGGTGTGCTACTATCAAAAGAAGCCCGTTGGATTTTTAGAGAAAAGAGTGACACACAGGGACTGAATGAGATAATAGAATGGAATAGAGTTAAGTAAGGCACTGTATCCATTTCCAATTAAGATGAATGAATTTCATCTGTATGTGGGTTCAGCGAGAGGTTTTTGGAGTTTTCAGAAATTGATGGCGCTCAACAGTTTACGATAATGCAAAGGAGAAAAAATATATGTTGATTTGGAAATGTTTTAGTTGTGGTGCATCTTGGTCAGAGGAAATCCACAACCTCTGAAAAGGAAAGGGTGGGCAGAGACCCCCTCTTCCGAATGAATCAAGCCAACATATTAAAGCAACAAAGGATAAGATCGTCACAGAAGTATTCTCTCAAAGATTTTTATTCCTTTTCACTACTGGTGCTCCTATCAGAAGGAGATCAACCAGGGAAAATGGCCACCCGACACGTGTTTGGTCAACGATATGTAACCGTGACTCTTCAGGGCTCATGGAGAAGTGTGGCTCAGTGGTTAGAGGCGGCAGACCCGGAAGCTGGGATCGACCGTGGACCAGGGTTCGATTCCCCGCCTCAGCGGGTCTCGGGCTCAAAATTCCACGGACTCGACAATTCTCGCTCCGGTGCCTACTCAACTCACGGGGTCTCACTCTGCAACTCTGGGCAATAGCTTGCTTAATCTCCACGACGGCCCCTCGCGGCGGGATGCCTGGCTTTCACCCTGTGGTCTCCCTGCCGGGGCCTCTCACAGGGGAATACCAGGACGGGTTCCCTAAGCAAGCGCCAGGATGCCCTTTGGGTGACAGGTTGCGCTATATAAATACACCTACACATTTACATTAATATGTGATAAACTTCACAATATCTCACCCTTATTTTGAGTGCTCTGGACTTGGCTTGAATTTCATCTGTGCTCTTCTGTATCCTCCAAAAAATCAAAAAATCCTGTGTTAGGAGTATGATTGGATTAGAGGCATTATGGCATATTTGGCGGCACAAAGTTGCTTCCAGTGTCTAAGGAAGAAAAAGAGAAGAAACGAGTCTGTAAACTTTACATGTGTTGTGGTAACTCCAGCCATTTCCCGATTCTCAATTCGTTGCTAATACTCTTCAATTTTCTGTTCCACATCTAATCATCACTGTTCAAATAAAATTTGGTAATACAGAAGTAAATAAGATATCTGTCATGATTGATTATGGGGCTACCAGTAATTTCTCTGATATCAGATTTGCCCAATCCTTGAAGGTTCAATTTCTCAAGAAGAATAGACCAGAAGCTGTCCGTGCTGTATATGGTACCAATATTTCCTCTCCCCCCATAGTGCATGACACCAAAGAAATAGCTTTAAGAGGGCATGGTGATCATCTAAGCATATTGAAATTCAGTTGAATTGATGCACCTCGGTTTCAACTCATTTTGGGGTTACCTTGGCTCACACAACACAATCCAAGGATTGAATGGGCCAAGAGGTAAATTGAGAGGGATTCCAATTATTGTAAGAAACATTGTTATGGAAAAGGATTGGAGAACCATCTGAAATCACCATCCATGAGTTTAGCCAGTCTGACTCAGTCAATCTGTGCTTTGGAGGTCCCAGAAATTCTGCAAAAATACCAAGATGTGGCCCCAGTCTTAGATGAACAGGAAGCAAAGATACTACCTCCGCATCGGGAGTATGATTACAGAATCAATTTCAGCCAGGATCTTTATTGCCCTGCAGTAGGATCTATGCGCTGTCTGAAGCAGAAAATCAATACCTGAAGGAGTATGTGGATCAGTATCTGGCCAATGGATTTATCCGCCCATCCCAGTCTCCTGCCTCATCTCCACTCTTCTTTATTCATAAGAAGGATGGCAAGCTTAGGACATGTAGAGATTATCAAGCTTTAAATCTTGTCACTAAGAAGAACCAATACCCTTTGATTCTAATTTCTGAACTTCTGACTCAGGTAAAGGAATCAAGAGTGTATACAAAATTGGATGTCAGAGGGGCCTACCATTTAGTGAGCATGGCAGAAGGTGATGAATGGAAGACAGCATTCCGAACCCGGCTGGGTTTGTTTGAGTACCAAGCTATGCCCTTCGGCCTGTGCAATGCTCCAGCGGCTTTCCAACACTTTGTTAATGATGTGTTGAGGAAGTTTCTGGATTGTTTCGCAGTTGTGTACATTGATGACATTCTCATCTTTTCGGCTAACATGAAAGAACATATTCCGCATGTACAAGCAATCTTGAACAGGCTCTTGGAAAATCAGCTCTTTGTCAAGGTGGAGAAATGTGTGTTCCAAGCCACCCAAGTGGAGTCTTCGGTTTTGTGTTGTCATCTGAAGGTGTTTCTGTGGATGAATCCAAGGTACAGGCTATTAAGGATTGGCCTTCCCTGGCTTTGCAAATTTTTACAGGGCGCTTCATTCCAAAGGTCTCGGAAAAGGTTTGCCCACTTACTCGTTTATTGACGAAAGAGGCCAAATTTGAATGGAATGCTGAAATTGAGGATGCCCTTGTGGACTTCAAGAAGACCTTCGTCACTGCTCCTGTACTGCAGCAAATCCTGAAGAGCCCTTCTTTGTGGAAGCAGATGCGTATAATTTAGCCATGGGAGTTGAGCCAACAGCAACCCATACATATAGAGATCTCGCACTAATACAAGTTCCCCTGTTCTTCATTCAGAGCCTATGGTCCTGACGAGAACTCCATAACCAAGGAGTTCGAAACGCGTAGACCTCCCCAGATCACGTTGTTTACGTGGAAACCTTAAGAAAACCGAACAAATCTTTTTGATTTAAGAGAGTTATTAAAAACAAGAATCTAGGGTTTCCGTTATATGAACTGTATATAAATTGTAAAAAGTGCTCGTTCTTCTAGATTGGTAGTTGTATGATTGGGTTTTTTAGTATGATTGAAATGCCCCCCAGTATGAATGTTGTATAAAAGTTAGTACTTTCATGACTAGTGTTTGTGTATTATTCTTTTGTATTGTGCTTCACAAAAAAAGTTTTGTTGAAAGATGAAATATTTTGGAAAAAATACAGAAAAGAAAAAAACTTGTAAATAAAATGCAAATTCAAATGGATTAACTCAATGATAAGACTCTCTCTTGCATATAGTTTTGTTCATATGCACGGAACGAAATAAATGTGTAGAATCAATTGGCAGTATTGGCATTTTGTTTGGTATTACTAGTTAAGGCAGGGTTTGGCCTTACTGCTTGGGAACCCATACCCAGTGGTGATTAGTTATTATGGGAGTAATACTGTCTCAAAGACAAAAAAGCATTGGGCAACTTCATCACGAAAATTAACTGCAGCCAAAATGTATTATTCCATTGCAGACAAGGAGTTGCTTGCAGTTAAGGAGGCATTCAAAGATTGGTGACACTATATTTTAGGGGCAAAGCATGAAGCTGCAGTCTTTACAGATCATCGGAATCTTCAATTTACAAAATATGCTCAAACACTCACCCCCAGACAGTTGAGATGGTCTTTGATTTTTGCAGACTATAATTTTGTGTTAACTTAGAGGCCTGGCTCTGCTAATGGGAAGTGTTGGACTCGGGGTCACCGGTCCACCTAGGGTAGCTTGGCACAAAGTGGGAAGGCCTAACTCCAAGGCAATCGTGTTGTACTTGCGTCACACTCAACACAGCACCCCAGCGTACCTCCACTAAAAATGACACCACACCGTCTTTAGAAAAAGGGTAGAAAAGTTTTATCTTTCTTTTCACTTAGGTTCTCAGTTTCTACACCATTAATAAATTAACATTTTAGGCATTACCATTAGATTACCTGCTTTTGTAAACACATGTAATGGCATAAGATTTTGATACATTAGCGAACCCTTTTTTTTAGTCATAGCATTGGTAAGCAGGGGAGCGTTAAAGATTCAACACAGTCAATGACTCATTTCAATACAAAAGTGAGAGGATGAGATCCAGATGCAACCATTTCACATTTGAAAAGAATCAAGCAGCTGAAGGCCTAGAATAACGAAGGTAGGCCAAACCATTAATTCATTTAAGCATTAAATTCGCAGTACATTCTCTTAAGGAAGGCATGTCATATATCAACTTAGCACTGTAGATGAAATCCTACTTTCAGATCAGCATGGCTACACACTGATTACCGCAAGTAAACATGCCCACAGTCTAATGACTTGCAAAGCGCTAATCTCAGGATGACTGCAGTAGGACAGTAGCTCTCTCTAGTTTGCAGATCTTTCAACAAATAAGTTTCTGCAGTGCAGTTTTGCTGGTGTCCACTTCCGGGGCCCACCACTCATTTGTTCTCTTTGGGGTAGGGAGACCGGTCAATGTCAAGGGTCAGTAGTGGTCTCAGTGTGTTGTGCCTCCTCACCCTCAACCCCAACTCCCAGCTTACTTTAGGCCTGAAGTGCTGACAGCTGATCCAGCTGATACTGGCACTCTGGGAAATTAGACTTCCCCGATGTCTGTCTCCGCCCCTCTTCCACGGAGGCAGGCCCTAAGCGGCTGGGTCCACTCCGGGGAACTTCCGAGTCACTATTCCAGCACTTCCTGATGCTCCCGCCTCCCTCTCTCTCTCACTGAGCGAGTATTCCTCAGCAGGGGCCGGCCTCCTCCGGCCCCGCCCTTCACTGTCCGGCGCTCTCTTTGTCAGCGTCGGGGCGTGACCACAACAAGGCCTCACTCACCTTACACCCGCTCCCCCTGAGGCAACGCTCCTTCTATCAACGCCAGCCCCCACGATCTCCTCAACAGGAGGACCGGCAGACCCTCAGTGCCTGCACGGCTCCCCCCCCCCCACCGTCTGATCCAACTCCGGACCAGGCAGGAAGGCCCCACAAGCCCAGCAGCACAGCGGTAAGAGATCCAGATGGCCCAGCGGCAGCGAGGTGAGGCACGCGCAGGGAGAACAGGTCCAGGTGAATTCTGACAAGTCAGTTAAGACTCTGGGCACACTAAGGTTCCGGGCGGTAGCGCGGGCAAAGGGGTAGATGGCAGAAGTCTCAGCCTCACACAGGGAACGGACGCGCTCACCCTCACCTGACTGTTTGGATGGCCCCAGCTCATTTCCTAGCCACCCACCAGATGAAGTCCAGGGCTTCTGCCTTTTGAGGCCCTAATGGTACGGTGGACTCAGAGGTATAATGACGGCAGGGCTAGATCAACGCGCAGGGGGTAGCATCAGCAGAAAGGGGTAGTAGCCCCTAAGGGCAATCAGATGCCTCTCAGTGCACCAACCTCCCCACTCAGCAGCCTAGGCTCCCACCTGGTCACTCTTCACTCAGTAACACACCCCAAAATGGCCGTCCAACATTCTGCCTTATATAGCCTGAGCCCGGAGTGACTAGAGTGGACCCGAAGGTTCTGGAACCCCTCATGTTACCCCATGGACCAAGGCTGTGAGGTAAATCTAGACAGGCCTCCATTTTGTGAGAGTGCTACTCTCCCCGATTTTAAAAGAACACTGCGCCTCATCATTAATTAGTAATAATCGGGCGCCCAGAGACCTAAGGTCAACACCCAAAAATCACAGTGGACAAACAAAAAACAAAGTAGAAGGCAAAGAGGAGAAAAATAAGGAGGGACCACCTAAAGGGCTGACAGGTCTAACAGGAAGGCTAATGCCCTATCTCGTCTTGACACCGGAGAAGAAGAAAGGAAGTCTGAGAAAGGGTTGATTATTCCTCATGAAAAGATAATTGGAGCCATTCTTTATCCAAACTTAGAGAACAAGTTAAAAAATTCAATTTCCAAGGAAGAAATGAGCTTGTGGGTTAAAGAAGGATTTGGAAGAAAGATCAAGAATGGAAAGCCATATTACCTAGAGAATCATTTTGTTCCAAATGATGAGCTTAGTTCTGAGATGATTCAACACTGTCATGATGATTTGCCTGCAGGTCACAAAGGAGTAAAGAAGACCTTGGAGTTAATTTAACAAGAATGTTGGTTGCCCGCCATGGAAGCTCAGGTAAGACAATATGTGGCATCCTGTGAGCAGTGTATTAAAGGGAAATCTTCTAGGTCAGACCCACAGGGGTTATTGCAACATTTGCACCAAGCTCCTTATCCGTGGCACACCCTTTTCCATGGACTTCATAGTTGATCTCCCCTCTAGTCAGAGTTACTCCACTAGTTGGGTGGTGGTATATCATTTCACTAAGATGGGTAATTTTATCCCCTTGAAATCAATTCCTAATGCTACTCAATTGTCCACCCTGTTCACGTTCCATGTAGTCAGGGCTCATGGCATAAAAAAGGGTGATCATTTCTGACCGGGGTCCTCAATTTGTATCTCATTTCTTAAAGGGCTGTTTTAAAAAGATTGGAAGTTGACTCTCGTTTGTCTACCAGTTTTCATCCTGTGACTGATGGACAAACCGAGAGAGTAAATCAAGAACTGAAGCAAGCCTTACATTTGTTTTTGATGGATCATGAGGGTAAATGGCCAAGTCTAAATTGAGCAGCTGAAATTCTTTATAATAACATTCCTCCACTGGGTTTTCTCCTGTTTATTTCAATTCTGGGAGACAACCAAACACATTTGTGGTGAAACAAGCGAGTGAGGTCCAGGCAGTAGAAGCAGTGGTTCAGGATTTATAAAGGGCTTATCATGAAACTACTAGCAATTTTATTAAAGCTAAGAGTACTTATAAGAAGCAAGCAGACAAGAAGAGGTGAGCTAATCCAATTTATGAATCAGGTGACAAGGTTTGGATTTCAACTCGAAATATGAGCCTGAAAGGAAATCGTACATTTTAACCTCGATTTGAGGGTCCTTTTCAGGTAGAGAGAATGGTAAATCCCGTCAGTGTTCAGATTTGTCTTCCAACCAAGCTAAGAATACATCCCGTCTTTCACGTCTCTTTGCTGAAAAGGAATTCCCCACAATTGAAAGCTAGTGCTCTACCAGCTTCGGTTCAAGTTGAGGCAAAAAGAGAGTTTGAGGTCAAAAGAATTTTGGATTCCAAGATTAAAAGAGGAGAGTTGTATTATCTGGTGGACTGGAAAGGCTATGGCCCAGAGGAAAGAACCTAGGAACCTAAAGTCAATCTGCATGCTCCCAGATTGATGAAAGAGTTTCATAGGACTAATCCTAATGAGCCAAAGGAGGTTGAGAAGGGGGCCTTGGTGGGAGGTACTGTCAGGGGTGGTCGGACGAGAATTTCTAAATTCTCAAGGAATCACCAGGTTAGTTGCAGGTTTCAATGTCCCCTTTATTCTAGACTTTGCAGAGTCATTTCTTTGATCCTAGTATCATCATCATTATAAAATCTTTATTTCGGCAATATGCCATAAAAGATACAAAAGATATAAATACAGTAATTCATGGGTGACAATTTCAAATCCCAAATCACTACAGCAAGATACAGTGTAGCAAGCAAAAGTTATTACAAATATAAAACAATTCAGTGTGGCAAGCAAAATTTATTACAGATATAAAACAATCCAACCAATCCGAAGTCTGGTAGCTACATATCACATTCATGTCCGAGTTGCGTTAATTAAGAACTTTCACCTGCGCCACATTGCTACCAGAAATTGCGACACAGCAAACACAATTAATCTGGTTGTGTCGGTTTTAAAAACTCTAAAAGCGTTCATACAATGATTAAAACCCAAATTCTTACACAGGGGTAAAAGCCAGTACTTCCTGGGCTTACAATAATCTGGACGAATTTGCTTTCTGTCCTTATATTTCAGTCCTGCATGAGTATCCCCACAGTTTACCGCCATACACAATCGCACCCCTACTGCAAGCCAACTTTGGGGCATAATTGTTCTGTAGTCCATTCAAGTGCGAGATTCCCGTGTTGACATAGAGGCAAAACAGGGTCGGTGCAAGCACGCAGCCCTGCCTTACCCCTCTGCCAACTGGAAATCTCGACGACAATCCACCATTTTTCCGACATCTGACTTGGGCGAAATTCGCCTCATGGAGCCTCATCAGTATTCTCAGAAGTGGGACTGGTATGCACAATTCAAGGAGGACAATCCATAGTTTCGTTCGTGGGACTAAATCAAAAGCCAAACGAAGGACGACAAACACCATATAGAGGCTGCCACCCTCTACATTCACTGTTTTCCAAAACAATAATGATAAACGAAAGATTTGGTCCATAGTGGAAGTGTTCTTTCTAAACCCTGCTTGGTATGGACTGAGAATTGAGTGCTCCTCCATCCAATCCTGCAATCGGTCCAGGATTAACCTGGCAAAGATCTTCTGGGGGACATTTATGAGGCTGATTGGCCTGTAGTTTGCTGGGAGCAGAGGAGAACCCTTTTTAAAAATAGGGATTATCTCCGCGCCCAGCCAAGTACAGGTCACCGCCATACCTCGCAGGACCACTTTAAAAATGATCAGAAAATATGGCCCCAATATCCTTGGTTCTTGCCTGAAAAGGTCACCTGGGAGTTTGTCTAGGCCTGGGGCTTTACCCAGGGCCAGTTTGGAAATTACGTTGCACACTTCGGTAAGCGTAAAATCAGCCTCCACCTCTTGGTGTGGATTAAAAGCTGGGTGTACCATAATAGATTCATGAACATCTAGCTGGTCCTCACTATGGTACAGAGCCCAAAAGTGACTTTCCCAGGATTCAGGTGCTATATTCGATTCAATGGCCGGTTTTTATTTCTCCCGAACCATTATTAATTTATGACCAGAATTCCTGGGAATATTTAAATCTTAACGCAGAGGATAAATTAGCCCACTTCTCATAGTCCCACTCCTCTTTTGCGCATTATATCAACCCTTTATAATGTGTTGTCCTTGCTTTAATTTCAGTTTTGTCAGTGTTCTCTTTTAGGGTCTGTACTAATTTAGACTTAGCCATTCCACAAGCTGCGTTGTACCATGAGTGATCCCCAGGAACCAAGATACTACTCCTACTGATACTAAACGGGCCCAGCTCAAGAATTAAAGGATTATGGTCACTCTCTGCTCGCATGACTACATGTAGATCTATAACTGATGGCCATAACCGTGTTTCTGCCAGGATATAGTCCAGGCATGAGGACTGTCCAGGTTTAACAAAAGTACACTTGGCTGGACTATCAGAGGGGGTACGACCATTACAGGCTCGTAAAGAGTGGTGTAATGTTAGAGCCATGATCTGTATGGCTAAAGGGGACCATGCTCTCAGGAATGGGGCCTGGGTTGGAGGTATAGACCAATAATCATCTTCTGCTACTAAGACATCATCCTTCAAACCCTCTAGGGGCTCAAAGTGACAATTCAAATCAACCCCTACCAACAGATGAATTTCACTCAGGAGAGTATGCAAGAAGCTGGACAGCTCCTCAATAGTCCTGGACTCACTGGCTATACTCACGGGACGGGAGTAAACAATAATAAGGGCAAGTTTCAAATCATTAGGCCATGTAAGTACCACACTTTGAACGTCATTGGAATGGGTTACTAGTGTCGAGGCAGTACATCCCAGATGGGAGCCAACCCACAGGGTGAGGCCTCCTGATGGTCGGCCTCTCTCACCCCAGAGTGCTGGCACATGGAATAAAGCAACCCCCCTCCGGCACTGCTCTTCGCGAACCCAGGTCTCTTGAAAGAGACACACATCGTTATTATCTGCAAAAGAACCCCAGTCAGGGCAGGCCACTTTGTTTGGCAGACCAGCCACATTCCATGACAGTAACTTGATTATACCTGCCTTCCTGCCCGAGTCAGTACTCAAGGTCAGCTCACTCTACGCACCTTGTGGAGATCCTGTGCCAGATAGCACAGGGCCCGGTGGGCTACCTCCAACTGATTTATTTAGCAGGGGCTTAGATGGTATGTTTGATGCGAGTTTGGGATTGTTTGCAGTGGGTGTTTGGTGGATAATATGGGGGGCAAAGGAGGCTATCTTCAGCGTACTTTCTCCTAAACTTTTGTTGCTAGAAGTATCTGAGCAATTCCGTCTTGTCCCATTGCATAGTTCAACCCTCTCACTCCTTCTAAGTGGCCCGATAAAATCCTCATCCTTTTGACCCAGTCAATAGACCGTGTCCAGACAACTGTATCTATTCTGGGTACAAATATCAAAGGGTGCAGGCACATCTCAATACCTGTCCCTAGTATACCCTACCCCTACACAAGGCCCCACCATCTTCCAATTCAGGTCAATAGCTGGCCTTGGACGGAAGGGGCCTGGGGGATAAAAGTACAACAATAGTAGGGATTGTATTACCGACCCAGAATCAGACTGCACCCAACCGCACATGTGAGATACCGTTCGAGCATTCCTAAAATTTACCAGCACACAATCTCCCTTGATGTTCTTTGCCCTGTTCCCGACCCAGGCTACTCTTTGAACTAGCAAAATTTTACTGCTGGTATGGACCGGGAGCGGTCTATTTCTACTTAACCAGTCTATAACTTTGTTTTTTAGGGACAGGTGGGATTCCTCTCTGGTGTTAAGGTATTCGGTTACCCCGGCTAGGACCACAACATACGGGCTCGAATCTGGAGGCAAGTCAATTCTTATTGGTGTACTTAAAGTATTTTGTTGTCGACTCTGATGCGCCATGCTGATGTTCCCATTATTAGCCTCAGAGAGCAAGCTGGCGGGTGGAACAACAGTAACTGCCTAAGTTGGGCCAGACACATGTGCAGAGGGCAAGACAGAGGGCAATACAAGATTTTTTGGCATATGCCCGACCTTTCCATTATTAGCTAGTGCTTGGGCAGAAATCGCATTATTGGACTTTGCATGGTCCATAGCCTTTATTGAAGCTTTCTCAATGCTTATCAGTTGATGCTCTATCCGTGAAAGTCTCAATTCAAGCGGTTGAAGTGATGTGTGGAAAAGGAGGCCCAGTTTTGCCAAGAGCGAGTCCTCCGTTATCAAAGGTGTATTTGCTATATTTATCCCCTCTTTGATAGGTGCTATTATCGGCGGTGGTGAGGGTGGAGCTATCCGGCTAGCTGTAGCCTTTATGATCTTCGGGCCTGGGCCAATGCCACTACAGGGATATTCTCAGAGCATTTAGCAATTTTAGACTTTCTGCCACAAGTAGCTGCGCCACCTTGCTTACCTTTAGGTATGGCCCTTTC
The DNA here is from genome assembly GCF_964263255.1 of Lissotriton vulgaris. Classification (NCBI taxonomy): domain Eukaryota; kingdom Metazoa; phylum Chordata; class Amphibia; order Caudata; family Salamandridae; genus Lissotriton; species Lissotriton vulgaris. Next base: position 1,406,452,794 of record NC_141693.1, on the reverse strand, counting down.
CGTTCTCCCTCGTAACTGGCGGATAGTAGGATCATCCAGTCCGCCTACTCTCTGATTAAGTTCAGGGGTCGTTGGTAAATTCATCTCAGCTGCTGGTGGTGACTGTGTTTCCCTGTTTGTAGAAGGTCTACCTAGTCCCTGGATGGTATCACTAATTGAGCTAGTATCCAGTTCCTCCCTAGCAGATAATGGGGAATGGTGTTCTGGTGTACGAACATTCGCAAGGCGGCCCAGCGAGGATCTTTTCGCAAGGGCAATATCTTGAGAGAGACGGCGCTCAAAGAGGGTAATTTTGTGACACAGTAATGAGTTAGCCCTCAAGATAAAATTGTCCAGGATCCCTACAACATGACCTCCCATTGTAGTTTTTTTGCTCCTGCTTTCACGCACTGCCATTACCCTTGTACAGATTTAGTGCAGGTATTTACACAATGCAGTATGTCTTTTCCGTGTGAAAAGCAGGGGTTAGAGGACTGGCCTGGTTCAGTCTCCTTCGGGCTGCAACAGGCTTAAACGGGCCCGCCCTTGGCCCGGGCTTGGCCCTGCGCGCGTCCCGCGATGCGGGGAATAGGCGTGATTAAATACAATGGGCATGAAGAGGGCGGGAAGAGGACCCAGCTGTGTGTTGTTCGGGGGCTGCTGGTACTCTCAGTCCTGGTCTGTAATGCACAAAGTCCCAGAGTAAGGCAACAGCAATCACTAAACTGCTGTGAGCGGCTCCCGCAGAGCGGTGGCCGCGAGCAGTTATCAGGCGGCGTGAGGAGGGCGGGATGATGACCCAGCTGTGTGTTGTTCTAGGGCTTCTGGTCCTCGTAGTCCCGGTCCGTAATGCACAAAGTCCCAGAATAAGTCAACGGCAATTACTAAACTGCTGCGAGCGGCTCCCGCGGAGCGGGGGCTGCAAGCAGTTATGAGGCGGCGTGAGGAGGGCGGGAAGAGGACCCAGCTGTGTGTTGTTCTGGGGCTACTGGTCCTCGCAGTCCCGCTCCGTAATGCACAAAGTCCCAGAGTAAGGCCACAGCAATCACTAAACTGCTGCGAGCGAGCAGTTATCAGGCAGCGTGAGGAAGGCGGGAAGAGGACCCAGATGTGTGTTGTTCTGGGGCTGCTGGTCCTCGCGGTCCCGGTCTGTAATGCACAAAGTCCCAGAGTACGGCAACACCAGTCACTAAACTGCTGTGAGCAGTATCGCTTTGGTTGCAAGTTCTATTTGACTCGCAGCCGTGGTATTCCAATATGGCCGCCATTGACCGATGCCTTGATTGCCGGTCTAGTTTTCCTGCCCGAGCACTGCCGCAACTGTGTTAGCTCTCGCGCTCGAAAATTACTGCCCTCTTCAATTGACTGAATTGAAGGACAGGCAGCATTCTCTTAGAGCTCTGTCTTTTTCCCTCAAGAGAATCTGATTTTGTGATGTTGGAGAATTAAGGACATTTGGAGAGAGAGTTTTGTTATCCATGAAAGTCCTGAAGAAGTGGGTATGAGGCATTATCCACTCCTATTTTTGGTTACAGTATTGAGTTTAGAGCTAAAGAGGAAGAACTCAAATATAGTGAGACTCAAAGCCTTCCAAGCATGTAGAAGAAGTAGTCAGAAACTTCAAGCCAAGTATCTCAATGTGTATCTAGTGAGAACTAGCAGAGACTTCAATGAAACCTTGAAGAGAGTGACGGTTGAGATCTCAGGTAGCAGGCATCTCAGTACCAGTAGACTTAGGAACAAGACAATTTAGTTTTGAACTGTGTATAAGGCAAATATCTGCAAGGAAATTCAAGTAGGTATAATTATATATATAATTGTAATTACCAACAATAGTGTCTACAAATATTTGCTGAAAGACAAAAAGAAGAAAATCATATCAAAACTATTCATCATATGCAAACCGCAATATAAAAATTGAAAAGAATATTAAAAAGGACTTAAGATATAGAGATTAGTGAATTTACAGAAGCTACATTTGATTTTTATTGCAGGAATCTACAAGATACGTACACCTAACCAGACAGAATAGTGACAGATTGAGACATATAGATCTACACTAACTTAAGAGAGCAGCCAAGCACTGTGGATTGACAGGTAACCAAGAGGAAGTAGGGTCACTGCGGGTGGTAGGGGACCGTTTTTAGTGGTTACATGTTGTTATTTGTTTCAGGAGTCAACAAGAAGAATTGGTTTAGTCCAGTCCAGAAAAAGGGAAGCCGTGGCAGTCTCTCTTTCTCGTCCAAATCCACTTCCCCCCTTGCTACTACTAGTGAGCATTGATGTTCACCGTAGTGGTGTTGGGGATAGAGGAACTTAGCATCTGCTGCCATGGAAACTAAAGTTCAGGTGTTGGTACTTGATATTAGGACTCTTCCAGGGAGGGAACAGCAGTGTGTGTACAGTACAGAGGCAGCAATTCAGGGACTTTTTTGTTGGGTCATTTCATAGAAGGAAATCTTGGCTGTCCCAAAAAACACTCCTAGTGCTCAGATAGATACAGGGTAATTGTTGGACAGCAGGAGAGGCAGGGGCCACAGGAGGAAGTCAGTCCAGGAGAAAGGTGGTAGCTAGTTTTTGTGGCTTCAGCTAAAGACACAATCTGGGTCAGGAAGGCAGGAATTGGAGGACTTTTCTTGGTGTTTCAACTTGGAAAAAAGAACAGAGAATTGCTGTTGATTTATGGTAATCCACTCTCTACCTTGATTGGTAACAGGAATAGTTCCCTGTTGTCACAAAGGAGATACAATAGAAACCTATTTGTATTACTGTGTTTAATAAAAAAAACTCTAAATTGAGAGTCAGCTGATTCTGCATACCCCTGACTTGAACTCTTGTCTATGGGAAATGTTTGTCTTCTTAGAACTGGACTTATAAGGAAAGTGTAGCAGGAAGTAAAATTCCTATTGATTAAGATCTGATAACTCCCTTTGTCGGTGATGAATACAGCACAATTAGATCGAGCCATTGGAAAGAAGGGGGTTTCTTGAAATTATTTGGGAAGTTCTGGATACCTTTTGTATCATGGGGTGAAATTACAGCATAGAGTAGATACGGTTTTGCATTTCTATATTTTTATTACAGAGATCAGGGTGTATCTCTGTAATGTGGTAGGAAACGTCTGTCCTAGAGCTTCCTCCCTGCTATAACCAGCAATAGTGTCGCCCTGTCTGAGTGACAAAAGCTGGAAGATGGCATCCAATTGCTCAGCGCTGGCCCTGAAGATCCAATCCCTGTGTACCGAGGCCTTCCCGCTACCCCTTGTGACAGTAACAGCTACCAGGAGCCTCAGTCATGTCCGATTCGGAGGAGGAGAGCCTGGACCACCAGCTGAAGATCATCCTTCTGGGGGATGGGACTTCTGGGAAGGTGAGAACCTCATCCTTTTAAGCAGCACCATGGTTGGGCTTGGGGAATGGTGACAGAGCCTATCTTGGATGAATGCTGACGATGCAAGGGCAAAGTATTCGCGTTCAGACATGAGCACTACTGATGAAATCATAAAAAACATATTACCGCTGCTTGTGTGAATCGAGTCTTAGCAGTATCATGTATGTGATTTGGTGACTGAAGGGAGTAAGCTTTATCGCCTGCGGGCAAGTGGCTGGAGACAAATAGCTATGCAGGGGGACTCTTTCTCGGAAATGGTACAATAACTGTTTACATTGTTTTTACATTAATACGTTGATATAAGGGGTGAGTATAGCGCAAGTGAAAAGCTATTTGAGCAGAAAAACATTTGAAACGGTGTGGTGCTAATATATCTGTGTCACAGAAAGAATAGGAGTGAACAGATTCTGACCTTCGAATGAGGAGCAGGCACCTTTCAAAAGATCAGCTGGAATAGGAAAACAACTACACTTCTGCAGAGTAGACGCTCCTTTGTCCTGCTTTTCTTCTGACCATGATGCCTCTCTGAGAAGGGACCCAATTTAAATGTCTGTGGTATGTATACTCGTATACTCCGTCCGAACGGAGACAAAATATACATACTGACAACATTAAGGTCCGCCCAAATGATTTAAATGGAACCTCTGACTACGGCCAGGGCTCTAAGTGGAATGAAAAAACTGGTGGTGGGGGCAGTCTTTCAAAGGGCCATGGCCGGTGTAATTTAGGGTGTAGCTTCAAAACACTGAAGCTAAAAATCTGCGCATAGTGTAGTGTGTTATCCGACTGGTATTTTGCGGTTTCTGTCATTGCATCCAGATATATAATACAACAAGTAACAATATACCTACAACAAGCCAGGACTATTGGCTTTGTCAATGATTGTTATTTGCATAAGATAAATAAGCTACTACTATGGCTTAGTTGAATATAATATTGAAAATGCTTCAGTTATGAAATGATGAGACTAAAGTGACTCTCTTTGAAGTTACATCAAAGGCTTTCAGCAGAGGTACTATTGCTGAGTTAAGATTTTTTTTCACCCAGGGGGTGAGTGCGCAAATGGAGAGTCCGATAGAGACCCACCTCAACACCTGCCTTTTAGAACTGCCAGTCAGCACCTGTAGAAACCGGACCACTTAAAGCTAAGGGTGGGCGTAGTACGCGTAGTCGCGCTACGCGAAGCTACACAAAGCCGTTCTTGCACTACGCGAGCTTCGCGTAGCTTCGCAAGCTTGCGTAGTAGCTTGCTGGTCCCGTTCGTGAGCCATTTTTCTTGCTCGGGAGCGCGTTGTGCATGTTCAGGGCACTGTCTGTGTGTTCGGGGAATTGTAGCGTGCGACCTTACCCATGTGTTGGGCTATTGGTGTGGCCATCTTGTTTTTTCAATTGTCCTGCCCGCCCGCCTCCCCTATTTCCTCTTCCGGGTCGCGAATAACGTGTTCGCGCGGAGCACGTCTTGTTTGGGAACACAACTACTTGTTCACACTGACAAAGTGCGTGTTCGCGTGAAATCTCGCGCAAACTTACCCACGTGGTCGCGATGGGCGCGGCCATCTTGTTTTTCACACTCTATGCTATGGTTCTGGGCCTAGTTTTCTATCCACCTTATATCTGTGCAATCTTTACCTATTTTCACAGTTTTTCTTACTTTTTTTACTTCTCATCTATCACTCTCTGTCCCTAAGTTTATGTTTTGCATTTTATTTCTACTTTTCCACCATTTCTTTTAGCTTTTCTACTGTTTTATTTAAGCTCCTACTTCTTCCCCCTAACTTTTTTTCCTTTTGTTTTAACTTTTCTTTTCCACCTCCACGTCCACCCCAGAACCATGGCAAAGGGGAGCAGCAGAACCGGCTTGAAGGGCAAGCCGCATGCGCCCAAGAGCCGGCTGCCTTGCGGCAGAATGCGACCTGCAGGGGTGCAGGCCTGGAATCTTTTCGGGGAGGCGGAGGTGGCCGCCCTGGTTTTTTTCATCCAGGGCCACCTCCCCTTGACCTTGGCAGCAGGCAGCAGGCCTGGGTCCGGTTACCTCCCAGAGGGGCATCACCGCCGGTGGGCGAAGGTGCGCCGGGCAGTCTACCGCCGCTCGGAGATCCGGCGCACCCACCAGCAGCTGGCCCACCGGTGGGCAGACATTCTGGACAGGGAGCAGGACCTGTTGGACCTGCTAGGTGTTGGAAGTCGTGGGGCTTGGTGAGTAGCTAGTAATATTAATAATTTAATATATATTATAGTAGTATAAGTATTGTGTATAATTCTTGGATGAATAAGTAACACGGTTACTGGTGCGCTTAGTTACATTTCAGATCAAATCCGTCTCAAAATCTTCTGTTATTGTATGACACAGGTGCTGCTCGCCACTTCTCTTACTGGTTTGTAACTTAGCGCTAGCTTGGGCTGCTGATTATTGATGTTAGAGTTTTTAGAGAACTGAAGTTAGTTAATGCTATTGCTAGACTCTAGTCCTTACATTGTCCTTTAGTGAAATAGTGGTGGATGGATAGTATTAGTTCATATTTTTTTAACGGTCTGCATGACGCCTAATCTGTCACTGAATGCTTAGTTAGTTCTTATTTACCCCACCCCTCCAGAGAACCGGTTTGAGTTTGTTTACTGAGTGGTAGGCTTAGCACAGCAATAGCATGGTCAGGTGAGTCAGTAGCAGTTCTGACGCAAGCAACCAACAATTACGTGTATGTACAAATTTATGCATGTGTCCTCCATCTCATCATCAATGCATGTTTGCGGGCAAAAATAAAATAGAAATGCTGACTTACTGAACAATTGGCCCGTCTGGATTCTTGAATAGGTGGTGTAGGTCAGGTGGTACTGGCTTTGTTAGCATATTCTGCAATCAGAATGTTTATGGCACATTTGATTACTGTTCTATAAGTAGACGGTCTGTGGATCTTGCAAGCCAGTAGTCATTTATACTTCGAAGTCAATTTTATTGGAATTGTTGTTCCCTAAAATGTTTGAGAGGATTTTTGAATGAGGTCTTTGTTTCACAGCACTTAATGTTTCTCTTTCTTTATTATTTCTTACATGATCAGCACCACCCAAGGGCAAGAAGACGGGGTCCGAGTTTGTGGGACAACCACAAGAGGAGCGCTCCTCTACCGACTATCCTGCTGCTGGCCCCTGTAAGTGCTACAGTGCTTATATTATTAACAATTATATTTCCCTAACTTTTTAACGCACCTTATTTTTTCCAACCTATTAATCCTCCTTCCTAATTCAATGTTAGCAAAACCTTCTTTGGTCTTAAATTTGTTTTCCAAATTTTGGGTAACTATCCAATGCCATCCCTGACTTTCAGTTCCTTCAAACTGCCTCTGCCCCAAGACTCTCTGTGCTACTACTATTAGACTGTGTGTAGCTAAGCTTGCCCTGTTGGCCACACTTTAGTTAAGGTATTCTTTTGAATAAAGCTGAGATAGAATAGCTGTAGCCACTGGGTCCACTCCTGTCTTTTGCATTATCCTCTGTAATCTCCAGTCTTTGTCAATTCCCACCAACAAAAATGCACAACCAGATGTTTGCCTACTAATTTTTGTTCAGTTAGTATACCTCTACTAATGTTGTGGTTATTATTCTCTGCACATACACATACAGAACTATGCAAAAGAAAATAGGATGTTGATGTTGGTGATAGGGAGGTTGGACCTTACACCCTAGTCACAGAACTCAGTCAGAAGAACCCATAATCCAATGACCGTCTAGTCTACCTACCTAAGTGTCTCGGTCATAGTCATTTGTCCCACTCCCGACCCCCACACGAAGATAGTTATATATATATATATATATATATATATATATATATATATATATATATATATATATATATATATATATATACCCAATGATTTTATTACACAACCCAGGCCAGAACAGAAGAAGACCCTTTCGCTCACTCACTCGTTTCAGTCCACAACACCCCAGACACTGAAAATATACCACAGAGTCTATGTGCAAGTTCAAAAACTTTATTTTTTTAATAACAAGCTTTGTATTGTTGTAACTTGTAAGTATTTCCATGAAAAGCATCCTGCTCCACCATGCAAAATGAAGAAGATTAAATACTGTACATTTTGTACATCTAGTGCACGATAGAGAAATGTGTGAATTGTGGGAGACCTCTCACCGTTGAACGTATACTGTTAGTGGTTACACATGCATCTTTCGAAAGCTCTGCAAATCCCTTGTTTCGTAGAAGGCAAATTTCTCTTCTCATCTGCCTATGTGAAAAATGTTGCACGTTAGACAGTGAATACAACTATGCCAGTTTTTAGCAGTCATGGCAAAAAGTGTAACATTATGGATAAGCAAAAGGGACTAACAATACTGGTTTGTCAATTGTATGCAACACTCATGTGGCCTCAATGGTGTCTTTCTTACTCTGCAACAAGCTGCGAGGTAACATGGGCAAAGCAGTAGACCCAGATCTAAAAATGGTCATATGGCTCAGGCTAACTTTCCAAAGACTAGAGTAGGAGTAGATTAGATGAACATATGGACCATCTAATAAATTAAAACTAAACTCTGTCTAATGTGACTGCTGTACATTAGGACGCAATTTGGACTAGTTACACTGACACAACGATTCATGTTGTACGTAACTGTTTTTTCAATCTTCCTTCCTGGTGAAAAAAGTACAACTAGTAAAATAGGGGGAGGTGTGCAGGCATCTAAAAAGGTGTACTTGCTTTTATAGGTGCACAATCACTACCAACCAACAGTGCCGACGGGGCCAGCGGTGATGCGATTGCCATCCAGGAGGGGACAGAGGCTGCGGCACCAGCAGGAGCATCAGTGGGGGAGGAAACTTCAGCGGTGGGCGGTGGTAAGTTATATTCATTACTTATTTGCATTACTAGGTGGAAGGGGGACTTTTTTTCCTCACTGTGCTATGAGACTTATTAAGAAAGTATGAATTTGAAGTTGTACTGGACAATATACAATGGTTGAAGAAGACACCCTTTGCAGCATTACCAGTTTGAGTTGAGTAAACAAGGCCTCTTCCATCAGACTCCAACTCAGCTGTGAAACTTATGGAGAAGACTAAAAGTCAGATCAGATGACCTTGAGGGATGTGTTGAACAAAAAGGGAAAGAAGTGAACTAGGGTGGAAGGAGGAAGGACTAAAGAGATGTAATAATAAGACTAACTACCATAGAAGGATACTTTGGAAGGTTCATTCACATGGCTGATATGAATCGGATGCATGGGTTGTTGAAGGATGGGTATAACTAGAAGGTCAAAGAAAATGCAGGCCTGGTTGGGCAAAAGAATATGGGTGCGTGGATACAGTGGATAGCAAGAATCATGAGCGGAGTTTGTGTCAATGAAACCCAAGGCAAGGAAAGAGTGGACGCATGGGTGGTTGCTGGTGAAAGTGAAACCAGCTAAGCCGATAATAAAGAATGATAGACATTTACTTTTAATGGGTGGATGCCCCCTAAATGTATTTGTATTCATCATAGGTGAAGACTGTCACTGGAAGCAGAGTCTTACTTTGAAAAAATAAAAGGAGATACAAAAAAGACTTTTGTTCTTATGTGTACTCAAGGCCACCCAGTACTAGGGCAAGTATAATGCCGGAAAAAACTTCAACAAATGCTACAGGCAGGGGAAGCAGGAGGAAAGATTAGATAGATACTAAAAGTTGACACCAATTGTATGTACTGCGCTTGGTAGTGCTACTATGCCACAATGTACTGTTGAATTAATTATGAAGAGTTTCAGTTACAATTCTGTTTCTTTTTTTATAGATACTCATACTCCTTCCTCAAAACCATCGCTGAAGGAGTTGGCAGCCAGGGCCCGGCAAAGGAAACTGCAGGCCATTGTGGGGGTGTACCGCAAGCTGGTGGCTGAGGCCGAGGAGGAGGAGGAAGAGGCAGCAGCAGCAGCTGCTGCCTCTTCCAATGCGTCTGGCCCCAGCAAGGCTCCACCTGCAGGAGTACGGTGCCGCGGCCAGGCAGCCGCTCACCGCCGGCATTTAACATCTGCCACCCCACACAGCATGGATGCAAATGTAGGTGCTGTGCATTTCGGCAACAACTTCACCTCCGGGTGGCCAAGCTGGAGGACTAATTAAAGGAGCGCGTAAAGATCATTGTGGACAAACACCTCAAAGCCCGCCAATTGTAATGGACCCTGTTGATTTGCCCCTTTTTTAATACTTTTGTTGGTGGGTGGGAATTGGGTGTTGGGGTTATTTTTGTGGGACATTCTTTGGATTTGGACATTGGTTGGGGTTAGGGTGGGGATAGGGGTGGGATATGAGGATATTTTTATACATGAATAAATGTTATTTATTTTCAACTTACAGATATCATATGATGTTGTTTTGTGGTGGGGTTACTGTTGTACGTCACAAGGTTTACTCTAGATGCAGGGCAGCGGCCAGTGTTTGATTGAAATACTTTATTAATTGACCACATGTGTAACATGCAAACAGATAGATGCTGTACCCCTCACTCAGTTATATTTGTCCTATTAGTACTACCAGCCTCTCCTCCATTCTACCTCCCAGCAAACTTCTCTTCTTACCTGTGATTGATGATGATTACGTTTGGCACCGCAAGGGCTGCATGGTTTCCCAAGACAACGGAGAATATGCCGTGGTTGTGTGATAGTAGTAGTAGACTAGACTCCTAGACACTGGCACTAGCATTGGCAAACAAAAACAAAGAGACAGTCATTTGCCTGAGAAAGAATGTGAGAGAAGTAGAAAAAAACAGTACATAATACGGACAAAAAATACAAACAATATTGCAACTGCTAAACAAACTCAAAGAAATCAATGGTGTCGGGGACTGAAAAAGTAGAAGAAGATAACTGTAGTTACGTTGGAGTCATTAAAACACAATACAAATCGTAAACTTAAATGCTCTAAAATTAAATTCAAACAATGCCAGCAATGATTTACATTTATTCTTTGGGTCACTTTGGGAAATTAATTGCCTTTTACACGATTGCATAAAGTGAGCTTGGGTGGGCAAGCAGAAGAAGATCCTCGCCCTGCCTCGTTGATATTTGATTTCATTAGTGTTGGTTTCACCACATCTGCCCAAGCAAGCGTGTGATCAATTGTTGGTGTAGATTTGATGTAGTAACATCACACCTCAATATAAAACCACACAGCCCGGGGGAAGAGGGTTAGGGTTTGATGAATGGAAGGGAACGGGGGTTTGGGGAAAGGTTTGACAAAGAAAAACAGTACGCATGGAGACAACAAAAGCAAAGCAATGAAGACGATGATTGCTGATCCACAATTCCCCAATAAATGTAAAGTCAATTAAGAACAACAAAATGGATGCATGATGAAGGTTTATTATTAACTTGATGGTTAATAATAAGTGGTAATTACTTAACTACTACTACACAATTCAAAGGAAGTACTTCTTATATATGATATGATATGACTTTTGCCCAGGCTGTATGCCCTCTGAGAAAGCGTAGTATCTGATGTAGCGGGCTGAAAGCTAGCAAACAAAATTGAGGTAGTTTAAGTGAACAATCAATTACCAAACATAAGCGTAAAATAAATGAAGAGGAAAAAGGAATCAAAGAAAAATATGAAAATGATACTAAAGTTAATGTATATCTTGGGCCAAATGTGTAGTTGTATCTCGTCATTCATTTTTTCCTCCTTTCCATGGACACTGTTGTGACTGATTGATTGACTATATCATTCTTGGGCGCCTCTGGCAGGATGATGATGAGGAGGATTGGTAAGGTAAGTGTGAGTTGTTGCTCCACGTATAATAGCGCTGGGCGAAAGGCTGGCATGTAAGTGTTGATGAAAGAAGAAATGGGGTATTACAAAATAAGTTAACAGAATGAAAACATAAAAATCAAGTACGGTGTAGTGCAAAAACGACAAGACTCGTGAGCGAGAAGATTTTCAGACTGAGGCTGCTTGGATACATTGATTAACTCTACTCTTCAAGTTGCACAGCAGTCATCGAAAAGAACAACGAGATAGGAGCCAGCACAGAACAGTTACAGGGCCACACCACAACACCGGGACGTGAGTCTGTGGCCCAAACTACATTTACCTACATTTTTCAGAGTTTTAGACAAAAGACATATATATCAACCTAGTATTTCCAAAACAAGTGATTAATGTAAATCAATGCGCCAATGTCAGTCAATCATACCACTATTCCATTCCACCACTGCACACACATGTAGCCTAGGTCTGCTGTGCTTCTTGTTGATTGGTTGTGTGTTTACCTTGTATTCCACTTCCTGAACATATTCCATCAATCATCTCTGATCAAACTGACTGACAGCGTGCAAAGATGGTATGGTGGTCATCATCATCATCATCATCCGGTGTGGCACGTGTACGTGTTCTCCAACAGACCAAAAACAGCAACTAAGTCTGTAGTGAGTGACTACGATTAAGTCCAGACTGCACCTGCAGTAGTAGGATTACAATTGGATACATATTATTAAACAACATGGAAACATTGACCATCACTTGAGACACAAGCACTTTGTTATTATATTAATCTACTAGTATACTTCTACTTCATGCACATTTGCTCTGAGTCAGCAAGCAGCCAATTCAATGTATGGCATCATTTATTTCATATACCTGTCTTTCTCTTCTTTGTGGCTGTCAGATCACAGATGTAGCAGAGCCTTCTGAAAGTGATGACGAGTTTACTTTAATTTTGGAGCCTAGCTCAAGTTCTGACATTGAAGAGTTGTGTATGCCTGCAGACAGAGGTGTAGCCTTAAGACAGTGATGCATTTCAGATTGGAAACAAAACAGAAGATGGCTGTAGTCATGTACGTTTCACTTGTTATGGAGGGACTGTTAGAGGCTACATTATTGCACTATTGTGAAATGAAATGAAATGAAATGAAATTGGATTTATGAAGCGCATGGCTGCCCGTAAGCGTCCCAGCGCTACCAGGCAAAAATAAGAGGCTCTGAGGGGGGCAGGAGATTTTAAGGGTCTTTGGGAAAAAGAAAGAATTTAAGACATTTGCGAAATTTGACAAGGGACGGTTCAGTACGAATGTGTCTCGGGAGAGCGTTCCAGGTCTTAGCTGCATTTACCGAGAAGCGGCGGCCTCCCGAGCGGGCTTTCCTAATTCTGGGAACTATGGCCAGATTTTCAAGGTCCGATCTCAAGGCCCGTGGGGGTCTGTACGGGCGTATCAGGCTACTTAGTGCCTGGGGTCCTTTGCCTTGATGAGCTTTGTGCACGATGCATGATGATTTAAAGGAGATGCGCTCGCGCACTGGGAGCCAGTGCAGGGTTTTCAACAATGGTTTTGCCGATGCTCTTCTTGGGGCACCCATGAGCATCCTGGCAGCAGCGTTTTGAACTCGTTGTAGGGTGTTGATAGTGGCTTCCGGGGCTGGCAGGAGCAGTGCATTACTATAATCCAATCTGGACAGGATCAGTCCCTGAATTAGTAATTTTCTAGATTGGAAGGGTAGCAGTGGGAGGACTTTCCGCAGTTCGGAGCAGGCCGAAACATGTGCCTGCCACTTTCTGGGCATGTGACCTGAAGGTTAATTCAGGCTCGAACCATACCCCCAGGATTTTGATTTTGTCTTTTGGTGGGGGCACCTCACCCATGCAGGGGGGCCAAGATGTATTGGGTAAAGAGGAGAGTTGGTGACCCAGAATTAAAATCTCGGTTTTTGCTCCATTCAATTTGATCTTGGAGTTAGACATCCAGGAGAAAATTTCCGAGAGGCAGGCCGAGAGGTTGTCTGAGCATCCTGAATTTTGCGTCAGCGAGACGACTAGTTGGGTGTCATCAGCGTAGGTGACGCATTTAATCCCGAACGGGGCTACTACCTCCTCCAGTGGGGCCATATATACATTAAATAGGGTAGGGCTCAAGGATGAGCCCTGGGGGACTCCACACTGGAGGGGAGTAGATTTGGACATGATGCCATTTTCCCAGATCTTAAATGCTCGTTTATCCAGAAAGGATTCCAGCCATTTCAGGGCCATTCCCGTGATCCCGAGTCTTGCAAGACGGTGGACTAGTATTTTATGGTCCACCGTATCAAATGCAGCGCTTAGATCCAGGAGGATCAGAACTCCGGATCCCCCTGAATCCAAGATGCATCTTGCTTCCTCAGTTACCACTATGAGGGCTGTATCAGTGCCCTGACCTGGGCGGAAGCCCGTTTGCGAGCCACTCAAGAGGTCATTGTTTTCTAAAAACCCAGAGAGCTGCTGATTTACAATTCTTTCAGCAATTTTTCCCAGACCAGGCAGCAGCGAGATAGGGCGATAGTTGGGCAAGTCAGCCGTGTCTAGGCCTGGTTTTTTCAGAAGAGTCTTGATTCTTGCTTGCTTCCAGCTGGGTGGAACCACCCCTTTAGTGAACGAAGCATTTAGTAAATCTGTTGCAAGGGGGGTGATGGTGTCAGCTACTTGTTTAAGGATATACATGGGTGTAGGGTCAGATGGTCAGTATGGCAAGATGGAAATGTATTTAGGGTGAGTCAGGAAGATGGAGCAGGACTCTGATGAGTGGAGTGCACAGTAAATGCTCAGATATGCAACTCCAATAGGTAATTAAAAGAGAAAGGAAGATGGTGTTGGTTTTGAAGTTTGAGTCAGAAAGACAGATACACACAAATAAGGAAGGGAGAAGTAAAGGAAGGGCGAATGTAACAATTTCTAAGCCTAGTTGTCAGGGAAGAAGAGCTTGTCCTCAAACCCTGGTGGTTCTTCTGACAGATGTGGGTCCTGTAACCCACTATTTATTTCTTCCGACTCGCTCTCCTCTTCCAGCTCTGATTCACAGACTTTGTAGTCTGGTGGTATCAAGTGCTGATTCATTTTTACCATGGTTAACCTCTCCACGCTTTTGGGCGAGAGACTGGTCCTTCTCACAGTCACAATGGCACCAGCAGCACTGAACACACGCTCAGAAGAGACACTTGCAACAGGGCAAGCTAGATACTGTATCGCCAGCCTGCTGAGCACTGGCCATTGGCTTCTTGTCCTATACCAATACACCAATGGGCTTTGCTCAATGAACACCTCTGTTGTGTCATCCAGATAGGCCTTGACCATCCGCTCAATGTTCATTGGTGCTCTGGTTTGCTTGTCCTCTTTTTGCTTTGCGACAGCCCATCCCTTTCTGTAGAAACTAAGCAGCTATTTTTTTGCTTGTGTCTGATGAATCAGATCCTGTTGGTGCGGTTGTTGTCATTGTTTGTGTTGGTGACTGCTGGGAAGCAAACGCACTGCTCGCATGCTGTGAAGAAGAACTTGACTCTGTAGGATGCCCAGTAGTACTTGCACTGTCCCGGGCTGGCACTGGCAGGCCTCTAATTGAGATTTTTTCTAAATCAGTGGCTTCCTTGGCTATTACAGTTTTGTACTTGGAAACATCCCCTTCTCAAAAAGGAATTACTGCATTACTGTTCACAAATATTTTGTACAGTGGATCCAAAATTGTGGCAGTAATGTAATGTTGATGTGACAAAATCTTATTTTGAATCCTTGTATTCTCAGATAAGCGGCCGGCTAAGGACTTCGCAAAATTACATGCTTCACGTTTTCCTTCCACACCTTCGTATGTTTCAGACACCTCCTTCAGCTCTTGCTCAAGCATGTACAGCAATGGGATTGATTGGCTCATAGTACAGTCCTCCCTGCTGACTGCACATGTGAAGACCTCAAAAGGAAGTAGCATCTCAGTCAGGCATTTAATGAGGTCCCATTGCCACATCTCAACGGTCATGGCTTTAACAGTAGGATCCCCTGATCTTCTTGTCATGACATAAGCATTAAGTGGTATGTACTGCTCAAACAGCCATTCGAGCATGTAATACGTAGAGTTCCAACGTGTTGGTACCTCCTGGATGAGTGCTTTGACTGGCATGTTACACTCACATTGAATGACCCGTAGCTGCTTCCGGGCTTTAAAAGAATGATTGAAATGCGTGCAGATTCTACTGCAAATGGTCAGTAAGTTGCTGACTTCGCTTTCATTTTTCAGAAAGTCTTGAACCACAATGTTAATGCAGTGTGCCAACACGGGACCCTGAAATAGCGACCATCTTCCATGGCCTTAACTACATTACTGACATTGTCGGTGGCAACAAACCCAATATTGAGGCCTCTTGGTCGCAGCAATTCAAAGACCTTGCTGTTAAACTCATCCAAAATGTTTGCAGCAGTATGCGATTTCTCCATAGCAAACATGGCTACAGTAGCATGTTTGCGAGTATCATTAAAACTCTCAGTAGTGTCAATGCCTGTAGATATCTTGTCTCTAAGACCTGAAAAAGAGATCCAGTGTGCAGTGATGCACATGTAATCTGTGGCTTGGCAACTGTATAGTATCGTAAAGTAAAATAGTAGCGGCTGGGAACATTCCGTTTTGGGTAGAGGGTTGTCACAAATTCCAGGAAACCCATCCCTTCAACAAAAGAAAAAGGGAGAAGGTCCAGAGCTAACATTTTAGCAAGCTTAGCATTGGACAAACGTGCTATTGGGTGGTTGCGCTCGTACTTTCCCTCCTGCCTAAACATGCTAACAATGGTACGCTGCTTGGTATTTCTTTCAGATATGCCCGATGCAGTACTTCATGTCGCAGACTTCGCACCCGTACTCCTTGGTGTCTCCGGGTTACTACTCTTACTCTGGTGCCACAGAGATTTTGCTGATGCAGAGGATGTGGGTTCTACCACTGCAGTGCTGGGGAGTGGGACAGGGGTACTTAGTGTACCACTACCAGATAGAATGTCTCCCTCTTCTTCCTGTCCGACCTGTGGACCTTCTACTGCTTCCCCACCAACATTAATGGTTCCTGATTTTATGATACGTAGGTGGTCCTCCCACTTGATTGCGTGGTGTTTTTTCATATGGGTCATTTGGCCTCTGGTACCATAGTTTGTACCAAGCTTACCACGACTAACAGAGGAATGACAAATGGAGCACATACCAATGTTCTCCTCATTTGCGCTAACTGTAAAGAAGTCCCACACTGGGGAGCTTAACTTTTGTCTCCTGCTAGAGGTGCACTTCCAATTCCGGATGAATTGGAGGTTGTGTGGTGAACTTCACTATGTGGCTGCGCAGTAGTACCACTACCTACTTCTGCTGAGGTGGAACTTGTGCTGGATGTAGGACGCTGCCGGCTTTGTGCAAATGTAAATATGGAAGCTGGAGGTAGTTTTGGTGTGGCCTGTGTTGGTGGTATGCGTGCTACTACATCCCTAGTCGCAGCCATTCTTGATAGGGTTAAAACGTTGGTCTCCATGTCCTCAGGGACAGGAGTAATGCTTGTGTTGACTGGGTCTGACGCATCATCACCATCATTATCCGGCTGCTGAACATCGCACTCCATAACTGGTAGGCTTCCTGGAACCTTCCTTTTCCCTAGCCTGGTCTTCTTGGGATGTCTCTCCCTCTCATGCTCAGATTGTTGTGGCTCCCAATTGAGGTCAAGATCATCAGAAGGGATGCTTGGCAAAGAACTCGATGGACTAACCCTCCTTTTCCTTGGTGGGGATTTGGAAAACAATAGATCTCCTGCATGCGGTGCTGCCTCTTCTTGCTCTGCATAAGGCTCAATTTCCTGAACTGCCCCGACTTCGGGAGGAACAACAACTACTATTGCCGGTGGTGGTACTTGAACAACAACTATTGCAGGCGGTGGTTGTGGTAGTTGTTTTCGTTGAAAATCTACTATTGCGGGCGGTGGTTGTGGAACAACTAATACAGGCGGTGGTTGTTCATTTTGTTGAGCATCTACTATTGCGGGCGGTGGTTGTTGAACATCTACTATTGCGGGCGCCGGTTGTGGTTCACCACTTGTCTGCTGTGTTCCCTCTTGTTTGGAATGCGTACTACTTTGAGATAGAGATAAGTTCAGCTCAGGCTCAGTATCACTGGTTTCCACCATTAGGCTGGCTACCTCTTCCCCACTCATCTGCTTGGGCCTGGGGTGGTGGCTTGGGCCCACTGATGCGGAGGTGCTGGCCCCAGCTTGGACCCCGGTCACTGCTGCTGCAAGCGTACTTTTTTTTCCCAAAAAAGGTTTTCGGGACAACACCAGACTTAAGTGTCACTTCCTTCTGTTCTTCCTTCTTCTCAGCAACTTTCTTGGTCTTAGAGGACCTGGTACCTGCTTTCTTTTGGACCATCTTCTTCAGATGTCAGCAGCAGCACTCAGTTGCACAAGTTGCTGAGAATGATGTCTGGTCAGGTTAGTCCCACCACACGTGACGTAGTACAGAAGGACGTCCATCTGGCAGTAGAACAGGCGATGAATGATGACAGACACCTCCTCTTCAGTCTTTTGTGCACCTACAAGCAAAGAAGGCAGAACAACATCAGTCAAATATGGATTTTTTTAGCTTTAATTTTAATTACTACTAGAAGTATTAGTACATCCAGTAAGAGTAAGAATAGCAAAGAATTAAAATGCAAATGTAGTGGAAGTGGAACTTGTTTATCTTTAATTTGTGCATCATTTTGGATGGATGCAGCATCAGTGACCTGCAGCAGATTGCAATGGGGATGTGAACAGTAGTAAGCCAACAGGAACAATGGCAAGACACAGGCCAATTTGTCAAAAACAAAACAGCGCACTACTACTACCACCACAGCTCCACATGGGCACTCTCATCCGAGGTACATGGGTAAAGGCCAGAAAAAAATTAACTCAAGCAGGTCTATACCCCTCCCTATATGGCCAGGAAAAGGAGGATGCCAGCATCACAGCTTAATGCAAAAAAGAATATCCCCATGGCTACAAGGTTTGAGAGTTACACAACTTCACTATTCTTGGCGACCTGAATCTTCATCTGGAAGATAATCAATGTAATGCGAGCAAACTGTTCTTATCCGAATTAGAAGCTTTAAACATTCTGTTATGTAACTCCGGACCTACACACTCCGCTGGACATTTATTAGACCCTATTCTTTCTAACCTCCGATTTGATTGTTCTTATCCGGTCCGCCCCCTGGAATGGTCAGATCACTATGCTGTACATTTTGCCCTATCTCTGACTAAAATCCCCGACTAGAGACAATGGCAGTAAGGACGTGTTCATACGTCGGTGGAACAAACTCGATATAACCAACGTCAGTACTTGCTTAATGGACACACTTCCTAATACCGACGCGTCCATACCTGTGTTAAATACTGCAGAATCTAAATGGCTGAGCTCTGCCATTGATGACGTGCTCCCTTTAACACCTAAGAATTTCACATCTCATCGACCTCCTGCACCCTGGTTTTCTGAAGACCTAACGTGCATGGATCCCGTTGTAAGGTCCTGGAAAGGAAATGGAGACGCTCCTACTCCGCTCCTCGTAAAGTGGCCTATAAGGAAGCCCTTAGAGATTATCATCACCAATGCAAAATGGCTAGAGCCGCCTATGTTTCCAACACAGTTACTAATTCCCAAAACTGCCCAAGCACCTTATTTTCTGTTGTGAAAAAATTAACAGGAGAAGATGTGGTACCAGCCCCCCCTGTCTTAGAAGAGACCCAATGTAATTATATTGCAAAAAATGTCATATCCAAAGTAGAGCGTATCTACGATTCTTTAAACCCCTCTACATCCTATGATACACCTTTGATTGAGCCAGTTTTGACTCCTGGTCATTCACCCATTGCAATGGCGAAACGTACAAACTGGTCACTCTTCGATGATGCCTCTTTTTCTTCCTGTCTGAATAGCATTAAATCTGGCTCCCCTTCGGGAACCGATACCGGCCAACATTTTATAATTGCTTGAACTTGGCCCTCGTCGTGTGTTAATGCACCTCCTTAATGCCTCACTATCAGAGTCACATGTTCCACAGGAGTTGAAGCATGCAATGATCATTCCCTTACTGAAAAAGGCTGGAGCCCATGTTGCCAACTTGTCGAATTTCAGACCTATTTCATTGCTGCCCATTCTATCAAAAATTTTAGAAAGGCATATCAACACACAATTAACCAATACTGTGGAGAGCTCGGGATTTCTGCATCCATCCCAGTCAGGCTTTAGAGCGCACCATTCGACCAAAACTACACTCCTAGGAGTTACCGAGAGTCTGCGACACAGTGTCGACTGCGGAGAAACATCCGCCCTCATTCTTCTCGACTTGAGCGCGGCGTTCGACACTGTGTCCCACTCCATTCTTCTTGCGACTCTTCGGTCCCTGGGTGTAGAGGGTGCTGCTCTAGTTTGGATAGCCTCCTTTTTAAGAGACCGCACTTTTCAGGTTTTCTCTGCATCTGCCTCCTCTATAATTTGTCCATCGGACCATGGCGTTCCCCAAGGGTCGATACTCAGCCCCTTATTATTTAATATCTATATAAGACCTTTCCTACCATTGTGGAGAAAGCCGGCCTTAGTCTGTACAAATATAATTTTTTCCAATGAAAAAAGTAATGACATCTCTGCTTTGAAGGAAGGTTTGATTTGTGTCTCTAAGTGGGTGGAGAGTAATTTCCTGAAACTTAACGGCGACAAGACCGAGGTTGTGATACTAGGCAGGGAAAAGGACCTCTGGGGCCCCCACCATTGGCCCAAGGACATGGGACCTACCCCGTAGCCTACAACTGTAGTACGCAATCTCGGGTTTCTCATTGATGAGAACCTCACAATGAGACAGCAGACTGTGAAAGAGGCCTCTATCTGTTTCGCCACTCTGAGATGGCTTCAATAAATCCTGTGGATGTTGCCCCCTTCGACTCAAAGAACAGTTGTCCAGGCGTTGGTTGTTTCCCGCCTGGACTACGGCAACGTTCTATATCTTGGAGCCGATCTGACAACCATAAAAAAAACTTCAGGTTGTTCAGAACGCTGCCGCCAGGCTGCTCCGCAACGTCCCCAGGAGAACATCTGCCTCGCTAGCACTCCGCGACCTTCATTGGCTCAAAATTCCAAATAGATTAAATTTAAAGCCCTCTGTCACGTTTTTAAAATTAAACAAGGCTCAGCTCCCAAATGCCTTCAGGGCCTTATCCAGGCTTATAAGCCTACCCGAACTCTGAGATCATCAGGGAATGGTGATTTTTGCGTTCCCAGATTCAAGCTAGCCAAAATGGGAGGCCGTTCCTTTGCCCACTTGGGCCCCAAATTTTAGAGTACTCTTCCTGTGACCCTAAAGACAGAAACAAATCTTTTTCGCTTCCGCAGGGGACTTAAAACTTGGCTCTTTCAACAGTAATTTGTAGCCTCTCCTTAGTAAGCGCCGGGAAACCCACTGCGGGTAGCTGTGCGCATTATAAGTTTAAATAAATAAATAAATAAACAACACAAACAACAAAGGCATTTGGAGTTTTCTTCCAAACAGTTAACTACACCCCAAACACCACATTTGAAAATTCCCTAAATGATGTTAAATTCAACAGACAAAATGGAAACCGCTACATCAAGCATCCCCGCTAACTATCTCTGGGACTCTAGGCCTACTGGCAGAAAAAATCGCACAACTTTGTAGGCCTGCGCAAAACAAACTAAACCAGGATGGAAGGTCACACAAAATGGCCGCCCCCACATGGCCTGGCCAGTGCCACCCCAAAAACATGAAAAGAAAGAGAAGAAAGACAATACATTCCTATGGCAAAAGGACAATGCTTGGCTACATTTTCGGGAATGTTTTAGGCAACTCGAGAGATATTGCTCGCGAGAATGCAAATTCGGCGTGTTCGGCAGCGCGAACTGTACAAAACGTCGTGATCGCGCGCCTTAGCACGCACATTGAGCGCGCGAAGAAGACAAAAACTCTAAGGTCGCGTTGTAGCACTGTGCAAAGTTACCAAAACTACGCGAGCTGAATTCTAGGGTTACCTAGTGCGCAGGAAAAAGCCATAATATTCAACACACACCCAAAACCTGCAATTCAACACCAAAAACACATTTTACTAATTAATCCAAAGCCATCCATGACCTACATGATGTTACACTTAAACACCCCTATAACAGTTGAAAAACTTTCATGCACCCATGATGAGGACTCTAGTAGTACCCTAGGGCCTACATACTGGCACAGTAGGCCACAAGCTTGGAGGCCTAGGGCAAAAACACAGAGGCTACTACTAGTACCAGGAATTAAAATGGCCGCCCCCACATGGCCTGGCCACCCCCCAAAACATGAAAAGAAAGAGAAGACAGACAATACATTCCTATGGCAAAAGGACAATGCTTGGCTTGACAAAATGGCCGCCAAGCCGCCCACATGGTCAGGCTACCCTCAAATAACAAGGTTCATAGAGGACAGAAACAGTAAGTGGTCCATGCTCCAAAAAGTACAAGCAAATGACAACCTGAGGAGTTTCTTTTAGCAAAATGAACAGCATCTACATTTTCGGGAACATTTTAGGCAACTCGAGAGATATTGCTCGCGAGAATGCAAATTCAGCGTGTTCGGCAGCGCGAACTGTACAAAACGTCGTGACCGCGCGCCCGAGCACTCACATTGAGCGCGCGAAGAAGACAAAAACTGTAAGGTCGCGTTGTAGCACTGTGCAAACTTACCAAAACAGTACAGGCCTCCCTCAATAATAATTTTTAAGAAAGATTGAGAAGCACAGAAAACTGTGGTTAAAAAAAACAAAAAAACAATTACAGTACACCAATTCTCAATTCTCAAACTTACTTGTGAAAGAAAAGTTCAAATCCAAAATTCCTCAATAAATCCAATTAAATGCTATGATGCAGCAGACAAACACAAAGAGTGATTTTTCCAGCTCCAATTCCAAATGAAAGTGAACACCACATGGACAAAGCACTGGGAGGAGCCTGGTGGACAGGAACAGGAAGTTGGAGACTCAGGGCGGGGCACTTCCTTTCTCTTGAAAAAAAGAGTAGAAACAAAAAGAGGACTCCTAGCCCAAAAAAATACAGCCAAATCACAATCTGAGGGGTTAAATAAACATTTTTAGAACATTTTAACATGCTCGAGAGATATTCTGTGCCAGATTGCAGTTTCTGCGTGTTCAGAAACGCGATCTTAACCAACATGGCGCTGCTAGGAGGATCGCGCGTCCCATGACAGGTTCGCGAGTCCGAATGACGTAATCGCGTTCTCAAAATCGCATGGATTGTGCGGCCGGATTCCAAACATCATAGCAAACGCGACCAGGAGAGAAAAACGAGAAAGCGAACGCAGAACCACGGTAAGTCATTACCGCGCACGCGAGAATGCTATTGAGCGCGCGAGGAAGAAAAACTACTACGCTACGCTGTAGATTGCGAAGTAGTCGACAGCTTCGCGCTCTCCGCGAAGTGCAAAGTTGCCGAAAATTCGCAAACTCCGCGAACGGAGCGTAGTTCTCCGCCCAGGGTTACTTAAAGCCCTGGCTACGGCGGTGACTACTCCGTCACTGCCAAAGCCAAAACTCTCTGACAGAGTAAGGAACGTCGGAGAAATGGCTATATGTCTACCCACCCAATCAGGATGGGAGGTTTTGTAGCCATTTGTTACTGTATGTCACCGCCAAGGTTGGGACAGAAAACTTTCTGTAGACCCCTACAAATGAAGCTATTCAGAAGAGGAGCTCAGCTTCTCAGTTCTGTGAGTGAAGGAGCTAAGCAGGACTGGAAACCATCACCATCTACATTGAATATTGCCCAAGGGAAGTATGATTGCCTACAATAGACCTGTACACCGCCTTTGTTCCCGTCCCCCCATTGTGCCCAGTGTGGCCCACAAGCAGACCTTGATATTGTCTAGGTCCCACCAGGCCTGAAGTCAAGGCATCCTATTGAGACAAAGCCGAGCAGAAATATGCATCTACAATTCCGTGCAGCTGTTGCAGAGTTATCGGCGTCTAAAGGATCTCCTCTTGTGATGCTTTGTTATCCATTGCCCAAGTGTCTGACCTGCTGGCACAGGAAAACGTTGACCTTGAATATAGGCTTGTTTGTTAGGTGCCCTTTGATTTTCCTGACAGCGAACATCCTAATCATGTTCAGCATTTTACAAGATATTACCCTTCAAAGTATCTCTGACAGCGAGTCCAGGGATCTGAGAGTGTGTGCATTTGGGATCATTTGTCGTTCCCTTATGAACTCTAGTGGCTGTGCTTTGGGTCACGAACCACAAGTCTGTTTTTCTGAGTGATAAAAGATCAGCACCAGAATGTGGGTTGGCTTGTCCCCTTTAGAGATATAGGTTGTTGGAATTATGTGACTCCTACTCATGTTGGCAGGAACCAAAAAACACATTCTAGAAGCAGCACAGAGCTTGGCCGGGTCCAAAGAGGTATTGGTGGGGTATGCAACTTTACCCTACACAGCGCAAAACCTTAGGAAACCTTTGTGCCTTTGGCTGCAACAACTTCTTGCAGCTATGCAATCTATTGTGCTCTGGACTCTGTGCGCAGTGCACTGAAGCAGAGACAACAGAGTGAGTTTGGAAGAACTTATTGGTGTTTATGGGCACCAGTGAAACTAAGTCAAAACTAACATTTGTATTATGCAACAACTGGTGCACTGTGTAAATCCTGCAAGAATTACAGGCGAAAAGTGTTTTCTCGTTGTGTAAGTCCAGTGTCAATTACAGTAGACAAGGGCTGATGCATGGAAACCCTGCAACATGTGCATTTAAAAATAGTTTTTTATTGTGTTATCATTTCACTTATACCTTTGGTTCAGGAGGTGTTAGACTAGTAATCTTGTGTGTGAATTAAAGTACTTTTTCTATTTCCAAGTAAAAGCACTGACTGAAGTGATAGCAATATTGAGTGTTATTACTTTTCTGAGTTCCGAAATTGTCCTTTGATCCACCGACTAAGAACGCTGTGCTCTTCTATCTTGACTATCAAGTGCTCGAGCTTGCATTCTCTGGATTGGCTCAGTCAGGACTCTAAAGTTTTGCCGTATTTTTTCAGTCAATCAATCAATCAGGACATTTATAGGGCGCGCTGCTCACCTGTGAGGGTCTCAAGGCGCTGAAGGGGGGGGGGGGGGTTGGTGCTGCTACTGCTCGAAAAGCCAGGTCTTGAGGTGTTTCCTGTAGGTGAGATGGTCCCGGGTCATTCGTAGGTGTCCGGGGAGAGAGTTCCATGTTTTGGCTGCCAGGTAGGAGAACGATCTTCCCGCTGCGGTGGTTCTGCGAATCTGCGGGACGGTGGCGAGGGCAAGGCTGGTGGAGCGGAGCTGGAGGGTGGGGGTGTAGAACAAGAGGCGGTTGTTGAGGTATTCAGGGCCGTGTCGTGGAGCGATTTGTGTGCGTGGGTGAGGAGCCTGAATGTGATCCTCTTGTTGACGGGGTGCCAGTGCAGGTTTCTCAGGTGGGAAGATATGTGGCTGCGGCGAGGGATGTTAAGGATGAGTCTTGCGTAGGCGTTCTGTATGCATTGTAGTCGTTTCTGAAGTTTGGCGGTCGTTCCTGCGTATAGGGCGTTTCAGTAGTCCAGTCGGCTGGTTACGAGGGCCTGGGTGACTGTCTTTCTGGTTTCGTTGGGGATCCACAGGAAGATCTTTCAGAGCATGCGCAGGGTGTTGAAACATGATGATGAGACGGCGTTAACTTGTTTGGTCATCGTGAGTGAGGAGTCCAGGAAGAATCCCAGGTTGCGTGCGTGGTCGGAGGGTGTCGGTGCGGAGCCCAGTGCTGGGGAGCACCAGGAGTCGTCCCAGGCAGATGGGGATTGTCCGAGGATGAGGACCTCCATTTTGTCTGAGTTCAGTTTTAGGCGGCTGAGCTTCATCCATTCTGCGATGTCTTTCATTGCTTTGTGGAGGTTGGTTTTGGCGGTGGCTGGGTCTTTGGTGAGGTAGAGTATCAGCTGGGTGTCGTCAGCGTAGGAGATGATGTTGATGTTGTGTTTGCGTGCGATGGCGGCGAGGGGGCTCATGTAGATATTGAAGAGGGTTGGGCTGAGCGAGGAGCCTGGGGTACGCCGCAGATGATCTTGGTGGCTTCTTAGCGAAAGGGAGGGAGGCGGACTCTCTGGGTTCTGTCGGAGAGGAACGAGGTGATCCAGTTCAGAGCTTTTCCTTGGATCCCAGTGTTGAAGAGGCGGTTTGTTAGGGTGCGATGGCATACTGTATCGAAGGCTGCCGAGAGGTCCAGGAGGATGAGGGCAGTTGTTTCTCCATTGTCCATCAGGGTCCTGATGTCGTCGGTGGCTGCGATGAGGGCAGTCTCTGTGCTGTTGTTGGCTCGAAATCCGGACTGGGATGGGTCAAGCGAGTTGTTTGCCTCGAGGAAAGCAGTCAGCTGTTTGTTGACGGTTTTCTCAATGACTTTGGCCATTTCTTCGGCGATGGTCATGATGTTGATTGTGTTTCTGTAGACGATGGCGATTCCTCCTCCGGTTTGGTTGACGCGATCCTTCCGGGTGATCTTGTAGCTATCCGGGATGGCTATGGCGATGTCGGGGGTCAAGGAGGCGTTCATCCAGGTTTCCGTGAGGAAGGCGACGTCTGGTGCTGTTGTGTCGAGGAGGTCCCATAATTCGACGGCGTGCTTGTGGATGGAGCGAGTGTTGAGGAGGATGCACTTGAGGTGGTTGTTGTTGTTGCGTGGTCTGGCTGGTGGGGGGCAGGTTCAGAGGCAGGTGAATTTGCATGCTTGGCAGGTGAAGGGTTCGTGGGTGCGCTTCGGGGTGGCTCGGTAGCAGGCAGGTGATCGTCCGGTGTTGAGTGTGTGGAGGGCGTCGGAGTCGTATCTCAGTCGAGTTCCGTGGCTTCGGCGGGGGCCAGGGATTCTAGCACTGGGCACGGTCCAGGCACGGAGAGGCGTAGATGGGCTTGCCTTAGGCGTGCCTTCAGCACACTAAGAGCGGTACAAAAGGGGGTGGTAATGGACGGAGCATCTGAACCAATCAAACACTCACACACAGTCAAAAGATCTGGGTTTAATCCATCACTGTTCTTTAGCTCACTCTGCCACCCCAGTTCAGACATGGCTATATGCAAATCAGTCTGACCCTGTGCCTCGTGGGAACAGTCCAGCCCGAACTTGCAAGCCATGCCTTTCCTGGACCAGAAACAAGCTTCCGAGGACCGGTTTCTGGCATTCCAGCCGTCTTCAGCCCGGCTTGCTTGAATCCAGTGGCAAAGTGAGCAAGGGACTCACGTCTAAGCATACCCTGCCACATTTATGGTGGCCAAAAGCGGTACAAAAGGGGGTGGTAATGGACGGAGCATCTGAACCAATCAAACACTCACACCCAGTCAAAAGATCTGGGTTTAATCCATCACTGTTCTTTAGCCCACTCTGCCACCCCAGTTCAGACATGGCTATATGCAAATTAGTCTGACCCTGTGCCTCATGGAAACAGTCAAGCCCGAACTGCCAAGCCATGCCTTTCCTAGACCGGAAACAAGCTTCCGAGGACCGGTTTCTGGCATTCTAGCCCTCTTCAGCCCGGCTAGCTTGAATCCAGTGGCAAAGTGAGCAATGGACTCACGTCTGAGCATACCCTGCCACATTTATGGCGGCCAAAAGCGGTACAAAAGGGGGTGGTAATGGACGGAGCATCTGAACCAATCAAACACTCACACCCAGTCAAAAGATCTGGGTTTAATCGATCACCGTTCATTAGCCCACTCTGCCACCCCAGTTCAGACATGGATATATGCAAATCAGTCTGACCCTGTGCCTCAAGGGAACAGTCCAGCCCGAACTGCCACACTAAGAGGCGCGCCCGCTGCGCTCCCACTGCGCGGCCTCCATATGAGGGGATGTGGGAGGGAGGAGCAGCTGGGAGGGGGGAGCGGGCTGGCGAATGGACGCAGTGGCTGGGCGGGGCCGCAGGGCACAGTGGCAGGAAACTGGTACGGAGGCAGAGCTGGAGGGGGGAGAGGGCACAGGCGGCGCAGGCGGCGAAAACGGCGGGAAACAGGGCAGTGAAGGCGGAGGAAAGAGCAGAAAAAAACACAAAATGACAGGAGGGGGAGAGGGTGCACAAGGGTACACAGGTGGGAGAAAAGTGGCACAGATGGGCAGAGAATCGAGAGGGGGCACAGGGTTACACCAAGGGGGAGAGAAAACAGCACAGATGGAGAGAGAATCGAGAGGGGGCACAGGGGTACACCAAGGGGGGAGAGAAAACGGCACCGATGGGGAGAGAATCGAGAGGGGGCACAGGGGTACACCAAGGGGGGAGAGAAAACGGCACAGATGGGCAGAGAATCGAGAGGGGGCACAGGGGTCCACCAAGGGGGGAGGAGAGAACGGCACAGATTTTTTAGTTCGAGCCCGGCCAGTGCATGCACTGCTCTCTGAGGCAAGCTGTATTGAGGCATGTCATAAAAGCCCAGCCCATTTCCTTGCCCATCTTTTCAATTGGCTCCTGTTACTGTGCTTTCAAACTGGTTGTTTTTCTTTCGAGAATAAGCGTAGTAGTCTCGCCTTAGTACTGCCTTGTCTGCATTTGTAACCACCCATAACAACTGGACTTCATACTTGTGTTGTTACATGGTCTGCTTCATCTAGTGAGCACTATTTTCTTTAATAATCTTCCCTATTCCAACCTGACGTCTCACCACACTACCAGCTTTTATATTGTTATTAATAATGTATTTTAAAATTTCAAGCACTGTCTGCTTCAATTATAGCGGCTGACCCTTTTTAATTATTTAATTTAAGGCAAGGTCCGGCCATGAATATTTTTTTAATTTACAGCATGACCGCTTTTACTTTAGCGGCTGCGCTACAAAAGCTTTCTTTATTTTTAAACTTTCTGTAAAAGTGCCCCATAAGCTCTTTTGATTTAATTGGCCCGTTCCTTTCTTAAGACGCTGCTCACTGTAACCTGAATACGGCAAGCAGCCTCTAAAGAAAGGGGGTTGGCCACCATTAAAGAGGTCTTGCATTTGCGAGAGTTTGAGCTATTAGCATTAGAAATTAAAGGGCCTTTCATATATTTGTTGCTTGGGAAAACATAAGTAAAAGGCATTATAATTTACAATGACAATAGCTTAACATCACGCAATTGCAAGACCTATTGCATTGAAAAGGCTTGTTTCTCTAACTTTCAATTATTTCCTATGGTGATTTTCCATCTTATTACGTTTGTCTGACACTTTATTGCATTGCAATTTTCGAACTTTTAAATAGCTAGTTTCTAATTTTCAACTTCTAATGTATATTTCATTTTAAATGTGTGAATATTTTGTTAACCATGTTTGCATCTGCCTTGTGATTTTTTTAGATAAAGGCCAGATGTCCGAACTAAAGGCCAGATGTACGAAACAATGGTCAACTGCTTTGTTTGTGGCCTGTGTGGAATTTTGTGAACCGACCTGTGTGCTATTGGTCGGTTTACTGAATTCCAAATTGTAATGGGGAGCAATCTGACGTTACTCATCAATATTTATGCGGTAGGTCGTAAATTGTGTCTGACTACGATTGGTAGCCATCTCAGGGACCATTGCCTGCTGGGATCAGCAGACCACCATGACTGTGATCATTTTTCAATCCTATTTTTGTTTTTTTAAATGCAGATTGTTTTCCTTAATGCAAAAGGCGCTGTAGCCTTAGCAAAATTGCAATGCTATACTCAGAGATTTTGTCTCCTTGCATAAATATTTGGAACATTGTGTACGTAATTAATACTTTACATCGAGCTACAACGCAACAGAAAATTCATTAGATATAAGTGGTTAATAAATCCACGTTTAATGTAACTAATAGAAGGAACATTGTGAGCTGTTAATGTTTAATTAAATCTTTTGATATTCAATTCTTTTAACAAACTAGGATATGAAGGTTAACAGTAATGAGGATGGGAATAACGTGTATTTGTCATTAGAGAGGCTATTTTGTTCAGTGTTTACTTAATGAATATCATGTAGCTGCAGAAATTAAATGATACATGTGATGCCCATGAACTTTAAAGATAATTGCGGAGCCAAGTGCAGTAGATATGTTCATTGGAACGATATAAAGGCTTAACGAGGCCATAAAATTAATATGGAATTAAAATACTGCAGCGAAATTAATATTGCCATAAATTCCTAGATGCAATTTACGACTGCTGCATGCCTACAGGCAATGCTTCTGTTTTATATTTGTCAATGCTCCTTGTGACAGATAACTACAAGTCGAAGGACATGATCACCTATCAAAAATGTACTTATTGTAATCAAACTGAAAGAAATGGAAATATTCTTGACTCTGCTGTTACTCTGGCTAATTATGACATTTTGAAATATACTAATAAAGAAGAAACACAATATGATAACTTTATCACGGTAAAAGATAGTGTGCCCTGCTATGTCCTCCTCAAAAAACAGACGTCCACTCTCAAATGTAGTAAACAAATGTACAAGAAATTCCATGGGTAGGTTTCTCCTTTGAGCACACTCATTTTTTTATGAACGAGTGATTGAATGACCGCCTGTAGGGGCTGATTCCGAGTGACTCACTACTGGGAGCACACTTATATAAAGTGTGGCCACAGTGCTGTATTCATGATTGGAAAAAGGAAAGGAGAAGATGTCTTCTCGAATAAGAAGACCGCACAGATTTAAGGAATTCTTTTGAAGAGTCCTCAGGGTATAAATTATTTTGGGAAAAAAAGTTTGATCTTTTGCTACTTTCCTTCAAATTGTAAACGTTGTTGTTCTGTTAATTTTAATTCTGGGGGAAGCAGCTTCCCAACAGACTGGGGAGCCCTACTGGAGGGATGTGGATTCCACCTTTGAAAACCCTCTATTTTGTTTTCGGACTTCTTTTGCTTTTTGGATCTTTAACTGTTGACATCTGCTGTGCTGCGAGACTCACGAGGTGGGTCTCATTCACCATAATGTTCCATGCAAATTAGAACATTAGCTGGAACTTCCCGGGTCCACTTTTTAGTGTACGTTTAGCTACTTATTGTTACCTAGCATAAGAGACTTTGCTATGGTTCCGAATGGCACATGTGCAGGAGCACACATGTAGCTTGAGAGGGTAGGTAAGACTGTTATTAAACTTAGTCTGCATGTGCACTGATACGCCTGTGGGCAGATTATACCCAGTTTAAGGTGCAGGTGGACTGACACATAGCGTTGCCAAAGCTTCATAATTAATGTGGGTTCCAAAAGGAATGCACCATTTCGGATTGGTGTCACTACAACGCATGCTTTTACATCGCATGCCTTTACAACGCGGTTTTTACCACGCAGTCCATTACAACGCATAATGCTTTTAGGCACTGGATAGTGAATTATTTAATTTACTATTCCAACTCCAGTCCCCGTGGATAGCAGGGAAGGTGTTGGATAGTAAATTAAATATATTCCCTATCCTAGAGCGCCCCCCAGCGCAATGCGTTGTAATGGTGAGCGTTGTAATGGTTGCGATGTAATGGTAGTGCGTTGTAAAAAATGCGTTGTAAGTGATGTTCCCCCACCATTTCTATTGTGCAAAGTGTATTTACAATAGTGTTTTGCATTGTGCACTTTATGTTTCATATTTGTTAAAAGTGTAACTTGATTGATAAATGTTACATGGAGCAACGATTTTCTTTTACACTCAGGGGTCCTGAAACCAGATATAAGGTTGGTTTTAACCTTATTAATTCCTTCACTTATTGGTGCATGATTATTTAGCATTACTGAGCTCCCTGCAATAAAATTCACTGTTGATCTTTCAGGCTGGGTGGAGATAATTGAAATGCTTTCCAGCTGACAGAGCAAAAGCCCCTGAGACAGTATGTCCTCGCAAAAGCAAATTTACCTCTGGAGCTGGAGGATGAGGGAGGCGCTTGTGAACATGCAATCAGCTACATTTTGTCTATATGGCCACCTCCAAGCCCCAAAAGATCCCAGGGGATCATAATGTCTCCTATCATCTTCAATCTCTTTTTAAAACAACTTGGGGCACTACTCCTAAATAACCGCATCATGATTCGCCATCATACGAATGTTGCACAACCCTATCTGAAAGTCTCTGCTATAGACATCTGACGCCTCAAACAGTGCCTGCATCCAATCCAGACCTGGATGGCCAGTGCCTACCTGAAGTGCAACTCAACCAACACATCATTTCTGGTATCTTCAGAGAACAAGTAAGAAATTGTAAAACCCTAGGTCAATGGCATGAACCTTGTTGGCTTCAAACCACAATTTTCAAGGCCAAGTCAATTAAAACACTAACCTCACCTTCAAGGAACAAATCGCTAAAAAGCAGGGCCATCCAGTGTGTCCCTTTCTTTTTTATATGTATTTATTTATGTTCAGCAGTTAAACAACCTGGGGGTGTGGTCAGCAACATGTTTGTTCTCACTGAGATCTCCTGCTGCAGTAGCTAATTCAAACAATATCCAGCCATTCCAATCAGAAACCAAAGTATCCCAATTGGATCTTGAGGGTAGCTGCATGCCGTTGATCGATTAGCGGCAGCGCCCGGACAGTCCTATCTGCTGGGATGACACACACCTGGTGAGGAGCCTCTCTGGTCAGTGCCCGTCAAGATGGAGGCCTACTCAGAGTGATCACTGCTAGAGGCTCACCTGCATGACCACTGAGGGAGAGGAGCTGTGCCGGTCTGCAGAGAAGAGTACTTCGGCACAGGAAACGAAGGTATTGTGCCCCATGAACCCTATCCCTGCACTTCCCCACCAACTACTGCTGCAGCAGTCGCACATGTGGGAGGGGGATGGTGAGTGGGGCCAAAGCAAAGCAGCAATGGCCCGATTGCGACTACAGGCAATACATGGCCATGGCAGGTTGTCAGTGTACCTGAGAGGTAAGGCAGCGAGGATAAAAACAGCCACCAGCCCACTGTATGAAATGCAGCCCTGCAGGATCACCTGAATTTGCAGAACCTGCTTCTTTTGGAAGAGAGATTGCTACAAGAAGAACTTGTGGTCTCTACCACCTCTAAAACAATAAACAATAACATACCAGACAACCTTGGGAGACTGTGTGAGAGGTGGGAGAGTGACCTGGGAAGCCTGTAAGATGTTGACTGGGAGGAGGCCCTTATGCACACCATAGAAGTGGCCATTAAAGCTAGAGTGTGCTTAGTCCAGTACAAAATCCTACAGAGGATATACTATAACAGAGAGAAACTGCAAAGGATGGGCAGGGTGAAGACGCCATACTGACTTGAATGTAGGAATATCAAGGGGTACTTCTACCACACAGTGTAGGATCGTCCTGTTTTGCCGACATACTGCAAGAGAGTGGTGGGGGAGCTGGGGAAGACCTTGGGGGTGACCGTGCCAGTGGACCCTGGATTCGTCCTACTGGGAGTGAGGTTGACATTAATAGAACCCAGCTACATTTTGCATCATTTCATCTGGCTGTGGCCAAGAGAGATGTGGCACCGTGGTGGGGAGTGGAGGAGATTCCCACGATACAGGAAAGGAGGAGGAGAATGAACCTCTACATAGCCGCTAAATGTACAGAATACACCAGAAGGGGATGGACCCATAAGTCTTTATAAAATATGGGGCCCCTGGAGATGCTTTCATGGATTAGACCTATTGGACAATGTGCCTGCACTCACACCATCAGCCACCTGCCTCAGCAATGCCATTACTCGGGGAGTAATCACTAGACTAATTATACACCTACCTTTTCAAGATGAGTTCTTGTTTAGGATACAATACTGGAGTTACCAGATTCTTGTGCTATTCATGCTCATTCAATGGAGTACATCGGTGCTGAACATATGCTGTTCATTTTGACAAATTAATGTTTTGATGACAATATGTTTTTGCTGTTTGCAACATGCAAGAAAAATAAAAAAAATATTTGAGAACAAAATAAAACAATAAAACAATCCAGCCATGCAGTAATCCTGGATGTAAAACTACGCTCTGCTTGTGGAGTTTGTAGATTTTTGGCAACTCTGCATTCCTTGTAGAACACAGAGTTGCTGGAAATCTCCCACTCTGCAATGGAGTGGAGTTTTTTGGGGTCTACGCACCCTAAATGTTTTTCCGCGTGCATGGGAGTGACTTACTGGGTGCCTGCCATTGCTGATGAGACTTCCCATCCATTCGGGAGCACCACAAGATTTGCTAGCCGGGCGCATGCTCCCAAAAGAGTTTGCGATCGCAAACATGTAATTCGGGTCCACCATCGGACTTCTGATGGACGTTTTCTGAAGAACGTGATCCCGAACATGCAGAATCTGCAATCTGTTGAAGGTTCTCTACCGAGCAGCATCAAAACCTTCTTGGAATGACAATTTGGATTTCAAATCTCCTCAGATTGACATTTGGCTATACTTTTTGGTGCAAAGAAGAGCCCCAGAGTCTCCAACTTCCTGTTCTTGCCAGTATGCTCCTCCCAGTGCTTTTTCCATCTCCTGTTCTCTTCTCATTTGGATGTGGAGCTCGAAGGATCTCTCTTTGTGTCTGCTGCATCACATATCATTGGATTTGAGGACGTTTTTCTGTGGGGTTTCACAAATAAGTAGGAAAACTGTTGTTGTTTGCTTGATTGCGGCCATGCACCTAGCTTTTTTGTACTTTTCATCGTGTTTCAAATGTATTGTGGTGGGTGGCTTGTGGCTTCAGTAGGTACCTAGTTGTTTCTTTGTAAGTAATTTTTCATCTTTTAAAAAGGAAACATGTTACACAGTTTACTACATTTCCTCCAACCTTTGAATCAATTTGCAATATTTATATAATTCACTAGCCCAGTAGTCTGCCAATAGGCCTTTCAGCCAGTAGGCCCAGGGCTACTCGTGGGTGCATGAAACAACAGTTTATGTGGTATTTGTTGCATTGAAATATCATTTAGTGCATGGATGGCATTGAATTGAAAAATGCAAAATATGTTTTTTTTTGGTATTTAACTTTTTTCATGTGTGTTAAATAAAAGCCTTTGTTGAATGTGTGTGGTTGTTGTAACTTGCAACCCTGTTTTAGCGCTTTGGATTTTCTTTTTTGCCATTGTTGCAATAAAGCTGTGCTGTTTAGCATGCCTCCTTTGTGTGGCCAGTGTGTGAGTATGTTTGTAATAGTTGGCCAGCATTTGCCTTGGCTGAGCCTCCCCATGTGACCAGGGGTGATTTTGTAAAGTCTGTGTCCAACCCCATATAGGCCTGCTTGAGTTCATTGCTTTCCAGGCCTCCTGCTTGTTGTTGTTGTGAGTGGATCCACAACAATAGGGGAAGTGTAGAGGTAGTAGTGATAGAATCACCCTCCAATATGATATGAAAAAACAATGGGATTTTATCAATGTGAAGTGAAATATTTTTATGTCAATTGTCAATTTTATAGTGGAGTGAACGCCTCTCTTCGCGGGTAGCGAAGAAGGAGCACTATGTGCTTTTAAAATCACCCTCACACACTAAGAATCCCTTAGTGTCATGCTTCATCATAGGGGTCTTCCCGTCCCTCTACGGGGCGGGGCGTGCTACGACCTACGAGCTACGTGGGAGCACTGATATAAATGACGATAGGCTATGTGTGGTGTGGGACAGTGATAGGTGATTAGAGTGTAGGGACCTAAATATGTGAAAGTAAAAAGATTAAAAATCTAGTCAACTAGGTAGTTAACATATTCTGTTCTACCTCTCTAAACCCCCTTTTTAACATTCCCAGCTAGGGAAGCCATTAAATTAATTTTTTCCACTAGCCAGGGGATTTTTAAACTTTTTACTTTCACATATTTAGGTCCCTACACTCTAATCTCGTTGTTGTGAGTGACCATGTGGCTGGTGGCCATTTTGTGGTTGCCGGTTAGTGTGCTTTTTTTAAAAAAAAATTTATTGTTAGCAGGCTGACGAAGAGAACAACAAAAAAAGTTTGTAATGATGCGTAAAACACAATACATATGTATAATAACTATCATACAAATCGTATACACGAAGATCGGTACTGCAATTAAAAGAAAAAAAAAGAAAGAAGAAAGGGCAAAAAGGAAATAAGGGCAGAAACAATGAAGAAAGGAGCAGTTTCTTGTTAACCATCTTAAAACACAATAATAGTTATCAAATAACATAGTTTTTCCTAAGTATAACATCAACGTTCGATGAAAGTTCCCCAAATTTTTTCATATTTTTTCAGTGCCTTTATGCCCCTAATGTTTGCTAAAGCAAGCTCCATCGAGTGTATTTCAGTTACCAATGCCCACCAGTTCCAGATTTTTGGTGTTTCTGGACTAATCCAGGCTCTTGCCACAGTTAGTTTAGCACAAGATATTAATATTGTAATCAAGGCGGCATGCGGGAGTGGAACTGGATAGATATCTAATAAAACAGACGCAGTTGTTAGCACTGGTATCTGAATCTGCTTCATACACAAGACTTTTTCAATTTCGCCCCAGAAAGTTTTCAAATTCGGGCAGGAGAACAGCATATGTATCAGGTCTGCTGCTTCAGTAGAACATTTAGGGTATTTAGTACGATCACTATAGGTATTGTTGAAGGACCATTTAGAAATTCTTTCGGGGGTATAGTAAAGCATACATGTTGTTCTGAATTGTTGAAGTCTTAAGCTAGATGACCGTACTCGTTTGTTAATATTCGTTAGGGAGCTTGTTATCTGTTTAGGAGTTATGTTTGATCCCAGTATTCTGCTCCATTTATCAGCAAGTTTGCTGCAATCGTTAGATTTGCAGCAGTAAAAGTTCTATAAGTCTCACTTATAACAAACTTGTTTTTTGATGAATGTAAGCAAGTCCAGATATCGCATTCAGGGGCTTCAAAAACTTCTTTTTTGTTAATCAGATAATCATGTATCTGTATGAATTTGTATCTCATATTTTCAGATAAATTATATAATTGCTTAAGGGTGATGAAATCCATGAAACCCTGTGTATTATATAAGTCTCCTAAGGTAGTAATGCCTAATCTGGACCATCCGTGGACAGTGTTATCATTGAAGATATTCGGAAGACCAGGATTTCCCCATAATGGTAGATTTGAATGAAAAAAGTTAGTATCACAAAAAGATAAAATATTGCCCCATATCTTTGTTATATCTCTAGCTGTCTTAAACATGACTCTTTTGTAATAATTGGGATCATTAGTTCTAAATAAATATAAATTTGAATCAGATTTTAACATAAAATAATGAAAAAATAGAGCCCTTCCTTCGTTGAGTAGGGAACGTAGACGGTTAATGAAAGCAGACCAAAAGTATAGTTTAAAATCCGGAAAATTAGGCCCACCTTCATGTGTATCATTTTTCATAAGGTTTAGTGATCTTCTCGCCATTTTATACCCCCATATAAAACTGCTGAATATTCCGTCCAGTTTCTTAAAAAATTGGTTGTTTAATGCTAATGGTATAGATCGAAATAGGTATACATATTTAGGTAATACCTTCATTTTTATCAGATTAATTCTGCCAATTATACTAAGAGGTAGCCTATGCCATTTTTTTAATAATAAACTAGTAGATTTGAATAATTCGTCATAATTTACTTTGTTAATGTCTTGTATTTTGGCTGTTATTCTTATTCCCAGATAAGTGGCTATTTTGCATATCTCAGGCACTATCACAGGTGGGGCATAATTAACTATTATTTGCGTTTTTTGTAGATTTAATTTATAGCCCGCTACCCTGTCATATTTCTCTGCTTCTAAGATTATTCCTTTTTGGGCCTCTACAACATCTTCCGTGTATATCGCTATGTCATCAGCGTATGCGGTTATCTTTAATTCTTGGTGTCCTGATTTAAACGGTTTGATCTGGGTTTGAGATTGAAGGGCTAGTAAAAAAGGTTCTAAAGAAAGTGCAAATAAAAGAGGTGAACGAGGGCAGCCCTGTCGAGTTCCTCGTAAAATCCTAAAATCTGAAGATACCAGCCCCCCATAGCTAGTAAAAGCTGTTGGTTTGTCATACAATGCTTTAATACATTTCAGAAATTCCCCCCCAAACCCTAGTTTGGACAGTACGCACCAAAGAAAATCCAACCCCACTCGGTCAAAAGCTTTTTCAGCATCTAATAAGACAATACCGAGTGGGGTGGCATCCGTCTCTGCAACATCGAATGCTGTTATGGCCGTATTAACATGTATGGTGGTGTCTCTCCCAGTAATGAAACCATGTTGCTGTGGATGGGTAATCTTGGGCATAATGGGGGCCAATCTTAGAGCTAGAATTTTGGCAAAAATTTTCGCATCAGTGTTTATCAGCGAAATGGAGCGGTAAGACCCTCTTTCTTCTTTCGGTTTGTCCTTCTTTAGAAAAAATATTATTTTAGCCCTGTTCCAAGATTGTGGTGTTTTTCCTTCAGGGCCTACAGATTGGATTACTTTCAGCAAGGGTTGTTCAAGCTCTTTTAAACATACTTTATATATTTCTAATGGTATAGTGTCTTCCCCTGCTGCTTTGCCTGAGGGTAATGAAGCCATTGCTTGATGTAGTTCTAGCATTGTTATCTCATCAGACAGCGAGTCTATCTCTATAGTATTTTGAGTGTCTGTGGTGTAATTTTCAATATATTTCTGTATGTCATCTATGCTAGGGGTTGTTTCTGGGGTGTATAAGTTCTTATAATAATCAGCAAATTGTTCTAAGATGTCTTGAGGTTTATTATAGATTTTGTTTCCTCTCCCCCGTATATTTGTGATTATGGCATTTGCTCTGTCTTCAGCAGTTTTATAGGCCAGAATTTTACCAATTTTATCCCCACCTTCGTATTGGTTTTTTTTAAATTTATGTAGGCTATTTATACTTTTTTTGATAAATTTGGACTTTACTTCATTTTTCAGTGACGTGAGTTTAAGTCCTATTTCTATGCTTGATGGCAAGTTAGACTGGAGAGATGATGACAGTAATTCCTCTTGGATAGTTATTTTAGACATCAAAGTATCATTCTTTTTTTTAATTCTATGTTTTGTCTAATCACATAAGTTTGAGTATATCCTCTAATACTAGCTTTACAAGCATCCCATACTATTGCTG
Organism: Lissotriton vulgaris; assembly: GCF_964263255.1. Taxonomy (NCBI): domain Eukaryota; kingdom Metazoa; phylum Chordata; class Amphibia; order Caudata; family Salamandridae; genus Lissotriton; species Lissotriton vulgaris. The sequence goes on along the minus strand of NC_141693.1, from coordinate 1,406,414,652 downwards.
GTGATGCTGAGTTTGAGTTTATATTTATGAATTCTGTGAGATGTGATTTTAGCTGTGTTATATAATCTGTATCCGATATTAAGTGTCTTGGGAAAGAAAAAGGCCTAGGCGTGGTTCTAATATTTGTTGTTTTAAATGATAAAATTATAGCGTTGTGGTCAGAAGAAATACGTGGACACAAGATCATAGAGCTTGTATTCAATAAGTTCTCGCTTATAAGTGCCATATCAAGCCTTGAGCATAATTTATGGGGTGCAGAGTAGTAGGTATATCCTGGCTTACTAGCATATAAACTTCGCCAAGCATCTTTTAAATTATGTATACGGCATATGTCAGATATAGAAGCCCTTGTCTTATGCATTCTTTGATGTCCCCCAGATCTAGTTGTATCTATTCTATAATCCATAATACAATTAAAATCACCCATGATTATAAGTTCTCCAGTCCAATCTAATAGCTTAATGTTCAATTCGTCAAAAATTGTAGGGTCATCTATATTACATCCATATACCACGCATAAAACATAATTAGCATTCTCAAACCGTATCTGAGCAATAGCCCATCTACCATTTTTATTGCAAGATGTTTGTATTACCTCAGCCTTAAATCGTTTATCCTTAGGTATAGCAACTCCCCTAACAGATTGGCCATAGGTTGAGCTGATGATGACATCATATCCTAGATGGTTGAGAAGTTTTCTATCCTTCCCTGCGATATGTGTTTCAGATAGAAGGGCTACATGAGAGTTATGCATTTTTAGTTCTTCTTTTATCAAAATTCGTTTATTCTTGCTATTTAGCCCAGCAACATTCCAGGCTAGGCATTTTATTTCATACATCTATAAGGCAGTTTAGAAAGTAAAAAAAGAGACAAAATTAAAGCTTTACTCTCAAAGCTTATCTTATATTGATCAAAGTATTGCCCATGATAATAACTTGATCTCGGGTATTGCATTCTACGAGTACGTTTAGTGTATAAAAAAATTACAATATCATTGTTTAAGTCGACCACCTCAGCCTGCAAACTGTTTTCTTTATTTTTACCTCCCCCACCCTCAACCCCCCAGAGTGCGGAGAACGCCCTCCCACCACCCCCCTAGCTCTCACCCCAGCCGGAGTAGAGCCATCCCTCCGCATCTGCTGCCGCTGGTTGGGCAGCTGGTTGGCAGGTCAGCACCGGAGCCTCCCACCCTCTCTTCCCTTAAACAATCCATAGATCCATAAGTCCACTGAGAAAAGGATAAGTCTGAAATTAGTCTTGCATATTATGATGCACATAACCACATAACCTAAGTGATATTAAGTGAAATTAAAGAGTTAGACAGTTGAAACTAGATTTGTTTATGAATAAGTTCTTAATGGAGACTGAAAGATTCTTTTTGCAATGTTTCTGTTTATGTTAGTTCTTAATTCTTAATTTTTGGAGTTAGTCTTGCTCGATCCAGCTGTGGTGTGGACGAAATATGCTTCTGCTTCTTTTATGTCCGTAAAAAAATAGGTACGGCTCCCTTTTATTACCTTTAGGCGTGCTGGTTCCTGGAGAAAAACTTGGGCGCCACTTGATTTAATTGGATCTATCAGCTTACGTAGCAACCACCGTCTCTCCATAGTTTCCTTACTAAGGTCAGAGCGGACAAAAATCGAAATCGCACCAATGATTACCGGGGTATTAGGGCGGGCTCTCTGCCAGATGGCCTGACGAAGTAAAAAATTGCCAAAAAAAACCAAGAAAGGACGCGGAAACTGGCCCCCCCTGTTTCTCTGTATTAGAGGAAGGCGGTGTGCCCTTTGGATTTGTTAATCCCAATCCCAGTCCGCTAAGTCGGGAAAGGCTTTCTGAAGTAGCCCCACTAAGTAGGCCCTCGGATCAGATCCTTCTGTTCCCTCCGGTATGCCAAAAATTCTTAGATTTGAACGTCTTTGTCTATTCTCCAAATCTTCCACTTTTTGTTGTAAGGTCACAATCTGTGTTTCATGTTTATCGGATGAGGATGCAGTTTTAGCACTTGTTTCTTCCACATCGGCAACTCTTTGCTGTAATTCCACGATATCTTGTGAGATCCCTCCAAGCTTTCCAGTCAGTTCTTGTAGGGCTGCCTGAACTTTGTTATTATCTTCTCTCAACTGTAGATAGTGTTCCTGAGCCTCAGTCCGTTGATTACCTAATAACTGAAGTATTATATCCAATGGGGAGGCGTCAGTTGAGTCTTGTGAGTTTGGTTCCTCTTCAGGGGCAGTTATATGACTGTTATTCTCCAAGATATTGTGAGGAGATAAAAGTTCATAAGAGGAGTTCACAGGAGAAGTAGGAAGAGTAACATTGTCTGTTGTCTTTGTGTCCGTTGTGGCTAGGAAGAGTATTTGTGACTCAGACGCCTCCCCCTCTATTGCTGGAATATCTATGGTAGAATCTTGTGATTCATGCAACATTGATATTGGCATTTGTTTGGAAAGAGTATCTGATGCTATATTAGGTGGCGTATTAGATAGTTCTGGTGAAGTAGTTGAGGGACCATTTTTCCCATTGTTTCCATTATTAACATCGCTAGTAATTCTTTGTGCAATTTTATTGGAGGATAATTCTGTTGGACTTGCTCCTGATAATCTTTGAGTCATGTTTTTTACTAGCCCTTTTCCCACAATCCATCTTATTAGCGGGCTTTTGTCCTGTAAAGTTTTTGTCGAGGACTGGCTGTTATTTATCATAGGACTGTTTGTCAGTAAGCCAGGTTTAATACTTTTTTTTTTTGCCTTAAATTTGTTTCTTTGTTTGCGCCCTTTCTTAGTTTTTAATTTTGTAGTTATGCCGGCATTATTCTCCTTCTCCCCTGACTCATCTTCTGTTTCAGCATCGTAATCTTCAAAAGAGCTTTGTTCAGTAAAGTCTGTCAGTACTGTTGCTAGATCTCCCACTAGCCCGCCTTCAGCTGAGTCTGTTATAGAGGCCATAGCCATAGTTCCTTGATCAGCATTGGTTACTAAGCCTGTTAAATCATTATCTACCCCGCCAGAAGCATTTTGGAGATCTGTACACGGACTAGAGCTTGATTTTCTTAATGTTTCTGTTTCTGTTACTGCTATCATGTCTATGTCCTGGACCCCATTTAAGGTAGTTAGTTCTCTGTTCACTATTATCTGGGGTATATCTGACGAATCTTCCTCATCTGCCCTTTCTTTTGTCATTATATTATCTTTGGTGTTATCTTTAGCAGTAATTTTAGCAGAAGTCTCCCCCGTTTGCACAATCTTTTTCCCAATCATTACAGAGGAAATATTAGACTTTTTCAGTACCTGCTTTGTAGCGCTGCTATCTTTCTGTTGTTGGCCTCCCATCATATCTGAGACTTCAATCGTCTCTGTGGATTCTGCAAGCGCGGGAAGTTTTATTTTCTTCTTTTTCTCCCCTTCCTTGCTAGCAGTTGGGGCATTTGACGCAATTGAGGCTGCAAGGGCAAGCACCTCCTGAGGGGTATTCTCTGACATGCCTGGAGTCTATGGAGTCGAGGGAGCAGCAGACGCCGCTGCTGTTGTCAGATTTGATGAACTTGGCTGTAGCGGTGCCTGCGCGGGTAAAGGAGGAGGAGGCGCCGTTTTGCTTGCTGTATTTTTGCTACTCCTCGTAGCTCTTGGGGGATTCTTTGGTGACATTCTTCTCTGTCTCCAAAGATTCGAAATCCGCCGACTCAGGCGGCTCAGGCGTGCAAGTCCCGATGAGCTGAGCCCAGAGCCCTTGAGCAGACCGAAAGTCGTCTGCCGAAGAAACTCAGCTGTAGTGGTAAGATAGAGCATCGATACAGGGCTGCCGTCTTTGATTTTTTCCCTCGTCACAGCGCAGCACAACTCCCCGCGTTAGCATCTGCTTAAAGCGTCGCTGATTTCTTCCTCGGCACAGTACAGCTCCTCACATCATTGTTAGATTCAGAGCATCAGCTTATAGCTACCGTCGTTAATTTTTTCCCTCGGCACAGCGCATCGGTACAGAACTACCGTCACTGGCTTTTTCCACCGGCGTAGCACAGCTTCCTCACGTTGGTATCAGCTCAGTTCTTTATTTTTTTAATTCCGCTCTTCTTTTCCGTGGTTATCGCATCTCCTTGTGAAGAGTGAGAGGGGAGACTCCGAGTGAGCTGCTGGCGTCAATCCTCACTCCGCCATCTTGGATCCACCCTACCTGCCGGTTAGTGTGCTTTAATGAATTTGCCATAGGCCTGCATGTTTTTCCTTCATTCCTACAGGCTTATTGCTTCCATCCATTGTCAGCTATAGCTCCCTGAATGCTGCATCCCATGTGATGCACACTGCCAAACCGGACCCATTACATTTCTCTGTTTGTTGTTTTTCTTCTTCTATCCTATCCTTCCTGAGTATACTGTACAGCACACCAACCAATAAAGCCCTTGCTGTTTTCACAGTCTCACAAATGGCTAAACTGTATTGCAATGTTTTTTTAACTACTGAGGTAATAAATGTAATAATATTAATAAAACTTGTAACCACACACTAAGTTATATATTATATTTGTTTGTTTTGTTTGTTTACACTAGTAGTAATTGAACCACAACAATGACTGCCCGTTTCACTGATATTCGTCTTGCTTCTTTGATTTAGGTGACCAAAACAGGAGGAGACAACATCAGCCATTGTACTGCCAGACAGAAGTCCTGCTGTGTATGACGTCATGTGATGTTTGACCACAGAAATCTCTTCAACTTGTACCACTGCTTGCTGCTGACATCTTCAAGATGGCCCCAAAGAAAGGTACCAGGTCCTGTACCAAGAAAGTTGCCAGTGAAAAGAAGGCACTGCCACTTACCAAGACTGGTATTTCGCCCAAGACCTTGTCTAGGAAACCAAACATTGTGCCTGCAGCAGTAGTGTCTGGGGAACAAGCAGAGAGCAGCACCTCCATATCAGTGGACCCATCCCACCAATCTAGGCCCAAGCCCATGTCTGTTGCAGAGGCAGCCAGTCTAACGCTGACGAGCAGTGATGTTGAAATTGACTAATTGTTATCTCAAAGTAGTACCCTAACAATGCAGAAAACTTAGATAAGTAAGTGGGCAATAACAGATTCAATAACCCCCAATAGTAGTTGTTCCTCCCAAAGTAGGGGTATTTCAGGAGATCGAGCTTCCTGAAGAGGAAGAACAAGAGCAAGCCACTCTTTCAGAAGATCCATTGTATTCCAGATCCCCAGCAAGGAAAAGGAGGGTTAGTCCATCAACTTCTTCTGCAAGCCTCCCTTCTGATGGCCTTGACGCCACTTGGAAGCCACCTCAGTCTGAGAGTGAGACACGCCATGAGACAAGGCTAGGGAAAAGGAAGGGTCCATAAAGTCTCAGAATTATGGAGGTATATGTAGAAGAGGAGGAGGATGATGATGAGCCAGTCATCTTGGACATAGTCCAGCCCCAGTGGAGACCGACATTACCCCATCCCAAATAGCTGTGAGGGATGTGGCAAGGAAACCAGTACTGATACCACCAACACAACCTCTAGTTTCCATATTTTGTTGGTACCGACGTACATCCACCACAACCAACTCAATAGAGTTAGGTGCTACCAGTTCATCCGACATTGCAAGTGGCACAAGCAGCGCCAAAAAATGTACCTCTCTAGTATGGGACATTTTTAAGTTAGCACAAAGGAGGTGAACATTGCTATGCACTCCATTTGTGGACAAGGTGTTAGTCAGGGTAAGCTTGGTACAAACTATGGTGCCGGAGGCCAAACAAACCCGAGAAAACATCACTTTAGCCAGTGGGAGATACACCTTAGCGGCCTAAAAAACTGCACCTGTTGTTGATGGAGCGGAGAAAGAAGAAGAAGATCCAATCATGGTGGAATGTGAACAAGAAGGAGACTTTTTCTCTGTTAGACAAAGCAGCCCTGACCCCAGCATTGCAGTGGGGACAGGGGCCACATCACCTTCAGCAACATGGCAATTGTACAAGAATCAGGCTGAGACACCCTGGTGTCCAAGGCACAAGAGTACTGCAATGAACAAATGTGCAATGATCCTAACATCTGCATCAAGAAGTCACCTGCATCAGTTGCACCAGAAAAGAAAAAAATTCAGGCTACCATTCTCAGTATGTTTATGTCAGAGCATCAGTACGGATGCAACCACCCAATGGCACATGTTAGTGCTGAACCTCCTCCTTTTTTCTTTTGTGAAAGGGGTGTGTTTTCTTGAATTTGTGGCAGCCATCTCCCCGAAATGGAAGATTCCCAGCTGGTCCTATTTCACAAGAGTTACTGATCCATCCCTACATCACAACGTGCTGGAATTGCTTGGTTCTGTTCACACTATCCACCTGACATCAGACAAGTGGATATGTTGCCAAGCCACTGATTACATGTGCCTAACTGCACAAAGGATCTCTTTTGTAGGGATTAGAGAAAAGATATCTGCAGGTGTTGACACTGCTGAGATTTTTAATGCCGCTCGGAAACATGCAACTGTAGCCATGTTCGCCATGGAGAATTCTCATACTGCTGCAAACATTTTGAAAGACTTTGAAAGCAAGGTCTTTAAATGGCTGCGACCAAGAGGGCTTAATATTGTTTTTTTTGCCACGGACAACGGCAGTAATATAGTTAAGGCCAGGGCTGATGGTGGTTACTTCAGGGTCCTGTGTTTGGCGGACTCCATTAACATCATTGTTGAAGACTCTCTAAATAAAGAAGACCGAGTCAGCAACTTTCTGACCACCTGCAGAAGAATCTGCACACATTTCAGCCATTCTTTTAAATGCCCAGAAGCAGCTGAGGATCATTGAACATGATAATAGATTGCCAGTTAAAGCACTCATCCAGGAGGTGCCAACACGTTGGAACTCAACTTATTACATGCTTGAACATCTGTTTGAGCGGTACAGACCAATCAATGAATATGTAATGCAAAGAGGGGATGCTACTGTCAAAGGCAAGATTATTATGATGGACCAATGGGGCCAGTTAAATGCCTGTGAGAGATGCTACTTCCTTTCAAGGTCTTCACACATGAAGTTAGCAAGGAGGACTGTACTATGGGCCAAGCTATCCCATTGTTGCAAATGCTACAGGAACAGCTGAAGGGGGTGTCTACAATGTATTCAGGTGTGGATGAAAAAAAGAAGCATATGAGTTGGTGGAGAGCTTAACCTTTTGCTTAACTAAAAATACAAGGGTGCAAAGAGGCATTGTGTCATCCAACCATTACATTTGTGCCACAGTTCTTGATCCACGGTACAAACCATTACTGCACAATTTAATTCCTTATTCAGATGGGAATTTTGCCAGCTACAAAGCTTGGATAGCTGTGCGGTCAGTCTGTTAGAAAAAGAATGTCTGGGAATTGGCCGCCCCCTTCTCCAGGGCACAACAAGTACTTAAGGTCACCCTTCAAGTTCAACTTCAGAGCCTGAGGGCAGTTTACTTAGCTCACAGCAGCAAAAACCATCAACAACACCAAGAAAAACATCAACAACAAGAAGAACTGGAATCAGCCCCAAAATCGGCCCAAGAATGGTTTCTACAGACAGGGCTAAAGTCCAGTGCTGAGTGCAAAGGCAAAAGAGGCAGAGCAAAGCGGAGCACTCATGAGCATTGAGCGGATGGTCCAGGCCTATCTGGATGACCCAACTGTGGTCTACTTTGATTGAACCCCATTGCTATATTGGAATTGGAAAAGGTGCCAATGGCCAGTACTCAGCAGGCTGGCGAATAACTATCTGGCGTATCCTGTTGCAAATGTCTCTTCTGAGAGTGTTTTCAGTGCTGCTGGTGCCATTCTTACAGTGAGAAGGACCAGTCTCTCACCCCAAAATGTGGAGAGGTTAATCGTGATCAAAATGAATCCGCAATTTATACCACCGGATTACATCATACCTGAAGTAGCAGAGCAGGAAGATGATGAGGGCTACTCAGGTCATGGAAGAAGTATGTTAGGTGACCTACTTCTGGGCTAACCACCAAAGCTTGAGGACAAGCTCTACTTCACTGAAAACTAGAATTTTGATTTACTTTCTTTTTTTTCCTTTGACGCCCCATAGAAAACCAAAAAAGAAATAGTTGAGTAACAATATTTACTTTATTATTTGTGTGTGTGTCACTGTCTTTCTGGTTTGAATCACACCAAATCAATCACCACTGTCCTACTCTTTTATTGCCAGATTGGAGTTGCACCTGTATGTAGTCAGTGAAGAAGTAAGTCCACTCCTCCTGACTTGCCCTAAATCCATTTCCCTCAAGCCAGACATTGGAAGGAGAATAGTACAACAAATTGGAAATGTGTGCCCGCCTTGAGTGCCTCCAAACTCGACTCTAAATCTATCCTCCTTACTGAGCTTATAGGGACTGCCCTGAAAAAACAGGTAAATGATGGCATGCATTGCACGCTCACTCTGAGAGATTGGAGTTTGTTGTGAAAAATGTTTACTAGTATTCTACACACAAAAAAGTGACTCAAGTCAATGTTTCCCTTCTTGTTGTTCTTTAACAGAATTGTACTACTGAAGACCGATCCATTGTATTTTTGAGTCTGGATTCACTCGGAGTTGGACACCATGACCATAACATACTCGCAGTCAGTCACAGTAGTATCAGAGATGATTGATGGAATAACTCAGGGCATTTCATGAAGTGGCCTAAAAGGTAAACAACAATATCAGACCTACTTGTCTGTCTAGTGATGGAGGCGTGTGTGGCGGTGTAACTGACGTTGGCGCATTGATTGTGTAACTTAATTTGGAAAATACCATGTTGCTATGTGCGTATGTGTGCTCACTGCTCAGTGCTGTCTGGCTCAAAATCTTAGCTCACTGGAGGTTGGGTGAGGGGCCTGCTCCTGTTGTTGTAATTAACTAGCACTCCTCCTAAATTTATGATTTGTCAATATCCTTTTTGTTTTTCCATCTACAGGATGGCTTTTACCCGGCACCAAACTGAGAAAAACAACTCACATTTACCTTACCAAACCGCATCCACCAGGCAGGTACCCAAGATTGCCGGACGGCCAGTCTACGGAAGGACCAAGAAGAATGCAAAGATGCAACTTCCAATTTGGTAATATTTATAGTATTGTTTCATTTGGATCATTTATTCTCTTCATCATTATGATTGTGTGTGTGTTGTTGTTTATGCTTGTTTATATATTTGACTACTTCAGATATTTTTACATTTTCTTTACTATCTTTCAAAGGAAGCCCAGTATAACAAAAGAACATAAAATGTATGTAATTTGGGGCTCTCTGGGGCAGACAGGCAAGGCAATTACATAATAATGAATAATACACTGCCCTGTACTAGTCTAGTACTACACTCATCAAGTCATCATCATGGATGCCTTTCTTTTTGATCCTTTAACAGATTTAAGATGGTCGGTTGCCAAGATTATGTGTGTTGTCCATGTATAGTGTTTGTCTTTGTCCAACCTTTCCCTCAAATCCCCCTTCCCAACCATCCATCAAACCCTAACCCTCTACCCCTGTGCAGTGTGATTTATATTGAGGTGTAACTAAATTAAATTTACACCAATAATTGATCACACACTTGCTGGGGCATATGTGTTTAAAGCAACACTAACAAGGCGGAGCTAGGATCTTCTTCTGCTCTAAGTAGTTATACTATAGCCCACTCTGACAATATTAGATAGCCCACCCATGCACAGTTCAATTTTTTTTTCAGATGAGCATAATCCATCATAATTTAATTGGATCATCCTACTTCCAGCACTAAAGGTTACAAAGCCAAGGTTACGAAGCTGCTTGTCCGCTTCATAGCTTGAGTTGACTTCAGTTTGTAACTTGCTCTAGGCTATCCCTCCAGGCATTCTGGTTTATAATTTTACTTTAGCATTGCTTATAACCAACATGGTTTCTTGATAGGCAGTCTTCTTGTGCTCTTTACTTCTACTACTCATTCCCTAGTTGCCCTCAGGTGACTGACTGCCTCATTTTCTTTTATTGCAAATGCTACTGCCAGTGTCTACTACTACTACCACCACCATGGAATCTTGGGAACCCAAACCAACACCACCATGCAGCCATTGCTTCGCCTAAGTATAAACATTAATCAAATGTAAGAGAAGAAGTTTGGGGGAGGCTTAATATATATACTATGGAAATTAATTAATTCATACAACCACACCCTTCCGAGTCCATAGCGGTTTTAGTTGCAGAATACATAGACTAGAAGGAGAGACTGACAGTACTAGTAGAACAAGTGAGGGTACCGCATCTATCTGGGGTGTATTACATTATTGGCAGATTTCAATCAAATACTGATTGCAGCCCTGCAGCAAAGAAAACAGTATGAAGCAAAAGAGTAATCCCCTACAAAAGATTGACATGATATGTAAACTATAATAAATGTATTTCCCTAACAAATAAACTACCTTGAATGAAAAAAAACAACACCTGACCCACCCCTCTCCATAACCCCAACCAATGTCCATCATTAAGAGTTCAATGTCCATAAATTAAAATGTCCATAAAATTAAACACGTTTTCCCCAACACCCATTTCCCACCCACCAAAAAAAGATTAAAATAGGGACGGAGGTCTAAGTGGCTGGCTTGTCCGATCTTCCTCTTTAGAGGGTTTATCTGCTTCTTTAGGCGCACCATCCGTAGGAATATTCAGCACTGAAATGTCTTACAGTTGCATGAAACGGGGTGGGCACAGGTGGCTGCCAGACCACAGCACTGTACTACTGGAGGCACTGGGGGGGCCTGGCTAGGGCCCAAGGCATTGGAAGAGGCTGAAACTGCTACCGCCTCCTCCTCCTCCTACAATAGAACCACCAGCTGCCGATATTCCTCACTGATGGCCTCAAGCTTCTGTTGCTGGGCCATGGCTGCTAATTCCTTTCTGTTGGGTTATTTCGGTTGGGAAGAAGTAGCTATATCAAGAAAGAAAAAAGTCAATTGTAACCAATACTCTTAGTAAAACAGTAACTCAAAAATAATTATACACATAAAAGTTTAGTGGCACAGTAGTACTAGCAAGCACAGTACATAACATTTGTGGTATCCTCCCATTTCTTTGGCCTCTAACATTTGTGGGAGTTTGAGGCATTACTAGGCACCATGGAGTAGACAAGTCTTCTTTTCCTCTCTCTTGTTTAGCTAAATTAGCCTAGTAGGCATGCCAGCTCAGTCAGCTTGCGCCCTAGACAGTCATACTTGTGTCGCAGTCGCAGTCTCATGTTACTTTACAACTGTCTGCAGGTGGGGTAGCTGCAGTCTGCAACTACACAATTATCTATTTTTCTATTATGGCCAGACTGTTTGAATCAATGGCAACTGCTTAATTTCACTTTTACCCTGACTACTATATCAATGCAGATGATATCTGATATGAGGATGATTATATATGGGATGATGTGAGGCACTATCAGTACTATTGTTTGATTGTGTAACCATGCAGCCGATAAGCCACCCATGGCTGACACGGTCGAAATGACATAGGTAGAGAGTAGGCCCCAGAGTCGGAGGTAGGTGATTGATAATGAGTGGGTATGGGTAAATATATACACAATATATATGCTGTGCTTGCAAACTACTGTGAGTCAAGGGAGTATTCTGCAATGCAACCTTGAAACAAAAGCCTTCTGTTCTAGCATTATTTTTTATTCTAATCTTATTCTTTTAATCTTCACCCTTGGCTTTGCTAGTCTGGCACAGTGTATTTTTGTTTTACATTTGCTTCATCCAGTGACAGTCTTCACCTGTGCTATTATTGAATACATGGCTATCATTCTTCTTAATCTCTCAACAAACCTTTAACCAACAACATACATTTGTAATTTTTTAAACAACCACCCATGCACCCTTGCTTGCCTTTGATTTTGACCCATCAAACCCCCCTGGCAGTCGTGGAAGACTCCAAAAGGATTCTTGTTGCAGGTGGTTCTTTGGCCGTGATACTATTATATCTTTGTGCAGCATTCAATATGGTCAATCACTGTATCCTAGTTCATCAACTTCAAAATCTGGGTGTGACTGGAGGAGCCCTTGGCTGGCTGCATTCTTTCCTGGAAGACACATCCTTCAAGGTCTTCGAGGGCGAGGCCATGCCAAGCCCAAGGCCTCTTCATTGTGGAGTGCCTCAGGGGTTGTTCTGAGCCCCACTCTTTTTAATGTTTATATGGCCCTTCTTTCTGACATCGTCCTACCCTTTGGGGTGCATATTATTACATGTGCTGACGACACTCAATTGGTGGTGGCACTTAACCACAAAAATAGTTCCACTATCAGCCCCGGTACACATGCCTTGAGGAGGTGAAGAGATGGATGCGCCACTCCAATCTAAAATTGAACGGTGACAAGACCGCGCTCATGTTGCTTGGTAATCCCTCCCTCCTCGAGGCCTCCTCCATTTGGCTAGCATGTATGGGTCCTGTGCCTTTCCCCAAAATCCAAAATAAAGAGTTTGGGTTTTTGGCTTGACTCTGAGCTTAGCGTTAAAACTCAAGCAAGGAAAGTTGTTGCTTATTGCTTTGGCATTCTAATAATGCTGCACAAAGTGTTGCCTTTGTTACCTCCTCAAGCACGAAAGCTCGTGGTCCAGGCACTTATTCTATCTCGCCTGGACTATGGAAACACTCTTTATCGCGGTACCCCTGCGCGTTTTTTAAGAAACTTCAAACTATGTAAAACTGTGCCACAAGGATTCTTGAAGGGATTCCAGGACCACCAATCAGCTAAACCTGCCCTTACAGTCCTTACACTGTCTCCCTATTCAAGAAAGAGTCCACTTCAAAGCCCTCTGTACAACCCAAAAGATGCTACCAAGCCAACGAATGGTTATGTTCAAATGACCTCCACTTGGCATCGTTCCCTGAATCAAGAGGGCCAAGAAGTGGCAGCCGGCTCTTTTCCTACAACGCTGCTAACCTTTGGAATTCTCCCCCGCTTCAGCTACGTAAAGAGCCTAACCACACTGTTTTGCGCAAGAGGGTCAAAACTTAGCTTTTCCCCAATTAATTCGCCACAGCACAGTGTGGTCTCTGCTCTAGTGCTGGGATGCCTCCGGGTAACCACACGCTTTACAAATGCTTTTTCATTTCATTTCATTATTCCTATCACCTATACAGTTTCACCTACCCATGCAGGCATCCTTTCTTTCACCTTTCACCCATCCTTCAAATACCCATGCATCCTATCAGCCACCTATGCATCCCGGGCCCCATCCTTCACCCATGCATTCTTCTGTGCTAGTCATATATTATATGTCACCCGTCCTTCCTCCTTCCATCCTTCTTCCCCTTTTCGTTCAACCCATCCATCAAGGTTGTCTGACACTTAGTCATCTTCATTAAACTTTCCTAGCTAAGTTGAAGTCAGATAGAAGAGGCCATTAGTTACTCAACTCCCACTGCTAATGCTATTGCTAAAGATAAGTAAAGGGTGTCTTCTTTAACCATAATTCACAACAACGTAGTCTCTCTCAACAGTACAGTGTATAGTACACCCGTGCAGTGAGTGTGTATTGTAAATAAGTAAGGAATATAACTAACCACTGCCTGCCACTGCTGCTGGCTCACCCCCTGCAGCTGCCGTATCTGCTCTCTCCTGGCTGGCGTCGCCTTCCCCACTGGCACCAGCACTGGTGCTTGTCACCCCTATAAAAAACATTACACATTTCTTAGATGCAATATACGACTCCCCCTATTTATTTTAAGATTTAAAATACAATACATTCATATACCACACACATCACTAGTACAAATCGGGTACCATGACTAGAGTAGAGTAGACAGCATGTCCTAGCCTATCAAAAATATTAAAATATCTGGTTGTGCGTTTTGTTGCTGGCAATTTTCAAAAAGCTTCTCAAGAAGGGGACAACCCAAATAACTGGTCTGAGTGGCTAGAGCTATTAGGGATTCTGAGTTTTAAAACTTTTTAAAAAGAAAAATAGTAGCCAACTGGGCGGACAATCGGACATGAGTTCTTTTGAGTCCTCTCTCGGCTGGAAAATATAATTGTGCCTTCCTCTTCCTCATACTTCCCTCCAGCCATGGTGCATGTTAATTAATTGTTCACAATCATCTGCTGCTAATAATAATAGTACTAGGCCTAGATGAGAAAAATATACCACTTGAGGTCTCCAGTGTGACCATTATTTTATTTACTGATTGAGCATGAGAAAGTAGAAGAAAGCCTTCTAATCTCAAAAAACATGCATAGAATACCTATTTTGGGCATGCAATCTGCTCAGCAGAGTAGTAGTACTAGTAATAGTAAAGGACCAATGTCTTCTCTGAGTCTTCCAGTAGTACCACCAGTAGCAAGTCCACAAGATATAAGGGGAGAGGGAAAGCTGACTAAAAAACTGGAATAAATTATAAAGCAAGCTACAGACAGACTAATAGTAGTAGTAGTACAGAGTCATATGCAGTTAGTTTGATAAAAAAAAAAACAGGCACTAGACAAATAAATATCTCAGTTGGTAGGTAATGCAGGGATAACAAGAATTTATAAACAGATAGACCAAAGAAGATTTGGTAAAAAATAGAATTAGGAAACAGAAAAAAATATTTTAAAGAAAATAAGGTGCAGTAATAGTTAGGGAAATATAATTAATAATATTAACAACATGAGGACTTACTGGGGCCAGCAGAAGAGCCATATGTAGAGGAACGATTCTGAGAGGCACCTCCAGCTCCCACCTCAGCAGACCGTTGTCATCTTCTTGCCCCTGGATGTTGATAATGTAAGACATAATAAAGAGACAAAAACTGATTGGTGTGAAACAAATAATATATTATGAAAATTGCTCCAAAAAGATTTTTGGACAGGAAACGGCAAGTGCAAATACAAATTTACCTAACTAATCAGATCACTATTAGTAGAAGATTAGTATTGCGGTCTCAGACTGTCCTATCTCTTTATTACTCCACTGTTCCATTCCGATTCCAGAATCTTAAACTTAAGTCGCACCTAGCCCGCCTATTCCAAAGACTTTGGAATGAATTGCCAAAAATTATATTTGCTTCTTCTAAGTTGAGATCTCACTCACAATCATCTATGAACCAACCCCCTTTGATGGGCCAATTCACTAAGTCTGCATTTATTTTAGTCCTCAAAAATGCTTTGATGGATGCATGCATATTGCATACATCAAATTGTTGGTTGGTTGCTGATGTGCTAAGTTGCTATATTGTTCACTCACTAACATGCTACAAAGGGTTCTACTACGGAGTGAGCAACACGTGATGGAGGACGCATCATGCATACCGCTAAAAAATTACCAACTAATACTAAGTAACTAACTATAATTAATACAACTATCTTAGTGGCAGGAAAAAGGAAAGGAGCCTCTCCTAACTTAAGTTCTCTAACTTCGCTTACATAATCACCCCAAGCGAGCTCAAACTTGCAAACAAGTAAGATTAGTTGCACCTTTCACCTGTCTAGAAGAATAACAATCACATAGTATGACATTTATAAATGTAACTTACCAGGATGTAAGTAACCATGGGCGTAGGACTACGCTACGCTCGCGGAGTGTGCGCAGGTTGCGCTACTACGCGCTACGTGAATTGCACATAGCACTGTGCAAAAATGCATAGCGTAGCGGGCATTTTATGCTTGCTCGCGGTCCTCAACCTCATGTTGGCGACTGTGAGCGAGCAAAAAGATTTTGGGGAGACTTTTTCCTTGTTCGCGATCAGCAACTTCAATTTGCCGATCAAGAGCATGACAAATATACTTACGGGCGAGATTCTCAATGCGGGAGGTTAAGTTTCTCATTGCGAGTGGCCGCATATGCTCGCGAACGCTTGTGGTGAGAAACTACCAGTTTGCATTGAGAAAGCTGCCGCTAGAGTACTAATCTACTCGAGCAGCAGAAAATGACTGCTTGCACTGAGCAAAATGCCATTTGCAATGATTGCACAGTGAGGACAAGCATCCGGCACTGTGCAATCAGTGTGAACGGAATTGTCCCTACCGCACTACGTAGTTCGTGTAGCTATGCGCACCTTGCGTAGTGTGAAGTGCTACTACGCAAACTACGCCCAGGGTTACATGTAAGCAGCAGCAGCATTCTTGCTACACAGAACTTAAAATAGAATATTAATAAATTGGCACTTTGAATGAGCCCCTTCCTTTGATGTCTCTGAGCTATGTCTTTTTGAAGTATCGATGAAATACGTTAAGATGTGTATAACTTATATGTGATGTATGCATCTTTGGTTCATTGTGAGTATGGTTTGAGTATGCAGTTGGCTTAGTGGTGTTGAATGAATGTTGTGCAATGGGATCTGATTTGTCCAAAAATAATTTTTGTTGTTAGGATATGTATTTATTAATGCACTGATATTCTTGTACTGTAAGTATATGTAACAAAGCAAATCTATATATACAAACATGAATAATAAACTAATAAATCAAAGAATTAGTATAACTTCTTAAAATGTCTTTATATGTGTGCTAATAGTCCAGCCAGAGTGTCCATCTCAATATATGACGTAAAGCATATGTTAAAGTGACATAGGTAGAGTTTTTTTCTGTGTGAATATTAGTAATACATTATCTACTCAACAAGCCCCACATCCTCAACACCTAGCAGGTACAGCAGGTCCTGCCCCCGGTCCAGGATGTCGAACCACCAGTGAGTCAATTAATTGTGGGTATGCCGGACCTCAGAGCAGTGAAACACTGCCTGGTGAACCCTTGCCAATTGGTGGCGATGCTCCTGGATCCCTTAGACAGAACCAGGCCTGCCACCTGCTGCCAAGGTTAAGGGGATGTGACACTGCACAAAAAAATCTAGGGCAGCCACCTCCACCTTGGAGAATAGGACACGGGGCTGCACCCCTTCTGGGCACTGATTTCTGCAAGGAAGGCGGCTCCTGGTTTCAGTCTGCATCATCTTAGTACTCTTAGCCATGGTTCTGGGGCGAGGGGGCAGAAAAGAAAATGTAGAAGTAAAAAATAAAGTCACGAGAAGAAGTAGAGAAGAAAAAATACTAAAACAGTATATTAACGCATTCAAAACAGGCCCCAGAACAATAACAAAGAGGGGAAAAACAAGATGACCGCGTCCATTGGTGACTGCGTGGTGAAGTTTGGGCGATATTTCCCCCACATGATATTTGGTGACAGCCTGACTAGATATACTAAGCACAGGAAGGCCCAGGTTTGAGCTGCATACAGGCCTGGGCACAGCTGGTAGGCCCCCTTGAAGCTAAAGCAGGGGCAGGGGCGGCTCTAGGCTCATGGTGGCCCTGGGCATGGAGCGTAGGTAGTGGGCCCCGGAATAGGGGGTCCAGGTGGGGCGGAGCACGGAGGCCAGTGAAGAGGGGGGGATCAGGGTGTTTGAAAGTGGAACAGAGCCGGAGGCCGCCAAATCCCTGCCAGGGGGTGCCGCACAAATATGTATCCATCCTCAGAGGATTATTATATTAAGGACATATATTGTTGTGGTTGCCCCTGGGGTTTGGTGGCCCTGTGCAGGTGCACAGCTTGCACATGCCTAAGGCCGCCCCTGGCAGGGGCTGGATAAAGACCCTGGCTATCCTGCGAATGAAAGGAGCACCCCATCTTACACCAAAGGGCCTTTTTCCACTGTCAGTTAGCAATACACTCACCACTCCAGGGGAATACTCAGGGGTTGGGTGAAACTATATACACTGGCAGAAAGACACATTTGGCTTAGCAGGAACATTATAATTTTCTGTAAGTGTAATTTCTAATCTAGTAATATAAAATCTGACTCTGCCATTTAGTTGAAATGACTATTCAAATTAGTCCTTGAAGCATGTTTCTAGCTGATCCTGAATTGAAGTTAAGTTTTAAATTTACCCTAGTGATTTTATATGGGATAGACAGTCTTGCCACAGTATACTACCACTTTTGGAAGTTTTCACTGCAAGGACATATAAAACATTTGGTATACATGCCCAGTTTGTTACCTACAATTGTTATAGTCCATATAGGTACCCTGATATAGGCCCAACTAACATCATAACCCTTCACTTGTATTCTTCTCTAATTACTTTTACATGGTTTACAGGGACTGATCTTTTACCTGGATACGGCACTGCATTCAGAATGTGGGCTTCCCTTAGTTCTAAATCTCATATATTATGCATGAGGATTCTTGGATGCACAGCAGGACTACCATCTCCTGTATAATATCTATGTATAAAGTTCATGCCCAATATCATCTTAAGTCTGACATAGTAATACAGCGAGGTAGGACCCCTGGGGAGACCTATGGGTATATATACAACACCTCTTGCTAAGATAGCCAGAGGAGACCAGACTTCCCAGCTGATACACTGACCAGAGACGCTGAGGTTCCTGCATGCAGACATTCCAGCTCACAGTGGTCTAAAACATCCCTTGTGGGGTGTCCAACTCGACACCAGGACAGGGTCCCACAGTCTCTCACTCCAGGTAATGGGATTGACTGTATCCTAGAGGGTTTTCTTAGCTTAAAACATACACACATGTTAGGTACACTTAGGTACATCTAGTTAGGGAGACATCGTAGGAGCACGCTGTCGAACCCAGGCCTGAAACCAGCTAAATTCCACAGGAGCGAAGATGAGGTTCCCCCAAAACTTCCTGAAAACAACACCAGGAGGGCAACTGTACAACACACTCACATGTAACTGTTCCATAAAAGTATGTGGAATAACCATAGAGTGATTTGTCTGGTTAATTCCGATAACGATCGAGACTCCTCCATGCTAACTAGTTACGCGACCCCCAGCTGGTATGATTTGAGATTTCATACTCTATTACTAATAAATTTGTTTTCTGCAAAGATAAACTTTCAGATCATATATTATTTATGTTTGAAATTGTGAGAAATGTTTTTTCTCTTCAGGAACAGTCCATCCTGCATGTAGGCCCTGCTTACATTTGCTTTCAGTATAACCATAGAGTGACCACCACTCTTCCCCAGAAGATGTTGCTGGAAAGTCTACAGTGAGATGACAGGAGATGTAGAGCACTGCAAATAAAAGATAGCTGTTACTGATGTGGACTAATAGCTATACCAAACTTCATAAAACCTTAATGCACCTCAAGTTCAGTGATCCACTTACCCAAAGTATGCTCCCGAACTTCATGATGAACAGCAGAGGAAGTCGCAAAGTAGTAATGTAAGGGCTTCTGCTGATAAGACTTGATAGAACGAGGACACTCGCATTCAGTCATTCACACAAAAATAAGATGGAGAATATCAGGTGGTGGCAAAATAGTAACTACATTTCAGGATAACAGCTCAGATATTTTAAGAGGAAAATGTGGTATTCTTGACAAAAAAAGGAGGTGCCGATATGAGAATGTGTGAAGAACTTGCTCAACAGGGAGGCCGAGCATGACAGACACGCAAGTGCACACCTCTACTTATTTCCACATAGTAGTGAGCTGACATAAAAAACAAGAGCTGAGTGGTAGTGGAATCAGGAACTAGGGAAGGAAATTCTTTTTTTTTTTTTGTTTTTTTATCCTCATTTGTGTGCTTAGCTCCAATCTACCAAAACCAAAAAGAAAACCACCACAGAGCAATTGGCCGACTAGTCGTGTATTGTGCCAACTCAGCTTATAGCTGGTAAGGAAATTGTAGGGCGCGAGGCAAGGCCAGTTCCTTTCAGCACTTTATACAGTGACCAATCTTAAACCAGCTTAGGATAGTATCTCAGTTGATAGTGTTCGATTTATCGAGACCACTTTGGTACCAAGACTGTTAATCTTGAAAACCAGTATGGGCAGTGCACACGTTAATCATAGGACCTGGGGAAAAAACAAACAAAAAAAAAAAAAAAAAAAAAAAAACCCCAGGTATGGTCCCGATTATCCAAGCATTGCCCAAAACGCTCTACTATTTAGATTTCCAGACCTGGCTAGATCAAGTTTGGTGATTTGAAGGAGAGATGTTCGCCATTCATGCACTGTAGGTGGTTGAGCGTCTTTCCAATGCCTGCAAATCTCCCTACGTGCGGCAAGTATGGCATAGAATATCAATTTGGTTGCTGGATTGCAGATCTTATTTCTTAAACCAAAGATAACAAGAACCAAGTCTATATTTACATGTTCACCCACTGATTGCGATAATTTATTCTTAATGGCTTCCCAAAATTCTGTTAGATGTGGGCATTCTAGGAACATGTGTGTATCTGTGGCTTCAATTAACCCGCATCTCGGACATTTAACTGGACCTGTTGATGAAAATTTAGTTAACCTATAGGGAGAATAATATGCCCTATGTATAGTAAAAAGGTGGTTCCTGCGAAGCCACGAAGGTTTAACTAGCTCCCATAACAATGAGCAAGAGGCAGACCAGAGCTCTTCCACATCTAAGCCTGGCATTAACTCTGCCCACAATGTAGTTGGTAACTGGAAACTAACATCCATTTCATCTATAATTTTGTTATACCAGCGTGAGATTTCCTTTTTTGCAACTGGGCTGTCCACTAAGCAAGTGAGCAAGTCACTAAAGCCCCCTATAGATTGCTTGATACGTCTCGATGGCAGATCTTTATATGACTGAGCCCAGCTGGAAATCTGGATATATTTAAATCTTGACAACCCAGAACCTACTTTATTGCTAAGATAATCCCATGGGAGTAAAGACCCGTCCATAAACAGATCGTCCCAACAATGGATATCAGCTTCTATTAGCGAGTTGTTTAAGGCATCCATTGTCCATAGGGGAGGATCGGGTAAGTTCCATATTGGAGCCTTAGCAGAATAATATCCAATCTTAGTCGCTTGCCTGATTTTATACCACGTGGATACAAACCCTTTTAGAACTTTCAATTTTATCTTTTTAAAGAATTTGGGATCACCAAACTTAAACAAGAAACTGGCGTGATCAACACCTTCGCAAACCAGTAATGTAGAGAAAAGCGGGCCCATCCCTGTAGATATAGGAGTTTTAAACAACATACGCATATGCGATAATTGGAATGCCCATGCGTATATTTGAAGGTCTGGGCCAGCCAACCCCCCCTTCTCCCTACGACGCCTAATTTTTTTCCAAGAGATTCTGGCACTTTTATTATTCCATATAAAGCTGGTAATCGCACTCTGCAGTTTAGAAATTAACTTTGGATCAAAATAAAGTGGTATTGTGTTAAATAAAAAAGAAACTTTCGGAAAAATGCTCATCTTCACCAAATTAAGTTTACCCAAAACGGAAAGTGGAAGGTGAGACCAGTCCCTCATAAGTTTCCGACACTCTGCAGCCACTTTATTAAAATTTAGGGAGGCAATAGCGTCAATATCGTTAACTATATTCACCCCCAGATAGCGAATTTGGCTTTTAGATGTCCCGTTGTTATTCGTATTGTTACAATTCCAGGACATTGATTCTGTCTTAAGGGCATTAATTTCATACCCTGACACTTTCCCAAATGTAAGGGCCTGATCAATTATCTCTGGATATGCCTCTTCGTAGCTTGTGGAGAAAATCATAATATCGTCGGCATAAAGTGCCACCTTCTTATCCCAGCCACCAAAAATAAAAGGTTTAATAATTCTATTGACCCTAAGAGTCTGAGCAAAAGGCTCAATATATACGTCAAAAAGGAGGGGGGACAGAGGACAACCCTGTCTGGTTCCTCTCATGACCTTGAAAGGCTCTGTCAAGCCGCCATTAATTAGCAAAGAAGCAGATGGATTACGATACAGAAGCTCTATGGTCCTCCGAAATCTGTCTCCCACGTTAAACCTCTTCAAAGCCTCCGATAGGTATAACCAATTCACCCTATCAAAGGCCTTGGTGGCATCAAGGGTAAGAACAACCAGTGGAATTTCCTCCTTTATTGCAACATCTATTGAGCCAATCAGTTCATATGTAAGTTCCCCAAGCTGTCTTCCTTTAATAAACCCCTTTTGGTTTGGAGCTATAATATCCGGAGCCACCCGACCGAGCCGATTAGCTAGTATAGATGTAAAAATTTTGTAATCGGCATTTAATATGGAGATGGGTCTGTATGAGCCGCAGTCAGAAGCAGGTTTACCTGGCTTCAGGATGAGGGTTATAGAGGCATTATTCCATGACTCTGGTGGTAATTCGCCTTCTCTAAGAATTTGGTTGAACAGAGTGGCCAACACTGGAGCAACCTCCGAAACAAGTTTTTTATATATCTCGCAAGGCATCCCATCGGTACCCACCGCCTTTCCACTCTTAGCTTTCTTAATGGCCTCCTCAACCTCTGTTATAGTTATTTCTTTATCTAGTGAGCAGGATTGCTCGGTAGTTAAGGACGGAAGAGATATACCTTCAAGCCAATTAATTATGTCACTCTCTTTAGGCTTAAGATCGTCCTGGTATATAGACTCAAAGAAATTCCTAAAGACTGCTCTAATTTCCTCATCTCTGGAAACAGTGCCCTGCGCTGATGTGACTGAGCAAATATTATTACGTACCCGATCCGATTTTGTTTTCCAGGCAAGCAGTTTTCCAGCCCCCTCTCCATATTGGAAATGCGAAAGTTTGCTTGCCTCCCATCTCTGTATAACCCGCTTCTCCAATACTGCTGACAATAAAAGCTTCAACCTATTCAATTCAGCTTGTTTAATAGTAATGGTTTGATTATCTGTGAGAGTGGTGTTATCTATATCCCTTTGTAGAGCCAAGATGTTTCTTTCGATGGAAGTTACTTCGTCTGTATATTGTCTCGCACGGTAGACTACTTTATTTTTAATAAGACCTCTTAATGTACTCTTAAAAGCGTCCCAAATTATTCCAATGGGGGCTGTATCCTTATTAGTGTTAAAGAAGCATCTTGTCTCTAGTTGTAAAAAAGTAATATCTTCTATTGAACAAAGAAGAGACCTGTCAAAAGACCATATTCTTGTAAGTGGTGTCGAAGTCAGTTTTAAATCGAGCACCACTGCAGAATGGTCAGAGAGATGTATTGGATTGTAGTGTATTGCGGTGATATTCTCAGCTAAAGCTCTACTTGTGAGAATAAAATCAATTCTGGATCTGTGCCTATATTTCCAGTTTCTAAATGAAAATTCTTGCTTTAGACCCTCTTTGAATCTCCAAATATCTATATAATCATATTGGTTCATTAAACCTAGTAGACAGTTTCTAGATTTCGAGATAGTTTTCTGCCTACTATTAGGGGATTTATCTAAAAGTGGATTCAAAGTTATATTGAAATCTCCCGCTATAATCACTGGGTCTGGGAAGCTAAGTAGGTGGCTAAAAAGTGTTTCCAATGCTGAGGGGTCATCTATATTGGGGCCGTAGTAACCAACAAGAGTAAGCTTAGTGTCACCTAGTTCTATTGCTGCAATAGCCCATCTCCCTCCGGTGTCTACTTTATGCTGTATTAGTTTACGGATTTTCTGAATATAATCGAGACCCCCCGTGTGTTGGAACCTTGTGTTGTTGAAATAGCTGATTCTATCCATTTATTTCTACGAACCAAGTCTAGCATCTCACTCTCGATTAAGTGCGTTTCCTGGAGGATAATGATCCCCGCATCACAATCTCGAAGATACTGCATAATTTTGTTAGCCCGCGGTTTGGTGCGGAGACCGTTAACATTCCAGGATAATATTTTTAATTTACTCATTAGGTTGTAGAAAAAAGTAGATTGTTATTGTTGACTTTAAGAAGAAGGGACTGGAAAAGTTCAAGAAAATTATTATTACGTGGCTTAAGATGAGAAGAAAACATAATATTAAGAAAGTTATTTACACAAACCGATTGGAGCTCTTTTTTTGAAATATAGTTGTGCCCCCTTACCCCCCCGCTCCCTCCCCGACACCCACCCTGGGAAAACCCCGTACTCACCAACCGGAAAACTTCCGGAAGTAAGTGCCCCTAGCTCTTCCCCATCTTGACCCCTCGTGCCTATTAGTATCTGCAATGTGACTTGCCATTACTTTCTATGATTAACTTAATGCGAGTAATGTAAGTGTAGTTGTGTAATTGTGTGGTTTTTTTATTTATTTATTTATTTTATTTTATTTTAGTTACTTCTTACCACCCCCGATTATTATTATTTTTTTTTTTTTACACCTTTTTATTTCCGTTTTCCCCATATTTTTTTTAATTTTTTTTTTTTGTAGAGTTGTGCTTTTATAAACTTTATACACTAATTATATTAGATTTTCCTCTTAGATTTCCTCTATGGGAGCTCTAGGAAACTACCCAATTATGGGGATGATTTCTCCATATATGTATAAGATTATATCCTCAATGCATAATGTCACACTCTTTGTTTCTTATTGCCAAGAGACAATAGGAGATCATCTGCAGCTTGCACTGATCTGATGTTGTGCATTTTGTTGTCTATCATGATTTTAAGGGATGCAGGAAAGCCCATCTGTACTGTTGCGCCAAACTTGCGGAAAGCATCCATCCTTTTCCCTAGCTCCCATTGTTTATCCAAGGTGAAACGGGACAGATCAGAGCGGATCTGGAAGTTATATCCCTTGTATGTTTGTGACTTGAGCTTAAGCGCCTGGTTCAAAATTTGTTCTTTTAAAGAGTAAGTATGGAAATTAACGAGAATTTTCCTGGGCTTGGTCCGCTGAATGTTACGTCTAAAGGGATCTCGGTGTACACGCTGAATATCCGCTGCCAGCTCCTCAGTAGATTGAGAAAGATTTAATGTTTCTTTTAGTAAAGTAGTTATATAACTCTTGATATCAACACCTTCGCCCCCCTCAGGAATATTCAAAATGCGTATATTACTCCGCCTTGCGTTGTTTTCTAAAATCTCCATTCTTTCGGAGAGGGCTTGTTCTTCCTTCCTAAGCTTTACAATATCTTCCGTGGTGCCTTCAGCTCTCATTGATATTTGGCCCACTGTCTCCTCTAGAGCTTGAGTTCTTAACGTCAGGTTGCCTAGTCTCTCATCAAGAGATTCACAAAAAATTCTTATCTCTCTCTGGTTAGAGGCTGACTCAGCAAATCCTTGCTTAATCTCTGCAGATAAGGCTGCAAACATTGCTTGTACAGATGCAACAGAAATAGTCTCTGTGCCTGAAACAGCCGCTTCACTTAATTCTTGAGGCGCGCCCAAAGAAGTTTCATCGAATATTCTAGCCTCAAAATTATCTTCAATGTGATTGATAGGGCTCTCAACTGAATCATTTCTACCATCTACAGAGGAGATCGGTACTAATATTTCATCTACTGCCATTAAATTTTCAACGTCTGTTGAGCCTTGTTCCGCTATATTTTCCAGTGCTGAGCTCTCTACCTCAAGCTCCGCCAAAGGAGTCTCTTCTACTTCTACTTGTGTCTCTTCTACTTCTACTTGTATAGTATGGGATAGGTCCGTGGAGGCAGCTTCTAAAGTAGTTAGGGTCTTAGGTGGCAAATCCGACTCTTTGTTTTCCATAGTCTTAAATCCTGAGTTGGAAATATTACTACTGGATTGGGCTTGCTCTTTCCCAAGGCTCAAAATCTGAGGAATCACCTTAAAATACGAGCGCAAAGAGGGGGTCACTCTAGGAATGGGAGCTGTTGAAGGTTTTGCTTTGGCACGTTTTCTCCCCCTTTTTGCTTTAACCTCCACTGAGAGATAAGAGGATGTTTCTTGGTTCAATTGGTCTAATTGTGAACTTTCCCCTGTCTCAAAAGCCTCCTTATCCACCTCCTCAGCAACAACTTGCAATGTGCTCTTTCCTCTTTTTCTGCGAGATACTACTGCCCCCACTAAGTCCTTTGATTCACCCTTCCCTCTTAGCTTCCTAACGGGCTCTAAAGCACTCATGTATGCCCGAAGGGAAGGAAATTCTGAGGGAGAAACGTACTTTCCGACTCTGAGGTAATGAAGCAGAACAGCCATGCACTCAGCAATGATTGGGAATGAGACACGCCGTCCGGCTCCAGGGGGAGAAAGGAGCGGAACAGCCACGCACTCAGCAAAAAGGGAAATGAGATATACTGTCCGGCTTTTGGGGGAGAGTGGAGTGGAACAGCCACGCATTCAGCAAAAAGAGAAATGAGATGTGCCATCCGGCTCCTGGGGGAGAATGGAGCAGAACAGCCACACACTCAGCAAAATGGGGAATGAGTAGTGCCGTCTGGCTCCTGGGGAAGAATGGAGTGGAACAGCCAAGTACTTGGAACTGCAGAAGGATAAAACGCACAATCCGGCTCCACGAATGACCAAATCGGAAAGGCCACACACTAACCAGATGAAAGAGAATCTCCAAAAGCAGACTCGGGAATCCTTGTGACTCAAAAGAGAATAGGCTCGGAACAGGACTAGAAGCAATGCGCAACGCCAAACACGGCAACCAGGAAGTAACAACAAAGGGGAGGGGGTGTGGTCACATCTAGAGAACAGTAAGCCTAGCAATGGCTTATGTAGGCGACAGCCTTTTACGTGTCTTAGGGACTGTCTCCAAATTACAATAGTAATGGCCACAACATACCTTGAAAATGCATTAAGGTTGGTTCCGCATACACCCTGGTACCTATACTACCTCCTATTCCTAACACACGCATCTTTATATATAGTTTATATACTTGTATGTATTCATGATTACTGCAGAGGGTAAAACTTTACTATCCATTTACTTTTATAGTACTGCTAATCATTTATTTATTTTACTGTCTAACGGTTGTTGCAGCTAATCTATTTTACACCAGAATAACAACAGTTCAATAAATACTTATTGAAAACGCCCAGCCTATTTAGTCTGTGCATCTTTCTAAGACAGACTAAGTAAGCAGGATTGACTGCGCGAAAAGTAGTATATTAATCCACAAACCTGAGGGATCAGAGTTGTCATGTTCAATGGTTGCCAAGAAACTATTCTCTCCTTGTTAAGAGAAGATTCTATTGGCACTGTGAGCTAGCTGATACAAAAGGCCAACATACCCGACGGGGGTGTTCAGAATCAGTCTAACACTAATCTTGCATTGTATGCTGTCCAAACACGCAGATCCTGTAAAGTTTTATAGGAACTACACAACACCATGTCCCACTGCCCTGTGGGCATTTAGAGCCTTTCTCAGGGGTTACTTGAAAGTATTAACAGAAAGCTTTAGTGCTGACAAAAGGTTTATTTTAGGAGGCTGAAATGGCAGTTTAAAATTGCACACACAGGTGCTGGGACAGGCCTGGATACACGTTTTATAGTGCTAATTTAGTGGATGGCACAGTGAGTGCTGCAGTCGACTTGTAGCACTTAATTTATTATTATTATTATTATTATTAGGATTTGTATCGCGCAACAAATCATCCCTGCAGGGATCTCTCAGCGCTTTTGGCGGAACAGTGCTGGTGGCTAGGACAGAGTTAAGGATTTAGAACAGCCAGGTTTTTAACAGCTGCTTCAACTGTCCCAAACTGGAGCAGGCCCTAAGCTCATTTACAGACCCTAGGCATATTTAGCACAGTAATCTATGGACATATAAATAAATGAAATGCTCAAATTAGGCATATGTCAATTTTACTATGTTTAAAATAGAACACAAGCACTTTATCACTGATTAGCAGGAGTAGTGTGCAAAAGTTCTATGGCCAACAAAAACGGGTTCAGGTAAGGCAAAACCTGGGGAAATACCACACAAAAGATCTTAATTTCCAACATGCAAGGCATTTAGGGCATTCATGCCTATCCTAGTTTCTTACACATTGTCAATGTACCCTTCCACCCCTGAAAGCTTAAATATTAGCATCTTTATTAGTAGAAAAGTGCAAAGTGTTGAAAAACAGGATGAGGAATATTTTCATGCGAATAATCGAAAATATATAAGTTGCATGTACAAAAAGAATACAGGTACTAGCAGTGAATAGTGTCTGTTATAAGCAGAATATTGTAATATGATTTACTCACCCTGAGCTCTGCAAATTCTTTCATATATATATATGGCAGAAAGGATGTATTCTCAGGTAGTAGACCACAGACGAGGCGAGACCCAGAACTGGTGCAGTTAAATTTTATTAATGCTCTTCACCATGCCACCATTACGCGTTTCAGCCTGAAAAGGCCTTGATCACATGACACGAGTTAAAGGGCAGAGTGCATATTTATAGTATAAAGTGCAGCGTGCCATGAAGATAGAGAATGTACTATGCTTACAATATACACACAGTAAACCTCATTCGAGATTTGACTACATTGGGTCATCATGGTAAGGATGGTCCAAATATCAAGGGCAATGCACGTGTGAGCAAAGTGTCTCAGCAATTTAAGAATACAATTTTTAAAAACATATAAAAAATATACATATCTTTATACATGTTAAAATTTATAAATATTCAAGTCCTTGCTGAAGACACTACCATTGATAAAAACAAATGATTTCTGCCTAAATGCAAAATTAGGGTGCAATTATTGTCTCCAATTCGCGCCAGCATAAATTGAACAGGAACATATGTCGCCCAAGTGGGCAAATTGTCAATCCCAAAGGTGGAGTACATCTGTGCAAATTCGCATGCAAACATGGCATGTTATTAGTGCAACCCAGATAAGTGCAAAAAAGTGATGAAGTGCAAAGTGCAAAAACAATTAAAGAGTGAGATTATTACATAAGCTAAGAGGCATCTAAAAACAGGCAACAGGTTTTTGCATAGTGTGACTCATAAATATGTGTAACAGTTCTCACTAGCATTGAGGCCATTAGGGGTCTTGCTATCTAAAAGAATGATATGCCTCGTCTCCAACTTTCGCAGCAAAGATTCACGGTCGCCACCTCTTCTCTGAGGGGGTACTGTATCGATAACGTAGTATCGAAGCCCGGCCGTTGTTTTTTTATGATGTTCCTCAAAGTGTCTAGCCACTGGGTACACAGTGTCACCATTGGAAGCCGCCCTAAGATGTTAAAGGATGCGTTTGTACACCTGTGGTCGGGTATATATTTCACACACTCTAAAAGCAAAGTATTTCTACTCAAAGGAGACCAGCATATTA
Organism: Lissotriton vulgaris; assembly: GCF_964263255.1. Classification (NCBI taxonomy): domain Eukaryota; kingdom Metazoa; phylum Chordata; class Amphibia; order Caudata; family Salamandridae; genus Lissotriton; species Lissotriton vulgaris. The sequence continues at coordinate 1,406,385,804 of NC_141693.1, read as the reverse complement.
TGATGAACTAATTATGTAACATACATAAAACAGCATTAATTGAATTGTCTCTTGGCACTTAAATAATAAAGAAATAATTACTCACCACAATAGTATCCATTTTATCACTCTTCTAGAAAGTCTGATAAAAGGCAGAGTAGCTTGATTCTGAGAAGACTTAGTTGATAAAATAGCACATACAAATGTTTCGATTTTCGAACAAATAGAACCTGCAAATCACACAATTATCCCTTCGTTCCTAGACAGCCCGTCAAATAAAGATGCATTTGCTTATTTGATTGATTGTTTGCTAATGCAGTCTCTGTTTGTTGTTTCAGAAAAGATAAAGTGAGTGATTTGGCCGACTCAGGAGATTTCTGGCATGGCTCATTGGGTTTTGCATAGTTTTGCTATACAAAAGTAGTATGAAAAATGCCAAAGTGTTAGGCTAAATAAACTAGAGACAGCATTTGTTCAAGCCTGTCGCCGTGTTTCCAGGGCACTGCTGTTAGCGTTGGGAAGAGGATAAATAGTTATTGGAGCTAAAGAACTGAAATGTATTTGCTTCAGCATATCCAATTGCTTTGGAGTGGGAGGATGAATTAGCTTTAGAGAAATTGAAATAATTTAAAGGGGAAAGAACAAAATATCCTCTAAAAATGCAAATTGGAAACATCTTGCAGTAACATTTAAAAACGTAGCATGCATTTTCTTTGTATATTTTGGTTTGTTTTAATGCAGAGTAAATATGTATTGTGATGGATTATGTTAACTACATTTGTTGAAACCTTTTGAACTTTTTGGGGGGAAATATTATAAAAGTTAAGAGCAGCCATGTCCGGTAGTATGTGTACCTGCACGGCGGTGACTTAGGGAGGGGGAGGAGAGGGTGGGGGGTTGTAATGTATGGAATACGGACTATAACAGGTAAGTAAACTTATTAATAAATAAAACGAATTTCGTTGTGTGCACTGCATCACCAACTGCGATGCAGTGCACACAACGAAATTCGTTTTATTTATTTATATGTTTACTTACCTGTTATATTCCGTAATCCATACATTACAACCCCCCACCCTGCCCCTCCCCCTCCCCACGTCGCCGCCCTGCAGTTACACCTACTACCGGTCGTGGCTGGTTAAGAGGTGATAAAGGCTAGACTGCTCGTCCTCAAGGGCTAGTCCTTCATTTCACATGTAAAAAGAATATCTTGACTTGGACAATATTTGCCCTCGGTGACGCAAGGTGGGCAACTGCCTCATGAAACAGTACTAACAGGGAAGTCTTTGATAGTAGTTAGGCAACTTTGTGTGTGTAGTCCCCAGCCGTTCTAGAAAGAATACCCCCAAATGAAGTAACATCTTCAGCTGGAGCCCTTAAAAAAAATGAGAACAGGATGCAAAATAAGGAAAGGGAAATATAACAGAAGGAAAGAGAGAAGAAAAAGAAACAAAAAATCAACATGGGAATAATGCCAATAGTGGAGGTGTAAAGGATAAAAAATGAAAAGTTACAATAGGTGAATACAAGAAGAAAAAGAAAAAAAGAGAAAAACAGAGAAAGAATAACAGCGGAGAGAAGATGAAAAAAGAAAGAAGTTAAGACTGAAAGAAAGCCTGGAAAGAAGGAGAGTAATCAACAAATCAACAAAGAGGGAAATAATAATAAATGGAAGAAAGGGGAAGACAGAACAGGAAGGAAAAAATAATGAAGGGCCAAAAGAAAATTATTGGGAGAGAGGTGAAGAAAAAAAAAGTGCATTGGAAAAAGAGGAAAAACACAGAGAATGAAAGAAGAGATAAAAGGAACAAAAGAACAAAGAAGAGGAAAGTGAAGGAAGGCGAGATAAAGAAATAAATAGAATAAAACTCTGAAAAAGAAAAGTAAAAGAGAAGAAATGCGAGTCAAAGAAAGGAAAGCAGAAATAAAGTAAAGAAATAATTTTACAGAATAGGTAGGCTGTATCGTCCTGCACTTTCTTTTTTCCTTTTTTTGTCTTTAAATGACCATTACTGCAACATCAGGTGCCTTCTGTAAACACTTTCCGGCCGTTAGCCTGTTGCATAGAATCATTGGCCCATGCCACTCGGCCTAAACCAGATCCCTGGTTCATGGCTGTGCCCAGGTGTAATCATGGGACCACTAATTGGATTGAATATTTGATCCTCATATCGCCCGACCTTTGGTAGTTAGCCCAGACGTTCTTTTCCTTAGCCCCTCCATGTCTACCGACCATATACATTCGACAATTATAGCTAACAGCTTGAAGCCAGTTCCCCACTTTTTGGGGTATCGGGTATGTCCATCATTTACAAATCTCCCTCCTAGCCAAAAGCACAAGATTAAATAGCAATGCCTGCTGTGGCCATGACTGCAATTTTCTGGCAGAAATGTCCACCCACATTAAGATTCAAGATTATATTTATCCCAAGGATATCCCCAACCACCTCCTCAACATCCCGCCAGAAAAATTTCATCTCTGGACATGTAAAAAAAAATGTGTAAGTCATCCTCTTTTAGAAGGACACACCTTGAACATCTGGAGGTCGGTTCCTGTACAATCTTTTCAATCTTTTGAGGAGTCCAAAACAGTCTATAAATAGTGAAGAAGTGATTACGTTTCAGTTTGGCAGGCTTAACTACTGAGTAAAGTAATTTTAAAGATCTTTCCCAGACTTTCTGTGTCTCTGTCCCATTAATACCTTCTTCCCAGACTGAGTACAGGGCCTTCGGTTTTCTAGCCTAGGTGTCATGCAGCCTCCAATACCATTCAGTCTCCTATTCTCGCCTGAATCCTACCTAATACCGAGACTGGAAAAGGTATAGGAATACAGGTAAACAGATATGGCAGTTTGAGTAATGTCACCATTTTGACTTAATTGACTCACCCATATATTGTGTGTATTTTTTACACATCACCTCCAACTTCACATTATTCACTAAATAGGCGACACAATCCTTTAAAACAAACCCCACCCTAGGGATAGTGCTTACAGGGTGTGAGGTGTAGATTATTAGGTCATCTGCATATAGCACAATTCTACTGTTGAACTGCAATGCAGTGAAGGAAATGATCTGATCAGTGTGCAGGAGCTGTGCTAGTGGCTCAATATAGATATTAAACAATAATGAGGAGAGGGGAGAGCACCGCCTGATACTACTTGATATGGTGAAATTCTCAGTGAGTTAGCCATTAAGGAGGATTCTAGCGTTTGTCTTCTCATATAGCCCCTGTAACATAGAGACAAAACGTGGATTGAAACCCAGAACCTCCAAAACACCCCACAGGTATGCCTAACAGACCCTGTTGAAAGCCTTGGCTGCATCCAATGTAACAACAGCCAAAGGCATCGACACGGTTGTGGCAAGATCTATACGGCCTATCAGCTGCTCAGTAAGCTCATGGATATGCCTCCCCGGGACAAAGCACTTCTGATCTGCATGTATAATTGAGGAGCAAGCTTAGGCAATCTCTCTGTTGAGATACTTGTATAAACCCTATAGTCTGCATTCAGGAGTGATATTGGCTGATATGAATCAGCTTTCCTGGGAATCTTTGCTGGTTTTAAGATCAAAACAAATGTAGCATCCTTCCATGAGTCAAGGCTCCGTACCTCCCCCTGATAGATTGAATTGAACAACTTCTCCCAGACTGAGTCCATTTCCTCCTTTAAGAGATTATACACTTCCGACGGGATGGCATCTGGGCCTGCCGCCATCCCATTCTTGCTACGTGATAGAAACCCACAAAATTTCTCCTGGGTTATCAGTGCCTCCATAGGGGTCTGGGAAAGTAACTTCTGTGTACAAAGCAGAAAAGAGGGAGACTAGATGTCTCTGCATAGCCTCAAATTTGTTTGAAATCTCCCACTGGGAGCGTACCACCAACTCCTTAATCATGTTTCAAGATCTCTCCATTTTGCCTTCCAAGCCAGAAAGGCCCCAGCTCGTTCCCCATACTCAAAGTGCCTAATGGATCCAGCCTGCCACCTTTCCCTGCACTTGGAGTCAATCTTAATCATATACTTTAACTGTACCTCTTCTAACTGCTTTGATAACATTCCCCTGTCAGTTATCCCTTCTGCATCTGTAAGATTGTCTCCAGTGACCCAACATTCTGCTCTAGTTTGGAAAATTCTACTCCCTCTTCCCTATGCTTTAGGCATCCCTGGATAATTAGTATCCCCAGAATAAAAGCTCTAAATGTGTCCCACTCCACTTCAAGGGGGGATGAGCCTTCGTTGTCTGTGAAAAACTCAGCTGTGGCTTTTTTTAATACAAATGCCAGATCGCTGTCCAAAACTATAGCTTCCGTCATAGTCCACCTTAGAGTCAGCTTAAACCCAGGGGGTTGCAGTGATAAAATAATAGCTGAATGATACAAAATATGCCCTGAGATATGATTGACATCCCTGATGTGTACCGCTAAAACCCCATCGACAAGAAAATATTCTAACCTGGAAAAGTGCCCATATTTTTTGTTATGGAAGGTGTATCCTTTCTGCTGACCTTTTAGATAGCGCCAAGCATCCACCAATCCCAAATCCTGCAACATTTTTCTGAGCGCCTGTCTCTTCCTTGGTGCCTGACTCCCCTCCCTCGGGTTTGAGCTGTCTAGAATCCCGCAGGATGGTAAAATCTTCCCAGAACCAAGAGAACTCAACACTCTGCTAAGCGTAACTCCAGGTCCACAATGTGATAAGGGTCATCGACGTTTGGCCCATAATACCGGATGTATGTCGTTACAACGCATACTTTTACTCCGCGTACCATTACAACGCGGTATTTACAACGCATACCGCTACAACGCATAGCGCTTTGGGGTGCTGGATAGTGGTAAGTATAATTTACTATTCTAACTCCAGTCCCCGTGGACCCTAGGGAAGGTGTTGGATAGTAAATTAAACTTACCTCTTATCCTAGAGCGCCCCCCAGCGCAATGCGTTGTAACGGTATGCGTTGTAATGCCCGCGTTGTAGTGGTAGTGCGGAGTAAAAGATGCGTTGTAACGGGTGAATACCCATAATACCCCACGCATATAAACTCAAAACCATACCTTCTCATCCTAGCTAGAACTCAAGTTCCACTGCTATCAATTTTAGAGCACGTACAACACTGGTCCTGATCAGTCACCACCAAACTCTCGATCCATCCATACCTAATGAAAAGCCCCCTAATCTCTCTTGCAACCAAATGTAATTCTTTTAGGATGATTATATGAACCTGGCTTTCTTCCAAATACCACAAAACCACTCTCTGCTTGGCTCAGGCCCATATACTGTTCATGTTCCAGGTAAAATATGATTTACTACTACCAGCCCAATCCATTTTTTCCTTGTTTAATATACCTTCTCAAACAGCCCATCCCCCCCCCCCTTGTGAGCCCTTGTGAGCTACTCCACAGGACCTGCTGATTCTATGAGTGCAGCAGACACCCTCGACCCTTCCTAAATCTGAAACACTTGTATTTGACGATAAAGTAGTCTGGGGGCACCTCCTTTCCCTTTAATGGAGTCTATCAGAGCTTCACATCATCCACTGTGCAATAATTGTACATTTGATTGTTCCACAAGATGTGAAAAGTTGCTCGGAATTTTAGCTGCAGTTTTGCCCCAAATTCCAAAGGTCCTCCATCATCTTGCCCAACTCCACTGTCTCTGCTCCGTTGCCTTGTATATGTCTGATCTTATTGCAAGAGAAAAGCCGTTGAGAGTGTAAGGGCCCTCCCTTAGAGCAGCACTAAAAATTAGCTCATTGACTGTATACGAAAGGAAGTTTACCAAGATTTTCCTTGGCTTGGACCATTGTAGGTTCCTCCTGAATGGATGTGTGCCCTCTGAATCTCATGAACTAGGTTGATCTCTGACTTATCCTTTAGAGCTGTGTCTCTCAGGAGCTTGATTATAAAGGGCTTCATATCTGTACCCTCCTCCACTTCCGGGACATTCATAAATCTTAAGTTATTCCTTCTGGAGTGATTTTCAACCCTCTCAATATACTCTCTTAGAACTTTATTATGTTTGCATAGTATAGAGATCCCGGAGGAGTTGTCCACAAAAACCTGCTTTATTGATCCTACCTCCACTTCCAGTGCTTTAGTACGGTTGGCAACGCATCAATATTCTGGCCCAACTTCGAACAAGAGACATGAATGTTCTCCTAAATAGCCTCTGAGACCAGAAACCTATTTTTAATTTCTTCTTTTAAAAAGCACTTTTAGCTTTCAAGGTATTTTAAATAGCTGCCTTATCAGGTTGGCAGCTGTATATTTTCAAGTCTGCTGACAGGCAATTTTCATGTGCGAGCTTCTCAGTGGCAGCCTGCGAGCTACTGGTAGCTCATGATTAACTTGTTGGAGACCCCTGCTCTAGCTGTTATTCCTAATAATAGTAATTGTCTCAATTGTCAACACTAAATATGTTTTTGAGTCATTTTCAACATCTTTCAGGCCCCTAACTGCAGCCATAGAACCAACCACAAGAGAACCCTGAACTACAGCTGAAGAGCTCCGGTTCGGATTGCTTTAAAAAATATGGTAAGCTCTTGTGGAATCATGGATTCAATGACCCAGAAGGCAAACTGCATTATGTTAAAATGTTGTTGAGGTGCTGCTACACTCCCTACAGCCCCTAAACCTTAATAAAATGATTGGTGGTGCCCCTGCATTATAGGGTTGCCACCAAAAAGAAAATATGTACTTTTTGCAGAGTGCTTGGGATGGGATGATGTAATTATTGGCAACTGAGGAGAACTCATGGATGATATTGAATAGTTATCTGCTGTTGTTGGAGCTGGCATCAAATTTGCGAGAGTTAAGGCCTTATTCTGTGCATCACATTGTTGTTGGTGGTATAGGTCGAGGTCAGCTTTGTATGTAGATTTTGCAGTAGTGTTTCTGTAGAGTCTCCATTTTCTCTCAAGTTGTTTGAAGTGGTGCTTGTTCTCTCTGAGGTCGTTTGTGTACCAGCTGCGTCATTTGTTAATTTTTTATGTCTTTTTTTCTGGTGGGAGGAGTGCGGTTCGCACAGTTGGTGAGCCATTTATTGAAGAGCTTAGTGTCAACTTGGATGTTCCCGGTGTGGTTAGGTGGGCATTCCAGTAGAATCTTGATCCAGTTTTCTTAGAATATTTTGCCCCAGTTTTTTGATGGGGCTTTGAGTTCTTCTGGTGGGGTGGCTTGGTAGGTGGGTATCTTGAAATGTAGGATGAAATAGTCAAGCCGAGTGAGTGGGGTTGTGGTGCTGCTGTTGTTGGAGGAGAAAATAGGGTGTGGCCTGCTATGTGGGGTTGTCCTTGGCTGATCTGGCTGAGTCCAAGGTTGCAAAGGCTGTCAAGGAGGGTTGTGGAATTAGAGTCTGTGAGTTTTTCAGATGGAAATTGAGGCCCCTGAGGAGGAGGATGGAGTTGAGTAATCTGATGGGGAGGGGAGTGATGAAGTCTGGGATGTGGTTGCAGAATTCTGCTTGGGGACCAGGGGATGGAAGGCAAGGTTTCCATTAAGAGTGCTTAAGTGCTAAAAGTGCCTGTGCTCTTTCTCTACAATGTGGTACATTGACTTATCCACAATTGGCATACTTAATTTACTGATAAATCCCTGGTAAAGTGCACTTTTTGTGCCCAGGACCAGTAAATTGAATGATACCAGTGGGCCTGAGCACTGGTTGTGCTACCCATTTAAGTAGCTCTTTAAACAAATCTCGGCCTGCTTTTTGCAAAGCCTATGTGTGTAGTTTTAAACTGCCATGTCGACCTTACGAGATATACCTATTTGCCAGTCCCAAACCTTTCTTTTTAGTTGGCCTGTCATCCCTTAGGTAGGCCCTGGACAGCAGTGTATTGAAAATTAGGATATGTACTCTTTGGTTTTACATGTCCTGGTAGTGAAAAACTCTTAGATTTGTTTTCCATTACTGCAAGGCCTATTTCTCCCATAGAATAACAGCGGGATTACCTTGGCAGCTTTGTTTTTTTACCTGTAATGGATGTGCAATACAACAGTAAAAATTCAATTTTACATACTCCTTTCCTTTGTTATCTCCTATATTTGTCATTTATACCTGAGAAGCGTTGGTCGTATTCTCATCTGTTTTTCAGTTTCCGCGCCTTGAACTTTTCTTTTGGTTGGGTAATGGTTTTTTTTTTTGTGAAACAGAGAGGGCCTGTCAGAAATGTTGGTTTGTTTACTGTAGTTAAAGCTACTTTTAAATCATTTGTTTGTTTCCCACTTTTATTTATCTTCCTTTTCCATTTTGCTTCTTAGCGCGATGAGTTGTTTATATTGCGTCCTACAAAACATATAGATTTGTTTTGATGCCTTATGTTAAAAATGTCTTTGCATTGTACTTCCTTTTCAACTTAAATAAACATTTATGTGTTTACCTGCATTGTTGAGTCGAACCGTTTGTATCTTTATTTCTATTCTGTTAACGCAGCCGTTTTTCTGAGAAGAGATAGTGTTTATTTGTAGTGCATTGATTTGCAACATTGTTTCTCTATTGTTAGAAAACATACCTTATTTGCGGAGTGACAAATATTTCAGCGCTCTTTACTCGCATGTGCGATGTTCTCGCTCGTGCATACTGAAATAAAACCAATGGGAGCAATTATCGGTGCTTGCCTCGATACAGTTACATTTTATTCTATTGTCCAAGTTGGTATTGTTATTACCTTGTTAAACCATAAGATTTATGTCGACTTTACTGCTACCTTTCCAAAAGGCTGACATTTTATTTCTGGGCTTCTATTAGTGGAGTTTTGCATGAATTCTGGGAAAAAGGGTTTTGTGCCTCTTAGCCAACCAGACAGTGTGCGTCAGGTGGATAGTTGTGTTGCATTATGGGTCACGTAAATTCTTAAGTTTTTAATATTTTGACAACTCTGTAATAGTGTTGAGGCTTGTCGTGGCACTGTTGTATTTAAAAATTAGGTATGCCTCTGTTTGAAGTAGAGCGTTATCAACATCCATCGGACATTTTGATGAATCAAGTGTCGCCAGGACTGTCCATTTAAACTCATTTTCTCCATGTGACTTCTCAATAAAGTGCTCAACCATAGGGGCAGTGGCTACCTTCTTTTTTATTCTTCATCTGTGTTGGGAACTTCTGGTGTTAAACTGTTGATTTGTCTTCCCTATATAGATTTTCAAGCAGGGACATATTATAGCATAGACTGTATTTTAGGTTTTGCAGTTGGTAAATGCAACATGTTTCGATTTGATACTGTTATGACAGAATTCCGTGCCTTTTATTGTAGTATTGCAGGACATGCAATTGCCACATTTGCGATGGCTTTCAATAGGTTTTAGGTTCCATAGTGTTAGTAGGTCACTTTTCTGTTTGGGTAGCAAGATATCTGCACGTATTATTTGCTATCCTATACTCTTGTTTTTTTTCATGGCAAACAAAGGTTTAGGATAAGGACATTCAAGGTTTTCAAGGAGGTGCCAATTTTTCAATATAATCTGTCTGAACTTATATGTATCAGGGCCAAATGTTGATACGCAAACAACTTATCTAGATCTTTTTTCTCTTTTATTTGGAGGAGACTCTCTCGAGGTGTAAACCAGGCTCTTTTCTACAAATGTTTTAATAATTTATTTGGGTAGCCCCTTTCGGCTATGTCACTGCAAAACATGACTGCGTTTTCTTCAAAGTCAGCTAGGTAGGTGCAGTTTCTCCTAATTCTTAATAGCTACCCATATGGCAAGTTTTCTTTTAGACTATTGGGGTGGGCACTGCTTTGATGTAGAATGGTGTTTTGTCTGTCTTTTTTCTATAGAGAGATGTTGTCAATTGGTTTGCTACTGGAGCAACCTCTACATCTAGAAAGGTCATCTGTGTTTTGCTAGATTGTATGGAAAACTTTATGTCTTCGAGTCGGGCAGTGAGCCATTTGTGGAACAACTCTAACTCTACCTGGCTCCCCTGCCATAGTAGTCAGATGTTGTCTATATATTGAAGCTACTGTAGTATTTTACCTTTAAAAGGATTGTTGTTTTCAGTCAATCTTTCCTCATATTGGGCCATACAGAGTACGGCCATTTCCGGAACATAAGGACATCCCATAGCGGTGCCTTTCACCTGTACAAAGAACTGGTCTTCAAATTTAAAATAGTTCTTTCTTAGGGCTCCCTCTGCTAGTTGTAGGATAAATGTGGTTGGAACCCTATGGGTTGTTCTCTGCTCTCTAGATATAGTTCCATCACTTCCAGTGCCTCATCTTGAGGTATCTGTGTATAGAGCAATGTGACATTTAGTGTCACCATCAGTTGTGTCTGCTCATCAAATGATGTGCCTTCTATTTTTGTGATGAAGTCTGTGATGTATCACAGATATGACCGTACTTGTTTGAGGAAGGGTTTTAGAAAAAAATCTACATATTTTGCAATTGGCTCTAGAATTGAGTCGCAGCCCAAAACTATCGGCCTCCCTGGGGGCTCCTCTAGATTCTATGAATGTTTGGCACAAAGTACAGTATCAGTGTTTTTGGGAACTTTTTAATTAAAAAGTCAAGTTCTTTACGTCCCAAGAATCCTCCCTCTATTCCCAGTTGTAATATTTTAGAGATTGTGTCTTCTATAGCTTTAGCTGGGTCTTCATTAACTGGTCGATACCAGGTTTGGTTATAGACCTGGCTCCTTCCCTCTTTAAGGTACATCTCTCTAGGCCAGACAACTACTGCACCGCCCTTATCTGCCTGTTTAATATCCAATGAAGTATCTGATTTAAGGTTGTTTATTGTCGCTTGTTTTTTGAGCTAATGTGTCTAAGAACATATCTTGTTGTCTTTTCTAGTTCATTAATAGATGACAAAATAGTTTGTTCGAATGCAAGAATCTGTTTAGGGATATTCTGAGTAGGGATACATTTTGATTAGTTTCTGAAGCCCGTCACTTCTTTGTTGGCTGTTGGTTCATTATTTGCAAAGAAGGCTTTTCAGTCTAATTTATCTACAAAACTCTATTGCCTCCAAGTTGAGCTTTGTATAGTCTTTTGGTCCATTTGGGACACATTTCAAACCCAAATTTATAACAATTTGCTCATCTATAGAGAGTTGTTTCTGTGACAGGTTTACTATAGTGGATGTCTTCATGGCTTGTAGGTCCGGTTTCGGGTTTGCATTTCCCATGGTGGTTTGAACCTTATTTTTTGTTACCTACCCCTGTCTAAAAAAGAAACCTGGTTTCTAGGGTTGCCTTCTCTTGTATCTGATTCTCCTGAAGATTCAGATGATGATGTGTCTGAAAAAGTGGTAAAGAGGTTCTTTGATCAACCTTGGTAGGTGACAAGGGCTCTACATGATACAATAGAGGTGTAATAGTCCTCTTTGAGAAATGGGTACACCTGTTCTATATTGAGTGTCTTAAAATCTTTTTCGAACTTAGCACTCTTTATATTATTGGTATTGTCTTTGAAAATTGGAATGTCCTTTTCTATTTTTTGAAGGAAATTCTTAGCCTCTGCAGCAGATGTGTTGTCTTCTTTATTAGTCTGTGTCAAATTTTCTAATTCTAATTCTTCAAGTTCTTTTTTGCATAGTCTTTGGGCTGTTTCTATCGTGTGGACCATAAGGTCTCTAATGCATTTGGTGTTCATAAAACTAAAACCTTTTTTGTATTCAGCATCTTCTATAAAGATCACTGGTACGTTTTTTACTTGAAGTCCCCAGGGGATAGTTCCTGCTCTTAAGTGTTCCAAGAGAAAGTGTCTGTGCGGATATGCTTCTTATGAAGGAGTATTAGTTGTTCTGCCTCATTCAGTTGTTTTGCTGTGGAACTTAATGAGATTGTGGAAAAGGGAGAAGGAGCTGTAATTAGGTCTTGGATATGACTTACAGTGAAAGACAACGTGCCCTTTTCAGATATTATTTTACAGGAAGGTGGAGTACCTGCGTGTATTAGATGCTTTAACTATTTCAATCAAAGGACGCTTTCTTTGCGTTACCCCTGCTCTCACGGATGACCACCCGCTCTATAGTTTTGGTAAATGAGGAAACAGGCCAAAGAGACAAGGTTGGGGCAGGGCCATATTAACTTTTTCAAAAGAAGGGGAATGAGCCTTCACCACGCTTTCATTATAGGCATTCACAATAACATACATGTTTATTTAAGTTGAAAAGCAAGTACTATACAAAGAATATACCAACAATAATTCCAGTGGAGTGCATACATTTAGAAGTATTTCTAAAGTTAAACTTACTACAATTCCTATTGTGAGAACTCATTTATAGCAATGGTATTGGCAAATGAAAAAGAAAAAGGAAACTACTGATCCCAAAATGCAACTGTAATGAGAAAGAAATCGATAAATGTTATTACAATAATGCTGGATTATGAAATGACAAAGGACAGGAAAAACAACCACTTTTAACAACACTGCATTTAGAAAGGATAATTTTCACAGTTTTAATAAATTTTTACCACATGTGCATTCATAAAACTACACTTCCCATGACCACTGTGTGCGACCAAGCAGAATTGACAAAAAATGTTTTAAATGATGATTGGTTGATTGGTTGAAAAAACACTGAACCTGTGATCAAGGTCCCTGCAACGGGTGGTGCTGTAAGCGGCACCCGCCGCAATGATAAAATGGCATGTTGTGCATTGCCATGCACAACGTGATAGGCACTGTGCGGTGCCTGCCACCTTGTGCGTGGCAATAAAGGGGTTACCATAGGTACCCCCCAAGTGCAGCCACCCACCCCCCAACCCCCCGGGGCAACAGGCCCCGAAAGAGATTCACTGTATGCCTTTCCATGGCGGCGTTTCTGCCATGGAAAGGCATAGCCACCACCAGCATCTTAATATGGCCTGCAAGGTACCCTATATTGTGGGTCTTTTCCGCCTGGCCGGCAATTGTGCAGATTGCTGACCTGGCGGAATAGCGCAACGTGGACTTTCCGTCCATCAGGTTACCCCCTGCCATGGCAATATGGTGGGGGGTAAATGTAGTTGTGATGGCAGGTGGAGTGCCACCGCCGGCCGGGCAGCGGCGATCCGTTGACCATCATAATAGGCCCCATAGTGCGAGCTATAGATTCCTTAGGGCATGAGTCATAGTTACTTGAGCTAACCATAACTGCTGAATTTCTATGCTTTTGTGTGTGTGAGAAATCTGAATCTTACCATGTAGTGCCTGTAAATGTTGTTTTTTTCAGTGAATTTCTTTGGTGTTTTTTACATTCTTTTTCATAACTATAACATCCCTGTAACCTTTGTTTTTTCAGTGAATTTCAACTCTTTTTAAACACTATTTCTTAACTATAACGTCCCTCTAACCTTTGCTTTTTTTGAAAATTCTACAGCTGTTTTCACATAAATTGTACTACGATTTGACCCATAAGTTAAATTTACTAGTATACATTTTTGCAAATTCAAAAATACTTCTTATTCACACATTCATTATTATATATCTATATACACTCATCTTGCACATCTTAACAAGTTGTTTATTAAATCCCAATGGCTCTTCACAATAGCCTTCACAGTTAAGAGCTGTTGGGATTACAATAAACAACTTGTTTACAACAAAATTGAAGAAACTACAAATGAAGACTACATTATTGCTATACAATTGTTATATATAAATCTCTACGTGTGCAAGATGCGTGTATATCGATTTACATAGAACTTCAGAGTGGGACTCTAATTTATGAATGTTTGGTGAACATACATCCATGCGCACCATTTCTACTTGGTTTGTACAATAATACTTTCTGTTAACTCTTAAGTAAGCACTGTGGAACCCTTCTTTCACCCCTCCCTTATAGTAGTTCATTATTATATATTTTAAAACAAAAAATGTAAAGATTAAGGTAAGGTAACCTATGTAGTCTTTCTATATTCATTTAATGGATATGTTGGGAATCCTCAGACAAATAAGGGGTTTGCAGGGTATATTGCACACATTCAATACTTTTTGTCAGGGTGAAACACAAGTAAGCCCCACATTACCCTGTGATTAACCTGTGCATAACACTCTGGTAGCTTGGCACAAAAGCAGTCAGGCCTTAACTTAGAGGCAATGTGCAAATGATCTATGCAGCACTTCAAACAGTAATAAAGTGAAAAAACAATGCAAGAAAAAATCCACCTCACTCTAGAAACATAGATCAAAATGTAATACATCATTTAAGACTGAAACAAACATAAAATCAGCATACCTGAAGCTCTGCTATTTTAAAGAATTAATTTAGTATTGCACCTAAAAGCACAAATCGTCACTTACGGTTATGTGGTCTTGTGAGACCGGATGAAAGTTGTATTTTCAGGCCAACTGGGATAGAGCATGGGCTGGATACAGGGACAAGGTTAGTCAAACTGAGAGAGTTACTTTTGAAAATCCAGCGTGAAGAGTTCTATTTGTGACAGGGTGCTGCGAGGAGCAGGGAGAGCATCATGGATGATTGTTGACGTGGGGCGCGAAGAGTAGGCCGGGCATTACGGATGGTCAGAGCTGTAGCCCTAAGATCCTGCCAGGCTATTGTTGTTGAAAATTCACCTTGCAGCCACTGTGATCTGCATTGAATTCCACTGCGGTCTGTTGATGATGTAGCACAAAGTGCAGATATTCGATTTCATCACTTGCGGTCACTGTAGTGCAAAGAGTCAGATTCACATTAGCTTCACGTTGGTGTGTGGTGCCGATGGCAAGATCTTGTTGTTAACAGACCCATTTGTTGTTGTGAAGGGCTCAAAACAGCAGGATGTCTCCTTTTCTTGGAGAAGGAGCACAATATATACCACACCAGGGTCCAGGACCTGAGGAACACCTCTTGCAGATAGGCAATGCATGCCAGCAGAGGCCCACGGGGCTCAGGCAGGTCTAGTTGCAGGTCCATGCAGCAGGCCAGCTAGGCAGATGCAGCGAGGCCACTGGAGCTTGTTAAGACCCTATAGTTCAGAACAGGAGGTCAGTCAGCTGACCCTTGGAGTCCTGCATGTTGGGTGCAGGTCAAATCACATGTCTCAGCAAGCAGATCAGCAGGCAGCAGGCAGCAGGCAGCAGGACAGCAGGGTAGCAGGGACGTAGAGCAGCACAGCAGTCCTTCTACTGTAGAATCCACAGGTCCAGATGTTTACTGAAGGGTTGGGTCTTAGGCTCCAATATTTATACCTTGTACCAGCTTTGAAACAGGACATTTCTAGAGGTTTCCACCCCTATAGGGGGCCCCAGTTTTTCTGACTGAGAAACGACTAGGGGCAAACATTTTGTGAGTGTGCTCAAGCAGAAGTTTTGTGATGTGGAAGAGTGGTAGGTGTCAGCTCCGCCCCCTTGCAAGACAGCGTTGGCTCAATCTGACAAAACCTATTCCCCTTTTGTTTCACTGCCAGGTATACCTAGTCATGTGACCCTGGATATAGGCTGCAGGCACAAAATGGTTAGGACAAAAACATGATAACTTTCTAAAAGAGGCATTTTTCAGAATTATGATGTAAAATCCGACTTTACCATTAAAGAGGTTTTAAATTACAATTCTTTAGACACTAAACTCAAAATTAGCACTTACTTAACATTGAAATTTAGCACTTAATAAATGAGGTAGGCCAGTTTCTGTAAAATGTAAGGCTACATGTCCAACTTTTTAAAATCACATCAACTTGCCCTATAATAATAATAATAATACTTTTCATTGTTTGAATATTTAGTATCTTACAATAGATAAAAAATTATAATTCATATCATAACACATTTATTGCGAGTAAAAACATATTAGGATTAAAAATATATACTTGTTGTACTAATTGAGTACTAGCATATTTTTTTAATATTGCAATTCTAAGTAGTGCAAAATTTATTATACTGATTAACTATTAAACCCATCCTATGCGTTCTTATTGATCAAATCATTAGGCGTTCATTTCCTTTTCATCATTAATATGCATTTTACAAATGCAGAGTTCAAAACTATGCCAATGTATCTTGGACATTGTATGAGTGCTTGTCTGCAAGTCCGAATCCCACAGGTATTGAAAAGCCACTCAAGTGTATTCTGTGTTCTTCCTTCAATTTTGAACATATGCAAAGCAAATGGATACTGTTCTCTTTTCCTGTTTTACATAATCTGCAGGGTATTTGTTCTACTGTATGCAGCCATGGCATCATGTTTCCATCCAAAAGTCTCTGCTACTAAAATGCTACCTAAAAACAATTATGGGATTTGCTATGACATTGGGTCTACCAAAATCTGAAATTGTCTTAATAATAAAAATACGAGTGACGTTCTAATCTTAAATCTACAAGAGCGGTCAGTAAAGAATCACATTCATCATTTGAGATGCACAGGTTAATATTAGAAGTGACAAATGTCTGTAAGAAATATGGCACCAATCATGTGCATTCATTGGATGATTTGGATCCCAAAAAGATCACGTTAAGGAATGAGAGTTTTGATATGTGAAAATGTATTGTGAATCCTATTCAAGCTATAACATTTTCCTGCCCACTGTAATGAGGTGCTCCTTCAAGTCATAGTCAGTTATGCATATGTCATTGAATTATGACAACCCTTTAGAATCACCCTTTAGAATGTCCATTGTTTGAGTTACAAATAACTCTAGGCTATTCGTGGACCCCTATGGGATACCTGTATATGCATTTTGAGTACCTGCAAATGTGAAGATAGTTGGATATCAAGAACAAGGTGGTATATTGAGGGTAAATAATCAATTAGAAGTGCCCAGAGTTATCTTTCTAAGTATGTCTTCATTCCAGTCCTTTACCATTTTGCACAGAGAATATGTGTGGGTTCAAATTTCTATTGTTCCATGCAAGTATCTATGAGTTGTCTGTAATTGAAACCAGAAAAAGAAAAATGTTCTGTTGCGTGTTTATCTAAGTTCCTGATCGATACTGCGACCTTATGCCCCTATTCGGCTATAAATCCATTTATTCCCTATATTGGCATAACCGTTCAAGTGCGATATTCAGAAAGTCATCTCTGGCCTCACACGAACAGAGCCACATTCCAGAATAGTTTTCTGCCACTTCCTTTGCAACCAATTAGTGCAATGACAGAGCAGAAGTCACTATCTGATATTCCTAGATTAACACTCCGAGTTCTTCAACAAGATAAAAACTCAGCAAATCTGGAAATCCCCGCTTGCTGTGTTTTGATTAGTAATGGAACTCTAATGAGCAACTGATAGCTATCACTTCCTAGTGACATCTTTAATTGACGTCTTATGTCCAACAAACTTGCGTCAAACCAGGCACCTGTCAGGTATAAATACTACCAACGTTGCCTTAAGCAATTGCTGTCGTGCACCCTGTTGTGCATCCCATTGCTGTTGTATGCTGCATGCAGTACGCTGATGCTGCTGCTGTCCCCTTGGTGGTGAAGCTACTGATACCATTATCGCTGCTAAAGCGCGAACGATGGTGTGGTAAGCTTAGGAGCTGAACAGCCGTCCCTCTGCGAAGGGCCCAGCACATTCCAGCTGCCGCGGACGCTGTCCCCCGCCTCCTCCTCCCGACGCGCTGAGAAGAGAGCCGCTGCCTTTCTCCTGCAGAGAAATCCAGCTCCAGCGTTTCTAGTCTGCCCTCGCGGGTGACTGGGATACCGGGTTCCCCCTGAAGGAGATACCAGACCTCCATCATTCTATTCAGAGGTATGGTGTTGACTAAACCCTTAGATGAGAATTCTTGAAGCAAACCTTGGCAAAACCAACTTAACTTAAAGCTACTTACTTACTCCCCTTCCACGTGTTAGGCTTAGGTCAGGCACACCGGGGTAGGCTTAGCTAGAAACACCAGTTGAGTATTTTAGCCTAATGTATATATGACTGTATATATGTTTTATTACTTTTAAACCATTGTATTGCTAAGAAACCATATCAATGCTTTTACAGTATTATTTCGCAATACTTATCTTACTGTACGTACTTTTTATAATAACAAGTCTTGCAATTGTGGCAATACATTCCTCTTGTACGAGAAGAAAGACTGTTCAATAAATGTTAACCCTTTATTGACAAACGCCCGTCTCTCTATTCTCTACATCTCGTGAAAGTAAACTGCACTAATCTGACTGAGTGAAATACATGTCTATTGTTTCACACGACCCTAGAGATCGACTCTTGATCTGAGGAGCAAAGTTGTCATGTTGCACGGTTGTTGGAAAGCTGAATCCCTTCTTGTCTGTGCCAGGGAAGCTGATCACTTCCCATGCAGAGAAGAAAGTTTCCAGTGACCTCTGAGCTAGTTGGTAACACACCCAATTAAGTTTAGCATAGTCAGTGGAGGCCTGGAATATCCGCAGTTCCACGTCGATACTACTGTTTATGTTATTCCAATGCGCAGGGCCTAGTGGGAAACTAGGAACTACACTACATGGCGCCCAACGTTTGGTAAGGCGATAAACTAACGCAAGACGTTAGAGTAACTCAGTCGTGCATATTTCACACAGACCCCTTTCTCCCGTAAATATTCCAATAGACGTCTGGAGTGGGTGAAAGGTTAAAATCCGCCCGACCTTAGTAGGAAGAGATTCCTATGTAAAGCTCTGGTTTATTCAACGTTGAAGGATACAGTGTTCCAAAATATTGTGCACCTAATCTTTGTCTCCTTGGAGACCAACTCTGCAAACCTTGCATTTTAACAATGCCAGGAGAAAACGGAACCACTGGGGCCGCAGCAGATGCGACTCAGCAAGGTCCCGAATACACAGACCCGGATGCAATTATCATCCCGGTCCACTTAAGAAAATCTATAACGTTAAAACTTATAGAAAACGGACTGACACCTCAAGGTGGTACAGTAATTTTCGTGATAGAGGCTCACGAGTATCGGCAGACAGAGGTATTCTATTCATGGATAAACTTTCCAGCGGCAAACGCTACAACAAAAGAGTTTCACTATTACAAAATAGAGGAACCTCCGGAAGAGTACGCTCCTTTCGAGGAGATTGAAATTCCACTAAAATTTCAAGAGCACCTGCTCTGGTTTAATGGCGCCCTAAAACACAATGATCACATTACCAGGCTCGGTCCACTAGGTAGACCAGGAGCAACGTGGCCGGTTCTAGCCAGCTACACACCACATCCGGACATTGTAAAAATGTCAAAGGAAGAGCTGTTAGTACAGCTAAAAACACTAATAAGAATACATAGGCAATTAGTCCAATATGTAATGCGGACTGCAACAGTCCAGCCAGCTGTTAATGTACCACAGCTGACCCCTCATCAGGGGAACACTAATAAAATTACACCACAGAACATACAGTCATGTCTTGGTAAAACACCCGTAAAACGGGAACAAATTCCTTTCTGGTTAGCACAGAAAATCACTCAAATAGAGGCAGTATTTCCTGATACTACCCCTATTGAGAAACAATGGGAATCGCACCACACGTGGAGGACTGCAACACTTGGGGTACAGTCTTTGCTTCCATTTACACAAAAACACACGGTGTTCCGTCTATGGCGGTAGTACCAGAAGTGCTAAAACAGATTCAGAATGAATACGGTCCAGAGCCCGCTTTAAATCTAGGTATGAAATTACTGAAAGACTTCAAGCAGGTCTCGGCTATATTATTAGCCAATATAAAGGGAGAAGCAGCATCTGTGGCGATTCGCCAGAAGTTGAAGGAAACAGATATAAAAGATCCTGTTGAGCTTGCAAAAATCATAGAGAAATGCTATGAAGAATTAGGTAGAGACAGCTTGGGTGGAAAACCAGTTAAGCCCCAACTGCTCGAAAATCCTGAAAAATTATTTATTAAAAATAATTCAAACACTCCTAAAAAGAGCTGGGATGGAAATAAACAATCCACTCCCAAGGAAAAAGTTTTCCAGTCCAGAGGAAGGTCTCCTCGACGGAGGGAAAGAACTCCAACTCGAGAACGCCAGTCTCCCCAGAGGGAGCCCTCTGAGAAAAGATATAACCTTAGAAATAGGGATAATCTGAAAAAACCTGATAGATATCAAAGTATTGATACACGTCCCTCTCGATCTTTTCCACAGAATTCGGAAAGAAGAGGACGGTCAGACCCAGGAGAGCACACCAATTCCAAAGACAAGGAACCTGCTCAGAGTAAAAAATCTCAATTTCAGAAAAAGAAGGTAGCCAGTATTAGAGTAATCAACCATGCCGAGAATACTGAGGACACAGTTGAAAAACGGGGAGTGGGCATTGACAATGTTGGACAGTGCAGCAGAAATCAGTATAGCGCGCAAGATCTTGATGAGTCATCTGGAGACAGTGGACACGAATGAATACATTCAGGTTGAAACTGCCGACACCAGACTTAGCGAGCCCCATAAAATATACGAAATAACATTGCGTATAGAGGGCGATAAGACTAGGAAAATAAGAGGTCTATTTTGGGATAAGCTCTCAAAAGGCTATGATATTCTGTTAGCTGAAAAAGATTGGCCCCCAGAGTTTGTCAGGGAGTGCCCTCATGGCGAAGAAATGATTATGCCTGCCTTCTCGAATCACATTCCGATTCACAAAAAATATACATATGCAAGGAAATGGGCAGTGGCCCAGGCACCTGCATTGTATAAAAATCATGTAGGATGGGATGAGGACTCTCCTCCTCACAAAATCCAATTAAAAAGTGAACCAACTGCCCAACGGCAGTATCCCATTAAGCAAGAAGCTAAAAAACAAGTCAGGGAGATCTTAGATCAACTTGAATACCAGGGGGTGATTGAAACATGCACCTCTCAAATGAACAATCCTTTGTTTCCTGTCTCCAAGCCAGACAATTCATATCGTCTAGTTTTGGACTACAGACATCTTAATACATGTTGCAAAACGTTTGCAGTACAAAACTCGCATAGTGCAGCCCTAATGAATAACATAGTTAGGAAAAAATATAAAACGACATTAGACATATCTAATGGTTTCTTTTGTCAAAACATTGCACCAGAAAGCAGATATTTGACCGCTTTCTCTGCATTTGGGTCGCAGAAAAAATTCTGTCGACTCCCACAGGGGTTCAAGAACAGCCCAGGACTATTCTCAGCTAAGGTAACAGAGTTACTACAAATATATGATGATGAGGCATTATCTTACGTAGATGATATTTATCTCACAGATGAGGACTTGGATACTCACTTGAAAAGAGTGAACACCATTATACTTGGGTTCGCAGCAGAGGGTTACAAATTCAACTTTAAAAAGTCTCGAATTGCCCATCTGACAGTACTATTTTTAGGGTACGAATTATCAAGTGAAGGGAAAAGCCTAGCGGACAACTTCTTAGAGAAGTGCGCTGTACTCCAAGCTCCAAAAACGCTGAAGAATTTACAATCCATTCTAGGTTTTCTGAATTTCGGAAGAACTTACATTCTGAATTACGCAGAGAGGGTTAAACCTCTCTACGAACTAATTAAACCTGATTTTAAACAAATCAATTGGACTCAAAAACACACAGAAATTTTGAGATCACTGCAAACAGACATGTTAGCTAAAACAAAATTAGATACACGTGACAACACGATCGATCTTGTAATCCGAGTCATCCCAGGAAGATGCGGATTCACGTACCTAACCTCTAATGGGGGAGAAAAGGTACCAATTTCAATGAAATCTCACTTGTACACACAAGCAGAGAAAACATTCAGTCCCACAGAAAGAACTGTGAAAGCAGTGCAAATCGCATTAGCAAATGAACGAGAACTAGCACACTGCAAACGGATTAATATCCTCACAGCGGAATCCGCCTTTGAGGCGCTATTCAGCCCAGTAAACCTGCCTACAGTGTCACTGGATCCGAAATGGATACAGTGTATAGATTCTCTAGGAGCGGAAGACGTGAAATACTATTTCGCCCCGCAATTTGAAGAACTGAATGATTTAGAATATGAAGAAGAGTATCCTCTGCCTATCGAAATTCTGCCTCTCCCACAACACGCCTGTATAATCTATACAGATGGATTTGTACAGCATTTCAACGTAGAGAGCAAATCCTACGATGCAGCATGTGCGATCATTAAAGGTCGTTGGCTGTGCGGTAAATTCAGACCGAAAGTAACAAAAACTGAATCTGTAAGAAACTGTTCGGTTCAAAGAACTGAAATCAGATGTTTAAAGATGGCGCTCGAAAATGCAGAACGTGAATTCCCGACACTTATAGTGTGCGATTCTCATTTTTGCGTCAACTCTTACAACAATAAGCTGCAGAGTTGGATTGAAAACGACTACAAAGATGACACAGGTGCCACAATAAAGCATAAATTGCTCTGGAAACAGGTAGCTCTTTTACACAAAGAACTACAAAAGACTCACGTGATTCACGCACATAGTCTTCAACGTGATGGCGTTCACGTTGCAGGGAATTCATTGACTAATACAGCCACAGCGGAAGCAACTAAACCGGCTTCCGTAGCCACAAAAAAGCGTACAGAAAAATACATAGACGGGGAAACCATGCTGGCAGTAAAAACGACCGTAAAAGGCGACTGTGCAGCACTACCCGTAAACTATCCACTCAATTATGCATACGTAATCGATGCAAACTCCGTTCCTTTTGCTCGAATCCCTGGAGTGGGGTACAGAGTAATTCCAAACAGGAGCAGGAGGGGCTTCCTCTTACTGGAAGCACACATGGGGTTGGGTCTGAGACACCAAACAATCAAGGTTTCTCTGAAAGAATTACAATCAGAGTACTGGTGGCCAGGAATGAGTATAGATATTCAATGTTTTGCTCAAAAAATTGTGAAAACTGCAACAGAGATCGCAGTAATGAACAGGCCAGTGTAGTTTCAGGATCCCTGATAGACAGCATAAGGCGATCTATCTGCGCAATCAAAGAAGAGAAGCGCGTCCCATTGTACACAGTTAAGGCTAAACACACTTAAATAATGTAGGCCCCAGCGCTCGGCTGACGCCTAGAACTGTTATAAAAGATTTGCGAGTCCATATTGGCATATACGCAATTACCACGTTCCATTCTGACCAGGGTCCTGCTTTCAGCTCTCGAGCTTATAAGGAGGCCATGGCCAGCATGGGAATTGGGTTGCGGTATTCTTGTCCGTCGCACCCCGAAGGGAATAGTGTGGTTGAAAGAAAAAACCGGGACATAAAGCGATCTATAACAGCGAAGGTATTAGGTTCAGGCGCTGGGTGGGTCAAACATTTAATAAGTGTCCAGACTAGTCTTAATAATTTGCCAAGAAATTCTCTAAAAGGTTTCAGCCCATACGAACTATTGTTCGGAATTAGAATGCGTATTCAGGACCTCGATAGTCAGATGTCAGTGGTACAAGAAGAAACAACGCACTTTGATGTAAAGGATCGTTTGGCTGTTTTACAGGAACTGAATGAAACAAGAAAATCCTTAAGCAACATAAAGTTAAAGCAACAGCCAAC
Source organism: Lissotriton vulgaris (assembly GCF_964263255.1). Lineage (NCBI taxonomy): Eukaryota > Metazoa > Chordata > Amphibia > Caudata > Salamandridae > Lissotriton > Lissotriton vulgaris. The sequence goes on along the minus strand of NC_141693.1, from coordinate 1,406,362,504 downwards.
TACCACTGACGAGGCACCACAAGCAACAGCCCCAGCAAGGCCTGTCTGGATTCCAAAGATTGGGGATCTAGTCAGAGAAAAGATTGCGGTAAAGAAGGAATTTGGGCCTTCTTACAGAAAAGCAGTACCTGTCTTGGCAGTCACCGGAACAAGATCAGTTGTGCTACCGCCCCTTGCTGGTAAAAAGGAGAACAGAGTCGTGTCTATCGATCTGGTAAAACCACAAGCATGTGGCCTATAATCAACAGTAGGCCCAGTGGACTCCCAAGAAACAACAGAATACCCAAACTTGCAACAATCCAAGAGGTTCAAACTGAAAGACTAATCACATTCGATCAACCTGCAGTGCACGGTGAAGGACTATGCAATAATGCCATGGAACTCGTGCCTCTTGAGACACAGATTGAAACAGTTCGTCAAGAAACAACACCAGTCTACACTAATGTGGCATCAGAAAGTGCTACCGAGAGACAGATTGAAAGAACAATCCCAACAATTGACAGAACTGCCTCTGGTTATTTCATCAACTTCGACAACTTCTCTGAAGATCAAAACGACCCGAAGTGATGCAAGAAACAAAAAAGTATTCTAAAGAAAGTACAACAGGACTCCTTCAACAAATCAAAGAATTATATCTGGATTCACCGTTGATTGAGCATTGGATTATTTCAGGGGTATTCATACTCCTACTATGCCTAATTTAAGTTTTAATTTTCGGAAAGTTTATTACAATTGAATGGACACAGTAAGTCAGAACATCAACCTAGTCCTGAAACCATACAGATCATCCCATGTGAAGAAAAGAGAACTGTCAACAGTAAATGTCACAGCAATTCCAATACCTGGTGGGGTAGTATGGGAGAAAACAGACTATGAAATATATGGTCCGGTCGAAATCCTGAAGTATCCTCATCAACTGAAGGTTTCCTTAAGTGACTTTGTAACGCCTAGTACATTCTCTGATGATTGGGACTTTAACAGTATTAATGACATAGGGCCAGATGTAGGTAAGTAACATTTACCGAATCTTAATTACCGAAAATTACCGAATTTTACCGATTCGGTAATCAAGATTCGGTAAATGTGAGGGGTTGGTATGTAGGGAATCCAGATGTTCCCTTTTACCGAATCGGTAAAATTCGGTATTTACCGATTCGGTAAATACCGAATCGGTAAAGCCTATTGATTCCTATGGGCTTCAAAGCCCATAGGAATCAATAGGCTTTACCGATTCGGTATTTACCGAATCGGTAAATACCGAATTTCACAAGGGTGCAGGGGGTGTCACTTTGACACCCCCTGGCACCCCCTAAACAGGCGTGGGTGCCATGTGGCAGGCATACATGCCCTAAGGGCAGGTCTGCCTGTCACATGGCATAGGTGTGCATGCACACATGTGCATGCACACCGGAATCGGTATTTTACCATGAGGTTTTATTTCATGGTAAAATACCGATTCTGTAAGGCCTCTGGGACTCAGAAGAGTCCCACCTACATATGTAAAATACTGAATCGGTATGAATACCGATTCGGTATTTTACAGATTAGGTAACTTTACCGATTCGGTAAATATACCGAATCGGTAAACAAGGTCCCCCTACATCTCATTGACCCATTTACCGGTCGGTAACGGCCGAAATCGGCCGTTACCGACCGGTAAAGGCCACCTACATCGGGCCCATGATGTCTGATTTAGTAATGTCAGGTAGATTCACAGATCATGATTATTTACAAGGTTCATCTAGTTATGAGCAGTTATTCTGTTACACACACTATGGTGATCATTACTTGCATAAATCTGCACAGCCTAGAAATGTTTTTATGTATAATCAATGGGAACATTGTGCTACACCACCTAAAAGCAGTTCTAAAGCATTTTTTGAGAAATTTAAATACTTCTCAGGGTTTAACACTAGTGATGCAGAAAAGTTTTATTACAAACTGTTAGATAAAACAGGAATGAAAACAATGCTGACAAATTCTAAATTGATATATTCAGAAGCATTTTATGATAAAATGATGACATTTGGTTTTGATTATTGGAAAAATATTATTGAAACGAAAACAATCTGGGGTACAAAAGATTGGCAGGTACAGGGCATTGAAGCACTATTTAGAACCTGCATGATACCAGAACAAATGTTGTTTTTAAATGACACAATACACCAAACATCCTGTCTTGGCCTAGCTAAGATCAAAGACCTTAAAACACCGTCTATACCAAAGCCGATACCTGAAAATACAACTGCAGATATTGAGTTAGACGTGTCACAAATTTTACATTTTAACAGAACACATCCTGATTGGAAAAAGTGGTTAATCTGGCCTACTGACACAAACAGCTGTCAAGATAGATTCCTGAATAAAACACAGGGGTTAAAAATGACCAGATTAGACCCGAGATATTCCCAGAGACAACATCCAGGGATAATAACAACATACAGTGTAGGGAAACTCTGCCTTGAATGGCTAACATCATCCACACTGGCTGAAATTAAGCAACACTTGTCTTTACTAAAAGATGGTGCTGATTTGCGCGATTTCATTCTTGGACCACGCAAACAGCGTCAAAAGCGTTTCATAGCGACCAGTATCTATGCTGCGTACAACGAGGCTTGGAAAGTCAAACAAATCGAAACAGCTGAAAAAATACGAGAAATTGATCGTATTAATTTGGAGAAATCACTTTCTGTAGTAGACAATGGGTTAATGACTCTGTCTTCCAGAATATATTCGTTGGACAATATTGTATCCTCTCCTCTGCCTTTGATGTGATAGATAGAGACTTGCTAATGTTACAACATGGCCAATCTCAAATACGTTCTATTATAGAATTAGGCTGGACGCTGCAAAATCTCCGTTCAGGCTATGTGCCTTGGCGTTTAATCAACACAACGTCATTATTTTCCATTTTTAACCTTACTGATAAACAGATCAGTTTGGCACAGAAAGGAGCAGACTATACAATCCTGAGCATCGAAAAACTTGAGAGATTACCATTGACAATGTCAGAGAGTCCTGTCATTGAATGGATAATACACGGAATTATCACAATTCCGATAACAACTTTCCGATTTAAAAAGTGCCTTGAGTACATACCTGCTGGCCAGTATGAACAATTGGGTAAAGGATATGTAAAATCCGAATGGAAATTACCATACACACATTCTTGCTATAGTGACAGCGACAAAAATGTATTTCTTAGTGGTGAAAATTGTAAACATTCACTAAGCGGTATACTTTTGTGTCAGGGTATTAATTTACTCGGAGCATGTGATGGAAATTCTAACAACCTTTCATGCCACCAGCTAGTCACACCTGCAACTCAGATAGAGCCCTTCTTTATGCAACTTGCGAACGGGAGTTACATTCTTAGAACGGATCACAGATGTTGTGTCCTAGTGCCAGGGAAAAGTTATCTAGTAAGCGTAACATCCATGGTCAAATGCTGTATGCAAGCATTGTTCCCGAGTGGGCCTGCAGACACAGTGACTCCCATCTGGCTTCGTCTGAATCTCTATTCTATACGAATTGATACTTTAAGCAAAATGAAATCTGTACTTTTACAGACAACAGTGCCTATAACTTCATCAAAAGAGACGTATGATCTTCTAGTTGCAAGGACAGCTACTGAAGTTCATGAACTTTTATCAACAAATTGCCCCGTGCATTTCGTAGAAATGCTCAGCCAACTCCTTAACATGTCTAGTGCCACAAGCATCCCAGGCATATTTAAGACAGTCTTTACGAGACTGCTAACACCTTTTCAGGCAATTTTGGGAATCGTTCCTAATTTTGTTCACTCTGTTTTTGGCGGCATACCATTATTTTTGGGACTTGTATCAGGTATTTTATTTTTGACCCTCCTGCTTCGTTATGGCAAGCCGAAACTCAGACATAGCTCCCATGGGAATGGAAGAGACAATCCTAGCAATGCGCTACCGGGACAGGATAACTAACGTCCTCGGATTGGCCAGGCTGAGAGATCTAAACATGACCTGGTTCCTTTCATTCAGACCTATATGGCAGAACAGTATCTTACCGGTACTACGATGTATGCTTTGCGGCGATGAATGCGTGTTGGACATCTGTCTTTCACTTCCATCAGCAGTACCAATGGACGTCGATACTTTGCTCAGTCCAATAACGGCTCACGCATTGTGTTGTCCCCAGCGGCTACCAATCCTGATGACGGCATTCGTGGAGACACCTGTACTACGACTAGGTGGTAACAGTGGAGCGAGTGACAAAAGCAACATCACCCAGGTACGACCTTCTGTGAGCATTGCTGATCCTGACTATGATGACAGCAATCATTCTCACACCTGCCAAGTTACAGCGCTATCTAATTTGGTTGAACTGTCACCTGATTTTGTAGACCAATTCTTTGAGAGCCTGTCTGATACGATGTTCTCACCCGTACAGAAACAATAACTTTTGAGAAGCTTTCCGACACACAGCGTTCCCATGAACTCTGAATTCGGCCTTCAGTTTTGATCAACAAAAACTGCTAAAAGCGTTGGAACTCTATTTCCCCGTTCAAGCATTAATTCTTTTGAATTGGACATTTTTTAATATTTGACCTTTTTTGGCACGAACAATTCTTTGCTTAACGTAAAAACTATTCTTAGAGAACAGAAGCTTCAAACGTCTATTCCTACACACATCTAGAGACATAACAAACTTACATCAGCCTCTAGCACATTTATTGCAATGAAGACATGGCTGTTCCCTTGATCCCTGCTTTCCCCCCGGCCCCTTCCTTGGAGACCTTAGTGGATTCTGTCAGCGCTGGGACGCTCCCGGGCAGCCATGCGCTCTACAAATCTCCTAAATAAATAAAAATAAATAAAATTTATATGTGATGATTTATCTCGCCCTTCTTCTGTCAGAGATATTTCATGTGTAATTCTTTATACATAAATGTTCATTGATTTCATATGCAATAATTTTTGAATGATTTCTATGCTTCAAAAAACGTACAGTACCTAAAATTTCACGTATTGCAATATACGCCTATTTCGAATGCATTTATGTATTTTGGGGTGGGCAATGTTACACATGCATCTAATTGCTCTAGTTTTAGGAATTTGATGGACATGAAAACGTGGAGTGGGTGTTGCGTGTTTATCTAGGTTCCTGATCGATACTGCGACCTTATGCCCCTATTCGGCTATAAATCCATTTATTCCCTATATTGGCATAACCGTTCAAGTGCGATATTCAGAAAGTCATCTCTGGCCTCACACGAACAGAGCCACATTCCAGAATAGTGTTCTGCCACTTCCTTTGCAACCAATTAGTGCAATGACAGAGCAGAAGTCACTATCTGATATTCCTAGATTAACACTCCGAGTTCTTCAACAAGATAAAAACTCAGCAAACCTGGAAATCCCCGCTTGCTGTGTTTTGATTAGTAATGGAACTCTAATGAGCAACTGATAGCTATCACTTCCTAGTGACATCTTTAATTGACGTCTTATGTCCAACAAACTTGCGTCAAACCAGGCACCTGTCAGGTATAAATACTACCAACGTTGCCTTAAGCAATTGCTGTCGTGCACCCTGTTGTGCATCCCATTGCTGTTGTATGCTGCATGCAGTACGCTGATGCTGCTGCTGTCCCCTTGGTGGTGAAGCTACTGATACCATTATCGCTGCTAAAGCGCGAACGATGGTGTGGTAAGCTTAGGAGCTGAACAGCCGTCCCTCTGCGAAGAGCCCAGCAGATTCCAGCTGCCGCGGACGCTGTCCCCCGCCTCCTCCTCCCGACGCGCTGAGAAGAGAGCCGCTGCCTTTCTCCTGCAGAGAAATCCAGCTCCAGCGTTTCTAGTCTGCCCTCGCGGGTGACTGGGATACCGAGTTCCCCCTGAAGGAGATACCAGACCTCCATCATTCTATTCAGAGGTATGGTGTTGACTAAACCCTTAGATGAGAATTCTTGAAGCAAACCTTGGCAAAACCAACTTAACTTAAAGCTACTTACTTACTCCCCTTCCACGTGTTAGGCTTAGGTCAGGCACACCGGGGTAGGCTTAGCTAGAAACACCAGTTGAGTATTTTAGCCTAATGTATATATGACTGTATATATGTTTTATTACTTTTAAACCATTGTATGGCTAAGAAACCATATCAATGCTTTTACAGTATTATTTCGCAATGCTTATCTTACTGTACGTACTTTTTATAATAACAAGTCTTGCAATTGTGGCAATACATTTCTCTTGTACGAGAAGAAAGACTGTTCAATAAATGTTAACTCTTTATTGACAAACGCCCGTCTCTCTATTCTCTACATCTCGTGAAAGTAAACTGCACTAATCTGACTGAGTGAAATACATGTCTATTGTTTCACACGTCCCTAGAGATCGACTCTTGATCTGAGGAGCAAAGTTGTCATGTTGCACGGTTGTTGGAAAGCTGAATCCCTTCTTGTCTGTGCCAGGGAAGCTGATCACTTCCCATGCAGAGAAGAAAGTTTCCAGTGACCTCTGAGCTAGTTGGTAACACACCCAATTAAGTTTAGCATAGTCAGTGGAGGCCTGGAATATCCGCAGTTCCACGTCGATACTACTGTTTATGTTATTCCAAAGCGCAGGGCCTAGTGGGAAACTAGGAACTACACTACAGTTCATGGTAAAGTGACAAGACATTATCACATCCTGATATTGTAATTTGATTGGGTTGGTTTTCATACTGCAAATCGTCTGTGGCTCTAATGGATATTGAGCCTATACCTGTAGTTATCCCTTGGGGGAATCACATGCATCTCAGATTCTTTATGGCACCCTCTCTGGATTCTATACAATACAGGAGCTTGTTTCAAAGACCAATCAGGTTCACACTTGTCCCTGAGATCCTAAGGAACAAAGCTTGAAAACATGCTCTCCACGAGGGGAACCTTTTGTACAAGAGGGAGGGCAATCATCTTTAGTGAGCATGATATCATAGACATCCCGTATGTGTGACCATAAAATGGCTTTTGTAGAGTGCAATTGATGACAGTATTTCTGCATTTCTACCTTATAAACTCTACCGGGTGAGTTTGCATGTCCATCCAGTTCTTCCATTTGAATGTATTTGTCAGTTGAAGTCATGGCCATATGCTGCTTAAGAGTCTGGCAAGCTGCACTTACTTCTGCTGGGCCATCCAGAAGCTCTGATTTTTATGTCCATTGCCACAGAAGCACTCATATTTTCTAAATCATACTTCTTATTTTTTGTCAAACCTGCCAACTTCTACTTATAATGAGCTTTTGAATCCAAAGCTTTCTATTCTTTACACTAGACACATTGCCACATGATTGTCCTTTCTCAGCCTTATGCTTGCATATTCGTCTTAACTCTGATACCGAGTTTGTCTACTACTGGTGTCTTTCTCTCAATATCTACTCTCCTCAGAATTCTGTGACAAATGAGAAAGATTGCATTGGTATACTGATAATAGTCCAGCTTTCCAGTTTGTCCAAGGCCTCTCAAATTATAACCATCCCCACATGTCTCCCACTGTGGAATAGATAAAGTCCTTATTTTCTGCTTGGCTCTTTGATTTTCTGTGGTTTTAGGAGGGCTCTCTTGTATCCTGCTTCAGTCTTGCACTTTCATTGTGGTTTTACTCAATGATTACTCAGAGCACTTTGGCCTATAGATGTATACATCTCTGAAATAATTGTTGGACGTTCACATTCATGCTCATTTAAAGACGTCACCAACAGATGCTAGGATATGGCCAACAAAGATGTCTCCTCTCAAACATTAGTAAGAACTATAGAAGAGGATGTATTAAAGTTGTCTATCAACTTCATACCCAAATCAATGATCGTAGCCGCATCATGTTCATTTTATATTTCTTTCAGAACATCAGGTAAAACTTCTTTAGAGTGGGAAATAAACAAAGTGGTATCTACATTGTCAACCTTATTTCCTCATGTTGTACAATCTATGCATGTGGTATCCTTCCCAAGGGAAGGCCCATAGTCAATAGACTGTGCTTGTCATGGATTGTTACATGAAGAAATACCACATCCAGTTTATTAGTTAAGCAAGCAATCCAAAATGTAATTGTATCTTGCTTAGTGGGTACCTTGCTCATGACCATAGTCTATAGAATGATCGTTTTCATTCCCTGTATCTGTTCTGTATATGTTCTGGTCTCCAACATTACCCACTCCAAATGATGTGTCATGTGTACTGTCAAGACACAGTCACTAATTCACTATATTGTTTTTGTTGCACTGCAATTCACTTAACCATTAACCGCATGCGGTTTAAAAAACCCGCGTTACGTGACAAAGCCAGCTCGTCATGCGCGCAGCGCAGGTAACGCCCATGACGAGCTGGCTTTGTCACCAGCACCAAAGGGGTTAAAGATCAGCCATCATTGGACGGTTCATTTGTGTTGGTGGACCAAATCCTAAACCAGCAACAAATGGTGTGGCTCTATAGGTACCAATGATCAGGGGACTAGCCTTACTCACACCTGGGTATGGCCAGATGATAGGACTGATCACCAAGTCAATTTGATGGTAACCCATTGCTAAACGGTTTGGACTTTGTAAACCATTTTATGAATGTCCTATACATTGTCTGTGTTTCCTATAAACATAGTGTTCACCTTTCTATTAATAGGCTGTCTTTATGTGATTTAGACACTCCGAGATCTTGGTCATTCGGATAGGCAGCCTTGATATGAGAGTAATCCGCCATCTAAACTTGAGATAGTTTGCATTTTTTATTCTACAGGAGCATCTATGTGATACACCACATGCATCTCTACGTGAGTACCGAGACATATGAACCACAGTTCTTACACCATACAGATGATGACACTAGTGTGACAATATGGGTATAATCTAAGCATTGATCAGCCATCTAAATTGTAGCAACATTTTCTATTCAGAGATGCTTCCCATGTCATGCTATATCACATGCATGTGCCTGAACGCGAGGACCAAGTTTTTCTCACTGAAGTTAATTTTTTCCTATATGGATTAATGCCCTGAACCAAGATGGCTCCCATTTAGAACACCACAAAAATAGTCAGACCTTGCTGTTCTTTAAAGTAAGAGTGTATTGAGTCTCAAATAGATTATTACTGGTTTGATTAGTGTAAAAATGACTTTTCTTGGATTCTTTTGATATACTACTAAGCGTCATTTGTAATTTTTGTCACAGATTTATTCTTGGTGTAGAGTTATATGTTTTCACCCTAAATTCATATGCTAATGGTTGGATTTACGTTTATATAGAACAATTGGTAAATCCTTGATGTTTAAGTTATCATTGGGATTATATTGTAATCTAAGGTTTTAGTAATCCCTGGATTAAGGTCCTCAGGATATATTGTGACACATTTCTCCTATACCTGTATTTTTCAATAATTTTAAATGATAGGTGGAGCCTAAATCATAATTTCCCTTCCATGCTGAGTTATACATTCACTTAGAAGGTGAGTATGATGATATGCTGGCAAGTAATACACACACATGAATGATCCCTAGGTGTTGCATGCCTCACATTGTTCGGTTATGATAACCTTTAGGTTCTGAAAAAGATTGTGCTTCATGCAATACATTAATAATTTGGAATGTGTTAGTATTGGAATTGCACTTTGTGAATGTGATGATCTGCTTCAATCATGGATAATTATATGCATGGTTAATAGGTTCTGCTTATCCCCACATTACATATTTGTTCTGAGATTTTAGGCTTGTGGTATTTATATATTTAATGAGGGTTTCACAAGACTAAGGGCCTGATTATGAGGTTTGCAAATGGGATACTCCATCACAAAGATGAAGGATATCCCTTTTCGCCATACTACAGGTTCCATTGGATATACCTGAATTGTATTTTGGCAGACGGGATATAAGCCATGTTTGTGATAGATTAACCCAGACGCCAAACTCGTAATCAGGCCCTAAGAATTTTACTAGTAGGAAATTCTGTTCTTTTTTATGACTCTATCACTTGGTGTTAGCGATTTTATGAACAGCAACTGTTGAGCTTCATTGTGTAACATATACTATATGGTTTTCTACCCTGGTGAAGTCATTAAAGACGCAACACATGATGGCTCCAATCATCATCATTCTTTCTTTATTTCGATCACTTGGACCATAAAAGATATACATTAAAAGAAAATAACAATCAAAAATAATTCAAGTTCATAAAACAAGAATAAAAGAATCATTATGAACGTCATAATATTGTACAGGTTCAAAGTACAGGTGCAAGATAAAGATCTGATTGCAAGATACTATTAAAAACACATTTGTTATAGTAATAAAAACAAATGCAGTCGCATCACGTCTAAAATTATCTATGCATTAAATGCTTGTGGTAGAGAGAGCCCTGCCGACTATCCTCAGGTGAGTCTCAAAACCGAATTCAGCCTATAGAAACTACATTTAGATTACACATAATGAGAGTTAACATACCCCCATCTTCTCTCTCCCTCTTTTCCCACAGGCAGGGAGATCTTTTAATACCAACCCTGCATACAATATTTGAGAATCTGTTTTAACTTCATCACACCTCAGAAGCAGAGGAATTCAGTTCTCTAGGTAAGAAGACCAAACAATACAGTTAGGGACCTAGCTGCTAAAAGACAGAAAATAGACAATTAATTTTTATATTAATTATTTTTTTATAGGCAAATAGGAGGCTTACCAAAACACTTCCTTGCCGACTGATTATTTCCTAGAGCTGAAGAATACATCCAAAATATCAGGAGAACATTATAATTTTAAATAGGTAAGACTAAACTAAATATAAACAATGGAATATTATCCCATTTCGATATGTTTATGAGTAACCCTATCCCCACTACCACCGCTGAAAATAGGAAAAATGAATACTTTCTTATCTCCCTTTATATATATATTTTTTTTAAAAATAGATACCTAGAATACCTCGAAGAGCCCAACCGTGGATTCTACAGAGCTCCAATCTACATTAAGGGTTCCGGTGGCGGACGTTAAATATTTATCATCCATATCAACCAGGTAAAGTTACCTGAAAATAATCGCTTGAATAGTAACGATAACTAGAATACTCCATAAAAAAACTAACAGCCAATATGACTTTTCCCCCTGTTAAAGCTTCGGCAACACTTGACGCTGAAGAATTCAGAATAAGAAGCAGACATATTAACTTGGTCGTTTCTTTAAAAGAAAAAACCCCTATTAGTGAGTATCTTTTTTACAAAAAATAAGATAAAAGAAGTACTTCAAGTTTGAGTGACTTTTTTATAAAGATCGAAAAGATAAGGGATAACAATGTTGCTTTTCATCGTGTATCTATTTCCCCATTTTATGTCAATACAGATAGTCTTTTATATATCCGAAAGAGCTATTGCCCTTCATTATACATCTGACCCCTTGCTATATATCGAATAGATTGAACCTGAGAGAATCTCATTGCTGTTTTTATTGAACCGACAGATATCTATGTCAATTCTCCCACCTTCCTCACGTATCATTTAAGAATTGTTCGTCCCCGCACCAATTGGAGAACTACAAGGAAATGACAAAAATAGAGGAAAATGTAAACTAGATTGCTTTTTATTAATCATGTGCTTTTCATTAACTATGGCTGCTAAAACACAAACCTTGGGATGTTAGATTTCTTTTTTAAATCTGTATAAATATGTGAATTTGAAATGATATGCATTTTTATTTTTATAGATATTACGTGGCTACTCCAGGAAGAAGGCGCTGGCCGCCGAAACGCGCGTAGAGTCATATAATTTCGCCACTTATCTACTATAGATAAAGAATCAAATTTGTATTGTTCACTAATTGCTGTTTGATGATGTTTATGATAAAATACACTGTGAATTTTAATTTTGTGTTATGTGAATGAATTGTTTATTGTTTTAATTATTAAATAAAAAAAGATGTCTTTTAGTCAGCTGTAGCCAATCGCTTATTACCTTTTACCAATATGGTATTTTAAACATTGATTGCCTAGGTTGTTACTTTTTATATATATTAAATGCTTGTGGTGCCTATAGCAAGTCCGTATCAGAGTTCATAATGAGGCGGGTGCGCTTGTACCAGATCACTGTTAAAAATTTGGCTACGGCAAACACAGTCGGAGGTGATAAATCCGTCTTGAGTATTCTAGAGGCTCGGATACAGTGTCTAAAACCTAGAAGAGGGACAAGCCAGTACTTTCTGGGTATTTGGTAGGCATTGCAAAAAAATGAAACATGTAGTTCATTTTCCAGAAGATGTGAGCATGCGGGGCATTGTTTGATGGAAGGGGAGTGAGACCAGGTGTTTGTAAATGTTCTAAAAGGAAGGGTGCCGTATCTCCACTGTAAAAATAACTTCCGAGTCAGGACAGGGCAAATTGCGTCTAGGACTACTTCCAGATGATCAGAGTCTTTAAATTGGATGAATGAGTTTGTTAGAGATCCCAAACGCCTACTCCCTAGTAAGGTATTTAGTTTCAATTCGTAATAGTCCTTAGATAATTGTTTACGTGAAACCTTACTGCAGGCATTTTCAGGATCTGTCCATAATTCAGGCCTTCCCAGACTTTCGCATGACTTTTTTATATATTTTAGCCAAGGAGTATTCTTCATGTTTGGTAAGCTTAGAATCTCTTTCAGCTCCATCCGGTATGGCAGGAGCTCTGTAGAAGTCCAGATTCGACTCCAGAATGTTAATGGTTTTAAACCCAACTCTTCATCTTCATCAATCGGTCTGAGGCCCAAGTCAAGAGTAGGGGGGAAAAGCGGGGTACTTAGAGGTAAAGCTGTCAATTGCCTGAGAAACTTGTTTTCCGTAGTCGTCATGTTTTGACAAGCTGTATGCCCCCAAAGTTCCCTGCCATATGTAATTGCCCCTCTTGTCTGCATTTTGTAGATTTCAAGCACAGGAGTGAAGGGTTTGTATTTTGATTTATTTATCATCCTGGAGATACCACCCGTTAACTGCACCAGTTTGACATTTGCCTTTGTACTCTGGGTATCCCAGGTCATATTCTGGTTAATAGTCACCCCTAGATACTCAAATGTTTGGACCCTCACTAACCTCGTAGTACCTATAGTTGGATTGGGGCGGGTTATTGGCGGGGCCTGAATATCATGTATTTAGTTTTCTGAGCATTAATGTCCAGCCCCCTCTCCCGGCAGAATATCACAAAACCGTCTAGTACACGTTGTATCCCCATAGGGGATTTTGAGAGCAGGAGGGTGTTATCCGCAAACATGATTGCGGGCACCCTGCTGCCATTAAGCTTTGGGGCGTCTATGTCGTTGATCCTAGTCAGGTGGGCGATTACCCCATTGACAAAGAGGCAGAACAGGGTGGGTGCAAGCACGCAACCCTGTCTCACCCCCCTGTCAATGGGGAATCTTCCTGAGAGCACTCCATTCCTGCCACACCTGACCCGTGCGTAGTTATCTTGGTGAAGTCTCATCAATATGTTCAGGATGTCAGGTGGGATACCCAGCTCCTTTAACACGAACCACAGTTTGGATCTTGGCACTAAGTCGAAGGCGGCGCACAGATCTACAAAAACCGTGTAGAGGCTACCGCCCTCGAATGTTACATTTCTCCAAAACAGCAGGTTAAGGCGGAAGATCTGGTCCGTTGTGGAGACCTTCTGTCTAAATCCTGCCTGGTAAGGGCTCAAGATGGAAAACTCTTTGATCCAATCGTATATCCGATCAAGTATCAACCTACCGAATAGTTGGTTTGAATCAGTAGCGGACAGTGGTGGGAGTAGCTGCGGGGCGGTGACGTGCGGAGGGGGAGGGGCAGGGTTGGGGGGGAGTAATCTATGGATTACGGAGGATTACAGGTAAGTGAACATATAAATAAATAAAACAAATTTTGTTGCTTGTGCTGCATCCTCGAATGCGATGCAGTGCACCCAACAAAATTTGTTTTATTTATTTATATCTTTACTTACTTGAAATCCTCTGGAATCCTTGGATTACTACCCCCCACCCTGCCCCTCCCCCTCCCCCTCCCCACATCACCGCCCAGCAGCTACTCCCACCACCGACCGCTACTGGCTAGAATGGATGAATGATAAAGATTATGGATTATTCCCAGAGACTGCAATCTTGGTTTATTCGGATGACTAGAAAACAAACGTGCTCAAGGGATTACTATAGAACTGCTTTCCGGATCCCCCTTTTAGGAGTGATTGGCAGCAACTCCTACCATCAGGAAGAACTGAGACTCAGTAAATCTGAAGTAATCATATGATTACATTAGCAGTGTGCGCGTTGTCTTCTCCTGGGTGCCGTCAGTAGTGAATATCTTTCCTCGAATATTGCACACAAATAAGATAACAGCGAAGTAATTTAAAATGTGTTTTTTTGGATATGAATGCTCTGTTCCAGTGCAGGATTTATGAACGTGTGTTTTGCAAAATAAGCATTAGAGTGAGTAAAATAATGCCATGTTAAAACAAGAAAATGAATAACATCATGTGTGACAGCTTTGATGCAGTTTGTGATAGAATCTGTTCACTCAGTTCAGTTCCCTTTTTCCCTTATTCTGGCTAATATCTATATAAACAACAACATCTTGCTGAAAATAGGAGCTTTCCAAGTCGCACCCACCCATATCTGCTAATCATAAGCCTGTTTCGACTCGGTTGCCTGTCCAGGTGCAAAGCCAAAGTCTGTCTATATTTTGTAAGTGAGTGGCCTTGATGAGGACGTTGTGATGGATTCCTCTTCTGGGATACCAGAAGACTTTCTCACTCCCAGCGAAGCTCTCACTAAGATTTCATATAATATTTCTCGGCGTTATTATACGAAAATTGAACCTGTGATTTGAAATGTAAGGTGTGAATACATAGGTGTGCATTTTCTTACAGATATATTTTCTTTCCACGTAGTAAATTTGATGAATATATGACATGTGAACTATTGCTACACTATCACCCTATAACAAAAACATTGAATGAATGAAAAAACACATATGATTTAAATTGTAAACAATATTATGGTTTGTAGAATATTTGCAAATCATATTAAAGACACTATTAAATTTAGGTTGTCAGAGAGCAAAAAAAAAGCAAGGAAAGTCATACGACACACCATTGTATTCAGCTTTCCAGTCTGGTCTTCAGTTGATCCTTCGTGGGTGTTTGCATCTTCTTTGTTATGCTCTCTTAGGTTGCCTATCTGGTTCTTTATACTCTTTGTCAGGGTGCGTCTGTTAAATTTTCCTCTGGGTTTGCATGCTTTCAGCTGCTATCTGTTGATTTCCTAGGTTGATATTGTGCACTTTACGGTTCTCTATTACAAGGCTGCCTGTTGTTGAATGGTTGTTCATCTGCCCTCGGAGTTAGAGTGCTAATTATGACATACTGGATTATGACTTGAGTCTTGTTTGCATTATGGCTGTTCCTTGTTTTCATCCTGGATCTGAGGCATGACATGGGGTTTGCGGGGGCAGATACCTACTTTAGAGGGTACAGAACGGATGCTCTTCCTCAGATTTCTATGTTTGGTATTTTCCTATAACTAGGTGCCAGGCTGCAAGGCTTGTCCACTCCAACCTATGGTTTTCTTCACATTTGTGCTTGCATAGTGATCGTGACATGACTTGCTTTTTGATGCCTTCCACTGTTTGGGCTGCTTTCCCTCTCATTTGCTGGGGGTGGAAGAAGTTCTGAAATGAACAGCCCGCTGGTTAGCAAAACCAGCATGAAAGACTTACATCATGAATTCCTTCACTGTCATGTGCCCACCCAAGTTTACACACCTAGTAGTTTGGCTTATATTAACAGCCTGGTTATCTACCAATTGAAAGGCAGCACTATGGAACCCTCATCAATGAGTTGTTAATGTCTCTCCTTCCACACCCTTAAGCTCCTTGCACCTACTTTCAGATCCTCAACCATCCGTGGTCCTCTACAATGACAGATGTCACATCCTCCCTACACTTCACTGGGCAGCACAACAATGATATCTACAAGCTGGTAGTAAACATTTCTACATACCAACATTTGCCCTCATAACCAGCTGTGGAAATAAGCAGTGCTGTATCAACATGGTTTCGTGGCAGCATGTCGATGAGGGTGGTTGACCAAAAGATGCTTAATATTCAGAACAGCAGGTACTACAAGAGGCTGTTGGGGCCTCAGACCACATTTCCATTCCACATGTGGAAAGGCAGGATCATTGCTGCGTGCTCAATTATGCTACTAGCTCCTGCAAGTAGCAGATGCTGCATATGACAGTGCAGGCTTTGCGCTTAGCTGTTCTCATAGATTCTTCTGTATTGCGTCTTTTCATGTTATGCTTTGAGCTGTGTGCCCATCAGCTGAGTGGTCTTCTTTGTCCAACCTATGGCTGAGTTGTCTGGGTGCAGAACCATGGTCCTTCTGCTCTACGTTTTGAGATGTAGTGTCTGGATTGAGATATTTTCCTTCCAGCTCTTGGACCAAGTTCCTTGGGTCCCATGGCAGGTGTGACTAATGCAACCTTTTTATAAGACATTTCGCATTGAGGGAGAAACATCTATAATTATACAGACATACATCGTACATTATAAAATAACATTTCTTCCAGTTATCTTAAATCAAAATCACAAACATTCTGCATCATTATCAGTGAATGATATAAAGATGGGTGAGTGTAATTGGATCTTTAGTGTCTGCGAGAATTCGTAATTAATATCAATTTAGTAGCGCTGCATATAAATACATGACACCAGTACCACTAAGTAACACACAGGTGTAATTTGTATGGCTGAGTTCAACTGTTTTGTAGTGGTCATTTTAGTTTTTCTGTCTTTACCCGTGGGTTCCGGATATGAAGAGAGAGGATACTGGGGTCAATAATCATTAAAGAGTAAAACCTCAAGTTGGCGTTCGAGAGGATCAGAGAAAATGGTGCGATTTGGAGTGCATTGGGGAGGGGTAGTGGAGGGATGGTGTTGAGGAAAGGCAGGGGTATTTCCTGTGTAGGACCATCAAAATTTATTATAGGATCACTGTTGGACCAATTTAGTGAAGGCTGCCATATGTTCACATTATGCTCTCTGTTAGGTTAGTTATGTGGGATGTGTATTAGTGAGTGTAAGTGGTTTGGATCAGTTCTCATTTGAGGTTGTACGAATAGGATACTGTTAAATAGAATGATTAGAATATTGTTAGGAGAAATATCTTCTGACATTGTTAGCATGGTCAAAATATCAATTACAAGAACATTGCTCCTTTGATCTTTTCCTTTACATTTCGCTATCAATCAGAGGGGAGGGGTGGACCTACATGGCTGCAAGGTGCTTATTCCAGCATGTATTATGGGGTGGATTGGCCTAGACTTTTTGACTTATACAAGTCACATATGGGACATTCCCCATCCTTGGACCTGGAAACATAATTGCTTTTCACAAAAGCGGTGGATTGCCGTTGGCTACAAACATGGATACTAGTTGTACTTGTTGCATACATAGTGGTTTGCCCTGAAGAAGTCCATTATATAGTTCACAAAATGTGGTAATATACAGGTGAGTATTTGACACCTCAAGCATGAAGAATCGCCGTTAAGGCCAGATTTTACAAGACTTAATAGGGTCAGTCTAGCACCAGTTCTAGAAGATTTTAAAAAAAACATTAATTTAAGTTTTCTCCGTCCGTTTAGACCTTTGCTGATGTTTGCTGTAAGTGTGAACCATTCTTCCTTGGAGTAATCGTACAGCACATTATTTTCCTAGATATCACGGAGAGTAGTTTTAGAAACAGGTGGGAGATGCATATACGACACAAATCAAACCTCTGCGCTAATCGGTGTACTGCTGCTTTGGCTGCTATATCCCCATACAAAAAGGATTGGATGAGTGTTCCGTACCAAGGGCTTTAGTGTAAAATATAATTAGTTGAGCAGAGGGCACCATTGCTATGTTTCCCTCGTTTGCTCCATTCAGTTTGCTCAGTATTCAGTTGGCTCCTATGTCCACCTGGTCTGCTTCTTACACAGGTCAGTTCCTAGTCTGTCCTATAAAGGCTTGTGTCAGCTGACTATCTCCTTGCGTATGCACAGGCTTTCCTGATTGCTTAGCATTGCCTTATTTCCTTTCAGCTTCTGGTATCATTCCATGACAATCACTCCAGGGGTTGCTACTTGCCTCCGGTGAGTTTCCTGGCTGAGGTGTGTTCCTTGTAAGGGGTGTTTCTGTGTGGACACCTTCTTCTTTTCTCTCTCCTCTGAATTGATGGTTCAGGGTCCCAGCTATCCCAGGGCGGTTCTCTTCTTGCCTTGTATGTTTGTCCTTTTTTCCTTTTTTCTTGATACCGGTGGATCATTGCTCCACATTTTCTTTGGCAAGGTGGGTATTTGTACCTTTAGTCTACAATAGGGGAATGATTTCCACATGGGTTATGGCATTCTGTGTTCCTTGGCTCTTAGATGGCCCTGGCTTGAGAATGCAGGTCTTGGTTCTAGTACAGGGTGTTGCTGGTATTTCTCTATTGGTCTCCTGTCCACCTAACTAAGATTACAGGGCCTTCCTTTTTAGGTCCTAAGTGGTCCGCTGTTTGGGTTCCTGCTCTAAGAGACCAGCCTGCCGTCTATGATCATACAATGATCATACAGTTTTCCTATCTGTAGTTGTCATTGGTCTTAGTTTTTCCAAAGCTACCTGATACTTGGGATTCCTGATAAGTAAGGATTTTGATGAGGAAGAGGGAGATAATTGTAACACATTGAGTATTACCGGGTAATCATCATTAATCTTAGGACCTGATTTAGATCTCAGGGTGGGTTACTCCACACAACAGTGACGGATATCCCGTCCGCTGAAATATAAATCCCATTATATCTTATGGGATTTATATGTCAGCAGACGGGATGTCCATTTCCGTTGTGATGGACTAACCTGTCCGCTGAGATCTAAATCATGCCCAGAGTCTGACTCTTTCTGTTCACAGTCCTTACAGCCTACCCACATGCCATCTTCTGTATACCCTTTGGATTTGGCTTGTATATTACAGGAGTGTGCACTATCGGGGTGACTCTTTATGGTAGTAAAATAAGACAGTTACCCCCAGATTCATCAAACTCAAAATCTGCGATTTCTAAATTGCGAGAAATACCGAATCGCAATTTAGAAATCGCAGAATGAGATTCATGATCAACAGCAAGTAAAAAAAAGCGAATCGCAATCGGCTGCAATTGCTGATTGCGATTTTCCCAAATTCGCAGAATCGGCCGTTTTCCGTGTTGAAATTGCGATCTCGCTAATTGCGAGATTGCAAAAATGGGAAGTTGCATTTCAAGCACAGGGATGACATCATAACTAGGAAGCAGCCAGTTCCCACCCTCATTCTGCATACTGAGCCTGAAGTGGAAGCAGCACTGTCCAGAGCTCCACTCCAGGTCACCTCCAGCTCAAAATCAGGAGACACCCCACTCCAGAAAATGTCCCAGGAAGCAGCAGGGGGCAGTTCCTCAGGAAGGAAACGAAAATAAAGTTTTCTGAGCAAGGATTGGAATACCTCATTGAGGGAGTGAGCAAAGACCACAGCCGACTCTTTGGGAAGGACTAAAGGAGGGTGCCTGAGTTGGACAAAAGAAGGATTTGGCTGCACATCCATGCCAAAGTAAATTCCGTGGGAGTGACCCAGCGCTCCATAGATGATTTAAAGAAGAGGTGGTACGACCTCAGAGGGCGTGCCAAGGAGGGGATTGCAGAGAGGCTGGGGGAGCGTGTTGCAACAGGAGGAGGAGAGCCCACTGTACCACCCAACACCCCACTGGAGGACCTCGTGGAGGACACCCTGAAACCCGAGCCATGCATGAGGGTGACCCAGCTGGACTCTTCCCGACCCACCCAAGAATCCCAAGGTAAGTGCCATGCGACTGCGACCCTGCCCCCTAACAATGGCCATGACCCCAGAGCTACCCATTAGAAACCCCAGTCATGCAGTCCATGCACACCAGAAAAGCCCTATTGCATTGCGGTAGCTTGTTTCCTTCCCAGTATAAGAATTGGCTTGGTAGTTTGGTCTGCCCTGTTCCCATGATGCACTGGGCCAGGGTCAGACTAATTTGCATATAGCCAAGTTCTGAGCTGGGATGGTGCAGTGAGCTGAAAAACGGTGATGGATCAAGCCCTGATCTTTGGACTGGGTAAGAGTGGTCTGCTTAATTCAGACACTCTGTTCATCACCAACCCCTTTTCTGAATCATTTTTGTCCACCATAAGCATGGAAGGGTATACTCAGATGTGAGTCCCTAACTCATTGCACCATCAGGATTCAAGCAAGCCGGGCCGAAGACGGCTGAAATGCCAGAAACCGGTCCCCGGTAGCTTGTTTCCTTCCCAGTATAAGAATTGGCTTGGTAGTTTGGTCTGCCCTGTTCCCATGATGCACTGGGCCAGGGTCAGACTAATTTGCATATAGCCAAGTTCTGAGCTGGGATGGTGCAGTGAGCTGAAAAACGGTGATGGATCAAGCCCTGATCTTTGGACTGGGTAAGAGTGGTCTGCTTAATTCAGACACTCTGTTCATCACCACCCCCTTTTCTGAATCATTTTTGTCCACCATAAGCATGGAAGGGTATACTCAGATGTGAGTCCCTAACTCATTGCACCATCAGGATTCAAGCAAGCCGGGCCGAAGACGGCTGAAATGCCAGAAACCGGTCCCCGGTAGCTTGTTTCCTTCCCAGTATAAGAATTGGCTTGGTAGTTTGGTCTGCCCTGTTCCCATGATGCACTGGGCCAGGGTCAGACTAATTTGCATATAGCCAAGTTCTGAGCTGGGATGGTGCAGTGAGCTGAAAAACGGTGATGGATCAAGCCCTGATCTTTGGACTGGGTAAGAGTGGTCTGCTTAATTCAGACACTCTGTTCATCACCACCCCCTTTTCTGAATCATTTTTGTCCACCATAAGCATGGAAGGGTATACTCAGATGTGAGTCCCTAACTCATTGCACCATCAGGATTCAAGCAAGCCGGGCCGAAGACGGCTGAAATGCCAGAAACCGGTCCCTGGTAGCTTGTTTCCTTCCCAGTATAAGAATTGGCTTGGTAGTTTGGTCTGCCCTGTTCCCATGATGCACTGGGCCAGGGTCAGACTAATTTGCATATAGCCAAGTTCTGAGCTGGGATGGTGCAGTGAGCTGAAAAACGGTGATGGATCAAGCCCTGATCTTTGGACTGGGTAAGAGTGGTCTGCTTAATTCGGACACTCTGTTCATCACCAACCCCTTTTCTGAATCATTTTTGTCCACCATAAGCATGGAAGGGTATACTCAGATGTGAGTCCCTAACTCATTGCACCATCAGGATTCAAGCAAGCCGGGCCGAAGACGGCTGAAATGCCAGAAACCGGTCCCCGGTAGCTTGTTTCCTTCCCAGTATAAGAATTGGCTTGGTAGTTTGGTCTGCCCTGTTCCCATGATGCACTGGACCAGGGTCAGACTAATTTGCATATAGCCAAGTTCTGAGCTGGGATGGTGCAGTGAGCTGAAAAACGGTGATGGATCAAGCCCTGATCTTTGGACTGGGTAAGAGTGGTCTGCTTAATTCAGACACTCTGTTCATCACCACCCCCTTTTCTGAATCATTTTTGTCCACCATAAGCATGGAAGGGTATACTCAGATGTGAGTCCCTAACTCATTGCACCATCAGGATTCAAGCAAGCCGGGCCGAAGACGGCTGAAATGCCAGAAACCGGTCCCCGGTAGCTTGTTTCCTTCCCAGTATAAGAATTGGCTTGGTAGTTTGGTCTGCCCTGTTCCCATGATGCACTGGGCCAGGGTCAGACTAATTTGCATATAGCCAAGTTCTGAGCTGGGATGGTGCAGTGAGCTGAAAAACGGTGATGGATCAAGCCCTGATCTTTGGACTGGGTAAGAATGGTCTGCTTAATTCAGACACTCTGTTCATCACCACCCCCTTTTCTGAATCATTTTTGTCCACCATAAGCATGGAAGGGTATACTCAGATGTGAGTCCCTAACTCATTGCACCATCAGGATTCAAGCAAGCCGGGCCGAAGACGGCTGAAATGCCAGAAACCGGTCCCCGGTAGCTTGTTTCCTTCCCAGTATAAGAATTGGCTTGGTAGTTTGGTCTGCCCTGTTCCCATGATGCACTGGGCCAGGGTCAGACTAATTTGCATATAGCCAAGTTCTGAGCTGGGATGGTGCAGTGAGCTGAAAAACGGTGATGGATCAAGCCCTGATCTTTGGACTGGGTAAGAGTGGTCTGCTTAATTCAGACACTCTGTTCATCACCACCCCCTTTTCTGAATCACTATTGCATTGTGGGACATGTAGTCTGACCACAATTTCCATTTAGCCCCATACAGCCAGACTGGTACAGTTAGAGTCAATCCTACAGCCAGTCAGGGAATGCTAGCCTGCATGCATGTAGCAACCTTACATGTGCAAGATACATGTCATTAATCAACGTCCACTTTATATCACAGGTGGCGCTGAAGAACTCAACACTGATAGTGAGGCCCTGAACATAGATGAAAATCCTGAGGACACCGAGGGAGATGTCCATCCTGCCCTTCAACCAGGACCATCAGGGCAAACAGCAGCACCATCAGTACTACCACCACCTGCCCCTGTGGACAAGGCCACCTCAGCACCAACAGGCGCGCAACAACCGCACTGTGTGACACCCATGTCAGTGACACTGCAAACAACAGCTGCAGCACAGAAACAAACATGGCGCACAGCCACTGTGAGAACACAGTCCAGCGGACTGGTGAGGGAGGCGCGCAACACAACACCACGTGCAGGCAGGGGGGTGAATGTGCGTGTACCTGGCCTGTCAATAGAGCGGCGTATGCTCCGCATACACCAGAAGCAGGCCCGTCATCTTGCAGCCATTCACCTGAAGCTGCACAAGACTGCAAGCAATGTTGGACAGCTGTCTGACAGAATGGAGAGAATGACCGCTGCAGTGGAGGCAAACACCAAGGCCATGTTGACCCAGCTGGATGTCAACCGGCGG
Source organism: Lissotriton vulgaris (assembly GCF_964263255.1). Lineage (NCBI taxonomy): Eukaryota > Metazoa > Chordata > Amphibia > Caudata > Salamandridae > Lissotriton > Lissotriton vulgaris. The sequence goes on along the minus strand of NC_141693.1, from coordinate 1,406,339,548 downwards.
TGCCACCGCCAGCTGCTGACCCGCCTGTCTGCGTACACACGGTCTAACCACATCATAGGGAATGCCACCTCCCAACTCTCACGACGCTCGTTGGCCATGCAAATTCAAATGGTGCAATGCTGCCACGATGTCGCTAGGGCACTGGAGAAAGTCAACACTGTAGTGCAGGGTCTGCAGTCGACTGGCCATGGCCAGGCAGGTGTGGGTGATGACACAAGTGAGGCCAATTCAAGCCACAGCAGCCAATCGTTGCCACTGGTGACAGTACCCCGCCGGAGCACCAGGCCCACTGCTGCTTCACGGGCAAATGCTAAGGAAGAGGTGGAAAGGCGACTTGGAGCGTCCGCCCGGAGGCACCATTGACAATTCATTTTCTATCATGCAGGGACATGCTGATGACATAAGCATGCCCTCCTCACATACATGGGGTTGGATGACTCAATATGGCTCTCATGTCACGAAACAATGCCACATTATTGTGAAGAAAACAATATTATATTTTCAATACCGATTCATCTGACTCATGTCATTATTTCAATTGTCATGCACGAGTGAAGTGTCGGGTGAGGGGAGTGGGTGCACTAGAAACAGTTAATTGTGATGTGGTTGTGGCGCCTGTGTCCTTCAGCAGGATTCTCCCAGCGTGCCTGTCGCACATGTGCAGGTTAGCGGTTGTCCCCTTCCGACTCACTGCCAGAGAACTCTAAAGGTATCCTGCGCTTGGTAGCAATGTTGTGGAGTATTGCACACACGGCCAGGATGCGGCAGCAGACCTCAGACCACCAGTCTTTTGAAGTATGCGGAATCGGCTCTTCAGGAGGCCAAAAGTCCTCTCAATACAATTTCTTGTGCGTATGTGTGCAGCATTGTAACGCCGTTGCTGTGGTGTGGCAGGGTTGAGGTATGGGGTGAGGAGGTACTCGCGGAGACCGTAGGTGCTGTCACCTGAATGAAAGGAGCAGAGGGTGAGTGCCTGTTATGCGCAGATACATGGTCACAATGTAGGAATTGGTGGCATGTGTACTTACCTAGTAGGTGTCCTTTGCCAAAGTCTCCCCTGGACAGTCGTGTGTGCATGCCACTGTGCCGGAATATGAAGGAGTCATGTGTGGTCCCCGGGTATTGTGCCACTATGTCCGTGATGATTGTCTTAGCGTTGCACACAATCTGGATATTCAGGGAGTGGTAGGACCTGCGGTTCTGGTACATGTATTATGTTTGTGCAGGTGGGCAGATGTGGATGTGGTTACAGTCAATGCATCCTATTACATTTGGGAATTGCGCAATGTTGTAAAACTGTAGCTTGGTTTGATTCAAGTCATGTTGGGTGGTCGGGAATGTGATGTAATGGTGTAGCCGGGTCAGCATTGCCTCCAGGAAACTCCTTAGGCAGCGGGACATGGTGCTCTGGGAGATCCCCCCTGCCACGGCAACTACCCCCTGGAAGCTTCCGGAGGCCAGGAGGTGCAGGCTGCACAAAACCTGGACATGGGTGGCCACAGCATTGGTCCTCCTTGTTGGGTGCTGCATCAGGGGGTCTAGGTCACGGATCAGCTTAGTGATCATTGCCCCATTCAGGCAGTACTTGGAGTAGATTTGCTCCGCAGTTTGGCCGAGAAGGGTGATCCGCTGGCGGAATATTCGCTCCTGGATTCTGCGTCTGTTCCTTGCTGCAGCCTGGAGCCTTCGCCGCCTGACCACCATGTAGAGTCCTGGCATTGTTAGAGTCCTCATGCTCCTACTGTGTCTCCTTAAGTGTGTTTGGTCAGGCCTGCACCTGTGGCTAGTTTTTTTTGTTTGTTTTTTTTTCAATTTATTCATGGTTACCACCTGGTTTGGGTTCTCCTTAAATTGCGCGTCGCAAATAGCGATCTTCGGATTTTTCACAATTTGCGATTTTTCATGAATTGCGTTAGCGATTATTTAGCGAGTTCACAAAATATTTTGCAGAATCTATGGATTCTCGCTATATCCGATTCGCTATAGGGGTTCCTCCTGGATTCTGCGAATAATTTTGTGATTTTGCAAAAAATGTTTGCAAATTCGCAATTTTGTACTTATTTCAATCATGAATTGCTTTTCTTTGGATTGCGATCGCAATAGCTAATTCGCAGCTATTGCGATCGCAATTTTGGATGATGAATCTGGCTGTTAGTGCTTACATTATAGTCTAGTCTCAGAGGTCAGACTCAAGACAATGGTAAGAACTGTGTTAAGGAAGTAGGACTAGGAGAAATGAAAATTACCAGTAAGCATGTAAGACAGTTACTGACTTGCGCATTCATGTAATCACTCTCAAGTACAAACACACACACACACAAACCTACCCATTGGGTAACCCATACTTCCACACAGCCTTCCATTACTAGTTCTTCTGCATACTGCATTTACATTGGGGTTAATTAACAATTTACAAATAACTACAGAAATGTAAAAGGAAACGGTTTCATCTATTGTTATGATTGCTTGGAGAATGATGAACAGTCAACATGGTTGAAAGTCTGTATGTCCCATCATAATGAATAAATTAGTTCCAGTAAATATTCAGCAACCTAGAGGGCACCTTCGGCCTACTTTGTCGCTCTCATACACACACAGTAGACCGAAATGTAAGCCTTGAACAAAACTCGTAATACCCAAACACAAAACATCTCTGCAAATTACTCACACATCATACTTAAATGACAATTTGTAAAAATCGGTAACCCATGATTCACAAGCAAACACATACGCACACACGCACACACACTTCACATGTAGTACAACCCCATCTCACCATTTGAACACTCGCACTCGCACACAAAACATACTACATGTTCAGAGTCAGCAAACGCCATACTGGTAACACTAAACCCACATCAAAGCAGTTCTGCCCACAAAATCGCAATTACCTCTTGCAACGTGTCCATGTATTGGCAGCTGGTGTGCTTTACAAATCCTAAAACATAACAAACAAAAAAAACAAGACCAGTGGGCTTTTACAGTAACGAATTTCCAAAGTATTGTGTCTCTCGACGAAAATAGTTCCCGTTTATGATACTCTTTTAATGTATTTTGCATAAATAACATTTATCAAAACTCCCTGTGCTATGCAGCTCTCTCACTTTTAAAAGGCTGCCCACTCCTACATGTTTTTTATTCTTTTTTCCGGTTTATTAAGTATGTGTTAGATCATAAATGAGTGCATTCAATAGCATAATGCTTTGAAATTCAAATAAGCTATTAACCAAAGTATTTCAAAGACTATTGTAAATCCCCAGACAAATAGATCAGAAGGCTTCTAAACTGTGAGATTATGAAAGCCCAGAGAATACCAAACTGGAATGATACTTATCATTGTGAATGAGTGCTCAAAATAAATCGTAGCTAGATATTTCTCCTTCAGTAATATATTGGATGATAGTAACTACAAACAGAAGCTTAATGGCCAAAATGCACCATTAACCCTGGAAATATTCAAAATTTTTATGAAATACCGAAAATTGAATAAATATTCTGCTCAGAAGTGTAGGGTGGCTTTAAAATGAATTGTGTAGAAGATTGGCGTTTATCATTAATTATATTTCATTGTATTTCGAACCAGCTTCAATTCATGCAACAAGGAATACTTATTACCTTCGCATCCTTCCCTTGCCTTCCTTCCGTACAAATGAGGAGCCTTTCCTGCAATCATCCATCCCTCTCCCAAAAATAAAAAATCCTCCCAACCACTTCCCACCTGTTCTTTTTTGTCACATCAGAATAACCTGTTTTTCCCTCGAGGCGGGGCCCGGAAGGAATGTCGGGGCATATTATCTAGATGTGCGTTAAAAAACGCACATCACACATTTTCATATCGCCGGCTATCGCCGGATTTTTTCGCTGTGACAGCGCGTAATTATCAACGTGCATCACTTAGGCGAAATCAAATCCGGCGATAGTCGGCGATATGGAACATTAGCGCATGAAAACAAGCGTTGTTTTCATGCGCTAATGTGTGCCTTGATAATATGGGGGCGTGGATTCAGCATTATGATCCACACCCCCATGTTATCTATGCCTAACACCTGATCAAAGCAGACGTTGGGAGACCTGCGATAAATGAGTTTATCGCAGGTCTCCTTCTCCCAACGCCTGCCTTGATGATAGGGTGTTAACACCTCCAACCACATTTTACATGTGGTTGGAGGTGGGAACGCCCACCCTGCATCCCATTAGCGTTATCTATCGCCCCCAGCACGGGGAGATAGATAACATCAAGAATACATCTCTAACTCAGGTTAGAGACGTATTGGGAATAGTGCAAAATAAAAATTAATGCGTTAGTGACTTAAAAAAAGTTGCAAACACATTTATCGAGGGCTTGGTATTATGCCCCGTCGTTCTTCAATGAATTCCTTGAGGCATAGATTACATCATATCTACTTCCAAACAGGCACCACAATATAAATGGTATTCTGTGTATATACTGAGTGTACAGAGAGTAGAGTAGTGGCAAATTTAGTTAACGTTCATTTTAGGGTTTGGGGGTGGGTAGTGGTACACGGATGTAAACATTTTTTGTGTTCTAGTCTTAGTATGCGTCTGTCAAATTAATTCGACCAACACAGAATGCCAATGATTTGTGAGTTTGGAGTGCATGACTAGAAACAATGTCTGTGTTAACATGGAAATTTTAATTTTAAATATTAGCTTGATGGTCACTTGACATAGTAAAAAGAAGGTGCTATCTTATGGTCACAATCCTACACTATTTTTAAAAGTGTGTAGGCCTTACATGCTGACAGAGTAGGGTAGGTCGAGGGAAACTCTCCAGCATTGATCCCTTTTCTCCCGTAGTTTACACGCGGACCTCTGCCAGACCTAAGGGGCATTTTCACTCTGAATTTCTGGTGGAATTTACCACACTGCAGAAACACAGGTGCAATATTGGCTACTTAGGCAGGCACCAATGAACATAGTTAGGGCCAACACCCATTTACATTAAGAGTAGGATTTATTCCTAGGTCCTGATGAAATGCCAATTGACCCTCCAGGCAAGGAGGGCATGAAGCATGTTGACCATATTACACTTCCCACTTACTAGCTATTAAGGCCCGTTGTGAACACAAGATAGTACCTTGTTTTTACTGTGTCAAGGGACCGTCACTCTAATAATTAAAATCACTTTTAGGTTCCCTTAGACTCTTTTAATTCACAATCCTTTTCCCCCACCCTATATATTTCTCTGACCTCTCACATGAATGCATCTTACAGCATTTAAGGATCAAAAAGTTCTCTGATAAAGAGCCCCCAGGCCCATCAGGCATTGCAGCACTGGCTTGACAAGGTGCGCCCTATGATGAAGCATGACACCCTATTGGGCCTGAGAGGGCTCTGTGACATCAGGACACAGGATAGGTCATACTCCCTAAGGAGTGCTAATGGCAGCTCCTACATTTGCCACTGTGCAAGCATCCAGGAAGTCACGAGGGGTTTATTTCTCCCCCACCTCTAGGTACATCCAGAAGGCACCACATATATCTATTCTTTCTGAACTACACCTAGAGTCCAAATTACAGGGCACAGCACTCTAAACACACACACTCTACCCGTCCATGTTTGAGTAGAAGAAACTCCCTAGGTCCTGATGAAATGGTGAGATCCTTCCGCAAGGAAATGGAATGAAACATGCTGACCCCTTTCACCACACCAACTCAAAAAGAGCTTGAGAGGTTGTAATTCCCCCTCCCTAGCATTGACTTTTCTAGTCCTTGTTTTTATTATAGCATAGGAACCCAATCAATAAAGGACATCTTGTGGGACTACCATAGCTATTTTCAGTTCTCACCTGCATCCTCCTGATTCTACTCAAAACTCTTCCTTGACTCCCCACCCCTTACACTTCACATTGGAAAAATGAGAAGACCTCAGGCAAAGAGCCCACTCACAGAGCCCATTGGGCCCAACAAGAAGCAGCCAGATGATGATGTATGAAACCGGAGGCATCTTGCTCCTAAAATTAGTGATCCCCCTTTTGGTTTCTTTATCTTCTGGCTACTGGAACATCACCCTGTATCCCTCCCCCCACCCCCACACACCTCGCCCTCCATAGGAATTGCACACCCTTGTTTTTGCCAGGCTCCATGATCTGACCACTCAGGTCCCTTGTGACTCTGATGAGCCATACACAATAGGGTTGAACAAATAGGAACTACCTCAATGATTTGTTTATCTAACAATTAAAGGAAACAAAGCCAAAAAAGTCATGTTACAAATTAATTCAAACGATTTTATCTACAGCACCTTCGTCCCTATCTAGTATCACAGCCACGTCTTTGCAGACTTTTAAACAAAAATTGAAAATATTCTTCTCTTGGAAAAAGTGGCAACTTTACTCATGATATTCCTTCTCACAAAATACATTCTCCTTCTGTGGCAGTAAAAGCATAACACAAATGTAAGGAGTAGGCAGATTGGACGACCTAAGAGGTACTAGAACCAATGAAAAAACTAAACCTAGCTGTTGTGTTTAGAAGAACAACAATATAGCAAGGCAGGAGTTCTGAATGAAAGATTTATTAAGAATAAATCTGTAAAGATATAAACCCACAAGAACAGGCTATGGAAGAGCGATGCTGTCGTGTCCAAGTAACGGAATAGAATGACACGACAGCAGAGCTCAGACATAGAACATGGAATACAGTATATGTCATTATAAGAACACAGTACATGTAATACAATAAGCACATTAAAGGTACAGATACAACATCTCCATTCCATAAAAGAAAAAGAAAAACAAAAGTAAGCTAAACAAGTATTAATATGCTAAACAAGTATTAATATAAATAATAATCTTTAAATTTGGAAGGAATAACAATGTTTCTTTTCACAGAAGTCTGATTGGAATCAGAATTGGATACAGAATTTTCAGCTGTTTCTACTTCCTTAGTTACAGAATTTTCATCTGTTTCTACTTCTAACAAATTACTCTCACCCATTTCCTCACCGAAGTAAGATTGAGAATTAGTTTCACTAACATGGGAATCATGTAGAGAATTTTCAACAACTACTTAATCTTTAGATGAGAATTCTTGCTCAACATCCAAAGGATGAGATGGCTGCACAACATCCATGAAGTCTTTGTAACACAAAAAAGAGGAATTTCCTAAAAGATTTTTTCGATCAAGTTTTTTCAAAATAATGTCTTTTTGATAAGGTTCAAGTTTGATAACCGCACTTTTATTCCACCAACCTTTATTCTTAATCATAACAGACGAATTAGATGATCTAACAACCTGTTGAGGCAAAGAAAACTTAGATTCCCCCTTGACAACTTTTTTGGGTTTTTTAATAATTACCCAATCACCAGTTTTAAACTCACAGTTTTTCTGGGAAATAGTATTTTCTAACTTATATTTTTTCTCAAAATTATGCCTAACACACTCATCAACTGAATTAGCTTTGGAAAGATTTAACTTATTAAGAGAAGATGAGTTTTTATCAAAAACAGGTTTGATGTTATCATTTGCATCCCTACCCTTCAACAAGAAAAATGGGGTAAAACCAGTAATAGAATGCGGAGTATTAAGATAACTCCAAACTTTGTCTTTTATGTCTTTTCTAACATCCATACCTGATGACAAAGCTGTTTGTATGCCTTCTTTGAAAAATGTATTGGCTCTTTCAACGAGTCCATTTGCAGCTGGAAAATACAAAGGACTTTTAATATGCTTAATGTCATATTTACTCAGAAAATCAACCATTTTTTTAGATACAAAATGTGTGCCATTATCGGAAACTAATTTCTTTGGAAATCCTTCTACGTTAAAAATCTTCTCAAGGAAATCAATTACAATATCCGTAGAGGGAAATTTAACAAAATCATATGAAATCCATTTTGAATAATAGTCAGTTAAGACAATTAAATATCTCATATCTTCTGGCAAAATGTTATAAGGCCCTGAAAAATCAATTGCTAATTTTTCCCATGCTTGTTCAGGCAACAAATTAGTGGATGTAATTTTTTTTTTACTTTTCCAATGCTTGTCGGATAGGAGACATTCAGGGCATTGGTTAACAAATTCATCAACAAAAGAATCCATACTGTACCACCAATAAAATTTTCTCAAAATTTTCTTAGTGCCGGACATTCCTGGATGCCCAGTATGAGTTCTCTCAACAAAACCCTTTCTCAAAACACAGGGCGGAACAAAAAGTCCACATCTAGTGATGAACTAATTCTCCAGACTTAATTCAGAGGTTACTTGTTGATAAGGTACAAAATCTTTACCAAGACTTCTAACTGGTGGCCATGCTTTTCTGATGTACTCTTTGACTTTTATCAAAATTTGATCTTTCTTATAACCATCCAACCAATCACTCTCTGTAAAACATCCCAAAGAATTATCACATGCATCTATTGCTGAAACCACGACACACTCATCGTCAAAGATATCAGAGGCTCCAATCTGATTGTCAAGAGGAATTCTGGACAAACAGTCAGCCCTAAAATTTGCTCCTCCAGAGATGTGTTTAACATCAAAATTATATTCTTGTAATTTAGAGATAATTCTTACTAGTCTTGAAGTTGCTTGGCCTGTACCATTTCCATTCATCAAATAAATGAGAGGCTTATGATCTGTAACAAGATCAAAACGAGTTCCCCATAAATAACACCTGAACTTTTCTACTGCCCATGAGCAAGCTAAAGCTTCACGCTCTATGGTACTGTAATTGGATTCAGCTGTGGTCAAGGTTCTCGAAATAAAAGCAATAGTATTTTCTTTTCCATCAACAAACTGTGTTAAAACTCCACCAAGACCTACGCAACTTGCATCTACGGTGACAACACACTTAACACCACAAGAAAATGGTTTCAAGGCTGGTGCATTCTTTATCATATCTTTGACTTTTTTAAATGCTTCATCATGGATCAAAGACCATTCAAACTTTTCATTCTTCCGTTCAACCACAAATGCATAACCATGCACAAAACGTGCATAGTACTCGCTAAGTCCTAAAAAGGATCTAAGGGAGTCTTTATCAACTGGAGCAGGTGCAAGCATGATGGAATCAATCAGGTTCTGTTTAGGTTTAATGCCCTCTTTAGTTATTGAGTGCCCTAAATATTCTAATTCTTGAACCAAAAAACTGCACTTCTCTTTAGATACAGTCATCCCTCTTTTACTCAAGATGCTTAAAACTTTATCGAGAGTTTTATTATGGTCATCCACTCCATTTCCAAAAATGAGTATGTCATCCTGAAATTCTTGCACCCCTTTGATGTCTCCAAATAACGAGTCCATTAGCTTCTGGAATACACTTGCTGCAGAAGCTAATCCAAACGGGAGTCTCGTATATTTGAAGGCACCAAAGTGAGTAACAAAAGTGGTAAGATCTTGTGATCTCTCTGACAAAACAACCTGATGGTAGGCTGACTTTAAGTCAATTAAGGAAAAATGAGTAGAGTCTCCTATTGCCATAAGCATCTCTTGAATCAATGGCAAAGGGTGGCAATCCACCAAAATGTTTTTGTTCAGAGAGCGCAAATCTGCACACATGCGCAACTTACCATTTTTTCGTTTGGCTAAGACGACAGCCGAAACCCACTCAGATGAATCTGTAGGTTTAATTACTCCATCTTTACATAGACTATCCAAATGTTCTTTTAACTCTGCTCGTACACTCAAAGGTACATTTCTGACCTTATGTATAACAGGTATCGCATTTTCTTTTAGCTTAATGTCATGCTCAACACCCTTCACACAACCAATTCTGTCCTCAAACACTTCTTTGTATTTACTAAGAATAGAATCCAGGTTATTTGAAAATACTTTTTCTTTGCAGATATCTATAGAAGCTACAGGAATGTCACCAAGAATAATGGGAGTGTCACTACCAGGATTTAACATGATGCCCATCTTACCTAAATCACGCCAACCAATAATATCTTTGCCTTTTTTAACTACATAAACCTTTGTTGTAATTTCCCTCCCTAGCAGTTTAACTAAACCAGTGAAGTACTCTAGCATATTGATGAAATGTCCACCAATTGCTTTTGGATTTACATCAGCAACAGACAGTTTACTAGGAAAAGGATAATTGGCATAAGTCATTTCATCTAAAATGGTTATTGGCGAACCTGAATCTGCCATTACTTCCAATTTTACACCATGAATGATAGCTTCGCCTAAAGGTGCTTTGAAAGTAATCTCAGAATCAACTAAATTTATATTAATAACAAGGTTACTAATTTCATCTTCCATGTAATCTAAAGCATTTACACTGGTATGTGAAACATTCCTATTTTTAAAAATAGTTTTGCATGCACTCTCAAGATGTCCAATTTTTTTACATTTTGCACATTTCTTTCCATGTGCAGGACAAACAGGATTATTTCCGATGTGAGTTTTAGAACCACAACGATAACAAACTAAATTCTTTTTTGCAGAAATGAATCCTTTTTCTTTTTTAAAGTCTTGTACTTTACTCTTATTCGTTATAGAACATACAGCTTCCGCATTGTTTGTTCCTGAAATAACCTTAGTTGATACTGAAGACCTTTCAATCCCAATTGCGATGTCGATGACCTCTTTAAAGTAGGGTTTCTGCATGCCAGAAGGCGTTCTTGAACTTTGTTTGAAAAACAGTGAAAGACCAATTGATCCCTTAAGTAAGTATCAAGCATGTCACCAAAGTCACACTTTGAGGCTAAAATGCGCAAATTAGAAAGATAGTCTTCAATACTTTCATCTTGCAATTGTTTTCTCTTATTAAAACCATGCCTTTCCACCATTATATTAGGCTGTTCATGAAATCTTTTTTCTAATCTTTTTACTGCCTCTGTGTATTCATCCCATGGAATGAACTGTCCAGGTGGTGGTTCACTTTCAGGCATGTTGTCAAAGATTTCTCTTCCAGCATCACCTAAGAGTCCATATAAAACAGCCTTTTTTCTTTCCTTTGAATAATCTTTACCATCAATTGCAACAAGATAGCTTTCAAAAGATTTATGCCACTGTTCCCACCTAACAGGCGGTTTACCTGCATTCTGTAGGAAAGGATTTATTTGATAAGGTTGAATTTGGTAAGCCATTTTCAAAATTCACCTTATTGCTGTTATTTAACTTATTGATGTAATATTAATTAGTTATCTTATTTCACCAAAAAAAAACTCTTTTTTTTTAAAGTTTTAACTTCAGTTTTGAAATGTATATAACAAAGAACAGTTCCGATTTATAAATAAAGTAATTTTACCAGTAACGATCTTCCTATTTATTTAAAAATAATCTGCTCGTTTTTGCCGGTGTCTCGAATCGGGAATCTTTTTCCTTGTTTACATGTAAAGTAAAATGGCCGCTGCGTGGGGTCACGTTGGTTGATCTTGCGTGATGACAGCGCGTAATCTAACACGTAACCACGCTGTGTTTAGATCGCGCACTGAGCTCTCTCTCTCTCTCCTGCGCTCGCGCTCGGCTCCCAATGACGTTTCGTGTTCCGCACTCAGCTCTCTTGCTCTCCTTCACTCGCACTAGGCTCTCAACGACGTTTCAGTGGAACACCAGGTAAATTTAAACGCATTCAGTCTTTAACTTCAAGCGATGCATACGAAATTGGTAAATAGATCTTACCATAAGTAGGTAGTCGCTGTAAACAAAGTCTTCATTTTTTGAAGCCTGAATATTTTCTCAGTGGGTTAAATTAAATTGAACTCAAGCTGCCAAAAATTAAAATTCAATCAAGATATCTTCAAGATCCCAATCCATCGCCGCCATATTTATGTTGTGTTTAGAAGAACAACAATATATCAAGGCAGGAGTTCTGAATGAAAGATTTATTAAGAATAAATCTGTAAAGATATAAACCCACAAGAACAGGCTATGGAAGAGCGATGCTGTTGTGTCCAAGTAACGGAATAGAATGACACGACAGCAGAGCTCAGACATAGAACATGGAATACAGTATATGTCATTATGAGAACACAGTACATGTAATACAATAAGCAAATTAAAGGTACAGATACAACACTAGCCTTGTTAACCAGTTCACAAAGACTTGTAAATGATCTTTTAGGATTGTATCTTTTTTTGCTGGTTTCAAAGTACAACATTTTCTGCCTACATCCTTTGGCAAGCAGAGAAAAATGTAAATGGTGTTTTAAAGACCTGTGAAATACTTTGGTGTGGCTGATTTAGGATGCTAGCCACTGCCCAGCTGAGATGCAACGTTCGGTCGATGACACAGAGAAAGAAGAATTTCACATGTACATTTTGAAATTGGTTTTATGCCATAACTGGGAGGGCCAAGGGTGATTTTTGGGTGGTCCTGGTCCACCCTGTAGAACTCAACCTGTTTAAGAAGCAAAGCGTGACTCTGCAAAGCGGTGGCAGGTAGAATTCCTTTTATCAAAGGTGTCGAGAGCCCAGTTGGGCCCCTTTTTCCCCTTCAATTTGGTGTCAATAAGTATATTTTTTGATTGGTGAATGGGGAAGGAAGTGCTGGGTTGTCTCTATTGGTCGGTGCGAGAAGTCAGATGCTCTTTTCATGGGAGAGTTAGTCTGTGTTGAGGATGGAGTGGAATAGGACTTCAACAAGGAGACGTGTTCTGTCCACTACATCTTCCTCTGAAGGGAGTGTCTGTTCCATCCAAGAGGCGTCCGAGGTCAGGCAGCCTGGGTGTTAGTGGGCCATCTCTCATGTCTGAGGAGGAGCTTCAATATACGATCAATGTGGCAGGGTCCAGAGATATATACAAACTCAACCATTGTCAGGTATCGTAATACTAATAGTAGTGAGTGCAGCAGCAAATAAAGGCTTAATTGGAAGATTAAAAATGAATCTGTTGGCGTGGCTTAGCGCCCGGCGGAGACGGAGGCTTCCATGTGAGCGCTCCGCAACGCCGGGGAGAACAAGCGACGAACGGACTTCTCTTTCATCAGCAATACCGGCGTCTATCGTCGGAAACACCAAGGAATGCCCTGGGGAAAGGCTTCCTTGCCTGAATAGCAGTTTTACACATCTCTGCAGCATTTCTCTTCACCCGCGGCAATACCACGGCTGTGGCCGCCATTTTGAATGCCCTGGAACATATTTACTAACGGCGCCTCTCTCCTCCTCATAATGACATGAAGGCATGAGCTTTTTTCGCTTCTGCAAGGTTGGCCACATGTTTTTTATTCTGATGCTTACAATGACTGAAATACTGTGACCTTTTTCTTTTTTTTTTTTTCTTCAATGGACATACTTCCCTCTGCTGTTTGCTAAGGGCATAAGGGCTTTTTTTGCCTTGATCAGTTTGGCATTTTCCTGAGCATTCATACCGCTTTTTGATATTTCTTTCCCATTTTAAGGTGTCTCTCCTCTAATACTTTGCCATTATTCCTGCGTGCTCCTGTAGAATCCGTTGTTATCGCGCCTACCTGTTGGTGTTCACACGGACAGAGTGTACCAGGTACTAGCCTCTTTTCTTGGAAAGTGCTACTCATCCTATGGATAAGAGTGCAGCTGGTCGTCTTCCTAAGGTCCCGAGACACATCTTCATCAAAAACTCCAAAGTGTTTTCTGCGTTGGCTCATTTGGAAGCTTCTCAGGCATCTGCTGACCAAATGTCACAGTCCAGTGTGGAACATCCTGTACAACCCTCAGGGAAGGCCACAACGAAAAGACTTAAAAAAGATCCTCCATCACCCTCAGGCTCCTCTTCAGCTGTATCCATGGAGTTGTTGTTGGAGGAGATACGTGCCCTTTGTCCCTTTATGGAAGAAACTAATACCAAGCTACAGGTCTTGACTGATAACTGGTCGCAGTTGGATACAAGAGTCACAACGGTAGAGCGCAGTGTTTCTTCTCTCCAGGAATCTTCCTCCAAAGTCACGCATATGCAGTCGCAGATTTCCTCTCTCCAGAAGCAGGTTGAGGAACTTGAAAATCGTAATCGGAGCAACAACCTGCGCATTTACCGCCTGGCGGAGAATTGTGAGGGGAGTGACCCTATTGCTTTCTTCAAATCCTTCCTTCCTAAGCTCCTTCATTTGCCAGAAAGTACCGTGCTTAATATCCAACGGGCACATAGTCTTGGTCATGCTTCTTCACCTGCTTCCGCCTCCTCCAGACCAAGGGGCGTCATCATGTATTTCCAGGAGTATACCGATCTACTTAACGTCCTCTCAGCAGCCAGAGCTTCTCCTCACCCCACATGGTCAGGATCCAGCTTGTTCTTCGCGCAAGATTACACCAGAGCCACAGCAAACCGCCGCAAAGCTTTTTTGGATATGAGACCAGAACCTCGTTCGATTGGCGCCAGATATGGCCTCTTTCATCCTTGCCTCTTCAGAGTCACTTATAACAATAAGACGATGACTTATGAGGATCCTGTTAGCCTTCGGAGATTTCTAAACTCTTGCCAAACAACTGACATGGACTCCTCCAGCTCCTCCTCCGCTTTTCCTCCATGACTCTTCTAAGTGGCTATTGTTCTTTATCTGCATCACTTAGTTCCTGTTGATTTGGTCATGCTTGTCGTTCTAGTTCTTTCTCCTTTCAATAGATTCCCCTGTTTGCTGTTCCTTCATATTTATATAATCAGTTCATGCGTTTTTCTCCATTGTCTGATTTTATATTGTTGGTGTTTCGTCTCTTGATTTTTTTTTTTCCTTATGTTTTTTACAGAATCCACATTCCGTTGCACGTTGTTTGCCCTGGCTTGACGGTCCGCTCACACTGGATGTCTTGCCTTCTCTAGTTGGTTCTACCCCCCCAGTTTCTTCTCGTTTGTTCTCCTTCTTGATTGTCCTCCCCCGGTTACAAACCTCGTAAGTATGTTTTCCTTCCTCCCTTTAATGTTCGCTTTCCCCTTTTTCTCCCTTCTCTTCCTTCTTTCCCATTTTCAATTTTGTTCAAAGGTGTCCCCTTTCCTTTACTTTAATCACTCTTTCTGTTCTCTTTCTATTTATGCCTTTTTACTTATCACTTCTTTTTCTTTCCTTTGTCTATTTAAATGGATGATTTTTTTTCTCGTCTTTTTGACCCATACTCTTTCTCTCGGCTCCTATTCATTCCCTTCCGCTCTCCCTTTTCTTTATTTCTATGATCTTTTATTTATCAGTTGAAACTTTTTCTGGACTTCGCTCTCTTGTCTCTTAGAGTACTCTTCTTTTTTCTCCCATCCACCCTCGTTACATTTCTCGTCCTCTCACCTGCAATTGCTTTTTTCAATTTTTCTCTCTTTTGCCATACTTATTGTCCTTTTCTATCTAATCTATTTTTTTCTCACTTGCCTGTTTTCTCTTCTGGGCTTTCTCTTTGATTTTCACTCTTTCGCTAATTTCAATCTTTCTTTTATATTATGTCCTTAAAAATAGTTACATGGAATGTTAAGGGTATTAATTCTCCTATCAAAAGACAGAGAATTTTATCTCACCTAGCTCGTTTAAATGTTGATGTTGCATTTTTGCAAGAAACTCACTTGTCTGACATAGAATCTGCTAAACTCAAGCGTGGTTGGGTGGGCGAAGTTTATTATTCCCAAGGAGATGGTAAGCGTAATGGGTTTGCCATTTTATGTCATAAAGCTCTATCCCTTTCTTTGCTTGCCCAGGAGTCAGATACTGAAGGACGTTGGACATATGTTAAACTGTCTCTTAAGGGCGTTCCAATTTCCTTTCTTAATGTTTACGCTCCTACTGGTGGAGATCCCATTTTCTGGCATGCGTTCTCCCACCATATCACTAGATTTATTGATGATAACTTTATCTTAGCGGGGGACAGTAATCACCCCTTTGATCCCTTCCTTGATAGGAATTCTAACACCCACTATGTTCCAAACAAATCCCATAAACTTTTTTCCCAAGCCATTTCCCAACATAAGCTCCTTGATGCTTAGCGCTTATGTAATCCGGAGGCACAGGAATTTACTTTTTATTCTCCATGCCATCACTCCCAATCCCGGTTTAATTATATATTTGTTACCCATAACATTGCCCAGACTCTTACTCGCGCAGAAATTGGTCCAATTTTACTCTCGGATCACGCCCTTACTTTAGCTCAGCTTGACATCCTTCCCAAACCAGTTGGACCCAAGCGTTGGCGCTTCAATAATACCCTTCTTTTGGATCCCAAGTTCACTACCCCGTTTACTGAATTCTCAAATGAGTATGTTTTGCTCAACGACACTCCTTCCATTCCTCAGCATACTATTTGGGATGCTTTCAAACAACAGCGAGAGATTTTATAATTGGCTTTGTGGCAAAGAAACTGAAAAATGCCCGCAAATTTACGGCCGACCTTCTCCTTGATATTAAGAAATTGGAGCACTCTTATTTCACCTCTCCCTCGCAAGACAGTTTAACAACCCTTGTTAATGCTAAAAAGAAGTTTAACAAAAAGTCAACGGAAGATGCTTCCCTGTACCTATTGAAATCAAGCGCAAAGTTTTATGGGGGCAAAAATAAGGCTGGGAAAGTTTTAGCTAATTATCTGAAAGTCAAACATAACAAATTGAACATTGAATCTATCTATGATGCACACTCTATTCTTAAACACAAAGATACGGACATTCTCACTGAGTTCTCTGCCTTCTATACAACTTTGTACTCTTCCGAAACTCAACCCTCTTCTCAGTCCCTGGATCGCTTTTTCTCTAATATCCATAAACCTGCCCTCTTTCCTCTTGACCTTTCTCACTTAAAAATGATAAAGCCCCAGGACCGGATGGCTTTACCGTTGAATTCTTTCTTCACTTCTCGAAGCTTCTCATCCCCAAACTACATTCCCTCATAGATACATTCCTAGCTTTAGGTGCTTCCTCAGGTTCTTTCTCTGATGCACACATTTGTCTGATACCTAAAGAAGGGAAAGATGCCAAATACTGTAAAAATTACAGACCTGTCTCTTTGGTTAACATTGACTACAAAATATTTGCTAAATCTCTTGCAGCTCGTCTTGACCTTCTTCTCCCAGACCTTCTGGGTGAGGAACAGTCAGGTTTCGTCAAGGGTCGATTTATCACTGACAACACCAGACTTTTATTTAATGTTTTATCCAAATCTCATCACTTGCCTCACTCCCTTGCAGCGATAGCCCTAGATGCTGAGAAAGCATTTGATAGGGTAGAATGGTTTTATCTTTTTCATACCCTTAAATGGTTTGGTTTTGGTCCCAAATTTATTTCTTTGATTTCCTTACTATATTCTAATCCCCGTGCAGCAGTTTGTGTTAATGGCCAAGTTTCCTCCTTTTTTACTTTGGGGAGGGGAGTTCGTCAAGGTTGTCCCCTGTCCCCCTTTCTTTTTAATCTGGCCCTAGAACCCTTTTTATCTAAACTTCGTCAAAATTCTGATATCCACGGATTTCAAATATCAGACTCCCAAGTTAAGTTGGCCGCTTATGCGGACGATATTTTACTTTTCATTTCTAATCCCACTGAATCTATTCCTGCCTTTCTTGCTGAAGTGAGAGATTACTCCCAAATATCTGGTTACAAACTCAATAATGACAAATGTGAGACCCTACCCTTGACGAAATTCACTTTCAAACCCGATTTTAGCGCCTCCAATTTTACCTGGAGTTCCTCCCATAATAAATACCTTGGTTTGCATATTACACCTTCTATCTCGGACACGGTCTCCCTTTGTTTAACTAAATGTACTCAAAAATTGTTAGACTTAACGTCCAGATGGCACCCTCTTTACCTATCTTGGTGGGGCCGTCTTGATATTATCAAAATGATGTTATCTACTATAGTCCTTTACACTATTTCTAATATTCCAGTGTCCATTCCCTCTAAATTTTTCAAAAAGATTAACTCAATTTTATTGTCTTTTCTTTGGAACAACAAGAAGCCAAGAATGTCCCTTGCTCGACTGATTCGCTCCAAATCAGAAGGCGGGGTAAATTTTCCAGATTTCCCAGCTTACCATAAAGCGGTTTTGCTTAGGCATGCTTCTTTTTGGTTACAGGATCCCACTTCTCCCTGCCCTTTATGGACCAAATTTGAACGCCTCCTTCTTTCCCTCTTTTCTTTTGCTGAATATCTTTCTTTCTCACGTAAACCCTCTTCCATTTCTAACCCCATTCATAAATTCACTACTACATTGCTCTTATCTTCCTCTCCCGCCTCTCCCTCAAATATTGCTGACTTCCTGTCTTCCACTATCTGGCACAATACCTCCCTCCTCATCCGTAACAAACCCTTCTACTGGAAGGCATGGCGCCGAAGAGGGTTGATATGGGTCTCCCAATTATTTTCGCAATCATCTTTTATATCCTTCACTACTCTTCGCTGCCTCTATGGTTTACCTGCTTCTTTTTCCCGCAATTATCTTTTGCTTAAGGAAGCAATAATGAGAATTTACACTTGCCTATCTCAGGCACACTCCTCTCCTGCTTCCCCCACCCCCACTTCATTACTTCATTCCTTTTTACGCACCACTCCCAAGGCTTCCTCCATTTACAAACATCTTCATACCAGCAACTCCATTAGGCCCAAATCCAAAGTGGAGGAATGTTGGGAACAAGATCTCACCACATCCTGGTCAGTTTCTTTATGGGATAAGATATGGATTAAGATACGTAAATCCTCGAGAGCGGCGACTTTGACACAGACCATGTTCTTCATTTACAATAGGCTTCTTTTTACCCCCTCTGAACTCCACAAACGCTTTCCAGACACTCCCCATATTTGTTGGTCTTGCTCATCCCCACAAGCGACTTTGTTTCATATGCTGTTTCTTTGTAAATCTGTTCATGACTTTTGGTTGCAGGTTTGGGCTCAAATCAATGTAATTTTTCACACTTGTATTCCCTTTTCTCACACTAACATTTTTCTAGGCAGTCTTTCCTCTTGCTGGGATGATGTTGATTTGAACCTTCAGATTATTGATTTATTGTTAGCTGTTGCATTTCAACAAATTACAGCTAATTGGAAGGACTTTTCCAATATTTCCTTTAAAGCGTGGTGGTACAACGTTTGCCACAACCATAGACTGGATACTGCTTTTGTTTTTCCAGCTCACATGGCTGCAAAGAGCACGGCCTTATGGCTTCCTGTCACGCTTTATCTTGATGTTTGTGCTAAGCGCTTGTTTCACCTGTTACCATCACAACAAGAAGTCTCCAAACCCCCTTAAATAGCTCCCTACATTCCTCCTTTTCTTTGTTTCATTATCTTTTATGCTCCTTTATTGTACATTCATTTTTGTATAAACATTGTTTTTTTTTTTATTCTCGCTTTCTTTAGCTTTATTGCCCAGAATTTGCTCTTATTATCATTGCTTATAACTGTATTGTTCTCATTATTTACTGATGTTTTCAGCAGTTTATACTCTTCTTATATTTTGTATTGACACCTTATTTCCCTTCTTATATCTAATAAAAATTTTCTTGAACTTAAAAATGAATCTGTTCAAAACTAAATTCCGAAAAATTGTCTTGGAGATATTTGTGGGGAAGGCGATCTCTCAAGATGGTCTCTGCCCTTGATTGGCAGGTTGCCACTCAAGTTTTTACAAACAAAAGCTCAAGAACAAAGGAGCAGTGTGAAGTGTGTGCGCTGCCTCGTTAGTGGTGCACTTCATTGAAGAACCTTGATGGAGTAGTGGCCTTTCCTAGATTCGGCGTTGAGGCAGGAAGAATAGTATTTAAGGGTTAGTTTACCTTTGCGCATGTAAGACAGATTCGTGTTAGGGAATCGATGATTAATAAGCAGTAGAACTGGTTATTGTGTAACGGTTTAGACAGAGAGACTCCTAAGTAGCAAAAAGAATTTAATTCACAAGTTAACATTCATATTAGGTATATATATGGGATAAAAATCTGAAAATCATTCAAAAGGAGTGTACAAATTTCTAGACACAGAAGATGAGCTAAGGCCAGTCTATTAAGGGGTATGTTATAGTACTCAGAAGGAGAATGCCACTGTAACATGCTTAAGGTACCAAGGTAAGAAGAATGTTAATGTTTACTGTTGTTTTGCAGTAGACCAAATCCTTCCCTTCGAGGCAGTTCTAGGAGCTGGATAGAAAGTTTGTAGCAGCTCTCAGAAAAAACATGAGGCCCCTGGAGACCCTTGAATGTCTTTTAAATCTAGATTGGAGGTTAAAGGGTGCTCTAACAATAGTGAAGGTGCTGTTTTCCGGACAATGATTCTTCAGGGCTCTGACTTGGAGGCTCCGTCTACTAATTGAGAAGGCAAGTACATGTCTCTTGAGGTAATGTGTGATATTCTGGCTCATGTGAGGGAGAACTTGGGTTTTCCTTCTTTACATTATGGAGAGGATGGTGGAAACGTATTTCCTTAATATGTTAAACCATTCAGATTTTCCATGCCCTTTCTTGGCCTGGTAAGGACATGGTGATGTGAGAATTCATGGATCAAGACAATTCAATTTTTGATTGTGACACTTCAATAGATTCTGCCAATGGTAGGAGCAGGAGATTTTTTTAGCAATCGTGGAGCTGAGAATGCCTACCTCTATGTTCAAATCACGCTTCCATCCCAAAAGATTTCTGTGCTTCTCTATAGACTCAACGTTCTCCAAAGGTTTTCACAAAGGTCCTAGCCATGTTGATTGTGATTCTTCACTCACAAGGGATGTACATTCATCCTTACATGGACAACATGCTTGTGCAATCTTCAGAAAAATCTCAGCTGATGTAGCACGTGTAAGGGTATTGCAGGTGTTTCAAGTCTACAGGTTCTTGGTACGCTGGGAAAAGTCTTCCCTGATTCCTTCCCAGGACTTGGTGTTTGTCAGGACACATTTCCAGACTGAAAAGGGATTTGCTGGGCTGTTAGAAAGAAGACTGGGTGTCTTGTTCAGCCCATGTTCAGAGCTTGTTGGGTCAGTTGGCTCCAAAAGCTGGAGACTGGCTGAGGGTTCAGAGCTGTTTGGCTTCAACCGTCTTTCTAGTTCCTTGGGCCAGGTATCACCTGCACAAGCTCCTCAGGTGGATTTTCTCCAATTGGTCTTCAGTGTCCCACAGTCCATCAGATCGCATCAGGATGACAGAACAGGTTGAGAGAGATCGGTCATGTTGGTTGGATCAGGACAATCTCCTGTCTCCTCCTGTTTTGATGGTGCTGACAGTGGATCCCAGCCTCTCAGTTTGTGGATCCTGATTAAATCTAACGCAGGTTCAGGGTTTCTTGTCAATAAGTGATTCTAAGAGGTCCTCAAACTGGAGAGAGATGAAGTCTGTTCATCATGTACTGTTACACTTCAGTAATTATCTAGTGGTGGAGGCAGCGGTTGTTTGTACTGAAAATATGTAACACAAGCTTTTGATCAAGAAACATGGTGGCACCAGATCCAGAACTTTGAACTTGATTGCTCTGGACATTTTTGAATGAGCTCAGGGGTCTGTGCTGTCCCTAATTGCAATCTATATTAGGGGGAGGAGAATGCCTAGGCGAAGCTCTAGTGCAGGGAACTTCCTTCTTCTCAGAGATTCTCTCTTTCCCCTACTCTATTAAGCCTCATTGTTCAGAGATGGGGTCTACTGGGGCTGGATCTGTTTGCTGCAGGGGGAGATGTCCGCAGGCTAGGGCAATAGAAGGCTAAAGTGCCCTTGGCCTCTCTCTCTCTGATTACAATGAGGAGAGTCTAATGCTTAGATTTCTTCAGGGTTTGTTGAATCTGCTTCCTATTTTTTTGTTATTTTCCGTGTTGGAATGTTCAGTTGGTTTTGGATGCCCTGACTATTCCC
The DNA here is from genome assembly GCF_964263255.1 of Lissotriton vulgaris. Taxonomy (NCBI): domain Eukaryota; kingdom Metazoa; phylum Chordata; class Amphibia; order Caudata; family Salamandridae; genus Lissotriton; species Lissotriton vulgaris. The sequence goes on along the minus strand of NC_141693.1, from coordinate 1,406,317,885 downwards.
CTTTTTGAGCTACTTGATCAACTTGATTTGAAGATTCTGAGCTTTGCGACATATTTTTTAGTGGCAATTACTTCTGCTAGAGGCCTAGGGGTATTGGGGACTTCATCCTGCAAAAGTCCATTTAGTGATGTTTTTCAGGAAAACATTAATTCTGGTTCCTTCTTTTACTCCCAAGGTTAATTCTGTTTTCCATTCTAGTCAGGAGGTGCTTCTTCCAGCAATTTTGTCCTGGTCCTACCTCGGAGTAGGAGCGCAGGTTCCATTTTTAGGACATTAGGAGGTCTCTCCTAGCGTATTTAGATAAAATGGAAACTTTTGTGAAAGGTGAAGCCTTGTTTGTAAATGTTTTTAGGCCTGCTAGAAAAAGTGAAAGGCCAAAAACAGCCACATTGAGTAGATGGATACGCTCTTTAATTCTATTGCCAAATGAGGTGAAAGGTGAAGTCTGGGCGGAGTTCATGGAGTTCCCCGTAGCAAAAAAAACTCTGGTACTTTACGCAAAGCTCCGTGAGCAGCAGAGTGCATTAGATAAAAGCCATTTTCAGTGATTTTCAGTGCCAGGTGCAATCATCACAAATGGCGCCATGCACAGTGCAAGTGGGCGCTGCTTCATTTCTGATGCTCAAGTAGATTTTTACTCGACCGGCAGTTTTCACAACGCAAACATACAGTTTCTCAACTCGTAATGAGAAATCTGCCCGCACACGTTGAGAAATCTCGCAGGGAGGTTGATTTTCCATGCTAGCGTTAACCCACTTGATGTTGATGATCGCGAACAAGGAAAAATCCCACCAGGAGGTGGATTTTCCTCGCTCGTGCCCTTAACTTGACATTGACAAATGCGAGCGAGGAAAAAAACTCTGCTACGTCAAGAGGAGTTTTTTGGAACTCCGCGTAACGAAGAGTGCGGAAAACTCTGCAAACTCCGTGAGTGGATCGGAATTTACTGCCCAGACTTAGTCTACACACAGTATTGATATTACGATGCTGAGTTGCAGGGGGCTTCAATTGTGGAGATTAGTAGGGCAGCTACATGGGCTACTCCATTCATGTTTGTAAGACATTATAGGACTGCTGAGTTGGAATGCCTTGATAATGTCCTTGGTCATAGAGTCTTGCCCACTATGAAAGAATAGAGCTATCTTTTTGCTATTTTGATGCATTAAATGCTGGCTTCGTGAGTCACAGTATCAGAGTGTCATGGTCAACTGTGTCAAAGGCAGCCCAGAGGGCCAAGAGACGTAGCGCAACAACCCCTTTGCGGTGAACTGTGTTCTTCAGGTGACCACAGATGGCATCGAGGCCAGATTCTGTGACTCTTCCTGGACAGAATACCATTTTGAAGTCATAAAGTATGGCATTATTTTCAATAAATTGTGACATCTGGATAAATGCCGCTCTTTCTACAAGTTTGCCCAGGAAAGGTCCATTTTTAATCGTCTGCAGTTTTCAGGGTTCAGTGGGTCCAAGTTTGACTTTTTGAGTCTTCTGGAAATGTTCCAATAGTTGATGATTCTTCTTACCAGTGTGGCAGCAGAGGTTTTTCGAAGACTTGTTTTGAGGGTTTGCAGTGGACAGGTAGACTGGCTGCCGCCAGGCCTGCTAGCTCTGGCCATGTCCATAAATTAATCATGTGAGATGTGTTGGAAGGAACGGAGAGGCTGGGTTAGAGTATTCATGGATTGTTGTTTTAAAAAAGGTTGGTGTTGGTGCTTTGTCTTTGTTTTAAATATGTGTCCAATGTGTCTGCTTTGGCTGTATAATGATTTGTCTATTTGTATGTGAAATCTTGAGTAACGGAATGAGCTCCTTCTAGGCAATTTGGTTTACGAAATTCATTGAGAATTTTATAGAGTTCTTTATTTGCACATTTAGCATTTTGAGTTCTTAGTTTTTTTGATAGCTGACTTTTATAATCTGTTAATTTTCAGTAGGGAAAGTTTGTCTTGATTGGTGTTTTTTTCAGCCTGTCACATTGCAGATTTCTAATTTGTTGGTTTATCGCCTTTATCTCTGTATTTCTCCTAGGTGCTTGTTTACATTTGTTCAGTTGTGTTGCTTTTAGTGTTATTAGGATATCAAAATCTTCTGGTAGCCACTCATATAGTTTTATAACTGAATTGATTGTGACTAGATCTGTATTAGATGTTAGTTGTGCTTCTAAGGATTCCAAATTGAGTTTGTTCCACAGTCGAAAGGTGGATGCAGGTAAGGTGATTTTAGATGCGTTGTTTAGTGTTGTTTTATGTTGGAAAAGCAAGCAAACGTGATCTGACCATGTGACTGGAGTTATTGTTAGAAAGGTACCAAGCTCTGTATTTGCAAAAATGACATCTAGGATGTGTCCAGTGATGTATGCAGGTTTGTGGACAATCTGATGCAAGTTCAGTGCCTTTAGGCCAGCGTTGAGTATTTTGCGATGGGGCATATTGGGTTTGTCAAACCAAATGTTGAGATCACCCAGAAAGCATAGGTTGGAGTGTAGTGCTATCAAGTTTGAAACCGTGTCTAGAAGTTTGTCTAGGAATGTTGGTCTGTAAAGGAGAAAAGTTATGGGAGGAAGATGGTGTAGATTTGCAACTAGTGAAAAGGGCCTCACAATCTTTTATAGAGATGTCGTCACCCTAATTCAGATGCCAAGTTTGCCTAAACACATCAGCTAGGCCCACCTTCTATTTAGAAGATGATATCATTCATTTTGAAAGTTACATACATTCAGAGAGGACTACGTCTGATATAGGTAGTGCACTGGAATGTCCGACAGCCAGGTAGCGGTCGCGATTGAGGGGATGGGGGTGTGATCTCAGTATGGGAAGAATCTATTTGTTAGTAGCAGTTTTACTTCTTTACTGTAAAAGGATCTAGTGGTTTAGCTATGTGAGCGAACGGGAGAGGAACCGGAAGGCTTTCAGCAAGAAGGAAGGATTGGGACATAGATGGGTAAGTTGGGCAGGAGCCTGGGGAGGTAAGGTACGTTTTAGGGGGTGGGGCTGGATTTTGGGCTCAGGGAGGGGGGTTGGGTGTCAGAGTCATTTTTAGGGGGCCGAATTTTAGGGCACAGGGCAGGGGGCAGGAAAGGGGCAGTTTTCAGGCCTAGGTGGCAGTTGGGCTAGGGCCGGGGGGGGGGGTAAGTTGTAGGGAGTGGGAGATGGTTTTAGGGCTCCGGGATGGGGCTGGGGTTGGGGTACTTTTATGGAACTAGGGGGTCGGGTTTTAAGGCTCTGGATAGGGTGTCAGGGTAGTTTATAGGGCTGGGGCGGGTAGAATAGACTGCAGAGGGCTGAATTGTAGGGCTCATGGCATAGTGGCAGGATTGTGATCTTTACCACTCATGTCACTTTACAAATAATGTCTTTACCATGAAATTGCGTAGTAAGGGCATGTATGGTAAAGGTATGCTTGGTAAAGACTAGGTCATGGTTAAGACCAGGTGGTAGGGGCATGTGTTGTTTAGGCATGCATTGTTTCATCACACTACGTTTCTAACTGGTTTTCACAATAACATATTAGCAATAATTACATGTTCATGGCCCCCTTGCATATTTGCGTACTCCCGCCCCTACTTGCCTAGCTTTGCCTTGCTGTCTCACTGCTTGTGTCTGTGTTGCGATGTGTTATGCTGTACTGACACGCCCGATGCTTTGTCACATCACCGCCTGGGGCACCAGGAAGCGGTTCGAAAAAGCCTGTGGCCTCTTTCTGTCCTGCCTTCAGCTGCCCTATTTGTAGTGGTAAGAGAGTAACAAAGTAACAGAACCTATGACTTATCTGCTGAACAGGTGGGAACATTGAAGATCCTGATACTGGAACGTATGGTCTAGAAATTATGCAGTAGCTGGAGGTCAGGTACTGGACATTGAGAAGAAGGTCTAATGTGGAATTTTCTTATGTATTGGACCAATGGTGGTTGACTAAGTGCGATAAAAGCAGCACATACGTCTCACAAACATTTCAATAGATATTTATAATCCTGATGATTGCTAAAAGTATATAATACACATATTGCTTTCTTACTAAATGGTGCAAGTTCTAATGCAAATAAAGTATTCCAACAACCTTTAAACAACGCTAATAAGTGCACCTGCATGCCATCAAAAGCAAATGTAATAGCAAATTATTTCCTCAAACAACCAAGTGAGCAGGTAACCCCTCAGAAAGAGATCCGAATGAGCCTAATCGAGATGCAACTAGTCACTACAACATTTTTGTCTACACCAGTGCTGCTGCACCTGGCCCACTGGATGGGAAGAATGTAGGGTGACAATATTGTACTCTAGTGGAAACTATAGACACACATAGCTGCCAAATTTTCAGATTGCTTATGTGTGAAATTTCAAAGGCTTCCGTTTGAGAATGAGAGACATTCCATTGCCAAATGTGAGACACTTTGAATGACATATTAACACGAGCAACCGAAGCTATGTAGTGCATGCAAACAGATAAGTATCACAAATTCCCCGGCCCCTTTGAGTAATGTGATGCTCCAGGGAAGGCCTTGAAAATTCTGCAACATCATTGAAGTCGATAGTCCCTTACAAAACTACCCTTTCTAGCGTGATTTTGCACTGTTAACAATTATGGATATAACCAAGATAGTAAACACACACAAGTCTGCAATTGACTGAGTGTTGGGATTGTACCTTAAGGTGTTTACTGAGTGAGGGGCAGTGAATGAGGCACTCACTGCCTATCACAATCAGGGAATTCACTGCACTCACAGGCCCTTGCAGCAAGTGAGGCACATACCTGACCTTCTAACAGACAACACATTTGTCAGACAGCAGAGCTATCCCTTATGTTACGGATCTTAGGAGCTCACATCTGTAATGGCAGAGACGTGGCTAGGGGCACTAGCCTATGTGACACAATGGAAGTCTCATGCTGGAATTTATTTATTCATTTATTTATACTGAGTTCATACAGTGCCTGGTTACACTAGCCAGTGTGTCCCCGCGCTATTCAGTGGCCTAGGAAACCCCCCAGCACAGCTCACAAACTAATGCTACTTCTACCTTGGATAGCAGAGCTGGTACTCACGGTGGAAAGACCGCATGGGCCACAGCTGATCCAAGCCATTTTCCGGCACAATCTCATACCACATCGTTTAGGGTGTCATAGAAAGGGACTTCAAAATGGAAATGGAGGGATTTGTTGTGAGGCTGGTAGGCCTGACTTGTGCTGAAATTGTGCGGGCCAGTATACTGAGCGTTTACTTGTAATTGGGGTTAGTAGGGAGGGCCGGAGGCCTACCCCAAGACGATTATATAGTTTTTTTGTTAGTGACATTGGGCAGTTCTGTAGCAGAGGTGAAGCAGTCTTTGGGGGCATGTTTGTGGCAACGTGGTGGAGGATTGACCTGGTCTGGTGGCAGTGGCGGTTGGTGACATACAAAAATGGTATAGCACACACAGTCAAAGCTCACAAACACACATACAGTCACAATCAGAAACAGAGCCACAGTCACAATCAGGAACACAACCACAGCACACACCAAATCAAAATATATCACGAGTCAGGAAGGAACCACATATCAACTAGAAAATGAAACTTTCACTTACTTTATCCTGCAGCAAACTACCTTATCCAATCCAGACATTGATCTTGTTGCTCTCATGCTCCTAAACCATAAGTGAAGTGTCTGAATTGGCTAGAGCAGGCTGGCTTAGTGCTCTGAAAGGCCCTGGAGATATGTGCCTGGTCTTCAACCCAGCTGTCTAGGACAGCTGGGATGGAGAGTTTGATCAGCGCCTGTCGGGCTGGCCATATCAAGATAGTCAGCCAAACCAATGTGCACTTAAAACTGAAGGGGCCACTCCTCATTGCTGCCAATCAGCATCAACAACACACTTGTCCCTTCCTCACACTCCATTTGGCCGTAAGCTGGAAAAATAAAATGATAATAAAATCATTGTATGACCATTTTGTTTTTCCAGCGTTTTTGCGCAACAATGTCTGTGTGGGGGGGGGGGGCACTATCTGGTGGTCCTGATGCCAACATTACCTTCTAGAGGAGTACGATTGGTATCTTTTCAATCATGTTGAAAAGATGCATGAAAATGCTCCTCCTGTGATAATATTGGGACGGAGGGGAAGGAGGGGATTGGGGAGACTTGTTGGTGCCCTGGCCTCTTTGGGCACAGTGTTTGCATAGTGTTCAAAGAGTTTGTGAGCACATTCTAGTTCATTTGTGATGGAGCAAGGACTCGTAGAAAAGAGACTTGATCGAAAGCAATCTGCTCCTTTCACTCACTAACAAGTATTAAAAACTGTTTTGTGTAAAACTAATGTTCACTACACCAACACACGGGTTAGTGAAGCTGGCATATGTGTTTGCTAACGTTAACAACTCGATCGAATTACTAAAATGGCTTTCAATGGGAAATCTTTATTGCGCATGCGTCAACTGCATCTACGTAGTATGATAAAATGTCGCTTGGAGGGAAATTCTTGTGCATGAGCAGAAGGATCTAATATGGAGTCTTGAAGACATGCGTGCTTGCCACCTGCTTGCTTGGAACTAAATCAAGTGATTTTTACTAATACTAACGCGGGGATAAGTCTAATAAATACACTGGGATAGAGAAGAAATTGGTAGTATACAGTGAAAACATTAAAGCAACATCTGTCTTTCTGACTCAAGTGTGCCTGGGTGAGGAGTCTGAACGTGATTCTCTTGCTGACGGGGAGCCAGTGCAGGTCTCTCAGGTGTCCGGTGATGTGGCTTTGTCGGGGGATGTCCAGGATGAGTCGTGCGGAGGCGTTCTGGATGCGTTGGAGTCTTTTTTGAAGTTTGGCTGTGGTTCCGGCGTAGAGAGTGTTCCCGTACTCCAGTCGGCTGGTGACGAGTGCCTGGGTCACGGTCTTCCTGGTTTCTGTGGGGATCCATCTGAAGATCTTGCGGAGCATGCGCAGGGTGTTGAAGCATAATGAGGAAACGGCATTGACTTGTCTAGTCATCGAGAGGGAGGAGTCCAGGATGAAGCCCAGGTTGCGTGCGTGGTCCGTTGGCTTGGGAGCGGTGCCCATGGCAGGGGGCAACCAGGAATTATCCCAGGCGGAGGGTAATGATCCCAGGATGAGGACTTCCATCTTGTCTGAGTTCAGTTTCAGGCGGCTGTTCTTCATCCAGTCGGCGACGTCTTTCATCCCTTCGTGTAGGCTTGCTCTGGCGGTGACGGGGTCATTGATGAGGGAGAGGGAGAGGATCAGTTGGGTGTCGTCGGCGTAGGAGATGATGTTGAGGTTGTGTTGGCGTGCGATGGCTGCGAGGGGGCTCATGTAGACGTTGAAGAAGGTTGGGCTGAGTGAGGATCCCTGTGGTACGCCGCAGATGACTTCGGTGGCCTCGGATCTGAACAGGGGGAGGCGGACTCTCTGGGTTCTTCCGGCGAGGAACGAGATGATCCACTCCAGTGCTTTCTCTTGGATTCCGATGTTGCTGAGGTGCTGCACTAGTGTGCAGTGGCAGACAATGTCGAACGCCGCAGAGAGGTCCAGGAGGATGAGGGCCGCTGTTTCTCCGTTGTCAATCAGGGCTCTGATGTCGTCGGTGGCTGCGATCAGGGCGGTCTTGGTGCTGTGGTTGGCCCGAAACCCGACTGCGAGGGGTCGAGGGATCCGTTTGTCTCGAGGAAGGCGGCGAGCTGTCTGTTGGTGGTCTTCTCGATGACTTTGGCAGGAAAAGGAAGGAGCGAGATGGGACGGAAGTTCTTGAGGTCGGTGGGGTCCGCCGTTGGTTTCTTCAGGAGGGCGGTAAGCTCGGCGTGCTTCCAGCTCTCCGGTAGGAGGCGGTGAGGAAGAAGGTGTTGATGATGTCCCGGAGATGGGGTGCGATGATGGTGTCTGCTTTGTTGAAGACGTGGTGTGGGCAGGGGTCGGTTGGTGATCCGGAGTGGATGGAGTTCATCGAGCGGGTGATGTCTTCGGTGCTGATCGGGGTCCAGTTGCAGAAGGTGGTGGTGGCAGGCGTTGGTTCGGTGGTAGGGTGCGTGGTCTGTGCGTCGAAGCTGTTGTGTATGTTGGCGATCTTGCGGTGGAAGAACGAGGCGAGTGAGTTGCAGAGGTCTTGCGAGGGAGTGATGTCGTTGTTTCCAGCGCTGGGGTTGGAGAACTCTTTGACGATGCTGAGGAGTTCCTTGCTGTCGTGGGCGTTGTTGTCCAGTCGTTCTTTGAGTGCCGTCTTCTTGGTGGCGCGGATCAGCTGATGGTGTTTGCGGGTGGCACGCTTGAGGGCGGTCTTGTTGTCTGTGGTCCGGTCGAGCCGCCAGGCTTTCTCGAGGTTGCGGCAGTTCTTCTTGGAGTCCTTGAGTTTGTCGGTGAACCAGGGGGTTTTCTTGCTGCCGGGTTTGCTGGGAGGGTTCTTTAATGGTGCGAGGTCATCGGTGCAGGCGGTCAGCTACCTGGTGAGGTTGCTGGCTGCTTCGTTGGGGTCCATGGTGCTGGTGGGAGTGTTCTGGTTGAGGGAGGCGGTGAGCTGCTCGGCGGTCATCTTGCTGCAGCTCCGGCGGGGAACCTGTTGCGGGTGGTGGTGGGTCATAGTTCTTCTGAAGCTGAAGTGAACGTAGCTGTGGTCGGTCCAGTGTAGTCCGGTGGAGTGGCTGAAGGAGATGTGCTTGCTGGATGAGAAGACGGGGTCAAGCGTGTGGCCGGCGTAGTGGGTGGGGGTGTTCACCAGTTGCTTGAGTCCGAGGTTGGCGAGGTTGTCCAGCAGGGTGGTGGTGTTTCTGTCATTGTTGTTCTCCAGGCGGAAGTTGAGGTCCCTAGGAGGATGTAGTCGACGGAGGGAAGTGCGTGCGGGCTGATGAAGTCTGCGATGTCTTCGCTGAATTGTGTGCATGGTCCCGGGGGTCTGTAGATGAGGGTGCCTCTGAAGGTGGTCTTGGGGTCGGTGTGTATCTGGAAGTGGAGGTGTTCGGTGGTGGTGAAGGTTTCATCGGAGTTGGTCGAGATGCGGATGGTGTTCTTGTGTACGATGGCGATGCCTCCTCCCGTCTGGTTGACGCAGTCCCTCCGGGTGATCTTGTATCCGTCCGGAATGGCTACGGCGATGTCGGGTGCTGAGGAGGCGTTCATCCTGGTTTCAGTGAGGAAGGCGACGTCTGGTGCTGTCGCGTCCAGCAGGTTCCAGAGTTCCACGGTGTGCCTGTGGACGGAGCGGGTGTTGAGCAGGATGCACTTGAGGTGGTTGTTGCTGGTGTCTGGCTTGGCGGGGGCGGTGCAGGTCCGGAGGCAGGTGAATCGGCCGGCATGGCAGGCGAAGGGTCCGTGGGTGCGTTTCGGGGTGGCTCGGTAGCAGGCGGGCGTCCGGCCAGCTTTGAGTGCGTTGAGGGTGGTGGGGTCGTAAGTCCGTCGTGTGGGCTGGCGTTCTTGGGGGCCAGGAGTCCTGGCGCTGGGCGCGGTCCAGGCGCAGACGGGCGCAGAAGGGCTTGCCTTTGGGCGCGCCTTTGGCGCACAATCCGCGCGTCATAAGAGGGGAGGAGGGGTCAGCTGGGAGGTGGGAGGTAAGAATCCAATGGGTGTGGGTGGGTGGGGCCGCACGGGAGGTAGCGGCGGGAAAAACGGGGCTGAGGAGCCCGGCGGGCGTAGCAACTCACTCGGGGGTACAAAATAGAGAATGGGGCAGGCAGGCACACGGGCACTCAGGCAGTCCAGGCGGGGGTACAGAAAAAGAGAATGGGGCAGGCAGGCACACGGGCACTCAGGCAGTCCAGGCGGGGGTACAGAAAAAGAGAATGGGGCAGGAAGGCACACGGGGGCACTCAGTCCAGGCGCAGGCAGTCCAGGCGGCGCTCGAACAGGGTAGGAGTGCGCCGATCTGGAGGGGGAAGCGAGAGGCAAGAAGACTGGCAGGCGGGGCAGCAGTGGTGGGGAAGTGACCTACCCGAGGGTTAGGGTCACTTTATCACTAGTGCGCATTCGGGCCACTCGTGTATATCTGATGTGAGCTAAGTCAGATGATATTGTCGCATGACAACTGAAAGTCAATCCGGAAGAATGAAACAAGAGTCGGGAAGAGGACAAGGTTGCAGGGTGCCTGAACCTGAGAACTGGCAGGGAAAAGTCTAAATGACTGAGCCTACATGCTAGATTTTTAACAATTGTTGCAGATGAAATGTGAATGCTAGTGGGAAAATAAAGTATGAATAAAAATCAAGGGGATGGGTTTATGAACAATGGTCTGACAGAATAAAGTGACATATCAGCATGGTGTGATGATGATCTTCCTCCCTTGCCTGACCAATCAGATTTAGCATTTTTATGACATTGAAACGTTAATGGGAGGTACATGAAGAACAAACAGTATAATTGAGATAGGTTTAGTTAGTTAGCGCGCACAATTCGGGATGCTGTTGCTGTGAGAGATGCTGTGAGATGCTGATGAAAAATCAAATCGAGAGCCGTATATCCTAAATTAATTAAGATTTGAATAAAGATTGCGGAAGAATCTCGAGGAGGAAGAGAGTTTCAGAGAGGGGTGCGACGCAGTTATCGGTATTTTAAAGAGGTCATCTATCCTGTCCTGATTCCTGTCCTAAGGCCTTTGTCGCCTGATCTATCCTGGGTGACCCTTACCAGCCCTTTGGCCAGGGGGTTGGTCTTCACACCATTCTTGGTAAATATAACTTTGTGCATTTGTAGGTGTTTTTTTCTCTCTGTCCTCTCCTTTCTGAGTATTGATCCTTGCTTGATCCAAAGTATGTGTCTAATTGAATATTCTCTCCTGACTTCACTGTGTATTTGAGATGGTTCAGATGCGTTTTGAAATTTAGATAACGATTTAAAACTTTCCAAAGTCTGTGGTTATTTACCTTAAATAAAGAATAAGTTAGCTTATGTCATTTCACCATTAACTAGTTCAAATGATGGTACATCGACCAGAGGAAAGAACTTTTTGATCTGTGAAAGATTAGTCAGGAGGATTGAATAACTAATCTTTAAAATTGGGAAGAAATGTATTAAACTTTGACTCTAGCGGTTTACCCAACTAAGTGTGTGGGTTTATGGTCCCAGGTGAGTATATGCTGTTGGAGTATCTGTTGTTGGTGTTCCGCTGGATCAGTTTTTGTGTGATGCCTAGCAGTCTATGGTGTTTTGTCCTCTATTTTTCAAATGGTGAGTGCTGTACTTGGGTTAGTAATTGTTGTTTTGTGTGCTGAACAGTTTTATGTCCTGGGCAAGGCTAGCGCTATATTTAACTGCCCATAAACAAAGCATGGATTGTGCCTTGCCCCCATGCTCTAGTATAAGCCTTTGTGTAACTCCAAGATTTTGGCCATTGGGGGCTGGGATGCGCAGCATGAAGCTGAGGGAACTGGATTGATTCCTAGTATGCCCAGCTGCGGCCGGCAGTGGGAGTACCTGCAGGGCGGTGACGTGGGTAGGGGGAGAACCAGGGTGGGGGTAGTAATGTATGGATTACGGAGTTTTACAGGTAAGAAAATATTTAAATAAATAAAACCAATTTTGTTGCACGCACTGCATTGCATTTTGGGATGCAGTGCACTCAACAAAATTCGTTTTATTTATTTTAATGTTTACTTACCTGGGAAGCTCCATAATCCATACATTACTACCCCCCACCCTACCCCTCCCCCTCCCCCTCACCATGTAACCGCCCTGCAGGTTCTCCTACTGCCGGCCGCGGCTGAGCATGCCTACTTGACCATTATATGTGATCCTATAAAAATACTTTTATTCTCCATGTTTTTTTCAATTGACCAAGCCTTATTTGTGTTCAGAGCCACATAAGGGTTCAGGTGTGTGAGTCTGGGGTGTGCTCAGGCAGAGAGGCCTCTGTGAGGTTTAGTTTGCACTGTGCAATTAAGCCACTAGACGCGTCTAATTTTCTCACGTAATGGCTAATGCTTTAATATTCGTGGCCAGCCCTGTATCCACATTTCTTGGCATTCTGCAGAATGAGCCTTGCCCTATTGCAAAAGAGTGCTTCACCAGAACCACAGAAAATATGACAAGGTTTTTTTTTTTATCAGACAGAAGTTTACCTGGATTTGTAGGCTGTTTAGCCAAAGTGTTATATTGTAATTTACCTTAGTTCACATACAGTTGTATGTTTACATTTCTACCTTTAAGAATCGCGACTGACGCAGCTTTGGAATGTATTTTGGATCTTTAGGATTTAAGTCCTTGGGTCAGTTGGTAGCTGAGCCTTGGACTGTGAAGCTGTGTTCCTGGCGCTTACCTGTTTCCTTGTATTATTCTGGATTTATCTCTAATAAAGGATTTCAAGATATACGGCATCCTTTCTTCACTTCACAAAGCCATATTCGATCCGGGTTTCTGTGTGGCAGTGGTGTCACCTGTAGCCATTAGGCCACATGGCCCCTTGTGAAATCTCGGCTCGTTTCTGCTTTGGATTAAAAGTGAATCTGAAGCGGGACTATCAAAGGGGCAGCTTGCTCGAGGTTTCAGTGGGCCACCAATCTGGCGTCCTGCCAGCATGTCCCAAGACTGGCTGTCAGAGGTTCAGAAAAGAATATTCTAACAGCCAGCACAATCGTTCTCCATGGTAGGCACCACTGTTAGGAGGTGCGGGACCTGAATGCGCCGGTTTTCTTCTGGGGCTGCGGTTTAATGTGGAGAGGCAGAATCAGTTTTGTACAAAAACTATTCTGGTCCTTCCATATTAAAGCAAATCACTTGACCTCCAAATTTGGATAACTGTAGTTGTTATGTTTTGGAGTGCTGGGAAATTAAATGCAGTGTTTCAAAGCTTTAGTACTTCCTCAGATAAACTTAACAAATGAGTTACACTTTCAATGGGTTAGGGATGATTATAAAAAATTATTGAAGAGAAACAAGTTGGTTGTGCATCACATTATGGATTGATTTAAAAGAAGCTACTATTAGGAAAGGTTCAAAACAGTATGTTGAAGTCTTCACACATGTTTGTGTATATAGAGAGATAAAAGACAAATGTCATTTTGGGGTAAATGAGTGGATCACCCATTTTAGGAACATGTATGCTGGGGAGTGATCAATCCCTTCAATAAAGCGAAAAAGTGCCCTGTCCAGAATGAGGGGTCTGGTGGTACAGCACAACCTTGATTATATTTATTCGAGAGGCAGAAAGAGCATGTAAGAAATGTCCCTTTTTGGGTGGTCATCACCATTTTCTGTTAAATTGTATTGCTGGTTTTTAGACTCTGCACACTGGGGCCCTGCTGTCCTGTGCCCAGTGTATATGCTCTGTCCCATAAAACATGTACAGATTGGCTAATCCTCATTTGCATACTTAACCCTACTATAAGACCATTGGCATTGTTTATGGTGTAGCACTTACACCAAGAGCATGAAAAATTGAATATTAAATGTGGAATGGAGCACTTTTTATGACATTAGAGTGTATGACACAGACAACCATGATAGCCTTATAGCCTGAGTACTGCAGTTTAAACCTACAGACCAATCTGTCAAAATAGCCCTTTTGACAGGAAGAAACCTTCCTTTTCAAGATTAATAAGTCACCGGTATTTAGGCTTTGTAGCTAACAAGGTAGATGGCAAGGTATTTAAAACTGAGAAACATTGAAAATTAATGTTACCATGCTCCTTTAGTGACAAGGCCCAAAACACAATTTGCACTCTGGAAGGCTCTGGCTGCTCTGTGAGGAAAGCAGCTTAAAATATAAATTCTTCTATTTCAGGTTTGAGAACAGCTAGAAACATGATTTCACAACTATTTTAATATTAATTACAAATTCGGTACAATAGTGGAGCTGGATTTTTAATTAATATTTTTGAAAACTAACTTTTAGAAAGTTACATTTTACCTGCCTGAAGATCATGTAGGCTAATTTTCATTAGCATGCTAGAAGCTGTCCTATCAGGACTTGACTTTAATGAGGTGCAAACGCAGCTTCCAGAACAAAATCAATGACCTGGGTGTGGGGAGGTGTTATTATTTCCTTTGCAGGAGGATGGAACCAGGAGCTTAGGTAACTTGGAAAAGGCCTGCCCTTTCACAACTAAATGTAATATGAGACCTAAAAAGGCAAACATTTGTTCCCTCAGGTTGGCCCAAACCCAGTGTGAGGGAAGATTTTCCCAAAACAAATTTGATGTCACCATGAATATGGGGGCTCTCATTTCCCTGGTCACTCCACTGGGTGGGCATACAGGCTCTGTACGAGGGAGAAAATGTTTCGGCATCTTCGAATTTAGGACAAAGGTGCACTGCAGGATTGTTTGCAGTACGGCAAACAGGAACTGTTAAAAAGAGTGTAAGGTTGTTCCTAGAAACATTACCCCCATTGGTTAGGGAGGAGCCAGGATTCACACCCACTGACTATCTAGTGCAAGCAACAAATGTGATACGCCAAGAAACCATCTTCAAAACACTTTCTAGACCAGTGGAAGAACTGAAATGGAACTGCATCTGCTGTTTGAAAACTATGAGGAGACCTAAAGCGCTGTCCATGCTCCCACATGCACCCAAGGCAAAAAAGAGGACTCCAATAGTCCATTAGCTTACCTTGTGTGTGGCAGGACTTTCAGTAAGCCCTCTACATCCATTGGCCTGATCATCTGCCATTCACCTTTTGCTTTCACCCACCACTGCAAACAGGATGGGTTTGTGGGCCAGCTCCCTTCAGCCACTGGCTGCTCTCACTGTGAGATGCTTGTTTCCTGTCCAGGGAAGACCTGGCTTGGCAGTTTGGGCTGGACTGTTCCCATAAGGAACAGGGTCAAGACTTATTTGCATATGGCTGGGTCCAAACTGGGGTGGTGTGGTGAGAAAAGAATGATTGATTAAACCCAGATCCTTGTGGCTGGGGGTGAATGTTTGCCTTGTCCAGAATTCCGTCCATCATTTGTATCTTTTGCATATATTGCCCTAAGTGGGAAGGGTATGCCCAGACATGGGTCCCGTGCTCACTACACCACTGGATTCAAGCTAGCCTGGCTGATGAAGGTGATGCCCTGAAACTGGTCCCAGGATCCTTGTTTCTGGTCCAGGGAGGACCTGGCTTGGCAGTTCAGGCTGGACTGTTCCCATAAGGAACAGGGTCAAGGCTAATTTGCTTATGGCTGGGTCCAAACTGGGGTGGTGTGGTGAGCAAAATAATGAAGGATTAAACACAGATCCTTGTGACTGTGGATGACTGGTTGAATTGTCCAGCCTTCTGTCCATCAATTGTTTCTTTTGCTCACTGTGAGTGATGGCATTTTGCCTTTGAACAATGTGGTGATCCCTAAGGAAAAAGTTTCACGTCAGTGTCAAGACTGGTATGGCAGTAAAGTCAGATTTGGTTGTCTCACCACAGGTTTTGCTTATTATGATGTACATTAATCACAAATGGATGAGCTTTGGGTGTGCCTTTTGTGTTGAGTACATTTTAGAGACTCACGAGTGATGGCATTTAGCTTCTGTACTTTCTTAGATCATTGAGAACTTAGTGCATTCCAACGAGGAGATGCGTCCCTTTTCAAGCAAATCAAGAACTCATCCAGACAGCCTCAATATATGTGTGAGGCTCTATAGGACCAGGTGCATGGGGTTTGACATTGTCAACACACTACAATGCCCTCACATGAAGAGCAGTCAAATAAAATACACTGAGACTGAAGGCACAGCATCTAAGGTGCTCTCCACCGCAGTCTGTCACCTGGCCTTACATCATGCATACAAGACTGGCTTGCTCATTGGTCATAAGACATCCCCATTTGTTTTAAAATTGCTTTACACCTATGTGTCACCCTTGAGAGCCTGCACTTCTACTCTTGTTAAGTATTGAAATATGTTCAAGATGCTGTGAGAACAAGACACCTTTTGCACTTTACTGGCATTTGTGACATAAAGGATACTGTCAGTGGGACATGCATTAGTAAATCTTTATTCTTCCTCTGCATATAGTTCTTTTCATACCCAGCTATTGAGGTTCAAGCTTGCCAGTGCACAGGATGAGTCACCCAAGCATTTCAAATTTGTGCTTTCTTTAGGGTCAGAAAATGCTGCTTTTCATCATAAATGTAATGTATTTTCCTAGTTTGCATGCTGAAATTGGTGGAAGATTAAAAGCGTGTGACAAAAGTCAAAATTATCATGTTTCACATGTTTTAAGTATATGAGTGAACATAGAGGAGTTAAGGATATTTTAGAAGACTCCCATGCAGGTATGTCGCCCTTAAGCAGGGGAGCAGCCTAGTCAGTCAGATTTGAGGGTGTGTGAATCACAAGTTTCCCAACTAGAAAAGCAGTGGGCTACAGGGTGTAGGGGCACGATGACTAAGGTTTGAGGTGGGCTGTTTCCATTAGGAACAGGGTCAGTACTGATTAGCATTAGGTCTTGAGTAGGAGAGGGGAAAATACTATGGATTCGAATGTTACCCGAATGACTGCCACTGGTTGGAGTATTTTCAAGCTTTCATCCCATTACCTTTAGGGTGTAAATATTGTAGCAAAATGAGGATAAGAAAACTGCCACAAACATAGCCGGCAAAAATCAGGGTCTCCAGAACCAACTATCAAACTAAGAATGCACTTGAGGGGTGCCTCACTCCGAATACCCTGGCTGAAGGTACCCCCCCAGGATATACCCATCTCACCAAGCCTGTTTCCCTCGGAGCTCATAACTACTGTCAGGTAGTTTCTGCCCTGGGTTCACTATTTTAAAAAATATTTTCACTGCACACACTCATCTCTGCTACAAAAAGCTTTGATGTTACAATTGTCAAATTGGTGCATGTGTGCAGAGCTCCATGTTTCTAGTCCTCGCCTTTTACGAATCAGTTTATCTAAATTAGCTTTTTTAAAGATGTGCAGAACACCTGCTTACAACCTTCATGAGAATTATGCACATAGCGTTTGTATATCTTGCTTGCAACCTCTGCCAAACAATATCACCATCAGTGACCTAGCCAGAGAGGGCATAAAGACACTCTAAGTGTATAATAAATTTGAAACTGTTCTGAACAGAGGCCTCAAAAATACTTTAGGCCCAAGGCCCTAAAATCCTTAAGATGTCCCTGGCTCAGATCTGTAAATTCCCATTTAAAAGGGGTTGCAATTCGACCCACTTGAGCTAACCTTAAAGAGACTATCCATGTATTCCCAGAACTCTAACATGACGACATGTACAATTCAAAGAAGCTCACAAATTTCAACTTAGTCTGATTGGATGTTATCACAAGGACCATGCCCTACAGGAGTTGCAGACCACCATGTCTGTGACTGCATTTAAATAAACTTTTTATTTGAAAATGCAGCCTTTTTTCCTTAAAGGAACAGAAAAATGGATTACTATTTTGATTTTATCAAACGTATTTTTATAACATTATGACATAAACTGCGATACAATATAACAAATTTGATAGCGGAATAAGTTCACAAAGTTTAACAGTAAGAAGAGTCCAGGGCTGATGTATGACACAAGGCAGATATCAAAGTCTTCTTCCCATTAAAACCTAAAATAAGAAGTACAGTTTCCAGTATTGTAAGGGTCCAGAACTTATCTACTTGAAGAAATGTACATTCAGTCTGTCTTTCTTTTGTAACAGGATTTAACTCTAAGCCTTCAAACTGGGAAGGAGCCCCTTAAAAGAAAAGAACCCCGAAACAAAATCCCCAGACAAATAATTAAGAATTTCCCACCCTCCTCACTACCCACAAAATAACAGTTGTGGCTACATATTGTCAGGATGTAACAAGGTCTAGTCACACATAGGCAGTTTAAAATTGAAAGAGATGCATTTCTTTAATAGAGGGAGGATAGACAGTGGCAATCCCCGTGTAAGAAAGACAACCAGTGGACCCCATTGGTATTCAAAGGTTTTATAGTCATCTCAAAAGATGTCTGACATCCTTTCGATGTTCAAAAAAGACAGAGCCACCCAATAATCCCGTGAGGACTGGGTATATTCAATAACAAATAGGCATTTGTCCTCAAAGGAATAATTCATGCATTTCTTTCAGATAATTTGATATTGTCAACATAAGTGATCAATCATTCATCTGAGGTAAGGTCGATACAAGGTCGATACAGTTTCTTACTGTTTTTTATTCTATTTTATATTTCCAACAACTTAATTTGTTAGAATATTGTTCATCAAGATTTAGACTTGGCAATAAAAATACTACAACAGTTGACAATTTTTTGTAGTAAACCACACCTCATGCTAAACACATGGATCCAACCAAGTACCACGTGTGAGAGAATTTCTCAAGATGATCCATTTTTCATTGACATAAACAATTATTATATCAATATCAGCGAGACTGTGTTAAGCGTCGACGTTTCGGTCCTTCTTCAGTTAATTAATTCCACAGGACCATCCTTTCGAGACACAGCAATTTCCAGAGCCTAGAATGCCACAATGAGATAGCGGGAGCCTCCCTCCTCTCCCAGGCCGCTGCTATCACTATTTTTGCTGCCCCTATGCATGTCCACATAATGGCATTGTCTGCCTTAGTTTGATGTTCAAGAAATGGATCACGGAGGCCAAGGGGAATCTCTGCCATGGTATTTGGGAAGGGGTAACCCAGCATGTCTTTAATGTGTGCAAGAATTTCCTCTCCAAATGGCCGTATTGTGGACAGTCCCACCAGATGTGCTAAAAATTCCCTAATAGTACATATCCTCTCCAGCATTTATCAGATGTGTTTGGGTATATCCTCCTAAGCTTAGCGGGGTACAAGTACCAGTCTATCATTGTTTTGAGATGAACTTCCCGAAGTTCTAAGGAGTGGTTAAATTGCGTAATGTCTGACCACAAACCAGACCATTCCCTATCAGAAATATCACGTTGGAGCATTCCTTCCCACATAGTCTTGCATCGGGGCGTGGAGAGTGGTAGAAGCAAGCAGATAGTTGTATCGGAATGAAATCACCCCTTTCATAGAGCCTACATTTTGCACATAGATTTCAAACTTCGTAAGCGGGTGTGTGACTGCTTTGCGAATGTGAAGCATGAGGACCCAGTGTTTCAATTGGATATAGTGAAAATATTCATTAGGCTCCAAGCCATAGCCCCTTCTGCTATTATCGAAAGTAAGAAGATCATAGTTATGAACAAGTGTGTCAGTGCCAAACATCCACCCTCACTCCAGGCATTGAAAGGTCCCGCCTGAAGAGCCTGGGGGAAAGCTGGATTTAGGTGGAGGTGTGTGTAGGGTGAGAGGAATGTGTTTCATTGGTCGTTCCCAGATATGGAGTTCTATACTTTCAAAGTGGTGCAAGGGGGAGTGCTAATGTATGCGTTTACAGGTCCCTCCCTCTTGGGTCGCCATATGGGGATCCAAATAGTCCTTCCTGCGATGGAGCAATCCATATGGAGCCAGTGATTCTCTGACTCCTATTTCGACCACTCAGTCACTACCCGTAGTTGTGCAGCTTTATAATATAGGCCGAAATCTGGTAGGACTACCCCTCCCTCTGTCCGTGGCCGCCTCAGTATCGAGAAAGAAAAGCATGCTTATCCTCCTTGCCAGATAAATCGTAGAATCATAGATTTACCTTTAGGAAGGAATTCCTTATAAAATTTGATGGGTAATGCCTGAAAGACCTTAGGGAGTACGGTCATTTTGACTGCGTGTATGTGGCCGACCCAGGATATAAAAAGTGGCTTACATTGTGTAAGATCGGTTTGGAGTCGGCAGAGGGAGGACGGAAAGTTAGCCTTGTAAAGCCCTTTCACGCGTGGTATCAATTGAACCCAGATATTGGATTGAACGTGAGGTCCACTGGAATAGAGTGTGCATCTGTAAATCCCTGACCTCATCATCTGGTACTCTGAGATTAAGTATATACGATTTATCTAGATTAACCTTAAATCCTGCTACTGCTTCAAACTATTATTAAAATAAGTTCAGCTTGAAGTGCAGGTAGAGAGTTGGACGGGTCGGTGAGGTACAGGAGCACATCATCAACAAAGAGCGATATTTTGTGGATATTATCACTAAAAGGGGTTCCCTTAATCTCTGGGGCTGCCTCGATGGACATCTCTAGCTGTTCAATGCTGAGAGCGAATAGTAAGGGTGACAGGGGGCATCCTTGACGGCTGCGCCTAGTAAGAGAGAAGGGAGCTGTCACTAACCAGTTCACTTGTACTCTAGAGCGAGGTTGTACTTAGTTGGCTTGAATCATAGTAATGAATTTATCTTCAAAGCCAAATTGTGTGAGCCGTTTAAAAAGGATTGACCAATCCACCCTGTCAACAGCCTTCTTGGCATCTAACCCAACAAGCACTGCTGGGATCTTTCATTTGGTGGCTTTCTCAATCAGCTGTACTAAACGCCGGGTTTTGTCATGAGTCTGAGGGACTTTAGTAAATCCGGATTGATCAGGGTGGATTAAATCCGGCATAAGGTCATTTAGCCGAGGGGCTAAGATTGCGAAATAGAGCTTCGCATTTAAATTTAAAAGGGCGATGGGGCGATATGAGGAACATAGTTGCCTATTCTTCCCTAGTTTGGGGATAACTGTGACCAGTGCCTCAGTCATCGAGTGGGTGACCTCTCCTTCCTTGGCCATTTTGTTAAAAAGACGTGTGAGATGGGGGATAAGATCCGGAGCAAACGTTTTATAAAACTGAACCGTACACCCGTCATGTCCTGGGGCTTCATGAAGTTTAAGGGATTTAATGAGTGCCCCCCCTCTTCTGAAGTTATGGGGGCTTTAAGTTTATTGTTCTACTCCTGCAAGACACGGGGAACTGTAGTGTCTGAAGGTAGCTATGTTGCATATCTGTGTCTCGCCGCTCCACAGTGTATAGAGCCTTGTAGAAGGAGCCAAAGATATTGGCCTTTCTTTGTGGACCAACTCACCCGACCCATCCTATATGCATTCTGTATATTCTCTTTCACGTTTCTCCTTCAACTGATTGGCTAGGTGTTTGCCTATCTTATTACCCTGGGAGTAGGAGATATGACGCAGTTTCAAGA
Source organism: Lissotriton vulgaris (assembly GCF_964263255.1). Taxonomy (NCBI): domain Eukaryota; kingdom Metazoa; phylum Chordata; class Amphibia; order Caudata; family Salamandridae; genus Lissotriton; species Lissotriton vulgaris. The sequence goes on along the minus strand of NC_141693.1, from coordinate 1,406,296,987 downwards.
GTGTGATTATTATACATAGCCTCAAGCTTCCCTCGTAGTGCAGTAAGAGTGCGCAAGGAGCCTCTAGTGGGGTTAGTTTTATGAATGGTTTCGACTAACTCCAGTTCAGCCTCTAGTTCCTCTCTCTCTTTGGTCCTTTGCTTATTCAGGGTGGAGTTAAGTGTGATGCATTTCCCCCATAAAACTGTTTTAAAAGCATCCGAATCATTGAACACCAATGTATCTTCGGGTGCATTCCAGGCAAAAAAGTCTGTGATCATTTCTCTTAGTTCTGTGCAGAGCACCCTATCTCTTGTAAGAGAAGTCGGAAAATACCATCTGGGGATTGGGGACTCAATGCCACTCCCCTCAGACAATTCAAGACGAGACAGTAGTCCCACACAAAGAGAGGGAAAATCTTGGTCTTCCGAAGAGCTCCCATCAAAGTCTGGCTAATGAACACGTAATCAAGTTGAGAGTATGTGCAGTGCACGTGTGAATAAAAAGTGTAGTCTTGTGCTTGAGAATAGAGCGTACACCAGGTATCACTAAGGCCCATATCATGTATCTGTTGAAGGAACTAATTTACGATCTTTGAGGGTGGGTGCTGTTGAGATCTCCTTGCCATGTCAAGTTGAAGATCCCAATAAGACTGTTAGCTGCTCAACAAAGGCCTGAATTTTCCCCACAAGTGTAGTTAAAAAGGCTGCCTGTCCCGTGTTAGGTGCATATGTTTCAATGAATGTGCATGGTATACCCTTCAGGGTGCCCTTAACCATAACCAACCTTCCTTCCTTGTCCGCCTGGATGTCAGTAGGTTGGAATTTTGTCGAATTATGAAAAAGGAGTGCTACCTCCCGGTGTTTAGTCAGTGCGGATGATCTATAAATCAGCAGATATTTTTTGTGGTGAAATTGAGTGTCCTCTGCTCTAGAAAGATGCGTCTTTTGAAGTGCCACTACATCAAGATGGTGATCGGTAGGGTATTTCAAGACTGTTTGTCACTTTTGGGGGAATTGAGACTCTTCCCATTCCAGGAACCTATAGTGAGTACCATCTATCCAATGTGGACTCTCCTACCTTCATCTTGTACCTGTGTGCAGGACCCATGTATCCGGACATACCTGGCGCGAGCATTGGACTTCCAAGTTGTGCCTGTTGTGTGGAAGACATCCTGATCAAAACATACCTCTGTGAAAATGTGTTTAAAATGTCTCCACCATTCCCAAAACCCTCCCCCTCCCAAGAAACAAAATAAAATAAAATGCAACATTACCAACTACATGTGTTGGGTCAATGAAAGTATCCCAACAGTGGGGTGAGTAACCCCGTGGAACACGTTGGGGGGACGATGCCACCGAGGTCCCCGTCCGCGCCCATCCCGAACGCTATGTAGAGCGTCAATGAGCTATACTGCATATTCAGTCTGGCGAAGTTGGCCCTATGTAACCAAGTCCGAAGATCAAGCATTAGCAGTCAGGTCACAGGTGGCCTCAGAGCAGGGCTAACTGTCGTGCTGTAACAGAAATTGTGGCCCCACAAGAGTATAATCTATAGTCAATCCGAGTTTTAATAACAATCCGCATCTGGGTCTCCTCCCTGAGCTAGTATCCGTGTGGGTCATAATTGAGTCATTGCAATCGTTCCGCATTTAGCGATTAGTGGTGCAGATCGAGCTCCACTCCTAAATCGATCGGTCAGATTTTGGCTACTGGCACTCCCTGACTGAGCAAGATGGTCCATCTTATGTTGTAGTTTCTTGAATGGTATAGGAGTGCAACGCGTTTGTGCGTCATTTATGATGTCCCCGTGAGCTAGTGGACCACTGTGACTTACGTGAGCCACTCCTCAGTGCTCCTTATGTTTTGCTTTGTGTTGGCTTAGGGTCACCCGCAGAGAGACCCAGGAGATCCTGTCCCTCTCTCAAATCAGAAATATGTTGCAGTTTGTTATTGTATTCGAAGATCAGCCCAAACGGGTATGTCCATCTGTACCTGATTTTGTCGTCACTCAGTTTTGATGTGAAGGTTTCAAACTGCTGCCTCCTTGCCAATGTAGCAGGTGCCAAATCTTGATAAAAGGTACAGGAGTGGCCCTGTTTCTGGGCTGCCAAAAGAACTGCTTTCTTCACCTTGTAGGAATGGAATTTAGTGAGTACATCTCATGGCCATTTCTGTTCTCCAGTCACCAAACCTCCGACTCGGTGCACCCTTTCCAACTGGATCTTGAGAGTCTGTGGGCTTATGATCTCTGCGAACAAGCCCTCTAGGAAAGCTTTAAGGTCTGACCCTTCCGCTCTTTCCTCCAGGTCTCGGATTCGTGGGTTCTCCCTCCAAGCCCTGTTTTTTAGATCTTCACTTCAGCCTTTAATTGGGTTTGGCGTAGTTGGTCTTGGAGGGCATGTATGGCATCTCGCAGTTCGGAGGTGCATTTGTCAACTTCTTGAGTTTGCGCTTCCAGATCTACCACTCTGGTGCCCACCAAATCTACATTGTGTTGGAAGGTGGCCAGTCGTTTGTTGAGATCGGACTTCAGTTGATCAATGGAGGCCTTAATGTCCTGACTTAATTCCGTACGGACTTCCGTTTTGAAATCATGTAAGGAATCCAAGAGGTCATATTTTGTAAGGGCCATGGTGTCCACCTCCTCGTCACGGTCCGATGGTAGCTTTTTTCCGCTGGAGGGAAGAAATTGGAGACTTTATTCGTTGCTTTGTTCGGCAACCTCTTTGGCAGCATAGAGGCAAGCCCAGTAGGATCTCCGCTGCTATGGCATGGGAAGTTCTCTATTGCAATGTCCGTTAATGCAGAACTCCTTCCTTGCAAATAGTTGAGGGCTGTCACAGCGAATCAGCAGTCGGGCCCCTCGAAGGCTTCAGGTTTAGAGCAGGTGCACCAGCCGTATTACATGAGGTAGCGATGCAGGCGCCCGCTCATCATTGCTCCCCTCAACCTCTCCACCTCAATGGCCTAGAAATATAAGGTACGGTCTATGTGATATGAATTTTCACCTGAACACAATTGATGCTAGAGATACGGAGGAACTACTTGATATAACATCTGAATAAGGCCTCAGTCAGTTGGTCCAGGGTGCCACGCATATGGCAGGACATACCTTGGATGGCCTGTTCACTAACCATCAGCCATTTCTAATTACATACCCTCCCGTTAATCTGGTCGGACCATCATGCCATTCTTTTCAAATATAAGCTCATACAAAGCAATAAATACTAGGAATGCAAAGATTATTGGTAGAGCATGGCAAAAAATTGACCATACAACTGTGGTCAACGAGCTAGCAAAAAGTGAACAGGAGGTAGAGAACGATGTAGAAATATCAGCCAAAAAAAATACCACCTGGCTTGAGACCAATTATGCAAACCTAATCCCTAGTATGTGGATTAATAAAAATAGGAAATCACCTACCGCCCCTTGGTTTTCTGAAGCCTTGAGAATAGATAAACTTTCAGAAGGCAAGAAAGGATTTGGCGTAAAAATGATGAACTTCTAGAACAAAATAGATTGAAATCCATGCTCTCAATTTTTTTAAAAAAATTGATCGAGGAGAAAACTCTTTACTATACAGCAAAGATAGAAAAAGCTAGTGGATCTAGTAAAGAATGATTTTGTACTGTGAAAAACCTGACCACAACCAAAAAAGATGATTTGGTTAAATTTAATCAAGAATTCTGTTATGCCTTAACGCTCTCTTTTAGAACAAAGGTAGACCAAATTTATGATCAGTGCACTCACTCTACATCAAATGGTATAATAAAAATTTGAGCAAGAAATTAATGAAAATATATTTTTTTTAACTTCTCACCGACCTCTTTTATGCAAATCACTAAACTGATCTCCATGGCTAAGTCAGGCTCTCCCGAAGATCCTTGCCCTCCTAACGTCTTACAAAATATCTGCTATCTTCTTAGACCGCACCTATTGAAGATATTTATTTATTTTATTTATTTAAAAGGTTTTATATAGCGCTACTGGACCCAAGAGTATCAGAGCGCTTTACAGGGTAGTTAACACATCATGAAAAATAAAATCAATAAACGGCACATTTTTAACAAAGACTAGGTGATAAAGTCCTCAAAGTGTAAAAGGAAAAGACGGAGTACCTTTAGAGAACAAGTAAAGGAGAATAGAGCTGTTGAAAAAGTAAAATAGGGGGTTAAGTATTTAGTTAGAGGGAGAAAGAAGGAGAGCGAGAGTAGGAAGAGTAGTGGGAAGAGAGATTGTAGAGGAATGCCACGGGTAAATGGACAGATAGTTCAATAGGAATCAGGGACCCCAATATTTGTTGTGAAGCAGCAGCTAGAGGTTTTTCTTGAAAAGCGAGAGTAGGAAAGGTAGTGTAAGGGAGAGTGTAAAGGACAGCAAAAAGTAAATGGACTGATAGTTTTACTAGGGATTACAGACCCCAATATTTGTTGAGTAGCAGCTTGAGGTTTTTCTTGAAAAGGGGGTAGGAAGGGTTGCAGCGAAGGTCTTTGGGAAGAGAATTCCAAATAGATGGGGCATTTCCTGAGAAAGAACATGATTGAGTCTTTTTCTTTTTGGTCTAAGGGGGAATTAGGACAAGGGCGTTGGTGCTCCTCAAAGATCTAGTACATCCTGCTTTTTGGAGTTTGTCGGAAAGGTACAAGGGGGTGTTTTGGTGAAGGGCTTTGTGAGTGATACACGCAATCTTGTAGGTGGATCTGCCTTCGATTGGGAGCCATTTGAGATTTTTGAGGACCGGGAAGATGTGATCATAATGCTTACTGTCCGGGATAAGCCTGGCCGCCAGGTTGAGGACAGATTTAATCGGGGCAAGATGGTCTTTGGGGGTGCCAGCAAGGGTGGCGTTGCCATAGTCGATTCTGGAAAGGACAAGTGATTGTACAATGGTTTTAAAGTCATCTATTAAAATAAAGGGTTTGATTTTTTTAAGGTGGTGTAGAGTGAAGAGGGCACCTTTGGCAGTGTTTTTAATATGAGGGATAATATTGAGATTCTGGTCAACGCTGATGCCAAGGGATTTGACAGAGTTGGAAGTAGTGAGAGAACAATTAAGTGCTTTGATATCGGCAATCCAGTGTTGGATAGGCAGAGGGTTGTTTTTAGGTGCAAAAAGGAAGATTTCAGGGGCATATTATCAAGGGGGTTTATCTCCCCTTTTTTGGCTTTAAAAGCCAAGAAAGCGGAGATAAAATAGGAAGATAAAATTATCTCCCTATTATCAAGCTGTCGCTAACACCAGTTAGCAACAGCTAGTAGGAGATAGCGACCATCTTGGGCCCCACTTTGCATGTCAGTGATATTTATCACTAATGACATGCAAAGTGGGCGTGCCAAGATGTTAGGGACTGTACACAGTCGCTAACATCGCTATCTCCTATTACCAACTTTTGGAGATATTCGCGCTAAGCGCGAATATCTCCAAAAGCTAACACCTGCCATGAGCAGTTCTTAGCCATGTTATCTAATGGGAGGTGGATAACATGGCTAAGAGCATTAGCTCGGTAATGCATGAATATCACTGACTTTTCAGCGATATTTATGCATTGCGGCCGATTTTTATCGCATTTGCGATAAACCTTGGTAATACAAAGGTTTATTTGCGATAAAAATCGCCGCAGCTCAGCGGTAATTTTTGTCTCTAACCAAGCAATAGCGATAATTATCGCTATTGCTTGGTAATATGCCCCTCAGTTTTTTGGGGATTAAGTTTGAGGTGATTAAGATGGACCCAGGTTTGAATTTTGGTCAAGGTATCATTAAGATGTAAGATGTTGTTGTGTGATTTGATCTTGTAGTATAATTGTGTGTCATCAGCATAGAGGTGGTAGCTGATTTTAGCTTGTTTGAGAATAGTAGTGAGGGGTTCCACAAAGAGGTTAAAAAGAATAGGAGAGAGGATAGAGCCTTGTAGGACCCCCAGAGAGACAGGTTATGGTTTTGAGAGGCAATCATTCAGTTTAACTTGTTGGGTTCTATTGTGGAGAGAGGAGGTGAACCATTTAAGGACAATGCCGTTTAAACCGAAACGGTCTCAGAGAGTTTTCAGAAGGGTGAGATGATTAAAAGTATCAAAGGTCGCAGAGAGGTCAAGGAGGATGAGGAGGGAGGATTCGCCTCTATCCAGGAAGCGGTGAATGTCATCAGTAATGTTGAGCATCGCAGATTCCGTGCTGCATCCCTTTCTAAAACCATATTGGAAAGTGTCCAGGCGATTGAAAGTGTTGATGTGATTATCCAATTGTGATAGGACACATTTTTCAAGGGCTTTAGAAAGGAAGGGAAGGTTTGAGATTGGGCTTAAATTGTTTAAGTCATTAGGGTCCGCTGTTGTGTTTTTGAGGATAGGGGTGATTTGACCAAGTTGGAGGGAAGCAGGAACACTGCCAGTAACTAGGGAGGAGTTGATAATGTTGGTCCAAATAGGGGCAATGATGTGCTTAAGTTCCGAAACCAAGTGAGCATGAAGAGGATCTTTGGTATGAGAGGAGGGTTTGAGTTTGGAGATGATGTTGAGAACATCGTATTCAGAAATAGGGAACAATTCACTCCAAGAAGCATTGTTTTTAGGTAGGAGGACAATGGGATCGGTGTCAAGCTGGGGAGAGAGAGGGAGGATTGAGGGGGGTTAGGCGAGGGGAGGGAAGTGGGCAGAAGTACCGTTGGAGTGCTAGGGTGGGTGTGTTGGCTGAGGGGAGGTGGAGTATGAGGGGGTTGTTGGGTAAGTGGTGGGGGGATGGAGAAGGATAGGTCAATCTAGTTGACTTTATTTGAGAAGAAGCTAGCGATCTCTTCACATCTCTTGACTGTAGCTAATAGTTTTGGAGGGCCAGAGGACGTTTGTTTTTTGACAATGTTAAACAGTTCTCTGGGATGGTTTATAGCCTTGTCAAGTTGGGAACAAAGGAAGGAGGCTTTCTCATTAAAAATGTGCTTTTTGTAGTTGGCTCTGCCATTTCTGAGGATTAAGAAGTAAGAAGAGGAAGGTTGATTCCTCCAGGCACGTTCAGACTGCCTGAGGGCACGTCTTCCATTATTTAGGTCTGCGTTGAACCAGGATTTGGTTGTGATGTTTTTTAGTGGTTTAAGTTCCGATGGGGCAATTTGGTCAAGGTCTCCGAGGATGAAATTGTTGTAATGATCAGTTAGATCAGTGGTGCTATGGGAGAGAGGGGGGAGTGATAATCAAGATTTGAATATAGAATCTAGCTCGCTTGGAGGGACGTGTTTGTTTTATTTGTAAACTGTAGCTAGGGGTTGGGTGAGTAGTAGGGCTGTTCATGGTGATGAGGATAAGGTGGTGGTCAGACCAGTCAACGGGAATGATTTTGGAGAGGGAGGCCAGATCTTTGCTAGAGATAATGGCATCAAGGGTGGCACCCTTAGAGTGAGTAGGAGAGTGGCTGAGTTGAGTCAGGTCACTAATGTCTATGGTCTCTTTAAGGTTAGAAGCAGGGTCTTTGGTTTTATTCCAGTGAATATTAAAGTCCCCAAGGAAGAGATTCCTGGAGTTGGAGAGCAACGCTTGGATGATGAGGTCAGATACCTCCTCGGCGAAAGGAATAGGATTACCGGGGGTGGTATATGATATGTAGGCGGATAGTAGGAGAACCAGGAATGGTAAAATCAGCGCAGAGGTATTCGAAGGATGCTGGGATTTGGAGATGAACCTGCGCAAGTTTTAGTTTGTCTTTAAAGATTATAGCTAGGCCACCACCAACTTGATCAATTCTATCTTTCTTAAGGATGGAATAACCAGGAGGGGTGAGCATATCAAGGATAGAGGTAGAGTGGGGGTTGAGCCATGTTTCCGTTAAGAAAGCAATGTCGATACTATCGCTGAGAATGGTTTCCGCTATTTCCGTAGCATGATGTGAGGCAGCTCTGCAGTTAATCAGCATGCAGCTGAGGGGGTAAGATGTTGGGGTGTAAAGTGGAGGGACATAAGGGGATAGACGTTAGTTGTTGAGGTGGCCTAGGTGACAAAGGTAATATGGGGTATCTGCTTGTTCCCATAAGAACTGGGATGGCAGAGTGAGGGGGGGTGGGGATCACAAAAGAGATATGGGGAGGTTGGGTATTAAGGTGATCAGAGAGGTCATGGTGGTCACATGGGGAAGGATAGATGGGGAGGGTGGAGGGCCGAGTGGGCTGAGATCATCAATCAAGGAAGAAACAGGGGAGGTTGGGGTCAGGTTAATTCCCAAGGACATTGGGCAGGAAGTATGATGAGAGGGGAAGGTCGACGTAGCGGTGTATGGGGGGAAGTCATAGGTGAGTTTGAGGAGGTCTGGTGAGGGCTGGTTTTTCAGATGGAAGGGTGGGCTCGGTGGAAAATTAGTGTTAGGAACAACAGGAGGAGAGGTGATTGAGGGTGAAATGAGAGGCACTGTGAAATCAGGGGTATTGAAATTATGTGAGGGGTCAGGTGTATTGAAATTATGTGAGGGTACAAAGGGGTGGGTGAGATCCATAGAGTAGTTCCTGGAGAGTAGAGAGACATCATTTCTGAGGGAGGCGAGTTCTAAGACAAGAGTCGAGAGGTGTAGTTCTATATTCAGGAGTGATTGAGTAAGGAGTGAGGAATGTAGGTGGTCAATTGGGTTCAGGAGGTGGGAGGTGTCAAATTTTATTGGGAGAGGGTGATTGACAGAAGGGAGCGGGGGGAAACCTGGGGGGGTATGGGAGGGGAGTTGCAAAGGGGGAGAGTAGTTGGAGAGGGGGGAGAGAAGTTGGGATCCTCAGGTTTTTGGTGGTATTGGTTAGGGCATGAGGAAGAGGGATCTTGTAGGCTGGTATAATGGGGATCAGGGGAGTGATAGGGGGAGTGTGTGATGGAGTTGGCTGGGGAGGCAAAGGGGAGGTAGGGTGAGCCGTAATGGGGGTGAGTGAGGAAGTTACAAGAGAAAGTAGTGGATTATGTGCAGCTGGTGCAATTTAGTGCAGAAACAAGGAGGGGAGAGGGGTAGGGTGGCTCGTCGATCGTTAGCAGGTGATAATTGGGGAGGGTAAGTTTAGGAGGCTTGTGGAGTTAAGAAAGGGTCATAAGAGGTGGTAGAAGGAGGAGATGGGATCAGGAGTGGATCACAGGGCAAGGGGCAAACAATAGAGTCTATAAACTTGTGGGTTAATGCGGATGCCAGAGTATGGGGGTAGGGGGATGAATTTCAAGGGGGCTAGAAGAGTCAGGGGGAAGGAGTGCATGGGTCCAGGGGTGAGGGGGCTAGGGAGAGGGGGGTGGGGTAGTTGCAGGTCAGGAGTGGAAGACAGGGTATGGGAGGCAAAGGGGGGAGTGAGAGAGTCTGGGGAGGGTGCGGATGCAAGGGAGGATGTCAATGTTAGGGATTGAGGGTAGGGGGTGTCACTATTGATTATCATATTGAGAGAAGGCATAAACGATTGAGGTTGGGTATAAACATGATGGTTAAGGAAAGAGGTGGAAGTATCAGTGAGAGGAAAGAGGGGGACTTGGGGTGCGGGGGTAGCAAGACATCTAGGTGTTGGGGGTCCTGGAGGAAAGGGTTCAGGGTAGGAGTGAGGTTCTAGGATAGTGTGCTGAAGTGATGCTCAAAAATATAGAGGTGTTTTTCTGATGCTTGAATAAGTATGTTTCCCGATTTGAAAAATGAAATGTCTATTTCTCCAGGAAAGGAATTAAGAGGGGGAGGTGGAGAGTTTCATACCATGCGGAATTTTGCGGGATTTACTGATAGGAAGATGTCATAGAAATATGCTTTTCCATTTGGATGGGCGTTTAGTGAAGAAGATGTAGTTGATAATAGTGGAAGAGGTGAGGCTATTGTGACTGTCGGCAAATAATGTTTCTTGATGAAGAGCAAGAAGGTTATATTTGAAGTTTTTTTTACCATGTTTGGAGAGATGGGGGAGTAAAGGATGGACCAGGAGTTAGGGCCAATTTTAGAGATAGGAGATTTAAAAATCTTGGGCGAAGGTGTGAAGGGGGGCATGATGAAAGGATGAGTGAATGGGGATAGAAAACAGAAAGGTATAGCCCACCTAAACAGTAGGAAACCAGGGTTTAAAGTGCGGGCTAAAGGGGGGAGTAAAGTTAGGGTAGGCTAAAGCAGTAAGATTTTAATATTAGAGGTGGAACATTCAAAGGCGTAAACATAAAAATATAAGAGTCACACAAAAGGTGTGAGGGGAGGCAAGAAAAGAGGAATAGTGAAAGGGAGTAAAAACAAATCGATTAAACCACATAAACAGTGAGAACAAAGTGCAAAGATCATGGGTCAAACCATGTAAACATACAAATATAAGCAGTAGAACTAGGCACTGAATAGATAAATACATTCACAGATAATTAACAGTAAAATTAGAGGTAGAATAGAAGGAAAGTGCAAGAAGAGAGGAATAGTGAATGGGAATAAAAATAGGGAATGAAAAACAAATCGATTAAACCACATATACAGTGAAAACAAATTGTAAAGAAAATGAGCCGAATTTTGACGCTGAGAGATTGGCGAGGCTCTAAGGGGCTGTAAAGGGGGGAGATAGGGGAGGGTAAAGAGAGGTGAATTAGAGAGAGGTTAGCAAAAGACAGCAGGCATTGACAGATCAGTGGGGCACGGAGAGGAGCATATAAAGATACATTCACTATTTTAAAGAATCAGAATGAGGAACATTGTGTTACCACAAACCTTCAAACATATGAGTAATAATATTCTGCAGATGTTACGTCAGTATTACAAGAAGAACTCAGTCCAATAGAGAGTCTGGACAGTCGAGTTGCATATAAAGATACATTCACTATTTGAAGGTATCGGAATGAGGAACATTGTGTTACCGTAAACCTTCAAACATATGAGTAATAAGTTCCTTCAGTATAACAAGAAGAACTCAGTGCAATAAATGGTAAAAAAGAGGCATATCAATCAGAGTGCAAATATAGCAAAAGAATAAAAAATAAATGACATGAAGCGGCTCATGCAAAATTACAATTACAAGACATAATCAGATATAAGACAGATAAGGTCCTGCCGCAGCAGTAGGTTAGATTGCAGGAAATGTATAAGTGCATTGAAGAAACAACATGTGGCAGATTCTTAGGGTGTATGTATTTCAAGGGATTAATAATATCATGTTGCTGTTCAGACTAAATTACAAGGGAGACACTCAGACCTAAAAAGACATAACAGGGGGGTAAACATTACCTCGAGTCAAAAATATTAGTCCGTAGGAGGATGTAGAAATTTCCCCAACTTAAAGTGACGTAGGATAGTAGGTTAAATGCCTCAGTGGGTCAAACTCCCGAAAAAGGGGACCATAGCAGATTGGCATAGCCATTAGTGAAGGTTCCCTTCCAAGATGGCCGCCCTAGAAGTGCGGCGGAGAAAGTCCCTTTTCTATTTCCCTTAATGCCAAAGCCTCAGGTCAAAGGTATAGGGCTTGTCTCTGGACCTGAGGAATGGGGATAAAATGACGAGCTAAACAATTAAAAACAAACAAAATGAGCGCCAGGAGTGAGTATCACCACCCCCTAAAATCACGACGAGGTCAGTAAGACCGCAGTCACTGTCTGTTAAATGCTGCTTCACAAACAGTGAAAGTCACCTCAGCAGGCAGGCCAAGAATTTCAGAGTCCGGACTGCCGGTTAAACTCAGCATCCAGGAGTCACTTTCGATTAGGGCAGAAAAGGTAGCAGCAGAGGGGAAGTGCCGATGACCCCAGGCATCTTTATGACCCTGAGTGTGTTTCCCCTGCAGACCTCAACAAGGGGCTGCCAGGAGCCTCTCCAATTAAGCAACTCGAAGGCTCCTCTCCATCGAGTGCGATGATGTAAAATTGGGCTCACTGAGTCAGTAACCACAATTAATTTATTAAGTACACATTCCAATTTAAGCCGTGAAGGAGGAGCGGGCCATCATGCTGCACTCAACCGTGGCGCAACAGCAACCAGGCAATCCAAATTAAACCAGGGAGACAATCCAGTGAAGTGGGTTTGTCTGACCAAACCCACTTCAAAAGCAGCGTCTCAGCCCGTCTTCCATTGATAGCACCCCGGGGACATCAAACACGCCTGCTGGTCACACAGATTACGGTGCCCGAATCAGAGTTTAGGGCAAAGCGGCGCATGGGCGCATGAAGCGAAAGAAAGCCCGTGTGAGAGGGGGCTTCACCCGGCGGTCGCAGCGTCGAGGCTCAACACCAGCACCTGCAGCATCCCATGAGGGCAGGGGACCCACAACCAGAGGCAACAGCAACGGGGCTCCCTAAATGTACAACCACGTCCAACAAAGTTGGGGTCTCACCAGAGGCAGCGGAGTCGCAGCTCAGTATGTGCGCCAGCCTTGTGTCAACTCAGATTTCAACCCGTGACGACAATGAACCCTGCAGCAGAGTCGACGCCGGTCACAAGCTTCAACAACAGTTTGGCCAACCATTCAGGCCAGAGTACTGCTTGGGATCTGCTGGACACTCCGGTGCACTGCTTCTACAACATACTGGGCACAACTTCAATCCTCTCCCAAGACGATGGGCCGCATGACCAGGTACTGATATTCTCAGCGCTGTTGCAAGTTTTCAATTGTGGCGATGATCCTCTATCCAAGCATGTCGAGCGAAACGGATGGCTAGGGGGCATACGCAGGAATTTTCAATACTTTTTGATTCCTTGCCCCGAAGCTTCAATAGGGTGATCCTGCTTAGCGGCCATCAAGCGAACAAGGATGCTTTCCCGCTGTGTGAAAGCAGGCTTGTATCCTGCCTCTTTTTATAAAAAAAACTATCTGGATGCAACTGACACAGCTAACTACCAGCCCATTGTGAGAATCCAACTTCCGGGCAAGATAACTGGGAAAACCATGAATGCAGAGCTCTTCACCTTTATTGCAACTAATCAGATTTTAGATCACAGCCAGTTAGTCTGTAGAGCTAACCAGAGTAGAATCAGCTCTGATTAAGACTACAGAAGAAATCCGCTCTTCTCTAGACAGTGGTGGGTCCGCAGCCTTGGTGCTGCTTGACCTATCCTCTGCATTTGATATGGTAGAACATACTCTACTGATTCATCATTTACAAGAAACTGGGATAGGAGGAAAAGCCGTCTCCCTGTTGACATTGTTCTTATCAGAGAGGACTCAATCAGTTCATTTGGGTGAATTTAAGTCAGAACCTTTTACTCTCCCATGTGGTGTTCCGCAGGGCTCATCGTTGAGCCCTTCAATCTTTAATATTTATGCAGCGGAATTAGCCCCACTAATAAGAAGTTTTAACTTGATACATACATCTTATGCTGACAACACCCAGCTGGTGATCTCGACAGTGGACAAGGACATCAATCACTCGTTAAAACTCCATGTCTGCAAGCTCTCCTTAAGTCACTGGATGAACACTAATTGCTTGAAATTAAATTCAAGCCAAACTGAGGTGGTTATGTTCAGAAATCTCTTTCCACCTTGGTCCCCAGCTTGGTGGCCAGATAATCTTGCCCCCCTCACCCTGGTAGAAAAGCAAAAAATCTCAGGGTTATTGTTGATGAAAAGCTTAGTTTTGAAGCTCAAATCTCCCAGGTTGTGTCTTCTTCGTTCTTTATGATTAAGACTATAAGAAAAATGTTGCCTTTCATTCCTAAACCATGCAGAAAGCTAGTAGTAACCCCCTTAGTCTTGTCTAAACTTGATTACTGTAATGGACTGTACATTAATGTGCAATCCACCCTCCTCAGTATGTTACAGGCAGTGCAAAATGCTGCAGCAAACTGATTTTGGACATACCGAAATATCAGTCAGTTAGATCAGCATTACGAGAACTCCACTGGCTGCCAGTTGGCCAGTGGATAAAGTTTAAGTGACTCTGCATGGTTCATAAGGCATTACACAAAGAAGGGCTGACATTTTTAGAGGACCTTTTTAGGTGGTACTCTCCAAATAGAGGGAGGGAAGGAGTTTCACTTTCAACGTAATGGAATTCTCTCCCCTCATATGTCAGAAAAATTACTCTCATTCTTGAATCCAGGAAACAACCTTGAAGACCTGACTTTTTTCAGCAGTAGTAGCACCTATTACAGTATGTTGCACTGGAAGTGCCAAGACACCTGAGGGTATTTGTGCGCTTTACAAATGTTATTAACATAACATAACATAACATCCTGATATGTCGATTGGGATAAATCTCGAGTAAGAGTGCTAACATGAATGGGGGATGGTCTTCGCCTTGCAAGGCTGGCCTCTTTTCCGTCCTCCCGTGTTTTTGTGAACTCGCATGGCCTCTCGATAATGCTCACAGTTCATAATGGGTCCCGGTCCCTGGAAAGCGGCAGCTCTTTGCGGCCATACAGTGCTTTGTGGATAGTGTGGCTCACCTGTCCTTAACTCGACCCCAAAGTGGGTAATTTAAATAGTTTGCAAATGATGTGAGCTACGACTCCCGTGCTGATGCACAATCACATCTTAGCCACCATTTTAAGGTCAGGCATGGCATGGATGTGGGACCCGGGTATCGGCAATCATCTCTAAATCCCAAAGCCAGGGTAAAGTCTATTCATACATGTATTGCCTCATTCAAGTAGTAGACCATTTTGCAGTCTTTCCCTAGGCCATACACGCACCTGTGCACTCCAGAATCAAAGCGTGAGCTACGAGGACTGTTGCGGCGTGCTCTCCGCAGAGGTCGATTCTCCTCCATAAATACAGCACTTCACCGGCATCTTTGAGTGCCTACTTTTGGCCCCATGGTCGCCCATCAGTCAGACAAGAGCCACCACTGCTCAGGAGATGGCGGTCCCCATCTTGATGTGCCCTGAGGCAGCTCCTTTGAGGCTTCGACCCGGCCCTTAGAAGTGAGAACCCAAAAGGTTGCAGGGGCTCATTACATGCTCCGATCCTGGAGTTCGCCAGTAGTGGTCTCTGCGACAGCTAAGGCGGTGGTTAGCAGCAATTAGGCATCCGGGACTTGAGCGGGACCTGGAACAGAGTTCAGCTACGTCCGCTACGTCCGCTCGGCCTTCTTTCCCGGCCACGCCTCTTCTGGGATTTTTTTAAGTTAGTTTGCTAGTTGAAAGTGGTCCCCATCCCACTGAAGAACAAACTTTTTTTTAATTCACTAAGGGGGAGCAGTTGCCCGCCCCAATCCCTTTCATGATTGGCTGTGCATCACAAATTAGGAATCAGTCATTTTTAAATTTTTTGTGACGAGGTTGCTGTTGCAAAACATCTCATTCTGATTCACATTTTGAAAGGGATACCCACAATACGCTCATTCGAAATCACGAGTCAGTATCCATTTGTAATCCCAATTAAGGTGCAGAGTGCACTACCAACTCTGTGTTTGCATTTTCAAATGGGAAACTTTCGTGGGTTTTTTTCTTCTCTTTTTTTAAAGCATCCTGAGTTCCGTAAATGAAGTAATGCTGCTCTAAAAAAATACTCATTTTCTAATTTGGGAAAATATGAGGAATAGCTACAAGTGGTTTTCTGGTCCACTGCCTACTTTCCTTAAGGGTATCTACATGATTCACAATGGAGAAGGGGTCCCACAAGGACCTCTTCCTCTTAGTGAAACAGTTAACAACTCCATTGAGGAATCAGTAACTGGTCAATGGTTTGCAAGGAGCTTTGCAATCGGACGCCTTTTACACATTCCATAACAAATTACCACATGAAAGTAACTTCCAATTCTAGTCCCGTTTCAAATTTTGATGCAGTATGTATGGATCCTAAATAAAAATCCAGAATATAAAGTGGGTTTGGCACATTGCACAAAGGAATTTTGCTCTTGCAAAACCAGTGATTTTTTTTAAATCGCAGGGATTGTGATTGCAAAATACATTTATACATCTAGCCCGTAGATCTAAAACATTACCTCTGACACTATCAGAGTCACAAGCATTCAGAGTCACAAGCATCCCTCATTGACTTGTAAGTCGTTAATTCAGTACCAGCCACTCGAAATGTCATTGCTAGAACAACAAGCATTTGCAATGCAAAAGGTCCAGCATTTGTAAATGTTTGCCCTTTTGGCGCTGCAAACAATAATGCAACGCCAATCGCTCTAATTTTCAGTAATGAGAAATCTATTGCATTGCAAATGCTTGTTTTCCACTAGAAGGTTAATTTCCTGTTTAAAGAGTGGACAGATAAGTAGCGAGCAAGGGAGGGAGCAAGAAAACAGGAGAGAGTGAAAGAGGAAGGTAGGACGAGAGGTAGAGGAGGAAATGTGGGATAGCAAAAGTGAAAGGGAGGAAAAAACCAAAGTAATCAGAACGCACCGATAGATAAAACCTCTGGAAGATGATTACAAGCCATGTTATTTTGACAAAATATGATGTCTACTAAATTATGGAAAACGAAAACTTCTGAGTTCGCTCATCGTGATGGAAAATAGATGGTTCATGTGCATTTGGGGGAGAGATTGCATATTTTTGGACTGAGAGATGGGATTAGCCTGAAGTGTGATAAGAAATACTAGGAGGGGCTTCCAAGGTTTATATAGTGTCAACCAAACAAAATGAGCAAGCAGCAACATAGAGGAGCTAGCCATAGAAGGAAAATTCTGTCAGAAAAGTACAGCACAATTACCGAAGTTGTACAGCGAAGGGACTTGCATTTGTTTCCCTGCCAAGAAGATAGACATTGTAAACACTGCAAAACGATGACCTAGGAAAGCTGCCTACCTGGTAAACAAGTGTGGATGAAGGGGAGGGTGGAACAATTGGTGTCTGCAGCAGTGAAGGAATATGTTTAAACAGAAAAAAGTACCTTAAAAACACAGGGGCACATTACCAACAACTAGCGATAATTATCGCTATGTTGGCTTAGCGGCAATAATATTATTGCGGAGCTCCGCCAGTTTTTATCACTTAGGAGCCTTGCTATTATCAAGGTTTATCTCCTAAGCGATAAAAATCGGCCAAAATGCATGAATATCGCTGAAAAGTCAGCGATATTCGTGCATTACCGAGCTAATGCTCCTAGCCATGTTATCCACCTACCATTGGATAACATGGCTAAGAACTGCTCTGGGCAGGCGTTAGCTTTTGGAGATATTCGCGCTCAGCACGAATATTTCCAAAAGTAGGTAATAGGAGACAGCGATGTTAGCGACTGTTTCCACTCGCTAACATCTTGGCACGCCCACTTTGCATGTCATTAGCGATAATTATCGCTGACATGCAAAGTGGGCCCCAAGATGATCGCTATCTCCTACTAGCTGTCGCTAACTGGTGTTAGCGACAGCTAGGTAATAGGGCGATGAAATTATCGCCGCTTTAGCGGGAAATATTCCAGCTAAAACGGCGATAATGCCCTTGGTAATATGCCCCACAGTGTGTTCAGAGGAAAGACACTAATAAGGCTGAATGAATCTGTTCTTAGTCCATGTGCTGGAGAAAAATCGGCCAAAATGCATGAATATCGCTGAAAAGTCAGCGATATTCGTGCATTACCGAGCTAATGCTCCTAGCCATGTTATCCACCTACCATTGGATAACATGGCTAAGAACTGCTCTGGGCAGGCGTTAGCTTTTGGAGATATTCGCGCTCAGCACGAATATTTCCAAAAGTAAGTAATAGGAGACAGCGATGTTAGCGACTGTTTCCACTCGCTAACATCTTGGCACGCCCACTTTGCATGTCATTAGCGATAATTATCGCTGACATGCAAAGTGGGCCCCAAGATGATCGCTACAGCTAGGTAATAGGGCGATGAAATTATCGCCGCTTTAGCAGGAAATATTCCAGCTAAAACGGCGATAATGCCCTTGGTAATATGCCCCACAGTGTGTTCAGAGGAAAGACACTAATAAGGCTGAATGAATCTGTTCTTAGTCCATGTGCTGGAGAAAAAAAAAACATTAATGCCTTGCCTGCGTTGATCAATTAGGAAGCAGTAAAGAACAAGCTTGCGCAGTAATAAAACAAAGCACGGCACCCATGTAAATAGAACCTATGTGCGTGGTGGCCCATTTAGTTGGTTTTGGAAGTCCTAGATGATGAGGCTCCGCCATCAGGTGGGCTGATAGGACTTAATCAGCAACAGTTGATAGTCTTTGTTTGAATTACTTTCTGTGCAATCTTACCAGTGTTAATTGTTATATCTCAGCACCACTTGACCTACAGGCTTTGTTGTTATTTAGCCCATTTAGTGCACCAGAAGTAGTGGTGCGGCGTGTTATAGCTGGGTCATTAAATGCTTCTAATTAATAGAGCTGCGTGTCCATGGTAAAAAAAATGCAGAGCGGCTGCACCTAAAGATGGTGCCGTACTGTTTTAGCAGTGTCCGCAAATGCTTTTTTTCACCTGGATTTGTGGCACACTGCATTAGCAGTGTCCGTCCCTGATTGTGAAGGAGAACCCAGACCAAATTTTTTCACCAGTTGTCCGGGCAAAATTCTAGAAATTCTAGAAATTTAGCTCATGTCCTGGTTTTTGGCAAGGGTCGACAAAAAACAGGGGGAGGTGTTTTTTTGTTTTACAAAGTGGGGATAGTTGTTCCAAGAAAGCAATTTAATTCACAGGCAAGCTACTGGCTTTAAAAATTGCATCGGATGTATGTTCTTACTGCCTATTTTGTAATTCGCTGCTGAGGAACGCTGTCATTCTGTGCGCTCGCTTTACGTAAAATTATAGTCCCTCTTCTATTTTTATGAAATGTCCCGGTTTTTTGCTTTACAATTCTGGGCAGCCTATGTCAGAGTTGTGGGCGCAAAATCCGTTCTGCTTGCGGATTTTTTGGATTTTCGGCAATTTCGCGATCAGCGAATCTCACGAAATTGTCGAAAAATCTGCAAATCCGTGCCAACACGGTGGCATCTTCGTGGATAAATATGCAGGCAGGATTCATTCTGGCACGATGCTCCTGTCACAAAAATTAAACCTCAACAGGAAGCACTTACAAATTCAGTCACGCATTATAATCAGCCCAAACAACCAGTGAGCACGGTCTAGGCTAAGCAGGAGTGCTTCCTCCCCATATCTACCGTCTACAATTAGATGTAATCCTTGATGGAGGTCTCTGCATCCACGAGTTTCTCGAGCGCAGTCCCCGTGTACTTCCTGTGACCAGGAGGCTGCTTCCTTCTCATCTGCTGATCGGTCTCTGACCCTTACAAGAGGCATGTGAACTCTCATGGAAGCCCTACCCGTTTGGGCCCGCCCCACACACACTAGGGTATGCAAGGCCTTCCCGCCCTTTCTTCACTATCATGGACAGCTAACTCGAGGGACCTAGGCGCCTGTCGGCGCGGTGGCAAAGTTACAGACATACGTGGTCACTGGAGACAACTCTTCTGGGCCTTTACGCAGCTGTAGTGTAGCAATAGCACTACACATTTACCCAACGAGGTAGCACCTACTGATTAGCCAGAAGAAAGTACTCCAGTTGAGTAGAGGTATGGCGCAACACGGTGGCATCATCGTGGAGAAATATGCAGGCAGGATTTATTCTGGCATGATGCTCCTGTCACAAAAATTAAACCTCAACAGAAAGCACATACAGATATAAAGCTGGTGCCCGAGTTGAAGCTCAAATTCAGTAACGCATTATAATCAGCCCAAACAACTAGTGAGCATGGTCGAGGCTAGGCAGGTGTGCTTCCTCCCCATATCTACCGCCTACAATAAATGTAATCCTTGATGGAGGTCTTTGCATCCACAAGTTTCTCAAGCGCAATCCCTGTGTACTTCCTGTGACCAGGAGGCTGCTTCCTTCTCATCTGCTGCTCTAATCGGTCTCTGACCCTTACAAGAGGCATGTGAACTCGCATGGAAGCCCCACCCATTTGACCCTGCCCCACACACACTAGGCGAGATTACACTACATATAGAGAGATTACAGCGAGTCTTGTATACAGCGGATGTGTACTGATATTTGACATAAAAAGGTAGCACTGTGACGACTCGTGGTGATTGCGCCAGTGAAAATGTTCGCCTCCCAAAGCATGTACATTAGGGAGAGTGTTGTGGTGGCGTGAGTACACAAACAAAGGACTAGCCATGCTTTACACCCCTCTGTTTTCACAGACCATTGAAGGATCGCCCTTTCACAAGGGCATTGTAGAAAATTAGATTATTTTAAAGCTGGAATTTCTGCATTTAATTGATTCTGTATGAAATTGTAAATTAGTTTGTTCTAAATAAGTACCATTGTGTGGTCAAATAAATCATATATCTGTTACAGAGAAAGACAAGTTTATTTTTGTGTGTAAGCACTTACTTTGAAATGTGAATTTCAACATATCAGTTCACACTCTTGCATAGTATAGCGAAAAGTAGAGTGAACATAATAATTTGTACCTTGAAAAACATGTCTTTGGCTGCCTCAGCACCTTGATTGTTAATGTATTTCAGTGATTTGCATGCATTAAAAACATATTGGAAAATTAACTTGGCTATCATCTGGGAATTTCTACTTGCCTTAATAATGCATAATCTTGTCAGCTGAGGAAAACATTTTCAATCAAAGATGTCATTAGTACAAAGAAACTGTGTCACCTTCCCTATGTGTCTCTATTAAAAATTCACCACTTTTAAAGTGATCTGACATTGTAATGTAGGGTTGTTACAAGATGTTTCTAAACTCTAAATTATTCAAGGATAACACAGTATATCTCAATTAAATCATGCGAGACCTTTCAATCAGAGTTAGGCAGCTACCTCATGTATGGGCTCTGGTGTAAATTTATGTAATTTTCTTCTCAGAATATGCAGAAATGGACAAGAAATGTGTCTTAATACACAAAATGCTGGCTTTGACATCTTGCACAATTTTTTATTGGAAAATGAGCCCTTGTATCTGTTTTTGTTGAAAGCACATGCCAAAACAACTGTAAAATTGTGCGTGCCTCAAATGAAAGCCTCTCGTGTTCTATTCATTAATTTCCTTTGTGTGCTCTCTTGATAGAGTTTTTACCTGAATGAAGTCTCAACTATGCAAGATGTCATAATGATGTAAACCCATTTCGAGTAACAATCATAATGTGAAAGGCTTTGCATTACGCACTATTATGGCAACATAAATACATTTTATTTTTCCGGGCATAGTTCTGCTGTTAATCGAGATCCATATTACAATGTGCTGGGCAAACACATGATGGATGGAATGCTGAAATAAATCATACATTCACTCCCCGCCAACAGATCTGGATTCAATCCATCGTTCTTTTGCTCACCATGCCACCCCAGTTCAGACCCATTGTTAGACCTGGCACCATTGGCCTGGGTCTCCCTTCCATTTTTTAATGTTGCCTCTTATGTTTTTGCTAGTTTTAGATGATTTGGGAACTGTGCCACTGCTATTTAGTGCCTCAGTGCAAGTGCTACAGTTGGTATTTTGATGTATGGAATAGTGATTCCATGATTGACTTGATTGGTTTTATTTGTTGGACCCTAATACAGTGCACTGTGTGTGCCCAGGGCTTGTAAATCAAATGCAGCTGGTGGGGTTGCAGCACTGATTGTGCCACCCACCGGAACAGCTTGTAAAGTCTGTCTCAGGACTGCCATTTCAGATCCTGTGTGCAGTCTGGTACTGCCATGCACCCACTTGCCAGTCCCTAAACTTTCCCTTTTCTACATATTAGTCACACCTAAAGTGGGCCCAACGGCAGGGTGCATTGTAGGTAAAAGGTAGGACATGCCCTGATGTGTGTGGCATGCCCTGATAGTGATTTACAGCCATTGGCATTTTTCAATATTGCCAGGCTATCTGTTCCCCATAGGCCAGAATGGGCAGTTTGATTATACAATCTTATAATCCTAACTGACTCAGGGAACTAGGTAGAAATTCAAGTTTAGTATCTGAACTCAGAATGATAAAATTCATCTTTTAGTGAAGTTGGTTTTAACATTCTTTGTTTGAAAATACCACTTTTAGAAAGTAGGTATCTTCTTGCCAACTGTCCAAGCCTGCCTCTGCTAGGTTGTGTATTTCTTGTCTGGGTTGTGAGAGACAGGGGCTGGGGGACTCCAGGAGGCCGGGTGAGTCAGCACAGGGCTGAATAGACCCATCTGCATGTAGAGTGGTGGGAGGGAAGCACCTGGGACCTGAATAGGGCTGTGCCTGCCTTCCACAATGCAGGGTCAACCTCCTTTGGTGCATCTGATGTCCCAGGCCTACACTGTAAAAGGAAGAGAAGGAGTCCTGGAAACAAAGTGCTCCAGGACTCAATAGAATTGGTTTGGACTAGGCACAGACACTCTCTGCCTTCAGAGACAAAGGATTTGGGTGTATAAAAGGGGGGACCCAGACCCCAAAATTTTAGATCAGTTCTGGGAATCAAGACAAAGCTTTGCTGAGGAAAAGAACCAGGAAGCTGAAGGAGGAGACTACCCCTGTGCTGTGTGTTTGGAGGTTGGCCTGCAGTGGTTGCTTCATTGCCAAAGAAAGGAGAAGAGGATTAAGTGTGCTTTTCATCAACTTGAAGAAGAATCACCAAGGGCTTGAACTTGAGCTTGCCTCCTGCCTGAAGTCTCAGGCATGCAAGACTTAACCAACGAGCTCCCCCCGAATTCCCTTGCTGGGAATTGAAGTGCTTGCTGTTGTGCTGGGCCTTCTGAGAGACTGCGTGTTTCTGGGAGCTGGAAGCGCGAGGCAACGACAAGAAGCATGTCACCGCCACAGCAGCTGTCGTCACATCGCCGAAAAAGCGAGCCGCCGTTGTCATCATCGCATCGCCGAAGCGCGGCGCATCACCGGAGAAGCGTGCAGCCGCTGCAGAGGTCGCTGTTGCATCACAGGAGAAGCACGTCGCAGAGCCTGTCACGGCTCCAAAGATCACCGAGTCGCCGCACAGCCCTGGGGCATGCACGCATCGCATAAACATTGTTGCATCGTGAGCAAGGCGCCATTTTGTCGCATCGCACCGGGGAAGAGTATTGTATTGAGGTGCCATCTTGTTGCATCGGAGAGCAGTAATAAACCGACACATCCACTCCCCTGAGTGTAAGGAACCGACGCATCAACTTCCCTGCTACCCTTTTGTTTTCTTTGCGTTACGCTTTCAAGGTACATTGCGAGTAAAGTGTTGCATTTGCATCTTGAGAGAACTGAGCTATTTTAAACCATTGTAAAGTCTATTTTTAAGTACAGTATTGTGAATTTTTGTTGTTTGGTCTTGTGTTAAGTCTTTATAAAAATACTTTTTTTTTATAATACAACCTGTGTGGTGTCCATCTATAGTGTTGTTACTGTATTACTGTATGTGTTCGCAAATGCTTTACACACTGCCTCTGAGATAAGCCTGCCTGCTCGTTTCAAGTTACCAAGGGGGTGAGCAGGGGTTATTTTAGGAGTATAGTCCCTTACCCTGACTAGACACAAGGGTCCCTGTTTGGTCAAAGGTACCTACCTCTGCCAACTAGAGACTCCAAAATCTAACACCCAGCCATATGCAAATCAGTCTTGACTGAAGGCCCGAAACCGGTCCTAGGATGCTTGTTTTAAGTCCAGGGAGGACCTGGCTGGCAGTTCGGGATGGACAGTTCACATTGGGTGCAGGGTCAAGACTGATTTGCATATGGCTGGGTCCAAACTTGAATGGCATGGAGAGCAAAACACTAATGGATTTAGGCCCAGATCTCTGTACTGGGATAAATGTATGACATTGTTATGCATTCTGTCTATCAATTGTGCTTTTTGCACTTGTCACCCCAAGTGAGACGGGTATGCCCAGACGTGGGTTGCGTGCTCTACATGCCACTGGAGTCAAGCTATCCTGGATGGTGAGGGCTGAAAGCACGAAACTAATCCTAGGATGCTTGTTTGAAGTCCAGGGAGCACCTGGCCTGGCAGTTCCGGCCGGATTGTTCCCATTGGGTACAGGGTCAAGACTGATTTGTATAGACTGGGTCCAAACTGGAATGGCATGGTGAGCAAAAAAACAATGGATTTAGCCTTAGGCCCATATCCTCGTACTGGGGTGATTGTATGACATTGTTCTGCATTCTGTCCATCAATTGCTGCTATTTGCATTTGTCACCCCGAGTGAGACGGGTATGCCCAGATGTGGGTCCCGTGCTCTCCATGCCACTGGAGTCAAGCTATACTGACTGATGAGGGCTGAAAGCCCAAAACCGCTCCTAGGATGCTTGTTTCCAGTCCAGGGAGGACCTGGCCTGGCAGTTCGGGCTGGACTGTTCCCATTGAGTGCAGGGTGAAGACTGATTTGTATATGACTGGGTCCAAACTGGAATGGCAAAGAAAAAAATTATGGATTAGGCCCACATCTCTGTACTGGGGTGAATGTATGATATTGCTCTGCATTCTGTCTTTCAATTGCTCTTTTTGCATCCATATTACAATGCACAGAATATTTTGTTTGATTTTGACCCTGACTGTATCTTCTGAATCTTCACCCTAGTCTCCCCTTGCAGATGTGACAGGTTCTAAATAAGATGTGGAAAATTAACTGCATAATGCCAAACACCAAGTGTTACAAGTCTAAGCAAGACTAAAGGGAGGCAAATGGCTAAATCATGCAATGGACCTGTAAGTGACCACGGCCGGCTGGATGGGGTGCTCTGATACAAAGTGTTTCCTGGGTAGTTAGTGCAAGACTGGTAAGTTAAGTCCCTGATTCCGAGTTTTCTGACCCTTGTGGTACTGTTGTTTGCAAAGGGCTCGAAATCGAGTTGGATGATAGTTATTGCACCCAGTAATTTCTCCATCAGATGCATTACATTTCCTACTCTTTTTTCAAGTTAAAGGAGGACAAGCAGATTTTGGTGCAATAAGCATTCTCCAATACCTCAGAATAGGTACCCTTTGTCGCACTCTGAAAATTTTGGACACTGAAATATCAGATTTTTTGGGGTAGATAAATAACGCTTTCAAATCAACAAACTCAGAATCATTCCCTAAGTGTTACCTTGCTTTCTGTTTTTTCCAATCATTACCTCGTTTAGAAAGTAAAAGGGTTCTTGGTATATGTTAGATCTGGGGTTCTCTAGTTGGCAATGGTTATCAACTTTGTCCAAATAGGGACCCTTACTTCTAAGTCAGGATAAGAGAATTACACTCCTGAAAATAACCCCTGCTCACCCCCTTGGTAGCTTGACACGAGCAGACAGGCTTATCTCAGAGGCAGTGTGTTAAGCAATTGTGAATATACACAGTAATACAGTGATAACACTACACAGGTTTTATAAAAATAGGTATTCTTTATATGGACTTAACACAAGACCACAAATGACAAAAATCCTCAATACTATACTTAAGATTACTTAAAAGATGATTCAAGTCTCTTAGTTCAAGTTGTTGGTAAATGCGACAAAGTTCTCAACAAAGTACCTGGATGCGTAACGCAAAGTGAACAAAAGGCTCGCAAAAAGGGGAGGTGCGTCGGTTCCGTGACCAGGGGGAATGGTTGCGTCCTTCCTCAATACTTGTGCAGAGTAGGGGACTCGTTGTGAGCCTTACTGGTGCGGAGGTGATGCGTAGTGTTAGGAATAGGAGCGTGTAACCATCCGTGTACTACGAATCCCATAATGCATCATTAATGAGGTAGAATGTGCAGTCTCATACTGACTTGTTCCTCCCTGCACTACGAATCCCAGAATGCCTTGGTTTAGGAGTAAAAGGCGTGCCGTCACATGATGCCTAAGAAACCAATCACGTACATGTGGGGAGGTTCATAAACCCCTCCTAACAACATGGCTGCGCTTAGTTTTCTCGCGTGATTCCTCCCTGTGTTTCCCCGTTTCCTAGTACTGGACCTCGTATTTCTGCTTCACCTCATCGAAAATCAGGTTGCTGCCTTTAGTATGATTATTGCCCTTCAACCTGGGATCGTCCTTGCATCTCTTGCGACTCCAGAACTCAAGTGTCAGTTTCACGGTATCCTGCCGCGATACGCACGGAGCTACCTGACCCCTGTTTTTCTCAACAAAACTTTATTGACTAACACCCCAGCCGTCACGTCCACACCCACCACGAAGACGATGAACTGAGTTCCTTATGGCTTCCCACCCTGGTGTTTCCAGCATCTGAGCCTCCTTGACGGTGTGGCAGGGATGCAGTCACTCTGTGGCAAATTTTGCACTCCCTTTTGAGCTAAACGCGAGGACGCGTTTATTTATCTTGTTTTTGAATATCGACATCCGCCCAACGCGAGTAAGCATTTTTTTTGTTTTGCATGCCGAGTTCTGACCAATGCTAGGAAGCGTTCTTTCTTTTGGTGTCAGAAAGACTTATATTACAACTTTATTTCTTTAAAGACGCGAGGACGCGTTCTTTTTCTTTCTTCTGTAATTGGAGTTGTAAACTCTCAGCTGTGGAACTAGATACAGAAAGTGTCTTACTTCCATAATTCTGGGTTATATGATTCCCCCGCTTCCTGGAATTAAAGTACAAGACATATTCCAGAGACTAAACAAACTTTCCTTTTTTCTTTTGTTTTCATTATTTCGGAACTAATTGGATGACTTTTATTCATCGTGAGTCTACAGGTCTGGTGAGTTTGAGACAGCACATTATTGTAGAGAAGTTAAAACCACATTGAGGGAGAAGCGTGGAGAAGTGTGGCTCAATTGTTAGAGCGGCAGACCCTGATGCAGAGGTCTAGCCCGGGACCAGGGTCCAATTCCCCGCCTCGGCGGGTCTTGGGCTCAAAATTCCACTGACCTGATAATTCTCTCCTCGGTGCCTATTCTAATCATAGAGTCCCACTCTGCAACTCTGGGCAATAGCTTGCTTAATCTCCACAACGGCCCCCACAACGCTAAGGATGCCTGGCCTTCACCCTGGGGGTGCCCAGGAGTGGACGCCTCACAGAGAAAGCCAGGACGGGTTCCACAGCGGTATTCGTACAAGCGCCTTGAGACCCTTGCGGGTGAGTACTGCGCTATACAAGTATCAATTTACATTGATAATTGAATCTTTTTACTAAGAGCTGTGCTATTGTGTTTGTGTCTTTCCTCACTGCAGTGAGCTGTGCTGACTTGAAGCTCGGTCTCCAACACACCCCTCCTATCTGGGTAGACCTGTTGGTTTGGTCTCTCTCTTTTGACGAGATAGTTATCTTCTCTTTGGTGTTCTTTGAGTCACCTGAGGGGTGGTATCTTATTGAAGGAGAGTGACACTATCTTTGCTTCTGAAGAGATTGGAATTCTGCCAGGATACAAGTCCACGCCCGACAGAAAACCATGCCCACGTTTAGCTACTCCTCCCAAGTGAATATAGTCATGGACGAAAACGTCTTAATGGGTGATTCCGAGGAAAGTACATTAAGAGAATTAGCTACAGCAGTAGTGAACTTACAGACAGAATTAAAATTAATCAAGAATGAGAATCAGAGACTGGTATCTGAAAAGACAGTATTGAGAGCAGAGAGTAAGGCTGCTGAAGCACACCCTAGACATAACCGTAGTTACATACACCCTGCACATTTCCAGGTT
The DNA here is from genome assembly GCF_964263255.1 of Lissotriton vulgaris. Classification (NCBI taxonomy): domain Eukaryota; kingdom Metazoa; phylum Chordata; class Amphibia; order Caudata; family Salamandridae; genus Lissotriton; species Lissotriton vulgaris. Next base: position 1,406,269,655 of record NC_141693.1, on the reverse strand, counting down.
CCCACTGTTAGTGCTACCTCCGAGAACGCCGCAGGTCCCTCTCATGCTCCTCCCACTCCTGTCAATGTCACTGTGGTTACACCACCGCAAACACCTCATGCTATGCCGGAAATGTTTAACGGAGACAGCCAAAAATGTTGCGTTTTTATGAATCAATGCCATCTGACCTTCTAATGTAGAGCCGCTTCTTTTCCTGACGATACTGCCAAAATAGCCTTCATCATTTCCTATTTGAGTTGTAACGCGCCTCTTGGGCCGTTACGTTAGTAGACAACGATGACCTGGTGTTGTATAATTTGGTTTTGTTCAAAGAAAGAATGAGAAGTCTATTCGCACGTCATATTTACATGCAGTCGAGCGATAATGAGCTGTTGAATTTAAAACAAGGTTCCAAGGATTTATTGTCCTACATTACGACCTTTAACCGACTTGTTACTGAAACCCAATGGCCAGCAGAAAAACTTAAAGACGAATTGAAAGATATACTATCTCAAATAGTCAACCCTCCTGAAGAATGTTCCGCGTTTATAGATTTAGTTGAAAAACTCAATCACCGTCTCACGGAACGTAAAGGAGAGAAGACGAAGGGAGACTTTCCGAAACTTTTGCTACCTAGGACAGAAAAGAGAGATACCAGTGAGCCTATGCAAATCGGTGGTATCCGTGGTCCTTTATCCCCAGAAGAAAAGGAAAAATGCAGAAAGCTCAATCTCTGCTTTTACTGCGGTAAAGGAGGACATTTCGCAAAAGAATGTCCTGTCAGGCCTAAAGTACCCGGCCGTGATATACAGAGTAAGAGTGCATGAAGCATGCCCTCGGGAAACTAAAAGACTTGGGGAGTAGTGATGTCGCTCTTCCAAGTCCTTCCTTTTTACAGGCCTCTCAATACCTAGCAAATACCTGGTCACCTATCCCCCAGCCATTCACTATCAATGTTGTATTTGTATTGCCTTCTCAATTTAGACACACCATGGCTATTCTCCTGGATTCTGGGGCGACGGGTAACTTTTTGGACATAACATTGGGTAAGGCATTGGGCTTAGAATTTGTATCCAAGAAAAACCCTGAAAAGGTTAGAGCAGTGGATGGGTCAGAACTGTCTTCCGGCATGATATTGTATCAAACCCCTGAAATCATAGTTATGTGTGACAATGGCCACTCGGAGACTGTGTGTTTTGATCTCATTGATACCCCCAACTTTGGAGCCATATTGGGAGTACCATGGCTCCAAAAACATAATCCCCATATTGACTGGGTAGCTAGAACTGTCACCTTACGTTCTCCTCATTGTCTGACCCACTGCTACCAAGATATGATATCTCACATTGGCATACACCAGTATACTGGGCCTCAACCACTATTGATGACGCCTCCCTACCTAGAGAGTATCAACAATATTCAGACGTATTCGATGAGGTAAAATCTGTTGCCTTACCTCCCCACCGAACCTACGACTGTAGGATAGACTTGGTCCCGGGTGCGGAGTTACCTGTAAGTCGCATATATGCTCTCACTGAGATGGAAACTCAGTATCTCTGTGACTATCTGCAGGACATGTTAAAAAAGGGGTTCATTAGACATTCTACATCTCCCGTCTCATCCCCCATTTTTTTATTCCTAAACGGGAAGGAGTACTCAGGAAGTGTTTGGACTACTGCGCCTTGAATAAAGTGACGGTCCAAAAGGTGGTGGTGATGGACGGAGCATCTGAATCAATCAATCACTCACACCCAGTCAAAAGATCTGGGTTTAATCCATCACCGTTCTTTAGCCCACTCTGTCACCCCAGTACAGACATGGCTATATGCAAATAAGTCTGACCCTGTGCCTCATGGGAACAGTCCAGCCCGTACTGCCAAGCCATGTCTTCCCTGGACCGGAAACAAGCTTCCGAGGACCAGTTTCTGGCATTCCAGCCATCTTCAGCCCAGCTTGCTTGAATCCAATGGCAAAGTGAGCAAGGGATTTGATCACTGTTTATTCAGACCATCAAAATTACCACGTCAACTGCGATGGGTCGCGTTCTTCAGCGAATATGACTTCCAAATACATTTCCGTCCTGGAATTAGACAGGGAAAAGCGGATGCTTTATCGAGATTGGGTAAAGAACATAAATGTGCCTTCGAAGTACCTTTGCCTATCATCCCTATGCATAAAATCATCGCTGTAGGAGACACTGAAGTAGATTCTCACACCTTCCTAGCCCATCTTGAGCAATCCTATGCGGACATTAAACATGAAAGATGGGTAGAAGATACAAACAATACGATACTCGACAACTTGTTGTTTAATAACAATAAACTTTTTTTGCCCACCAAAGAAACACAGCAGTTTATTAGGCAATGGTGCTATGACTTACCTTTAGCGCGTCACCCTGGAGAAGCCAAGACTAGACAAATGTGTCAGAGATGGTTCTGGTGGCAGGGAATGACTCAGGACCTAACTGATTATGTCTAAAAATGTCCTACCTGTGCCCGCCAAAAATCCTCACATGCTGTACCTGTGGGTTTACTGCAGCCCCTCCCTGTGCCCAATAGTCCATGGGCCTCTATCAGCATGGACTTCATTACTGAGTTACCTATGACAAGAGGATACACCGCTATATTGGTGGTGGTGGATCTACTGTCTAAAATGGCCCATTTTATACCCCTTAAAAAGACACCTACGGCATTAGAACTCGCAGATGCTTTCATACACAACATTGTGCATCTGCATGGCCTACTATCCATGATTATCTTGGACAGAGGTCCGCAGTTCATCTCTAGGTTTTGGCAAGGACTGTGTCAAGCTCTTCACATAGACCATCGATTGTCTTCCGCATATCATCCCCAAACAGACGGGCAAACTGAGAGGACTAATCAAACATTAAAGCTATTCCTACGATGTCTGATCACTACCACTTATCAAGACTGGGTACAGGCTCTGCCCCTCCCCGAGTTTGCCTACAACAACTCCACTCACTCGGCCTCCAAGTCCTCTCCATTTTATTTCATGAATGGTTACCATCCCAAATTCCTCCCACTGGAATTACCACCCTCGGTTGCACACACACCAGAGGTAGTAGGTCATAATAAAAATCTCCTGAACATCTGGGAACGAGCTAGGATAGAGTTAATACAGGCCAAGGAGGACATGAAGACACAGGCTGATAAACATAGGCATCCCGCTCCCGAATATAAAGTAGGGGATAAAGTATGTCTATCATCCAAGAACCTGAAATTAGAAGGTCCCCGTAAGCTACAACCACATTTCTTGGGCACTTTCGCAGTCAAAAAAATACTTTCCCCAGTAGCTATCAAATTGAGTCTCCCCCCTGAAATAAGGATACATCCTGTCTTCCACACCTCTTTACTAAAGCCCTATTGGATCCATGCTTACCCTGAGCCACCACCACCCCCTCTGAATGTAGAGGGAGAAATGGAATACGAAGTTAAAAGGGTATTGGACTCAAGACGATACAGAGGGAAACTGCAATACTTGATTGATTGGGTAGGATACCCTCCAGAAGACAGAACCTGGGAGCCTGCTGAAAACATACATGCCAAAAGATTAATCTGGAGGTTTCATGCCCTAAACCCCTCCAAACCCAGACCTGTTAGAAGACCTTTAGGGGGGTACTGTTAGGAATAGGAGCGTGTAGCCATCTGTGTACTACGAATCCCATAATGCATCATTAAATAGGTAGAATGTGCTGTCTCATACTGACTTGTTCCCCCTGCACTACGAATCCCAGAATGCCTTGGTTTGGGAGTTAAAGGCGTGCCTTCACATGATGCCTAAGAAACCAATCACGTACATGAGGAGAGGTTCATAAACCCCTCCTAACAACATGGCGGTGCTTGGTTTTCTTGCCTGATTCCTCCCTGTATTTCCCCGTTTCCTTGTACTGGACCTCGTCCTTCTGCTCACCTCATCGAAAATCAGCTTGCTGCCATTAGTAGGATTATTGCCGTCCGTCCTGGGATTTTCCTCGCATCTCTTGCGACTCCAGAAGTCAAGTGTCAGTTTCACGGTATCCTGCCGCGATACTCACGGAGCTACCCGACCCCTGTTTTTCTCAACAAAACGTTATTGACAAACACCCCAGCCGTCACGTCTACACCCACCACGAAGTCGACAAACTGAGTTCCTTATGGCTTCCCACCTTGGTGTTTCCAGCATCTGAACCTCCTTGACGGTGTGGAAGGGTTGCAGTCATTCTGTGGCAAATTTTGCACTCCGTTTTGAGCTAAACGCGAGGACGCGTTTATTTATCTTGTTTTTGAATACCGACATCCGCCCAATGCGAGGAAGCATTTTTTTTGTTTTGCATACCGAGTTCTGACCAACGCTAGGAAGCAATTTTTCTTTTGGTGTCAGAAAGACTTATATTACAACTTTATTTCTTTAAAGACGCGAGGGCACGTTCTTTTTCTTTCTTCTGTAATTGGAGTTGTAAACTCGCAGCTGTTGAACTAGATACAGAAAGTGTTTTACTGACATAATTCTGGGTTATATGATTCCCCCACTTCCTGGAGTTAAAGTACAAGACATATTCCAGAGACTAAACGAACTTTCCTTTTTTCTTTTGTTTTCATTATTTCAGAACTAATTGGAAGACTTTTATTCATCGTGAGTCTACAGGTCTGGTGAGTTTGAGACGGCACATTATTGTAGCGAAGTTAAAACCACATTGATAATTGAATCTTTTTACTAACCGCTGTGCTATGGTGTTTGTGTCTTTCCTCACTGCAGTGAGCTGTGCTGACTTGAAGCCCGGCCTCCACCATACCCCTCCTTTCTGGGTAGACCTGTTGGTTTGGTCTCTCTCTTTTGATGAGATAGTTATCTTCTCTTTGGTGTTCTTTGAGTCACCTGAGGAGTGGTATCTTATTGAAGGAGAGTGACACTATCTTAGCTTATGAGGAGATTGGAATCCTGCCAGGATACAAGTCCACGCCCGACACGTAGATTCTCGGCCTGCGGGCCCGCTGCGGTGCGCGAGATGGCGCCTTGATGCTATCCGACGATTCGGTTCCGATGCGAGAAGATCGCGCCTTCGATGCGGCGATGACGATGTGATGACACCCTGGCAGCCTTGCGACAACTCTGTACTTTGGAGCCGCAACAGGCCCTGCGACATGCTTCTCCGGGGATGCGATGGCGACTCTCTCGATGGTGTCACGCTTCTCCGGTGATGCGACAGCAGGCAGCTTCGATGAACACACGTTTCCAGGGAGATGCAGCGAAGGCTCGCTTCTCCGGCGTTGCGATGATTCCTCTCGATGCGTTGCGCTTCCAGCTCCCAGCGTCACTCAAGTGACTGGAGTCCGAATTCCCACCAAGGAAATTCAGCAGGAGGCAAGCACAGTTCAAGCCATTGGAGAATATTCTGTAGATGAAAGTCCTTACAAAGTTCCTTCTCCTTTCACTTGCCAATGAAGCAACCACTGCAGGCCAACCCAGCAAAACAGCACACTGGCAGAGGGACAGTCCAAACTCCTGCAGCTTCCTTGGTTCTTCTCCTTGGCAGAAAGGTTTCTTGTTCCAGAAGTGATCTAGGGCCCGATGTAGGTAAATCTACATTTACCACTTCATAAATACCGAATCATACCGAATCGGTATTTATGAAGTGGTAAATTAGAGGGGGGGAGATGTAGGTATTTCAAATTCGGTAAATACCGAATCTGTAAGATTCAGTATTTACCGATTCTGTAAATACCGATTCGGTATCCCCCATTGCTTCCTATGGGCCTTGAAGCCCATAGGAATCAATGGGCATTACCGAATCGGTAATTACCGATTCGGTAATTACCGATTTGTGCAAGGGTGCAGGGGGTGTCACTTTGACACCCTCTAGCACCCCCAAAACAGGCATGTGAGCCATGTGGCACACAGACATGCCCTAAGGGCATGTCTGTCTGTCACATGGCATAGGTGTGCATGCACACATGTGCATGCACACCTGGATTCGGTATTTTAACACCCAATTGGATTGGGTGTTAAAATACCGAATCTGAAGGGCCTGTGGGACAGAAAGTAGTCCCACCTACATCCCAAATTTAAAAATCGGTAAAATTACCGATTCAGTATTTTTGCGATTCGGTAATTTTACCGAATCAGTAAAATACCGAATCGGACAAAAAAAGGTCCCCTACATCTCAGTAGGCCAAATCGGGCCCCTAATTTCTTGGGATCAGGGTCCCAATATTTATACCCCAAAGTCCTTTGTTCTCAGAAGGCAGAGAGGCTTCTGCCTAGTCCAAACCAGTTCCTGAGCACTTTGTTTATATGACTCTCTTCTTCCTTTCACTGTGAAGGGCAGAGACATCAGCCGCCCCACAGGAGGTGGAGCCAGCACAGGGAAGGGAAGATACAGCTCTGGAGCACTCTGTGGACATGATTCCTCCTCCCCTTTCACAGTGCAGGGCAAATACATCAGACAAGCCACAGGGGGTGGTGCCAGCATTGTAGAGGGAAGACCCAGCCCTATTCAGATTCCAGGTGCAACTCCTCCCTCCCATCTAGATGCAGATCTCTCTATTCACCACCTTGCTGCCCCAGCCTGTCTCCTGGAATCCCCCAGCCCTGTCTCACACAAACCCAGACAAGGAATACACAACCCAGCAGAGGCAGGCTCAAATGGTTAGGCAAGCAAATACCTGCTTTCTAAAAGTGGTATTTACAAACACAGAAGATTAAAATAAACATTACTAAGAGACGTATTTTATTATTCTGAGTTCAGGCATACTAAATTTGAATTTCTACCATGTTCCCTGAGTCAGTTAGGATTATAAGACTGTAATAATCTAACTGCCCATTCTGGCCGATGAGAACAGGTAGCCTTCAATAGTGAAAAACGAAAATGGCTGTAATTCACTATTAGAATAAACACTGCCCTTGGGCCTACCATAGGGGTGTCTAATATGAAGCACAGGAAATGTTAAGGGACTGGTAAGTGGGTGCACTTGGCCAAATCGACATGGCAGAGCTAGACTGCACACAGACCTTGCAATGGCAGGGCTGAGACACACTTTACAAGCTGCTTCTGTTGATGGCACAACCAGTGCTGCAAGCCCACCAGCAGCATTTGATTTACAAAGCCCTGGGCACATATGGTGTACTGTACTAGGAGCTGACAGATAAATCAAATAACCCAATCATGAATTCCAATCAGTATATCAATTTAACATGGGAAGCACTTGCACTGTGGCACTGATTAGCAGTGACACAGTGCCCAAAGCATAAATCCAGCAAAAACATATCAAAACAGGGGAGGCAATCCGTCAAAAATGGAAGGGAGACTCACACCAATGATGTCAGGTCTAACAGTATAGAAACTCAGAATTTGAATACACCTTGTAGGTCTGGTCTAGAGATCGCTTTAGCTGTCTCACCAGCCTTTTGTTTTTCTAAAAAGCATTATAGAAATACACACAAATATATACACATAGAGGAGCATTCATTCAGTCTCTTCAGCCATTGGTCTGTTCAAGAGTCAGCGACGTTTGGTTCTGATGGAGCACGATTTCACTAAAAGAATCCTGCTCGATTTAACACCCCTATAATACTTACAAACAGCAAGTAGTGTCTAAACGACTAATGTGCACATTTAGTAATATTAACAGTACATAAGTGTTGTAAATCCATACGAGAAAAAAAGGTGCAAGAGATAAAAAGAACAAAAGAAAGGAAATACAGAGAAAGAGAGAAAAATAGAACTTTAGTAAATAAATGAAGAATACTATGATGTGAAGAAAAAGTTAGATGAGGGTGCCATAAAAGAAGAAAAAGTGAATTTTAAATAAAAAGGTGGCACACTGTATGTGAGTATGAATGATGGTTCCTAAGTCAGAGAGGGGATTGATAAAGCAGGATTTCGCAAAAAAAATCCTGTTCGATTGAACACCCCTACAATACGTACTAACAACAAGTAGTGTCTCAACGACTAATGTGCATATTTACACTGCACGTGGGATGCTTACTTTGCAAATATGCACAAACTAATCAGAATTATTATGTAAATAGCGGGAAATGTAATAACCTTGTGTTTAGAATGGATAAAAGGGTTTTGCATGGCAAGGCTGCAATTGTAATTCGTAAAAGGCATGGTGTGTGATGCTTTAAACTCACAAAAAACGCTGTTTTCTGCTTAAGCTATGCTAGGCTGACACATTAATAATAAATTAGTGGTAAACAGTGAGAATTGTATTATTGTTTCATTAATAAATGTCTGTTTCCTGTTCTTTTAGTAATGAACGAGTGTTTCATGTTCTTAAATTGTCTAAACTAGAGGGAGGGTGAATTGTGTGCGAGCAAGAGTTATGTGACCACATAACTGAACTGCTGTGCTCAGCTGAAAAAGCCTGACCTGGTGAAGGACAAAGACGTTGACTGCCAACCAAGCCAGTGTCATCATGAGAAACGGAACCAGTAGTTGCTGAATTTAATAAATTGTATACAAAATTGTAACATAAGTACTCATGAGAGAGAGGCCTTATTGATGACTATGGGAAAATTATTTTGAACAATGGTATAGTTGAAAGAAGAATGATTTCTTAATGGGGTGACATTCCACCCCTAAAAATCAACCAATCACTTAGAAAATGTGAAGATCGCAACTATTGTGGGACGAACATGTAACTTTAAAGTATAAAGTGCTTTGGGGGTGTGGTTATGAAGCCGTCGGGAGAGAGATTGTGTAGGTTGAGGTGTCCAAAAGTGGGGTGCTTCGCTATCTGTCGGTTTGGCAAGAGGCCTAGCTATTCCTGTCCTGTCCATGTCCTGATTACTGAACAATGACTCTTAGTTCAGGGGTCCCTCACTACTGCCTAGGTCTGGGTGATGGTTTACCCCTACAGATCCATTGGATTTGCATTATTTAACATTGCAGAAATATATTTGCCTTTATATTTTCTTTTGTTCTTTTGCCTCTTCCTCTATCCCTCCGAAATTGATGGTTAAATTCAATATATTTTATTTTTGCATCTAATGTCTCTTCATCTTTCTGCTCTTTGCAACATATATTTGAGATGGTATTTCTGTTATTGCTATGATTAGTTTGTTACTCTCTCATAAGGTTTCCAGTATTTGAGTTTATAACGTTTGCTTTGAGTATTTACTATAGTAGAGAAAATACAAAAAATTATAGAGAGTCTGTGGTACTTTTAGTCAATTATTCATTGTTAATGTTCTTAGAATTTCCATTGCCATCAACACTTCAGCTGATTGGTTCATCGACCAAGTAGATGAAAAGTTGATTACATATGTTAAATATGCATAAAATACAGGATATTTAAATATAAGTTTTAGTAGTAAGGAAGGTTGGAGGAGGATACATAAACTTGACCCCAGCGCATCAGGGATTTGGGTGAATGTGTATGGGCCAAAGTAGTTTGAAGATTTTAAGAATTTATTCCTGATACATTTATTGGCTTGGTGTTGGATCAGTTCCATTCACCACAATCTACAGAGTGGGGCAACAGATAAGCTCATTTTACTCATTTCACTGTTAGTGGTGGCATTCTGCTCTTTCACAAGTGCACCTGTTCCTAGAACGTGGTCTACTTTTGATCCCTGGGCAAGCCACTTCAAGGCAACAGATTTACTTTTTTTTAAATTTACGTTTACATTTTTATGTCTACTACAAATGTTTTCAAAAATACATGAAAAATGCAGAGTGTTCCAAGGCCAGATCTTTTTGGCTTTGCCAACGCTATTTCATAAATGTGCATAAGAGACTATTTTATGAAAATTTTAAAATTACTTATTAACAGCAGCTTCAACATTCCTCTAAATGGAGAGGTTGCTTAAAAATAAAACTATACACTTATGGTGCCCTCTGTTACACTCCTGGTCTGTCAGTAGAGCAATCTTTAACCTTGAAGTTAGGGTAACAGATTTCAGAGTGCAAGTCCTTCTGAAACAAACAGATGTTAAAGCAGAATATATAATATTTAGTAGAATATATATATGCATATCATGGGAAAACAGATTATATAGAAGGTTTGCCAAATACTGGACTGGAATTACAAGCAGCAGAGAGTTTTTAGATAGGATTCATTGAGAATGTAGCTACAAGCACTGGATATTTGGATTACACTATTAGCAGATATATACTAGTTTATTGAGGACAGGGTATGAACAAATGGCCTGAAGTGAATACCCAGATGGCTCTATGTTTTAAAAAGTGTGTATTCACATTTGTGCTCTTGGCAAATAACAAAACACGGGTATAGAAGGTGAGTTAATGTAAAATATGCATAACTCCAGGACAGCTACATATGCATGATATCCAAAACATCTGTCAGGAAGAGGCAGCCTTCAGTTTGGGGAAAAACCAAAACCCATAACAACATGGTCAATGAGGATTTGCATTTGAGATGAAGAAACACTCCATACAAGAAAATGTTATCTTTGGGAAAATGCTCAGCCTCCCACAACCCTATATTCACTAGATGCCCAGGTGAAAACTCTCAAAATATCTCACCAGTAAGAGAATGTTAGTAAATGACCAGGGCCATGGGGAAAGCAAGGGTTACTGGGCCCAAACGTGGAGAATCAGGCCCTTTTTACTACTGATGTCGGGCCTTGACTTCCTATGGATCCTGACCAACTGGGGAAAGTACTCCTTCTGCACTTGAGTGTCTGTGCTGTGGACAAATAGTCAAAGGATGCCTAAGGGAGGAAGTGTAGATACAGATAAGTGAACAGAACTCATAACTTAAAGTGCACACAGTACAAACAATAAATCAATGTCCAGTTAAATATTTACTATTATAAGAAAAATAAGTATTTTAATTCCAACTCTACACATTCAAAGGAATCACAACATACATAAGTAACAGCACAATCCCCTTGAAGTCGTGCTGAAATAGTTGTACAGAAAATCCCTGTCCTATTCTTTTACTTATGACGTTGTTGTGGTTATTTCCCATTCACTGCTAGCAACATCCATTTAATGATTACTAGTAGTATGTACACAAGAGTTCCCTTCTGACTCCTTAGGAATTAGACGAAAGTATCTCTGGTGCTGCAGCACCATTAGCAGTTAGTCTCCCAGGTCCCACAGGCCCAATTCTAATCATACCTTCTCGGGCGGCATGAAATTGTTCAGTGATGCAGCAAGTGCCTTCTCTGCGGGCGCCTACAAGTCCTGATCCTGTTCGGTGAAGTTAGGCTACATGCGGGAAACACGTCAGCACCCAGTAGGCGAAGGTTCTCTCTCTCTCAAGCCCCGCTCCCACTCTGCAGTGATGAGGTAATGTGGTCCCTACGCTAATGGGGGTGCGCGACTGGAGTCCAGCGAGGGGGTGGCATCCCAGGAAGTGTCCTTCATGGTCCTCAGGGAATCAGTCAGGTGCAGGCCTTAGTCACAGCCACAATCTTTAGTCTAAGTATCAACCTGAACTCCTGGCAATGCGGGTACTGTCAGCCCATTCTAGAATATGGTATAGACCTAGCTGAGGCACAGTATCCTATAGTACACTTGCTCTGGCCAGGGAGGCCCCTCCTGGAATATGTGGTTACCGATTAAGGTGATAACAAGTTTCAACACTCAGGCAACAAATAGTTCAATGGTGGCCCCTCCTGGCTTATGGGTTCACCACAAAGAAGGAATAAAGGCATTTTGCTTCCCACAAGATACCAGTAACATGTCTCAGGTCATAGCAGCCCTCTTCTGGCATACCAGGATTGTCAGATTACTTCTGCACATAGGCAATGACAGAATCAGTGCACAGCAGTGCACTCACACCTTACTTAGGGAGCCCTCTTGGTTGGGCTCCCCACTGGAGCTCGCTCAATCCATTGCTGTCCTATTCCTCACAGAGAACACTGGTCTTGACAAGCAGACAGGCACTAGTGCTCCAGCCTCCAGGGTAGGCAATCTTAGTTTTATTTGGTGGGGTCCCTTCACCCAGTAAGGAAATTATGAAGTGTTAGCTGCCAGTCCTGATCACACGCAGAAATATTGCAGAGCTTCCCATTTTCACACATCACAAATGTCTGCTTGGCAAAATACACATTTAGGGGTCCCAACCTCCCCCTCTTATAGTCCTTTTCCAGACACCAACTGTGATTTATGGTCTAAGTCTTTAAAGTTTTGTGTTGAGGGGTCTTCTTCTTTTGAAGTGTAGAATTTTTTTTTTGTTTTTTTTTGTGGAAAGGCTGTTTGACGCAGCACGCTAGACTCCGAAGCTGACAGACCCATAACACAGTTCATGGGAGTGACCAGATTTTACACCTGGATGTCAGTCACAGTGATATGTGCATCAAAAGGTTAACCATGAGCATCAGCCCCACTCTTCATGGTCTGTCACTGAATCACAGAACACCCTTTTTAAGTGTAAAGTTGGAGTCTCCTCCTCCTTTTTCCAGTGTGTGTTTCACACCCAGCTCCAAGTATTCCAGCAATACACAAATCTGTCTGGGAGGACTCCTTTTGTCTTCACCAGGGAGGCCTAGGCTTCCTAAAATGGAACCCAAAGGTTCTCTATGTAATGTACCATTGCAATTTCCAAAAGTCAGCCAGCAGTGGTGCTTCTGGACAGCAGCAGTCACATATACCAATTTTAGTTCTGTTATGCCCACTCCTGGAGTTCTGACTGCTCACAAAACTTAATCCTTGGTAAATGTTTTTGCAATATTAGGAAAGCAAACTGATTTCCTTGTTCACATGAAATTACAAATTGAAAATGCATGTATCTGTAATCACTCTTGTTTTCAATTACTTTCCATATTTAGTTTTTCCATTAATTTCACACATTGGTGCCTTTTTTCATAAAGTTATTTTTATTAAGTATCCAATTCCATCACACTGAAAACCGATCCAGACAACGTATTTCATCCTTTGTAGGGACTTCATCAGGGCATTTTGAGCAGCCTTTCAGTGTGTGTCCTAGTCCTGTCTGATCGATCCCAGTACTGTTCCCTTCATGCATTGTGCCAGTACAGGCACACATTGCTAGACTTATCGCCTTAGCATGGTCTTTCCCCCAACATTTTGCCTCCTCCTCCCCCATGTTTTATGACTTTGCCTTTTCAGGTCTTAGGACTCTGACCACTTTACCAGTGTTCTCTCCAGTAAACATTGTAATATTGGCTCATATCGAATTGGCATATTTAAAATATGTATAATGCCCTTGCAAACTGCACTGCCCAGGGCCAGTAAATTAAATGCTACTAGCGGGCCTGCAGAACAAATTGTGCCACCCACCTAAGTAGTCCTCTAAACAGAGCTGTGGCCTGCCATTGTAGAACCTGTGTGAGCAGTTTTAAACTGGCATTTCATTGTGGCAAAATAAAACTTTTGCAAAGCCCAGACCTTCTTTTTTAATACATTTAATGAACCCCTAGGGTAGACTTTGGACAGCACAGAGGCCATGGTAAGTGGTTGTTTGCTACAGCAAGATCGAATTCTCTCATAAGATAATATTGGGATTACCATATTACGTTTTAAAAATGCAATTTGCATATAGGAAGATACAGCTGATTCAAGTTCAGTTTCTCTGGAGTCCTAATTTGAAATCCTAATTCGTGGTAAAGTTGTATTTTAAATTACATTTCTGAAAGTGCCACTTTAAAAAAATTGGTATTTTCTTGCCTTTGCCATTTGGTGCCTCCAGTCTATCTCTGGTCACATGACTGGTTGTAGTTGGCGGTTGTGCTTTGTGTATTCCTCTAGACCGTCACACACAATGGGAGCTTAGGTGTGACTGAGTGGGCCATCACTAACAGGATGGAATGGAAGAGCTAGGCACAGCTGCCTCACTTACACCCGAATAGATGTTGACCTGTCTTCACACAAATTACTTCATCCCCCTATAGTTAGTCTTGAATCAGGACAGGAAAGGGAGGGCACTCGTGCACTTCAAAATCCTGCCTCTAGAAGCATCTCCCTACTTTAAAGGAAGAACAGTATACAAAAAGGACCTCAGACATCAGCACTTCAGTACACATCAGCTGAACTGCATTCTGTTTGACTCCTGCTTTGCTGTGCTAATCTGCTGCCTGGTGCCCTCTTGCCTGGTGAGAGGACTGGACCTGCATCTCTTGATCCAGGAATTCAGAGTGACTCCAAGGCCTAGTTGGCTGCCCTCCTGATCTGAATCATCAAGGCCAGAACAGTTCAACGAAAACAAGAACAACCCAAATGTCCATGTGAACATAGATATCAAGTAACCTTGTTCAGGAAACAATGGTTTCCAATTATTCAAAATGAACACTCTCCCAATCAGAGATGCAATGGTAACTATTACCAGTTCATCACATCTCCGATTGGGAGAACGTTTTCATCTTTTATAACTCACATTTTTTACAAATGTGAAAGATTGTAATAATGATCTTTTTCTAAGAAAAATTTAATTTAATTTGGCTGAATCGAAGTACACATCAAGATACTGGATTATCTCTTGTAATTAATATTTATATTGATTAAATCCAGACAAAAAGTTGCTGTCAAAAAAGTGTAACTATAATGTTGGTATAGATTAAGTCCAGACAGAAAATTCAGTGTCACTACAATCTTTGCTTCAAATGAGTTCAATGTGACCACTTGTTCAAGGTTTCAAGGACATAACCAAACCATCTTACTCCTACACCTGGACTCTGCCATCTATGAGTCTCCCCTACCAAATAGTGCACCCCAGGCTTGGACCCGTGGAAATGGATCCAATCTGCTTTCCACCAGATCCAACACATCTTCTTTACTGACAGATGCATCCCCAAGCAGAACCGACACATTTCCTCAGCTGACCAGCGCATCCCCAAGCAAGACTGATATATTGCTGCTGCTGCGTGGATTGGACCTATTGCAAAGACCAGCATTTCCCCAGTAGTCCTCAGAACCAACACATCACAGAAGGTATGGCGCATCCACAGCCCAAGTCCCTGCATCCCTCATGACACCAGCCTCAATGCATCGCAGCCTCACAGCTCTTCAGAACCTATGCAACACCAGCAGCATGCTGTATCCCCAACGCCTCACATCACAAGCCCCATCAACTGGTCCAACGATGACGATGCAACAGCATCTCGCACCACAGCCTCACTGCATCTTGAACCGGATGCATCACTTCGGCTGTGCAGCGCTTCATTGATGCAGATCCACACAACGCTCCGCAACCAGGATTTAAAGTGGTCTGTTGAGTGGGCCTAACTGGGTCCCTGAGATGGCCTGCACTGGCTCTTGGTCAGTCTGACCTTGTGCCTTTGTCCTGGTTCGGCACGACTAGATAGTCCCAGAAAGCTTTGTGCTTTTAGGAGCTATTTTCATTTTAAACTTTAAAATCCCAAATTTCCTGTTCTACTAGGACTCTGGTCTTATTTAATTTATTAAAACATACTTGATTTTTTTAAATCTGATGTGGGCTCCTTTTGCGGTATGTTTTCACTGTTGTATTGTTTAACATATTACACAAATACTTTCCACATTACCTCTATGTTAAACCTCACTGCTCTGTGTCCAGCAAGCAAGGAGGTGAGCACAGGCTAATTATTTGATATGCTGTTGTCTTACCTTGACAAGGATTGTAGTTTTTGCTTGACCAGAGCTTACATCCCAGTCAACCAACAACCCAATTTCTTATGCACATGTATTCAGCACACACATTCTGACTGCGCGTAATGTTTGGGACTGTAACTTTACTGGATTGTACCAGGGTGTGCTATTTGCATGCACACACACACACACTACCTGCACATATGCACACCATGTGTGTGCTGCACAACACTTCACCCTTCATGTATTGTACTTCATACAAGTGATGCAGCGCTCCTCGGGAGATCATTTCTAAATCCATATCACCTTTCACTGAAATGTAATTTCTGACATATTCTCAAACTGTGGGGCACATAACACTGTGATCATCCAAAACCACTTACACTCTACTTCATGGATCAGTACAATTCAAAAAAAGAGCTGCTGTATCATAGTGGAGTATCTAAAACTAAAATTAAATATTTATACTATTTACACCTGCAGCTTAAAATACATTTACCATGGTTTTCATTTAATATATTGAGATCAATGGATCTGCTAGTAAAAATTAGGTGTAGGGAAACTCAAGACCAGCTTAATTTTCCATTTATCTATTTTTTATTAAAAGCAAATTCAGCATGTCTGAGATTATCTACTTTATTCATTTCTTTATTTAAAAAAAATGACATTTCATATAAAGTTTAAATTGAGGAAAGTTAGATTCATTTATTTAAGGAAAACTCGAAGATAGATAATTTTCATTTATTTTATATAGCAAGTATTAGCCAAAGACAGATAGTTCCCAAATAATTGTCTATTCACCTAACATCCCCAACTAGACTCTCAATCTAAAGTGCATCTCCCAGTGGAAAGAATTAAGAGTTATTAGAAATCTTACATATCAGGAAAATTAGCATCCCGGCAGCATCTCTGGAGGAAATCGGAAAGGAGTTCCTCTTCAATAAAAACAGCACTTTTTATACTTTTTTCACTAGCTCTATCAATCTAAAAATGTAACTTTCAATCTGAATTCCAGTCCTGATTGGACAATTTTAGGGTGGATGAACATCATCTCGTCATCACAAATATTTTTTTTTTCCTTCCGTCCGCAGTTTTCTAATGGATCCATTGTTTAGCAAGAGTCCGGCCTAGTTACCTACTTGTAACTTTGGTCTGTATTCCCACGTTCTGTACCTTTGTGCTCATCCTTTTGGCAGCCATCTGCACTTCCAGGCTAACATGTCCTTGAACCGTAGTCACTCCAGGCACAAGCAGCTCGCATTCAGACTTGCGCATGCGTATTTCTTTTTTGGCCACAATAATCAAGTGACTCTGTTTTCTTTTAGGCCTCACGAGTCAAAATGTGAACTATCATAGAAACAAACATAAATAAACATTAATTTTAAGTGATTTAACCTTTCTGTTCACCTCCCCCCTTACTAAGGTTTTTCCTGTTAATAGTTACCTAGCAAATAGCCACACTTAAACGCGATATACTCACTATCACCTTGCGTTTTGTCACAAAACACATAAACAAAAGCCGTTATGCCGCATTCCGTTATCTTAAAGCTGCTCATTAGTTTGGAACATGACAAAATCACACAATTAGTTGATTATGATTGCAACGTAAGCAAAATTATTTCCCTCGTGTATTTGTGTAGGTGCATTTCTTATTCGATGTTGGTTAGTCACATATAGCATTCCATCAGTACAAATTATAGTTATTGAAGTATGACTTCACAAGGGGTACGCAAAATTTTGCAATTCCACTTTGCTCCATCAACTTCCTTCTTTGGTGATTTATCACCAAATACCTCCCAAAAATGTTTGCAAAATTTTATGTCAGAACATGTTTCAAATTCTTCAGGTTAGTATGTCTATACTTTAGTATCCTTTTCTCTTGTCTCCTTAAAAATCTTTTCTTGAAACTCTTCCATTTCTATATCACCTTTTCCCTTTCTCTTTCGTGGATCATTTTTTTCAATGATTTTCTAACATTCCTTATTTTTCTGGATATGTAACATAACCTTATCATTAAAATGAGTAATACTTTCACTGTTACTGGAATTAGTATTTTACCTATAATTGAACAGCCTATTTCTCGAAACCAATGTTGAACTGCTGTAAAACTTTTCCCAAGTCGTTCAAGAATACCATCAACCTCCAGTGGTTCAATTTCTCTGTGCAATTCCGTAATATTTGTAATATATTTCTCAATGTTTTGACTTTTATCTGGAATGTATGTACAGCAATTCTGTACTCTCAAAATCCCACAAACTCCTCCCTCTTTTGCCAATATAATGTCAAGTGCAAGACTATTTTGCATTACCATAGTTCTCATAGCAATCATTTCAGTGTTTTACATTAGGAATCCCACTGCTGTGTCTGTTGACAAATGATCTACTATTGTTGAAAATGTTTGAATTCGATTTGCATTGAAAGATATTCCCACTGCTGGTATCAGTGCTCCAAAAACATCACCTTTTATTTCTATGACCCTCTCTCTTTTTCTATGACTTAAAGGTTTACCTATCTCATGAATTCCATTAGTACCTCTATCTACATGAAAAATTTTAGGAAAGACCAAACCCACATAGCATGTCCCGTACCAGTGGTCAGGTAATCTATATTATGCCTTGTTCCCACAGATAAAATATACACCTGGAAAAACAGGATCATTTCCCCCTTTAAATCCCCATCCCCCTAAGTATCTTTACATTGACTTGCTCCCACAAAATAATTGTCATACATGGTATTGTCTCTCCTAATACAACATTTCCCTAACAATGGAGTGTCTATGTTTATTGCTACATTCACATTTCTTTCTTCAATATTGTCATCATTAAATGTCCAATATTTCACTTTTTCATGCTTCGCTTTTTCTTTACGTTTATAAGCAATTTGTCTTTCTTCTTCAACCATATCTAAGAACGCCTTTTCTTCTACTCTCATTTTACATGTTAAATTATTTTTAAACGCATAATCATGACTTAACTCATCTACTTCTAAGAAATATTCTCCCATAACTGTAGCAGGCTTTTTCTTATTCAGTGCATTATCTATTTTCTATTTCATGAACACTTCATTTGAATTGGAATAATGATATTCTAATTTGCCTGTTTGATAAAACAAGCTTGCAATCACACTGAACGTGACTCCATATGTAAGTGGAAGGTGGTGATATGTCATCCCCTCAGAAACAGATGCAGGTAATTTCACACATACATAACAATCGCTGGCATCCATTGTCCTAACATACTCTGTTAACAATCTTGAAAATGTGTTTTTAGTAAAATCACTAATAGAACTATCTTGATGTAATTCTGGCCTATATATATGTTGCTTATTCGATTTTGATTTCACATCTTTCTCACTCGAACTTACATTATGTTTCAATTTCACTAAATTATCTTGGAAAGGTATAATAATAGCTAAAATTATCCATATCAATATTAATAAATTAGTACATATTAGGCACATCCTGCACCATTTTCTAAAAATAGAACATTTCCTTTTATGATCGTTAGACACCATAAATATTTTTTTTTTCACACAGCGAGATTTGCTAACAGATTTTCTTCGACCTTATGTCACCTATAAGTCTTTTCTCTTCTAACAAGTTTTTTTCGACCTAATGTCACTTACAAGTATTAATTTTCTTACAGAATTTTCTTCGACCTTGTGTGACTTACAAAATTTTCTTTCTACTCACAATGCCCCTTTTCTTTTTTCCCTTCTGAATTTCAGTTTCACTTTCCACTTTGTCCCTCTTGATCAATTACCACTTTTCTTTGTGGCTCAGTTCTTTCCCATTTGTCTTTGAGTGATTCAAGTTTTCTTGACTGCTGTTTACTTCTTCAATTGGAGGTAGGACAATGTATGTCCTTTCAGGTGATTTGTACTTCTGATTCAGTCTTCTTACTCTTTTTGGCCTTTGCACAACTTCTATTTTCTTTCCCAATGCCTCCCTTTGACTGGTTATCTCATCGACCTGCTCTTCTTGTTTTCTTTCTTTGTTAACCAGTTTGAATCTCAGTCCATCATTTCCTTGAGGCCAATAATCTCCTTTACAAAACTTCTTTGTTTTAGGCTCTGTGGTTTTATATTCCACTCTCCAAGCCCTTTTCCTTGAACTCTTTCCTAAGGAAGTTTCATCTGCACTCTCATCAGTCTCACTTTCAGTGTCTCCAACAGTTTCGTTGATAATGATTTTCACAGCGTCTTTCTCCTTTTCAGAGTCAGTTTTCTCTTTTGACAGTTCTTTCACTCTGTTAGGAACATCTCCATAGCTGGCACTTGGAATCTCATCTTCTTCATGAGCTGTTTCCTCCTTTCCAATCTTAGGATTTTCGTTCCTGCTATCAGAGCTTCCAGTCTGTCTTTCAGGATTTTCTTCTTCACCAGTTTTATCTTCTCTTTGCTCAGTGTTCTTACTGGTGTCAGTCTGTACCAGTTCTCTATCTTCAGATTGATCTTCAGAATTCGGTATTTCAGGACTTTCTCCTTCTCCTTCAGACGCTGAACTAGTATCTGATACTTCCAGATATCGATGTTCCTGTCGATCTTCAGTATCTGAACTTTTCTCTAGTTCACCTTCAGAATCCGAATCAGTTATGCTTTCACCTTCTTCGTTTAAATTTTCATGTTCAGGCACACAAATAGTATGGCTTGCGCGTACCTACCTCTTTACTCCTGCACATTTGACTGCAGTAGTACTAACCAAAACAACTTGTCTTGGTCTCTGCCAACGAGGTCCAAACAGTTTCTTCTACGGTGTACCTTTATTCTCACCCAGTCTCCAGGGACTAGATCATGTGCTGGACTTTTCTCTGTGGTGTTTGATTCAGTTCCCACCTGATGGAACACAGAAGTTACCACATCAGACAGGTTTTTGCAGTAATCCAGTATGATGTCATCATTAATTGTTAACAATTTACTAACTAGTACATATGCTTGTCTCATCACCCTTCCCATAAAGATCTCATGTGGGCTCAATCCAGTTTTCCTGTCAGGAATGCTTCTTAGTGTCATCAAAACAAGTGGCAAGGCATCAGGTCACTTTAATCCTGTCGCTAAGCACATCTTTGCAATTTTGTTTTTTATTGTTCCATCAACTTGCTCTACGACTCCTGAAGCCTCAGGTCGGTAAGCACAATGCAGTCTCTGATGAATGTCCAATGCTTCACATATTTATATGAGTTCATTCTGGAAATGAGGGCCACGATCAGTTTCAATCGTCACTGGGAAACCAAACCTAGGTATTATTTCCCTTAAAAGTAGTTTTCCAAGAGTTAGCCCATCATTCCTCCTTGTGGGGAAAACTTCTACCCATTGAGAGAACAAACAGTTTATCACCAAAACATATCTGAGTCTGTTACATGGCGGCAGCTCAATGAAGTCCAGCTGCATTCGTGTAAATGGACCTCCCTCCCGTCCTATGGTTCCCAAACTCACAATAGTTCTTCTGTTTGGATTAAATTGTTGACAAACCAAGCATCTCTGACACAGGCTCTCCGCTATCATCCTAAACTTGGGATTATACCAAGTCTGTCTGAATAAGCGAAGCATAGCATCTCTTCCAATATGTGCTTGACCATGGTACATTCGGGCCATATTTGAGATCATGCTATCAGGCATTACTGGTCTTTCATCTTTGCAACCCAGCTCTCATCTTCCTCTCTTTGTCTCCATCCTGCTTTTAACCAGACATTTTTCTCTTCCTCATCAGCTTCTTTCTGCATTTGCCTCACTGCCTGCCAAGTTTCAACTACAGTTGTTAGCATTAAAGGACTTGGAACATGTTCTTTGTCCCTTCCCCTATTAATAGAGGCAATATTTTTGACACAGTATTTCACATTTGAGTCTACATACCTGTTACCTCGGGTGATATAATCATCCCCCTTTTTGTGTGCTGCGCATTTCACCACAGCCAATTTGTCTGGCAGTTGGATGGCATCAAGCAACATTCGGACAAATTCAGTATTACGTATGGGTGTTCCTGCAGAAGTCACATAACCTCTTTGGGACCACAGCTGTCCATAGTCATGAACAACTCCAAAGCCATACTGACTGTCAGTCACTATGGTTACTTTGATTTCTTTTCCCGACTCACATGCTCAAATCAGGGCAATCAACTCTGCTATCTGAGCAGAACAAATTCCTTTCAAACAAGAAGCTTCCAGTACATCTGCCACCGTACAGACGGCATACGCTGCGCTCAAGGCACCCTATTCTGTTCTCAGACAAGAACCATCTACAAACATCACATAATCAGATTCAGGCAATGGCTCTTCTTTAATGTCTGCTCTTGGTTTGGTAGAATATTCAAGAACATCTAAGCATTTGTGATCAACATTATGTTTCACTTCTGTTTCCATTGTGTCAGGCAACAATGTGGAAGGATTCACATTCACACATCTAGAAATTGTTACATTTTCTGCTCCAATAATTACCTTTTCATATTTGGTCATTCTATTGTTGGTCAAATACTGTGTTTTCGTTCTAGTGAGGAGAATCTCCACAGAGTGAGGTGCACACACTCTTACACGAAATCCCATCACTATTCCTTCACTTTGTTCTAGACTAACGCTTGTGGCTGCTACTGCTTTCAGACAACCTGGCAATGCTTTTGCAACAGGGTCCAAAACATCTGAGAAATATGCAATAGGTTTTCTCAGTTTTCCATGCCTCTGAATCAGTACTGACAATGCACATCCCTTTCGTTCACTACAATACAGTTCGAATGCCTTTTCATAACCAGGCATCCCTAAAGCTGGTGCTTCACATAAACTTGTTTTCAGTTGTTCAAATGCTTCCATTTCAGTTTTAGTCAAAATTATAGGACCTCTGATATCTGCTCTTGTTAATCTCTGTAGTGGTTTCGCAATTAATGAAAATCCACTAATCCATTGTCTGCAATAACCCACCATTCCTAGAAACATTCTCACTGGTCTTTTGGTTTTTGGTGGCTGCATTCCCTGTATCATTGTGATTCTTTCCATAGTAACTTGTCTAATTCATTTGGAAATTCTTATGTCCTAAGTACTGTACTTCCTTTTGACAAAATTGTAACTTTGACGGAGACACTTTATGTCCCTCTTCAGCCAAATGATTCAACAACGCAATGATATCCATTACACATGCATCTTTTGTCTTTCATGCCACATGGAGATTGTCGATATATTGAACCAATACAGACTCTCCAGGCACGTTCAAACTCTCTAATGATTTCTTTAGCAATTGATTAAATATAGATGGACTTTCAGGATATCCTTGAGGAATTCGGCACCATGCCAAAATACCGTCTCCAAATCGGAACGCAAAAATTGGCTGGCTTTATGGGTGCAATGGAACTGTAAAGAACGCATTACACAGATCAATCACAGTGTACCATTCGGCATCATGGGGAATTTGATATAAAATCACTGCTGGAATTGGTACAATCAAACAACATGGCACAACTATTTTATTAACCTTTCTCAAATCCTGTACTATTCTGAAGGTTCCATTTGGCTTTTTCAGTCCCATTATTGGCGAATTACAATGACTACTCTCTATTTCTCTTAGTATGCCTTGTTCAATCATTTTATCAATCACTGGGGTTATTCCTTCAATTATTTCTGTAGTCATTTTATACGGAGGAATATTTGGGTAACTTGCACCTTCCTTTATTTAGACTTTTACAGGATCTACATCTTTCATTAGTCCAATATCTGCGCTTGTGAAATCCCACACCTTCTCTGTTACCACCTTTTTCAATTAATCTGGTATCTTTTCTCGATCAAATACAGGAAACAATTTGTTTTGTTCTGCCTCAATCATAAGCATGGTCATTTTGTACAGATTATATTCATCTTGAGTTTGCAATTCTATGTCATCTGGTGAACTGTATATGGTACAGTTCATCTTACACAAAACATCTCGTCCTAACAAATTTACGGGACTACTATCACACACCAAATCGATGCATGTCTTTGAAATTTCCAATCTCTACTTCAACTGGTTGTGTCAAGGATGTTTTAATCTGTCTATTGGCAACACCTTCAACTTGGATGGAGTCTCCTGAGAGAGGAACATTTTGGACTTCCAGTGATCTAACAGAAGAACGGGTAGTGCCAGTGTCCACTAGGAAAGTTATTTCTATATCATTCACCTTTCCGCTTAAAAATGGACCAGGCTGATCTACCTCAAGAGGGGCTCCAAGCACACACTCTTCTTCCTCTCTCAGGCACCATCAGAAACTTTCATCCAAATCACTCCCACCTTCTTCTTGCAACCAATACTGAGGACTCAGATTCATTCTAGATGATCTAGTTACCTGCTCAACTCCGCGGAATCCTGTTTCTGCACTGTATCTCTGTTGGTTTACACTGTGTGGAAGTGGCGGCTGTGGCACCTAACTTTGCTGATTAACTATCTGCTGTTGTTGCGGTTGCTGTTGAATTACCTCATTCTGCACCTGTGGATTCAATGATGCATTTTTCGGATTAACTTTTTTTGGATACTTACACTCTTTCTTCCAATGCCCTATCCTGCCGCAATTATGACAGGGAAACTTCTTCCTAAGTTCATCTATATTCCCTACTAATTTTGTTTTTGGGAAATTTCCTTTCGGTTTCCCTTGATTCACATCTTTATTCTTATTTTCCATTTGTGCCACTTGATGTTCTGCTACATTCACTTGTGCCCACATAGCCTTTTCCTTCATCTTCTTTTGTTTAGCATCTACAATATTTTGCTTTCTCAAAACCTCGTCTACAGTACCTGACTGCCAACCTATCATATTATGTCATACCATGTCTCCAATTTCTGGTCTTAATCCATACACAAATCTATAGATAAAATGACTCATGTCCTTTTCATTCAACTCCTCATATCCACTGTATCGTTTGAAAACTAACAACCGTTTTTTATAAAATCAGTGTACAGATTCCTTTGGTTCCTGTATGGTTCTGTCTATTTTTACCCAATCTGGCTCTTTTGGTAGAATTATATTCTTCAAAAATACAATTAATTGTTCATATTTTCTCATCACATCAGGTGTCGGAGCACCTGCTACCTTGTCTCGAGGATATTCCTCTTTCGGCCAATCTACAGTGATTTTACACTCAGTCCATAAATCTGCTGGCACAACTATGTCAAACAATCCATCCAGATCAACCTTTTGAAACTTTCACAAATCTATCTACTTGTCGATACCATTCTACTGGTTTTTCTCTTAATCTAGGGAAATCATTTGTGAATGATAATATATCCTGTCTACTCCATGGAACATGTACATATCCTCCTCCTGGTATTTCTCTCATAGGGAACTCATTTGCAACTGTCTCCTTTTCATTAACTGGAAATGCTAACTTTGATTTGTCACTGGTTTCCTCTTTCTTCTTTGCCCATCTCAGATCTCCCAATTTTCGTACCAAAACAATTAATTCTTTTATTTGGGTTAATCTTCCTGCAGTGTTCATGTTTTCAATGTCCTTTTCTGAAAAGTCTACTCTATAGGAGTTCTGCAACAATTTATTCTTTGCAAGTTCTATTTCAAATTCATTCACCAGATTTTCCAGCTGATCATGCACTGATTTTGCTTTCCATGTTATACTTTTACACATGAACATAAGTTAATCATCTTGGTGCGTTTTTAATCTATCTGTTCCAATTGTCCCAATAATTAATTCTTCCATATCTACTTTTAATTTTGCTACGTCCAATACTTTAGATTCATGCTCTTTTAATGTCAAGGTTTTGATCCAATCACTTAATTCCAGCTCTGATGGTCCTACAGATGTTTGCATTAAATCAATTTTTTCTATGCTCTTTTCAGGTGTAGCGGAATCAGATTCTGCTCTGGTCGCATATTTATAGGGTAAACTCTGATTGAAAGTCAGTTCAGGTGGATTTACATTATTGGTTCATCTAATTTCTGACAAATCAGGATAGATGTTTCCTTTCAATATCTGTAAACTCTGTTGTAAAGAAATTGTTAAACTGTTGTGAATGTATGTAGGACCCTAATTAAATATTCCTGATTCATGCCTTCATGCGGTTATAATGAATCATGTCCTAATGAATACATACGAATCTTGCCCATATTCAGTAATTGCCCACGCAGCCCAAATATGGCAAGGCTACTTCCTTTGATTCCTAGAGAGCACAACGAGTTCTTTCGACACACCAAACCTTCACCAACCTGGGAACTCCCCATGTCATTGTTTTGATTTGTCATTAAACTCCTGCGAGCACTAAAGGAACAGTCAGTTCTTAGTGACATTTTTTATTGAAGTCTTATGTCCAACCTTACGTCAAACACGGCACCTTCCAGGTATAAATATACCAACACTTGACTTAAGCAAACACACGTTGGTGTGGAGCAGAGCGGCTATCTACTTATCCGAAGCCCAGCTGATGCGAGAGCCAAAGGAAGCCGCCCCTCCCCTTTGACACACTGGAGAAGCTGCCTTTTCTCACTCCAAGAAATCCAGCTCCGGTGTTTTCCAGCCACCCTTGCGGGTAACTGGGAGATCAAGTCCTGAGAAACGAGTTACAAGACCTGATTTAAACCTTAGAGAGAATTCTTGATTCAGATTCTTGGCAAAAAACCTAACCTAACTTAAAACTGCAACTTACTTACTCCTTCCCTCGTATTAGGCTTAGGTCAGGTACACTGGGGTAGGAGTATCTTAGAATCACCAGTTGAGTTTGTTAGTCAATGTTTTTATGTATGTAAATATTTTATCCGTTTTAAAGTATCATATGGCTAAGAAACCATATCAATGCTTTTACAGTATTATTTTATAATACTCCTTTTACTGTAATCACTTTACTTCATGATAAGTATTGCAATTGTGGCAATTCACTTCTCTTGCATGAGAAAGAAGACTGCTCAATAAAATAACACCTTTTATTGAAAACGCTCGTCTCTCTATTTCTCTGCACCATGGTGATATTAAGCATGCACAATTGACTGAGTGAAATAGCTGTCTATTGTTTTCACACGACTCTGGAGATACACTCCTTATTCTAGGGGAGCAAAGTTGTCATGTTATATGGTTGTCAGAAGCTAATCCCTTCTTGTCTAAATCAGGGAAGTTAACCCCTCCCTATTCATTCGAGAAAGTTTCTAGTGACCTCTCAGCTAGCTGGCAAAAACGAATTAAGTCTAACATAGCCAGTAGAGACCTAGATGACCTCAGTCCTACGTCTACACTACTGTTTATGTTATTCCAATGCGCAGAGCCTATTGGGAATATAGGAACTACACTACAAAACTTGGCTCTTTTATTCTTTGATTCTCAAATAATGGAATTACAGGTCCTATCGTTACTGGAACTGTTACTGCTTCCATGTTTTTCGTAAGTTCCTGTATCTGCTCTGTCAATGCATTTGTAGATCTTATATATTCAGAAGTACTTACTTGTTCTTCAACTCACCTTTCTACACTATTTACGTTTCCTCCCTCATTACTTTGCTTGGGGGTATCAGTAAATCTTGGTTCTGTCCTTGAGGTATTTGGATTATATCTCACTTCTACTCTTTCAGGTACATCATTAAAATTAGAAAATTGTTTTGGGGTTTCATTAATCCTCTCATCTACTGTTGGAGCATTAGGTGTAGTCCATAAAGAATCTGGTTGATACGGTGGTGGT
Organism: Lissotriton vulgaris; assembly: GCF_964263255.1. NCBI lineage: Eukaryota > Metazoa > Chordata > Amphibia > Caudata > Salamandridae > Lissotriton > Lissotriton vulgaris. The sequence continues at coordinate 1,406,242,556 of NC_141693.1, read as the reverse complement.
CATCTATTTTATATTTCCTCTAGTACAGCATCCTCTGTTTCACTTTCACCATAGCTTTGATTCCCTGTTTCTATATTCTTTCTCTTTTCTGTACATTTCCGTCCTTCATAATCATCCACTAATCTGACTGGATACATGCCATCACACATATAAGCATCTCTCCATCTGCGCATTCTAGTCTCATGTGTCTCTCCCCATAGATTTCTAAATCTACCTCCGGGGCTGATATGTCCTAACAATCTTTCATATTCCAACTCATGCATCTCATCCTCCAATTCAGCTAAAGCTTCAAATTGAGTCGGCCTAGGTCTTGGGTCAAGATTCATCATCTTCTCTCTCAAATTTCTCAAAACTGCCAAGTCAAGTGATCCTCCTTCCGGGAAAGCTAATACAACATCATTTTTGGTATACCTTACCCAGTTCTCTAACCAAACACATGTATGGTAACCATATTTCGACAACATATAGGAAGCAGGCGTTTTTTGGTGGCGAAAGTATTTTTCCCTCTCTTGTAGTAATTTCTTTATCCTTTACAAACATACTTTTCAACTTCTTAAACCAAGAAGGTTTCTTTCTTTCCTCTCCGCAATAGTAATCCATTTTTGATAAATTTCCTGTCTTTCAAAAGATCGCGTACTTCCCTGTTGCTGTTCCGTAACACCAACCTATCACAGCGCGGTTTACACTAACGCACCAATTAGACAAGATACGTCTTCTTAGTGCTTAACCAATAATACTTCTGCTTTTTCGTGATGAACCTCTCAGCTCCTACTCTGTCTTGATCACGAGGACCAATCCCAGCACGACACTATTGACGTCACCAGCGCTCCGGCTTCTGCAGCGCCGACTGACCCCTCCTTTACAGTATTTACAAGATATTTTAACAAAATCAGTTAGTAACTTACACTAAAACAACTCCATTCATCTGTTTCACTAAACAAAGTGATAGTTTTTTCAATTATACAAGTATTCTGTATTTCCGGTAGACAGCGCTTACCTCTACTCTACCACAGAATTTCACACTCGCCGATAAAGCAGTGCTTGCCTCAACCTTTACCCTTCTTACAAGCTTGGGTTAAATCCAATTACTCTCTCAGCGATAAGTTTTAAACCAGGATACGCAATGATCCCTATACTTGAAGGCCAAGATTTTATAGACTGTCCTCGCTATACATTTATCTTTTCACACGTAGTGTCCCTAAACAGTGATATACGACGATACCACCGCAGTATACGATGATACTACTTTTTTTAAACAGATTATGCGATGTGCAACTTCACTTCTCACACTTCCTCTGCCTGCAGACAGAGGCACCAGCTTCACGCAATACTCGGAAGCCTTTTCAGGACTACATATAACGCAATACGAACTCAACAGATCTTAGTCATAATTCTGTACATCAAAATTCTTATGTAATACTTTATACATAATCCTAGCTAATTCAATAGCAACCAATGCTCTGCTACCAAGCTAAATACTGATGCAGCGCTCCTCAGAAAATATTTTCTAAACCCATGTCACCTTTCCCTGAAATGCAACTTCTGACATATTCTCAAACAGTGGGGCTTACAACACTGTCAATCATCCAAAACCACTTAGACTCTACTTCATGGATCAGTGAAATTCAAAAGAAGAGCTGCTGTATCATAGTGGAGTATCTAAAACTATACTATTTACACCTGCAGTTTAAAATACATTTACCATGGTTTTCATTTAATATGACATTTTTATGTAGACACACCACCATTGAGATCAATGGATCTGCTAGTAAGAATTAGGCGTAGGAAAACTCAAGACCAGCTTAATTCACCATTTATCCAATTTTTATTAAGAGAAAATTCAGCATGTCTAAGATTATCTACTTTATTTCTTTATTTAAAAAAAACTGACATTTAATATAAAGTTTAAATTCACGACAGTTAGATTCATTTTTTTAAGGAAAACTCAAAGATAGATAATTTTCATTTATTTTATATAGCAAGTATTAGCAAAAGACAAATTGTTCCCAAATAATCATCTATTCTCCTAACATCCCTAACTAGACTCTCAATCTAAAGTGCATCTCCCTCTGGAAAGAATTAAGAGATATTGGAAATTTTACATATCAGGAAAATCCGCATTCCGGCAGCATCTCTGGAGGAAATCGAAAAGAAGTTCCTCTTCAATAAAAACAGCACTTTTTATACCTTTTTCACTAGCTCTATCTATCTAAAAATGTAACTTTCAATCTGAATTTGACTCCTGATTGGACAATTTTAGGGTGGATGAACATCATCTCGTCATCACAAATTAATTTTTCCTTCCGACCGCAGTTTTCTAATGGATCCATTGTTTAGCAAGAGTCTGGCCTAGTCCTGTCCCCTACTTGTAACTTTGGTCTGTATTCCCACATTCTGTGCCATTGTGCTCATCCTTTTGGCAGCGATCTGCACTTCCAGGCTAACATGTCCTTGAACCGTAGTCACTCCAGGCACAAGCAGCTCGCATTCAGACATGCGATTGCGTATTTCTATTGTGGCCATAATAATCGAGTGACTCCATTTTCTTTTAGGCCTCACGAGTCAAAATGGGAACTATCATATAAACAAACAAAAATAAACATTAATTTTAAGTGATTTAACGTTTCTGTTTACCTCCCCCCTCCCGCCTTACTATGGTTTTCCCTGTTAATAGTTACCTAGCAAATAGCCACACTTAAACGCGATATACTCACTATAACATCGCGTTTTGTCACAAAACACATAAACAAAAGCACATTTATGCCACATTCCATTATCTTAAAGCTGTTCATTAGCTTGGAACATGACAAAATCACACAATTAGTTGATTATGATTGCAACGTAAGCAAAATTAATTTCCTAGGTGTATTTGTGTAGGTGCATTTCTTATTCTATGTTGGCTAGTCACATATAGCATTCCATTAGTACAAATTATAGTTATTGAAGTATGACTTCACAATGGGTACGCAACATTTTGCAATTCCACCTCGATCCATCAGAAGAATAGATACACCCAGCACATGCTTCCATAGCGCCTGCATTGCACAGCACTACATTTCTCATGTAATGTATTCCCCACACGCATACATACAATCAATACATCCACTAACCACACATATGCTGCACAGTACTTTGCTATCCCTGTATGTAATCTTCAGGGGCACATATAAATCCAGTGCAGTCACTACTTTTGCACTTTGCAGCACCACACATCTATCTGATGTAAGCCAAGTGTGAGTTAAGCACACAGCAACAGAACTTTGATAAAGGTGAGTGAGCCTGAAGGCCTCTCTCCAGGAAAGCAAGTTCAAAAGGACTGGTTCACTTCGACTGATCACTACACGGTGTGCTGCTATCACCAATCTTGTGCTGCTTAACTCTTGGTGAAGGTGATAGCCTTCCACCACTATGACGGTAGCACTTTGGGCTTCCCTACCGGTGGACCATGACCGCTATCAATGAGAAAGGTGGTGGACACACATGATCCATGTTTATCTATGACACACAAGTAAGCGTTAGGGATACAGACTACAGTACAAAAGGACCTGTTGTATTACCTAGAGGGGTGCCCCAAGTGTGCAGTGAAAGTAAGCAGTGGACTATTGCCCATCTCCTGAGTTCATCTAATAAAGAGGTGGTCGCACACCATATTTTATGACTTGTAGTGTCACCAGACCGTTTGCTTTGTAAAGCTCTGCTGTTATATTAAACCCAGAACCTAGAGGTGACATTCTTTGTGGATGTCAAATGTATGTGGATATAAAGTAAGAGTGACCCATATATCGTAGTTAGACTCTGTGTGTGTGAGTCTGAGTATAGAGGCTAACGGGATCCATTTTGGATGTCCATGATTGTAGCATGGTGCAAGATGAAGAGTGAGGATAGCTTCCCCAGACAGAGGACATGGATTGTCTGTATTCCTGTAGCTGAAGGGTGGAGACAATGAAGTGTGGAAGATGGAGACAGGGCTTCCTTTAGAAATTCCATGCAGATTTTGTTGACATTGAGCTGCTGACTGGTTCTCCCTGAACACCGACATATGGCAGATGGTATACGTAGGAAATTGTGTTACTGGGTGAGGGGGTGAGCACTACACAATTCGCAACCACAGTCTCTGTTAGAGTGATACACAAGCAAATCCCAAATTAACCTGTGCTCAAGCCCCTGGTAGCGTGGCACAGAGCAGTCACCGCAATGTGTTAATGTGTTAAGGATTTATGCATCACTTCAAATAGTAATGAAGTGAAATCACAACATAACAAAAATATCTCACTAATTAAGAAAATAGAGTAAAATTTCATAAATTATTTGAGACCAAAACAACAAAAATACAATCAATAGATCCGCAGATATGCAATTTTTAAGATTTAAGTACAAATAGTGTCTAGAAGAACAAAGCGGCAAATGAGGTTATCTGGTAGCGCCAGACCAGGACAAAGTTACAACTTCAGGCGAACTACGCGAGCCAACTCTGTCAAGGGAGCAGAAGTACTGCCATACCCCTATACAAATCTCCTGTACTACCTGGTGAGGCCAAGGAACGCTCTCACCCCTGTCTTAAAGGGTTGCAGAACCAGAATTGTTTGGTTTTTGGCTTGGAAGGGCTGCACCTTGCCTCCTCCTACTTGGTGACCTAAGTAGACCCCCAGATCCTGCCCTATTTGGCACTTACTCACCCTGATAGTCAGGTTTGCTCTCTACAGAGCCTGAAGCATTTCTCTGAAGTGACAAAGGTGGTCCACCCAGCTGAAACTGAAGACCATAATTCCCTCTAGGTAGGTGGCACTGAAGTTCTTCAACTCAGCCAGGACCTGCTTGACCAACCTCTGGAAGGTGGCAGAGGCATTCTGCAACCTGAATGGCATCACCTGAAAGTGGAAGTGGCCTTCATGGGTAGAGAGCGCAGACCTCTCTTTGACCCCATCATTTAGGACAATATTCCAGTACCCAGACATCAGATCAAACATGCTGAGGAACTTAGCAGCCTCTACCTGATCAATGATCTCATCGGTTCAGGTGATGTGGTGAGCATCATTCTTAGTGAATACATTTTGCCCCCGGTAAGGGCTGCTTGAGGGCTCAATGTAAATGTAAATGTGTGTGTCTTGTAAAGCGCACTGCTACCCGGAGGCGTCCTGGCGCTATAGACCGCTGGGGAACCCATCCTGGCTTTCCCTGTGAGATGTTCCCTCCTGGGTATCTCCAAGGTGAAACTAGGCATCCCCGGCGTTTGTGGGGGCCGTTGTGGAGATAAGGCAAGCTGATGCCCAGAGTTGCCAAGTGTGAACCCTGGTTAGAGTAGGCACCGAGGCGAGAATTATCGAGTCCGCTGACCCTGGTTCACAACCCTGCCGCGTCGGGAATTGAACCCTGGTCCCATGCCGTCCTCTGCTTCCGGGTCTGCTGCCTCTAACCAGTGAGCCACACCACTCCACACCACTCGACTCAATTACCCCTAGCTCCAACATTTTGGAGACATCCTCCTTTATGCTGGCTCTCACCTTAACAGATAGCCTGTAGACCTTATTTTACACAGGCTTACTGTCCCAAGAGTCAATATCAAGAAGACACTATGTAGTGAGCTCTAGGTTTAGGGAGAAGCAAGAGTCGAACTGCTACAACACTTGGTGACAGGCACTCTGTTGCTATTGGATCAGGATAGGGGAGATATTGACACTCTCCACTGACCCATCCTGCTCCTTGGAAGAAAAGAGGTTGGGGATACATTTACTATCCTTCTCCACTCCATCAACTGTGACTAGGAGATGGTAACTTTGGACCTTTCAAAGTGGGGTTTGAGGTGGGTGACATACAGGATGTGTAAGGGTTCTAGTAGGTGGCCTCCTCATTCAATCCTTCACCTCATACGGCCTAGGCCATTAGTCTTGTAGGGAACTGGGACACTTGGTATCACCATTGAAGTGCCCAAACTAATGATACTCATAGAACTTAGGGGTGAACTTCCCAAAGGACTTATTGTCAGGGAACTTACTCTTCTTCTGTTCAGGTTAGGATTGCAAATCCTGCTTTGGAACTATTTTGGGGACCTTTAGACAACTCATTGTTTTTATTTTAACTCATCACACCTTCTTCTAGTGGGGGTCCTGCCCACCCTAGTGGTGATACATCCAGATCCGTTCTTGTGGACCCTGATGCTGAGCCATCAGTCCACCTGTTTGGCATGCTATCCGGGGTCAGTGAACTTGTTGTCAATCAGGTGTTGGTGCAGCTCTGCAAAAGAAAGACTGAATGTGTGCTTTCTTACCATCAAATTCTACAGACCTTGGAAATCATTCTCTTCACTGCCCTTAACCCAACCATCCAGTACCTTGCAAAATGAATCTACACCAAGGACTGGTGGGGCAGGTTCTGGCTGTCCCAAAATGTCTACCTATTCTTTTCTGGGATGAGGCCATACTTCCTGGCAAAGGTGTCCTTCATGGGGGGATACCTCACCCTGTCATCTTTCTCTAGGCCCAGAGGCCTAGTTAGTTTTAAATATTTGTTATTAGCTTCATTAAATAGACCTTAGTGCAATAGTGATAGGCATATAGTATAGATCATTAATGATTTGCAGTACATATACAATCATTTGTTTTAAAAAAAGAGATAGATAATTATAATAAATAGATAAAAAAATACATTAAGAAGGAGAAATATCCAGATAACTATAATTAATGAATTAAAAGTGATAATCAATATATCTCATATGAGATGCATCCTTAAGCATCCAAACATATTTCAAATACTGTAAATTTCATACATATCTTAGGTCCACTAAAACTACTACAATAAAACTATAACATCATTCAACCCCATCCACAGTTACCCTAATCAAGTGAAGAAGTCACAAATATAGTGCCAAGATATTCCACATGAACAAGTAAATCACGTAGTAAGCATTATCACCTAATATATCCGAATTTAACTAGATTTCCCATCTTTCACCTGCAAGGACTTAGGGAGCTATTTAACTAATCTGTATCTTCGTCTGGTGCCAACAAACTATCCAAAAGGTGTTCCCATGCGTTAACCCTTTTAAATTTTCCCTGCCCTCTCTTTATCTCACAAAACAACACAGCGCTCACCAAACTTACCATTTAACCATTTCCTTATGCCATTTAGTAATTTAAGGACCATGTGCCTATATCCACTGCATAGTGAATTCTTGTTTTGCCCAAATTAAACATAAATCAGTAAATCTAGTAGTAGTTTTCTTATTGTTGGGGGCAGTGAATCCCCCTAGGCAGCAGACCAAGGGAGTACAAGGAATATCCCAAAAGGTTATTCCATTAATCTATTCTATTACTATCTTCCAGAACCCCGCTAATGAAGGGCAGGACCATAACATGTGGAACATTTCCACCACCAACTGCCTACATTTAGGGCATTGTGCAGCAGAAGTCACATACAACCTGTTAATCTGGCCAGGTTTTAGATCAGCTCATTATGGTAAATGAGCATCTCCATTGTTTGCCCCCGGTGAACCTTTAAAAAGTGCACCAGGCGCAAACAGTGAAAATGTACCCTATTACCATGAATGCACTGCCCCAGGGCAGCTGTGTTCATGTACTGCCCTGGAGACAGAGCATTCCTGTGAAAAACGGAGCAGCTGTTTTAAAGCCGCACCATGTTTTCACAGCACAGGCCTGCCTGCACTTTTAAAGGGGATTAAAGATCCACATGCAGGCGGCTGTAGTCAGTGACTGCAGAGGGTCTCCGTAGAGGAAGCAAGAAGATTTTCAATAAGTCCTGCAAATCAGGCAGTGAGCCAATAGCACCTTCTTCAGGGGTAATTTGACAGTAAACCCACTTGCTTAACCATTGTAGTTGAGCCACCAGATTATAAGATTCAAGATCTGGAACAGCCAACCCTCGCTCTTTTACAGAGTGCAAACCAGAGATTTTTGTCAATTAATATATAGCCCAGACGCTATACCAAAGTGGCTTAATAGGTCTATACAACAAAGCAAAACCATCCCAACATCTTGGAGAAAGAGCAGCATATCATCAGCATATAATGTTGCAAAATGGGTTTGCCCACTGACATTCATCCCATTATTAAATTGCAGAGGAGGGCACAACTGGCCCTTCACTAGGTATGTAACTCCAGACATTGGTCCCCAACCTTCCTCAGGGACCATATTCATCTCTAGAGCAATCTCATAAAATTCAAAACATTTGATGCCATCTCCCACAACAATATTAGGCACCAGGTCCTTTTGAAATGTGGACCCTCTTGTCTCCAGAGGGCACTCTGTGTATGTTCCCACCTTATGCCTGGACTCTACCTGCCTAGCTCTCATGTCCACTTTCTGAGGATCGTTTCATGAATCATTTTCCTCTCTTCTGCCTCCATGGCAAGTTTCTCCATTGCCAAGTCTCCCTCAGCCTTCTCTTTCTCTGCTTCTATGGGAAGTTTCTTTGCATCCATCTAAGCTTGGCCAACTCCAGCCCTAAACTCTGTGTCAGCCTTCATATCCACCAGCTCCTCTAGAGACAGTCCTTGGGAAAACACAGTGCTCCGTGCTCCGGCCGGGAATTCTAACCCAGAACACAACTCATACTCCTTTCCTGAGTGCAACATCTCAGCGCTTGTATCCAGGCCCTGCTCTTGCTATTCCATATCATCCTCCTCATTCCTATCCTCTGTTGCTTCTAGTACTTGCTAAGCATCTTCCCAGGCCTTCTAGAGCTCCTGTTCCTGGTACTCCCCTTGAGTGAAAGCTCACTCTCCTTACAGAACTCCTTGAGCTCAGCCACAATGTAGACATCCATGTTGGCAAGCTCTAACTCCATTCCTCAGAAGGGGCAAAGGCACAGACGGCCAGGTAGAACGAGGGTAAATTTGAAACCAAATCTAAACAGCTCATCAAGTAACATCTTTAAAAACTCAAATTGGACTCAAATTATTTATCTGTGATTTTAGTGTTACACAAAATCACTGTATAATACTGTAAAAGCACAAGTCCTAATCTCACTGCTGAATATCAATTTAGAAATTTAAGCTATTGGTTCAGGGGTATGAACCATACCCCCAATTAATGTGTGCTCAACCTCTGGTCATTTGGCACAAAAGCAGTTGGGCTAAACTTAGAGGCAATGTGTACACTATTTATGCTGGCCTTCAAACAGTGATAAAATGAAACCACAAAAACAGGGCAATATAAAGTTAAAAGTACATGCCACATTTTTAAATGCACTGTATCCTGTCATGTGGGATATTTGATGCCTACGCTAGGGGTCGCATATGTATTAAAAAGGAGGGGGGTTAGGCCAGGCAAAAGGATTGCTTTTCCAGATCAAAATGACAATTTAAAGATGCACACCCAGAACAAAATGGAAGCCCTGAGCCATGTTTACAACTATTCTATTCCTATTCCTACTGTACTTAAGTGGGTGGCACAATCAGTGCTGCAGGCCCACAAGTAGCATTTAATTTACAGGCCCTGGATACATGTAGTTCCACTTTACAAGGGGCTTACAAGTAAATTAAATGTGCCAAATAGATGCAAGCCGATGTTACATTATTTAAAGGAGAGAGCACAAGCTATGTAGCATTGCCAAAGTATGCAGAGTCCTAAAGCAAGCAAAACTAATGGATGGAAGACAAAATGATAGGTGAAAACCACATCAAGGGTGCAAGGGCCAAACTTAGGGATGAGAGTTGGGACTGCCCGTTTAGTTGTTAAAGAAAAAATCATTTTAAGCAGGACCTACCCTTTTGTCTCCAATTACTACTTCAGGAGGGTTGTTGGCAGCCAGGTACAGAAACCTCACACTTTATTACACATATGGTGTGGGTACTTCTGCTTGGGTCCAGCTCAATTGATACTTGCATGCAAGCCATCATATTGCTTATAGACTGTCAGGAGGGCAAATGTAAACTGTAAACGACACTGTACCATAGCATGTAATACTGTGCCTCCTATCAGCCTGCTGTAGGCTGAATGACTGGTGAAGCTGCTGATGACCAGAAGAAGGCTATTGAATCAGAAACCCCAAACTGTCCTTGAGGTCATAGATGTCCACATACCTGCCAAATATGTAGCAAGCTAAAATAGTGGTCTTCAGTCTATGCTTGAAGGCCACCACTGCTGAACACTTGTGCCACTATGTAGGTGTGCCCCCAAACCCAGTACTCTGAAGTTTTCCCTGCTTGTAACCGCTGCTGTAGTGATCTACAAAGGATGTGTCCACCATGTAGCTTAGTTGGCCACCGATCATCAAGAGGAACCCACAAGCCTAGTTAGTTGCACCTAAGGTCGAGAAACAGACTGAAACCCATTGGTAAATCTGTTTTGTCTGTATGGAATTTTTGGTACAAAAAACACTGAAGACAATGAGCTGAGTTTCACACTAAACATGTGAAAATGCTTGAGTTATCAGCATCTGAGCTTTCTTTATGCTAACATTCTAGTGAAGTGGGGATGGTATAAGAGCATCTCAACCATGATAGTAAGGAAGATGTACTGGGGAAAGTAGGGGACTACTCGCCATCGCAACCCTGTGAGTCAAATGCAGACAGGATTGTACTTGACTCATTTTGCAGAGCCATAATAGGAAGGACCTGAGGGCAATAGTACAAATGACCTTAAACACCAGGATTGGGACCCAGTAGCCCCTCTCTGTTCCATGCCCCCCGAATGGGGCATGACACCGACCACCGCACTGAACTGGAAGAAATGCTGGGTGAAGAGTAAAATGGGCAAAGCTGGTCAATAGCAGGATCCTCTAAGGAGGTCATGACCTCATAGTAGTGTGTAATGTATTTTGGGGAACAAAGAAAATAATTTGTAAGCAAATGTAATTACTTGCCAAGTGTTAGGGTCTTAACATGTCAGGAAACCTGACTGCTGGTGGCTGTAGAGCTAAGGATAGCTTTTGAAGCCAGATATGCCTGGAAGGTAGCCCTTGAACGTCAGAGCTACCTGCTCAAAGATCTCTTCTAAGATTGGAACAGGAAAAGTGGGAGGCATTGGCACACACTAAGAGGCCGATTACGATGTTGGTTGGGAAGCCTCCGACCGCTAGTCGGACGCTTTCTGACCTCGGCCGGTGGCTTTCTGACCAATACGTTCGGTTTGTGGTTCGACCACAGGAATGATGTTGGCAGTCGGAACGTAAACAGCCTGGTCATTCCGACTTGGTTACAACTGGCTCTTGGAGTCTTCCAGCCAGTCAGACCCACACCATAATCCCCTATGGGTGGCTTTTCTCCTGTTGGGAGTAGGATGTCGGTTTTCCCACAGCCTTTACGTGTGGACCTTTTTGACATGGAAAGGCTGTTGGAAAGCAACTTTGGGTGCCCCTAGCAGGGCCCCCTTGCCTCCGTGGTACACGGTTGGTAGTTGAGGGGGTGCCTAGGGTACCCCCCTGTAAAACCCTGCACTGTGTGTCAGGCACCATAAGTTGCCTGCCACACAGGGTTCAGGGTTTTACACCCCTCCATTTCATTATTGGAGCCTGTATTACGGCCTGTTTACAGTCGTGACACAAGCTCCCATAGAGGAAAGTGATAAAGCGACTGAACATTGTGTGGTCGCATGGTACTCAGGAGTTCAGAACCGTCAGCCAGAGGTTGGTCGGTCCCTAGACACTGCCGGTTGGAGGCAACTCTGACCGACATCGTAATAAGCCCCTTAGTAGCACTTGTGACATTTTTTGTTTTGAAATACAACTTGAAATCACTCAAAATTGTTTGAAGGATCAGAAAACTACAAATATCCATCGGAAGAGCCCAGCTTTCCTGTAAATAACTGCCACAAAGGAATAGCCTGAGATGGCAGTAGTGCAAATTTGGCCACCACCACACCTGCACTTTTTCAATCATCATACTTATCAACAATGCAAGCTTTTGCCAACTCCACCATTTGTGATCACCACCATTCAAAGCAATTTAAACTATATAAAACTAACCACAGGAGAACTGACCTGTGAATGACTTCAATTACCTTAAATGTGAAGGTAAATTGTTGTGCTGTGCCAGACAACTAGCGTCATCCCACATGTGACTCCATATAACCTTTCATCCCGGGCTTAGTAAATAAGATCCATTGTTGTGAATGTTTATCATAGGGACTTCTAAATTAATATGTATCCCTGTTGCCTAAAATTGAAAAAAAGATATTTATTTAAATGCTTATCTTGTCATTTTAGTGTCAAACCATTAATTGATTTGGTGGAATTATGTAAAATTACATTCTTCAGTTTTTATCAATAATATGTTTGTGGATTATTAATCACTTCACCCACATTACCTTCTTAAGAGTAAGGCTCCTGAAGTGCGAGACAGAAATTCTTTAATAAAATTGTCAGAAATATAATTGCATATATAAATTGTGACCCGAATATTATTTGCATAATACATGTCTCATTGTGTGTCGATTTCCCTTTATTTTTATTTTTATTTGTTTTTTTTTTGTTTTACATAGCGCAAACTCGACCCAAAGGTATCAGAGCACTTTACATGAGCACCAGTTGTGTTACAGATGGATATTTTAATTTGGTTAGGCATGGGGAGATTAAGTAGTTTTCCCAAAATCACAGGATGTTGAGTATCTCTGCCAAGACTCGACCCTGGTTCCCCAGCTTTGAGGTCAACCACTCTAGACGTTAAGCCAAATATATTTCAGTGACGCCATATTTTTGTAAACACCATGTAGAACACTAAAATTATGCCGGACAACATTCTTGCAATAATCATCTGGCATAAGATGTTGCAAAGCCTCAATGCTTTCAGCTCAGAGTATACAGTGTCTATAGTGTATTACCCCAATGAGGAGTGGATCAAGCAACTGGGTGACTGGTGCCAGATGAGAGTGGTCTGCCATGCCCACTGTCCTGGTCCCACCTCTGAAGAACACAACATTAGCCCAACTTGCCTGAAGTGATGCTCATCTGTCGGCCCTCACTGCTACAATTCGCCATAGCCTGTAGACCCCGATAACCCACCCTGACTGGCCCATTGTTTTGAAGGCGCCATATGACCCATTACATTTGTTTTGGTTACCCTTCCAATTGCATGCTAGTGTTCCTACAAGGGTGCATTCTGCCGCACCATTTCCTAGTAATTCTTGATGACTGATGTCCCACGTAGGGACATCCTGGAGACGGAACAGGAAATGGTCGATGTAAGGTAGGACAACTTTGTTGGATCTCCATAGCCAAGGATCATTCTGCATCAATGAATAGGAATTACTTTAATTCAATTCTTGAATATAAAGTCTTTGGGTGCGTTCATGTGTTATCTGTGTTTTACCTGTTGTGGGTTGTTTGTAGTAACATTTTATTTTGTATCAGACTTGGTCATACCAAAAAAAAGGCACTCTATGTATGTATGTATGCATGTATGTATGTATGTATATATGTATGTATGTATGTTTGATGTCATGGGGTAAGTAGCTAGTAGGGGCTGTAGGTTAGATTAGTGAGTAATAGTGTATGGAGGGCTCGGAATCTTAGAACATTGGTGTTTGTGGAGGTGAGGCTAAAATTCATGGTAGAAACTGAGGAGAAAATGCGCTGGGAGGATCTTGTGGACAGTGATTGTAAAAGAGAGTGCTGTTCAGTAATACATTCATGTGTTTTGTTTGTGAATGTCATTTTCTTCAATAATCCCTAGGACTCTGGTTTACAAGTGATGATTTCCTTTCATTTATTGTGAACTTTTTCATCACATTCGTTTTCGATAGTCGTAAGCAACTTTTGGTATGACCTTTCTAATGGTTAAGATCACGTTGCTGATTGCTTCTTTGATTTTGAGGTGACTATTAGAAATTGAGGTTTTTGGTTGGCATTTTATGCATCCTGTCCAAGCAGGAGCCACAATCCTAGTTAAGGTAAGTCAGATACACAACCTAAATTAACCTGTGCTCACCCCTGGTAGCTTGGCACAGAGCAGTCAGGCATAACTTAAGAGGTAATGTGTATTTGTGCAAACTTTGAATATGGTAACACATTGATAACAACAAAAACACAACGGGGGTAGGACCTAGGGAATATTTAACACCTTGGCTGCTAGGGGGTTTTCCCGTCCTGTGCTGAACATACATGATCCCCATTGTTCATGACAAGGTCAACTCGTCATAAGCACAGGGCAGGTAAAACCCATGACGAGTTGACATTGTCATGAGCACTGAAGGGGTTAAAGACCTGGCTCTGAATACAGTCCCCAAGTATCGAACAACTACAAAAAGTATCAGAGGGTCTGGAAAAGGGAAGAGTTCAAAGATGACAGACACCAGCCCGACAGTGCAAAGCCCTTTAACTGACTGAACAGATGCGTGGTGTGCAATAACATCTCAAGTGGATGAGGAAAAATCCCATCAGTCACCACTCGGATCATTTGGGGTTTGTCCGGACCATCCGTGTGAGTATGTTATGTCACATTCATAAGGAGACCAGGTGGTTAAAAGGTCTTCTTCGCTGTACCAACAACAGTATGGTCTACCACTCGGTAACAACTAATGAGTGGAAAAAATGCGATGTGACTGGGGTGTGCAGTGCAAATAAATGTGAATGAAAAACAATAAACGATGTGTTATAAAATTGGATAAGAGAGCATAGAACTAACTTTATTCAATTGATGCTCACTTGACCAAGATTAAAATTTTTGTCAAAGACAGTGAGATTATGTGGACTGTCTAGGGTGGAACCAGGTCGACATGTTTCAGCAATTCAGGATTCCTTTGTCCTTGCTTTCATCAGGACCATATAAACAAAAACAGTGCTACTGCACAATAGTGAAAAAATGAAAAGTGACAACAGAGAAATAGTGTAGAACAAACAAGTGCAAATGTCACCTGAAGTTTCCAAAATGCAATTGTTCGTCGTGAGAATACAGCTAGTGTTGTTCACTGTGAAGTCAGAAAGAAAAAAAGAGGATTGAGTGTCAGATATGGCTATCTACACCTTTTAAAACTCTTTCAGTAGTTAAGTCCAATCAGTATAGACCTTCAACTTTGTCAGAATTGCCGGTGCTGACATATGCACTCATAACAGTAGAGGATCAGTACTATTATATTTGGATATATATCTTACATTCCAAACACATAAGAAAACAAAAAATCTTACCATAGTCTGTAAGATATGACGACCTCACCCCACCTGGCAGTGGCTCAGGAGAAGAGTGAAGCACCGCTCTAAAAAACATGTAAAAGTTTCGACATGTTTTACGTAGTGTGCAAGAACCTTCATACAATAACCTTCTCTCTAATGAAAGGTATCGGAGAAAACAGAATCTGTCAAAACGAGTGATTAGCCCAGTTGAGTTGATTCGAGACTGTTGTTAAAAAACTCGGGGATAGTAGTGAAACCACTCGTAGGCCGCTGGCAGGGAGCATAATGACCTAGTGCACACTAGGTCTGCCTGGGAGCTCACCCTGTGTCCCTAGGGTTTCAAGTCTTTAACTAATTAATCAATAGTAAAAAACAAAAGTTATTCCATGTTAATTAATTCACACGATCTTTTGGAGGTATGACGTTTTTTAGTGATATAGTATTCATTTGTATACATTCAAATCATAAGTGATGTCATAATAAAAGAAGAGGAATGACAACTTCGGTTTTCAGAGAACGATCAAATTAGAACAATTGCCCAGTAGTACTTGAAAAAGTAAAATATAAATCATAACATTTCCCAATGCATTTCGGGTCTACTACGACCCTTCTTCAGGGGAGTACAATTACGAAAGTTGAGTCCAATCTTGATAATGTTTGATCACATAAATCATCACATCAGTTACTTTTTCAGAGCACTGTGAAAAAATAATGATATGTACCAATGTATTTACATAGTATATACACGATCAGCAAAATAGAATTAACACAGTAGTCCAAGGGTGTAAAACCAAAATGTTTAGAAATGTTGTTACCGGAAACATTTGTGAGGTCAGAGGTGACGGTACGCCCGGTCGCCGAGGTAAGAAACGCGAACACTATGGAAGACTTCAGAAATTAGTTACCGGTCATTTATAAGCATGGGCAGCTTATGCGCATTTTCCATTTTTAGTTACAGCGGCAGACACAACCGTTGAAGAAGGGTCGTAGTAGACCCGAAATGCATTGGGAAATGTTATGATTTATATTTTACTTTTTCAAGTACTACTGTGCAATTGTTCTAATTTGATCGTTCTCTGAAAACCGAAGTTGTCATTCCTCTTCTTTTATTATGACATCACTTATGATTTGAATGTATACAAATGAATACTATATCACTAAAAAACGTCATACCTACAAAAGATCATGTGAATTGATTAACATGGAATAACTTTTGTTTTTTACTATTGATTAATTAGTTAAAGACTTGAAACCCTAGGGACACAGGGTGAGCTCCCAGGCAGACCTAGTGTGCACTAGGCCTCTACAGAGCAGCATTAATCAAGAGTTGTGGGCACAACTACTTACACTGGGAGGCTCCCAATATCAAGTTAAACTTCATAAATATACGTTCAATTAGATTACACAGGTGTGCTAGCTACACATTTACATAGCAGGGAGCATAATGAGTCAGAGGGCTAACTGATACTAATCTATATAACTAACGCTGCGGTAGAGGAGCGGAGCACACTTTTACCTGTCTGTCGGTACTCCGTAGCCGGCGTCTGAACCGACTGGGGAGGCACCGAACAGCAGGGCAGAGCTTCGTTATCTAGCGCCATCTGATTGGCGGAAACACCACGTGGTATGTAAGGCTCAGCGATCCTATATGTCTGTTCTAAGCTAGCCATGAAAACGCGCTTGTCATTGGTGTTGCTGCGGTTACAGGGATTGCATTCGCGTTTGTCATTGACATTGCCACAAAAGGACTCCAGTTCAGAACAATCGGGAATATTTATCTGAGTAAAACAAGACCAGAATGAAAAAAATCCAATAAGTGGAACTTGAGATATAAATGTCTAAAGATTTATGCTCAAAGCAGTGCATACCAAATCTGTGACAGCCCTACGCACAACCTGAGTGCGACCCTGGACCTAATCATTGCTGAAGCAAATTCCATTCAACTTGAATCTATCATCCCATGCGACTGGACAGATCACCACTGCATCACCTTTTTCATCACCGAATCAGTGAGGACACATAAATCACAACTTAAGAAACCCAGTAAAGGATCACTTATGACATGACTTGACATCCCTCAGCAATAAAGTTTTGCCTCCTCTAATGAACATGTCTGATTTCAATGACCTTACAAACCACTACAACATCTCCATGACGACCATTCTTAATGCAGTTACGCCCTTACAGCTAAAACATTTGTCCACTAGAGACTCCAAACCACGGTACAAAGTTTAGAGTCTAAATGAAGAAAGACACAATTTGAGACTAGCCGAACAAGTGTTGTGATCCTCACCATCCCTAGAACACCTCAAGCACCTGCAATCACGGAGGAACACCTACAGTAATTACATCACAAAACAAAGCAAATTTCTTCAGAGTTTAACTAGACAAAGCCAAAAATCGTCCATAAATACTATTTGAATTATCAAACATCAATCTACTCAAAAACCCAACCCCTGCACAATGGGATCCCTTTCGCTGCCAAACTGCAACATATTTGCCCCCTTCTTTCTTGAAAAGTCAAAAAAAATTGAAAGTGATCTCCAACCAGCAATTGAGCTCCTCCCGATGATACCCCCGAATAGCCCATGCCAGTATATGATCATTCAGCACTCAGATCTACATGAAAATTCCCTCAAAAACAACGCGTCGTGGGACACTTTCAAAACCTTTGAGGAAAATGCCATTCCTAATATCTTAACATCACTTAAACCGTCAAACCACTTCTGCGACCCTCTACTAGCTAACATCTTCAATGAGATTAAAACCTCTTTACTCCCTCTCTGGACTAAGATAGTGAATGCTTCACTACTCCAAGGGGCTTTACCAGACTGACTAAAATCAGGGCAGGTAACCCGCATTCTATAAAAAGCCACAGCAGATCATACAAACCCAAATAACTTCCATCCCATCTCCACCATGTAATCACCTTGATCAGGTCCACCTTATTGACCAATTCCAATCGGGTTTCTGTCAGGGTCACAGCACGGAAACAGTCCTTACCCACATAGTTGATCATGCACTTAAAATGCTAGATCAGATCAAATTTGCCTCCTAATCCTCCTAGACCTATCCTCAGCCTTCGACAAGGTCAAGCAAGACAGCCTCCTTGAATTACTTGAACACAGAATGAGATTATCAGGGGTAGTCCTAAATTGGTTTGCCTAATTTCTACACAACAGAACTCAAAGAATTAAGGTTAACCAATCATTGTACACTACCACTCCTGTCTCTTTAGGGGTCCCTCAGGAGCCCACCTTATCAGCTGTTCATTGAGCCTCTAACCGAAATTCTGATATTTTCCAATGTACAATACCACATGTATGCAGACGACACCCAACTATACCTTAAAATCTCCTCCACTGAGGATATCCGTCTACTCAGCGCAACTCTGCAAAAAAACAAAACAGACTGACCAGAAACCACCTGAAACTCATCTCGCTCAAAACCGAATTCCTCTTAATTGCCCCACCAAAATATCCCTCGACATCGAAGATTGGATGAAACACTTAACAGTCTTCAACTGCCTTCCACACATTATAGATTTCATAAGACCACTAGGAATTACACTTGACAAGAATCTCAACATGCAAGAACACATCAGCTTAGCCACCAGAGGAGCAAACTTTCAAATGAGCACTCTAAGGAAAAAAAAAACTTCCTATCATTTGACAACCTTAAATCAGCGGTGCAAAAGCTAGTTATCCCCAAATTAGACTATGGGAGTGCTACCCAATGTGGTCTGCCGAGATCCAAGTTGGCTCCACTAAGGGCATCCCTTAACTCTGTTGCAGGGCTTATCACTGGATCGAAAAGGTACAGCCACATTACTACAGATCTGAAGGCACTAAACTTGCTCCCTTATGAGGCAAAGATTCAGATGAAAATTGCTTGCATGACCAAGAAAGCCCTACACTTCAATACACCAAAGTACCTAGCTGACAAACTGGAACTGTCCGGCAGTGGAAGATCCTCTAGAAGAAAATCAACAACCGAGCCTTCTCCAGATTGGCCCCTAGATTCTGGAACTCCCTGTCCATTGAAATCAGAATGATCCCTTCAATCACTTCATTCAAAAAAGAAGTCAAACTGCTTTTAATGAACAAATTTCCACTCTGAACCGACAAACTCATTTTCTGGATACTGATCTGGTGCTGTTCTCCAACCAGGGCTTGCACACCTTCTGAGTATTAGTTTATAACTAACTGTCCCACTCCTGATTTGCAATGGACATTGTCAGCCTTTATGTTTCTTGGGTATCTATTTTCTACTTATTGAACTAATCTGTGAAGCGCTCTGATACCCTTCTAGAGTCAAGTTTGCGCTATATAAAACGTTATAAATAAATATAAAAGAAGTCAATAGCGCTAAAAGATTAATTGAGGTCATGCTAGACCAGTTTAAATCCAAAGTCAATGCAGATCAAGATGGATTCAGGGCAGACCAGCTACATGGCCCATGCAGGGCCCACTGAAAATGGTACCTTTGTATGGAGTAAGTGTCAATGTCGAAGACTCGATGGGCCAGTTCCAATTCACGCAGTCGAGTCAATGTGTCAGAGTCGAGCGTCGCAGAAGGTGTCAAAGGATTAGCGCTGTGTCGAAGTTGAGTCTTGCATTGGCGTGTTTAGATCTGCACTGCAACTTTGTAGAACCTTGCAGTCATGACCTGCATCTTCGTTGAATCGGCACTGTGACCGTTCTGATTTGTGCAAAGGCGTCACTGTGTCAAGTTTGCATAAAACAGCTGTAGAACCAACTTCTGAGGCTCAGGACCTGAAGGGGAACCACAGGCAAGGATAGGACTCACATATGGCAATGTCCTGCATCCCCTGCAGAATTGCAAGACAAATTGTGCGACCCTGAGATTTTCAAAAAACAGAAGTCAAGCCAACAAACACTTGGAGAAACTTGGGTTCAAGGAAGTAGAGAACAGGTCCAGTCCTGTTCACTCCCAGGCAAGAAGCAACAGTCAAACACTGCAAAGCAGGTAGCAAAGTGTCAGTCCTTCCGACAGCACAGCAATCAGTAGGCAGCAGGCCAACACAGAAGAGCGCTTACCAAAATGGTTGTCCCTCCTGCAGCACAGCAGCTCTTCTTCTTCCAGGCAGAACGTCCTTGGTTCCAGCAAAGTTCCAATGTAGAGGTGTCAGAGGTCCAGTACTTATACCCACATGTGCCTTTCAAGCGGGGAAGACTTCAGAGAGGCCTTTTAAGAAAACAAGATCCCTGTCTTTCCTGACCTGGCTCAGACTAAATGCTGGGGTATGTAGCTCCTTGTGTGGGGACAGACAGAACTGTATCCAGGTGCAAGTGCCGGCTCCTCCCTCCCAATCTCCCATAGGAAGGCAAATCAGCCTGAGGAGGGGCCATAAGGATGCAAATGTCACAGTCCAGCTCTCTTTGTTTGACTTGTCTAGAGGGACTGCACAAAGCCCAGCTGTCACCCAACCCAGACGTGCATTTAGAGATAGGCAGAGTCAGAGAATAGTTAAAGTAAGAAAATGCCAACTTTTTTTTTTTTTTTGGTGTTCAAAACTGCTTTATTGCATAGTTAGAGAATTACACTGCTATGTATGCCCACAACCCGGAGGCTGGCAGCGACAGAGTCACAGTAGCACGGTAAAAAAATTGGTAGTGGTAGACACAGCCTTGATACCGGCATCCCGGAGGCCCGGCGGCGATAAACCATGCTAGATAAAGAGAGAGGGGGAGGGTGGGTGGGTGGTAAGAGGGGGAAAGGAAAAAGGGTGGATAGGGAGAGGGGAGGTGAGAGAGATAGGAGGAGGAAGATGGGGAGGGTAGTGGGGAGGGGGGAGGGGGAGAAGGGGCAGGAACAGCCCAGGATTTACAGCAGTAGAACAGATTTTTTATTGTTTTCTCCCCAACTCTTAGCAACCCGGAACAGTTAACCAGAGAAAAGAAAAAAGAAAAAAGAAAAGAAAAAAGAAGGAGGCTTCGCACATGTCCGAATAAAGAGAAGAACAGAAGGACATGTCAATATTGTTGCACATGGGGCATCATGCACAGATTACAACACAAGTCTGTAGTGATGGCAGGTGCTTCCGCAGGGCACATACAACAACAAGGCAGGGGTCATGCGTCATGTCCTAATGGAGTGGTAGTCGTGAGGAAAGGGTGGGGATGCGGCGTGCATTAGGATGTAGAAAATCCGCTATTTACCCTAATTGTCGCATCAGCATAATCCACGTAGTAGGTGGGGGATTTATGAGTGAACGAAGATGCAGGATATGTAAGCGTTAGGAACGCAGGACTCCCAGTCGCCCAGGGATCTAGCACCTCTGGTCACCCCCAGCCGTCAGTCCGAGGTCGTGTCGTCGTCATCCTGTCTCGACAGGTAGGAACCAGTGGTTCCCAGATGTCTTTGGGTCTGCTTGCAAGCGGTAAAAGTTCGGAATAAGTGACGTGTTGGACCTAACAGTAAGTCATATCTGAGAGCCAGTCCTTAAACTTTGGGGCCCTGCCACGGCCCCAACGACATGCCACACGCCATTTAGCCAGGAGCAAGGCAGTGTCAACAAATTTCCTGCTGGACTTCGGGATGTGTGGCGTGTGCCCCAGCAGGGTGATAAGGGGGTCTGCTGCTACGGGAATCTTGGTCATCTCGGTGAGGGCCTCCGTCACCTCCTGCCAGTACGCCCGCACGGCCGGGCACTCCCAAGCGAGGCGCAGGAAGCCGGCATGATCAGCTCGACAGCGGTCGCAGCTGTCGGTATCGGCAAGGTGGAACCTGAATTTCTTAACTGGGGTATAGTATAGTCGTTGGAGGAACCTGTAGTGTATTATCTTAAGCCTGCTGCTAGCTGAGATCCTGGCAGTAAGTGCGCAGCAGTATTGCCACTGCGCATCAGTGAGAGCGGGACGCAAATCCGCATTCCAGGCCGCTCTAGCACCCGTCTCAGGAGGGTCAATGTCCGACCGAAGTCGACGATACAGGCCAGAGACCAAATGTGCTCCATCCTGCGAACCCAGCAAAAAATGTAGAGGGCTCAGGAGGTCTGGCTCACGGGGATAATCAGGAAGGATATCTTTCATCCCCTGCCTGAGGCGAAGGTAGTAGAATACGTCGAGCGGGGAGCGGACATGAGTGGCAAAGAAGATGTCAATGGATTTGAAAACTTTATTAGCAAAGAGGTCACCCCAGGTGACAATACGTAACCGACCGCAGAGTGTCTGGAAGCCGCGCTCCTGCAAGAGAGCGAGCGAGGGATGAAATGTCAGAGGGAGAAGGGGAGAGTAGGGGAAGGAGCAGGAGAGTCTCCCGGCCAGGCGGCGCCAAGCGTCCAGGGTGCAGGAAACCGATGTGTTCGGAGTCTGGATCATCGACTCCGGGCAATGAAGTAAGCCATTGAGCGGTATGGGGTGCATGATCCAGTCCTCCACCGCAAGTTGCGGCATGAAGGGCGTGGGAACCATCCAATGAAAAGCATAGTGAGCCTGCGCACAGAGGTAATAAGCCTCCAGGTCGGGAACGTCGAATCCTCCGGCCTCGTAAGGTAGTATCAGCGTGGACCATTTCAGCCGTGGGGCTTTGCCCCCCCAGAACAAGCGACAAAGCTCCGATCTCAGGGTCTTGAAAAAGAAAGCGCCCGGGTAATACGGGATATTGAGAAAAAGGTACAGGAAACGGGGCAACACAACCATCTTGATGAGAGACGCCCTACCAGCCATGGAGAGGGGCAGCGTGATCCAGCGGTCGATTGTGGTAGCGAGGGACGTGATTGCCACTCCGTAATTGGAGTGGAGGGTCTCTTCCCGATTCCGCGAATTCTGTATGCCTAAGTAGCGAAGGTCCGAACGACACCATTCAAGAGGGTAGTCGAGGGGGAAGTCAACCACTGAGTTAGTGAGGGGAAAGAGCTGCGATTTGGACCAATTAATGTGGATCCCCGACATGCCCCCGAACGCTGCAAACTCTCTCAATAGAGGATTGAGATGAAGATGAGGATATTTAACATGAAGGGTGACGTCATCCGCGTAGAGGGAGACGTCTATCTGGTGCTGTAGGCACTGCACGGCACCCTCTCGATGCAATTGACAGAGCCGACAAGCAAGAGGTTCAACTGCGATAGCAAAAAGGAGGGGAGACAGAGGGCAGCCCTGACGCGTGCCCCTCGTGATGTCTATCGAGTGAGAAAGACGGCCATTGACTAGAACTCTTGCCGTCGGTCGTGTGTAGAGGAGCTGTATCCAGGAGAGGACAGAAGCGACTGGGATATCAGGATGTACCGTGCGGAGAAGCGAGAATAAGGTGCGCAGGTTATGAGAAGTGGAGCGACCGGGAACAAACCCCGACTGGTCTGGCAATACAATCCTAGTCATGAGCAAGGACAGCCTAGTAGCTAGGACCTTGGCTAATATCTTCACGTCGCAATTTAGGAGGGAAAGGGGGCGGTAAGATCCACAGGAACAGTGGTCTTTACCGGGTTTAAGAAGGGAGGTGATGACTACTTCACGCATGGAGCCTGGGAGAATGCCATCCGCGAGGGATTCCTCATAGACTTCACGAAGGACTGGTGCCATGACATCGATATACGCTTTATAAAATTCAGCCGGTAAGCCATCCAGGCCGGGCGCCTTACCGTTTTTGAGGGACATGATGGCTTCGCGGATTTCATCCAGTTCGAACGGAGCCGCCAGGAAATCCCTGTCGCTGTCACTAAGCCAACAGAGTGCCACTTCGCTCAGATAGTCTGCGTAGAGCATCTCCACTGTAGCATTGGTGGTATACAGAGTGTGGTAATGTGAGGTGAAAGTGGCAAGCAGTGCTTCCGGGTCCCTGATCGTGTGTCCCTGATTGTCAGTAAGCTCCAGTAAGGCGTTGCGATCACGGGGCTTACCCGGGCGGTCGCCTTCGCAATATTTCCGAGCCTGCCTGTGTTTCCCCTTGAATCGTGTTTCCCTGTCAGCCTCCTCTTCATACTTGGTCAGTTTGACCCTGAATTCCGCGTGTAAGGCAGGGTCATCCCCTTCGACCATACAATTCTCCAACGCTCGCAGTTCCCCGTGCAGTCGACGGATAGTGGCTTGTATGTCCCGGAGGACCCCGAAACTTTTAGCTATGCAAAATCCCCTGACAGTTACCTTAAAGGCCTCCCAAATATGCTCTACTGAATCGACCGACCCCTTGTTCCTCGGAAAGAAGTCCGCAATTTCCTCCCCCAGCTCAAAACAGAAAAGGGCATCCAACAAAGCCGCCGGTTGTAAGCGCCATGGAGGTCTAGGGTAATCCCACCCAGGGAGTCTAGTATGCATCAGGATTGGGCTATGGTCCGAGTATGTCCTCGGCTGATGCGTGACTGTCGAGACTCCAGGTATGAGTCCGGGGGTGACAAGGAAGTAGTCTAGTCGAGCCCAAGTGCCAGTCTGCGGGCTGAAGTGGGTTCCCTCCTGTCTGACCGGTCGTAGGGACCGCCATATATCTACCAGGGCCCCTTCCGTCATGATGCCCTCCAGAGCCTCTCTCGCCTTAGGTTTGTAGTGGGCACCCCCGTCCGCCCTGTCCATGCTGGGTACCAATGCCAGATTGAAGTCCCCACCCCAGATGACGTGGCGGGAGCCCACGTCGAGGATCTTACCCCAAAGAGTGGTGAAGAAAGAGGGCGTGTCCACATTAGGGGCATAGCAATTTACAAACGTAACAGTGTCATGGCCCAATCTCCCCCAGAGTAAAGCGTAACGACCTCCCCCATCCAACAGTTCCCCACATTTGTGAAACGGGACAGCACCCCGGAGTAGGATGGCCACCCCCCTGGCGTACGTGGAATATGATGAGAAAATGCGGGTGGTAGCCCATTTACATGCAAAGGTGGTCCGCCCTCGTGGTGACAGGTGTGTTTCTTGGAGCATGGCAACATGTACATTATGCCTAGTGAGGTATGCGATAACATCACGACATTTCCTAGCATTATTGAGCCCACGGACATTCCACGACATGCAGTGAAGTTGTGTCACAGACCCCAAAACCGCCAGTTAGTATAGTGTGATGTAACATTGCTTCTCCAGCAAAGCAGAGCAACCATTCCCAAAGGAGTCGAGTCTATGTGAGCAGCACAAAGTGACATAGTCCAAAAAAGTCTTCGGTGTGTAGGCCTCCCCCATCCCAACAATACCCCCCCCTCCCACTACAGCGCCCCCAACTTGCCTGCAGCCGTCCAGTCCCACCCTCTGTCCCCTCCCCCCTCCCCTTCCCCCAACAGCAGAGTCTAACATTTTAACAGTCAGCGTGGGGTACACCCGATGGGATGATGATATCAAGGGCGCACAACCGCTGTACCCGCCGCTGGCCTCCAAAACTGTACCGCCCTCAGTGGAGACCATGGCTAGGCAAGCGGATCCTGGCATATATTACCACAGAAGTGTCCAGGCATCGCCGAGTCCCGTCGAAGAGACTGCCATCTCGGAACCCACAGGAGGTAGAGGCTCCGTGCTCGCGCTATACAGACAAAGGTTCAATACAGATATACGCTCCTGATCAGTGTTCGTCCTCCGCAGCAGAAGGATCATCATCCCTTAAATCAGCAGCAGCAGCATGGTCGCCTCCCCTGGCCCTACGGAGTGATTTCAAGTAGTCTTCGGCTTTTTGTGGGTTCGTGAAGAAACGTTGCTTCCCCTGATGCGTGATCCGTAGTTTCGCCGGGTAGAGCAATGCATAGTCCAGCTGCGCTTCACGTAGCTTCTTCTTCACAGGGAGAAATTTACGCCGTTCCTCCTGCACCATTGGGGTGAAATCCGGATAGATAGAGAAGGTTACACCATCATATTGGAGGGATCGTTGAGTGCGAGCAGCCCTCAGCGCCACATCGCGATCACGGTAGTTTAACAGTTTAGCGATGATTGGCCTGGGTGGGAGGCCAGGCTTAGGGACAGGCGCCAAAGACCGATGTGCTCACTCGACAATGAACTGTGGAGAGAAAGCATCCTCGCCTATTGACCCCTTGAGGATCTTCTCGACGTAGAGCTCCATCCTGCCCGTGTTGGTCGATTCCGGAATGCCCGTGACGCAGATGTTGTTGCGTCGGCTGCGGGCTTCCAAATCTTCGTTCTTCGCTGCTATGACCCTGAGAAGATTGTCCATGCGGACTAGCTGAGTGGTATGAGTGGAAGCAACATCGTCTGCATCGGAAATGCGTTGCTCCGTGGCTGTGAGTCGTTCCTCATGCCGATCTACTTTGTGAGCCAAAGCGTCGAGTCTAGCGGTCACACCATCCACCTTCTCCACCACAGTGGCAAACCCCTGTCGTATCTCCTGGAACAGATGATGTAGATCAAGTTCCTTGGCCGGGGAGGAGAGAGTGGAGGTGGAAGCAGCGCCGGAGCCAGCGTCGGCAGGGACAGCCTTCGTAGATTTCTTGGCGCCATCAAAGCTGGTCTTCGTTTGGCGATTCTCAGGATGGACCATCCTGGCCCCCCAGATCTGCACCGCCGCCCGTCCAAACTGCACGCGCACGACACCAGTGGGAACCGGTCAAGGCGGCAGGACAAGGCACGTGGAGGGATCCGCCACAAACACCTGTGAGCAGGAGTGTCCAACCGAGGTACAGGAGGGCAGCGTGGCACGCGCGGCCGCAGCGGTGGCAGGCAGGAGAGGACAGGCCGGAGGCCAAGGCTGCCCGTCTCACTGCTGCGTGGAGACAGCAGCATCAGCGAATGTAGGTAGTCACCAAAGCACGGGGATTCCCAGGGGAGACAGGCCCAATGCTAGTCAGCATGCAGGGCAGAGCATGCGGCCCGCAGTGCAGTTGAGGAGAGCCGGAGGTCGCAGTGCAGGCTTCTGGCAGGCCCGACCAGGCAGGCAAACAGGAGAGGTGGAGGTCCGAATTGCGGTGACGCGACAGGCGTCTAGGGGCCCCCGCAGGCACACGGGAGCGATCAGGCAGGCCAGTGGGCACCGGGGCCCGAGCAGGTCAGCACCGAGGCGATGCAGGGCCCCGCAGTCCGTTCTAGCCCCAGCAGGTGGTAGGCGCAGGGTGGCAGCGGGAGGCAGGGTCCGCGGGAGGGGCGCCACTCACCATTCACAGGGATCGCGGCGGTAGTCTTCGGCGGCCGCCGGCGGTAGGCCCCAGTACCACAAGGCCACACTGCTTCTCGGGGGTTGCCGCGCAGGTCTACCGTCCGTGGCAGGCACACCCCGCAACCGTCCGCCACGGGGAGCCAGTGGACAGGCAGCGGTCAGGTAGCAGATCTGCAGGTCCCGCGGCGATCCAAAGGCCAAATGAGGGTCGCACCGGAGCAGAGAGCCCCGGGGCAGGCAGGGCCCACAGCCGCGTGTCAAGCACCGGCCTCTCGTGGAATCCCGCAGCCAGCCTCCACGTCCGGCAGCACCAAGGGTCCTCGCCGGCCCAGCTTCACTCGGCGAGATCTCCGCCTCCGACGATAGGAGAGAGGTGAGCTTCGGAACGATTGTAGCGGACAGTGTTGGGCTTCAGATGGCCGGGTCAGGGGCGATGCCGGTCATCCGTGGTCAAGGATTTTTGAGGATCTATGGCCAAGGTGCGGGAGCTGCAGCGTTAAGCAGCCATTCCGCGTGTGCACCCTCTAGCGCCCAGAAAGTGCCAACTTTCTAACAGTGGCATTTCAGATTTACAATTCTAAATCTGACTTCACCATAAGTTGTGATTTTAAATGGTGAGTCCAGAGACACCTAACTCCAAGTCTCTTGTGGAAATTACACTTAAGAGATGTTTTAAGGCAATTTTAAGGTTAACCTATGGGAAAGATAGACGGAGGAGTAGTTAGAAACAAATTTAGCAATTGTTCACTACCAGGACTTGTTAAACTCAAAAGAACATGTCCTGCCTTTTAAATACACTGCAGCCTGCCCATGGGGCTCCTTAGTCTTACCTTAGGGGTAACCTATATGTAATGAAAAGGGAAGGTTTGTGCCTGACAAGTAGGTTAATTTGACAGGTTAAAGTGGTGTGTTTAAAACTGCACCCACAGGCTCTGTAATATCAGTAAATCTGTGCTGCAGGCCCACTCGCAGAGTTTAATTTGCAGACCTAGGCCACATATATGGCACTCTACTAGGGACTTCTAAGTAAAGTAAATGTGCCAGTTGTGGATAATCCAAAGGTACCATGTTTTGAGTACAAAGCATTTGCACTTGAGCCCTGGTTAGCAGAGGTAAAGTGCCCAGAATCATAAAGCCTGCAAAAAAGAGATCAGCAAACAGTAGGTCAGGCGGAAAAAAGTCAAGGGAAACCACACTAAGGATGCCAGGGTTAAAAGTGACTTTAAAGATGACGTAATCAGGACCTTCGTTTTTAATAGTTTTTATGGTTATTTAACATCATGGAGAATGTTTTACATGGTGTTGTTCAGGATTATTACAATTAAGGCATTCTCTTGAGGTGTGGAACAGTAGCCAGGGCGGCTGACAGGGCTCACTGTTCGATCCTGGTGTCAGCTCAGCCCAGCACCATGTGACCCTGAGCAATAGCTCTCTAAATCTTCCCGGAGGTGATTAGTTCGCGCTTTACAAATACTGGGTGATTATCTTCAAAAACATGCTCAGTACCAGAAATAGATTGGCAATACTTTCTCTCACAAACTTCGCCCTATCAGCCTCCGTACAGGATCCTTGCTTACACTCCAAGTTCCATTTCACAGTACTGAGCAGGTCCAAAAAAATTAATGAATTATACCAGCATTTGACTCACAAAAATAGAAAACTGGGCGGAAGTCACACAGACAAAAGAAGTGAGTCATCACTTCTGAAAAACACAATCAGTAGGTACTTCCGACTTCCAGCACACCGAGAGTTTCCTAACAATGAGAACTTTAAGAAAAAGCTCTGCATTATGCTTATTCGCAAACGCTTTGATACAACCAGGGCTGCGACACCTCGAACGTCATTTGCGGAAAACTCCGGCCACACTATAAAGTTAACTTTCCCTGTCTGAGTCATTGTGAAGTCTTCTACACAGCATGGTTTTGAACTAAAAAAGAAAAGATCGATTGCTGTCTAAAATGTGTTCTGTTAATATCATTCCGCGCTTCCTAATGGCGTTGCCCATTAGCCTGTTGAAACAGAAGTAGGCCAGAATAATACAGCGCAGCGGGGTGCTGGCTTCATTCGGATCCGGCATTAGAGGCTGCGCGGAGAACCCATCCCGCAGATGAATTATAGGACGGAAAGGCCACTTTTCAGCCAGTGGTGGCCATCGCAGGCATGAGAAGAGCAGAGCAACATTCAATTCATTCAAGCACATTTTTACTTCTACTTAAGAAACAGAATAAGCAAGTGGTTTGATTGACTCAGATCCGCTTAGCAGAAGAATAATATATTTTTGGCTTTCCCAACACATCCGCCTGAACAGGGATGGATGATGGATGCTGGACAAGTCTATTTACGGCGCTTCTGTTATTTTACTGTTCAGCCCTATCAGAATAAGGATCGGACTGATCTGTAGCAGCGGCATCGCAGGGCCCTGCAAACCTTGGTGTTTAGGGCCCCCCAACCATTCAGAGGTTCCTGGCCGCTCAGGGCCCCTCATTGGGCCCAACAGCAATAAATATTTGGGAGACAAGGGAGCCAGCCTTAAGGGACCCTGTGACATTCTGCAGGGGGTGGGGAGCATCACTTT
Source organism: Lissotriton vulgaris (assembly GCF_964263255.1). NCBI lineage: Eukaryota > Metazoa > Chordata > Amphibia > Caudata > Salamandridae > Lissotriton > Lissotriton vulgaris. The sequence continues at coordinate 1,406,212,888 of NC_141693.1, read as the reverse complement.
ACGTTTTGCCACTGGCCTATAGAGAAATCATGCAAGCAGTGCCAGAAGGGCTGGTCTGAAAGGTTAGTGTGTGGGCTTGTTTTGTCTGTTTGTGGGCCTGTGTTATGGTCTGTTGATGGGTTTTACTGGTAATTTCCAGGATATTAAAACAAACATTGCCTTCAAGCTCAAATCTATGCAGTGTTCTATACCTTGCTCATTTAAAAGCCCCTTGCAACAATTTTGCACAGCCGTTGTTTGACTTTTTGTGATGCAGTGGCGCAGTAAACAATGCTCCAGGTTGAGCCCTATTTACAAAGTGACACATCTAGACAGATGTGTCATCTTGTAAACCCCTGCGCCACATTATACCTGCGTCAGGTATCATGTACGCAGGGTGGGTTTCCCACACCAGAAAGCATCGTAGAAATTACCCAGTGAAATTTCACTGCGCCACTTCTAGGACTCCACTTCGCAGGCGTAAGGTTTTGACAAAGTGTAATAAGAATAGGCCTCCACCATGCATTGCTGGAGTTGGGTCAGGCTTACGACACAACTCCAGCAATGCATGGGTTTTGCGCTGACAGTCAGAATTTCTGATGCATCTGTGAATCCTTGCGACATGGTGCGCCGTATTGTAAATAAAGATGATCCATGGTGGCACAAGGGGTTCTCTCACAGATGCAAGGAAACTAGTGCTTAGCTGCTTTAATGCAGCAATGCATCAGATTCTTGTAAATAAGCCCCACAGATTGCCCAATGTTCTAATATTAAATTAGGTATCCCCCAGAGAACGAAAGGCTGATATAGCTCTGTCAGGATTGGAACCTATCACGTTTTCAGCACTTCAACTACAAGTATGGGGTTGTTCACTAAAGGGACCATCCAGTAAAAATTGACATTTCAATATTCAAAGTGAACTATACCTTGTGCAGATATAGGAGAAGGGGATTTTTAGGCAGATTGTCAGAATAATAAAAATCCAAAAGACAGTAAAGAGATCTTGGTAAAAAAAACTGTAGAGCTCTCATCTGTCTCTTGTGACCTTCTAGACGTTTGCTTTTAATGTAGCTTTTTTGCCCACACTGAGGACTCAGGTCTGTATTGTTATCTTTACCTCCTTTACTGCTGATTCCCTCAAGCAAACATTTATCTCAACATAGACCACTTGGATACAATGATTAAGGGATTACACAGGTCAGGCCCTTGGGCATGCAACTTGGAAGACATTTGCTGCACAGAACGAAGTGTAACTTGTGTGTATGGGCAGAGGTCCAAAAATAGCACATCTTCTACCATTTTGGGGCTCCTTGTCAGCACATTGAGAAAGGGATGGCAATGGTCTTGTTTGTTTAAAAGGTTCTTAATTAAATTGGATTTCACAAATGCAAACTTAAATCTAAATTTAGTTTGTGTTTAATTTCCTTTTGTTAAGGAATAATGGCAACTTACTGGCAACCTCTTCAAGCATTCTGTTACTCAAACTAGCTTTATTCAGTGGTCTCTTATGCCCATGTAAGAAGGAGACTTGTTAGTGAGACACCTCACTTAATCCAAAGCCTGCACTTTAACCTCAAGAGAATTCTCGGTCATTGTACAGTGTACTGCACTGGGAAATATTTGATCGCACATGTTAACTTCTCTCAAAGTCCCACAGAATACTGTTTGTTAGAACACTTTCAAAAATATTTATACACCTATACCGACATTACACACCAGCACACAACCTATTCACATATGAAGTTATCCTACTCACTTATGCAAACAATGGATCATACTTACATACTTACTTAGCTACACACTTATACAAATACCACTTCATCTATTCATTTTGATAGTAAGTCATATTTAGTATATTATAAAATCATTATTACAAGTATACAGTTATCCATACAGTCACTCACACAATCATTGAGTCTTATGTATACTTATTTATATACAACTGACACATACACTGCCTTTTATTTTTCTAGTTTGTTGGACATGTACCATTGAGAAATATATTTGCTCATCACCACACCCAAAAAGATATTCATTCACCCAAACAACTGTTAGAACATGTAGTTTTAACTTCATATTCACACATATTTGGGCAGTCACACACCCTCTACCGAACCACACACACTTTCACTCTCCCATACAAATACTCAGTTAACTAATCAATAACTAACATAGACTTTCACATAGCTAGTAACCAACTGGAGAACCAGTTTACACAACAACTGACAAAGTAATACAGATATTCACACAGTTTAGTCACTATCCACTATATTTAGTGAGACACTATACATTGTTAAAGTCCTCTATCCAAATATTTATTTTATATATCCACTCATACTTCAATGCAAATTGCTATATATATATAATGCATATTTAAATAACGAAGCAAACCATATTCACTGGATGATGTCATCAGTGATGTCATCATTGATGTCATTTGAGATGTCATCAGTGATGTCACTGACCATGTCATGAATGATGTAATATGTGACATCATCAGCAGTGGATTGCAGGTGCGCGAAATATAGTTAGTACAACTAACTACATAGGAGCAATTTCAATGGTTTTGTATGAGTGAAATGTCCAGCTAACTATAACCCCCCTAAAACTTATAGTTTTTTGAGTGAATTTCAAAGGTTTTTTAAAAGCGAATTCCTAACTATTTAAGACCTGAAAACCTATGTTTTTTTCAGTGAATTTGCAAGGTTTTTTAAATGCTAATTCCTAACTATATAAGGCCTGAAACCTATGGTTTTTTCAGTGAATATATAAATATATAGTTTCATTTTTCACATCTCAGAGAAAGCTTACTGTCTGAAAAATTGAGAAGCAAGCACTGATTTACCTGGGTGCAATACCCTCACTTGTCTCACATACAAGACATACACAAACATAATTGGGTCTCCCCTCTCCTTGTGTTAATGCTTAGTAAAATAGGGAAGCCAAGGGTATACCCTTATCATATACTTCCCACTCCTCTTCGGTGAATAAAGTATTCTGTACTTGTCAGCCTTCATATTTCTTTCCCTCGCAGATCTTGCTTACATACTTAGCTCCTGTTATTATTGGGGGTCTCTAGTTGGCAGTGGTATACACCCTGTCCAAGTATGGACCCTTCCTTCTAGTCAGGGTAAGGGGATTGCACACCCAGATGACCCCTGCTCACCCCCTCAGTAGCTTGGCATGAGTAGACAGGTGTATCTCAGAGGCAAGGTGTAAAGTATTTGTACATAACACACAGTAGCACAGTGAAAAGCCTGCATAAGGACACCGGACCACTTTAGAAAAATAAAGTATCTTTATCAAAACAAAACAAGACCAAAACAACAAAAATCCAAACATACAGAACTCAAAATATGACTATTAAAAGGTTTCAAGCAACTCTGTCCATACATCTTTATGGATGCTGTGATTTTACACAAAGTACCTCAAATGTGTCAAAATCCACAAGGCAAAGCAACCGCAGAGGAGGGAAGCGTCAGAAAACACAGCGATGGGTCAGTCCCTTAGTCCTTAGGGAGGTTGATGCATCAGTTAAGCTGCACACAGGAGAAGTGTTGCATCCAATCTGGACTGTAAGGGTTAGTGATTCATCAAAATCCAAAGCTGTTCTGGTCTGTGGGTGATGCGTTAGTAAACCTTGTTGCACAAGTGCAATGATTGGAAATGTAGATGCACTGGAGGTAAATGCGGCGTTGGCAAATGGGCACTGCATCGATTTCTTCAGCCACAATCCCATGATGCGCCGATTCTTTCAGTTGCATAGCAGGACCTGTGTAGGAGTCAGTTCGGGGGCTTGGACTTCAGTGAATCCGGGCTGCAGCGGTTTCTTTGGCTTCTGGCAGGCACTGTGTTGATTTCAGCTGCACGGCGGCAGTGCAAGAATATTTCTCCCACACTGTGGTGCTGCGTCAGAAAAACAGGCGCTGGAAGGGCGATGCATTGATTTTGATGTAACAACTTCGAAAGGCTCAGAACTGGAATTGGCAACACTTGGGAGGTCAGAACTCCCACCAGTGGATTTCAGGGAAACCACAGGTAATGTCTTTGCTGTCCCTGAAACTTCTTAACAGAAGACAACCAAACACAATCCCTTTGAGAAACATAACCCTGGGCGTAGTTTGCATAGAAAGCGCAAAGCGTAGCTAAGCGAAGTGCACTTCGCACTACCCACGCTATGCATAGCTACGCGAACTGCGCAGTGCGGTAGGGAAAATGCTGTTTGCACTGATTGCACAGTGCCGGATGCTTGTCGGCACTGTGCATTCATTTCAAATTGCATCTTGCACAGTGCAATTGGTCGTTTTCTGCAGCTCAAGTATATTTGTACTCAAGTGGCAGCTTTCTCATCGCGAGCGGTCGTGAGCATAAGCGACCACTTGCACTGAGAAACTTGATATCACTGATTGCGAATGAGGAAAAAGTCTCACCAGGATGTTGATTTTGCTTGCTCTCGGTCACCAACTTGAGGTTGAGGACCAGGAGTAAGCAAAAAATGCTGCTACGCTATGCTACGCGTTTTTGCACTGTGCTACGTGCAATTCGTGTAGTACTACGTCCATGGTTAACAAGCAGGATACACAGCAAAGTTCCAGTCCTTATCCTCTCCAAAGCAGAAGCAGCAACTGGAAGCCAACCCAGCAAAGCAACACACAGCAAAGGGGAGGTACTCCTCCTCAGAGCTCTTCATCTCTTCTCCTTGGCAGAGGTTTCTCTTGATCCAGAAGTGTTTTAAAAGTCTGGGGTTTTAGGTTAAATACTTATACCCATTTTGACATTTGAAGTAGGCATTCTTCAAAGGATTGTCTTTGTAGTGAAGTTCTTGTTCTGCCTGGTCTTGGCTCCAGACCAGTAGTGGTCGGTGGTGGGAGTGCAGCCAGGTGGTGACGTGGGGAGGGGGAGGGGCAGGGTGGGGTGTAGTAAACTAAGGAATACAGACAAAGTAAACAGAAAAATAAATGAAACAAATTTTGTTGAGCGCACTGCATGGCATTTGGCAATGTAGTGCATGCAACAAAATTCATTTTATTTCTGTTTATGTTTACTTACCTGTATTTGTCTGTATTCTGTAGTTTACTACCCCCACCCTTCTCCTCCCCTTCCCACATCACCGCCTGGCAGCACTCCCACCACCAACGCTACTGCTCCAGACACACTCCAAGGGGGTGGAGACAGCATTGTGAAGGGCAAGGCACAGGCCTATTCAGATGCAAGTGACAGCTCCTCCCATCACTCTAGCTCCTGAAGGCCCATCACCAGGCTGATAGGCCATCAGGATACGCAGGGCACATAACTCAACTCTGTTTGTGTAACTGTCTAGAGTGAATGCACAAACAGGCCCCTGTCAGTCTAAAGCAGACGTTGATTCCACAGGCAGGCAGAGGCATAAGATGATTAATGACAGTGGCATTTTCAAGCACAAATTTTAAAAACCACCTTCACTAAAAGATGTGTTATTTATTTCAGAGCACAGAGAGCCCAGACTCCAAACATCTAGCTGTTCCCAATTGAAAGTTAGACTTGTAAAATGTTACAGGGCAGCACCAATGATCACCTATGGTAGAGCTAGTCCTTGCAATAGTGAAAAGAGAAATTTGGCAGGAAATATAAAACACACCAGTACAAGTCCTACCTTTCACATACACTGCACCCTGCCAATGGGAGTACCTTGGGCTTCCTAGGGGGTGCATTACATGTAATAAAAGGAAAGTATAGGGCCTAGCAAGTGTGTACACTTGCCAGGTCGACATGGTAGTTTAAAACTGCACTTACAGACACAGCACTGGTGGGCCTGAGGCAAGTTTACATGGCTACTCATATGGGTGGCACAACCAGTGCTGCAGGCCCACTAGTTGCATATGATTTACAGGCCCTGGGCACACATAGTGCACTTTACTAGGGTCTTACCACCAAATCAAATATTCCAATCATGGAGAACCAACGAAAATCACACTTTTCTCAGAGAATGTATGCACTTTAGCACTGATTAGTAGTCATAAAGAACCGGAGTCCTAAACCCAACTCAAACAGGTCAGAAAAATAGGAGGCCAAGGTCAAACAGTCAGGGGATAAACCTGCAAAAAGGTTCAGGTCCAATACAACCCCCACTAGTCTAAAGCCAGGGGAGATCACACAAACGTTTGAGGGACTTTCCTGATTGGGGTGATAGAACATGGACCCCGGCCCACAACAGCAGAGGCACATTGTCATTCAATGCCTTTCTGAGCCCAGTTGGATCCCTCTCTATACTCCCAGATCCCACTAAGCTAACCCATGAGAAACATGTCTCCTCACCAGTGGATACCATCTGTGCAGCACCTAACCTTATTTTGCTCACAAATGTATTCCAGCGGGCAGACACTACCACCATAGCCAACACAGTGGTGTGAACCAGTCCACCTATGGGGTGAGACTCCTGTTCCCCCCCAGGGGCAACTCTGTCTACCAGCAAAGCAAGCCACAGAGGTCACTGACAGCGGTCAGGAATGAGTGTCAAGGCTCAAGCCTCTCAGGGCTCTCTACCTTTGTGAGTTCATGAGAGTGGGTGGCTGTTGCCACCTTTTGTTCACTCTCCCTCCGGCCAGTGCAGGGATGGCATCCTGTCACTGGTCCACCAGACCGAGGTCTGTACCCTGAGGCTGGACAGAAAACTTGGGTGGGCTCTCCCACACTCTTTTCTCCCCTCTGGGGTTCTGTACTCTCCACTGGGCAGAGGTACCCCGAGCCTCCAAAATATTCAGGGCACCTGTGGCAAATGCCCTGCACAATTCTCCCACCAGTTCAGGGGTGCTATCCTGCAACTGGTTTCCCAGCCTATGGTCTATACCCTTAGACTGGACAAGATTCAGGGGTGAGGCTTTTTTCCTGCTGCCCCCTCCGGGGCTCTGCACTCCCCCACCCGGAGTAGCAGCCCCAGATGTCAAAACACTAGGGACACTGCAGCAGTTGCCCCCCCTTCCAGGTCAGGGGGGCACCCTGAACCTGGCCCTCTAACCCAGAATCTGCACCCTTAGGCTGGACTGGTGCCTGGCAAGCCAGTATGTCTGAGGGAGGAATCCTACCCCCTAAGGGAAATACTTTCCTCAGGTGTTTTGCTAGAGTATTCCTGGTGTGGACCTCCACCCTCCTGTGCGCCAGACAGGGCATGAAGACCCCCCCACGCTAGAAGTGGCCTCTCAAGATCCAGTCCTGGAGTTCTCTGAACTCAGAGCTTGCAACTCCTGAGCCACTGATCCTCCCACTAGGGACTGTCGCTCCCCACCACCTTTTTTGGACATCTGCCCCCTCCCTTCTGAAGTGGTGCTGGCAGACACCATACCACGTATGGTGCTTCTGACAGCCACCCCCCAGTTCTCCTGACACTAGGGATCCCCCCCAGGAGATGGCCTCCTGGCACAGACTAGGACCCCTTCTGGTGCTCACTTATGGAACTAACCAGGATCTGGGACTGGGTTTTGGGCACCCTGGGACCAGCCGCAATCAATGCAGGTAAGAGCTATGGGGCCATGTAATGTTTCATAGGCATTGTCCCTCAGAACCCCCCATTACACGGCCCCATCGCCCCACCACTGTTACCTGCACAGGCCGCTGCTGCCTGAGACTCAGCTCACCCCCATTCCCTCTCCTCTAAGACAGGACAGGGGATTCTTTATCCATCCCACTACACTGGGACCTATCTATGCTACAACAAACCTTCCCAACAGCCGCTCCCCACAGGATTGCTCTCAAAAGCCCCCTCATAACCTCTGGAATCCACAAAAGGCCAGCCTCTAGTGCAAGCTACCTGGGGCCAGAGAACTAACACTCCACCAGATGTTGGCATAGCTCTGGAAAACAGGGACTAAACATATGCTCTCCATCAGTCAGATAGCACAGCCCCACATAAGTTAACCAAGCTACCCTTCACCTCACCATCCAGTGCCTTGAAAAAGTACCCCATATCACCCTCCTGAGAAGGCTGAGACAGTATCAGACTGTCCCGGCAATTAAACCCACACTCTTCTGGAGTGTCTCTATACCTCATTTCCAGGGCTTTTATCATGGGGTACACCTCTACCTGTCACTGACACCTAGAGCCAGTAGAGTGTCCCTCCCACCACTAGGAGTATGACTCCCCATGTCAGTTCACCAATCCACCACAAGCACACTACGCACCTCTGGAGCTATGCATTAAGCCTGAACCTTCTTGTGTATGTCATAAACCTCCTTCGAAGCCAAGCACCAAGTCTTCTTCTGCAGTCATCAGTGATGTCATCAGTGATGTCACTGACCATGTCATGAATGATGTAATATGTGACATCATCAGCAGTGGATTGCGGGTGCGCGATATATAGTTAGTGCAACTAACTATATATGGAATTTCAATGGTTTTGTGTGAGTAAAATAAGGTTTTGTAAATGCGAATTCCTAACTATATATGGTCTATAACCTATGGTTTTTTCAGTGAATTTTCAAGGTTTTGTAAATGCTAATTCCTAACTATATATGGTCTATAACCTATGGTTTTTTCAGTGAATTTTCAAGGTTTTGTAAATGCTAATTCCTAACTATATATGGTCTATAGCCTATGGTTTTTTTCAGTGAATATATATATATACATACATATATAAACATATATCATCTGTATATCTATATAAATACAAACATAAATGCATGCATACATATACTTATATGCATACAGATGCATGTTATTTACATGAAAGTTGAAAAAACACTAATAAAAGCAAAGCTAAAAAGCCACCTCATTACAAACAGAATGGCTTTAACTTAAACGAGGGCGAGATCTATTGCATTTTCAATGCTTGTTTACTTTGGTTCCATCAAGAAGGCATTCAGATGTGTCACACAATTGCCATAAATTCTGAATGTTAGCACTCTAGTTGCACATTAGATCACTGTAGTAAAGCTACTGCTCACCAGGGACGTCTGCTGCTGGTATTCAAAGTGCATGTTTCAGTCTGCATGTCAGAATTTTTTTAATGAAATAGAAGAGGATTTGAGAAGTCACTCAAAATGATCCCTAATTTTTCTTTCTGAAGCACTAATCATACTTTCTATGGCAAAATTAACCCCCTCATGTTGTTCCTTTTTAAATTGAGTGTTTTCAGACTTACCACTTCATTCCAATCAAGATGGCTTCTGGTGTGCCATACTTTTGTCATAAGTAAGACTGTTAGCGCTCTAGTTGTTCTTTAGAACACTCTGGGACATTCTGTCATTGGGCTATACTTGGGGTACATCTGGGTGATATTTGGGCTACATTTAGGCTCTTTTGTCTCTGGTGGCCATCTTGGGAGACTGTATGTCAGAATGTTTTAATGAAATTGAAGAGGGTTTGAGAAGTCACTCAAAATGTGCCCTAATTTTTCTTTCTGCAGCACTAATCATAATTCATATGGCAAAATATACCCCCTCATTTTGTTCCTTTTTAAATTAAATGTTTTAAGAGTTACCACTTTATTCCAATCAAGATGGCTTCAGGTGTGCCATACCTTTGAAATAAGTAGGACTGTTAGCGCTCTAGTTGTTCTTTAGAACACTCTGGGACATTCTGTCATTGGGCTATACTTGGGCTACATCTGGGTGATATTTGGGCTAAATTTGGGCTCTTTTGTCTCTGGTGGCCATTTTGGGAGACTGCATGTCAGAATTTTTTAATGAAATAGAAGAGGATTTGAAAAGTCACTCAAAATGTGCCCTAATTTTTCTTTCTGCAGCACTAATAATACCTTCTATTGCATAATATACCCCCTCATTTTGTTCCTTTTTAAATTAAATGTTTTAAGAGTTACCACTTTATTCCCATCATGATGGCTCCAGGTGTGCTATACCTTTGTTTTTAAGTAGGACTGTTAGCGCTCTAGTTGTTCTTTAGAACACTCTGGGACATTCTGTCATTGGGCTATACTTGGGCTACATCTGGGTGATATTTGGGCTACATTTGGGCTCTTTTGTCTCTGGTGGCCATTTTGGGAGACTGCATGTCAGAATGTTTTAATGAAATAGAAAAGGATTTGAGAAGTCACTCAAAATGTGCCCTAATTTTTCATTCTGCAGCACTAATCACACTTTCTATGGCAAAATATACCCCCTCATGTTGTTTCTTTTTAAATTAAATGTTTTAAGAGTTACCACTTTATTCCAATCAAGATGGCTTCAGGTGTGCCGCCAGTAGAACACAAAGGAATCAACTGACAGTCTCTGTCCTTGTTGGATGTACATGTTTTACTGAGAATGTCAGACTTCATTTTCACATGACTGAGAAAGATAATGTGAATTTACAGAAAATATGCTTTCAGTTTAGCTTATAGATCCCCTTCCAAACCACTGTGGGAAAATCATGAGATATTAGTTTTCTTTCAAACAATATTCATGATATCACAGCAGAAGGTTTTTTCACATGGTAAAATCACCTTAGAACCCACCACAATTCCTAAAACGAGTATGCTACTGCAGCCTCCTAGAGTGTTCTAAAGAACAACTAGAGCGCTAACAGTCCTACTTATTACAAAGGTATGGCACACCTGAAGCCATCTTGATTGGAATAAAGTGGTAACTCTTAAAACATTTAATTTAAAAAGAAACAACATGAGGGGGTATATTTTGCCATAGAAAGTATGATTAGTGCTGCAGAATGAAAAATTAGGGCACATTTTGAGTGACTTCTCAAATCCTTTTCTATTTCATTAAAACATTCTGACATGCAGTCTCCCAAAATGGCCACCAGAGACAAAAGAGCCCAAATGTAGCCCAAATATCACCCAGATGTAGCCCAAGTATAGCCCAATGACAGAATGTCCCAGAGTGTTCTAAAGAACAACTAGAGCGCTAACAGTCCTACTTATTACAAAGGTATGGCACACCTGAAGCCATCTTGATTGGAATAAAGTGGTAACTCTTAAAACATTTAATTTAAAAAGAAACAACATGAGGGGGTATATTTTGCCATAGAAAGTGTGATTAGTGCTGCAGAATGAAAAATTAGGGCACATTTTGAGTGACTTCTCAAATCCTTTTCTATTTCATTAAAACATTCTGACATGCAGTCTCCCAAAATGGCCACCAGAGACAAAAGAGCCCAAATGTAGCCCAAATATCACCCAGATGTAGCCCAAGTATAGCCCAATGACAGAATGTCCCAGAGTGTTCTAAAGAACAACTAGAGCGCTAACAGTCCTACTTAAAAACAAAGGTATAGCACACCTGGAGCCATCATGATGGGAATAAAGTGGTAACTCTTAAAACATTTAATTTAAAAAGGAACAAAATGAGGGGGTATATTATGCAATAGAAGGTATTATTAGTGCTTCAGAAAGAAAAATTAGGGATCATTTTGAGTGACTTCTCAAATCCTCTTCTATTTCATTAAAAAAATTCTGACATGCAGACTGAAACATGCACTTTGAATACCAGCAGCAGACGTCCCTGGTGAGCAGTAGCTTTACTACAGTGATCTAATGTGCAACTAGAGTGCTAACATTCAGAATTTATGGCAAATGTGTGACACATCTGAATGCCTTCTTGATGGAACCAAAGTAAACAAGCATTGAAAATGCAATAGATCTCGCCCTCGTTTAAGTTAAAGCCATTCTGTTTGTAATGAGGTGGCTTTTTAGCTTTGCTTTTATTAGTGTTTTTTCAACTTTCATGTAATTAACATGCATCTGTATGCATATAAGTATATGTATGCATGCATTTATGTTTGTATTTATATAGATATACAGATGATATATGTTTATATATGTATGTATATATATATATTCACTGAAAAAAACCATAGGCTATAGACCATATATAGTTAGGAATTAGCATTTACAAAACCTTGAAAATTCACTGAAAAAACCATAGGTTATAGACCATATATAGTTAGGAATTCGCATTTACAAAACCTTATTTTACTCACACAAAACCATTGAAATTCCATATATCGTTAGCTGCACTAACTATATATCGCGCACCCGCAATCCACTGCTGATGATGTCACATATTACATCATTCATGACATGGTCAGTGACATCACTGATGACATCACTGATGACATCTCAAATGACATCACTGATGACATCTCAAATGACATCACTGATGACATCACTGATGACATCTCATTTGACATTACTGATCACATCACTGATGATATCATTCATATGATAATACGATGAACCTCTTCAGACTCTAATATAACCTTAGATACAATCAGTGTAAACAGACACTCACAGACTGTCACTCATCCATGGAGTTACTCACACACCTAGTCAGTCATGCAAAGAATCAATCACACCTCCATTTTTCTCAACTATACAGTTATACAAACTTTACTTATTCAAACATATACTAACACATATTTACTCTCTTATACAATCCCTGATACAAGTTCACAATGATCCATACAGCCACTCACACATTCACTGGCTCTTATGCACAGTTATTTATATATGTCAACTCTCACATGTACTGTGTTTTACATATGTACTTACTTTGACATGTAGCACTGAGATATCCATTCACTCACCAATACACTCATGCACACAGTCAACCACCCATACAGCTGTTTCCACATGCACTTTTGAAACCATACATCTAGTGAATCAACTGCTCACACATCTATGCACAGAGTCATACAACTCCCAGCCACCCACACACACACTCAGTCTCCCATACAAATACTTGGGCAACCAATCAATAACCCATATAGTTACTCATATAGCTACTTATCAACACATGCAACAGTTTACAGAACAACAGACATAATGATGCACAAATTAAGACAGTTTAGTCACTAACCCATGCACTCAGTGAGACACATTTAATCACTCACTCATACAGTCAGTCATGCACCTACTAAATCCTTCATCCAGACACTTATACATCCACTCATTCTTCAATATGTAAGACATATTTTAACTTTACAGAAACATACAGTCACTGGATGTTGTCATCAGTGATGTCATCAGTGATGTCATTTGAGATGTCATCAGTGATGTCATCAGTGATGTCACTGACCATGTCATGAATGATGTAATATGTGACATCATCAGCAGTGGATTGCGGGTGCGCGATATATAGTTAGTGCAACTAACTATATATGGAATTTCAATGGTTTTGTGTGAGTAAAATAAGGTTTTGTAAATGCGAATTCCTAACTATATATGGTCTATAACCTATGGTTTTTTCAGTGAATTTTCAAGGTTTTGTAAATGCTAATTCCTAACTATATATGGTCTATAACCTATGTTTTTTTCAGTGAATATATATATATATATATATATGGACAGGGGAGAAAAGGGAACATATGCAATTATGCTTTGCAATTATTCGAGAATTAGAAATGCAAAATAATAAATAAGCAATTACCCACACAGACTTTATATTTACCTAGGATAGAGTGAAGACCAACCCTGGCCACGGGTCAGTTTGGAAAGACGGGAAAGGACCCTCAAGGACTTAGATGCCAGTAGACGAGCAGGTACAGCTCATGGACAGTCAGGACAGGATAACCCCAGAATTTGGATCAGGACCGGGTTCACCAAAGGGTATTACCAACACCCACAGCTTTGGTTACAACGCCTGCACTACTCCCTCTCTGAAAGGAATCTGCCAATAACCCGATTGGGTTCTCGAACCTCCCAGCAAAGTGCTTCGCCAGCACTTTAACTCTGCATAAACCCCGAATGGGTTTCTCAAACCTCCCAACAGAGTGCTTCGCAGCTCTCTGAGTTCATTCACCTATAGAGTGCGTTGGGTCAGTGACAGGTCAGCTATTCAGACAAGTCGGACAATTTCTCTAGCGAAACCTAGGCTAGTTATACTGTATTTTGGGTCAGTGTACCACCCCCCAATGTTGCAAGTGTAAGGATCCCCAACTTTGATTGGACCAAGGAGGAGGTTAGGTCATCACACCACCTATAATTTAGACTTTCTCAGGCTTAATATTCAATCTTCGTACTCACCCCCTAGTTTCTAGCTTCCCATGACATATGATTCTCACATAACATTGGTGAATACATTAATCAGGTACATTTGTAGCAATTTCAGTACAGTTCAGCTTCTTCAGCTAGGTTGGAGTTCAGGCTCCCAGGAGCATCTTGGCTGTGGCTGCCAGCTGGCTTGGTTCCACTGCTGCATGTTTTTCTTTTCCCCCATCACGTGCCTGGTACCATACGGGCTTTCAATATGGAGTAGCAAGCACCTCCCAGGCCCAAAGAATACGATACATGAAAAGCAAGCGAAAACAATTTAGAAATTCTGAACAAAGTGATTACACTGTATACCATGAATGGCTATTCTACATCCCTTACTTTATAATAACTATAGCGTTATGAGTTAAGCATAACAGACAACTTCGCAAAAGCGGCAATGCAAGCTTAAAGCATGTGAGAACATAAAGCAGCCATTTTACTGTATTGCGCATGAGCAAACACTTTCCCACCAGAACTGAGAGTATGACCGACGCATGCGCAGTCTAAATTCCCGCGTAGCAGCGGCCATTTTAATGACAAGCGTATTAGGTTTAGTAAACACATAGGCAAGCGTCACTGGGACACCCCCATATAGTGTAAAAATGTGCAATATTAGTAACATGAACATGTTGATTTATTCTATTACCATTATTTGAGGTTCTTGATACAAGCAAGTCGCTTAACGTGCGAATCCTTGCTCCATAAGATGTACCAGTGGCAGAAGCTGATTTCCTCTTTGATTAGGCCTCACAGGTACAACAGCCAACCAGAGATCAAAGCGTCGCAAACAAAATTCAGAAGGAAAACAAAGAAAAACAGCATGTGGTTGTGTAATGGTCTGCACTCAGTAGTAATGTAAACTAACCATTGTATGTCAGGTATGAACACAAGCCCTATACTCACCGCTGACCACCAATATAAGAAATGGGGGTCTATAGTTGGTGGTGGTATACACGTTGTCCAAGTAGGGACCCTTCCTTCTTGTCAGGGTTAGGGGATTACACACCCAGATAACCCCTGATCAACCCCTTGGTAACTTGGTGCGAGCAATCAGACTTATCTCAGGGGCATGGTGTAAAGTATTTATACATAACACACACAGTAACACAGAGAAAACACTACAAAGGGACACCTCACCAGTTCAGAAAAAGAAAGCATATTTATCTAACCCAAACAAGACCAAAATGACAACCATCTAACATACAGAACTCCACATATGACTTTTAAAAGGTTACAAGCAATTCTGTCAATAGAACTCTGTGGATGCAGTGATTTTACACAAAGTACCTCAGATGCATCAATATCCACGAAGCAAAACAGCCGCAGAAGACGGAAGCATTGGAAAACACTGCTATGCATCAGTTCTGCTGCACATAGGAGAAGTGTTACGTCGAATTCTGACTGTAGGGGTAAGCGATGCTTTGAAATCAAAGGAGGTTCTTGTCTAAGGAAAACTTGCCTCATAGGTGCAATGCATGAAAACTTGGATGTGCTGGAGGTTGATATGGCAATGGCACACTGGCGCTGTGCCAATTTCTTCAGCCGAGATCCCATGATGCGTCAATTATTTCAGCTGCACAGCAGGGCCTGTGTCGGAGTCAGTGCAGGGGTCACAGATTTTGGAGCAATGGTGCGCTGAACTTGGGTTGCAACGGTTTCCTCAGTCACTGACAGGCACTGCATTGATTTCTTCTACTGCACGGCAACGGTGCCTGGAAATTTCTCCCACACAATGGTACTGCATTGGAAAAACAGGCCCTGGAATGTAATTATCTCTATAGTTTATTCAGCTTGAAATACAAATCATTTTTCCCACGAAACCAAGTAATGATTAGGTCAGTCAAGAATATTGAAATATTTTCTGCAAGTTGTTTATTTTTATTTTAAAAATATCTTATTGGTTGTTATCAAGTAAAGCAACACATAAAATACTACAAATGAAAGGACATATGGAATAAACATATGAAAATAAACAAAAAGGACAATAAAAGCAAATGCATTGAGTATTCAGGTTGATGTGGCAGTATGACATTCTTTCATATACAAGTGATGTTTGGCCTAGTGTTGCAAAAGCCACCATGGTGGTTATCAATGACAAGAAATGTATCCAATATATTCAGCGAGGGGGAAATAAAAAGAATTCCAGAGCTCACAGTCCAGAATTACTTATGGATCGGTATGCATCTAATGATCTATGGTGTGTTGACATTAGCGTAGTATATCGAACACTTGTGAGAGCATTCCATAGGGGGGATTAGTTTGTCAGGCCTCTGTTGTGGTTCATGGCGGTTTGTGTGAGCTAAAGTAGAGATCAAGGCTGTCCCACATGTGCCTAAAGGGGGTTTCCATGGTGAGTTCTGGAGAGCTACGTTGTCAGCCCCCCTTATGTTAGTGACCCAGTTCATCCAACATTTAAAGGATGCTTTTTGCGTGTCTTTCCAATTGTTGAGTATGATCTTAACCGCTGCCGTTAGGAGTAGGTCTAGAAGCTCCCCATATTTTTCATTCAGTGACTCTGCTCAGAGCTAACCGCATGTCAGTGTTGATAGTTCCCTACTAAGGGAATATGAGAAGAGGTTAGATATGAAATCGAAGACCTTATCCCAAAAGGGTACCATGCATTTACACAGAAGTAATACATGTTTCAGGTCTCCTATTTTGTCATTACAATTCCAGCAAACAGGATCTTCTCAAATTTTGTGTAAGTGTAGTCGGGCTGGTGTCTAGTGGGCCTTATGTAATAACCAGAACTTCATCTGGGATAGTGCTGGAGTAATCATTTCTTGCGACTGAGTTCCAGGTTTTGGACCAGTCAGTCAAGAAATCGGGGAATAGGAGTGTGACTCCCAGAAGGATGTGAGTTTCTTATTGAGGGCAGACTGTTGTGGCCGTATTAGCTTATATATCCAGGAGACGTAATGTCCTAAACTATTTATTTTCGACACATATTGTGGAAGGGAAGGAGGTATGGGTGATAGTTTCGCTTTTGTCAGTGCAGCATTTATTTTTAGGAATTTGTAAAATTCGAGGAGATCTAGGTTGTATTTTACCTGTATTTCTTTAAAAGTTAGTGGGTAGACTCCGTTGAAAAGTTGATGGGGAAATAAATACCCCTGTTAACCCAGGTTTCGTTATGTAGAGTATTCCCTTTATATAAGTTTTTATATAAGACCTCCGTCAAAGCTCAAAACTGCCGGTGTCACACCGGCAGTTTGGAGCTTTGACGGAGGTCTTCGTCCCCATTATCAGGCAATGCGGTACGATTGACTGTTTTCCCATAACTAGCCCAATTTTAACGACGCCAAAGGAGTTTACCTCCCCCCAGACCCACAGCGATCGTATCTACACAGTGCCTTCAATTCACATGAAGCTTGCCCAAACCCCCCCCGTCCTAAAGAAGACCCTCTTTGTAAGGGACATCAACACTACTATCTTCGGGGCGAAACGTAGACCACTACCCCATCGCCACCTTCTAACAAAAGTGTGATTTACAATGCTGATTATAGAAGTATGGCAATGTAAACAAACGTAACATATGATGTATTCTCATTGGGCTCCCCTGGGAATTCAGTAGTAATTATGCTTTGCATATCAAGATTGTATGCTTGACCCTGACACATTCCTTATCTTCACTACTTCCAACCACTTCACTACCCTTTCCCCCATCCTACCATTGGGCACTATAACATTTAAAAAGTACTTAATAAATGTAATGTACAGTAAGATGTTCTAAACACTATGGGCCCGATGTAGGTAGGCCGTTACCGATCGGTAACGGCCGAAAATACCGATTTTGGGCCCTTACCGATCGGTATACAGCCATCGAGATGTAGGGCAAAGAAAATCGTCCAAATCGGTACAAATACCGATTCGGAATGACTACCGAATCGGAAATAATCCGATTCGGAAATACCCCGAATCGGAAAGATAACGAATCGGTAACATACCGAATCGGATAAAAATACCGATTCGGTCCATGTACCGAATCGGTAGTGACACCGAATCGGAAAAAAACGATTCGGTCCATGTACCGAATCGGTAGTGACACCGAATCGGAAAAAATTCCGATTCGGTCCATGTATCGAATCGGTAGAGACAGCGAATCGGAAAAATGCCGATTTGGATAACCTACCGAATCGGTAGAGTCACCGAATCGGAAAATCTCCGATTCGGACAGATAGAGAGATGTAGGGAAGCACAGAAATACCGATTTTGGCTCAAAATCGGTATTTACCATGGATTACAATCAGGTGGTAACCAACTCCAACCCATAAAAATAGACCCAAAATGCATTGCAACTTGCAGGATGGCTGCTTTTTATGTCATTGCAAGGCGGCTACGGCTACAGCAGGAAGGAGAGAGGGAATGGCAAAGAGAGGAACAGGTCTACAGACAGAGGATCACCCTGTTCATGCTCACAGAGGCAGAGATCCTACAGAGGTACAGGCTGGACTCAGACACCATTCTGGAGCTCATCAGGGACCTCAAACCACTGTTGGACCACCCCACCCCAAGGGCACACGCCATCCCAGCGCACGTCCAGGTGCTATGCAGCCTACACCTGCTTGCGTCTGGCAGCTATCAAAGTGGAGTTGCAGTGGTAGGAGGGGTGACCCAGAGCAGCCTGTCAAGGTTTTTCCACACATTTCTTGACGCCATGATACACAGAATGGACCAATACATCTCTTTCCCTGCAACCCACGCAGAACTGGTACAAACTAAAGCTGACTTTTACCAGATGGCACAATTTCCCCAAATCATTGGCTGCATAGATGGCACGCACATTCCGATTTGCCCCCCAGCTGACACAGAATACATATACCGCAATAGGAAGTCTACGCACACCGTCAATGTTCAGGTGATCTGCAATGCGAAGTGCACCATCACAGACCTGGTAGCAAAATTCCCAGGGAGTACCCACGACTCCTACATTTTTCAACAGAGCGGCATCTATGCACAGCTGATGGCTGGCGAATTTGGTGAAGGATACCTCCTAGGTGAGACACATCATCAGACCCCCATAACACAAAGTAGCTAAGTGAAATACATGTATGCATGTGAGTAATGTTACCCTTTTCCTTTTAGGCGACAGTGCATATGCCCTCCGCTCATTCATACTCACCCCCTACCTCAACCCCTCCACACCCAGCCAACGGAGGTATAACCGGGCCCACAAAAGCACAAGGAATGTAGTTGAACTGACCTTTGGCATCTGGAAAAGCAGATTCAGATGCCTGCACAAGAGTGGAGGTGCAAGGCAGTATACCCCCATCACCTGCTGCAAGATCATAGCTGTCTGTGCAATGTTGCACAACCTTGCGGTGAAGAAGGGCACTGAGGTGGAGTTGTCAGACTACGAGGACCATGACGACGACGTTGCTGTGCCACAAACACAACCTGCTGGGGTGTCTACGCCAAGTGATGGCAGATACAGACGTGAGGAGATTACAGAAAACTATTTCTGAGTGAGTACAGATGCACAGACAGGTAAATGGTTGTGAGGAAAAGAAATTTTTAATAATGTTGCAACACCGTTACTGCACTGATGTGCAACAAAAGAAAATGTTAACGAAAAGTAGTTCAATGTCAAAGGTCCGGGTTGCCTCACCCGCCCTGGCAAGCCTATTTTTTGCTGCGCTTAGCAGCCCCACTGGTGCTGCCTCTCCCCCTTCCGCATGTCCAGCAGCTTCAGCAGAGCGCCTGGTGCTCCGGCGCGGCTCCGACACTGCGCTGGCCGGGCTGCTGCGGCTGCTGCTGTCCCCAGCCTCACCCAGGTCCAGGGCTGGATTGGCCACAGTGTTTGAAATAATCATTGCCTCCATGGCGGTCGTTATGCGGGCCATGCCCCTGGTGACCTCAGCGGTGTTCTGGGTCAGGCTGGCCTCCATATTTGCCCCACGTTGGCATAATTGTGCGGTAGCAGCAGCAAGGCGGCTTATTGATCTGTTGTGCATGCGGGCATCCCGGCGGCGTGAGTGCTCGTGCTCGTCAAGTTTGGTGCATAGCTGTGTGATGGCTGTGGTCACACGGCCAAGACCTGCAGCAACTTCCTTATTGCTTTCGACGAAAGCCTTAAACCCTTGCGCCATCTCTCCCATTTGCAGGTTATGCTGGCGCAGCTGGCGCTGGCAGGCCATGATGGATTTCGCCTGCATGCGCTGTATCTTCACCATGCTGCCTTCCAGCCCTTGAAAGATGCTGCCTTCCGTGCCGGAAGTGCAGTGCTGGAAGTTGTACGCCTCCGGGAATTGCTGCTGCCCTGCTGTGTGGGCTGGGGTGCCACTGGTGTTGCTGTGTTGGTAGCTGGGGCCTGACCCGCTGCTCCCTGGATAGGGTTCAGTGGAGCCACAACAATACTCCTGGCAGGAGATGTGGCAGGTGCAGGGTGGGCCGTTGTTGGTGAGTTCTCTGGGGAGAACAGCAATTGGGGTGTGCCAGATATTTGGGGGGAGTGAAGAAATGTGAAGTCAAGTCCTAGGTCTTCCTCATTTCCCTGGCCAATGGTGTTGTCATCCTCCTCCTCCTCCAGGGCAGCTTGACTAGTGCTTGGCCCTGCCACCGCACTGGAAGATGTTGCTGGTGCTGGTGCCTCAGTTGCTTCTGCTCCTCCGCCTGATGGTGCCCCTAGGTATAAAGAAGCATTTGTGAATTGAGTGCCGATGTATTACAGTCACTACAATTAAAGCATTGCACACGTCCTTTCATATACTTTGATTCTGTTCCACTGTTTTTTTTATTATGCTTCTGCACTGCCATATTTTGCCTACTTCTGCTGACTACATTTACCATGATGCATTTCTCTTGTCTGTTGGTAGCAGTACTGGGCTGGGGTTTGGCTGTGCATTGTGTCTAAAGGGGAGGTGTCTGGTAGGGTGTGTCATGATGCACATGCTTCTTACCTTTAGCTGTAGCTCTGGCTTAGCTATCCAGGTTCCCGATTCCAGACACACTCTCCCTCTCGATGGTGGTCGACACTAGTTCCTCCAGCTCAGTGAGGGGTGGCGCCGGGTTCCTGCCTCCACCAGTCAGTCCAGCTTGCCTCTGCAGCTCTGCCATTTTGCGTTTTGTTAGGCTGCGGATATTATAGAACCTTTTTTTTAGGTCATCAAGGCTCCTGGGGGTAACACCAACTGAGTTAACTTTCTCGGCAATCTCGCTCCACAGCCTCCTCTTTGTGCTCTCCGGTACAGTGAGGGACAGCCTTCCAAAGAGCTGCCTGTGCACCCTCACCACCTCCTCCACCAACACCTGCAGCTCCATGGTACTGAATTTAGGTTTTCTCTTGTGGCCAGCCTTCTGGCTCTCACTGCTGCTAGCCATCTTTCTCTCACAGTGCTCTGGATCCTGCTTCCACTGCTGCTCACTGTGAATGTTCAGCTCAGGCTGCCTCTCCAGAAAGTTCTTAATGAGCTGCACCTGCCTGGGTAGCCACTCCCTGCTTGGGTGGGGGAGGGTGGATCCACCTCATTGGCTGTTTCGGATTTTACCGAATCGGATTTTTCCGAATCGGATTTTACCGATTCGGATTTTACCGATTCGGATTTTTCAATGCATTCCTATGGGCATTTTGGCCATGGGGGTGTATTTCGATCACCGATTCGGTATTTGCCGATTCGGTATTTGCCGATTCGGGAAATTCCGATTCGGTGGTAGCCAATTCGGTACATTCCGATTCGGTGGATGCCGATTCGGTACGTATCGAATCACAATACCGATTACGACCGAATCGGTATTTTTCCAATTTTTTTTTCCTACATCTCGTTTTCCGATTTCAGAATACCGATTCGGTGCGATTCGGTATTTTCAAATCGGAAAATGCGTTTTACCTACATCGGGCCCTATGTGATTAAATAACATTGTGTTCTCAAAAATGGAAAATACAGTATTTTGCACATTTTCTTAAATGTGTCCTTATGGTACCTTGTTCTAGGTTGAATGCCTCCAAGAGGGTTCCATTAATTGCTATTCGGGCAGTAAGGTCTGAATACAGTGCCATAACCATGTTAATATATGGACCACGAAGATTAAAGGATACCATGCAGTGTTTCAAGAATGACCACGATACTCTGTCAGGTGCTTTTTCTGCGTCGAGGATAATGGCAACGGAGGGGGCAGAAGTTATCCTAGCTTTCTCAAGAATATGACATAATAGCCTAGTGTTATCATTAGACATACGATATTTGAGGAACCCTACCTGCGAGCTACTGATTAATTTTGGAAGGACCGCATTTAGCCTATTGGCTAGGATTTTTGCATAAATCTTACAGTCAACATTAATCAATGAGACTGGTCTATAGTTTTTTGGTAAAAGAGGGTCTTTCCCTTCTTTTTGTATGACGATGATGTTGGCTTCCCTCATCGATTTAGAGAGACATCCCTCTTTGGCTATAGAGTCAAATAATTTTAACAAAGTTGGTTGTAGCAACCTATCAAACTCCTTATAAAAGGATGCTGAGAAGCCATCTGGGCCCGGGGCTTTATTGTTCTTGAGTGATTTAATAGAGATAGATAGTCCTTTTTCAGAAATGGGATTCCCTAACGCTGATTTATCTGCCTCTGATAGTTCTGGTAGGTTTAGCGAGTCTAAGTATCTGGTGCAGTCTCCTGAGTCTATTGGTTGTTTGTTTTTGTATAAATCCTCGTAGAAGGAGTGTTTCTGCATGTTTTTTAATGGTAGACTCATCTGTACTACACATAATCACAGCGGAAGAAACCTATTTGAGCACAGTGGGGTTTAACGTTTCTGCTGTACATTTGTAAAGATTCACTGCTATCCTTTTTGGAAACACAACGCCAAGTTGGCTTCCTAAATCTGTTTACTATCATCTTTTTTTCTGAATTACTGATAATTGTGCACATAATTCATTAGCTGCATGATCACAGCTGGTCCCAGGTCCAACACAGGGTCACAATTCAATAGCATTAGCTAATCTCAATTGTGAGATTTTGATATAATTCAATGAAAACAGGTTATGTTTACATAGTATTTGTCTGCATGGCCACAATGTACACAACAAACAAGTGAAATCTTTTTACTGAGATGATTTTTGCTCTTCCTTTAGTATATCCCCTAAAGAAGGAAGTAAATCCCGAAATGCATTGGGCAGATTGCTCTTTGAACAGAGCGTAACACAAACAGGGACACATAAAAAGCTTCGCTAAGGAAGACAGATAAAAATATCCTAAAGAATAATAAAGAAGAAAAAAATGAATGACATGAAAAACAAACTAGTGTGAATTGTATTAGGTTTAATGATAAATTCCATAAGCAGTGTGCATTGAGTCCGAGAAATCAGATATTCTTGGCTATATTAGTTATTTTGACACATGTATCAAACAGTACGCTAAATTGTCTAGCAAAAAAACGCATAGTAAAAATAGAAAAAAGTGAGTGCATGACACACATAATTTGAATTTTACAAAGAGGGTGCACTTGCCAGGTCGACATGGTAGTTTAAAACTAAACTCACAGACAATGCAATGACAGGCCTGAAACAAGTTAAGAGGGCTACTCTTGTTGGCTTGGCAGTTCGGACTGGACTGTTCCCATGAGGCACAGGGTCAGACTGATTTGCATATGGCCATGTCTGAACTGGGGTGGCAGAGTGGGTCAAAGAACTGTGATGGATTAAACCCATATCTGTTGACTGGGTGTGAGTGTTTGATTGGTTCAGATGCTCCGTCCAATACCACCCCCTTTTGTACCGCTTTGTTCGACATAAGTTGGCAGGGTATGCTCAGACGTGAGTCCCTTGCTCACTTTGCCACTGGATTCAAGCAAGCCTGGCTGAAGACGGCTGAAATGCCAGAAACCGGTCCTAGGAAGCTTGAATCCGGTCCAGGGACGGCATGTCTTGGCAGTTCGGGCTGGACTGTTCCCATGAGGCACAGGGGCAGACTGATTTGCATATGGCCATGTCTGAACAGGGGTGGCAGAGTGGGCTAAAGAACAGTGATGGATTAAACCCAGATCTGTTGACTGGGTGTGAGTGTTTGATTGGTTCAGATGGCGCGTCCATCACCACCCCGTTTTGTACCGCTCTACTCTTGTTGGTGGCACAATCAGTGCTGCTGGCCCACTAGTAGCATTTGATGTACAGGTCCTGGGCTCACATATTGCAATTTACTAGGGACTTACCTGTAAATCAAATATGCTAATCATACAGAACCAATCAGAATCACAATTTACACACAGAGTATATGAACTTTAGCACTGATTAGCAGTGGTAAAGATGCTCGGAGTCCTAAGGCCAACAAAACAGGTCACACAAATAGGAGGCAAAAAGTCAGAGGATAAACCTGTAAATAGGGCCAGGTCCAACAGCTGCCTCAAAGCCACTTTGAAAAAGATGATTTCTTAGCCTCACCTTTCATCAAAGCTCTCTCTAGGGATGCTCCCCCATCGCTACTAATAATTGCCAAAGCCTCCATTCCTTAAGCCATCTTCCCAGAATCTGTCAAGGCATGCCAGATCCTAAAGAAGCCTACACTAGACCCTAATGACCTTACCTAATACCCGCCCATCACTCACCTACCATTCATCACCATGATTGTTGAAAAAGCAGTCTATGTTCAACTCCAAGACAACATGAATTTTAACATCTCCTGCATGACTACTAGTCTAGCTACAGATCATGCTGCTGCATGGAGATCACTTCATTGCTTATGGTAGACAATACCCTCTTGACTACTGATGAAAATGAATCCTGCCTCCTGATAGTGCTGGACCTCTTAGCTGCCTTTGACACAGTTGATTATCCCACCCTAGATGTTTGAATGGAATTCACAGGCAATGTCCTTCACTGGTTCACCTCTTACCTTTCCAACCAACACCGGTTTGTTCACATGGGCAGCTCCAAAACTGAAAAGATCCTTCTCACCTGTGGAGTCCCCCAGCATTGTATACTGTCCCTGTCCTGTTCAGAATCTACTTGGACAAGCTTGGTGCTCTACCTACAGACAACACCATCAAGATTCATCTGTATGACAATGATACACAACTGTACTTGATAGTTTCCCCAGCTTCAGACATGTAACACCTCAAAAACTGTGGGCCTGATTCATAAAGGTAAACTTACACTTTTGTGCAAGTTTATGATTTTTTGTAATTCACAAAGTAATATTACGAGTAGTATCTTTACCTCTGCACTCATGGTGGAGACTCCAAGCATTAAATGATAAATGTAAATGTAAAATGTAAATTGATACTTGTATAGCGCACTACTCACCCGCAAGGGTCTCAAGGCGCTTGTACGAATACCGCTGTGGAACCCATCCTGGCTTTCCCTGTGAGGCGTCCACTCCTGGGCACCCCCAAGTTGGAGGCCAGGCATCCTTAGCATTGTGGGGGCGGTTGTGGAGATTAAGCAAGCTATTGCCCAGAGTTGCAGAGTGGGACTCCATGACTGGAATAGGCACTGAGGCGAGAATTATCAGGTCCGTGGAATTTTGAGCCCAAGACCCGCCGAGGCGGGGAATTGAACCCTGGTCCCGGGATAGACCTCTGCATCAGGGTCTGCCGATCTAATCATTGAGCCACACTTCTCATAGACAGTCGTAAAGATACTACTTGTTAAATTGGTTTGCAAATTGTAAAAAACTGTAAACCTACACAAAAGTGTGAGTTTACCTTTGTGAATTAGACCCAAACTGTACATCATTCAGGCCTGTATTTCCAGTGCAACAATGACGTTCAATTACAGAATGCTTGCTCTTTGTCAAGAAAAACAAACAAGACCCAGCACAAACCTGCCTCAATGGCTTAAACCTTGACAGCTTCGAACCCCAGCTTTTACTTAATAACAAGCCACTTGGATTCGCACTGGACACCAATCTCACCCTCTAGGAACACATTCTTAAAATATGAAAGCTAGGCTGATACACGTTTCATCCTCTAAAGACAATGAAACCGTTTCTTCCAGAAATCAAATTCATATTTGCAATTGAAGCCCTTCTACTTCATCGGGGGATCCAAGATGGCGGAGTGAGGATCCCTGCCGGCTGACTTACCTGTAGGCTCCGTTCTCCTCTCCTTTCCATAGCGTACCAAAGACACGAGACTGCTAAATAGAACTGCACGGCTCTGAGCTGTGCGCTTAAAAAACTACCAGTACCGTTGATCCTTTTCTTTTAAAAAATTTAAACTACGTCGGCGGTCTCTCTCCTCCCAACAAGCTGATGCTTCTACTTTCTGATCCGGTTTGGCTGTTCCGGTGGTTGCTACACGAATCGGCAACTCAGGGATCGGCTGGTTTGGCCTTACTTTCAGCCGGCGAGTGACGGCCGGCGTTTTGTGGCTCAGAAGAATGTCTCCTAAGAATCCGAACCCAATCCCGCCACGCCAAACGAGGAACAGTAAACAGGCGGTGGTGGCGGCGGTCCCCCTGTAGCCCCCGTCACTATAGTCATCACGCCCGTAGCAGCAGCACTAGCGTCCACAGCGGCAGCAGTGGCTCCTTCCCCACCGATAGCGGAGGCACTTATCGAGGACACCTCATCAGAGGACAGCGGGGGTCCTGTTTTACCGGAGGGAAAGAAAACTACAGCCACAGCTGCTAAACAGGTACTGAGGCCACCTATCCTCTTAGCTGGGACCCAAACTAAGGGCTCTAAGGGCTCTACCCCTAAGATAGCTAAAACGGGGCCTAAACTGACAGCTAAAACAGGGGGGGCACCGGGAGAGACTGCTTCACAACCTTTGAAAAAAAGCCTCTATAAACCCCAGTGCAATACAGAAGGGGGGAGAAACAGCAATGATCTCAAATAGTCAAGATGCTGATATTAATGCCAAAGCTGATGCTGTTTGGAAAGTCCCTCTACTGACCCCTCGAGCGCGCAGCTAATGATACTGGGGACAGCAATGGTGACTGTAATGTTGATGTTGTACAATCGCTGCCTAAAGGGGATAACCCTTATATCATAGCCCATGAACTACGGCCGGATTCTATAAATGCCACCCGGCCAGCACTTTGCGACTCAATCCCAAATAATCTAGAGGGGATACCAGAAGTCCATTCGGAGGACATTGAATGTGGGACACAAAACGAACTCGTAGCTCATACAATGGCTTCAGTGGATATCGAGTTGGACTCGTACGAGGATTACGAGGCTGAGACAGAGACTGAAGATGACTTTTCCGCCAACCCCCCTATGGGGGGATGCATCTCTAAGACCAAAGCCAAGGGCAAACAAAAGGCAAGGAGAAGCAGCAAGGCTGGTGCTATCTCTAAACGGCTAAAGGCAAACAATAACGTAGCTCTAAGGAAGAATATTCCAGACAAAAGTCCACTCAGAAAATGGATCGAAGCAAAGGGTCTGGTCAAAACTATGACGTTAAGGTTATCAGGAGCGAGCCCTACAGACTCTATACCAATACTGATCTCCCCGGATAAGAGCATTCTGATTGACCCGGATAATACACTCCTTGCGGACCGGATCGAAGAAGCACAGTCTCAAGCACAGTCTCAAGAGCAGGATAACGGGCCGTCTGACAATTTGGAACTAACACCAGCACATACAAACAACGCTTTACATCCTATCACTCAACTATCCGCCCACGTAATAGTCAGCCCTTCTTCTTTGGCGGAGATACCCTCCGGTTCCGTTCTAGCCTCTTCTTCAGCTGTTATAGCAAAAAATAGGGGAAACCCACCAGATGAGGGACCATCGAATCAAGACTCAAGAAGGGAAGGACCCAATACCTCCTCTCTGGATGAAATACTAACGATCTTGAGTAAGCAATTGAGTAACCAACGCGCAGAAGCACAGGAGTACTATCTTCAATTTAGGGAGGACAAAAACAAGATGCAATCCTCTCTGTGATCTCACTACTAAAATTGGGGGGATTTCACAAGAAACCACGGAACTACAGCAACGGGTGGTACAGGTGGAGGAGCCAAACTCTAAAATGGCAGGATCAGTGGAAAAGCATGATGATCAGTTGAAGGTATTACAGCTAAAGGTCGAGGATTTGGAGAACAGGCAGAGGCGATCTAACCTAAGACTTTTTGGCATCCCGGAGAGATCAGAGGGCTCAGACCCCAGGGCGTACATTGTAGGGGTGCTCCAGAAGGCCTTTCCTGACTTGGCAGATTGGGACTGGGACTCACAAATCCAGCGGGCTCATCGTCTGCCTTTGTTTCAAAGAAATAGAGAAAATCAGTTCCCACGTCCCTTTCTAATTTATTTTGGCAACTTTCTTTTACGTCAAGCGGTCTGGCAGAGAGCCCGCCCTAACTCTCCAATAGCTATAGGGGAGTTTTCGTTCTTTGCACGTTCAGATCTCAGCAGGGACACTATGGATAGGAGGTGGCAGCTTCGTAAATTGATGGATCCCTTTAAGGCCCGCGGAGGGCAGGTGTTCCTCCAAGAACCCGCTCGCCTTAAGGTTATGAGAAACGGGCGGAAACACACCTTTAACGACGTTAAGGAAGCAGAGGCTTATCTTTCTAGCATCAGCTCTAGCCAAAGTCAGAGTCAGACTTAAAATAACTACTACCAGCCCCATGGGTGGTGAATAAGCTTTTAAAAGGGAGGATGGGGAGCACAAACACATAAAGAAGGGGGAGGAAAAGGCGGACAAAAAAAGGGAAAAATAAGAAAAAGGAAGAGAAAGAGTTTCATTTCTCATTTCATTTCTATTCGGTATACACAATGATGATTGTTAAAAGGGGGGGGGGCAGGAGCCTCTCAGAGTGTTTAACCACACGAGCTGCCTCACCAACGGCAGTTGTAACTGGAGGGTGGAAGCCAGGGGGGTGGGACCCCTTCTCCGCAGGTTGGGGGCAAGGGGAGTTGGGGGGGGGGGAAACTTTATAAAATTTGTGTAGGAGAGTAGGGTCTGCTATCCTATGGTCACCCGAAATTTTTGCTTTTTGCTTCACTGGTTTATGACTTAATGTGGCTGTGGGCCTGCTAATCAGACCCACAGCCTGCTGTTCTCTCTCTAAATTACTGCCAATGCACTCTAGGTACATTACGAATTGGAACTGGTTCACCTTGTTGGCCCCTGTAACAGTGTACCCTAGGTACCCAGGGCATAGGTGCATCCAAGGCCTACCAGGGGCTGCAGCATGTATTGTGCCACCCCTGGCCTGGCCTCCACATTTGACACAACTGGCTGATCACTCAGCTGGGGTAAGTCGGTGTAATCACCTCTTACTTAGGTATAGTATCCCTATGCCTGACCTTAAACTGGACACATATGTTCCTATCAGCCACTCCTATGGAAGGCCTCATCAATCCTGGAGGCAGAGTGCTTGGAAATATGTGAGATGGTGCTCTAGCATGAGCTGAGCCTGTCTGCAGCTGTCGGGAACCACTCCCTAAGCTGTTCCGGGATATTGCCATACCATATACTCTTAAGTGCATTATAATCCTCGCGGTTATATGCTATCTTTGGTTTGGCTTTATCAAAACATGTCGAGTAAGGTGTCATACGAATTGGAATACTATCCCCTCGACAGTTCTGTCGACGGGGATAGCATTCCACCCTTCTAGAGGGACACGACATGTGCGTAGCCTTAACCCCGTTTAAAGTTAACCAGAGCCTCAGCATCACAAAATGGATGCTGCCACCGCAGACACAAGTCTGACCTCCTGCTGCTGGGAGTCCTTCCAGGGAGGGAGGCTTGGACAAAGGGTTTCCTGCCTTGGGAGGTGCGAGCACCACCCCAGACAGGGTTTTGTGTATTGGGTAGGACAGGGCTGAATAGATTGAGACATGCCCGGGGCACACAAGGTGTCCCCGTGCATAAGCCAGTCCAAACCGGTCCTGGGACTTTCCAGACCCAGGCCTGGCGAGGAGCTGGACAAAGGAAAGAGGGTGTAACCTCCCCCTTCCTGGTTCCTCCCAGAGGAGGGACCTAGTAGGTGATCCACCCCTCAGATTGGGAATAAGAGTGGGAGCAGTGCCATTGCACAGCAGATCATCCTGAATCAACTTTACACGAAGAAGAAGACTGGACTTCGACATTCTGCTGCACAGAAGACTGAAGAGAATCTCCCTTGTGGCCTAGGAGTGGCCACCCTGCGAAAGCAGGCACCAACCAGCGAATCGACGTCTGCTTTGCCGCCACCTCCCGCCGGAGCCCGAGCACAGAGCCTGACAAGATTCAGACTCCCAGACTTCTCACAGCCCGATCCACAGTCCCTGCAAAGAAGGGACCCGTGGAGGCACCGAGAGACGTGGGACCGGACATCTTGAAAGACACCCGAAGAGCTGACAGCGCAGCACCAGAGGCACCCTCGACATTGTGCTTTGGGGACTGAGAACCACCACCACCGAGCAGCCCTTGCACCGAAGATCAGCCCCCAGCATCTCCACGATCTGCGTGGGGCCCTTTTGCATTGTGCCACTTGACGCGCCATCCAGGCCACTAGCCACGTGGTCAGCGGCCATCTTTGCAACTACAACTACAAACTACACTGCGGGTCTGGTTGCTCCAGACCTGCCCTAGCTCCGGTGAAAAGGAGCCCCTGCTCTGACCTTGCTGGTCCGAGTAACAAGCCTTTCTCGATTCCTGCGTGGCTTGCATTAGCCAAGGTCTGTTTGCTACAATCAAGTTGCCGATACCGCCAACAGCGAGAAACCTGCGTGGGACAGCTCGTGACGGACTCCTGGACGTCCTCGACCCCCGGTGCCCACGTGGCTGCAGAGAGAAGCTACACCTCAACGCCTGTTTGCACCCGACATCGCCTGGTTCCGATCTGGTTCCACGGTAGTCACTGGCTAGTGACTTTGAACATTGTCCCCTCTGCTTTCAGGTCTTCACATCTTCAGATCCACCCTTGGATCCACCGGAACTCTTCACATCGAGCCGCCTGCAGCATCTTCAGCTCCAAGCACCATCGACCAGCGTGACGAAACCCGACACTACTTCGACCCTGTGCACCCGCTTCCTGTGGGTGAGGTAACTCAGCTCCGCCGATGTTCCTACACTGGTACACACCTCTAGGGCCTGTGTCTCAAGTTTCAGCTTTATAGTTCACTCGGAAGGTTCCGAACTAACTAACTTTGTACTTTTTACGCACCATAGACTTTGCATTGGTGAGTGCGTGCACTTTAAACACTGCACCCGAGTCCCGCGGGCCTTTCCCGACTTAGTCACTGCTAGTCTCGAATAGCTCCAGCGATTCCCAAGGTCCTAGGCCTATTTCCTTTCCGATTGGTATCTCTTATACCACTTTCTTAGTATATGGTTTAGGTGGCCCCTAGGGCTCATCCATATTGTGCAACTTTTGTGTATTTTAACCCCTTGGACGCTCATGACGAGCTCAGCTCGTCATGGTGTCCACCTCCATACACTCATGACGAGCTGAGCTCGTCATGAACAATGGGAAACCAGAAAAGTCAGCATCCAGGAGAATTAGCTGTAGCATTCATACTGTCTTGTGTTTAACGCTTGTGCTTCTGTGCTCATAAAGAGTCCAGGGGATACTTTTAGTTAATAAATCAATATATATTTTCAATATATATCTGTGTGGTGTCCTTTCATTTGGTATTTCAGGGGGTTGTGTATGGTAATACAGCTCGCTTCACATGCCTTTCAGAGTTTAGCCTAAGACTGCTTTGTCCACGTTACCACTAGGATAACTGGTCTAGAAGGTTGACTTACAACCAATCATCATAAGGGTTGCTTGGCATGGTACAAAGTGATCACTAGAATTAGTGAGCATTATATACCAGGCCAACTTCTCACATTGGTGAGCAGCTGATTGGGATCTGAGCTTGCTGTTGTTTTACCATTACAATCTTTGAGATTATCATTTGAAAGATCATACAGGTACCTGCTAGGTACATATAAAACAAGACTAGTATACTTAAGTTCTACTGAACTTAGTTGTTGTAGAGCAAAGAGAGTAGCACACCCTGACTACAACTACTAGATAGGTTTAGTAGGTAAACACCAGTGTAGGTAGATTGCAACACATCCACCCACACTAGAGCAATGTCGGGAGCAGAGGGTTCCACTGGGAACATCCCTGTTGAGAGTGGCCCTCCAAGGGCACCATCCAAATTTGCTATTTTTTCCTTTAAGGAATTAAGACAGCTTTGTGTCTTAAGGGGTCTGAGGACAGGGCCTTCCCCTACCACAGACCACCTTAGAGAGATCTTGGACCAGTCTGAGACTCTAAAGACCTCTAAGGCAGACTCCACAGGGAATGCTGAAGGAGGCCATCCTTCTGAGGATGACACTGTAGAAACCCCTGTCCCTATAATCCTGGTAGATGAGGAAGCCCCCATCACTGGAGCTCCTCAGGTAGATGAGGAGGAGGAAGAGGAAGAAGAGACAGAAGGGGGAGCAGTGAGTCAGATGATGACAGAAATAGTCAGGTGCTGGTCAGTAGACTGAACAAGGCTAACTTAAGCCTATTTGGGAGTGAATCTGGTAACAACCCATTCAGACCCCCAGGTTGACTTAACCAGAAGCCTAGGAGGAGAAGGACTCACTCAGGTGACTCTAACAACTCCCATGCTTCTAGAGGTTCTCATGGTCACTCCAGAAGGGAGATGACTAGCCCTCAGAGAAGGGAACATGAGGCCAAAATGAGAGAGGCTGAATTGAGGATCCAGAGACAAGAGTTAGAGGTTGCCCTGGCCCAAGAGAAACTTGCTAGAGCAAGACAGCCTAGAGAGAGTGGGGTCATAGAACCCACTGGTGGCAGCAATATCCACAAGGATAAAGACAGGTCGTTTGATAACAGAAACCTGAGTAAGATTGTGCCCCCCTACAAAGCTGGGGATGATATCCATAAATGGATAACTGCAATGGAGAGAGCCTGCAGAGTACAGCAGATCCCTCAGGAGCAGTGGGCAGCAATCTTGTGGCTCTCCTTTGAAGGTAGAGGCCGAGACAGACTCCTCACAGTTAGTGATGGGGATTCTAGAAACTACCTGGTCCTGAAGAGTGCTCTGATTGATGGATTAGGCTTAACCACTGAACAGTACAGGTTAATGTTCAGAGACACCCAGAAGACACAGACTCAGGACTGGTCTGAATTTGTTGAGTGTGCCACTAAGGCTCTGGAGGGATGGTTGCTGGGAAGCAAGGTTACAGACTATGAAGGATTGTATAATTTGCTGATGAGAGAACACATTTTAAATAATTGTCAGAACCAGCAGTTGCATCAACATTTGGTTGACTCAGATTTGACCTCTCCCCAAGAATTGGGAAAGAGGGCAGATAAATGGGTTAGAACCAGAGTTAAGCAAAAGAACCAGAACCAGAACCAGGGTGGTGACCAGAAGAAAACAGACCAGAAGGGTGGGGAGCAGAAAACTAAAGACCAGAAGTCTTCAACAGGGCCCCAAACTGAAACAGAGGGTGGGTCCCAAACTTCCAAGAAAAAGAAGAAAGAAGGTCAGAAGAAACCCTGGTGTAAAACTTGTAAGAACACCTCTCACTGGACAAGTGAGTGTAAAAAGGGTGGAGCCCCCAGCACTGCAGCCCCTAAGGCACCTGCGCCCACTAGTACAGCTAGCAGTGCTGGTCCACAAACCAAGGGGGTAGTGGGTATCACCTTGGGAACTGAAGGAGATTCTGACCTAGTCAGAACCCTTACACAGGCTGTTCTGATTTGTGAAGGGGACATAGATTTGACCCCTGACATCAGTCCCAGTAACCTGGGCAAATATAGACAGACACCTTTGATTAATAACAAAGTGGCTCAAGCTTACAGGGACACATGTGCCAGTGTCACAATGGTGACACCTAACTTTTTGGACCCTGGACAATACATGCCAGGTGATAATTACCTGGTGACAAATGCCAGCAATGTCACTACTACACATAGTGTGGCACTTGTTAACTTTTCCTGGGGAGGGGTAACTGGCCTAAAAAGAGTTGTGGTTAGTGCTGATCTTCCAGTTGAATGTTTGTTGGGCAATGACCTGGAGAACTCTCTATGGTCAGAAGTTGAGTACAGGCCTCATGCAGAGATGTTAGGGATATCATCACAGGCCAAAAAGTGCCTCTCTGAACCTCAGGTCTTGGATCCTGGAACAATGGACCAAGCACCTTCCAAGAAGAAGAACAGGAGGGTTAAGGCTGTGCCCTCCCAACTGCCTACAAGTGAGGATCAAGCTTCACAGGAAGCTGGTCTTGAGACCCCTGAAGGAACTGTCTCTGAATAACTTGAGCCTGATCAGGTTGAGTTTCTGGGGACAGGGGGACCTTCTAGGGCAGACTTGGGGCAGGCTCAGTTAACCTGTCCTTCTCTTGAACCCCTCAGACAACAGGCTGTTGCTGAGGCTGCTAGGAATGCTCAAGGTGCCCATAAAGTTTATTGGGATGAAGGACTCCTTTACACAGAGGGTAGAGACCCCAAGCCTGGTGCAACCTGGAGGTTGGTTATACCTCTGCAATTTAGGGGTTTCCTTCGCACCTTGGCCCATGATATTCCTAGCAGGACACTTAGGCCAGAACAAGACCTGGGACAGGCTTGTCCCTCACTTTCACTGGCCTCACATGTCTGAAGACACCAAGGAGTTTTGTCGCTCCTGTGAAACCTGCCAAGCCTGTGGTAAAGCAGGTGGAATGACAAAGGCCCCCCTGATACCACTACCTGTGGTGGGGGTTCCCTTTGAAAGAGTGGGGATTGATATTGTAGGTCCAATGGATCCCCCTACAGCATCTGGGCACAGATTCATACTGGTGGTGGTGGACCATGCCACCAGGTACCCAGAGGCAATTCCACTTAGGACAACAACAGCTCCTGTTGTGGCCAGGGCCTTACTTGGAGTTTTCTCCATAGTGGGGTTTCCTAAGGAGGTAATATCTGACAGAGGTGCCAACTTCATGTCAGGATATTTGACAGCTATGTGGAAGGAATGTGGTGTCAACTACAAGTTCACCACTCCTTATCATCCACAATGTAATGGGCTTGTTGAAAGGTTTAACAAGACCCTAAAGGGTATGATCAAAGGATTACCAGAAAAGCTCAGGCGAAGATGGGACATCCTTCTACCCTGCCTTTTGTTTGCTTACAGAAAGGTCCCTCAAAAGGGGGTTGGCTTCAGCCCCTTTAAATTGTTGTTTGGGCACCCTGTAAGAGGACCCCTGTGTCTGGTGAAGGAAGGATGGGAGTTACCTCTCAAAAAGCCTAAGCAAGACATAGTGGACTATGTACTTGGTCTCCGCTCCAGGATGGCAGAGTACATGGAAAAGGCATCCAAAAACCTTGAGGCTAGCCAAGAATTACAGAAAGCTTGGCATGACCAAAAGGCTGTCCTGGTTGAGTTTCAGCCTGGACAGAAGGTATGGGTGTTGGAGCCAGTGGCCCCAGCAGCACTCCAGGACAAATGGTCTGGACCCCATACAATTCTGGAAAAGAAGGGAGAGGTTACCTACTTGGTGGACCTAGGAACTCCCAGGAGCCCCCACAGGGTGCTCCATGTCAACAGACTAAAGGCATATGTCAGCAGGGCAGACATGGGCTTGCTCATGGCTACAGATGAGGGACAGGAGGAAGAGAGTGACCCTCTCCCAGACCTGCTCACTCAGAACCCTGAGGATGGCTCAGTTGATGGTGTGGCCTTAGATGGCAGCCTCACTGAACATCAGCAAAGTGACTGTAGACAAGTTCTGCAGGCATACAGGCATATGTTCTCCTTGACACCCAGTCAGACTAACTGGTGTACCCATGTGGTGGACACTGGTGACAGTCTTCCTGTAAAGAGCAAGATTTACAGGCAACCTGATCATGTCAGGGACTGTATAAAGACTGAGGTGCAAAAGATGCTGGAATTAGGTGTCATTGAGCCTTCAGAGAGCCCCTGGGCTAGCCCAGTGGTTCTGGTCCCCAAACCTCACACCAAAGATGGCAAGAGAGAGATGAGGTTCTGTGTGGATTACAGAGGACTCAATGCTGTCACCAGGACAGATGCACACCCTAATCCAAGGGCAGATGAGCTCATTGACAAGTTGGCTTCTGCCAAATATTTGAGCACATTTGACTTGACAGCTGGCTACTGGCAAAACAGGTTAGCTGGGGATTCTAAAGCCAAGACAGCATTTTCTACCCCTAGTGGGCATTATCAATTTGTGGTGATGCCCTTTGGTTTGAAAAATTCACCTGCCACCTTCCAAAGGTTGGTGAATCAAGTCCTTACTGGGTTGGATGACTTTTGCGCAGCATATCTGGATGATATTGCTGTCTTTAGCTCCACCTGGGAGGATCACCTGGTCCACCTGAAGGAAGTGCTTGAGGCTCTGCAGAAGGCAGGCCTCACTATCAAGGCAACAAAGTGCCAGATAGGGCAGAGCAAGGTTGTATACCTGGGCCACCTTGTAGGTGGAGGCCAAGTTCAACCACTGGAGAGTAAGATCCAGACCATAATGGACTGGTCCCCTCCAACCACCCAGACTCATGTCAGAGCTTTCTTGGGCCTGACTGGGTACTACAGGAAGTTTGTTAAGAACTATGGGTCCATTGTGACTCCTCTTAATGATCTGACATCTAAGAAGATGCCCAAAAAGGTTCAGGGGACAGAAATCTGTCAAAAGGCATTTGATGACCTGAAGAAGGCCATGTGCTCTGCACCTATCCGGAAGAGTCCTGACTACTCAAGAGAGTTCATTGTCCAAACAGATGCTTCTGAGTTGGGAGTGGGAGCAGTGCTTTCACAGCTTAATGTAGATGGCCAGGACCAGTCCATTGCTTTTATTAGCAGAAGGCTGACCCCAGAGAGAAACGTTGGTCAGCTATTGAGAGGGAGGCCTTTGCTGTGGTGTGGGCCCTGAAGAAGTTGAGACCATACTTATTTGGCACTCACTTCAAGATTCAGACCGACCATAAGCCCCTCTTATGGCTTAATCAGATGAAGGGTGAAAACCCCAAACTACTCAGGTGGTCCATTTCCCTACAGGGGATGGACTTTACAGTGGAGCACCGCCCAGGGACTGACCATGGCAACGCCGATGGTCTCTCCAGGTACTTCCACTTAGAACATGAAGACACAACTGGTCAAGGTTAGTCTAATGTCCCTGCATTTGGGGGGGGGGGGTTGTGTAGGAGAGTAGGGTCTGCTATCCTATGGTCACCCCAACTTTTTGCTTTTTGCTTCATGGGTTTATGACTTAATGTGGCTGTGGGCCTGCTAATCAGACCCATAGCCCGCTGTTCTCTCTCTAAATTACTGCCAATGCACTCTAGGTGCATTACGAATTGGAACTGGTTCACCTTGTTGGCCCCTGTAACAGTGTACCCTAGGTACCCAGGGCATAGGTGCATCCAAGGCCTACCAGGGGCTGCAGCATGTATTGAGCCACCCCTGGCCTGGCCTCCACATTTGACACAACTGGCTGATCACTCAGCTGGGGCAAGTCGGTGTAATCACCTCTTACTTAGGTATAGTATCCCTATGCCTGACCTTAAACTGGACACATATGTTCCTATCAGCCACTCCTATGGAATGCCTCATCAATCCTGGAGGCAGAGTGCTTGGAAATATGTGAGATGGTGCTCTAGCATGAGCTGAGCCTGTCTGCAGCTGTCGGGAACCACTCCCTAAGCTGTTACGGGATATTGCCATACCATATACTCTTAAGTGCATTATAATCCTCGCGGTTATATGCTATCTTTGGTTTGGCTTTATCAAAACATGTCGAGTAAGGTGTCATACGAATTGGAATACTATCCCCTCGACAGTTCTGTCGACGGGGATAGAATTCCACCCTTCTAGAGGGACACGACATGTGCGTAGCCTTAACCCCGGTTAAAGTTAACCAGAGCCTCAGCATCACAAAATGGATGCTGCCACCGCAGACACAAGTCTGACCTCCTGCTGCTGGGAGTCCTTCCAGCGAGGGAGGCTTGGACAAAGGGTTTCCTGCCTTGGGAGGTGCGAGCACCACCCCAGACAGGGTTTTGTGAATTGGGTAGGACAGGGCTGAATAGATTGAGACATGCCCGGGGCACACAAGGTGTCCCCGTGCATAAGCCAGCCCAAACCGGTCCTGGGACTTTCCAGACCCCGGCCTGGCGAGGAGCTGGACAAAGGAAAGAGGGTGTAACCGCCCCCCTTCCTGGTTCCTCCCAGAGGAGGGACCTAGTAGGTGATCCACCCCTCAGATTGGGAATAAGAGTGGGAGCAGTGCCATTGCACAGCAGACCATCCTGAATCAACTTTACACGAAGAAGAAGACTGGACTTCGACATTCTGCTGCACAGAAGACTGAAGAGAATCTCCCTTGTGGCCTAGGAGTGGCCACCCTGCGAAAGCAGGCACCAACCAGCGAATCGACGTCTGCTTTGCCGCCGCCTCCCGCCGGAGCCCGAGCACAGAGCCTGACATGATCCAGACTCCCAGATTTCTCACAGCCCGATCCACAGTCCCTGCAAAGAAGGGACCCGTGGAGGCACCGAGAGACGTGGGACCGGACATCTTGGAAGACACCCAAAGAGCTGACAGCGCAGCACCAGAGGCACCCTCGATGTTGTGCTTTGGGGACTGAGAAACCCCACCACGGAGCAGCCCTTGCACTGAAGATCAGCCCCCCAGCATCTCCACAATCTGCGTGGGGCCCTTTTGCATTGTGCCACTCGACGCGCCATCCCGGCCAATAGCCACGTGGTCAGCGGCCATCTTGGCGACTACAACTACAAACTACACTGTGGATCTGGTTGCTCTAGACCTGCCCTAGCTCCGGTGAAAAGGAGCCCCTGCTCTGACCTTGCTGGTCCGAGTAACAAGCCTTTCTTGATTCCTGCGTGGCTTGCATTAGCCAAGGCCTGTTTGCTACAATCAAGTTGTCGACACCGCCAACAGTGACAAGCCTGCGTGAGACAGCTCGTGACCGACTCCTGGACGTCCTCAACCCCCGGTGCCCACGTGGCTGCAGAGAGAAGCTACACCTCAATGCCTGTTTGCACCCGACATCGCCTGGTTCCGATCTGGTTCCACGGTAGTCACTGGCTAGTGACTTTGAACATTGTCCCCTCTGCTTTCAGGTCTTCACATCTTCAGATCCACCCTTGGATCCACCAGAACTCTTCACATCGAGCCGCCTGCAGCATCTTCAGCTCCAAGCACCATCGACCAGCGTGACGAAACCCGACACTACTTCGACCCTGTGCACCCGCTTCATGTTGGTGAGGTAACTCAGCTCCGCCGGTGTTCCTACACTGGTACACACCTCTAGGGCCTGTGTCTCAAGTTTCAGCTTTCTAGGTCACTCGGAAGGTTCCGAACTAACTAACTTTGTACTTTTTACGCACCATAGACTTTGCATTGGTGAGTGCGTGCACTTTAAACACTGCACCCGAGTCCTGCGGACCTTTCCCGACTTAGTCACTGCTAGTCTCGAATAGCTCCAGCGATTCCCAAGGCCCTAGGCCTATTTCCTTTCCGATTGGTATCTCTTATACCACTTTCTTAGTATATGGTTTAGGTGGCCCCTAGGGCTCATCCATATTGTGCAACTTTTGTGTATTTTAAACTGTCTTGTGTTTAACGCTTGTGCTTCTGTGCTAATAAAGAGTCCAGGGGATACTTTTAGTTAATAAATCAATATATATTTTCAATATATATCTGTGTGGTGTCCTTTCATTTGGTATTCAAGGGGGTTGTGTATGGTAATACAGCTGGCTTCACATGCCTTTCAGAGTTTAGCCTAAGACTGCTTTGTCCAGGTTACCACTAGGATAACTGGTCTAGAAGGTTGACTTACAACCAATCATCATAAGGGTTGCTTGGCATGGTACAAAGTGATCACTAGAATTAGTGAGCATTATATACCAGGCCAACTTCTCACAATTTGTTTGCTGGCTGACAGGGGAAAATATGATGAAGAATACGATAAAGACTTCAAATCTTGGTTTAGTGAATGGCTTATTGGTTGTTTTAGGTGTTTGAGAGATCAAGACTTATTATTTGACTATCTGAAGAGGGGTTTAATATTTCTACTATCATTCAAATGCATTTATTTAAATGTCTAGCTTGGAACGTATCAGGGCTTAACAGTAAAAACAAAAGATCTTTGGTGTCAGAAGAGCTAAAATTACATAATCCCCATTTTTGTCTATTATCAGAAACCCATATCATATGGAAAGATAGGAAAATATTAAGTCAAATGGGGTATGACATTCTGGTTTGCTCTACCTTTGGGACTCCCACAAGAGGGGTTGCTATCCTCAAGGATAAGCGATTTAGGGTTGAAGTAATGCAAACTGCTCACGATAAGGACGGTAGATGGGCTATCGCGCAAATCAATTATGAAAACAACAAGTATGTTCTATGTGTGGTTTATGGCTCAAATTTAGATGAACCAATGTACTTCGACCAATTAAATATGAAACTTTTGGACTGGGAGGGGGAAATTATTATAATGGGGGATTTTAATTGCATCATGGACTATAAAATCGACACAACTAAGCCGTATGCTCATCATAGGATGCACAAGACCAGGACATCTATATTGGACTTATGTCGGACTCATAATATTAAAGACGCTTGGAGATATCTGTATCCAAATACACCAGGGTATACATATTACTCAGCGCCCCACAAGATGTGTACTAGATTAGACATGGCATTAGTCAGCGATAAGTTACTGCAAACTGGCTCCATGACTTTATGCCCCCGAATACCTTCTGACCATAATGCACTAATAATGATATTTGATACACCAAGTATCAGGACACCCCCCAGACCATTCTCTTTCCCTAGACACTTAATCTCAGACCTAACTTATATGACGCAGCTCAAAGCTCATCTCAACGAATTTATAAGCATTAATAAGAACTCAACTGGTTGCTGTATGGTATGGGACGCCTGCAAGGCAAGCATTAGGGGTTTTACGCAGGCTTATGCGATCAGGCAAAATGCAGTACGAAGGCAGCACAAGATCATGCTATTAGCAAACATAACTAAACAAGAAGAATTACTGGCCACAGCTCTACAGCTCAACCTCCCAACAATTATAGAAATCAATCTAAAACTTAGCACACTTAAAAATGACATAAAATCTAACTTCATTCAAAAAAGTAGCGCAAAGATCCATAAATTCAAAATTGCACAATATGAGGGGGGGGATAAAATCGGCAAAATCTTAGCCTATAAAGTTGCCGAAGATAGAGCAGACACCCTAATCTCTAATATTCGGGGGCATGGGAACAAACTCTATAATCAGCCACAAGATATACTAGAGCAATTTGCCGATTATTACAGAAACCTTTACACTCCAGATAGCCCTGTAGATCAAGATCTAGTCCGGGAATATGTTGATGAATATCCAGTGAGCACAGAGACCTTATCATGGCTTGGGCTTACTGTCTGACGATATAACACTAACAGAATTGCATCAGGCAATTAACTCCCTACTGATTGGAAAAGCGGCAGGAGAGGATACGATACCTTTGGAACTCTATAAAACATGTAGATTGGAATTAGAACAGCTACTACTGGAAGTCATGCAATCAATTGGGCTAAACGGAACGGCTCCCAAAT
This sequence comes from Lissotriton vulgaris, assembly GCF_964263255.1. Lineage (NCBI taxonomy): Eukaryota > Metazoa > Chordata > Amphibia > Caudata > Salamandridae > Lissotriton > Lissotriton vulgaris. The sequence continues at coordinate 1,406,171,506 of NC_141693.1, read as the reverse complement.
CCTGGAACAGGACAAAAAGATTTTTTTTTTTAAAGAAAGATAAGCCCAAGGAGGAGAGAGGGTCATATCGACCTATCTCCCTGATAAATACTGATGCGAAAATATTCGCAAAAATTATGGCACTTAGACTAGCCCCAGTCATGCCCCAAATTGTTAACCCACAACAACACGGGTTCATTTCCGGGAGAGATACAACGACACATGTAAATATGGCCATTACGGCGTTCGATGTTGCGGAGACTGAGTCGACCCCACTCTGCATGATCCTATTAGACGCTGAAAAAGCTTTTGACCGAGTGGGGTGGGACTACCTTTGGAGCGTGCTGTCCAAAATCGGTTTTGGGGGGAACTTTCTGAAGGGTATACAAGCACTCTATGACAAGCCTACCGCCAGTATTAGCTACGGGGGCCTGACCTCATCAGAATTTCCCATCATGCGTGGGACCCGTCAAGGCTGTCCCCTTTCACCCCTTTTATTTGCCCTTTCGTTAGAACCATTTTTGCTCGCCCTTCACTCCCAAATCCTGATTGTGCCTTTTAGCTCCGGCTCACAGGAGCTGAAAATGACAGCTTATGCGGACGACATTGCCGTTTATACTTCCGACATTGCCGAAGCCTTAAAAGGAATATCTATAGAGGCTGGGAAATTCGGGAAGGTGTCAGGCTATAAGCTTAATAGACAGAAGACACAAGTTATAGCTAACCACTCCCCTACTGCGGCTATCCCCGAGATCTGTAAAGAAGCGACTTACTTAGGGGTTAAATTAACGGCCAGACTACAAGATATTAATAACATAAACTATAATGAGTTGATCAAAAAAACTATTCTTCTATTAAAAAAATGGAACAGATTGCCCCTGAATTTGATTAGCAGAATTAATCTTATTAAGATGAAGGTTTTGCCAAAGTTTGTTTATTTATTCCGATCTATCCCACTCGCACTAAATAATAAGTTCTTTCAGCACCTAGATGGGGTACTGAGTAGCTTTATATGGAGTTACAAAAAGGCTAGAAGGTCACTAAAAATGTTGAAAAATAATACAAATAAGGGAGGGCTGAACTTTCCAGACTTCAAAATGTATTTTTGGTCTGCGTTTTTTACACGCCTACGTTCATTACTGCATGGAGACAGAGCTCTTTTTTTTCATATTTTTATGTTGAAACAAGACTCACAATTTTTTTTGCTTAGAGTTAATGACCCGAATTATTACAAGAGGGTGAGATTTAAGACTGCTAGAGACATCGTTAGGGTTTGGGTCAATGTACTAAAATTTTGTAAAACAACTTTTTTTCACCCGAAGCTGCCGCTGTGGGGCAACCCAGGCCTTCCGGCTATCTTCACGGATACTATCACTTATAATTGGGCTGCGCTCAGGATTAAGGTATTGGCGGATCTGTACGGCATGCAGGGGTTTCTGGAATTCAATACGCTCAAACAGATATATGACTTACCGGAAGCCACAAGATACAAACATCTGCAAATGCACGATTATTTGATTAATAAAAAAAAGATTCAAAATATCACTGAATGCGATATATGGACTTGTCTATATTCAAACAAAAACAAATCAGTTATTAGCGAGGCATATAAAACACTTAGTACCTTTAAAACGAATGATGGCGATAAACTGGCTGCGAAGTGGGGCACTCAACTAGGTTTAAATATTACCTCAAATCAAATTGAGCATTCCCTGGCTAATATTAACAATCTAGTATGGTCATCCAGCCTTAGGCTACAACAATTCAGAACGACCTGTATGCTCTACTATACACCTGAAAGAATCTCTAGATGGTCCCTTAATGCCTCTTTTAGCAATCGTACTAAATGCCCTAAATGTCTAACCGATGCAGCCAATTTAGTACATATGTTGTTCTCTTGCCCCAAACTTAAGACCTTTTGGGGGGACATACAGAATGTTCTCAGATTAAAGAACATCTCGCTACTTAACATCACGGCTGCCTCGGTCTTACTAGATTTCTATCCTTCTTCACCCCCACAATCTACCTTAGTCACTATGCTCATCTCCTGTGCCAAATTAACCTTGGCTAGGGCCTGGACCGATCCGGAACCACCGACGGTTTGGAAGTGGTGGACACTAGTAACAGAGATACATGCCATGGAGCTAGCCTTAGCAAATCTTAGGGGAACACGCTCACTGATCAAATTTAATAGAAACTGGGGCACCTTTCTAGAGTAAAATCTTACTTAAACGTTGCATAATTGTTAACTCTCTTATTTTTTTCTCCTTTTGTAAAGAAAAATATGTCTATAGTTTGATTTTGTAATAGGAATTCTTTTACTGTCTCCATACATCAAATCATTTGTTTTACAACATATATACTTTAATGTCTCTTTGTACATGTATGAAACCATCTATGTATTTTTTTTGTCTTCTTTCTTTTTTTTTATGTCAGCTGGCTAACAATAAAAATATTTTTTTTAAAAATGAAGCCCTTCTACTCGCACATCTGGATAGTGGGAATGATCTTCTCTATGGCCTCCCAGGCCCTACACTCACTCCCCTTAAGGACATTATACACATCACTGCACATTTCATCCAACACCTGAAGAAATAGAATCGCATTAGCCCCATGCTGATGGAACTCCATTGGCTACCCTTGTCGGACTACACCATCTATAAAACCAGCTGCATTATTTACAAAGCCACCATTACTGACACCCTTGCTTATCTTGCAGCCGCCTGTGGTAGATCTTGGCACACCAACACCCGGGCCACCGTAAGACTGAACACTAAGAAGTGCAAAAACGTATAAAATTAGGCAGAAGGCCTTTTCCATGTAAGCACTCATCTGGACCAAAATTCCCCCCATTTATCAGGACCTCCCCAACGCTGCCCAAATTTAGAAAATAGTTCAAGATGCATCTCTTTAAAGAACACCATATCACATTACATTAATGCCCAACAACCAACTGCCTCTCCTATTTCTTGTTTACTTTAAGCTTACCTTTGATCTTGTTTAGCACACTGCTGGCTTTTGGCTAGGTCAACTCTATGGAAATGCCATATACATACATCTGTTATGGAGTTAATACACTAAGACATGTAGTGAAGCAGATCAGAGGATATATTTGGTCTATCTGAGATGAAGATCTCCAAACTGAATTCCTACAGATTTTTTAAACGTATCTAGGAGAATTTCCTGACATCTCAGGGATAACTACTGTGCAATTATTTGTGAATTACGGTAAGCTTATAGTGAAAATCTGTGATGCTTGTGTGCATTCTTAATTTGTTCTGGGACAAATTTAATGAATTAAGTTTTTTCTCTGTATCATGATTTTTCACGTTCAAACAACATAATACCACCTAGATGTTAATTATCTACAAAAATATATATTTCCCATATGCTCAGTTTAATACTTGAAATCAGTGTGAGATAACTTGTTAAAAACAGTCCCAGCTGCATCGAAATAAAGTGGTTTGATCTACAAGGATTTTGGTTTTGGTACATGTTACTCACTTTTGTAGCACTCCCAGATTACTACTAAATTCAAGGAGTACTTTCAGAGAAAGTCATCGATATATCTTTGCGAATTTGGAGCCCTTTGTGGAGATCTTATTATAATAACCAACCTTCCTTTTCTCATAACAAGTTGGAAAATTCTGTATTGCACTTATCAAGCTGCTTAAGTTTTCTGTTTTTTGAATATTTACATCAAATTACTGGCCCGTCACTCTCATCAATTACACTATTAATGACTATGGGAGAGTGATACTGGGGAAACTGGAAAAAGAGAGACCCTTCTTCACGGCGGTCTAATACGGGTTTTGACCAGTCTTAGATACCTCAGTACAAGCACTCAATCTGTCCCTTAAATTATAACAGTATGTCAAGGCCAGGAGAAGTTCCACGCATATGGCTTATATGGACTTCTCCTCAGCCTTTGATTTAGTCGACAGTGATGAACTTTCGTAGATTATGGGTCTAGCAGGTGTTGATTACCCCTTTTTTAATGGTATTGAGAAGGTCACATTTATTTTATTTATTTATTTATATTCTTGTAGCGCGCCTGAATCAGCCCTGAAGGGGTATCTCCGCGCGTAGCTTTCTGTATGAGTCGAAAAGAACCTTTTGAGGGGATGACAGAGAGATAGGCAAAATTAATCTTGGGTGAATAGGTATGTTTTGAGTTTTTTCCTAAAAGAAAAAAGATTAGAGACATGTCTCAACTGAGGTGGGAGGGAGTTCCATAGCAAGGGGCCTTTGAGAGAGGGTGCTCGGCCACCCTGTCTCGCTCTGGTAACTTTGGGCACATGCATCAGCATGGTGTTGCTGGAACGCAAAGCACGTCCAGGAGAGTAGGGGGTGAAAATGTCTTTTAAGTATTTGGGACTGGACCCATGAATGCACTTATGCATTATGCAACAGAGTTTGAAGTTGACCCGTTGTCGCACTGGGAGCCAGTGAAGGTGGGAAAGGAGAGGACGTGACGGGGTACGGGAGGGGGCATTCAAGATGAGTCTTGCTGCGGTGTTCTGCACCACCTGCAGTCTGCGTAGTTGTTCATGAATGGCAGAGATGAGTAGACCATTGCAATAGTCTATCCTCCCAAGAACTAGTGCCTGTACCAGCGTTTTCCTGTGGATGTCTGGCAGGAAGGGGAAGATACGCCGTAAAAGACCAATTGTTCGGAAGCACGTTCCCGTGACTTGACTGACATGATCTTTTAAAATCAGCGTTTGGTCCAGGCGTACTCCAAGGTTTTTGATGGTCTGTTTAGGCGTTGGGACAGGTCCTAGCTCAAGTGGCCACCAATCCGGAGACCATAGCAGGGTGGCCCCTCCAAACAACATGACTTCGGTTTTAGTCACATTGCATTGGAGGAAGTTCTGGGCCATCCAACCTGCCACAGCTCTCATGCCATTTTGGAAGGATTGCATGACTGCAGGTGTGATAGTTTGGAAGGGAAACAACAGCTGGGTGTCGTCAGCGTAGGAGATTGGGGAGAACCCGTAAGATCTTATAATCTCCGCCAAAGGGGCCACATATACGTTGAATAACGTGGGGCTCAAGCATGAGCCCTGTGGCACACCCTTGGTGAGCTTCCTGCAGACAGATTTATTGGAGCCAAGTTTGACACCTTGTTGTCTGTCTGTAAGAAAGCTTTCAAGCCACGCAAGGGCGGTCCCTTTTACTCCCACTCCCTTCAAGCGGTCGAGAAGAATTTTATGCGACACCGTGTCGAAGGCAGCGGGCAAATCCAATAGCACCAGAATCACTGAGCTCCCCCTGTCAAGTGACATTCTGATGTTATCTGTCACTGACAAGAGGGCTGATTCGGTGCTATGGTTGGGCCTAAAACCAGATTGTGAGTAGTCTAGGCCGCCCGCTGCCTGGATGTAATTAGACAGGTGTGCATTTACATGTTTCTCGGCCAGCTTGCTGAAGTACGGCAAGAGGGAGATGGGCCGGAGGTTGGAAAGCTCCGTCCAGGGGAGAGCTGCGTTCTTACGAATGGGGTTCACCACCGCTCTTTTCCATTCAGTTGGTACATTTCCCTTCTTCAGAGACTGATTGATTACATCTTGGATGTGGGGGCCTAACAAGGTATTGAGGGAGGTTAGGGTTTTAACAGGGATGAGGTCATCCGGGGATCTAGATTTTACTTGGGTCATTAGTGTCAACAGCTCTTCATTGTTGATGGGAGGGAATGTAGTCAACGTAAAATTGGTGTTTTCATTGGGGGAGAGGGCAGTCAGGATGTCATTATCTGTTTGAGATGCTAGAATTTTATCATGGATGGATTCTATTTTATTTTCGAAGTATAGGGAGACTTCTTCACACAAACTTTGTGAGAAGTCATCTGGACTTACACAAGCCATAGGTTTGACAAATGTTTCAAGAATCCTATAAAGTTCTTTAGGAGAATTACCAGCTTCTACAAGCTGTTGGGCAATATTATTTTTGCGGGCAGATTTAATATGTTTATAATAGTTTGTTTGGGCTGCACGGTATGCCTTCTTGTTATCCTCGGAGTGGGATTTTCTCCATCTCTTCTCTATCCTCCTGCATTCTTGTTTCTCTTTTCTGAGAGCCTCGGTGTACCATTTTTCCTGTTTAGCCACAGGGAATTGTCTAAATATTTTAAGAGGGGCAATTTTGTCAATGGCTACAGTGAGAGATTGCTGAAACATAGTTAAGCTATGTTCTATTTCTTCAGTATCTTTAATATCGGGTTTTTCCCATACCTTTTGTAGTGCCTCCAGTGTGAGTTTGTGCCACTGTCTACGTATAGTAGGGGGTGGGGATTTCTTATGAGAGCCTTTATTAACTTTAAAAATAGTAAATTGTAGTAAAAAGTGATCCGACCAGTCCAATTGGGACATCAAGACACTACTATGAGGGTATGGTTTCCACAGAATGGGGATTTGATGTCTCTGATTCCAGTTACTCGGGGGGTCAGACAAGGTTGTATTTTGTCCGCCTCTTTATTTTATAATAATGCACTAGATGCTTTTTTAAGGTCCCTGACCATTGATACCTCAAAGTGGGCAAACACCTGGTTCCCATACTCCTTTATGCAGATGATGCAGTGCTTCTATCACACCTCAGTAACGGATGCATACCTTGCTGGATGGATTCAATACCTTTATGGGTGATCTGAAGCGCAAGGTCAATCATTAGAACTCTTATATTCTGACTAGCAGCCCTAAAAACACCCGCTCCAGGAAGTATTTGGGGGGAGGTACGTCAAAAAAAAAAAAAAACTTTCAGCTATCTGGGAATTTTATTTTCAGTGAATCTGACCTGTGTAAATCAGAGGTCTCAGCTTACCAAAGCAGGATGTAATGCACTCTTTACATTTGCTGAAAAAATTAAGACATAAACCCTGAAAGAAATAGGGATGTTCTATAAAAGAAAGTCAGTCACTACGTAAGGAGCGGGAGTATGGGTCTATGCACTGGTGTCGTCCTTACATACAGTGGAGAATACATTTCTTTCCAAACTTTTAGAACGATCCGTTGTAAGCCTGATTACACATAATGGAATGGGGCTAAATTTCCTGGAAGATTCGGTGAAGCTAGCTTCTATCATGCAATGGGTCAAATTATGGTTGTCTCTGGATTTGAAATTCATGTGTGATATTGTAGAAGACTGTTTAAAACAGAGCAATGAACAGACCATTCCATGGTTAAACTATGTCTAGTTATCCTTGCAAGAACTGGGGCTGGCAGATATGTGGGTAAACACAGGAAGCATTTGTTTTCTTACCAAAGCGTAGATCAGGTTGAAGTTTTTTAGAATGCATGAAAAAGCTAAGAATGGAAAAAAGCTATTGACATGATAACTGTTCAATAGTGCATAGCCCTTTCCACGTGCACTGTTATAGAGCCCTATCCTATGTGGATTAGAACTACCCAACATAGATTGTATCTCTCACATTTTCGCATGAATATGATACATTTTTTATGAGCGTTTCCAACCACAGGTTCATGCTGCGCGTCCTTACCGCCTTGTCATTGTGATGGGATTTCCTGCCAATCTACCAAGCACTTTATATTATTCTGTTCACTTCACGCAGTCAGTCTATAGACCCCAATTTGTATGGCCAATCCTTAAAGTGAGGTCTTTTAACTCAGATCTTGAAGGTTTGATTTTCTTATAGCGCTTAGATGCCCCATTGATCTGCATTGCTGTTTTAAAATTGATTATCCAGGCCCTGAGTCTGAGAAAAAGAAACCCTTCATTAAACCTAATTTAAGACATTAGGTCATATGAGTTGCTTTGTCTTTATATTTAATTTCACTTTTTATATATTTTTATTATATATTGTTGAGTCAGAGTAACATGCATGTATTATGAATTTAAACTGACAATGTGAGATTCTATGATTTCATCTGATATTTATTAGTATGTCTTATGTTTTTTTACTGTGTTGTTAATAAATTGCCTTTCTATGAGCTTTTATGATCAAATATCTGACCGAATAATGTATCATGAATAGTTCAATTGAATATTTATGGTTCCCAAGTCATTCAGTTCTTCAAATTTGATCAGGTTAAAAAATCTGCATATGCATCCAGTTTGTCAGATAATATTGCTTAAGGATAACATTTCATCACCTTTATCATACATGTATATACATCTTTCATGTGGGCACTGAATTCTGTAGCAGAGAACAGTGGTGAGACTGACATCAGGGCTCTGTTGTTGAACCCACACCTGTTCAATTTTTACCTGCATGACAGATTTTTTTACTAAACCCTGGTTACCGCCTCACTTCTGTTTCAGATACATTATTCGCCATCTTCCACAAAGCCCTATTTATGCATAAGTTCTTCGTAACAAATTTGACAAGTGCACAAGTTATCCCATTTACCTTTTTTCTGTGAATAAAAAGGGTTACCTTAGTTAAATACATATAGTAAATTACTACATTTACTCCACCTGTCTTCATCCGCCTTCTCCTCTCATCAACCGGTTCCTGGGAAAAAAATGACAAATACAGGTTATTGCCCCCCCCCCCCCGCCCCCCCCTCCTTCTCCAGATAAGGGCAGGGGGACCCCTTTGGGTCCTCAGCTGTCATCGTCGTCACGTGGTTCAGAACCGTTCGGGTGATCATCGTGAAGCAGAGGATTTCGCTTCAAGCTGCCAGCAAAGTTCAACATTTTACTTACTATGAATAAGTGACTTGGAAATTACAAAACCTCCAGTTCAGGTAAGAAGAGGCCAAAAAGGATATTCTACAACCGGCTACGCAGAGCACCATTTATCTTCGATGTCCGCTCAAAGGCATAATTGGAGGCGGTCTATACACACTCCCCGTGGGCTCCAGGCACAACACAGTTTTTAACAGAAATAATATTAATTTGTCCACGGACAGACACTCTGGGTTGCTCACTTCAGGCAGCTTTCCAGCACAACAAAACCCTGTAAGGACTTGGCAATTATCTGAAAGTCGATGTTGACCTTTTGTAGCGGCAACCTTACAGCAAAAGTCATCCATTAAAAGTGCATTCTGTCCACTGTCGAGAAAATTAACCCTAGTAAAGGGGAGGCCGATGCATCAGCGGGCCAGGTCTCGGTCCCAGGAGCCAGGGATGAGCAGAATACAACAGGAAAACTGTTAATTCTCATATTATCTCCGTAGACAGCAGTGCTTTGGCCTCATAGAACAGAGAGAGTAGGGCAGTGCACACTGCCACGTTCAGCTGTCTAAACTACCATCGGACAGTGAGCATTCATAAGCATTCCAAGGCTGCAATGTCCTGGAGGTTAGTTGCTACCCACAAGCCGACAGGTTTATCTACCCACCAACAAACTTAAAGGTTTTGTGCAAGTCCCACATCCTCTCTGAACCCTCCCCACTCTGGAAACGGTCAGAGATGTACTGTAGTTAAGAGCAGGAGTAATAGATTTTTTCAGAACTTGAAGGAAAAGGCAACGCCCCCAAAATTGGCGGGTCTGTAAAGAAAGGGATTTATTCAAGGGGAAAACTATTTTCCACATGAAGAAGATGAAAAAAGAATAAGGATTGTACAGGAAGGTGTTCCTTCCTGCACATAAACAAAGCTTAAATGCCATTTTGTAACTTACATGTGTGCTGCTTCATGCAGCCTACATGTAAGTTACAAATTGGCATTTTTAAAAAGAGGTTTGTTTATGTACAGGAAGGGACACCTTCCTGTACATAAACAAACCTTGGCATTTTGCTTTTTCCATGTGTGCTGTACAAGGCAACACACATGGAAAAAGCAAAAACGAGGAGAAATGAAGCATTTCTCCTCGTTTCACCACCTTAAAAACAGGTCTTTCCTGTTCTTAAATTCGGCGCTGCCACCTATTATCGCCTCTCTTGATAATAGGTGGCAGCGTCGAAGTGAATGGGTGTTGCGGTGGAACGCTCACTGCAAAACCCACTGCACGCCCCCTTTCAAGATGAGTTTATCGTGAAAGAGGCCCTCTTACCAAGGCAACGTTAAGTCAAGTAACGTGGCTTTAAGCCACGTTAATTGACTTAACGCTGCCTTGATAAATAGGGCGATGCAAATATCACGGAGTTATCTGCAGAAAAGTGCCGAAGACGCGGCGATAAGGGCCTTGATAATATGCCCCCAAGTTCAATAGAAGGTCACTTGTGAGAGATCTACGGGCATCATAGGAGAAGGGTAAAGACTTCAATTCAAGGTGTGGCTCTCCTCCTAAAACAGCCAATCTAGGAACGCCCTACAAAATCATGAGGCTTTGTATAGTTGGTCTAGGACGCATCTTAAACCCTGCACAGCTTCCCCCAATTACAGATTTTGGATATTAGTGGACATTTGCTCCTACAAATGAGGTGCAGCAGTAAGGGTATCCCTAAATTCAGGGATATTCAGAACGTTTGTCTGTCGACTAGATCTCGGAAAAATGGCCACTGGTAGCATGAGTTAGCCAATAGATTTCAATCTAATTGTGTTCATCAAGACCAAGGCCTTTGTAAGATAGCGTTTAATATAAGGAGCTGCTTCTGTTATTCTTGTGATTGCTTTCTCTCCCAAGACTCCACCGCTTCTTTGTACTTTCGTGTGCAAACAGCTAACATGAAAGGGCAGTAAAAGCAAGTAAAGTATATCTCTGTCCCTGGTGTTAATTTATGAAGCTGCCCTCCCGGGCTCTGAGCGCCACGTTCTTCCTTATAGGAAGGCCACTGGTGCAAGTTAGAAGAGTGCTTTGATTTATTATTTAAGGAATCATCAGTGCAATCTTTCTTCTCCAAAACATTTCTCTGTGAATTAAAATTTTCCAAGATTATTTTTTTCAAAAGACAAATAAACAGTCATTATAGTTGCTCATATGGTTGTTAAAGATTGCAGGAATCGCTGTTAGCATGAGTTGAACGCTATTTTGGACTTGGCAGCCATCTTAGTTGGCCATGTGATCGCCATGTGTCCCTCTTCCAGAGCCTTGCACATGCTCAGAAAGGCTGAACTATCAGAATGCATCTGCTCTTATGTTATAACTGTCAGGCTATTCTTGCTGATGTAAGGAGAAATGTCTCCCCTCCCATTTTGTTAAGCAAGCAAATTCTGTAGACCCATATTAGTCAAAAAAGCATGCTTGTATGTGCCAGGACCTCCCCTTGGTTTAATGCTGACTATGTAATCTTTGCCTATATAAGGCCCCTGTTATCTGTACTCCTTAGAATGCCTCCTACAGTGACCTGAGGGTCCTGTGTGAAGCAATCCCCCTCAAGTGAGGTTAATAAATGCATTGTTTTTATATTACAGCTTCTGTGCCAATTTCTTCTTTGTTGGTTTAAAGGACCAGGTGTACCAGTGAACCCCTAAGAAGGTTTTTATTTCTTCACCAGTGTCAGCCAAATCTATTGAGTCCACCGCTTTCGGACGGGGATGAGGTTCTTACCTTCCTGAACATTTCCATGATGCTCATTTATTATCTTTGCGGCGGCTGGCTCTGTTCTCAACCATTTTTTGCCTTCCCATCCCCTTAGGTCGTTGGGCATTTCCTCCATTTTCCAAATGCAGAACTTTTTCAGTGCTTAATTTGTAAAATAGGAAGTCCAGGTGCACAAATGTTTGGTCAGAGGCCACACCCACTTCATCCAGCTCCGCCCACTTACTGTATTGGCCCCACCCACATCCCCAGCTAAGCGTGAAGCTTGCAGATCACACACATATATTCACCTATCTCGACAGGTACAGCATATCTCACTGTGCTATGTCCACTCAGAAGAGATGTCGGTCAAAGTTCAGGAGTGTAATTTATGCTTAACTTGTTAAACACAGTGTCACACGTGACATACATTCCGTGAACGTGATGATGTAGTAAAGAGAGGAGGTAAAGGAGGTGTGCGTTTAGAAAGAAAAAGAAGCAGTCTCAAAGGCAACTATGTAGACAACTGAAGTTTTTAACAATAATTTGATACACAAACAAAGAAAAATGTAAGGGAGATAGTAGGAGAGGGAATGCCGAACAATCGCACGTTTTGAGGAAAATGACAAGGTGGATGCACGCTAAGGAGTGAAATAAGTGATGACACCTTTACTCAGTCCTTGCCCTTAAGTATGTTTAACTGAGCTTGAATAAATACCAAAAAGAAGCACTTCTATTTCCAACATAAGAACCGTTCCTCTACCTTTTTTCAATAATAAATATATTGTTCCATGACACTTCTACTAACAGGAAAAGTATAGACTGTCAGGAAGCCACTTGACTTCATAGGGCTACATTTTCCTCATGTTCCGTCAACCACATGAAAAAAGATCTGGATATGCATAAGTAGTTAATTGTCACAGGAGGAGCGGAGGGCCAACTTTCTGTCTCCGCCCCCATTTTTGACACAGGTGAGGTGACCAGATTGTCAAAGCCACATTCATCAACATGGAAAAGGGAAGAAAGAATGGTTTTTAGATGCCAGAGAAAAGGCGCACTGCCAGTATGGAAGCACTTTAGAACTAAGTAGAGTGTGGTGCAACTGGGTGAGTGGATAACCATATAACCACTCAAAGGATAGTTTAGCGAGCTATACTATTCCAACGTTACAAATAGAGACATACCCTATGCACACACTTGAAAGGTATAAATAATGGGCACAAAGTGTACAAATACAGAGGTTCAATGCAGTGCAGAGAAACAACAATAATATGCAAGTTGGTGTAAATGAATAGACGGGTATTTGTATAGAAATCTTGGTCTCCTTGTTTTAATCAATCACAGCTTGTGAACAACCAGCCGACACGTGTTTCATCGCATCTCGCGAATCTTCAGGGCTCCAATGGTTGCGTTTGGACCAAGCGGTCGCTCTTCCGGTGATAATTCCGACCCGGAAGGGCCCAAAACCGTCAAATTTCAATCTCAAATTGAATTAAATTGGCTTTCAAGCGTAATGCGGTTGTTTTGGGTGGCCCGGGAGAAGTTGTAGCAGTCAATCACTTTATATCTATCTTCTTTTGTATCCCGCGAATATTAGCAAAAGCTCGATGGCCGCGTCCGGACTCAATGTCTTGTGGACGTCTTATCCCTCTTGTATTCTCCCGGGTCTCTGTGTTCGGAGTGCCGACCACACAGAGACCCGGGAGAATACAAGAGGGATAAGACGTCCACAAGACATTGAGTCCGGACGCGGCCATCGAGCTTTTGCTAATATTCGCGGGATACAAAAGAAGATAGATATAAAGTGATTGACTGCTACACCTTCTCCCGGGCCACCCAAAACAAGCGCATTACGCTTGAAAGCCAATTTAATTCAATTTGAGATTGAAATTTGACGGTTTTGGGCCCTTCCGGGTCGGAATTATCACCGGAAGAGCGACCGCTTGGTCCAAACGCAACCATTGGAGCCCTGAAGATTCGCGAGATGCGATGAAACACGTGTCGGCTGGTTGTTCACAAGCTGTGATTGATTAAAACAAGGAGACCAAGATTTCTATACAAATACCCGTCTATTCATTTACACCAACTTGCATATTATTGTTGTTTCTCTGCACTGCATTGAACCTCTGTATTTGTACACTTTGTGCCCATTATTTATACCTTTCAAGTGTGTGCATAGGGTATGTCTCAACATGGAAAAGGGAATTCAACTAGGCTTGCCAGCCTAAGATATACAATTTTCTGGTAATAACACAGGGAAAGTGAATGCGTATTTTACACACAGTCATCTGTGTAGTGTAAATTGCTTAGTAATTGAGTTGTTTGTCCCCCTGAGTTGTGTCCAGCCATTTCAAGGTTGCAGGCCCACTGTACATAAACGATGTTTAAGCAGGGAATCCCGGGCTGGAAACAAAAACAATATACAACTTAAATTAAGATAAACTGTGTCAGAATACCAGGTTAATCTGGGCCATATGACTACAGCATGAGAAGGACTCCCAGGAAGGGAGATTAGGTGACCCTATCCAGTGCTTAATCTGCAAAAGGATTGAGAGAAAGTGCCCACAGCTGTGCTCCAAAGGCCTCGAATGGCACTATTAAATGTCTAGGCACTGAATACCAAAGCTGCGTAGTCCAGAATGTATCACAGGTCTCTTTAATCTACTCCCAGACACTACCTACCTCTTTAGCTCACTGTTGTTGGTACCTGCATTCTCCCTTTGTCACTTTTTCCATATTTATTTTACTTCTCCATTCCCGTTTGTGTATTTTTCCCCTCACTTGCTCTCGCCTGGAGCCGCTGTGTCAATATCTAATGAGGAAAAGTAAGTGCCTGGTTCAAATTAAGCACTGTAATTTCACAGGAATATATTTTTTTTTCACCCTTTAACAGATGTTGTTAATCAGGGTATGTTGGAAATCTAGTTCAAGTGCACTGCCTACAACTCCCAGAAAACATTAATTTGCTAAACAAGAGAGAGGAGACTGGAACAGGAATTGTGATGTCCCAGAACCATGCAGTCATCTGGTGACACAAGCTCCCAGGTCACATCCAAAATTGATTGGAGGTTTTGATTTTCTATATTCTTTATGAAGCTCTTCGAGTCATCAAAATATCCCAAAGAATGTAACAAACTCAAGAATGTGTCCTAGGTAAATCAAGGGCAATGTTAGCACTGACTGCATGAAAAGCAACATTGAACTAAAACCAAACGTTGGAAACAAAAAACACATGTAACACCAACACCTTATCTGTCAGTTACGTAAAGAACTTCAAATAGGTCTATGGGTATTGGATATTTTACACTTGTGGGTGAGAGCGAAATGGGTGACAGAGGAAGATGTATCCTGCATATTCTGGGGACGTTACTGCAGCGTGTGGTTAAACAACAGAACTGCTTTAACCACATCGCTGCGGCGGCTATTCCGCCGCAGCGCTAAGTGGGCGGGGCGGCCGCATGCTGATGCCGGAACCGCTCCGTCATCAGCCGCTGTGCTAGTATATCACTGGGATAGTATATCAGTAATACTGCCCTCCCTTCAACGTCCCCAACTGCTCTGTCATCAGCTGCGGGTGCGCTGTGCTGATGACGGAGCGGTTCCGTCATGGCCCCGCCCGCTCAATAGAACGCTCAGCGCAGGCACGGAATTTGCGCCGCGCATGAGCGGCGGGCGGGCCATGACGGAACCGCTCCGTCATCAGCACAGCGCACCCGCAGCTGATGACAGAGCAGTTGGGGACGTTGAAGGGAGGGCAGTATTACTGATATACTATCCCACTCTGCAGTTTGATCACGCAACTAAAGCAAATGTTCCTCTTCTGCGTTTCCATGCCAACCACTTGCCCATGGTCGCCATGAATCCTGCTTACAGCTTCGGCACACACTCTCCCCTTACCGGGCCCCAGTGCACCGCTACCCCAGAGCTGCCAGTCTGTGCTATGGTCTCACCATCCCACCAGCTGTGTGGATGGCAGGGCTCGGTGCTTACTTTGTGGGACCACACCAGGGAGGAGAGGAGACTGCCAGCAAAGGAGACCAGTGACAGGACGGCTCCAAGGGTCCACTAGGGAGAACAGGTATTCAAATACTGAAATATGACCCGGATAAACAGCACTTCAGATGTAAGTCAACAAATAGACAAGAATACAGACAGAAAGAGGTTAAGGCCCTGCCCTTCCAGCCTCCTGACCCAGGGATTGCACACAGTGCCCGGCGCCAGTGACATGATTGCTCAGACTCTGAATCGGTTCATACCAACCACCACGGTGACCACACTAAAGATAAAGCAGCGTTGGTTTGGTTACTTACTGGGTAACTGCCTTTAATAAGAAGAGGCCTGCTGCTGTAAATTGCACGACACGCTGGCTGCTTCAAATAATAGTGCTGTTGACGTCATTCTGAAGTGCTGGTGTGTCTTGACTCGTGTGTGTGTGTGTGCGCCGGAGCGTAGAATTCAAAATAGGTTACGCACACTGCTACGGCTGCCGCAGTCCCACAGAACCAAATCTAGCCCAGCCAGTGGCCTTATCATCGGTAACAATGACTTCACTGAAGTCAAATTGGCATAGATTTATGATTGCCTCCACAGCAATCTTCACTGGGGACTCAGTAGACATACTGTGAACACTGCGGTCAAATATATTTTTTGACACATGACATGCAGTCGTTGAACCAGAGAACCCTAAGGACCCTATGGAGCCCGGACGTGTGCAGGATTTCGAGAGCTCCCAAGGGCGAGTACAACCGCCAGTGTCCCTGAGCCGAAGTGACCCACCAGAGCACCGGATCAAACCTGGACTATCCTAGACTGAGACAGTGGGAAGCCAGGCAATCGGGAACCACGCAAAAACGCCCATCGAGACGGTTAGAGGCTGCACCCCTGCTGCTCTGCCATGCACGATCATTACCCAGCAACCTGCGATGCACACTGCAGATGTTTACACTCTGGCTAGACATGTGATAGATAACCTTACTATCAACATCGACGTGCTTGTTGAGTAGCACCCACAAATAAGGTATTTATTTTCCCCTTTCGCTTGCACACATTTTTGAAAAACTTCCTTTGTTCAAAATGGCTGGAGCCATAAAACTGTAGTCATAAATCCCATCCTGTACCTTCTTTTGGTCACGAGGCTCCGCAATTTAACTCCCCCACACAAGACCTCCACAGCAGAGATAAGATTCCCTCCAGCAAGCTAGGGACTGGACTTGCTTGAATAGAAACTGAAACTGCACTTCCCTGCTCTCAAAGCAAAACAACAAAAAGAGGACTAACTATCTATCTTAACTATTTGGCGGCCATTTTTGATTGGTCTCTCTCCCTCTTGGGCGGCCATCTTGGACTAGTCATTCTCTCTATCCGACCATTCCCTAAGACCTGGCCTTGTTAGATAGCACACTTTACATAGCTTTGTATTTAAACCCTCATGTGACTAAGAGTCTTCCTTTTATTGCAGTACTATACCTCTACTTGTATTTTGTTCATTTTGTGTAACCTGCACAAACCTCACTTTTCTTACTAGTAATGTACAGATCGCTACCTCAATTATTTCTGGCTGCTTGCTAATGTCATTTCTGCTTCATGCAGCTTTTGGTTGCACCAGTACCTTGTATCAGTATATCATTCTTTGATTTGTTTATTGTACATTTTGTAAGCTGCACCTATTTCACTTTTATGCCTGGAATGCAACGACTGATACCTCACATATACCATCATGCAGCTTTTTGGTTGCACCGGTATCCTGTCTCAGTACATCATTAGTACCATTCTTGTAGTTGTCTATTGTACATTTTTGTAAGCTGCACCTATCTCACTTTTATCCTGGAATATCTCACTTTTATCCTGGAATGCACCGATTGATACCTCATATATTTACGGATATTTTTGTACATTGTGTAAACTGTATCGTGTGCTACCTCATATTTTTTGTATCCTGCCCTTATATACTACCAGTATTATACCTACACTTACACCTTGTACTTTGTAATTCAACGTATATACCGTATGCTACTATTGTGTATCAAGTGCACTTGCACTTATTGACACTATGGTTTTAGGGCATGTGAGTCCCCATCCAAAATGGCCAGCTGGACAAGGAGTCTGCAAGACTTGTAGGGCGCCAGGCCAGTAGATATTTGTTGGTGTTAGAAATCGCTTTGCATATAGTATGTTCTCCGCACCCTGCCCTGAGCACCTCTACTGATAATCTTAAGATGTTGGGGCTGGTTTGCACACCTAGGCTTTGCTAGTCCCAAACGGCACATTAGCTTTGATATCCTCACCTTAACGTCCGGACTATGTGCCCCCTTTATGCCCTTCTATTTCTCTTCTCCACCGCTTTCCCAGTAACACCTTCCTCTTATCCCCCCCACACTCCTTCGCCACTTTTCACCATCATGGCCACCCCCCGAGTTAAGGCTGGAACTAATTGCTACAAAATCATTTATCCTCCTAGCCTGTCTAAAGCCGCAACTAAACGATGGAAACATAACACTATTGAACGTTTCCCAGATTCCCTTTTTGTGGATCAATTTTACAATAGTCGTTTTGGGAGGCTAAAAAATGATTTCATTTTCTTCACTCATGACATCCCCTCCTGGTCCAACAGTTTTTACTATTCCCTCAACGTCACCTCCTCCTCCTCTATCCCCCATGGGAAAAAACAAAAAATTTCCCCCTCTGCTTGCTTCAAAGGTAACCTCACTATCTCACTCTATAACAAGGGTACTGTCCTGATCCAAGGCACAGACAACTGCCTCTCGCTCTTTGACTGCCTCTTCCCCTCCTTACTCCCCTCCTCTGCAACCGGATTCCCCCATCACTCTCCTTCAAGCTCCACCCATTACTCCCTTTCTCCTCCGCAGACCCCACCTCACTCCAATTGGCTGCTCCCTCGAGGAGCACAGGTCGGCCCCCTTCCCTCCCCCTCCCCTGTGACCTCCCCTCCTATTCCTCCGCCCTCACAGTATATCCCTTCACACATCACTTCAACCTTACCACAAGCCAATACGCTCCTCGTCCCATCTGCACCATCCCGTTTCTCCAATCTCTTCTCCTCCCCCATCTTCCTTCCCATCACCCCCCTTTTTAGCCCACCTCTCCTCCGTCCCTCTCCCCAAGTGTACTTTCCTTATGCTCCCCTCACCCCTTCCATCCCTCCCCCCTACCCCCTCCTCCCCTCGTTATTCACCCCGTCCTCTCCTCAATCCCACCGCATCTCTCTCCTCCCTCCTACTCCGCCAGTAATGCTGCACTACTCCCCTTCCCCGCCCGGTAACCCCTTCCACTTCCCTCCCTCGGGCCCAGCAGAACCACTTCCTCTCTTCAACTCCCCTTTCTCCCAACACCCCTCACTCTGCCTGATGCCCGTTCCCTCGCAGCCACCTCTCCTAGCTAACAGGTCCTCCACAACCACCGCACCTCTTTTCCTCCCAAACCTCCTACATTCTCATGACGCCACACAGGCCTCCCCTCTCATTCTACCCAACCGCCGTGTTCCACACACCTCTCCCCCTAAATTTGTCCTTAGTTCCTCTCCCTCTTGCAACACCAACATAGACAACTCTCCCTTAACCTCTGTTTCACTAACTCCAGCTCTCACCCACCACCCTTCCCCACTTATGAACCCCACACCCAACATTACCTCCTTTCCTGTCACCTCTCCCTGCCTGCCACCACCCACTCCACCCCCCCTTGTTTCAATAGAGCCACCCAACCTTCCCCAACCCAACCTTCCGTGCTCTGCCCCATTCTCACTGGAAAACACGCTAGGCTCTCTTACCACCTCCATCTCCCAGCTTACAGCTGCCATTTCACTTTTATGCTCTAAGATTGTCACCCCTTCTTGCACCGCTACTCCTTCCCAACTTCCCACGAGATGCACCTCGCCCCCTCACCCCAGTACAGCCAAGCTTAACCTATCGTTGGGAAACTCTGTTAACTCACTCAAGCCCTTGAACGCCACCCCTCCTAAACCGGCATACCCTAGCAACCCCACTATCTACGCCATTCCGATCATCACCTCTGTCAGAACAAAGCATCCACCTAAACCCCCCCGAGCACCCCCTCATAAGTACAATATCCCGATCACCCTTCAGAGCCCTAGTGCCCCCATCACCAAAACAGTCTTGACAGAGCTGCGCTGCATGCTTCACAACTGCAGATCTGCAGTAAAACACAAACTTGAAATCTCCGATACCATCACCCTTCATAATATTGACATGCTCTTCCTCACAGAGACCTGGTTCAAAGATACATCTCACTCTATATTTGATCTCCTATTACCCACAGGCTACTCTTTACTTAGGAATGACAGAACTGACAACACGGGGGGAGGTGTTGCAGTCATCTTTAGAAACACCCTCCAACTCAAGGCCTCTCCTAACAGCTCCTCCAAAACCTTTGAATGCCTTTCTCTTGAGCTTCAATTGCAACACCGTTCACCCCTCAGATTCCATGTCATTTACCGCCCGCCTCGTAGTGGCCCTTCGTTTATGGATGAACTCACCGACTTCATCAGCGACCAATACTCGCGAAGTGACAATCAGACCTTCGTGGGTGACTTCAATCTCCACTGGGGAGTACCGCAAGACTCCTCTGCGAACTCACTGGCCACTTTCCTCTCTACTAACGATCTTATCCAACACTGCACTGAATCAACCCATTCTAAGGGCGCAATCCTGGACCTTGTTATTTCTAAAGCAGGCATGCTTTCTACCACTACCCCAATTCATGTAGATTGGTCTGACCACCTCCTCATCCCATTCTCTCTTCAACTTTCACACTCTATAACTCTTGGCCAACCCAAGAGGGCCATCTCATGGTTCCGGGATGCTAAAAATATTGATGTCGGTCCCCTCTGTGAATCAGCTTTGTTATCTCTTCCAAGGCTCGACCCGAACCTAGATGTTGACGAACTCACCTCTCAAAGCCTCATAGTTCTTGCAGCTGAAATTAATAAAGTCGCTCCACTCAAAAGCAAAAGGTTAAGGCCCACTCCCTCAGCACCTTGGTTCAACAAATCCCTTTATGAGGAAAGGAAGCAGCTAAGATCCCTGGAGAAACAATGGAGGCAAGTGCCCTCCTCCGACAATTTGGCCAAGCTTCGCTCAGCAAGATCCAAGTACCACAAGCACATCTTCCTTGGGAAAGCGACACACTTCAAAACCCTCCTTGACTCCGCCAAAAATAGACCCAAAAAACTATTCGATCTCATCAAAATGCCTAACTGCTCTCCCCCAACCTCCAAGGTGGATGATTCTACAAAGAGAGCAGCGGATTTTGCTATTTTCTTCGATGAAAAAGTGAAATCACTTGTGGATCAGGTCGCTCATCCTACCCCTCCAGAGGAGCGCAAATCCTTAGCCATTTGGCAGAGCTTTGACCCCATATCTGAAGATGCCCTTCTCAAGTGCATACGAGAAACGAAGCCATCCAACCATTCTCTTGACCCTATCCCCAGTGCCATTGCCATTGACTTCTATACCCATTCCCTCTCCTATTGGACCACTCTGATCAACCTCTCCCTCTGGCAAGGCTCCCTTCCTGCCTCCTTCAAAACTGGGCAGGTCACCCCTCTTCTGAAAAAACCCACTGCTGATGCGAATGACCTCAACAACTTCCGCCCCATCACTAACCTTCCCTTTCTGGCGAAGATCACAGAAAGATGTGTAGCAAAACAACTCTCCTGTCATATCAAGGACAATGATCTTCTAGACCACTGTCAGTCCGGCTTCATCCAAAACTGCAGCACTGAAACAGCCCTACTGCAAGTGGTTGATGACGCGTTGAGGATACTCGATTCAGGGGGGTCCTGTCTTCTAATTCTCCTTGACCTTTCCGCAGCCTTTGACACTGTCAATCACAACACCCTCCTCAATATTCTTCAACAGAGAATGGGCATGGAGGGCACTGTGCTTAAATGGTTTGCATCCTTCCTTTCTGGCAGATCCCAAATGATCAAAATAGCGAACAGTCTTTCACCTCCTGTGGCGGTAGGTCAAGGTGTTCCCCAAGGCTCGATACTTGCTCCCACACTGTTCAATCTCTATTTAGAACCACTGGGAAATCTCCTAAGTAAATCCGGGATTCACTATCATCTTTATGCTGACGACACTCAACTCTACCTCAAGATTGCCTCTACTCACGATCTCTCCATCCTAAGCTCCACTCTCGACTCCATTCAAAACTGGATGTCAACTCATCAACTGATTCTGAATCCCTCCAAAACTGAATTCCTCCTCTTCTCCTCCTCACTCTCTCCTCCCCCGGTTCAATCATGGATGGATCAGATGAATCTACTAAACAATAAACCCATCATTGTCGACAGCGCCAAATCCCTTGGTGTCATACTAGACAAAAAATTCCCCACATCAATTCCATTGCGAAATCAGGTCGATACCAACTGCGCCTTCTTTGGGGAATCCGTCGCTTCTTCGCGGAGCAGGACCTTATAACCCTGGTGCAAGGACTGGTCCTCTCCAGACTCGACTACTGCAATTCTCTTCTTACTGGCCTCCCCAAATCCCACTTGTCCCCACTTAAGTCTGTTTTCCACTCAGCAACTCGTTTCATTTATGGGGCCAAAAGAAGCGATCACATCACACCGATGTTATCTACCCTCCGCTGGCTTCCGTTTGAGGCTAGAGCTATCTACAAGACCGCTTGTATCACCCACAAAGCCCTGCACTCCTCTTCTCCTCTCTACCTGGCGAATAAACTGAAACTCTCTGGAGGTTCTAGACCTTCACGCAATGCGGAGAATCTACTGCTTGAACCTCCCACTTTCAAGAAGGAAAGAACGATGGCCCAATCCTTTTCAGGCAGCGCAGTGAGAATCTGGAACTCACTCCCGCCTCAGCTCCGGACCACCGCCTCCTCCCAGGCCTTGAAAAGGGACCTCAAAGCTCTCCTCCTCCAGAGACACCTCCAAAAGTAACTCTCTTTTATCTGAAGGAAGATCTCCCACTACTGATAATTTCTACTTCTCATGTCCATGGAAGTGCCTTCCCAGTGTGTTCTTGCGGTTAGAGTGTTCGCCTTTTATTGCAGTATTATCCATGTACTTGTGTTTGGTACCCTCTTGCAACTTGCACTCACCACTTTGCCCCTGTAACACACGGTTTGCTTCCTCTCACATGTTTTTTACCTTTGATACTTGCACAAGTGCCACTTTTGCCTACATAATCGTTTGTTCTTGTGCTTGAGTGTCTAACATATATTGCAGTATTATACCGCAAATTATACTCTATTTTCTCTTGTAGCCTGCACACTTGTCACTTTTTCCTCCTGTGCACTTTTTACTACCTCATGTATTTTTGGTAGCCCACATTTTTACTACCTCATGTATTTTGTTTGCTCACAAGTGTCACAATTACCTTGTCTACCTCATGTATTTTTGGTTTCTCACAATTTTTACTACCTCATGTATTCTTGTTTGCTCACAATTATCACTTTACCGTATGTAACGTAACGTATGCCTCTGCAATCTGTTGCTCGTGTAATGTTCTCAGTTTGTATCATTTCTGTTCCTATTGTGAAGCGCTCTGACACCTTCGGGTAAAGTCTGCGCTATATAAAATTGCATAAATAAATAATAAATAAATAAATAAATAAATGTGTGTTGACACTCAGGCCCTGATAAAACAGTACGGTGCTAAGCACCGGAAAGCTCTGGCACAAATTAAGCACTGCTTTTACTGTTTATGTGTATTTATTGAGCTGTATTAAAGGCTGACAATCTCATTTGTGAAATATGAGTGGTAAAAACTGGTGTTATATTGCATTTTGTCTGCTGAGACACTTAAATTATATGGCTGCATCCTTTAGTCCACCTGCCAAGAGGTAAACAGATATACTTAGGTGTATTATTTCATCTAACCATTTCTAGTATTCTTCAAAATGCAAAATAGTTTTATTTGTTTAGACTTTAAGTTCCACTAACGCTGTATTTTGTTAGATATTGTCCACGGCCCAAGGAGTCCGCTCTCAAATGCCCCCAAATGACAGAAACCTTATGATGTGTAAATGTAGTAAATATATTGTTGTGGCGTGGTTCTGTTCAGTGATTATTAAGTCTTCTACACACTGCTTTAACTTAAATTTGTCGGATGTAAGGGTGCTCCTCACACGTCTGGTCATCATCCACTGCAATTCATCTAAAGAATTCAAATGAAAGATGGCTTCCTAAAACAAATGACTGTGACACACCATTCAGGAGATTTCTGTTTTTTATTGCTCTTATTTCTAAATGTTGTTCTTTTGCCAGAGTTGAATGAAATCTTCAAAATGTTTTTGAAACTTTCCTTAAATGTCAAACATATTTGTGACCATATTACGAGTACCCTAACCCAGCGTTTCACTTTAGGTTCGTTTTCAAACACTGCACCCATTTATCTCCTTTGAGAGTCCCAGATCCTTAGGAAATCCATAGTATCAGTAACCCACACTCCAGAAACCCAGAAGACCAGAGATGGGGCAAAAACCTGACAGGAGTTATGTTCCTGCAAGAAGGAAAATGAAGGGCATTATTATGTTTCAGAAAAAGATATCGCCAAAAATCCGATAAACGTTATGTACAGTATTTTCAGTGCTTAATTTGAGCCAGTGGTTTCCAATGCTCACCACTGGCACTTAATCATCAACACCAGCACTTTTTATGAGCACCAGTTAAGCCCACATTCATTTATAGTAGGCATGGGGAGATTAAGTGATTTACCCAGAATCACAGGATGTTGAGCGAATGCCCAGACTCGGACCTAGGGGCATATTATCAAGGGGGTTTATCTCCGCTTTTTTGGCTTTAAAAGCCAAGAAAGCGGAGATAAAATTATCTCCCTATTACCAAGCTGTCGCTAACACCAGTTAGTGACAGCTAAAAGGAGATAGCGACCATCTTGGGCCCGCTTTGCATGTCAGTGATATTTATCACTAATGACATGCAAAGTGGGCGTGCCAAGATGTTAGCGACTGGAAACAGTCCCTAACATCGCTATCTCCTATTACCAACTTTTGGAGATATTCGTGCTGAGCGCGAATATCTCCAAAAGCTAACACCTGCCCTGAGCAGTTCTTAGCCATGTTATCCAATGGGAGGTGGATAACATGGCTAAGAGCATTTGCTCGATAATGCATGAATATCGCTGACTTTTCAGCGATATTCATGCATTTCGGCCGTTTTTTATCGCATTTGCGATAAACCTTGCTAATAGCAAGGTTTATCTGCGATAAAAATCGCCGATGTGCGGCGATAATTTTTGTCTCTAAACAAGTTAGAGACAAAAATTATCGCTAGTTGTTGGTAATATGCCCCCTAGTTCCCCAACTTCGAAGTCTGTAGCTCTGGCCATTATGCCACATACTCTCCCCCACTTTCATGGTCAGTAGCTTGTTCTGTTTTAAGCGGCGTTAACAGGAGAAATGGGATGGTGCAAGCTGCCTTCTGACCAGGGCCCAAGCACTTCTTTTTTTTTTACAAATTAACTCCTGAGTGTTCATTATCGGCAAGTCGGGGCAACAGAGGTCTAACTTGCTATAACAGATTCCTTAGGTGAACAAAATTACAAAATATACAGTTGTTATACTTCGATATAGACCTGAGTTTGGTGTTCGCAGCGCTTAACTTGTAAAAGAAGTGTCTGTCCTCAGGGCTCTGCTCAGAAGCAGTGCAACTGAAGGTCGGTGTGCTAAATACTTACGCTGGGTAGTCCTAAATATACCTAGTGCCTCTTTAATTCACTGCAGTGCCAGCCACACCCTGCCCCTTGATCCCACTCTTGCGCATTCCTGATTTGTCACATTGTTCCAGTTTTCCAGTCTTACTCTTTCTCCATCTTTGCATTTAGAGTGTTTTTCTTTCTCGTGCTTTCGGGAACGTGTGATGTGGAAAAAAATAAGTGCTAGTCCAAAATAACGAGAACTAATGGCGCCCAACGGCAACCATTAGCTCAAATTTGGTGCTGGATATTTGTCAACAAATGAACAGTGCACTACAGAGAGCCACCATTTAGTAAAGTGTGCTAATATGATAAAATATAATGTGCAGACCTACATTCCTTAGAACAACCTATTCATATTTGGCAATGCTGAACAATAAACATACAGAGCAGCAGTTCATGGGGGTAACATTTGAGGATTCATGTTTGTCTGTTTAGAATTCTAACAAAATATTGAGGACATTTGTTACTTTGAAAGTATCTCCACATTTTTTATTTTGTCTCCAAGCTGCAATGAGATACTAGTGCAGGGTTTACGCCAATACACAAGCCTGAATGTGCTGTAAAGCAAACCATAAATGAGTGCATTACTTTAAAAAAAAACTTTCTGGAACAGAGATAAGGAAAACCCAGATGAGAAAGAACATGTTAATTGGACGATTAAATAAGGTAGCTGGATGAATCCTTCACAGGAAACAGTCAGAACAATGTGGTTTGAACCACGCATGTTCTGAATACACAAGCTCGACCACGCTTGCCTTAACGATGCATATGCTGTAACCATGCATATGCGTGGTTAAGGCAGTGCGTGGTCTAGCTGCTGGAAGACGGAGGCAGGAAGGCGCTGCACTGAGTTAAGTGGGGCGGGTGGGTTGTTTTTAGGGCTGGAGGTCGGGTAGTTTTTAGTTTATGACTGGGAGGGGGTCGGGTAGGTTCTCGGGCTAGTGTAACTTATGGGGCAGGGTATTAGGCCATTAGGCAAGTGGGATGGGAATGGGTAGTTGGGTTGGGTTTTAGGGCGTGTCGGGTGTCCAGGTCGGTTTTAGGGCAGTGGAAGGGGTTGGTGTAATTTAAGGGACAGCACAGGGGAGTCGGGGTAGTGTATGTAAAGGGGCAGAGTTTAGGCCTAATGGCAGTGGGAGGGGAATGGGTAGATTTTTAAGGTGGCGGCCAGGTAGGTTTTAGAGCAGTGAAAGGGGATGAGGTAGTTTACACATTTACTGTGTGCGAAATTCCTCCACGCTGTGGCGGTTTTAAAGGGTGGGTGGGGCGGCGTAGGTCAACTGTGGTAGTCCTTGCTGCGGCCGTTGGCCGGCAGAAGCAGCGAACGGGTTGAGGGACAGCACAGAGCCGGGAGATTGAGGTAGTGTATGTAAAGGGGCAGTGTTTTAGCCCTTAGGGTAAAGGGAGGGGAATGGGTAGATGGGGTAGTTTTTAGGGCTGGTGGGTCAGTGTAGGCTTGAGGGCAATGGAAGGGGTAAGGGTTGTTTAAGTGACAGCGCAGGGGAAGGGAGAAAGGGGTAGTGTACATAAAAAGTCTTAAGTGAGTGGGAGGGGAATGGGTAGATGGGATAGTTTTTAGGTCTGGGGTGGTAGGGGTAAGCTTTATGGCAGTGGAAGGGGTTGGGATAGTTTAAGGGACAGCACAGGGTGGGGGTCAGGGTAGTGGCAACCTTAGCCACACATAATTGTTTACCATTCATACCTACACCACAAAATTTAGTAGGAAAGGAATGTGTGTTTAAGAGGCATTCGTGGTTTGGGCTGCGTGGTAGAGGCACATTTCGTTTAACCATGCATGCTTCTATCATACAGCTATCCTTCACAGGGTTCACTATGGAAACCCTTGCTCCATTCACACCTAAAGTAGTTCCCTGGCTCACAGGCAGGCAGCTTGTCCAGGGCTGGTTGGCTGTGGGTACTTTACACTGGCCTTGTAGCTGGCTCTCAAAATCCAAAAACATCTGCGGGCTTGTAACACATCAGGAGAGAAAAGAGCTTTAAGTTTCCACTCACCACTGGAGCTGTGCACAGGAGTGCTGGTAAACAAACGTTACCCTTCATGTACTGTAGCACAAAGAAGCAGTTTGCAGAAAGTGCAGGCATAGATATACTTGAAACACAAATCAGACGTGGCAGCAAATAAGTTCAAACTATTCTGATAATGCAGGAGGCTGTGACTTTTATGGGCTAAGGGGGCACATTTCGGTCATGTCTTCTATTCTGATATGAAAGCAAACCCCTAGTCTACAGGTTACCCAGGAAATGCCAGAGTGGCAGATGAAGTTGTGTTTAGCTTATGCACTACTGTCTCGCCTGGGTATTCCCATTTCACACCTGCCTAGTCCTCTGTAGGTGAGACTGGTGCATGCCTATAAATGGATTATGACTTTAAACAACATCAATGCACTTCAAATTTAAATTCCAGGAGGTATTATAGGGCGACCCTGAGCCATGCAAAAATGATCACTCTTTAGGAAAGCTCCATTTGCCATACAATCACTACAGGGTGTAATACTAGTTTGTGGGTTGTAACTCTGGCAAGTACTGGCCATGCACAGGCTGACCAGGCTTGTGATGTCCCGTCATTTTATGTACTTCAGTCATGAAGAATGGAACTGCTTCACTGCTTGGCTGCAAAAAGCCTGACCTCCTCACCACTGCCTGTTCATGGTGTAGGGGATGCTCTTTGTGACTGAAGCCATCATGCCTATATAGAAACCCTGCTATTCCCTGACGCAACCACAACAATGTGAAACTTACCCTGGCTGCGGCACTGCTAACGGCTGTTAAACCTCTCCTCAAGATTGAGTTGAGTAAGGCTGTTAGAGAGAGAATTGATTCAAGAGAGCTGACTAGAATGAGGATGGGATCTGACTGTATGTCAATGCCTGGTGATGTGATCTGAAACCCAGGATTTTCTGGTGAAAGTGGGCCTCATCAGTTCACAGGGCAGCCACTATTCGGATTGGAAAGATCCACTTTGACATCAGAGGGTTTAATAAAGGCGCCTAATAGAGTGGAAGATTCTTATCCTCTTTGGGATACCTGTTAGGAGCGCAATGTAATTGTTTGTAGAACACACACATATTTTCCGGTGTAATGAGAGAATTAGATGTTAGGCGAAAATGTGAATTAGTTAAAACAGTACTGTGAAAGTTAATGTAACTCAATGTAAGACTCGATGATAAATGCTCAGAACTTGTACTTACCATTGTAACTAGTGTAATTTGTTTGAGGTCTTGTTAGATGTGGAGGTCTCTAGTTGGCAATGGTATACACCTTTGTCCAAATAGGGACCCTTGGTTGTAAGTTAGGATAAGGGGATTACACTCCTAGATAACACCTGCTCACCCCCTTGGTAGCTTGGCACAAGCAGACAGGCTTATCTCAGAGGCAGTGTGTTGAGCATTTGCGAATATACACAGTAATACAGTGAAAACACTACAGATGGACACAACACAGGTTTTATAAAAATAAATATTCTTAATATAGACTTAACACAAGACCACAAACTGCAAAAAATCTACAATACTGTACTTAAGATTGACTTAAAGTTACTTACTTCAAGTTGGTGATGAATGCGACAAAGTTCTCAACAAAGTACCTGGATGGGTAACGCAAAATGAACAAAAGGCTCTCAAAAGGGGAGATGCGTCGGTTCCATGATCCGGGGGAGATGATGCTTTGCGCCTCAATGCTTGCACAGAGTAGGGGATGCGTCGTGATCCTTACTGGTGCGGGGATGATGCGTAGGTTCTCATCTTGCAGTTCGGTTGCAATGCACAAGATTGCGCCTTGATGCGATGCGACAATCCTGGTGCGATGCGAGAAGATGGAGCCCTTGCTGCGGCGATTCGACGATGATGTGTAGATGCCCTGGCAGCCTTGCGATGACTCTGTACTTTGTAGGCGCGACAGGCCCTGCAACACTCTTCTAAGGTGATGCGATGGGGACTCTCTCGATGGCGTTATGCTTCTCCGGTGATGCGACAGCAGGCAGCGTTGATGAAGATACACTTTCTGGGAGATGGAGTGGCGGCACGCTTCTCCGGCGGTGCAACTACTTCAGCTGCGGCAGCGTCACCCTTCTTCTCATTGCGTCGCGCTTCCAGCTCCCAGCAAAACACAGGCCTCTGCAGTTAGAATTCCCAGCAAGGAAATTCAGAGGGGAGCTGGAGATGAAGTCTTTTGTCCCTGAGACTTCAGCAGGAGGCAAGCACAAATTCAAGCCCTTGGAGAATATTCTGTAAGATGATGAAAGTCCTTAAAAAGTTCCTTCTCCTTTGCCTTGGCAGTAAGGAAACCACTGCAGGACAAACCAGCAAACAGCACACTGGCAGAGGGTAGTCCAAAACTCCTGCAGCTTTCTTGGTTCTTCTCCTTGGCAAAAGGTTAGTCTTGTTCCCAGAAGTGATCTAAAGTTCCTGGGTCTGAGTCCCAATATTTATACCCCAAAATCCTTAAATCTCTGAAGGCAGAGAGGCCTCTGCCTAGTCCAAACCAGTTCTTGAGCACTCTGTCTACAGGACTCCTTCTTTCCTTTCACAAAGCAGGGCAGAAACATCAGACGCCCCACAGGAGGTGGAGACAGCTTTGTGGAGGGAAAGCACAGCCCTGGAACCCTTTGTTGACATTTTTCCTTCTCTTCTTTCACAGTGCAGGGCAGAGACATCAGCTGCACCCCAGGGGTGGAGCCAGCATTGTGGAGGGAAGGCCCAGCCCTATTCAGGTCCCAGGTACAACTCCTCACTCCCATCTGGATGCATATCTCCCTATTCACCACTGGGCTGACTCATTCTGTGACCTGGCCCTGTCACTCAAACTCCAGACAAGGAATACACAACCTAGCAGAGGCAGGCCTGGATAGGTAGACAAGAAAATACCTACTTTCTAAATGTGGTATTTTCAAACACAGAATGTTAAAACCAACTTTACTAAAATATGTATTTTATCATTCTGAGTTCAGGCATACTAAATTCGAATTTCTACAATGTTCCCTGAGTCAATTAGGATTATAAAATGTAATAATCTAACCGCCCATTCTGCCCTATGGAGAGCAGGTAGCCTTGCAATAGTGAAAAACGAAAATGGCTGTAATTCACTATTAGGACATGCTACACACACCAGTATTTCCTACCTTATACTTACAATGCACCCTGCCCGTGGGCCTACAATAGGGGTGACTGATATGAAGCAAAGGAAAGGTTTAGGGACTGGCAAGTGGGTGCTCTTGCCAAGTCGAGATTGAATTCACAGACTGCACACAGGCCTTAAAATTGCAAGCCTGAGACACACTTTACAAGCTGCTTCTGTTGGTGGCACAACCAGTGCTGCAAGCCCACGAGCAGCATTTGATTTAAAAGCTTTTGTGTGTGCCTGCTCCTAGTTTGACTATGATCGAGGTGTTTGAGTGGAGTAATATCAGCACGTTTAGGAGGGGTTTGGGTATTCCCCAGCTGTCCAATTTCTGCCAAAGTTTATTGCGATCCACATGGTCGAATGCAGCGGTGTAATCAATAAAGGAGAGATATAGAGGCGTTTTTGTCTCTTTTGCTGCTCCCATCAGCCCAGTCAGCGCCATGATGTTAGTTGTGGTCGCTTGCCCCTACAGAACCCTGTTTGATTGATCGGAATTACAGAGTTTTCAGATGCCCATGACGTTAGTTCCTCCAAGATAGTTCCTGCAAAATAATTGGGGGCGTATTTACAATAACTGGCGCATCCCTGCAAATCAGCAGGGATGCGCAAGTTATTGTGCGCCACAGATCCGCCACCATGGATGGGCCACATTTACAATGCGGCGCACCATGGTGCAAAAACGGCACAGATGCGTGACGCATCTGTGCCGTAAAAGTGATGCATTGCTGGAGTTGCATCGCAAGCGCGACGCAGCTTCAGCAATGCTCTGGGGGCCCTAACTAGTTAATGCTGCATCAATCCTTATGCCTGCTTCAGGCAGGTGCAGGGTTTTGACACAGCATGGGCCTAAAAGTGACTAAGTGAAATCTTGTAGATTTCACTCAGCCACTTATAAGAGGCAATCCCGCTCCGGAACGCCCCCCCATGCACAGAAACGCCTACATGTGGCGCGGGGCTTTACAATATGACACATCTCCCAGATGCGTCACGTTGTAAATACCCCCGCACCATGGAGCAGGATTTGCGCCACCACTGCATCACAAAAGTGATGCAACTTTAGCGTAAATGAGGTGCAAGGGGCTTGTAAATCTGCCCCTTGGCCTCCACGTCTATGAGGGCGATAAGCTGATAGTTATTTGGGTGTTTCTTACTGCCATGTTTGAAAATTGGGCTGATAACTGACCCATGCCAGGACTCAGGAAGAGTCTGGGTATTCCTTAAGCTGTTAAATATTGGTGTTAATGATACACTCCGAAATTCCGTGTCGGATTTATACAACATTGGTGGTATGCCATTTGGTCCAGGGGCTCCTGTAG
Source organism: Lissotriton vulgaris (assembly GCF_964263255.1). Lineage (NCBI taxonomy): Eukaryota > Metazoa > Chordata > Amphibia > Caudata > Salamandridae > Lissotriton > Lissotriton vulgaris. The sequence goes on along the minus strand of NC_141693.1, from coordinate 1,406,139,992 downwards.
GTCTCCCCCTTGCTATTTGCCTTTTGAGCGGTACAAATGGGGGTGGTGATGGACGGATCATCTGAACCAATCAAACACTCATACCCAGTCCACAGATCTGGGTTTAATCCATCACCGTTCTTTAGCCCACTCTGCCACCCCAGTTCAGACATGGCCATATGCAAATCAGTCTGACTCTGTGCCTCATGGGAACAGTCGAGCACGAACTGCGAAGCCATGCCTTCCCTGGCCCGGAAACAAGCTTCCTAGGATGGGTTTCTGGCACTTGCAGCCGTCTTCAGCCAGGCTTGCTTGAATTCAGTGGCAAAGTGAGCAAGGGACTCACGTCTGAGCATACCCTGTCAACTTATTGCGAACAAAGCGGTAGAAAAGGGGGTAGTGATGGACGGAGCATCTGAACCAATCAAACACTCACACCCAGTCCACAGATCTGGGTTTAACCCATCACCGTTCTTTAGCCCACTCTGCCACCCCAGTTCAGACATGGCCATATGCAAATCAGTCTGACCCTGTGCCTCATACGAACAGTCCAGCCCGAACTACCAAACCATGCCTTCCCTGGACCTGAAACAATGTTCCTAGGACCGGTTTATGGCATTTGCAGCCGTCTTCAACCAGGCTTGCTTGAATCCAGTGGCAAAGTGAGCAAGGGACTCACGTCTGAGCATACCCTGCCAACTTATGGCAATAGTTATTTGGGTGTTTCTTACTGCTATGTTTGAAAATTGGGCTGATAACTGACCCATGCCAGGACTCTGGAAGAGTCTGGGTATTCCTTAAGCTGTTAAATATTGGTGTTAATGATACTCTCCAAAATTCCTTGTCGGATTTATACAACATTGGTGGTATGCCGTTTGGTCCAGGGGTTCCTGCAGGTCTCCCCCTTGCTATTTGCCTTTTGAGGTCGGCTGGCACAATCATCAGGTTTCCAGACTGTAATGAGAAGAACTTGCTTCGGGCACTGGTTTATCAGATTTAGGTAGGAGCATGGCCCCATTCTCACATATTTCTTGAGTCTTTGTTGCTGTGTAGAAATTGTCTGTTTCTTCTATTTTAGCCCTAATAACTTCTATACTCGTTTTTTTTGTCGCCGCCTTTCCAGGACTGTCCTCTTTGTTAAAGTGCCTAAGTAGATATTTTGTCCATACCTCCTCCGATATGTTTGATTTTAGGCCAAGATGTTCCAGATTCTTTATTCTTTTAATCATTTGCCAAAACCTGGAGCTATTTTTTAGTTTTCCTACATAAAGAAGTTTTGCCCATAGGTCCTCATTTCTTTGCTTCTGTTTTTCCCATTTCTTCCTTTTTAGCAGTTTTTTTGCTTTCCTTAAGACAGTTTGCAAGTCGTGATTTGTTGGGTCCATTCGCATTTGCCTCAATGTTTGGTTCAATGACCGTTTTTGTGTTTTCATTTCTAGGGTAGGTTGTAGTTTGTTTGGAATTCCCTTCCCTTGACGAAGCAATTTGGTGAAGTTTTTAGCAATTTCTCACTGATCTTTTGAATAAAGTTTGGCCAAACTTCGGACAACTTAGTTGAGGAGTTGGCAACTTGAGTGAAAAGAGTTTTCGCTGCAAGGCTTATGGAGTCAATATTATCGGCGTTATACTGAAGCCGCCTTAGGTTTGAAGTAACTTCAATTTCAATGCCTATATGTGGATCAGTTTCCATTTGTAATTTAACTTTTATTGTAGCTTCTTGAGGCAGATGGTCGCTGAGGTCACTCATCCCTATTTAATGCTGTTACCGAATCAAACCTGTTTAAGGATGTAAACATGTAGTCAAGGTGGGAGGATTGTTTGTTAGAATGAAAGGTGGCAACTGGTGGGTCATCTTCGACATAACGCCCGTTCAAGGCCCTTAGATTAAGGTGTTCCAGTTGTCGAAGTAAGTTTTTTAAATACTTCGTTGATTTGTTAATTTTTGCATAGCCGTAGTCTTGGCACGCTCCATGCATCATTCAATTCTTGGCTAAGATTGTTGTCTGGGTCAGAGCTAACAAGAAACATGTTGAAGTCTCCTGCCAAGATGATTAAGTCGAAGTCCTTTTCTTCCATTATTTTTTCCAGGGCTTTTACCATTGTTGGCTGCTTTTTGTTTCTGTTTAGGATGGATATAAGTATTGATTATTATAACTTCTTGAGGCTGTTCCTGTAACCAAAGTGAAATCTTCACCACCTGTATTGCACTAGGAGGGGGTATATGAGATTTTATTGTCGTAATCTCACCTATTGTTTTTATTGAAGCAAAGAACATCAGGCCTCCTGATATGCGACCGAAGGTGGAATTTTTATTTGCTCGAATACAACAAGATGTGAACCCTTGCAGCTCAAATGCCTTTTCCTCCCAGGTTTCTTGGAGGATTAGCAGGTCAAAAGAGTTCAGATATTGTAAGAACTCTGGATCATTGCTTTTTCTGGCTAGGCCATTGATGTTCCAGGAGCAAACACTAATTTCCCTGATCTTTTTCAAGGGGATTAAGGAGAGTGACCGGCGAGATATGACCTCTATGCCTTTGTTTTTGTTCGGGTAGAAATGTTTTTGTGTCTTGGGAGTATGCCCTTGGGGAATTACTCCTAGCTCCCTTTAATACTGAGTTGGTATTTTTTTGGATCAGTGGCCAAATGAGGGGTAAAAAGGGCGTCGGATAGCGAGGTTGCTTTACAAGTCTCAATTCAATCCCCCATTGTTGGAATGTTACTTCTTCTTCCATAATGTTATTAGCTATCTCAAAGGAGTTCCAGGTTGCTTTTGTTGTTTCTGAGCGCGGCGAGTCGTTATTAGACTGAAACTCTATTTGCATGTGGTCAGAGGAGCTGATGTTTACTAGGCTTGCAACCGAGTGCAAAAGTCTTAATATGTTTCCCATGTTCAATATGTCGTCCCTACCTCGGGACGTGTATTAAGGAGTGAAAAGGATGGTTGACTGCCCTGGTGCTGGACTGTTGTTGGATTTATTGATGGTCCCTCTTGGTCTTGTTGAATGGACTGGGGGGACGGCCTGGGCATTCACAATTTGGATAATTTGATTGCTCACTTTGATGGTTATCCGTCCTCAATACTCTTATGCTGCTATTCGTTCTTCGTGTTGGTTACTGAGTTAGCTCTGCGTTGTTAGTCGTTACATTGTCGTTGGTTTCTGTTAATGGGGTTGGTTCAAGTGTTGTTAAGTCACTATTGTATTCTGCTTGAGTTTTTTTTGGTTGAGGAAGCTTCTGTTTGGGTTCGCTCTGTCCAGATTTCTGGGTGGCACTGCCTGTTGATTTTATCAGAATTGCTGGAGGCGATGGAAAAGGACTCTCCGGGTCCTTGCGCAAGAGTAGAAGTTTTTCGATGTCTTTGGAAGATGCATTTAGTTGTGCTTCTGTGTTAAGTCTTGCATCCACTAAAAAACGCTTTCTTCCTTTCCTTTTTTTCTTTCTACAAATCTTGTTCGGGGCCTGATCGTTGACTGATACCGATTCAACTGGGGCTGCAGTATTGTTCATAGATTCGATTTCCATGGCTCCTGTCGATAATGTTAGAACTGCTCTTCCACCTGAGGGTGGGTTGGTAGGTACGGTCTGTTCGGCTGGCTGCTCAGTTGCCAGCGCAGTTTGTGCTACAGAGTATTTTGTGCTAAGATCCAAGGTTTGAGGGATCAGAATTTGTGGGACTACTGATTTTAGATCGCTTATCAGGACTCCTAACATAGATGGTAGAGATGATAGTTTGTCTAAGATCGGATCCCAGGGGCATGGTGGTGGTGGTACTGTTTGAGCCATTGAGAGAGCCTCTTGCCCCCTCTTTATAAGACTGTTTAGTTCTGAGATTTTACAGTCAATTCCTGAAATAGAATTGGCCATTGTCTGTAGGACTGAGAGCTGCAAATCCATTTTATGCGATTGAAATTCTAGGGCTGTAGCTGAGTTTTGCAAAGTATTTAAAATTGTTATCCATATGGATTCAGGAAGCGAATTTCCAATATTGTTACTTTTATCCAATCTTGGGGAATTATTTGCTTCGTTGGATAAATTGCAGTGGGCTGGTTTAAGGTTATAAGAAGCAACTAGTTCTTCCCATTCCTGTGTTGCTATGAAAGTCATATCGTTGTTTAAGGAATTGTTTATAGATTGGGAGTCATTGTATGGTAATAAAGTGCGGCGTGGAGGTGACGTTTGTGCTGCTGGCTTACTATTTGTCACTGTTTGTTCACAGATTCCGTTGGAGTATGTTTGAGATGTCTTAATTTGAATAGGAGGACTATTAGCTGATTGGAGAAGTTGAGTTTTTCCTTCCCTGCATTCCTGTTCTTTAGTTGTTTTTGAAGGTTCTGTCTGTGTATCTCGGAATATCTCAGTTAAGTTTGGCGAGCTACTAAGCAGTTGGGGAGGTAGTGAATCTTCTCTTTTTCCATCATTATGGATCTGAACCTTGGTTTTGACTAGTGAGTTTTAGTTTTCTAAGTGTGATGTAATTGCTTTTCTTGAGTGAGTCTCAGCCTGGCTGGCTGGGTGTGAATGGGTTGCTGTCTCTGCAAGCTCGACTATCTTCGATGGGCTCCATATGCTGTCTTTGGCTGTCTTTTTTTTTGGAGCATACCGTAGCCAAGTTTTCATTGGTTTGACTGTTCTGGTTGTTGTGGTTGCTTGCTCCTTGACCTACTAAGTAGGTTGATACTGCCTCTCTTTTTGTTACAGGCGATGTTAATTTTGCCGATGTTACCTCAGTGATGGAAAGGTTGAGGGCCACAGCTAACTGAGGTGAATCAGCTTTATTGCTGTAAGTATGACTGCAATCATGATTGCTTGATAGAAGCTGTGTATGGAGACCTTTAATGTTCCCTATCTTAGAATAAATGGCTGTTCCTGGGTCTTTTAAAAAGGGAATCTTAGTATATATCTTTGGTTGGAGGGAGCATAACTTTTTCCTAGCTGGCGTTCCTTCGATAGTTATGAGGCTGTTTAAGTCCTTTGATGACTTTAATACTAGGGATGAGAAGAATTGTGAGGGAGGCTGTGATGGCTTTGGGGAGGTTAGTGATCTCAATAGTTGCTGGTGAGCCTTAATTGAACAAAGGGTGGAGGCATCGGCCATTGGTGGTGCAGGATCCTTATTATTTCCATTTTGATTTAGAGTTACAATCGGAGTTAAATTTAAAGTTGCTACTGGCATTGAAGTTGCCATAGTAAGACCTTCTTTGTCGGTATTATGAAAATTAGGGTTTGTGTCCTGAGAGCTGGTTGGTAATGATATTGGCTCCAGTTTCCTTTTCGCGACTTAGGCTTAGAGTTAGGTTTTGGTTTAAGCAGTGGTTGCCTAACTCTGCCGGATCTCATTGCTCGTATGTGTTTGTTTCATTTGTTGTGTCGAGTTTATTGGTTGAGGCGTGTAGCGCCTCCCCTTTGGTGGTACCCCTCCTAACAAGATCAGCCACTGGAGTTCTCACTTAGACCAATCTTTGGTCCTTTAATATTGTCCTAGGGTGAGTCTTGAGCTTTAATACTCTGTTTGATGACAGTTAGGGTTGGAATTTTGAATGTGTTAAGATCCTTGGCTCGTCCTGAACCCGTCCTGCTCGGCTCTCCTGAGAGAATGCTGATAATCCAAGTCCAAGGCGTTAAAGGCGCTAGGATAACAACTCAGGAGGCTTGTTGCATTCCCCTGCCCCTTTTCCTCTTTTTCTGATTCTGCCCGTTATGTGCTGGCACTTCAGTGTGTGTTTCCAGTACTATGTGGTCCGTAGGCAATCCTCAGGTGAATAATGAAGATCAAGCACAAGAACAAGCACAAAAACAAGAGGGCGGTGGATGATGCTCAAATTTTTCCCCGTCGCACAGAGATTCTCTGCGGCACTGCTGCTCTCTACTGCGCTCTGCTAAAAAGGGGGGTTGTTCCCAGCAGAAGGAAGTAAGATTTCATAAGCTTTGTGTCCAGCTTTGTGCAAATCTAGTGCGAGTCTAGTGCTCTATCTGTGTGCTCTGTCTATGTCCCGCTTAGCTTAGCTGCTTGACTTGTGGAAAAAATCGGACTCACCAAAGGAGTAATGACTTCAGCAGAGGGGACCTGCAGGTGTGCCGCCAGGGGGAGCTCGAAAGCCGGAAGATGCCAGGAGCCACCGGGAGCCCTAACCCCGGCCGGCCGCGCACTGCTCTCCACGCGCGGCCAGGCCCTGCACTGCACTCGCTTTTCCCGTCCTTTCCTGTCCGCTTTGACTCTTAGAGCCGAACCTCAGAGCTCGCGCCCCCGCTGCCCACAGTTTGCAATCCTTCCCAGAGCCCGGGCGACCCTCCAGTCAAGGCGTAATCCGCGAGGGGGAGCCACGGGGGGAAGCAGACATTGATGGCGTTGATGGCGATGGTGGCAACAGCTGCAGCGTCAGAGAACCTCGGGGGTAGAAGCGGTGAGCAGAGACAGCTACTGCATTACGTCACTCCTCCTCCTTTTTCCACTTCCCATCAGCAGACCAATGATGCCAGGTCTAACAGGTCTCATTAACAAATGTGATTCAATTATGTGTTAATGACAATAAATGCTTTCTTAGTTTAATGACTTGAATGCAAAGATGTGTAATAATGCAGTCGGCTGATGCATTTGCTAGCTTACATTGAATGTTTGATTTATTAACGTAGCTTGATTCATAGGCCTTGATTTGTAACACACTTGAGGTGTATTCATTTCTGACAGTAATGTTCAACCTCTTATGCAAAATTTACAGGATGTTTCTGTCTCACGTTTGCATTGTAGGTGGACAATGTTTACTAGAGACTAGAAAGGGTATTTTTTAATTTGGCAAAGTTGCAGAATGAATGAGTTACGGTTAGTTTGGATGCAGTCGATAAGGTGGAGGGAGGTGTTTTCACACAGGAGATGGAGAGAAGACCAAGGGTGTTATTACGCAGGGGCGTGTGCATGGTGAAGGCTGTGAAGGGAGTCGACATCATGGAAAAGTTTGTGGCTGAGCCCATTGCGCAACTATGAGAAGAAAAGCATTTTGGGGAGATTCAACTTTATGTATATGATGCTTTGTAGACGAGGGACAGTTACCCCAGTCCTGCATGACCTCCTGACAGAGAGCACCTGCATGCTGATGTACTTTCTCTTCTTTGCTTGTGGCTTTATGCCTCAGACCCATCCTATGATGAAGTGACTTCTTAGGAAAGCTTTGTCCACTGACACCTTTTCCCCTCGCAAGCGTCCTCTGATTGTGCCTCTATTTAGGGATAACATTTTAGACTTAGCATTTCGTTAGACTTAAAGGCTGCATCTAGAAGAAGCGCCAATGCAAGGAGACGTGAACTTTTATTTTCTCATCTCATCAATAATCGGAATTGAACTACTTGTTATTTTAATGCTCCATCGAGTGAACCTTTTCGGGAGGTTCAGCGCACTTACCCTCATGCTAAGAACTGTGTTTGTCACACTGTTTTTTAATCTGCAATAAAACTGACTAACCTTCAATTGGATGTCGATTTGGGTTCTTGTGTATCCATTTGTGTTCTCCTGTATATCAAGTGACTCATGACCTTTTCTTCCCTGTGCATTCATGCTGCTAATAAGAACCATCGGAGGTCTAACATTGCACTAAATCGAGCAGGTGGGCCTAGGCTCCTTCACGGCCTTTATGTTTTTATTTTATTACAACCCAACTATGAAACTACTGCCTCCACCTGGCCACTAACTGAAAGTGGGCACTTGTAAGAAAGTGAAAATGTATTTGGTTTAGATAGTTCTCCACTACAACTAATGAAACTGCTAACTTCTTAGTACAGGCAAAGGTTTCAGTAACTTAAAGCTGAGGTCAATCCCTCAAAGCTAAGCTTAATTTAGAGAAAATGCGTGAAGCATTTAGAAGTACCAAAACAGTTAAAATGTTAAAAAAAACACAAGATAATACCATTGACCACTCCAATTGATAAAAATAGGGAAAGAGTTAATAAATAACTCCAAAATTAGAAAAATCCAGTAAAGAGAACTGGGGGTATGAATTTCTTAAGATTTAAGGCAAAAAGCACCAAGAAATATTAAAGCGCCAATCAGTAGTCACTTTTCAAGATTGACCTGGACCTGTGCCTGATTTCAGACTAACAACAATGTAGTGCGCGTCAGAAAAAACAACAGTTTCATACTGGTCGAAGATTTTGCCTTGGGACTATGAAACAGAAATCAAAATCTTTCAGAGGAATATGGTTACAAGATGTAGCTGCCAAAGTCTTCTCAAAGATGGACAGCCACTGGATGAGATACTGCTGAATCAGTTGCTTTAGTGGGAAAAGCTCAGAGTGGGAGAAATTCAAATTTCGCAGCTGATAAAGTCCTCACATACTGCTGATACTTTTATACCAGCCAAGATGTCTATCTTTGGCCTTAGCCTTTTTATGGAGTTCAAAATATTTCAACGGGCAAGCCTTAAACTGTATCCATTCAAGTTGCATCAAAGTTGGGCACCTTTGCTGAGAGGCCCCACTGACACTCCAAAGGTCTTGGAAGTTCAAACATTTTCTTAGTTCCAGCCATTCAGAAAGTCTGGAGAATCTCTTCTTGGTCACTTCTAAGGATTCTGAGGACATCAGGTAAAGCACGTGGGGGCAAAAACCCACCCCAGCAGAGGCCAACAACTTGGTCCAGTTTAGTTCCAGTTGCCATTCAGGGAAATAATTTTCTTGCAACTTGTTGTTTGGCTGTAAAGGTATTCTAGGCTTTTTAATTTGTCAAGTTATGATCCCTTTGATCCATAAATATCAAGCGTGACTTATACCTTAATGTTCACCTCATAAACATAGGAGACTATTGTTCCTTCTAATATGGTTTGTCAATCAAGACAGAAATCAAAAAGTGGCCCACTCCTTCGGTGCCGAAAAGAGACTATTTCTCCTTCTAATATGGTTTGTCAAGCAAGACAGAAATCAAAAAGTGTCCCTCTCCTGCGCTGCCGAAAATGCATTTGATCAGTTGGACAGGAGTTCATTGTTCAGTACTTTGCAGAGGATTGTACTTGGAGACAACTTTCGTTCACTAGTGAAATAGATGTATTAAGTTCTACAGCTAAAATCATCTGCAATGAATTTATACCAGAAACTATCTTGATCAACAGGGGCACCCGGCAGAGGACTCACTGTCACCACTGCTCTCTCTCTTTATATTTGAACCTTTAGGGATAAGTATGAGAGAAGTAATCATAGGGATTCGTATTCATGTGGGGGTCTTTACATTGATGGTGTACGTTGACAATATACCACTATCAATGTTCCACAGACTTTCATAGCAAAATAATATGATTACTTTGACTATGTAGAAAAAATATTACTATGTTCTCTGTGCACTGTCGAATATGCATACCGGTGTCTTATGTTGTTTTATACCCCTAACTGGTAAAGAGATTCTTGCTGTGAGCATTATATGTTAATGGCAAACTATGAGAGTTATCACTGTTATCTTGAATTTTCCATTTTTAAAGTACCGGCCCTTGTTCTGCTGAACTGTGATATTTCAGCTTAACATTTCTCTGGTTAGGAAGAAGAGATCATATAATGTTATAGCTGTGCTGATATACAGTGATGTATCTCGTGTTTGAACATTTCAATAAATAATGTTCAAGCAAATTTAACATCCCCTTTGAAAACAACTTGAACAATGATATTGCTTAAAGTCTGTCTTTTTCTGGCAGTTAAATGAAAAGGTTCTCAAATGTTTACCACCACAGATACAGCAATGCTGAAATTGATTCATACTGTGGGGCTGATTTAGAGTTCAGAGTATGGGTTTTGTCTGTCAGGGCAATATAATAAAATGCTTCATCGCCCTGATGGAGTAACCGTGCTCCAAATTTTAAGATGTCTACTGACTCAGTGAGCATCTCTTAGGCTGCCAGGATCCGCCCTAACAGCTGTTTCTGTAAATGAATTAAAAGTGTGCCATGTGGCTTCCTCAACATGATGTGACCGGTATTTTTGCATTTGGGATGATGCATCCCAAATGCAAAAATACCGTCGCAAAGGGGCAGATTCACTCATTCATTCCTATGGGCCTTTAGGAATGAATGGGAAAGCCATTCCTTATTTGCGAATAGCAATTAGCGAATCGCAAATAAGGAAGCAGTGGAAATCGCAAAAAATATTGCAATTTCTACATGCATCCCTTTTTGCGAGTCTTTAATAGCGATTCCTTAAAATTTGCCATTAAGGACTCGCAAAACATGACTTTGATGAATCTGGGGGTAAGTCCTGCTGGTACTCTGTAATTAATTTCACATTATATATTTGGCAGTTGATAATGTGTCCACAGCAATCGATTCGAAACTCGCTGGCCAAGAAGAAATCCTAAAAAATATAAGGCCACTTTAAACTTACTTTGAATCAGTTCTACATTCGTATGCAGAATTTTAAATGTTCCACACATAAGCTCTGGTACAGACCATTGTGTATTTCAATCAAAATCAAACGTGTTTACGCTTCTGAATTAGTGCCTAATGAAAACCATACCTTGGAGAGATCCATCTTGGTCACACAGACTGGGCCTCACAGCTGTTGTTTACTTCGAATTAAGTTTACTTTACTTTTGTGAAGAATAGTACAAAAGAAATAAACACGGCACTTATTTGATTTTTGGAATTATACAATTTTATCAGCACCCACGAAAATTGGGTTTTCTTACTCCTGCACAGTAATAAATGTCAATTTGTTCCCTTATTTTGTGATGGAATTTCTTGCCGTTCTTTGTTCATGAAACTGAATCATGATGTTCTTTCAAGGGACTCTTGATTTTCCTCTCTGCAAATGGATGTGTCAGACGAATGGTAGCTAGAGGATATGATTAACTGCGAGCAAGAGAAACCCCCTTGCCTTTTGCATTTAACCTGCAGGAATATGACTCTAAGCTTGCCCACGTTTTTGTTGCCCCGGGGTTTTTGTCATTGTAACATATTTATTTTGAAATGCCCGAGGTTTATTAAGAAAGTATCAATTCATCATGAATGTAACTGCACACTTTTTACATTATTCCCTGTATATTCATTACATGTGATAACAGTGACTGATCACTTGTATTTGTTTTATTCCTTATTGATGCATTACAAAGCACTTCGAAAAAATTCTGCATATAGCAAGGATACCAGGAAGGCAAAGGACATTAGCAAGTACGGTAATGTACACAGAGAGGTGATGGGATTCGAGTGGTAAAAACTGTTGCGCAATAACAAGTCAATACCTATGTTTATAATACAAACATTTTATAGAATCACATCTCGTAGATTAGGGTGAAAATAATGTTAGAACTCTGGTAGGGGTGCCCCACTGCAATTAGAATGTATCAGGCCCCAAATATATCATTGGGAAGCATTTAGCTCTTGTGTTCTTGAGTCCTGACCAAGTACACCTTTACACACTCACTCTCAGGATAGCTTGGCGGAGCATTTCAAGGCTGACCCAGGAAGGTGATTATGCCTAGAAACACAGAACTTAGCAATGCACAATAATAACACTCAATAAATGGGTGTTTTTTACTTTAGAAAGGACATATAGCTTAATTAATGCATAACTAAATACTAAGCACAAAAGTGCAAAGACATATATAATTGTAGTGGGATTAATATTTAGGAGAGCCCCCAGCCCCCTTAAGGCCCTGCAGAATATCCAGGGTGCAAATCATCTAACATAACGTTTATCCCAGTGTGCAACTGTTAGAAATGGGGGTCTCTAGTTGGCAGTGGTATGCACCATGTCTGAGTAGGGACCCTTCCTGTTAGTCAGGGTAAGAGAGTTACAGACCCAAAATAACCCCTGCTCACTTCCTTAGTAGCTTTGCACGAGCAGTCAGGCTTATCTAGGAGGCAATATGTGAAGTATTTGTACAGAACACACACAATAACAGAGTGAAAACCCTACAAATGCACACCACACCAGTTTAGAAAAATAACCAATCTTTAACTAAACAAAACAAGACCAAAACGACATAAATCCAACATATATAAATCAAAATATAGTTTTTGAAAGGTTTACATAAATTCTGTTCATAGAGCTGTATGGATGCAGTGATTTTAGACAAAGTTCCTTTGATGCATCAAAATGTACAAGGAAGAATAGCTGCATGGGAGGGACGCATCGGAAAACAAAGTGATGTAGCGGGCAAGATGGTGGCTGCGTGACCACTGCAAGGGTCACTCCCTGACCGCTATGCACTAAAAAACTTTGTGAACCCTTGCCGAAGCCGTTTTTGAAGAATTCCATGTTTAAAAGCTGTGTGCGAATGCTGACCCGAAGCCTGGATGAGCTTGCAGCAGTATTTCAAAGCGTTATTGCAACGGGCAGCGGAGGTTTTTGCCAACGGTGTACAGCGTTTTAAAAACCGGAAGTACCTGTCGGCTGTAAGGGCTCTGTCCGCCGGGAATCTTCCATGGAAAACTCGCTTGGGCAGGATGGCCCCACGGAAAATCATGGCAAAGGAGGGAGCAACAGGCATCAAGGCTCTCCCTGCTCTTCCTGCTCTCAAGAAACCGACTGTTCCAAAGGGGGACGCTACTCGCACGCATAGCCAGGAGAGGGAGGAGAGTATCAGCAGCACTCCCATCGGCAAGCAGCGTCTCGAGGAGGTAGTAGTGAGACCAAAGGTACAGACGGTGCCTGGGATGTTCTCCGGAAAAAGGGCAAGCGGGAGACAGGCTAAGAACTTGATTAAGGTAATCAAACCGTCAGTGCGGGCAGGAGATCTAGATACAACAAAGGATTTATTTATGACATATTCTGAGAATATAATACTCGAAGTCTGTATGCCCCCAATCCTCCCAATACCCATTTGTAGGATGCTCATAATACCGGGCTCAATGAAGGTGGGGAGCAGGAGGGGACAGCACTTAGTGATATAGCTCAAAGGGACAATACTGATCTGGCTGCAGTGGCAGAGCCCAACAATAACAGTACCGACCTAACCATTACAGCCAAGGTTGAAGATAAAATCCCAGGTACACCCGACGGGGAAACTTTTTTCTCTTTAACTGATGAATTGGATCACATTAATGGTAGTGATCCTGATAACAGCGTTGATGCTTCTGGCGATGATAGTGACAGCCCCTCCACAACAACAGATACTCTGAGGAGGGTAGTTAATCGCACCAAGAGAAAGAGCTTTAATGGTTTAGAGATCAGAAGCTGCCACTCCGATACCAGTCAGCAGGAGCATCTTCAAGGGGACTATTCCGCCACCTTGCTTGAGGCAGGAGGTGAGGAAGAATGCACAAATGGGTGTCTGTTCAAGGACACAAACGCTACTGGCAAGAATACGGATATTGCTCCCTCTATGGGACTAATCTGTGCTACACTTAATTCAATGCAGGTGGAGGCCCACCAGGAGCATAAAAGAGCACAGCTTGCAAATAGGAAAATTCAGGGAGCAATCCGTAAGACAACGAAAGTTTGTAGAGAAATTGTCGAATGAACCGCTGCATTGGAGGAGATTGTGTGGTGGGTCTGGAGGCAGGGCTAAAGAGTTCTGAGCAGAAAACCTCTGCAAATGATTCTAGAATGGCTGATATATTCTGGTAAATTGAAGAATCTGAAAATAGGCAACGATGAAACAATATACGATTGCTGGGTGTAGAAGAAGATGACATTTGTGGGTTTGTGTTGAAAGTATATAAAGCCGCCTTCCCCGAACTATCACATTGGAACTGGGAATCTGACCTTCAGCTGGTACTGGACCAAATAAGAAGCCTCGTGCTATTTTAATTTTCTTTGGGAACTTTTTATTGCCTCAGGCAATATTCGAAAAAGCAAGACCAGATGCCAAAAAATTGGCCGAGGGACACATTTCTTTTTTACAGCCGGATTTCTGCCACACAACGTTAGAAAGAAGGTGGAGGCTTTGTCAAATGATTAATCCCTTCCAAAACCAGGGATGCGCAGTATATCTAATGAACCCAGCACATCTAAAAGTTATCTATCAGGGGAAAGTTAGGGTATTCACCTCAGAGATCCAAGTGCAGAAATATTTGAAGGAACTTAAAGGTGGCTATAAAAAAAGTGTTATTTTGTTAAAAGATGTTAATATACTGTGTATGGCGTTCTAACATTTTGACTTTTTTTTCTGGTCAGGGAGTGACATGGGAGCACAGCGGAATGCAGGGGGCATCTCAAGGGTGTGAGGACCTTTTTTGCCTTAGTCAGGGGTGGAGTGGGGAAGGGTGGATTCAAACTATATAAAATGAATTTTGCACGGGGAAAAAACATTTTTAATTTGATTCTCGAGATATGTTAGACATGGTTTTTACGTATTTGGATTTGCTTTTCATTTTTTATGGGGACACTTAGAATTGCTTCTATTAACATATGTGGGTTAAATTATCCCGCTAAAAGGTGTCAGATCAATCAGGATCTTTGGTTCTTGAAGGCAGATTTCATCTGCCTCCAAGAGACCCACATAGAAGCTGGTAGATGAAAGGTAATGAACTTTCAAGGGTACCAATTGATTTCATGGACTACACAAGATATAAGAACTAGAGGTGTGGCAATATTTGCCCTAGGGGTCTTGCTAATTTTCAACGATCCTTTGCGTATAAATTTGGTAGATGGGTAATTCTTCAATGTATAATTGATAATAACTCATTTACACTATGTTTGGTTTACGGACCGGTACTAGATGACCCAGCAATATTCAATTGGTTGAACACAGAATTGGTGGGCTGGACTCTAACAATTTACATTCTGTGGGAGTCTTAATTTAAACTTGAGTAGCTCAATTTCTAACCATCCTGAGATAGTGTATCTGGGGTGGAAGCACAAAGTTTATGAATCTCTAACCCATTTAAAGGAGCTTCATGGATTAACAGATGTATGAGCACTACGAGAGGGAATGAATGAATAAACTTTATTGTATAGTTAGTAAAAACCATTACAAAAAGTAGAAAAAGGAGCAGTGCTTAAAATAAATGATCAATGTGCATCCATGATTTAGACTTAGCAGCATTAAAAAACAAGATTACATACAAGGAACGTCAAGTGCCAAGTCAATTCAATTATATATTGTCCATTTACTTGTTGTGGAACGGTGAGTGAAACTCATCTTCCGTTGACTGGCAAAGAAGAAACGACAGGTGCAAATCTAGCGTGACATTAAAAAAGAGAAAACTAAATCTTGTTTACTCTAAAATTAACGGCATAATTAAAAAAAAATTCAACCTAATGCGGTAATACCTCTTTTGTTCTCAAAGTTCATGACAAGTTTGACTGATCTGCAGATTAATTGTGGATCCGCTGTACACAAGGCTTGTATGACAGCGGAGCGACTGGTACGTACTCTATATTCAATTAACTTTGTCTTTAACTAGTACCATCGTTCCTGATCCAGTGCAGGACAGATGCAGAATAGGTGGATAAAGTCTTGTTTTGCATCGCCACATAGATCACACTCCATGGTGTCTGGTTTTCTCCAAACCGGTTTGTCTGCATTTGTCGGCAGATTACCCATCCTTAAATTAAGGTATTTCGTTTTGACATATGAGGAAAAGGAAAGCCCAAGATAGGCTGCAGGTTTAAGCACTTTGTATGATTGGATTATCATCCAGGCATGCGCTCGGTGACTGAGGATTGACTTGTCATTGATCAGAGAGGGAGATGACCCTGAGTTCACATACTTCTCTGCCCCACACAGAACCCATGCAAGACTGGACTATTTCCTGGTCTCTCAATGCATGGTCCAGGGCAGTAAAATCTAAACGTTTCTGAGAGTAATGTCTGACCTTAGCCCTCTCATATTGGAAATCAACATCAAACGTAAAGCTTGAGCCTCATGTTGGACATTTAATAGGGCTCTGTTAAATGATAACTTTTATACTCAACATATGGAGAGATGGATTCCTAGGTTTAAAGACGAACTTTGTTTTATTAAATAAATGGTTTACTTACCTTCAATTATCCATACTCCAGTTTTTAGCACCCCCACCCTGCCCCTCTCCCGCCCGCCTCTCCGCCCCACCGAAACTCCCTCCACAGGCCGTGGCTGAGGTGGGACATATGCTGGCAGTATGGGCCAGAGAAAAGGAGGCACAAACACATATTACTGATATTTTGGATCCGAATATTGGCTTAGTTAATGACCCAGAAGCTATACTTTGGGTATTTCAAATGTTTTATCAACAACTATATACTGAAGATATAGAAGATAACTGTGGGATACAAGAAGAAATTGATAGGTACCTTAAAGAGAGAAAATTTGAACAACTTACACCAGAGGACAAAAATGTGTTAGAAGTTCCTATTAGACTGGAGGAAATACAGATAGCTACCGAATCTCTCCCCCTGGTAAAGCGGTTGGAACTGATTTTTTCACCAGGTGAATTCTATAAGACATTTCGGATTCAATTAATTCCTCTAATGTTTGAGATTTTTAATTTAGTGCAAGATGGTGAAGTACCTCCAGATTCCTGGAAGACTGCAAAGATTGTAGTATTCCTGGAGAAAGGCAAACTGGCAACTGACCCTGGGTCATATAGACCTATTACTTTGATCAATAGTGACACGTAAATCTACTCAAAAATGTTTGCGAGTAGATTGGCATTGGTTATTAAAAAACTGGTTTTGCCGCATCAACATGGCTTTGTACCTGGTCGGGAAACTATTGATCGTATCCCTAGGACAATCGCCCTTTTCGACTACACAAACGTTACAGGAGACCCTATGACGTTAATTCTGCCGGATGCAGAAAAGGCATTCAATAGTGTCTCCTGGCCTTTTTCATGGGCTGCCATGGCTAAAAATAGTTTAGGAGAAGGATTCATAAAAGCTATTCAAAGTATGTATAAAGATCCAGCTGCTAGGATAGCTACAATGGGGGCTTTGTCGGGGCCTATCACGATATCACGGGGCAGGAGACAAGGGTGCCCGTGCTCCCCTTTACTATTTGCCATCTATATTGACCCTCTAATCAGGAAAATCCAGGAAGACCAAAGAATTTGACCGGTATGCGCTAAAGGGAGGGGTAAAAATTGTAGCGTATGCTGATGACTTAGCCACCATTACACCAGCCCCCTGCATTGCCCTGGCTGAACTAAATATCCTAACCATCCAATTTGGTAAACTCTCCAGTTATCATCTCAACGAACATAAAGCCCAAATTGTAATAAATGAAAAAATAACCCTAGACAACCATTGAATAGTTCAAAGTGCCAGATATCTGGGTATTGAGATTAGCTCGAAAGTGGAAGATATTGTGGATATCAATCTCAAACCATTGATACAAAAGATAAAGCTTGATTCGAACAGAATAAATAACCTACATCCTACCTTACTGGGGAGAAGCAATGTAAACAAAATTTTATTTTTACCTAAAATTCTTTAATATTTGAGAGCAATCCCGCTTGAGATAAGCAAGCCATGGTTTTTAAAGCTGAACCAGTTAATCTCATGGTTTTTATGGGCCGGACAACATCCTCGCAGGGCTCTTAAATATATGACCTTAACTAGAGATCAGGGGGTTGGTCAGTTCCAAACTTTCAAATGTAGTATTGGGCATCAGCACTGAAAAAAATGGCTGATCTATTGAAAGGAGAAACTCTAGGGTTAAAGATCTTGGGACCCTTAATGACTTAGATTAACAGGAGGATTAGTAGATATTTTAACCCCGTGGTATGATAGAATAACATAGGGTCAAAGTATATGTATTTTGATGTGCAAAATTGTCTCTTTATCTTTTTCTCTGCATTGTATTGTTTTGTCGGGATCCACCGGGGTGGGGTTGGGGGTCGGGGGGCATACATTTATAAACTTGGACTTCAGTTATTCTGGGTATTGTATAAAGTGTAATATTTTGTTTGTCCTTAGGTTCTAATACAAATTTATAAAAACAAAAAAAGGAAAACAGTGATGTGTCAGTTCTTGAGTCCCTGAGAAAGCGAGGCATCAGTTCTGCTGCACGCAAGAGAAGTGTTGCGTCGGTTCTGGACTGTAAGGAGAAGCGACGCTTCAAAATCCGAAGTCTGTTCAGGTCTGCGGGGGTGTGGTGGAAAACTTGGTGCACAGATGTGATGCGTGGAAATCTGGATGTTCTGGAGGTGGAAGCAGGGGCAGCAAACAACCACTGCGTCAATTCTTTCAGCTGCAGACTAGTGATGCATGGATTCTTTCAGCTGCATATGAGGGCCTACGTCGGAGTCTCTGATGTCGTTGACTCAGTGCACTGGACTCGGGTTGCAGTGGTTCTTCATGCCGCAAACAAGTGCTGCGTCAATTTCTTCATCCGCATGGTGACGATGTGTGGAAACTTCTCCAGCATAGTGGTGCTGTGTCGGAAAAAATGGCACTCGGAGGGCGATGTGTCAATTTTGCAGTCTCTTGCTGCAGGAACAACCTTTAGTGGCCCAAAACTTGAATTGGCAACACTTGGTAAGTCAGGACTCCCAGCTGAGATGCTAAAGGTGAAGTCGTTTATGGCTTGAGCCTTCCAACAAGAGGCATGCACACACAAGTCCTTGGAGAACATTTGAAAAGCAAGAAGTGAAAGTCCAAATCTTTCACTTCCCACAGTCAGAAGCAGGAACTGCAGGCCAATCCAGCAACAAAACACACATCAAAGGGGCAGTACTCCTCCTGGCAACTCTTCAGCTCTTCTTCTTTGCAGAGTCCTCAATCCAGAAGTGTTTTAAATATGGTGAGTAGTAGGTCCAATACTTTTGGCTTTTGATGGAGGCATACTGCAAAGAATAGTATTTGAGGTGCACAGATCCTGCTTGCCCTGTCCTGGCCCTAGACACTCTACTGGAGGGTAGAGAAAGCATTGTGAGAGGACATGCACATCCTTTTTCAGGTGACAATGTCAACCTCCCCTACCACTCTAGCTCAGAAAGGCCCATAAGCCTGGTGATGGGCCATCAGGATATGCAGGGCACACATCAACTCCTTTTGCAAGACTGTCTATAGTGATGCAAGACTGTCTATAGTGAATGCACAAAAAACTCAACTGTCAATCGAAACCGGATATTGATTCCACAGGCAGGCAGAGACACAGGATGGTGAAACAAGAAAATGTCTAGTTTCCAAAAGTGGTATTTTCTAACACACAATTGAAAAACTACCTTTCCTAAAAGTTGTGTTTTTAAATCATGGCTTCAGAGAGTCCAAACTCCAAATCTCTAACTTTTCCGAATCGAAAGTTACACTTGTGAGATGTTACAAGGCAGATCCAATAATAAACTATGGAATAGATAGTCCTTGCAATAGTGAAAAACGAAATCTTGAGTATATCACTATCAGCATATGCATAACACCAGTACATGTCCTACCTTTCTACGTACCTGCCCTGCCCTGCCCATGGGGCTAGCTTAGGCCTACCTTAGGGGTGCCCTACATATAAGGGAAGGTTTGGGCCTGGCAAGTCCACTTGTTAAGGTGACATGGCAGTTTAAAACTGCACTTGCAGACACAGAAATGTCAGGCCTGAGACATGTTTACATGTCACAACCAGTGCTGCAGGCCCACTAGTAGTATTTGATTTACAGACCCTGGGCACACACAGTGAACTTTACTAGAGACGTACCAGTAAATCAAATATGCCAATCACAATTTAGTCAGAGAACTTATGGACTTTAGCACAAATTAGCAGTGCTATCTATGTTATATTCTGTGTACCTGCAGGCTTAACATTGGAAACCAGAAAAACCCTTAAAAAGGTTACGTGTATCATATTTTCTTTTCACAATTGAAAACATGGACCTACCAGCTTTGCTGAGATGTTACACAATGCACAAGGAAGACCTCCTAACTTAACAAACATTTTTATATTTAATAACAACGGCCTGTTGGCTTAATCATTAACATTGGTGTTGAATTAAAGAGATCAGCCAATAATACAGCAGAACTTAAAGAAAATAGCCATGAACATTGAGACTTTAACTGGAAAGATAAACATTAACTATGGTTAAATAGAAAAATAAAGGATAATTTTAGCATGCACTCTCCCAGTTGAGAGAAATACCTTAAAACTGTTAGGCCATCAAAAAAAAACCTTTTAGGGAGCCAAGGGCACCAGCCTGCTGCCCTTCTGGGTAATTTGTTTCCCTAGAAACCATGATACATTGTATAATGGATGAACACCGTAGCCCTGTGATATCACTGTGTTCACTTGCCATTTAGGCTTTCATCATTTTTTTTTTTTTTTTTTTTATTTATTTGTTTATTATGCACAAATAGCAGCGCATTACAATGTACGAGGAGTCCTTCGCCTACAACCCATCACGGGCCGGCAGCGGACTGCCACGCCACAATCATGACATTTACATGTGACAAGCAGAAGGACCTATAGATCAAAGTTAAGGTCTCGGTAGCAATACGGATCAAGCAGGGCAACCCCCGTCCACTATTCCTGTCTGCATTGCGGTGTGCTTGCGTGTATATAAACAACATTGTACATTTTTATCATTTTCTCCCAACCAAAGCCCCATCCCCTGCACCCCCCCCCCCCCCAACAGGTCCCGTGTGTGTGCTTCTCGTGTGTGGTAGTGTGCGACCCGGTGGGGCCTTATGGCCCGTGCCACTCTCCAGTCCCCAGTATCCCTGCAGGAGGCTCCTGGTGATTTACATATGCAGCGGTGTGATGGCCTCTCCCACCTAGTGATATGCCATAGTGCAGTGTGCCGTCCTATCCGGGCTCCATGTGTAGGTCATTATCTTGGTCGTCCCCCTCCCCCTCCGTGGAGACATCCCCGTCTGTTCTGGAGTTCAGGTAGGTCTGGTACAGCCCCCAGAAGTTCTTGGGGCGGCTTCTGGGCGGGAGGAGCTCACTGTATGCGTCAGCTTGGGTGTTGCAGTATTTCATGTCACTAGACCATCTTTTCAGTGTAGGGAGGGGACCCCTCATCCAGCACAGAGCCACCACCCTTTTCGCAAGGAGCAAGCCCATGCTCACCAGCTTTCTCACCGCGACAGGAATCTGCTTTGTATAACCCATCAGTGCGAGGGCTGGGCTGAGGGCCAAGTCCTGTTCCACTATACTACTGAGTTCTGCGAATACGCAAGCCCAGTACCTCTGTACTCCTGGGCACCACCAGGCTAAATGTAGGAAGTCCGCCACTGGCGCATGACATCTCTCACAGTGTGGCGTGTCCCGTAGGCCGTATCTGTGCAACCGTTCAGGCGTGTGATACACCCGCTGTAAGAATTTAAAGTGAATCAAGCGGTGCCGCCCGTTCAGGGAAATGCGCCTGGAGGCCGCGCAGCAGTACCCCCACATGCCGTCATCGATTGGAGTCCCTAGGTCAGTCTGCCATGCTAACCTCGCCCTGGTGTATTGCAGTGCCGTGTGCTCGTGGCCTATCCTATACAGCCTAGAGATCAGTTTCTTCGGGTTCTCGGTGTCTATGGTGTATACCAGTTCCGGGACTTCTGGGGGTTCCTCCAGGTCGGGGCCCAAGAGATCTAGCAGCGCGCTCCTCACTCTGTGATACTGAAAGCGTTGAAGCGCTGTGGCACGCTCCACTCCATGCGCGAGTTGATCCCACGTCTTCACCTTCCCTTGCAGAAAGAGGTCACCCATGGTGCGTGCGCCTAAGTCGTTGAGGGCCTTGTACACACCGGGCTCCGCCAATGTTGGGAGCCAAAGGGCCCATTGAATCGGCATGTTGGGTGCATACATCAGGACTTTGTCTTGGCGCTGCAAAATAGAGTGCCAGGCGTGGTTAGTGGACAGGAGGGAGTCCAGCACCCCCACTCTGCGGTCCCTGGGTCCGCATATGGTTGCTGGAAGTGGGGTGGGATCCGCGAACAGTCGCTCCAGGATCACATGCGGGATGGCCGGGTCACCATGTATCCAGGTGTGGAGATGGGAGGCCTGTGCAATCCTGTAGTATCGCTCCAGGTCTGGGGCAGCCAGACCTCCCTGCTCGTACGGTAATTGTAGCACCTTCCATTGTACTCTAGGCTGTTTACCGGCCCACGCTAGCCTCACCAGAAGCTTGTTAATGGTCGCAAAGAAAGCCTTCGAGAGGACCAACGGGAGGTTATTGAAGAGAAATAGAAATCTCGGGAGAATTACCATTTTCATCATGGCTATTCTGCCCATCAGCGACAGGGGGAGCTTAATCCAAACCTCCACGTCGTCTACAAGTTTACTGTAGGCTACCCCGTAGTTCTCCCTGAGCATCACTTCTGAATCCGTGTGGAGCATGATGCCTAAATACCTCACCGGTTCCGTGGACCATTGGAGCGGGTAATCCATCTCGAAAGGCTCAGTGATAGGGGTCAGCGGGAAGGCCACTGATTTAGGCCAGTTGACCTTCAGTCCCGAGAGCGCGCCAAACCTCACCACTTCCCTCAAGACCGATGACAGGTTATTGGCCGGGTCTCTGATGTACAGCAGAGTGTCATCCGCGTACGTGGAAATGCCAAGCTTGTAAGTAGGGTAGTTGATGGCTTCATAGGAGTGATATTCCCGCATCGCGCACGCTAGTGGCTCCGCCACCAGTGCATAAAGGAGCGGGGAGAGGGGGCACCCCTGTCTCGTGCCTCTGCTAATGGCAATCGGCTCCGAGACAGCGTCCCCTAGCCTGATCCTCGCCGTGGGCATGTGGTAAAGCGCGCCTAGAAGTTGGAGGAATAACTCCCCCAGTCCCAACTTTTTCAGTACCCTGCGCATGAAGGGCCATTCCACAGAGTCAAAGGCCTTCTCCATATCGAGGAACACCGCTACAGCCTTAGTGTCATGCCTAGTGTGCTGCATGGCCCCCATGACAGTCCGTATATTATACGTGAGGTTCCTTGCTGGGATAAACCCTGCCTGCTCCGGGGCTACCAACTCCGGGGCTACCAGTGCTAGTCTGGTCGCCAGGACCTTAGCATAAAGCTTAGCGTCCACGTTCAGTAGGGACAGGGGGCGGTATGAACCTGGGAGATCAGGCGGCTTGCCCGGCTTCAAGATTGTGACGATGAGCGCCTCTCTCATCGAGGGAGGCATCGCGCCATACTCGCATATCTCATCAAAGAGGGTGGAGAGGTACGGCAACAACTTGTCCTTGTATGCCTTATAGAATGCCACCGTCAGCCCGTCTATCCCGGGGGCGCTGTCGGGCTTCATGGTGTCCAGCGCGTCCGATATCTCCTCCCGGAGTATAGGGGACATCAGGAATTCCCTCTGCCAGTTATCGAGGAACGGCATCTGAATATAGTCCAAATAGTTGTCAATTTGGGCGTCCACCCCAGCGATCTTGGTAGTATATAGGTCCTCATAGAATCTCCGAAATTCCGCTAGAATGTCATCCTCCGCAGTGACTCTCTCCCCCCCCGGGGTTCGCAGCTCAGGGATTGTCTGCCTGCGCCTAGTGCCCTTCATTATCCTAGCCAGCAGTGCTCCGGGTCGATCTCCTTCTCCATAAGAGCGAGCTGTCGCGTATTTACCCAGGTGCCTAACCTCTCTATCCGCCTCCTCCTGGAACTCTTTTAGCAGGTCCTGCAAGGACTCATCCCCGAGAGGGGCCGGGTCTAATAGCTGGCGGCGTTCGGAGGCCGCAATCTGCCCTTCGAGAGACTTAAGCCTGTTCCTAATAGCCTTGAGGACACTGGAGTGTTTTGCCATGACTACCCCCCTGACGTAAACTTTGAATGCCTCCCAGACTGTCCCGAACCTGTCCACTGAGCCTACGTTAGTGGCGAAGTAGGTATCTATGTCCTCCCCCAGGTCAGCCCTGAACGCCTCATCTAGTAGGGAGTATGGCGGGAAGCGCCACGTGAACGGAGGGATCCTTTGCTTGGGAGTGGTCAGTACTATCAGCACTGGTGAGTGGTCCGACAGGGTGCGTGGGAGCGTCCTGCAGTCCTGAACCATGGGAAGCAGAGTGTGCGAGGACAGCCAGTAATCTATCCTGGTATGGATGTTATGATACGCGGAGTAGTGTGTGTATCCCCCCTTGTCGGTGTGCCTATCTCTCCAGACGTCTACTAGCCCCAGTCGCAACATTTCAGCCCGCATCTGTAGAGCGGCCGCCGCCGGGCGTCGGGGGGGGCCCGCCGATCTATCCAGCTCTGCATTAAATGTGAAGTTGAAGTCCCCCCCCCAAAGCATTCGGTCAGCGGGGCAGTCGGCACAATGGGCCGCCATTGCTGCGTAGAAGTCGGGGGCGTCGTAGTTCGGACCGTAGACGTTCATGACTAGTATGTCGTGGCCCTTGCCCACGCACCTGCTCAGCACAAACCTCCCTTCCGGGTCCGCTTTCAGTAGTGTGAGAGACAACTTGGATTTCGGGTTGGCCCATGTAAGGACCCCCCGTGCGTGTGTAGTGAAGCCCGCGTAAGTGGCGTGTCCCTGCAGCCCCCTGTGGTTGAGCATGTTGCTGGTGTCAGGCAAGTGAGTTTCCTGCAAGAGTGCCAGGTCTATGTGGTGTCGAAGTAGGTACTGCAGCACCTTGCGGAGTTTTCTGTAATCATTTAGCCCCCTAACGTTCCAAGTGACAGCCTTGAGGGTCTCTGTGGCACTCGGGAAGTCATCCTGTGATGCATCAACCATGGTCCCTAAAGAAGCACATAAATGTCAAGGCCCTGCCATACACCTCTCCCCCCCGCCCGTAGCAGCCGTCCATGCCCTCCGAGGAGCACAACATTTCAAAGCACAATCTGGACCTCCCCCCCGAACAGTACTGAACCCATAACCCCAACCTCTCCCCCCCCCCACAGTCCACCACCCCCAACCTGGTGCGACCGAGCCCTCCAACTCCCGCGTCCCCCCGCCTCCCACAGTCACCCGACCCCCAACCTGGTGTGACCGAAATTCCAGTGCCCCTCCCCCCCCCCACATTCAAACCCATGCAACAATTCCCCATTTCAGCTCTAACCGAGCCGTACTCGCTGTAAGCGCTGGGGCAGAGGTAGCCTGTGTAGTCCTTATGTCGTCCACTTCCCCACCGGGACTATCAAACAGTGTCCTTCAGCTTGCCCCTTCGCCAGCGCCTCATTAACAAGATTTAGCAGTGTCTAATATGTTCCACAGTACACCATTGTGCGCAAGTGCTCACCCCCCGGCCCCCCACCCCCAGATTCTGCAGTACCCTCCTGTGTCTCGCATACGGGAGCCAAGTACCGCCTAGGGCAGCGCCAGCAGCGCAAGCGCAGCCCCCCAGTGGTCCCAGTACATGACACACAAATCTCACCCACAGTCCAACGAGTACTAGTCCAGGGCCTGTGGCTGTGCGCCCCTGAGCGGCTATCTCCATTAGACCAACGAGGGGAATCAGGGGTGCTGAAGCGAACAGTTACTCGGATTGCACTGCTGACCGCCCTCCGTACTTCAGTCCTGTTCCTCGAGGTCCCCATCGCAGTTCCGTTCCGCCGATTGTGGGCTCGGACTCCCCCGGGCCTCTTTCATCCAGACCTTCAAGGATTTTTGCAGTTCTTTAGGGTCCGTGAAGAAATGCGAGTGTCCCTGCCTATTAATGCGTAGTCTCGCTGGGTATAACATGGCGTAGTCCAGGCCCAGGGCTCTGAGTTGCTGTTTGTACGGAACAAACCTCCGTCTCTCCTCCTGGACCTTCGAAGTGAAGTCGGGGTATAGCGATATGTCCATTCCCTCGTACTGTAGTTTGCCCTTTTCACGGGCCGCTCTGAGGGCAGCGTCTCTATCCCTGTAATTTAGTAATTTAGCTATGATCGGCCTAGGGTTGGTGCCCGGGGGGGGCCTCGGGCCGAGGGTGCGATGGGCGCGTTCCACTATGAACATCGGCGAGAAGGTGTCTTCCCCCAGCATCGTCTTTAGGAGTTTTTCAATAAACAGTTCCATTTTGCCCGTTTGGGTCGATTCCGCCACGCCCGTGACGCGGATGTTGGAGCGCCGGGAACGCGCCTCCAAGTCCTCCGACTTCTCCTGGATGACCTGAAGTAGTCTACCAAATTGCTTACGGTCAGAGTCCCACTCGGTCTGCGCCTCCTCCGCCTCAGTGAGTCTGCGTTCTGCCATGTCCAGTCTCTCTGCGTGCTTGTCCACTCTTTCTGTCATCCGGTCCATCCGGTAGGCCAGTGCATCAATCTTGCTTCCAATGGCCGACATACCCTCCTGCAGACCTTTCTCCATAGTGGTAAGCATCTCTTTGATTTCGGCACATAGTGAGGGACTCTGGTCACCAGTCGTGTTCGGGGACTGGGCCGCCGGTCGTTCCGGTTCCTTCTGCCTTCGCTGCTCAAACGCCAGCTTTGTTTGCGTCCGGTCTCCCTTGACCATCGTGAAGATTCGGGGAGGCAGTGGCGCCTCCCGACTGGGAACCCACTGAATGCCTGATCAATGTGTTCGCACCCTCGCTGGCGGTGAAAGGCTGCAGTGGTGCCGTAATCTGGGCTGCGTGGGGAGCGCGGCCTGCTGGGGCCTGGCGGCGCTACTTATGTTCGTGATTGCCCTCCGGGATGGCGAGGGGGTCGCCCTTCAGTCTCCCCAATATGGCCCAGGGCAGCAAAGAAGTCCGTTCTCGCGGGGGGAGACCACTGCCCCCCACAGGCTGCTCGCTTCCTGATCAAGGTCCGGCACCCCTCAACTGTGGGGATGTATGCCAGGCAGAGGCCCGGGCCGAGCCTACCTTCTGGGTGTTCCTCGGTCGCCACGTGGTCCGCAACCTGCCCTGCAGTCGCACCGATGCCGTCCTCGCTGCCCCCTCCGGCTCTTAGGTGTGTGCCAGCTGCTCCGCTGCTGCTCCGGTGCGTGTTTCCGCCGCGTGGGGCAGTCAGGGGGCCAGCCACTGCCAAGTATCGTCCGACCCCCAGCCGACCGCTCGCTCCTGCCGCACGTCGGGTGACGTTGCTCGGCCTCGCCGGGCAGGAAAGGCCGGGGATTCGGGCCTGGTCCGGCGCCGGGAGGGCAGACAGTCAAAGTAGGGTTTCCCCGGGCCGATTTCAGCCAGGATCACAGCCGGAGGTCCGTTAGGGAGAGGGGGGACGCGGTCCGCTGGCCAGTTGTGTGTGGCACTGCTGGTGAAGGATAAATGCCGGATAGTTAGTGGCGCTGGCACGGAGCTCCGCTCTTACGCGTCCGCCATTGACGCCGGCTAGCTCCGCCCCTCCATCATTTGTTTTTTTACCATTTTAGTAACAGCTGGCTCAGTAGGTGGCTCGATTTAGATTGTGGGTATCCCAGCTATTGCACTCTTTCCTCTGTGTCAGGTGGTGGAGCAGGCTGTTCTCCCACTCCCCGCATGTTTGAGCTTCTTCTATTTGGTATGAGGAGGTGGAGAATAGCAGCAAGTGGTAGCAATGTGAGGGAAACTGACCATAACCCCTGCAACAAAGGTGGACTAGAAAACATAGTCACTCCAACTCATGGACGCCCATTAGCCACTCACTCACAGCTCTGTCAGTGGGGTTCCCCATTCCCTTCAGGGCATCCAAGAAATCACTGGCATATTATTCTACTCGTTCAATTTCTCTCTTGTCTCCCTCTGCAGAACACACTCCTCCCTTACAGACTTACATGGAATCCAATTTGATCATACAGTGATTTAAGGTTTAGGTTGTGGAAAATAATAAATGGTTTAGAGGTGAATAGTGTATCTAGGTCTGCCTAAATCATCAAAGAAGATGTCATAGTTGGATGAGTGGTAAATGGCCACAGTGATTGTTTTAAATGGCATAATGAAAGTAGTGGAGACAATCCTCCACTTTGCTGCTACAGAGGGAGTTTGAATGAGGCTGATAAAAATAGCACTAAAACCTGGACTCATTATTTATGGGCCTCTCCTCACTTCAAGTTTTATGCTCAAAGCTTATCAATAAAGGTATAAGTGGATACCAGAGCAGGGCTAAATGCCTAAGGCTGCTAAATGAGAAAAGTAAGCTGAAGGAAAAAGAGAAATAGAAATGAGGAAAACATGAAAAAATTAGCAAGTGTTATGCTTGCATTGTGTGTGGGGAAAAGGCTACAAATGCAATGTGCATAGCCGCTGGTGTAGCAGTATATTTTGTGTTTTTCCATGTCACCAAAAGGAATGTAAACTGTAGTGGAGTAGAATCAAAATCAAAGTGCTAATGTAGGCAGGCCACAGCGGTTGAAAAATGATGGTTTGGAATGCTACCCAAGCGATTGCCACTGGTTAGACTATTTGCAAGCATTCATCCCATGAACTTTTGGGTGTTTGATTGCCAGTAGTATGCTGAGAAAGTTGAGACTGGCACGTCTACTACTGACAATGTTTGTGAATTCCAAAACGTAGTAAATTTGAACCAACTCAAGGAGTACTTTTGTAGGTGCAGTCTTGCTTCTTTTTTGAAACCCCATAACTATACATATTTAAGATTCCAATTTCAAAAATGAACACTTTATAACCTCTTAATGAAATTAGAAAAATCAATGTAGACAAAACAGACGTGACTCGGGTCCCGAAGGCCCAACCACCAAACCTAGAATGCGTTGGAGGGGTGTCACATCGCAAATGCTCCTCCTGAAGCCTTGCCACTGCCTGTACCACCTGGGCTTGGTAATTCTCCCTCCAAGCTCAAGACTATGGTAAGGTACAATGCAACAACCTTGAGTCACTGCCCTCACCTAGTGTAAATGTATTTTCACTGCCACAAGTGGAGAAGTGTTGCTCACCGGTTAGAGAAGGCAGACCCTGATGCAGAGGTCAGACCCGGGACCAGGGTTCAATTCCCGACGCGGCAGGGTCTTAAGCTCAAAATGTCCACGGACTCGATAATTCTCGCCTCGGTGCCTACTTGAATCGTGGGTTTACACTCTGCAACTCTAGGCAATAGCTTGCTTAATCTCCACTATGGCCCCACCGCGATGGGATGCCTGGTCTTCACCTTGGGGATGCCCAGTAGGGGTAATCTCGCAGGGAAAGACCAGGATGGGTTCCCAAAGCAAGCGCCCTGAGACCTTACGGTGATAAGGCGCTATATAAGAGAGTATGATTTATGATTTACAAGAAGCCTTGATGTATTTTTGTATTTGGTATTTGTTAGGTGCTTGTATTACCCGTAGGTCTCGCAGCGCCAGCGGAATACTGTGAGATGGTATAGTTGTCAAATCGATGAATGTGGCCAATACTCCAAGGGGCAGATTTACAAGCCCCTTGCGCCACTTTTACACGGCCGTTGCATCACTTTTGTGACGCAGCAGCAGCGCAAAACATGCACCATGGTGCGGGGTATTTACAACGTGACGCATCTCCCGAATGCGTCACGTTGTAAAGCCCTGCGCCAGAGGCGTACCATCACAGGGGGGGGGTCCAGCGCAGGAACGTCTCCCAAAAGTGGCTGAGTGAAATCTACAAGATTTCACTCAGTCACTATTGGGCCCATGCTGCGTCAAAACCCTGTGCCTGCTTGAAGCAGGAGTAAGGATTGGGGCAGCATTGTGCACATAGGGACCCCCTGATCATTTCAGGAGCTGCGTCGCACTTGCGGCGCAATTCCAGCAATGCGCCACTTTTACGGCACAGATGCGTGACCCATCGGTGCCATTTTTGCCCCATGGTGCGCTGCATTGTAAATGTGGCGCATCAAGGGTGGCGGAGCTGCGGCGCACAATTACTGGGGCATCCTTGCAGATATGCAGGGATGCGCCAGTAATTGTAAATCTGCCCCCAAGTTTCTAGCCTTCATCTCTTTCAAATCATTTTATCAAGTGACTGACATTCCCATGTACAGAGCCTGAATTGCAAATAGAGGAGGGCGTGCAGTCAAATTAATAGGTTGGGCTGTGCCAGAGCCAAGTCATGAGTCTGGCATGGCTCTGCGTGTCTGTACACAAGCCGAACCATGAAAACGTTTGCTATGTTTATTGTGCAACAAAAATAAAAACACCATACAATCTCTTCAAAACTCAAAAAACGCTATTTCTTTAACATGCAGAAGGGTTTAAACTTAGTACATCAGATTCCATCTTAGTACTGTTTAGATAGACATTCATGGCTCGCCCCCAGCAACAATGCCTTTAGTGAATTATGAGAAAAGTCAGTAATCATATAAACTGTAAGTGCAGCCTAGAGTCTTATTATCGATTGAGCAACATTATTTTCTATGTTAGACCTGGGGATTCTGACTGGCAGATGTACGCACCCAGTCCAAGCAGGAACCACCACTCTAGTGAGGGTAAGCTAGATACACACTAAAGGATAACTTGTGCTCACCCTCTGGTAGCTTGCCACTGATCCGTCAGGCTTATCTAAAGAGGCAACTTGTAAAGTATTTGTACAACACACACACACAGAACAACACAAAGAAAATACTACAAAAATACTCCACCCAGATTTAGAACAATAGGCCATACTTGTGTGAGTACAACAAGACCAAAATGACAAAAATCAATAAGTAGAATCGGATTTATTGTTTTTTTTACATCAAAGAGTAGTCCTTAGAAGGAAATAATGCTTAGGGGTTACTTGAGGTAATACTGGACAGGGTACACAGTTCAGGTTGACTGCAATGAAGGTGAGGCCGGCTACAGGACGCATGCAGGTCCCGCTGACAAAGTACTTTTCATGGAGCAAGCATCTACGTCAAAGACTTGATGTGTCAGTTCCTGTCTGCATATGCAATGAAGGATGTGTCAAACAGCCTTGCTGTCTGCCATCATCAAGCTGTGCAGTGTGCCGAAGCAATGTGATTGATCGGCTTCTGAATCGGTGTTGAAGGTCAATACGTTCTGATCGAGGCAAAGTTGTCGCTGCTTCTATTTTGATGGTTCAGCATAGCGGAAGCTCACTTTCAAGGGCCAAGGAATGGATTGGCACCACTTGGCAGGGTAGGACTCAGGGTAGGACTCACGGATGGCATAGTTCAGATGCTGTTGCAGGGATGAAGGAAGTCTGTGATGCCACTGAAACTTCAAAACAGGGGGCAAGCCAGCAAGCTCTTGGAGTCACTCTGGGTTCAAGTGTAAGGGGTCCAGTCCTTGTCCTTGGCAGTGCAGACATTAGTAGGTAGCAGGACAGCACAGTAAACCACAGTAAAGCAGAAAAGCAGTTCGTCTAGAGCAGCAGCCAAGCAGAGTGGCAATCTTTGTAGCACAACAGTCTTTACTCCTGGCACAGTTCTTCATAAGTCCAGAAGTGTACTGTCTTGTTATGGTCAGAGGCCCAGTACGTAAACCTTTGTCTATGTCTATGTAAGTGATTTATAAAGTACAACTGTTACTCCGAGGAGTGTCATGGCACTAAGAGGCGTCAGCAGGCAGAGAGAAAAAGAGAGACTAGGGGCAAGAAAAGAGCTAGGTC
Source organism: Lissotriton vulgaris (assembly GCF_964263255.1). Lineage (NCBI taxonomy): Eukaryota > Metazoa > Chordata > Amphibia > Caudata > Salamandridae > Lissotriton > Lissotriton vulgaris. The sequence goes on along the minus strand of NC_141693.1, from coordinate 1,406,108,856 downwards.
TTCAATTTTTTCCAGAACACAGTTGTCACCTTGATACACCCGAGAGTCAGTGGCAGCTTGTTTCAGAGAGAGCGGCCCAGGAAGGAGAAAAATCTGCCCCCTGCCCTCATCTTTCTAATCCGAGGAACTGTGGCTAGACAGAGATTTTCAGAGCTAAGGTTTCTCTAGGGCGTATTGAGCTTGATTTTGTCTTTAAGATAACCTGGGCCAGTACTGTAAAGTACTTTTTGGGTTAGGAGCAATATTTTAAAAGTAATCCTCTTCCTGACCGGAAGCCAATGTAGGCTCCGAAGGAGGCCAGAGAAGTGGGAGTAGCGTGCGAACCCAAAGATGTTGTGTGGTGCTGCTTTCTGAACTAACCGCAGCCTGCCTATCAGGTACTTGGGCAGCCCTGCATACAGGCAATTTCCATATTCCAACCCTGAGATTATCAAGGCCTGCATCCGCTGTCTAGCCTGAAAGGATAGGAGACAGAAGAATTTCCTAAGTACACGAAGTTGGGCATACCAGTACCCACTACAGAGTTGATTTGGGAGCGAAATTACAGTTGCTCATCCAATAGGAAGTCCAGGTTTTTTACCACTTGACTTTTTAATACAGGGTGCATCCTTAGGCCAGAAGGTTTCCCATGATGTCTTGGCCTCTGCGCCAAAGAAAAGGAGCTCAGTCTTTCCAGTATCACATTTAAGTTGGTTATTGGATTATAATCTGAATGTTGTATTCAGACACTCACTGATTTTTTCCACAGGGAAAGCCTCACCCTTCACCTAAGGGAAAGAGGAGTTGGTTGTCATCTGCATATGACACTATTTTTGCACCCCAGAGTTCTCTTTAGGAGGCTAGAGGAGAGAGATAGATATTAAATAGCGTCTGACTCAAAGCTGTGCCCTGTGGCACTCCTACCTATACCTAGTTGTGCCTTTGAAGTAGGGGGGACTTTAAAGCAGGCCCTTAAATTGCACAGTTCAGGTCCAACTTTCTTCCCAGCCCTGGCTCCAGACTATCAGTAGGGGGTAATTAGCTCTTTGTGTGGGAAACAGGATACTGCCTATTCAGGTGTAAGTGTCAGCTCCTCCCATCTCCTTCCTGCCCATGCAAATGAATGCAGATGAGTTCTCTGTCACACCCACTCTTCCTGTATTTGCAGCTGTAATCCATCCCAGATGTTTATTGGAGGCAGGCTGCAGTCACACAGAGCAGTAGAGCAAAGAAATGCCCACTTTCTGAAAGTGGCATTTCTAAAATAGTAATGTTAAATCCAACTTTACCATTAAAGAGTATTCATCCTTACCATTCCAAAGATATAAAACATAAGGCAGCTACTCCTTTCTGATCAGGAAATACAGTTTAAAAGTGTTTTAATTAATTCCCAATGCTAGCCTATGACAGGAGTAGGCCTCAAATTAATGAAAAACAAAGGTAGCTGTTTGTCACTAGTAAAACCTAAAAAAAAAACTGCCTTTTAGTTACACAGCACCCTGCCCTTAGGCTACCTAGGTCTTACGTTAGTGGTGACTTATATGTAATAAAAGGGGAGTTTAAGGAACGGCAAGTGGTTTATAATGCCAAGTTGAAATAGCAGTACACTGCAGACAGACACTGCTATGACAGACCTTAAACATGTTTAACAGGCTGTTGATAAGGGAGGCACAATTAGTGCTACAGAACCACTATTCGCATTGAATGAATAGGCCCCGGGTATTGGTATACCACTGTAGAAGGGACTTACGAGTAAACTAAATATGCCAATCACGTATACACCAATGTTACCATGTTTAGGGGAGAAGCATCTGCACATTAGCACTGGTCAGCAGTAGTGAAGTTCTCAGAGTCCTATGACAAAAAACAAAATACAGCAAAAGGAGGAGGTAGGCAGGCAAAAAGTCTGGAGGAAGACTAGCCTAAGGATTACAGTTCTTTCAATCTATTACAGCTGTTCTTAACCTTTTGACTTCTGCGGACTCCCACTGAATTGTTACAGGTATCTGGGAACCTCACTGAGTCAATATTTGATGTTGGTGCCCCCTGGCCAAAGTAGTTTCTACTATTTGAACTTCAAAACAATACATAAAAATACCAACAAAAATGCTCAAATAATGAAATATTTTGTTTAATTCACAATCAAATATATAAAAAATGGTTTCCCATTTTGCTTTTTCATTTGTATATACTTACATTTTAATTAATTATTTTTAATATTATTAATTTAGTAAAACAGCCGTGGACCACCCTAAGTAGGCCTCGTGGTTCCCAGGGGTCCTCTAATCACAGGTTAAGAACTGCTCCCCTATTAAATGGTACATGAGGTGCTTGTGCACCAGTACACACAGTGTGCTCATATGTGATAATAAAGAAAAAAGATAAAGAAGGAGGCTCTGTGAAACACACTATTTGGCTATGATTATAAAATGAGGGCAAGCAAGGAAGACAGTATTGATTCGAGGTTATCTGGTTTTGCATTTTAAAATTCAGCCACCAGATGGGCATTTCTATTGTATTTCTATTGCTCCCATATACATAAAATGTTGGTGTTTTGTATTTCATTCTTAGCTCAGGACAAGTAAAATCGACACAGAGATAGCAGACTTGACTCAGGTCACTCTCAGACCCAACTACCAAGCCAAGAATATATTTCTTCGGGTTGCATCACATCTCAAACACTCCCCTATCTATGCCTCTGAATGTAGGTAGTTTTGTTGCAGACTGGTACAGCATTCCACAGATTGACGATATGGGGTAAGCTCTGGAGTTGACGATTCTTGAATTAACATGTATGCTTTGCATTCGAAGAAAAGTTTGAAGTGAGAGGGCAATGGTATTGGTTACAGTGTACTATCACAAGACCTTAGGTGGGAGTAAAAGAAGACCTTGGACTCACATAAACTCAAAGGTCCAACAAATTGAGTCTGTCATATGACTGAGTGAGAAGGACCAGCAAAAGTATGTTTATTAAGGGTAGGCAGAAAACTCGGCTCCGCCAGCGGAGCGGACAAAACCATCCACCGCCCAGTCCCTGCCTCTGAAAGCAGCCAGGCCGGGTAAAGCCTCCCCAGGCCCCAGTGGACCGACGTCCCCAGCACCCGGACCCTCAGCTGGCTTGCAGGATGGGTGGTTCCCACACTCCAGGGCCCACCGGACAGAGCTTGAGCCCTGGGTCTGGTCCCAGCTTCTGAACGCTAGCTATGCTGGAGAGAGCCTCCCGGACCCTGGTGGACTCCCTTCCCCAGCGCTCGGACCCTTGACTGGCTTGCAGGACAGGAGCTCCCACACCATGGTACCACGGAATGGAGCACGAGCCCCAGGCCCGGTCCCAGCTTCCAAACCCTAGCCAGGCCAGGGTTTTAATAGATGGCAGCGAGATAGCTGCTCTGCTACTTACAAAACCCTGACCCAGAATCAGGTCGTCCACGAATGATTTTGCACCAGGTGCCCCACGAACATGCGGTGCACTAAGGGTGATGGAGGCGGCCCCTTCCTTCCACACTCTGGTCCCCAAGCGAGTGGCTCTATGCACTGTACCCCTGAGAAAGGCCGGCTTTCCCAGGCTAACCGAGGCTCCACAGCATTGCGGTATCGTTACGGTTAAGGGGGATTCTAACTTTGTGGCCCGAGGGCCTCCCACTTTTCCTACACCTCTCATGTCTCTTCACAGTGCCAGACTAGAGGCAAGCTCAACATGGACTTTTTTTCCTGCTGATTCTGCCAAGCCCATTCCCTTGGCAGTGATTTCGCTAGATAGTCGGTGACAGTGGGAATCTCGTTCATCCATTCTTGCACGTCACTAATTATGTGACGAGGCATTTGGCCATTTCTGCACCACCTTGCAGTGGCTCATTTGTGGTTATTATACTTCCCATAAGCTTCAAATCGGTTTTGCTTCCAACAATACAACATTTGTTTGCTTACAGCCACACTGTAAGCTGTCCTTACTGAAACTGGGATCACGTATAGGCCAGAGATAGTACACCCTGCAGTACTAATCCAACAATTAAAAAATTGTCTATGAACAGTCATGTGAAATTAAGTATGAATAGCAGGACATGAATAATCAATACAATATGTAATGATTATGTGTATGTAAATATTTGAGACCCATTCTCCATTCAAGACATTTCAGTAATCATGATGTACATTTTCGTATCTAACTTATTATATTATAAGGACACATCTATAAAAATCCACATCTATAAATTGCACATCTAGCTAGAAAATGCACATCATTAAGAATTCACATCTATAATATCCAAATCTATGCTAATTCTTATGTCAACTGTAACTATTAAGTAACTGTTTAACACATTTAAATATTAATGAATCAACATTTGAAAACAATATGTTTTGTAAGAGTGACGTGTGCTGTACAATAGTTTACATCTCAGCATTTTGCCAAGGGCAACGTAGGCCATCGCCCGTCCCTTTGGAACGGTGCTCGCCCATCTCTTAGGACTGACTGACCCATGTTCAACTGCTAGTCACATGGAACCCTTCTCCACTTCGGCCTTCAAAGTTTTCGTTTGAATATGTGATACTACCACTAAGATATGCACCTATGGTGGCTCCAACCAGGCCCTTGACCCGGGCTTCCATGCACACTGCAGCGGCCCTCCTACTCATCGCGGCTTAGCCTCCGTGGCTCTCAGTGCCCCCAATGGCCGGGTATGGGCCCAACGCTCAAGCGTCCTCCATTTTCAGGGCTAGTTTATTCAGAAAGTGAGTTGTTACACACTCCTTAGCAGATTATGACTTCCATTGCCACTGTCCTGCTGTCCTGCTGTCTATATCAACCAGCACCTTTTCTGATGTCTGATGAGCATTGGCATCAGGCGCCTTAACCCAACGTTTGGTTCATCCCACAGCACCAGTTCTGCTTACCAAACGTGGCCCACTAGGCACCCGCATTCCATGCACAGCTCCACGCCAGCAAGCCAGTGCTTCTTACCCATTAAAATTTTGAGAATAGGTTGAGATCATTTCGGCCCCAAGACCTCTAATCATTTGCTTTACCAGATAAAGTGGGGGCTCCGAGCGCCAGCTATCCCGAAGGAAACTTCGGAGGGAACCAGCTAATAGATGGTTTGATGAGTCTTTTGCCCCGATACCCAGGTCGGATGACCGATTTGCACGTCAGGAATGCTACGGACCTCCACCAGAGTTTCCTCTGGCTTCGCCCTGCCCAGACATAGTGCACCATCTTTCGGGTCCTTACATGCATGCTCATGCTCCACCTGAGTGGGCCTCCTCGCCTGGCAGCACAACATGGTTGGGGCGTACTGAGAAAAGTCTGCCCCAGTCGACAGTCTCACCGTGGGCAGGGGGACCAATCCCCCCTTCAACCGACCCAGCGCGCCCCGAGAGGCTGTCAGGAATGGGTACACGGGAGAGGGCACTGAGGCGGTCGAATCTCCCTCAGCCCCGTGGACACTGTGAAGCTGCTGCCAGGGGGCTGTAACACCTTCCTCCGGAGCGGAGGGCCACCTGCCACCCTGAAGCCTTCCCATCCAACCTGGAGCTGGTCGCAGTGCACCACTGCAGATGAAATGCGTTCTGTGGGGGACGAGTAGGGCCCTGGAGCCAGCCCCGTGGAGGGGATCTGAACTCCAGGGCGACCGAACTTCCCGCCGTGTTGAATCTTCCGGGCGGACTGCACAGACTCCACCCATTCAAATTGGGTACCTGACAACAAGAAAGGGTCACCACACCTGCCCCTTCAGCCCTCCGATGCCGGGCAGCACCTATTCGGGTCCGCCGGCTGGGGATCAGTCCACCCCACCCTTGCCAGGTTGGAGGTGCCGGAAGGGAAGACCCAAGCGGCTCCCCATCCCACACGCCTCTGGCCAAGAGGAGCCGGGGTCCCTCGCCGGCCCTTGCCCCTTCTCTTCAGGTTGCCCTGCCACGCGAGAAGGGCCGCTCCTTGGTGGACAGAAATCCAGTCGGGCTGGGGCGTGGGCATTGGTGTGGGAGGGCCCAGCCGGCACCAGGGCCTTTTCGAGGGAGGGGTGGTGCCAGCCAGGGGATGTACTGCCATTCGGTTTTCCACCGCTGGGGGGTCGTCCCGGGTGAGCTTGGGTTTCATCTCATAGAGGGACAGGGGACGCCCCCTGTCCCCGGTCCCTCACACGTCGGTCGGCCCTTCCTCGGTCCTCACCCGAGAACCCCTTGTGGCCCCAGATCGGTCTGCCGGCCGGTGGCAAACCAGGGCAGGGCCAGGCACTGTGCCTATGATATGTGGTTGCAAGAGGCAGCCGAGGGCTTCGGGCTGGCACCATTGGTCACTCGGGCCGCTCAGCCATTAATGATTCTTCCGCAGGTTTACCTACGGAAACCTTGCTAAGACTTTTACTTCCTCTAGATAGTCAAGTTTGATCATCTTCTTGGCGCTCCGCCAGGGCCATTGCCGACCCAGGCGAGGCTGATCTGATGACCTCACTAAACCCTCTAAGAAGTTGGACGCCGACCGCTGGGGGTCGCGTAACTAGTTAGTATGGAGGAGTCTAAATTGTTTTCGGAATTAACCAGATAAATTGCTCCACCAACTAGGAAAGGCCATGCACTACCACCCACAGAATCAAGAAAGAGCTATCAGCACTATCCTTTCAGTGTCTAGGCTGGTGGTGCCCTTCCTTCAAGCCCTCGGAACCCAAAGACTTTGTTTTCCCGGAAGCTGCTCCGCGGGTCATGTTATTAACGCTGCCGGATTGCTAGTCGGCATTGTTTATGGTCGGAATTATGACTGTATCTGATCATCTTCGAACCTCTGACTTTCGTTCTTGATTGATGAAATAATTCTTGGCAAATGCTTTTGCTTTGGTTTGTCTTGTGCCAGTCCAAGCATTTCACTTCTATCAGGCCAATACGAATGCCCCCGGCTGTCCCTCTTAATAATGGCCCTAGTTCTGAAAGCCAACAAAATAGAACCAAAGTCCTATTCCATTATTCCCAGCTGAAGTATTCAGGCAACCGGTCTGCTTTGAACACTCACATTTTTTAAAAGTGAATGCTTCGGACCCCCAGGACACTCAGTCAAGAGCATCAAGGGGGCACCAAGAGGCAGAGGCTGGGTCAGGCGGTAGCTGGCCTTGCGGCGGACCGCCAGCTCGATCCCAAGATCCAACTACAAGCTTCTTAACTGCAGCAACTTTAATATAAGCTATTGGAGCTGGAATTACCATGGCTGCTAGTATCAGCCTTGCCCTCCAATGAATCCTCGTTAAAGAATTTAAAGTGCACTCATTCCAATTACAGGGCCTTGAAAGAGTCCTGTATTATTATCCTGAGTCGGGAGTGGGTAATTTCCGTGCCTGCTGCCTTCTTTGGATGCGGTAGTCGTTTCTCAGGCTCCCTCTGCAGAATCGAACCCTGATTCCCCATTACCCGTGGTCACCATGGTAGGCACGGAAAGTACCATCCAAAGTTGATAGGGCAGACATCTGAATGTATCGTCGCCGTCACAGGGATGTGCGATCATCCCAAGGTTATCTAGAGTCACCAAAGCGGTGGGACAAGCACAGATTGGTCTTGGTCTAATAAATGCACGCATTCCGGGAGTTCAGTGCTCGTCGGCATGTATTAGCTCTAGAATTATCACAACTATCCAAGTAACAAATGGAGCGATCAAAGGAACCATATCTGATTTAATGAGCCATTTGCAGTTTCAATGTACCAGCCGTGTGTACTTACATGTGCATGCCTTAATCTTTGAGACAAGCATATGCTACTGGCAGGATCAACTAGTTAGCCGCACCTGCTGACAGGATGGGGCCGCGTGCCCATCTCCCCGACTGGCAACCTCTCTGGAGCCTGCCAGGGGAAGGAGCCCACCCACCTGGGCGGGAGGGCTCGCTGGAGGGGTGTGGAGAGGTGCGGTTGCATGGGCATCGGCAGGCTCAGCCGCCTCCCCGGTAGGGAGAGGCGGGCCGAGGTGCAGCCTGAGTGAGACGCAGGTGTTCCCGGACCTTGCGGCAGTGGCACCCCTCGGAATGGTCGTTCCGAGCTGCTGTGGATATGTGCGGGGCAGAGAGGGATGATGGCTGGGCAGCAGCATCCGAGGAGGAGGCTGGTCCCTGCTTCTCAACCCAGCCATGCCGGGGAGATCAGGGAGACTGCCCGGGCAGGAGGGACGTGCGCTAGTTTTCTACACATTTTTTCCATAATTCCGCGTAGTGGCGTTACGCCAATTCTGCCCAGCCCTAATGTTTATCACATGAGTTATGGATATAACAACATTCTCCATGGTAAGGCATTAGTTATAATAGAGACTATTTTAAGGAACGGGTTACAGCAAATGAACTTGAGAGAACTTTAACGTATTTTAGCTTATAAGGGCATTGCAAAAAAAAATGAACTTAAAAATGATGCTAAATGTATCCTTGAGCTGTGGTAATGATCTTCATATTTTTACATTTGGTAATCTAATATCACTTGCACTTTTCATGGGCCTCCTTAATTGCCCGGTGATAACCATGGGGAAATCCCAAGATGGATCTTGTGATCTCCCTTATCATGCTGTAAAAGGATATTAGCGTCAGAGGGACAGAATTATGTTATTGCAGGTAGGCTTCTGTGTACATGGTTGTTGGGCGTGAGAGATGAGCCCAGTTAAAGGTCAGATGTCCTATCTTATTCTGCATTTACCCAGTGATCAACGTAGCCCAGTGAGCGAGTTGAAGTTTTCTTCTCTATTTTCTAATGCTAGCTTATTCTCACATTCTAAATATCAAGGTGTTTAGGGGGCCAGGGCCCAACCTTATGGTGCTGTAGGGGACATAGTAAGGTGTATTGCTGAATATCAGTAGTTACTTTGTGGTATTGTACATTGTGGTACTTTATATTGGATTTTATATCAACATTTCTAACTTAGTAATTCTTATAGAGCAGTTTTATACACATTAAAACCGTACAAAGGTTTTTTATGTTCATTATATAAAACATTTTAATTAATGTGTGCAATCAAAGTAATTTCGGTTAAAAACGTGCAGGGCACAAAATATGTGAAGTCCTCAACCAAAATGGGGGAACTAACATACAATAATGTATAGGGCAGATATTTATTTAGAAAATGAAACAAATATTGGAAAACTTCTTTAATTAAAATTCAAAAAGCATAAAACAAAAAACCTATCTAAATCTACAGGCATCATTTTGCTGTTACTTTTCCAGAGACCTCTCTGGAGAGATGATTGATTTTGTGATGCATCACTATCATGGAAAAGTGCCTCCTAATATGCTCATAAGATAACACGGTAAAATAAAATGACTATTAAAAACTCAACACATTTTTATGCACATACAAATTTTTTTTAAAGAGAAAATATGCTTACAAATTACCTCTAAAAAATAAAACCAATTTACACACACCATTACAAATCATATCACCAACAAACCTACGGAGGTGTATAATAATCTTTAACCATCTGAATTTTTGTTCCCATAGGAAACTAAACGACTCACAAGCCACTTGCAAGATTTGTTTAAACAGGTCACAAGAAATAGAGGAATATCAATAAATCTAATTTTCTAAAAAGTAAAAACCAACAGGAACGCCTCCTCCGTTAGAGTGGAGGAGCATCACCCCAACAACTAAAATGCCCCCAAACCCCCAGAAATTAATAATAAAATCGTAATACAGTTAATTTAATATCATTTTATTTTGCATCTACCCGTGCCGAATGAAGTGTCAGGAAAGGGTGAGGCTTGATGAGTGGCAGCAGGGAGGATGGTGGGCTGCCTGAGCACTGCAGTACAGAGTGTGCATGTCCCTTTGGTGGGCTGCCTGGCGACGGACATCCAGACATGCACTCTTTGAAACATCTCTAACCTAGCTGTCTTAAGTCAGCTGGGTTACATCAAGCACCGTCCTCCAGTGCCCTTGGGAGTGCCGAGAGAGGCCTCTCCCTCCAACCCTAGCGCTTCTCTCATGCTGATTAACAGCATAAGAGCAGTGCGAGGATTGGTTAAGGGAGTTGGTTGGGGCTTGCACTAAACACCCGACAGCAGTGGGGAAGAGGATGTGTTGTGGGTGTAAGGTAAGTGGCTTTGTAATATTTTACGTGCAGTACACGGCGCGACAGTAAATGCAACTACCCACCATCCACCACTACGATCAAAGTTAAATAGAATAATTAATATTATCAACATGCCCGTTGGGTTCTACAGACTATCTCTTCACTTATATTTCCACAGCCTGCAATGAGAGTGCATTCAACGTAGTACAGCAAGAGCGGTACCACGGAGTTAGTTTCCCATGATGAATGTGAAAAGCCAATGGGGGATATGTCTTGAAACATGTTGACATTTTACAAAAGTAGCCACATATCCTTCTTTTCCATCTCCCCTCTGATTGTAATCGTACCGACTAGAGGCCAGAATAAATAGGTAGCACCTGCTAGCCAGGTAGTTTTACGTTTAACTTTAGCACAGAACCCCACCACTCCTATTTTACGTCTCCACCTCCTTTATCATTGTATTCTCTCTGAAGTGGTCCAGCCTAGTTGGTAGGTCGCACCATGCCCCGTTCCATAGCAGAACAGGATGGACCCAATGATGAAGCATGCAACAAAGGGTAATCTTGGTGGGTGAGAGTTTTACAAGAAATTTTCTCCATTGTGGGGGTTAGTCCCGCAGTACATCTGGGTTTCCATTTTTAGTTGATATTTTGTGTGGGGGACGAACCTAGTGGATTCTCTATCTACCCTCTTTTTTTTATAAATACGCCTATAATAAAACACTTTTCTGGCCCTTATTACACATAGATTACACCACTAATCATGTGCTACATATCTAATGTTTCCCACCTGTTAAACATGATGTGTTTTATCACGTAGAACGAAGCTGCATAAACTATACTTTGACTTAAAATCCCTCCAAAAATCATTTCAAGCAATATGTTATCTGATATTGATTGGATGCTTCTTAAATAAACGTATACGACGAAAGCAACAAAGACCGTGCATGTTGTGATTTAAGAGGACCGCAGTCAGGGTAACTTTATTATTCTATTCGAGATGAATATCTGTTTTGCAGGCTGAGGCATTGAATAGACTGCAGGGGTTATCAAAAATAGCACGAGCATTTATCTTGCAAACATTATGTGTCTTGTGAGAAGAATAACCTTGGAAATGTTTAGCATGTAGATTACTGAAATGCATACAGGAAAGGTTAGTAATACAACTGCAATGCACTGCAAAAGAAATGGAAAAATACACATAGCATGCAGATTGAACAATAGCTGAAAAATATGAAAAGGGTTTATGTTCAACAGCTCAAGATTTACTGTTTATGTCAAGATTTATTAAATATCCACGCAAATATTGTGGGCGTGCAGCCACATTGTGGAAAATGTAAGGGATGAGAAGACGTTAATGGACCTGACATAATGCATAATTTATAGATGTTTATCAGATTTGTTGTTACGGATTTCATTGCTTGCAGCAGTTAGGCAGGTTGCCTAATCTAATCTAAATCGCCCAGCCATACACAACCACTGATCACTTTGCATTATTTTCATATGATTTATGAAGAATCCCATTTTGAAGGCTACAAAAAGAGGGGACGGGTTGGGGTGAAATTTTGTGAAGATGCCCTGGCCTTTACTGACATATATGAGCTATATCAGGCAATACTAATCCAACGAAGAAAGAGAAATAATGCTTTTAATATGTATTTAGTGGTACATTACTTAGGGGTGGTAACCTATGTTAAACCCCAATGGCACTATAACATGATCACACATTGGAAGCAGTGACGAAAGGTGTGCCCTACCTCATGTATACCTTAGCTGGACTAGCTCGCCAATCACCACCATCCACACAACTGGAAGGTGACAGACGATTCTTTGCCCTGAAGAGCACCTCATGGAAATCAGTACATTCTTTCCTCTACAGTACACTATTCTATTAAAATTAGGTACTAGGGTGTTAACAGGATAACACCTTGCACTTCCTGATTTTAGTCTAGATATTTTCTCATAAGGGTGCCCCCACGTTATAATGAGGCCCAGTAGATCATGCAAACTCATGGAACGGACACAACACTTCCCCCCTCTACCCATTGATCATATCTATCCTGCTGCTGTACTAGAATACTGGGTAAAAATGAAACAATAGCACTGGCAAAGCCACAAATGGCACATAAGGTGAGCTGTACTAAACACTGATCACAAAATACTGGAGGAACTTTGCAACCAGTGTCGAATTTTGTGAACCGACCAATGTACTAATAGGTTGGTATGAAAAATTCTGCATCATGGTGGGTTGCAAGCTGACTCTAAATCAAGTTTGAAAAATAGGTTGCATTTTTATGAACACAAATAGACCAAAATGGCAAATTCCAAAGAGTAGAACTGGAATTGCAAATTTCTAAAGATTAAATGAAATTGTAGTGCTTAAAAGGTTAAATCACAAATTAGGGCTATCTGGTCGTGCTAGCCCTGGGAAAATTAAAAATTCAGGCTGACTGAAATGGAGTATGGGTCGGATACAGGGACCAGCTTTGGTCCATTGAAAAGCACCTTAAATGTGTTGTTGATGTCAGTCAGCCTTTCCCCCGGCTTGTAGTGTCATCTCTTCAGACGTTGCAGTGTTTATTTGGCCTTAGAGGTGAAAAGGCTCTTAAGGGCCATATGAGCCTGCTCAGTTGGCGATGGGGCAAGGTGGGATGGGTGGAGTAGAGGCAAGTGAGAGAAGCAATTTCCCTCTCCAGTGCCTTCTGATGAGTTACCACCTGTGTTTTTGGCCACATCAGCGTCTCTCATGAGTTGTCCTCTGTTAGTGGCCTTCACTGCAGCCTAGAATACTCTGCTAGAGTCCAGCTAGTTGTTTTTGTCTGACAGATATGAGTAGACCTGAGATTTCAATTGGGATTTGCCCTGAGAAGTGCAGTATCTCTGTATATTCATGCGCCCGATTTGTGTCTCAGTGAGGCCAAGCCTGCATCAAGGGACAGGAGGACAATGCTGCCTCCAGGATCTGAGACTCTCAGACGAATGTCATGGCTCTCTGGGAGATGAGAAAGGAATCCAACTGGAGAGCTCTTAAGGGCCATATTCATGTGCCCGATTTGTGTCCCAGTGAGGCCAAGCCTGCATCAAGGGCCAGGAGGACAATGCTGCCTCCAGGATCTGAGACTCTCAGACGAATGCCATGGCTCTCTGGGAGATGAGAAAGGAATCCAACTGGAGAGCGTGCCATGGACCGGGGAGACAAAAGTATACTCCATGTCTGCTGGGTGGCTGAGGCACCAATAGTTCACCAAATCATTATCCGAAGCTACATCACATCACCCAGCAGGGCTCTGTCCACGTTGTCGCCTTTATCCAGGGGACCTGATCTGCATCTTGTGCAAGATTACAGTCTTCACCAATAACATGCTCTGAAGCCTCGATCTCTACAAGCAACAGGTTTACAGGGAGGAAAAGGATCATTTTGCCCCAGTCAGTGCGTAGATGGAGCCCACGCAGACGGAACTGTCCCCTTGGCGCAGTTTGGCAAATGTATATCTGCCATCAGGGTCCAACCATGTCTTCATAACAGTGGTGGGCAGGATTTTGCAATTAAAAATCCCAACTCCGAATTTGTGGGAGGGACCGCTGTCAGTGGATGGCACTGTCGCTATACTCCTGCGTACCACCCTGCCTACCCAGTCACAGTGCAATTTGTTGGACTCCCGGAAGTCCAGGTGGGTGTCTTGTAACAGAGCCACATCTGCCGTTTTCGTCTGGACATAAGAGAGTACTTTTTTACTTTTGATGTAGTGAGACTGTTGACTGTTGGTGAGACTGTTGACATTCCAAGAGAAGACGCACAGTGGGAGGGAAACGCACATAACTAGGGCAGGCATGGGGAGCCTAGAGACCAGTATCTATGTGGGGTCACCAAGTGGGGGCTGGTTAGCCAAATGTGGTAAGGGAGGGAGAGAAAGGAAGAGGTGATACTATGGTGTGATTGGAGGTGTGGAGAGTAAGATATACTGTGAGGCAGCACTGACGACAGCAGACCGAAGATTGTGGGGCAAGAACAGGGATGTGGCTGAGTCCAAATAGGAGAATGGTGAAAGGACTAAGGCAGTTGGGAAAAGCAAATATCAGAGAAAGGGATTCTGCTGGAGGGTTGGGCCGAGCACAGGTAGGTAGAGGGGAAGGAAAAGAAAAAGGGGAGAAGGTGAGAAGGGAAGGTGGAAAAAGGAGAGAGGGAATGTACCCAGACAGACATGAAAGGACACCCTGTAACACCAGTCAGTGTGGGAGGGAGGGTGATAGCCGGTGCCTAACATGCAGGTGGTAGGAGAGTGGAAAGCAGGTAGGAAGGGAATCAGTGAAAACCGTTGCTGGAAAGTGCAGCACAGGGAACACTGATCTGTGTACAGTGGGTCTAAGCTTGTCGAGACAGTGCCCCGAGAGGGCCCCATTGGGATTGCAGGGCATGGGTGATCATGATCAAGAGGAGGTAAGTAAGCATGGCTGGGGGGCATACGGTGTCTGCGTAGATCATATGGGGGACAGCAGGGAAAAGGTGGATCTTGGGAAATGTCTAAGGGGGGTAACGGGCTGCTAGGGGGATGGAGAGGCAAGCGGTTCCCCGGCCCCCCATATATTCGCTGGGGCCCAGAAGCATACGGTGTGGGGGTCCAGTCTGCAGAGAGATTCAACGAGATGTCAAGGACCAGATTACAGTCAGTACATAGTGGTTTGAGCCTGTGGATACATTAGGAGGTATGGGGAAGGTGGTGGGAGTAAACTGTTGGTGCCCCTCGCCATCCACCTCCTGGCAAAACAAGCAGAGGAGGTCAGCAGCGCCTCATCCTGAGAGAAAGGGTAGAGTGAGAGCAGGTCAAAAAGCACATAGGGTGTATCAAACAAAAATAGCAAGCATAGTAACAGTCACTACAATATGTGAATGTTCAAGACAGGCGTTGTGATAATCAGCTGTCCAGTGGACATTGATCCCTTTTACCCTGCTACGCTATGTACAAAATGGCATCTCACGCCCCAGGGCGATCACTCCGTGGCAGCAGTGGGGTTCAGGCGGGACTGGGCGTGATTTGTCTCTGTCCTGTTCTTGGGTGAGAATTGCTACTGCTTGGAGAACCTGTACCCTGTTGCCATGGGAGCACGCCACTCTGCGTCCACTAGTACTGACGAGGGAGGGCGCTGGGGGATGGGTCATCTCAGCTGAGGAAGAGAAAGTGTCTATGTCCTACATGTGAAGACTGTCCAGGAAAAGGCACAGACCTACTGGGTCATATAATTCCTTTGTTGTGACATCCTTGGTGATCAAGAATCAAGCGAGTTTAAAGGGGCTATTTAATGCTGAGGTACGGCCTGCGGGAGAGAAGAGCCTAACGGCAATCATTTTTTTCCCTAGAGAAATACGCTGCTATGCGTATTTCGTGATCCTCATGTGTGAACCGACCATGTGATTGAAAAGCAGAGAGTAGTTGTCATGCTTGCTCATGTCGCAAAAAGCAGGCAATGAGGAACCAGGGACGGTTGAGTAGTCCAGGCGTGGAGGGCTGATGTGATGGGCATGTTGCATGTTGCATCTCCAGTGGAGGTTAAAAAACGAGTCCCGTCAACTTAGAAAGAGTGTCTCTTGGAAAGGATTTGACACCAGGGCCCTCTGCTGATTCTGAAACACTGACACTATCCCGTCTGCTGCGATCCTCCAGGTCAAACAGCTTGCTGCTTAGAGTTCCTGGTCCCTGTCCGGGCAGAGTATTTAGACGGCTCTCCATTCTTGTGACCCTCTGATCAAGTCTGTCCACATGGGCCTGGAATCCCGCCATATCTAGCTCTAACAATTTGGTCTCCGTTGTTAGGGCAGATATGTTTGCATCCATGCCTTGTAGTCGGTGAACCACTGTTGATATTTCCTGGAGGAAAAGCTCCATGGTACTGTCCTTGGCAGTGGTCACTGGAGGCTGTGGCAAGGCAGTCTCAGGAAGTGTGGCCCCCTTGGGGTGGCAATGGTGCGAGACTTGTTGAGAGCTACAGTGAATAGGAGTTACTGTGTAGGTTTGCCCATGGCCTTGCTATGAGACATTCGTTCACAGCCGCTCTAGATCACCCGGTACTCCTGAAGTTCAGGTCTATCTGAGACTGGGGGATAAGGGTCGGATTCATAGCAGCTGTTCCACCCCACCCGTCTCTGGGCGGTATGCTGGCCGTATTTGTAGGTTCACCAGTGGCATTCATGCATGCGGGAGGAAGAGTGAGCACCGCAGGATGCCCACAGACTGAGGCGGGTCAGGAACTTCCAGGTCTCAGGCCACTGGTAAGTCGTGACTACCCCAGGGGGGATTCCAGAGAGTGTGCCGTGGCTCTAGAGATAATGGTGTGGTCCGGTTAATGAGCCCTTCTCCTGGCCAGACAAAGTCAAGGTGGTTCACCCAGCACCCACCGGGATGCAGTAGACCCAGGAACAGCCGGGGACCCAAGTCAGTGACCACTGTCATGCATGCAAGTGTTATGGCTGAATTAGTGGGGGCTGGAGGCAATGCCAGGACTCCTGAGAAAGTGGAAAGGATCTGTGTCGACATGCCGCAATTCTATGGTGCATCAGGACAATGATGGACCCAGTTGCCGTAAATCTTCCTTGGCTGAAGTCCGGGAGGTTGATGTACCAGACCAACTTTACCGGCAGGGAAGTGAGGCGAGTAGAAATGTGGTGGGTACAATTGGAGTGGTGGAAAGTCTGCGGAGCATCGGGATCAGGAAGAGAACCACAGTAGACAATAGACAATGTCCTAGCAAAGGTGCCCCATGTAGGCAGAACAAGGTGGGGTCACCGCAGCCTCCAGTCCTGTGCTACATGGATGTTTGAAGACCCAACAGTCCCCGAAAGGTGGGTGGTGTGATTAGCAGGGACAGGGGGCAGAGCAAGTTCCTGTGATGACTGATGTAGCAAGATCAACTTGCACCAAAGAAGTTGGAATGTTCTAGCAATTCCTCGCTTGGTTGGGGCTCTGCATAGAGTATACTGAGTGGGACGGCGGCTGGTTGATTGTTGGGCCCCCGCCTTACCCAAAACATAATGTCACTGTCCATGGTGGTACAAGGGCAGAGAAACTTGCGCTATAGAGGCCACAATGTAGAGTGTTCATATTCCTTGCAGCCCTAAGGTGTTTCAGCAGCAAAGTCCAAACATATAGGGCCTCAGATGTAGATAAAGCAGCAGGTTCTGGAAGATAATGGTGAAGGAGGCGGGGCTAGTAGTTAGTCTGGCCCCCACCTTCCTGCTGTGCACTGTGGCTGGCCACTAAGTATGGGCTGAAAATCCATTCCGTTCGCGAAATTTGCGGATTTTGCCTAAAAATCCGCAATTCGCAAGCTGGCGGATTTTTTTGCTTGGTCGCGCTTCAAAAACTACAATATTGCGCACACGGCGTTGACTCACTGTGATTCTGAGTTTGCCGAGTTGTTTTTCCTCCCGGTTTGCTTGCGCTGCGCCATTTTGGTTCTTGCTGCGTGATCGTGCAAGACTTTTCGACCGCAAGTACGTCATAGTGGCCTGCCATCTTGCACTGCGAGAGTTTCAGAACGCGACTACATCATAAAGGCCCGCGATCACGCATCGCAGGAGTAAACAATTGCGAACACGTAGATGCAACGCGCAGCTGACTTCCGGCGGGAGATTTGAACAGCTCGCTTTCCCGAACGTGCAAAAATTGCAATTCTGCACAAGAAATCTACCACAGGCAGCATAAACCTTCTGAAAATGATGATTTGGATCAGAATAACTCCTCATATTGACATTTGACTGCACTTTTTTGTGCAAGGAGTCCATTTTTGGGGTGGTGGGTGGAAGGAAGTGCCCCAGAGTATCCCACTTCCTGTTCCTGTCCAGCAGACTCCTCCCAGTGCTTTGTCCATGTCCTGGTCACTTTTCATTTGGATCTGGAGCTGGAAGAATTACTTTTTGTGGCTTCTGCTGGATATTTGTATTTGAAGACTTATTGGACTTTGATCACTTTTGGATTTGAGATTTTACAAGTAAGTTGGTGGTGTTTGTTTAGAGCATTGCAGTTGCTGCAACTACAATTTTATAACTTTTTCAAGACTTAAAAAAATATTTATTGTGGGTAGCCACAGTATCCAGTAGGCCCAGGGTTAGTCATGGGTGCATGATACAACTGTTTCTGTGAGTTTTGTTGAACTTAAATCTCATTTATGTCATGGAATGTTAGCTCACTGTTATATGTGGATTTTTATTTTTTATATTGGGGTGCCTGTAAAGCCACACTAGCCAGTAGGCCCAGGGGTAGTGAGTGGTGCAGGGACCAAGTTTTTCTGTGGGGTGTCTTGAATTTAAACACCATTGAGGGCATGGATGGCATTGGATTGTGGTGATTTCTGTGTGTTTTTGACTTTTTGGGGTGTTGTTTGGGCCTGGCCATGTGGTTGGGGACGATTTTGAAGCCTGGTCCAGGCAGGGCCTGGCCATGTGGCTGGGGTTCAAGGGGCAATTTTTAAGCCAGGCAGTGTGCTCAGGCAGGCACCCAGTTTGCCTTGCTTTCATCCATTATGCCCAGGGGTACTCAGTGGTGCATGAAACAACTCTCTCTTTGTGGTCTTTCTTCTATTAATGTAAACATCCATTTTTGATAAGAATTGCAATTTTTATTTTGGGTCTTTGGGTGTGTTGTAATAATAATTAATGCCTAGTTTCAAATATTAATTGAAGCACAACATATGCAACATTTATTTAACTGATGTTCCTCTGGCTTCCTTTGCTTTTAGGTGCACAAGAGAACCTCATCAGTCATCGTTCATCATCAGTGCCAGGAAGAAGTCCTGCAGCGGTGTGTGCAGCACAACGTTACCTGACGTCACGTGTTGGCACAGACAACTCTGCAACTCGTGCAACTGCGGCCTGCTGTTCTGACATCTGAAGAAGATGGGCCCAAAGAAAGGTGGCCGTAGCTCCTCCACCAAGAAAGTTGCCAGTGCCACTGTCAGTAAGAAGGAGCAGAAGAACCACTTACCAAGGAGACTGGTGTGCCCACAGACACTTTTTTCGGGGAAAAAAAAATACGCCTGCAGCAGCGGGATCCGCCGGGGACCAAGCTGTGAGCAGCACCTCCTCTTTATTGGGCTCAGTGCCACCAGGCCAAGTTAGGTCCAAGGCCATGAGTGCTGCAGAGGCAGCCACTTTAATTGCTCAATCACCATCGACCAGTGATGTTGGCTCATCACAAGAAAGTAGCATCCAATCAACGCAGGGTGTAACTCATCTGACGAGTGTTCAACAACCGCAGCTGCAACGACAACCACAGGAGCAACTAGTACAAGCGCAAGTACATGCACAAGGAGAGGCGCAAGTAGAGGCGCAAGTAGAGGCGCAAGTAGAGGCGCAAGGAGAGGCGCATGGAGAGGCGCAAGGAGAGGCGCATGGAGAGGCGCATAGAGAGGCTCAACTAGAGGCGCATGGAGTGGCACAACTGCACACAATGCTTTTTCCTCCAGAAGTAGGGGCACATCAGGAAAACGAGATTTAAGTGGAAGTATCAGCCGAGGAAGCCACTCCTCCTGATGATGATCCATTGTCTTCCAGATCCCCAATAAGAAAAAGGTCAAGGAGGGCTACTACAAGTTCTTCTTAAGCCCTCTTCCTTTTGATGATCTTGATGTTGATTGAAACCCACCAATGCAGTCTGAGAGTGAGGCACGCCATGAGCCGACAAAGGTAGCTAAGCTTAAAAGGAAGGTTCCGGCAAGTCTTTCACTTATGGATGATGACGATGAACAAGAAGTGGTGTATTCTGCTGCTGATGAACAGTCTGACTACGACCCAGTCATCACAGTCATCACTCGAGCCCCAGCGGGCATGCAGCAGACAGACATTTTTACCCTATCCCGAATTGCTGCTGAGCTGGATGTGGACGGCGTGGCACTGGTACCACCACCAACGCAGTTAACTACTACACCAACATGACCTACAGCTTCCATGTTTTCTCGTCAGTAGGGCCGGCAGGGACCTCCATCCAGCTCGACCTCCATTAACTCAATTAGTGGTGCTGTAAGTGCACAACAGAGTCAAATTCAGCCACGCCCATCTCCCACTTCATCTGGCATTGAAAGTAGCACCTTCACCACCAGCAGACATCTACAGTCCCCAGTTTGGGACTTCTTTAGTGTTAGCAAAAAGGCAGAAAACATGGTCATTTGTTCGATTTGTAAAACTGTAGTTAGTCGGAGTAAGCTTGTTACCAACTATGGTACTGGAGACCAGAGAGGTCATCTCAAAAAACACCACACTATCACTTGGGAGGCGCACCCAAGGAAGATCCGGGAAGCCAAAAGTACAACAAATCCAAATGTATCCATTCATATTGCATCTGATGAGGACGAGGGGCTGATCGTGCAGGGGGAAGTGAAGAAGCGACAGACATTTTTTCTGGTACACCCAGTACCCCTGGCAGCAGCACTGCAGTGGTAGCGCCCACACCCTCTACCCCAGCAACATGTATGAGGCACACTAACAGTTTGGGGGAGACACCAATGAGAAAAGTACATCAATGAGCCTAACTGGGTTGAAGAAGTCTGCATCATCATCATCATCATCATCACCATCATTAATCACCATTAAAAGCATGTTTTGGTTGGATGCGCCATTTGAACGCAACCACCCTACGGCACGTCTTTATAATGCAGTGCTGGTTAAAATGTTAGCGCTGGACCTTCTCCCTTTTTCTTTCGTGGAAGGGGTGGGTGTTCTAGAATTTATGCCAACAGTCTGCCCTAAACTGAAGGTTCCTAGCCGGTTCTATTTTGCCAGAGTTGCGGTTCCAGCACTACATCAAGATGTGCTGGAGGTGATTGGGGCAGCTTTGCCGAAGAGTGCTGTTCACACTATCCACCTGACAACAGACATGTGGACCAGGCACCAAGCCCTTGATTACATGTGCATCACTGCACACTGGGTCTCTTTTGCAGGGGTTAGAGACAAGTTACATGCAGGTGTTGACAAAAACACAGTTTTTCAAGCTACTCGGAAACATGCAACAGTAGCCATGTTTGCCATGGAGAAATCTGATACTGCACTAAACCGTTTGGATGAGTTTCAGAGTAAGGTCTATAAATGGCTGCATCCAAGAAAGCGCATGATTGGTTATGTTTCCACGGATAATGGCAGTAATATAGGCCATGCATGATGGTGGCTATTTCAGAGTGCCGTGTTTGGCGCACAGTATAAACATTGTTGTTCAAGATTTCTTGAAAAAAGAAAACACAGTCAGCAAGTTACTGACCACCTGCCGAAGAATCTGCACACATTTCAGCCATTCTTTTAAGGCCCGGAAGTCGCTGAGGAAACTTTAACATGAACGTAGAGTGCCAGTCAGAGGACTCATCCAGGAGGTGGTAACACGTTGGAACTCAACCTTCTACATGCTTGAGCGTCTGTCTGAGCAGTGCTTGGTAATCAATGAGTATGACTTTGCACTGGGTTCTGCTATGAAAGACATGAGGCTAGAGTTGGAGAAATGGAAGCTAGTTAAAAGCCTGACAGACATGCTTCGTCCTTTTGAGGTCTTCACTCGTGAAGTCAGCAGGGAGCACTGTACTTTAGGCAAAGCTATCCCATTTTTGCGCATGCTAGAGTACCAACTGAAGGCGGTGTCTTCAACGTTCAAAGGTGATATTGACAAGCAAGAAGCATATCAGTTGGCTGTGAGCTTATTAACCTGCCTAGTTGACAATGAAAGGCTTAAACAAAATACATACAGAACAACAATACATTTGTGCCACTATTCTGGATCCACGGTACAAAAAGGCAGTGGCCAGCAAAGCATTCCTTTTCATGAAGCAGATGTTTCAACGTACAAACATTGGCTAGCTCTGTCAGCCACTCGGTTCGAAAAAGAGCGGCAGGAAATTGAAGGAACCGGCAGAAGTACTACTGAATTAGCAGCCCATCCGGCATCAAGGTCCACTTCTGTGGCCGAAGGCAGTCACTTTCCCTCACAGCCGTTACCTACACCAGCAACCGTATCATCATCCTCACCTGCACCAGGCCCAGCGGATTGGATAACTCATCAAGGGTTTGCTCGTTCCAGTGCTGATGCAAAGGCCACAGATGGTACGCAAAGTGGAACACCCTTGGAGAACCTGGAGTGGATGGTGCAGGCCTATCTGGATTACCCAACAAAGGTCTTCTTTAATCAGAACCCATTGCTGTATTGGTATGGGAAAATGGGTCAATGGCCACTGATCACCAAGCTGGCTCTAAATTATTTTTCTTGCCCACTAGCAAGCGTATCTTTTGAACGTGTTTTCAGTGCTGCTGGTGCCATTGTATCTTCAAAAAGGACCCGCCTCTTGCCCAAAAATGTGGCGAGGTTAACAATGATCAAGATGAATCAGCACTTCATACCACCAGATTACAAAATACGTGAATCCACGCAGGAAGAAGAGGACACCGACTTAGGTTACAGAAGTTCTTCTCTGTTTGCTGACCTACTCCCGTATCAATTCACAGAGTTTGAGGACGAGCTCTACTTCCCTGACACCAAGGCCTGAAAATTACTTCCTTTTTTTTTGTCCTTATTCACTTTTATTCCTATGTGTCTTTCTTTGTTTTGCAACTTTTACCACAACAAAACTTTAATCACCTAATCACAACAAATCCATCAGCAGCACTGTCTTCATCTTATTTCCTTATTGATTTTAAGGTGCCGCTGTCTGCATTCCTGAGGTTCACAAGTTCACAACTCAGTCATGCTCTTCTATCCTCCTCCTCCAGACTCCCCCTATCCATTTCCCTCAAGGCAGATGGCTGGATTACGCAGAATTAAGAAACTTTGGCTTCGTAGACGAGTCCCCTCAAGTGTGACTGGAATTACTGACTACATGCTGATTGCTGACTGTACTTCTGAAATTGACAGGAGAGGCTGCCCTGTGGGCCTTCACTTTCAGAACAAGATGCGGACAAAAAGTGGAACAGGTAATGAATAATGAGAAGATGGCATGCAGTGGACAGCAATGGCTGTCTGGCTCTGATGAAAGCAATTGCTGTTTGTTTGTTGTGCATGAAATGAATCATATGTCTTCTGTTAATATTTAATCTTTTCCACACTAAATGTAACTCAAGTCTACTCTGTTTTTTTTTACGTTGTTTAATTCAAATTGTACTTCAACTGCAGGGGCCACTACGTTGCATTTTCTAATATGCAAAATGTCCTTGGACTCACTGTTTGCCAATATACCATGATGATGATGAGTGTTGATAATCAAAGTTAAATAATATATCTTTTTTCTTTACAGTCCCTCACTGGGAATGATGGATCATCATCGTCGGTTTACGGAAGAACTATGGCAAATTTGTGAGTGGCAAACAGGTAAACCAGTCAACAACAACTACTACAGCAGAAGTACATGTCTGTCTAGTCGTGGTATGGAGTGGTCGAGCCAGTGTAGTGTTGTTAAGCCAGAGTCCAGACAGCAGTTCATGTAAAATTGCAGCTATGTGGCTTGCTGCATACAATTAGATATTCTTTGTCTGTCTGTGTCAAAGAGGTATGCTACATCAGGTTGCTTCACTCAGTGGTGCCTGCCTTGACCATCTGCATGGCCCTGGCCTTCTGTGTGCTAATTACTATCCTTGAAAAGGAGACTCAGAGTACGCACTTTAGAAATGATGCTTGTATGTAATACTGTTGCCTATGAAACTGAAAGTGTTATTTTTGCACTACACAGCGTACCTTATATTTTTTTCTCCGTGGTGTTTTAATATCACTTCCTGTTTTTCCATCAACAATTACAGGCAAGCTTTTACCATGTGTAATGGGAAAAACAATGACCTCAGGCTTACCATTAGCGATCCGCAATTCTGCATCCGCCAGGCAGGCAGTGGACAGTGTGTCTGGTCACCAAGATTGATCGACGGAGCGTCAGATGGAATGGAGGAGTACCGCGAATAGGAGGAATGGCTGGATGCATGCAACTTCCCAAATTCAACAGGACAACTACAACATACAGTTACAGTATCCTCTTCACTTCTCCTTATCTTTTAAATAATGTTATTGTTGTGAACTTCTATGAGTGTGACTCTGTGCATTTGTTTGCTCTATGTGTCAGGATTGTCCCGTAACGGCGCCTACATTGCATAAAGACTACAACTCCCGTCATGCAATGGGGGCGGAGGAAGTACATCAGATGCCACGAAACGGACGTCGATGTGCGTAATTCTGTTTGCTGGTTTTCGCCGTGGTTCGGCTGAAGGAGTGAGGACGTTCAGGCGGCTGGAGTTGGGATCAACTCCTTTCTCGTACTGTGATCTTCCCTGGTTCTGTGAGTACTGCGACGGCTGTCGCGTTAATCCTGGGCTTCTGTTGCATTGAACTGGGGGAAGAATACTATCTACGGCAGACTTGGTGTAGAGGCGATCTTGCTCATGACTCCTAATGAGCATTTGTCCATGCACATAGATTCACGAAGCACAGCTGTTGGATGTACCCCGTGTCATTGCATCTAATTGTATATATATTTGTTTTGTCTTTCAATCCACATAGCGGAGCTTGGTGGTAACACAGAGCCACATGTTACCTTCTATGTATTTGGCATCTTGGGTTTTCAATTCACATAGCGGAGCGGGGTGGCAACAAGGAGCCACACGTTACTGTATGTGTTCTGTGTGCACCCATTAAAAAATGCAGAGCTTGGTGATATCCTTTCACCACAGGTTACCGTGTACCTATATCTTTTCATAAGTGGCATAGCGGGAAATAGTGGTATCAGGGCGCCACATGTTGCCGTTTATGAACACTGGTACATATCTGCAATCAGTGGAATCTACGGTTAAACCTATGAGTAGCACAAGACTTTGTATATGAAGTTGAATATACAAATCCTCTACAAATACCTTCATTGAACTTATGTTAATGAATGAGTTCAAGGGGTTATGATTTCGTTTACTCACCTTTTGTTTGGCAAGGGAAAGAAGGAACCTTGAGGCCCATAGGAATCAATGTCAATTACCGAATGGGTAAATACCGATTCGGTAAAATAACCGATTTTGCAAGGGGGACAGGGTGTCACTTTGATACCCTGTTGCACCCCTGATTCTGGCTTGTGTGCCATGTGACACACATACATGCCCTTAGGGCATGTCTGTGTGCCACATGGCACAGGTGTACATGCACAAATGTGCATGTACACAGGAATGCGTTATTTACCATGACACAGTATGTCATGGTAAATAACGAATTCTAAAAGGCCTGTGGCACTGTTTACAGTGCCACCTAAATGTAGATTTACCGATTCAGTAAATTTACTGATTCGGTATTTTACAGAATCGGTAAATTTACCGAATCGGTAAATTTACCGATTCTGTAAAAATTGGCCCGCTACATATCAGACACCAAATACCGGTCGGTAACGGCCGAAATCGGCCGTTACTGACCGGTATTTGGTGTCCTACATCTGGCCCTCAGTGTTTATTCTCTCTGAGGGCAGATAGGCAAGTGAAATTGCATAATTACTGTAGCCCTGTACTGTCACATTGTTTCTTCATAGTTAGTAAGTTGTAGAAAGTACTACTTAGTTTTCAGCAACCTAACCATCCATTTAGCAAACAACTTCATGCATGCAGTAGTGCAAGCACTTACTTTATGCCCCTTAAAAGATTTATGGATATCTTCGTATCCAAAGATTTCTTTATCTTCATTTGTTGTTTGTCCATGCTGTGTATTTTTTCCTCTCTCCATAAAACTTTCCCAAAAAAAACCCATTCCCATCCAATTTTCAAACCCTAACCCTCTTCCCTCGGGCTGTGTGGTTTCATTGAGGTGTAACTAAATGACAACAATAATTCCACACACTTGCTGGGGAGGATAAGGTCAAAGCAAGAGAAAAATAATTCAAATCAGATTTTCATGTGCGCCATCGTGGATTGATCATCCACAACATCCTCCTCTTACATGTGACAAATCGAATGCTTAATGCTTACCCTGCTGTGTCCTTTGCCTTCAATACTATTTTTTATAGTAGCCATACTCCACGCAACTAGGACTGCACTCAGTGCCTAGAGCTATTGCTGGATCAGAGTTTTGTTTAACACCGTTTGCCGACTGGGCAAGCTTAGCTACCTACACAGACCAAATCATAATAATAGTGAATAATAACAACACAGAGAGTGATAGTAGAGGCAGGATAAGAATGTAGAAACAGTCTACAAGAAGATCAAAGACTATTTTGTAAAAAATAGAAGTAGGAAACAGTTTGAAATGAATAGGTGCTTTAAAAGTTAGGGAAGTATAATTATTAATATTAACATTACAACAGAACAACTTACTGGGGCCAGCAGAAGAGAGCTCGGAGAACCAATCCTGCCCACCTTGTTCCGGTGTCGCTGTCGTCCTCTTGCCCCTTGGAGATACTGATGATCATGAAATAAACACAAATGGATGATTTTTTTCGAAATATTTGATTTCTTTGACCACAATCTAAAATTATCTCGGGGAAACAAATTACCAACAATTGCACTACATGTATTGACCTATCTGATATGGTCAACTAGGAGGATCGTACAGTATTGCTGGATTCGCAGACCGTTTACTTGGAAAGTTATGGAAATCACTAACTAAACCAACAACAAAAAGGTTCTACTACGACTGCCAGCACTCAGCAGCTTGCAACGTGACAGACACAGTCCGTCATCATGATTGCAGACCACTAAAAAAAAAAATGTCCTACTACTTATAACAAGTCATAATATAGTCAACCTATCAATCCACTACTATCTCTTCTTCTTAGTGGCAGCAGGAGTACAAAGAAAGGACTAGACTTGAGTCTCTAGTCTCTCTAGCATTACGCAGTTCTGTAAAGTACTACACTCATACATAATCAGGCCAAATGAGCACAAAGTTGCAAACAAGTAAGCATAGTAGCAACGCCACTGAGCAGGCAAGCACCTGCAATCACAGAAGCTATAAACATTAATTTACCTGCAATGTAATAGAATCGGCAGCCTTCTTGCTCTTCGGGAAAAACATAGAGCAGAAGAAAACAAAATAGTTATTAAATAGCTACTCACCAAGCCCAGGGATCTCCACGCCTAGCAGGTTGAGCAGGTACTGCTCCCAGTCAAGGAGGTCCACCCACTGGTGCGTCGCCTGATGGTAGGTGCGCCGGACCCCCGACTCCCTAAACATGGCCCGGCACACCTTATCCCAGAGCTGGCGACGCTCCCGGAGGCCATACCCTGCACATGGCCTGACGCCTGCTGCAACGTTCTTCGGGAGGTGGCGCTGAACATAAAAGATAAGTGGAGCCTCATCCACTGCGCTGAAAATCTCCCGGGCCAATACATCCTCCCCCCTTAATTGCCCGCAAGGGAGCAGGGTACGGGGTGCAGGACCCTTCCCCTTGTTCTTCCCGGCTCCCTTTGCCATGGTCCTGGACAGGAATGGAAATAAATAGGAAAGAGAATAGGGAAAAAGTAAATAAAAGAAAGGAGTTAAAAAAAGTAGTTTTAAAGTAACCAAAAGTAGAAAAAAAACACAAAATATAGATGTAGAAAAAGAGAGGGATAGTTAATGAGTAAAAAAGATCCAAAAAAAGTTCAAACAGACAAAGGATTGCAAAGATTTAAGCAGGATAGATAAAGCATGCCCAGAACCATAGCAATGAATGAAAAACAAGATGGCCGTGCCCATTAAGGACCGCGTGGGTAAGTTAGCATGATATTTCCCCCGCGAACACGCAAAAACGGAACCAATGACGTAATTGCGCCCCGCAAGTAGGAAATGCCAAACGCGAGCATGCAACTAGCGCCCGGAAACGGAAATACGCAACGCGAACACTGAAAATAAGATGGCCACGCCCATGTACGACCGCATGGGTAACTTTGCGTTCGGCGCCCTGAAAAATCCACAGCGTACACGCACAGCGCCCCGCAAACACGCAAAAATAAAAAAATCCGCAAATTCGCACAAATTCGCGAATTTTGCAGACCGCAAATTCGCTTTTGCACGAATTTGCGTACCGCAAATTTGCAAATTTCACCCATATTTACTGGCCACAGATATGTTGCGCAGGGGTGGCTTGGGCCCACAGGCTGTGACGATGTGGACAGTTTACGCCCTGATGGGTCTTGCCTCACGTACCCCACGGTCACTAAAGAAATAAGCAGGATTGCCGTCATTGCTGTCAGTCAAGGTTGTGGAGGCCAGGACAGTGTAACAGGTCCATGGTCTAGTAATGTGCAAAAAGCTCCGGTCCCAGCAGGTCATCTCTGACTTAGGATGGGCCTCAGATAGAATAGTGCTGCCGGCAGACACGATATTCCCCAGCGGAAGGGACAAGAGTGCAGTGCTGGAGATTGAGGCTTTACTCCTTTATCCAGGTCCAGAAGCCTTGTGCAGAGCCAGCAGGATCAGGGCAGGCTGGTGGCGACATCGGCTGCTGGAATCCCAGATCCTCTCTTCAGGAGTTGTGGGCAAGGTGAGGGGGCAATTTAGCAAGCCCCTGCCATGCCTTGGTTGCGTTGTCACTGTCCGGGGCCCGTCTTGCAGTGGAGCTCCAAAGTCAAGCATTCATTCCTTCTCCTGGCCAGACCACCCCCCACTCCTCCTATTTTGACTGAATTTGTTTTTGTTGGCCATAGGAGTCTGTGTACGTTAAAAGTGCTAACCAATGCTAAAGTACTTGAGCTCTCAACTCAACTGTCGCTCACCTTGAACCAGCTGGCGCCCCTGAAACTAAAAAACCCAGAAGCACCCCCTCTAGGTCCTGTTCATCACAGACATCAATGAGGAAAGAACACACCTCAGAACCTTAGAAAGAACCTGGAGGAATAATCCCTCCTCCCTCCATCGTGATCAACTCAAGGCAACACGCCGAAACTACAATAAAGACATCAAGAACAAAAAGACAACTTTCTTCTGCTCCGCATTAGACAATGCAAAAAAACACCCCAAAGAACTCTTTAACATCATTAGGAGCCAAACATCCAAACCGTTGACAGCCAAAATGGTGGCGTCCAAAACTCATTGCGACAACTTTGGCAGCTTTTTCAACAAAAAAAACACCAAAAGTGATCTATCGCTCAGCATAAAACCCTCCACCCGCACTGAGACGACACCAGCAACAAAAAGCAACACCCCAGTGAACACACTTTCTCTCTGGTCCTCCTTCGGCCCCATCCAGGAAGAAGAGATAAACAATCTGATCACCGCCGCTAAACCCTCATCCCACTCCCTAGATCAGCTACCCACGAGTCTGGCAAAAGACCTGAAGCTTACACTAGTCCCAATTTGATGCAAGATCATCAATAGTTCACTGAGCACGGGAATCATTCCAGACTGCCTCAAAGTAGGACAAGTCACACAGCTACTAAAAAACCTGGCCTTGACCCTGAGGACATGAACAACTTTAGACCGATATTGAACCTTCCTCTCTTATCCAAAATTCTAGAAAGATGTGTTCTTCCACAGCTAACCCAACACCTAGAGAACATCAAAGTACTAGACCCACACCAATCAGGCTTCAGAAAGGAATGCAGCACCGAAACCGCAATCTTAAATGTCTTAGACGATCTTCACATGTCACTTGACTCTGACCAATGTAGCCTTCTCATCCTACTAGACTTATCAGCTGAGTTCGACACATTTGACCACACCCTGCTCCTCAAAGTCCTCAATGAGAGAGCGGGCATTGAAAGGATGGTACTAAAATGGTTCTCCTCCTTTTTTCACAACCGCACACAAAGAATAAAAATCAATAACTTTAAGTCTGACCCCTTCCCGTTAGCAGAGGAGTTCCACAAGGGTCAGTACTCTCTCCCCAACTTTTCAACATCGACATGGAACCCCTCACCACACTTCTAAGGAACTGCAACATCCCCTTCCACCTCTATGCGGATGATACACAACTTTATCTGGAAACCACCTCGATCGAAAACATACACATATTAATTGTCACGGTCAAAGAGGTCCAACATTGGCTCTCAATTTACCACCTCAAACTCAAACAAGAGAAAACAGAAGTTCTCCTCATCTCTAATAGAGACGAAAACCCTCAAATTGAAGAATGGCTCAAAGCCATAGACGCCCTCAATGTTGCCCTTGCGCCAATGGACTTGGTGAAATCCCAAGGGATTACCCTCGACCCCATACTGGACATGAAAAAACACATCTCAAAAACCGCCAAAAGTGCGTTCCTAAATCTGAAACTGCTTTACAAAATAAAAGCCTTCCTCCCCCTGAAAGATCTTAAATAGGCCACTCAGGCATTGGTGCTTTCCAGAATTGACTATGGTATTGCAGCATTGACCGGGACAGCAAAATCTCACCTAGGTCCCCTGACCACTACCTTCAAAGCCACAGCAAGAATGGTCACAGGAACTAAGAAATATGAGCAAATTTCGCCGGCACTCAAGGAATTGAAGTGGCTCCCTATTGATCAACGAGCCAGCTTCCGTACAGCCTGTCTCACGCACAAAGCCTTGGACACAGATAAACCAGAATATCTGTTCGCCAAACTCAAAAGGGCTGGTCAGTCCAGGAAACTCAGAAGTTCCAACACGCTTCTACTCATCCCACTGAAATCACGGAAATACAAAACCGCAAATAAATCCTTTGCGGGAAATGCACCCAAGATTTGGAGCTCCACCCCCCCCACATCAGAATGACCACCGCCTTCCCGAAATTCAAGATACTACTCAAAGCCCTCTTCCTAGCGCGCTCTCGATCGTAACGAGAAATCCACAAATGACTTGGGGAAAGACAACTAACTCCCCTTCTTGAAACCCCACAGCCTGAAGATATGCTCTATAACTTTGTCTTAAGTTGGTAACCTGCAGATTATTATTATTTTTCTTTTTTTTCTCTGTTCTCGTTTTCCGCCCAAAATTTCTTGTTCATAACTGTACATGCTGTGAAGCGCTCTGATACCCTCGGGTCCAGCTAGCGCTATACAAATCTTCCATAAATAAATAAAAATGGTAAAACTGCCTTATACCTGTGTGTGCAGTTTTTAAAACTGCCATTTCGTCCTGGCAAAATGAACCTATTGCCAGGCCCAAACCTTCCTATTTAATACAGATAAGTGACCCCTAGGGGAGGCCCCGGCCAGCTCAGGTGGCAGATTTCAGTGCACTTAAAAAGTGTGATATGTAATTTTACGTTTTACATGTCCTGGTAGTGAAAAACTCTTGATTTCTTTTTCACTCCTTCAATGCCTACGTCTCCCATTGACTAACATTGAGGCTACCTTATTACAATCAATAGGCAGGGCATAGTTCGCGTAGTAGCACTATGTGTAGCTACATGAAGTGCACTTCGCACTACGTGAGCTACGCGTAGCTACGCAAACTGCATAGTGCATTGTGCAAAATACTGTTCGCACTGATTGCACAGTGCTGGATGCTTGTCTGCACAGTGCAATCAGTGCAAACCGCATCTTGCACAGTGCAAGCAGTTATTTTCTGCCACTTGAGTAGATTTCTACTTGAGTGGCAGCTTTCTCAAAGAGAACTGGTAGTTTCTCATCGCAAGCATACGCGACCACTCGCAATGAGAAACCTGTCCTCCCGTGTTGAGAATCTTGCCGGGAGGTTTATTTTCCACGCTCGCGATCGCCAACTTGATGTTGCAGATCGCAAACGAGGAAAAAGTCTCGCCAGAATGTCATTTTGCTCACTCGCGGTCGCCAACATGACGTTGAGGACCGAGAGCAAGCAAAAAAAGACTGCTATGCTACGCGTGCTTGCACTGTGCTACGTGCAATTCGCGTAGTGCTAAGTAGTGCAAACTTTGCAAACTAAGCGAGCGTTAAGTCAAGTCTGACTGTGATGTGCCAAGCTACCCGAGGGTTCAGCACTGGTTAATTTAGTTTTGTGACATCACCATGCGAAGAATTGTAAGCATATTAGATTGGGTTTAGGTCATATACAATGAATTCTAGTCGTAATTAGGCAGTATAGCTTAAAGGGTGCAATTTGTTTTAATACAGCGCAAGTGGACATCTATCCACAGAACTTTGAACCCAGTACATCACTTATGACCGAATCAAATTCAAATTGAAACCAGCAGGATGTCTGTATTCTCCCGTTTTGAGTGTAAAAAGTTTCCTCGCTCTTTTTAGACATCATTAAAGTATTCGATCAGCCTGTAACAAAAAACTGCATTCTCAATAATTTCTATTTTTCAGCACGATTTACTACCTTTTCGAGCAATAGGTTAAGACTGCTTATCATCTTTCGAAGACTTGATCATTCAAGTAAGTTCGGCCCCGATAATAATGTTCATTAATAGTTTACCTAACCCTGGTCTAACTAAATCACCTTTTCCACCAGGTCTTTTTATTACCCTAGCTAAGTGCCTCAAGTTATTCCTAGGGACACACAGCTTATCTGGGGTTATATAGCTGCATAATCATGCTACCAGACAGAAATTAGCCAACGAAAATGGGATTGTTACTCTTGCCTTGCCTAAAATAGTGATCAAGAAAAAGTTATAAAAATAACCTTCAACTATTCTAATAAGGGCTTTCTGCATAAACTGGTTTCTATTCCATCATTTCTTTATTTTTCACTTTTATTAACTAAACATGGGCCTTCTGTACATATCATCTGCTTTTTTTATTTAATTTCTTATCTGTCTATTCTCTTCTCTATTTGTGGTCTGTATTGCTGTATTCCACATTATATAGTGACTGTATATACACTTTTTAATGATAGACACATATGGTAAATTAATTGTAGTAATAAGTTGTTTTCAAATGTCTTTCTTCAAATGTTTTTTTAAGAAAGTGTTTTTTACTGACATGTTGATATCACTGTACATGAAATAATATAATGAAACATGAATCTCATCATTTAATATATAATATACATGAATTTAGTTGCCGTGATTATGAAAAATTCTATCTTCAGTCTGTTTAAGTAATGATGTTTATCAAATAATCTGGGTGTTTGTATCTTAGATCAACTATCAACTATCACAATGCTTGTGTTGTTTTATGTCTTTTTAGTTTCTTTGCAATAGACGGTTCCCTGATGAAGGTAGTAGTGCCAAAACGCTCGTAGTTCCCGTCTACTGCTAGCCCTCATTAAGTTATCATCTCCTGCGTGTCCTATTGAATCAATTGTGGACTACTGTATATGATTAATAAAAGTACAAATTAGAGAACATTATGTTGATTTTTTGTGTCATCAACTATGTTTATAGATTGGTGTTGTCACTTCAAATGGTAATATTTAAACACTTTTTATGTTTTGGACAAAAACAAGTAAAATAAATGAATATTTAAAACTTCATACAGGAATAAAAAAGGCAACAAATAAATCAAAAATATATTTTTCTAAAGTTATGTTGTCCTGTATCTGTTTATGAGTATCATATTGTGTGGTTTCTGCTTTATTGCACCAAGATTATGTTTTTTTTAAATAGAAGCTTGCTATTGGTCTTCTTACATAAAACAAGAATTGAGGTAGCTTCTTGAGATGGGTTTTGCCCCTCTAAACCAGTAACTGTGGGCCATATGTTTCAAGCAAAATCGCATTCGCAACACCGAAATTCGCAGAATTTCAGCGTTTGCGAATGCAATTTTGCCAAACGGTACGTAGTAAGGCAAAATAAGGAATCACAAACCTTGCGATTCCTTATTTTGCGATTGCATTTACGGAATCAAAAATTTTGCGATTCCTTAAATGCAATGTAAGAAGCATCAAAAAAGTGCAATTTGGCCTTAAGGAATCGCAAATTACCACCAACTTCAAATTGGTGGTAATTTGCGATTTCTTTGAAAAATGCACTTTTTGCATTTTTCAAAGTGCATTGTGAAGCACATACATGCCCTTAGGGCATGTATGTGCGCCACATGTGCACCCATGCTTATTTCAGGGCTGCATCAGGGTGTCCTTTTGACACCCCTGCACCTTTGAAATTATTCTCAATTTGCGACTCTCAAATTGCAAATCGCAAATTGAGAATAACTTCCCATTCATTCCTATGGGCCTCCTGGCCCATTGAAATGAATGGGAAAGTATTCCTTAATTGGGATTCGCAATTTGATCATCGCAATTAAGGAATATTAAGAAATCGCTAAATAATTGTGATTTTTTACATACATCCCTATTTGCAATTCTCAAATAGCGATTTCTAAAAAATAGCTATTTGAGAATCAAAAATCTGGATGTTGATTCTTATGGCCCCTAATTTCTTACACTAGGGCTGACTAGAGCAGTATGAGGATGTAGTGGATACGTCCTGAATTGTGGATTGCTACATTACTGTGAGCTGGCTGGGAAACACACTGGAGGAAGGAGAACCTTTCCGCTGCACTTCAAATGATGCTCTTTGATTCAGAAAAATAAGCCACTGAAAGAATCCTGGCCACATATCAGCAGAATATGGTGCTGATAAGAGATTCATAAAGACCAGGGATGGGACCCTGGAGTAAACCTTTTGATACACATATTACTGTGGCTGACATCCAGGTATTAACCTTTACTCACTCCTATGACCTGTTTTGTGGAGCTATCAGATTTGAATTTGCTTCTGATGTAACAGACTGCTTTCCGAAGGAAGGGAATGGCAGGGAAGAAGATTCTTCAAAATGAAGAATTCCCGCATCACAAACTTCAAAGTTCTGGTATCTGAACATGGAAACAAGGAAGGGAGCTCTAGCAGCCAGACTGCTGTGTGTGAACGGGATGCTTACCAGTGACCAGGGCTGGCGGCTAAAGCCTGGCAGTGTCCCAGCTGGGTATCGGGACATCACCGTGGGACATCCAAGACCAGCTGCCCATGAAGCCTGAAGCCCCAGTTTTTGGCTGCTGGCCGAGAACCGTGAGCCTTATGAGAAAGAAGTGAATTGGAGGGAGTGAGGTCCAGTTGGGATCCTGGTGAATGGATCCCAGTAGCTAGGTGTGAGGAAACAGCTGCTGCATCAATCGGGTTGTTGCAGGTGTGCAGGTCTAGGACAGCAACCTCCATGTGCCAGTGGAGGGACATCATGAAGTGAGCTGTGAACTTTGCTGCACAGGTCGGATATTTGCCCATGAGCGGGGTTAAGTTGACAACCCATGTATTCCAGAGGAAGGCCACTGTGAAGTGAGCCGTGAACTTTGCTGTACTGATAGGGTTGTTGCTCGTGTGCAGGGTTAAGGTGAGAACTCTGTATGTAGAGGGGGCAATCATGAAGGTTGATACACTGCTCTGGCCATTGACCTATGCAGATTGAGTCTGTGGCCCTGACCACCATGAAGAGAAACTTGCTGCTCTGCCATCGGGTTAACCAAGAGAAGGGATGGTTTTTGAAGAGAGGCTGCAGTGGTGACCCAGGAGGTCAGGAGCCCTGACTAAGAATCGGAACCAGGAACTGCCAACAACCCTACCCCCTTGAGGGGAAGTTATAAGGAGTGTTGCATTGGAGGAGCACTGAGGGCACAACAGCCGTGACCTCTGACAAGCTGAGTTTGTGATACCCAAGGCAGCTGCTGCACCTACAGCACCAGCAAGAGAAATACTCTTGGTGACTTCAGTTGGACAATTCCTGCTGGTGTGGATAAGACTGAGCTACAGGCCTGAAGACTCTGGGGGAACTTGTCTGAGAGATTATGTTTTGGCACTGGAGCACTTCAGACCCAGTTGGAGTGTGATTACTCGGACTCAGGGTGCTAGTGGGACCTAACATAATTGTCACCTATCGTGATGCAAGAAATAATCACTACCGCTAGTAAGAGGGATGTGAGAATAAGGGGATTGTTATGTTCCATATAGGTATCCCAATATATGTTCAGGTAGTCACCTAACCTTTCAGCTAGATTCTTCCCTACTATTACACTACATATCGGTTCTTGGGTTTGACCGTTTACCCAGTTACGCTACTGCTTACATGACTGATAGAGTGCAAGCTCACCTGCTCAACATACTCACCTGGGCCCATAAAACTAAGTATATATTTAAGCAGGTAAACTTACACTCAATCAATTTTAAATTTTACCATTAGGGATCTATACCTTTAACTTACCAATCCAAGTCACTGATACCTAAAGTCCTAGAGGATCAAGGGAGTTAGCAAGAAAATAGGTAGAATAATAACATTTAACATTTTATAAATAACCACAAACTTGGGAAGGTTTACGTTCTTTACATTTGGGCCCCATTGCAATGTTATTTGATAACTGACCCACTGGAGGATGACACCACCTGAGATTGGGAAGGTGGAACGTTGTAGAATTGCTTTCTGGCCTGACCTGAGGGTCCTGGTCTAACCTGCTGCGTTCTGGCATGATGTATTTGCTGCCCCCCCCCTTTTTCGCCCCCCACCTCCCCAGTTCTGGAACGTCTGTGGATTGCTCATACACCCTTGTCAATGCCGGGGTGCTCCCCGGCCTCATGACTTCTGTACTGTGAACGCTGTTTCTATGTTTTTGAACTCATGGCTTTGTTGACTGGGTGCCCCCCCCCCCGCCCCCTTGGGTTCACCTGGACACTGCACATGCTCATGTTGATAAAAGTTTAACAAAAACAAAAAACTTGAAAAATGCAAGACACATTGCTTAAGCTATGTAGATACTGCATTTGTCACTTGGATTCTACTTTTTGGCGCGATTGTATTCGCACTGATGCATCTTCGTTGTTTCTTGTCTTATAAATTTGCACTGATAGCGGCCGGCCTCCGGGTTGTTGGCGAGACGCTGTGTAATCCTGACAATGCTCAATAAATGTTTTGCACCAAAAAAAAAAAAAAATAATAAATAAATAAATAAAACACGTTTGTAAACCTGTGGTTCTCAATGACAATCTTAATGGAATGGTGTCCAACCGACACGGTCGTATACAGGACAAGAGGACTAAAAGGAGTCTTTGAATTTAGGGCACCTGCAGCTGTTCCTCATGGGAGTGCTGTTTTAGAGGAACACACATTGGACACTATCCCCTAGAGATGGTTTGATTGAGAACCACATAATTGTGGTATGATTAATCAACTTGGACTCATGCCACGGATTCTATAACCGGATGATATATGCAGTGGCCCCTGAATGATCTAATTTTTCAGCAGTAGCCAATATTGAACCCCTTGTGTTTTTAGACGTGGATACTATTTATTTCACACCAAGATGATACTTGCATCCCCAGTGATTCAAATCTCTTGCCCTGATGAAGCCTTTGTAAGGTGAAACGTGTTGGCAGTGTTATCTTGGAAATGCCCAATAAAGAAAAATATTGCATCAATAAAAAAAAAAAAAAAAAAGGTTTACGTTCTTTTATCTAAGTAAAAACTTCAAATGTTTGAAACCATGAAAATCAATAATTTCTTATTTAGAAAAATGAAGATTGAAAACAAACATATGCAATAATTTTGGAAAGAAATATCATTAAGCCTTAGACAGAGGATGGGTGGAGAAGGGAAAACAATACAATGACAAACCCAAACTTTATAGTTACCTAGAATGGTGTGAAAACCAACCCTGGCCACGGGCTGAACAAAGGACAAGAATCCCAAAGTGTAGGTTCCAGCGAGAAAGAAGAGGTGCAGACAGAATCAGGACAGGTTACGGATCAAATTGGATCAGGACAGGACCACCACAGGCTAGGACCGGCACCCACAGCTAAAGTGCACCGCCAGCGTTAAACCCCTCTCTGCAGCTAACAGTCGAACCCTGATTGGGTTATCGAACTCCTTCCCAGAACCCCGATTGGGTTATCGAATCTTCTGACAGAGAGCTCTACCAGAACCTCTGCTCCCGATCACCTATTGAGTATGTTAGGTCAGTGACAGGTCGGCAATTCAGACAAGTCGGACAATCTAACTAACTAAGCCTACCCTAGTTATACTATTTTTCAGGTCAGAGTACCACCCCAAAATGTTGCAAATGTGTAAATCCCACAATTTTATTGGTCAGAAGACGAGGAGAAGTCATCACACCATATTGATATGAGGTAACTTGTCAATCATGTATTTAAATGTTCCCTCCCATGACTTTATCTTCCCTTGTACTTTTATTCCACCCACCAGTGAATGTAACAATAACATTTAATATTTTAACAATTTATTTAATTCAGCTTCCTTTGGCAGGGTGAGGAGGTCGCTTTTCATAGTTTCTTAGTCTATGTCAGTTTTCTGGCACTGGTTCAAGGCCATTGGGTTCAGTGACTTGAATTTCTTGCACAGGCGCAGTTCTTCCAAAGATGGAGTTCAGGAATACATTTCAGGCCCAAATGCGATACATGCTAAAATAGAAGAGAAACAGTTTTAGAGACACAGAATAAATAAATGCACTGTATACCACGTATCTCTATTCTATTCCCATTATTTTATTTTAACTATTGCATTAAAGGTTAAGCAGAACAAACAGCTTTGCAAAAGCAGCGATGCAAGCTTCTTGCACGTTAGGTCACAGAGCAGCCATCTTAGTTCTAGTGCACAGAAGCAAAAGTTTCCCACCATGCGAGATAACACGTCATGTCATGTGAGTGTGACAGACGCATGCGAAGTAGAAAGTCCCACGTAGAAGCAGCCATTTTAATGCAAGCGGATTATAGTTAGTACAACACATTGTTAAGCTTCCCCTAGATACTAGAAATGTCATGTAATGCAATTCTAACATAACGAAACATGTTAGTTAGTACATTAATATTATTTTCGAGAGGGCTGAATACAAGCAAGTCACTTTACGTGTGCAACCTTGCTCCATCATGATGTAGGCTTTTCCCAGAAACTAGCCTCATCTATTATGCATGAGGATTCTTGGAAAATCAGTAGGACTACCAACTCCTGCATAATAACTATGTACAAGGATCATTCCTTCCGTCATCCTAGGTCCGACATGACACAGCAAGGTAGAACCCCTGAGGGTACCACCTTGGATATACAAACAACATATCTTGCTGAGGTAGTTGAAGGAGAAAAGGACTTCCATGCTGACACACTGATGTGAGACCCTGAGGCTCCTGTACGCAGACACTCCAGCTCACAGTGCTCTGACATCTCTTGTGGGGTATCCATCTCGAGACCAAGACGGGGTCCCAAAGTCTCTAACTTCAGGTAATGTGTTGACTTTATTCTAGAGGGATTCTTGGCTTTACACCCACATACCTGCTAGGTAGACTTAGGTACATCTAGTTAGGGTTGCATTGTAGGAGTACGCCTTTATTACTGTCCTGTACTTTGTATACTTGCCTGTATTCATTGTTTTAGCACTACTTACTGTTGCTGTCTAATGGTTGTTACAGCACACCTATTTTACACTGGAATGACAATGGTTTAATGAATGCTTATTAAAAACATCCCCACCCATCTGTGTATCTCTCTGAGACAAAGTGAGCATAAGTGACTGAGAGAAAAGTATCCCACTGTTTCCATGGTTCTGAGGGATCAGGATTGTCAAGTTCGATAGTTGCCAAGAACTATTCTCTCCCTGGTAAGAGGGGTTTCTAGTGGCATTGTGAGCTAGCTGGTACACAGGCTAACATACCCGGTGGGGGTGTCTAGAATCAGTCTGGACACCATTCCTATAGTGTATGTTGTATAAACTCTTAGATCCTACAAAGGTTTATAGAAACTACGCAACATGGCACCACCAACTATTGTGTGGTACTTATTTAACAGTCAAATCTGAGTAGTTCAGTCATGCTGACCCTGACTCACATTTTCCAAGAGGCGTCTGGAGTGGGATGAGAATTATCCACCACAGCTGGTTAGGCATATCCTATGTATTGGCTGAAGGTTTATCAAGCTTGAAGGCCAAACAGTTCCTATTTTGCATAAAACCTTATCTCAGTTTCCTTGAAACTCTTCCTTGAAAAACTTTTTCAACAATGACTGAAGAAGACGCCGCTGTGCGAGCACAACATGCTATAGTGGAGGAAGAACTAGAAGGAGAAATCATTATTTCAGAAAATGTCAGAAATGCCCTTACTCTAAAACTAGCAGACTATGGAGTCACAGCTAGGGGTGGGATGGTAACATTTGTGATTGAGGCTCACAAATCATATAGATATATTCATTAATTAAATTGCCACAAGCAAATGCACATTAAAATACATTTCATTATTACACTGAAGATGAAACACCAGATGAATACTGTCTGTATGAGGACATTGAAGTTCTGCTCACTTACCAGGTGCACATAAACTGGTTTAAAGGTGCCCTCCCCCACACAAAAAGACAGAGTAAGACTAGGTCCACTCAAAAGAGAAGGAGACACTTGGCAGCTTACACACAGCATCCAGACATTTACTCTATGCCAGTAGAAGACTTACGTCAACTTCATATAGAAATTATAAAACTTTACAGAAACCTGACACAGTTTGTGTTGAGAACACTCACACTTCAGCCACCAAGGGCTACACCAACAGCATAACTTCAGTGATCTACAACAAAAATAACACCACAAACAGTACATGCAGTTGTGGGTAAAAGGCTCACTAAACATGAGCAAATGCCATTCTGGATATCTAAACAAATAACAATGCTTGAGGCAGTCTTTCCACTCAAAAGCCCTCAAGAAAAATACAGAATGCTAACAGTCTGCTTGCCCATGGGGATAGCTTCCCAGATGGAAGACTGTACCACTTGGGGTACAATTTCCGCTGCCATACACACCAGAACTCATTGTATACCTTCATTAGCAGTAATACCAGATGTATTAAGACAAATACAAACTGAGTATGGAGCAGAACCTGCTCTGAACATAGGGAGGAAATGATTAGGTAATTTTGCCCAGGTATCAGCTATAATATTAGAAAATATAAAGGGGGAGGCAGCAGCAATGGCTATACGCCAACGCCGGAGGGACTTCACTCCTTTACAACAGGAACGTGATTTACCTAAAATTATTGAAGACACCTATGCTGAATTAGGTAGAGCTAGTTTGGGAGCTAGAGCAGTTAAAACATCAACGCATGGGTGGTCCTGAAAAGGATGACACTAAGGAAGCACCTGATTCTTCCAAGAAGAAATGGGATAACAATAAAAAACAAAAGAATACATTTCAGTGCAGGAGTAGGTCTCCTCAACAGGAACCCTTCAAAAGGAGGTACAACCTTAGGTATAGAGATAACATTAAAAAACCTGACAGGTATCAGGATACTGATACACATTCCTCTTGTTCCTTTCAGGGTTCACCAAGATTCTCTGAGAGAGAAGGAACGGTCAGACCACAGACAAGAAGAGTGTTCAAAGTCAAGAGACACGCCACACACTTTAGATTATACTTCCAAGAAAGAAGAGAAGCCAAAATCAAAACCTCAATTTAAAAAGAAGATAGTAGCAGTTTGTAAATGTAGACATGACCATAATTTTGATGACTCAACTTCTGAACAGGGAATGGGCTCTGACGATGATAAACAGCATAACAGATGCAACAATAGCTCGCCAGAACCTGATGGAATTTCTTGTGACAACGGAGTTGAATGAGCATATCACGGTGGAAACACCTGATGCAAGGGTGAGTGTCCCACATAGGTTACATGAGATAACAATCCAAATGTAGGGGGACAAACTGGGAAAAATAAAAGGAACCTGACTTTTGGCTATGACATCCTTTTAGCTGCTGAAGAAGAGTGGCCGCTTGAAATTTTTAAGGATTCCCCAAAGGGAGAAACGGTAATCTTACCACCCTTTACCAAACTCTTCCGGATGGCCCTTGCTCTAGCACGATATCACAACCATGTTGGATGGGATGCTAAGTCACCACACCATGTTATCTCAGTAAAAACTATTCCAACTCCACAGAGGTAGTACCCAATGAAACAAGAAGTGAAAAACAGGTCACGGAGATCTTAGATCAACTTGAATACCAGGGTATAATAGAAAGTTGCACCTCTTCAATGAACAATCCTTTGTTTCCCATAATGAAACCTGATAATTCATGCCGTCTAGTTTTAGACTATAGATATCTGAACACATGCACTACAACATTTACAGTACTGAATGTACATAGTGCGGCATTAATGAATAACATTGTGATGAGAAAATACAAAACAACACTAGATATCTCAAATGTATTTTGTCTGACTAAATATAGCACCTGAGAGCAGGTATTTGACAGCATTCGCAGTGCTAGGTTCTTAGCATCAATTTTTTCAACTCCACCAAGGGTATAGGAATAGCCCTGGGTTGTTCTCTGCTAGGGTAAGTGACGGATGATGATTTAAAGTATCACTTGGCCAGGGTGAGCAACGCCATTTTGGTGTTCGCCTCCGAGAGCTACAAATTCAACTTTAAAAAAGCAAAAATAGCCCACCTCAATGTTGTATTTTTGGGATACAAGCTATCAAGTGAAAGAAAAAGCCTGGCATCTAACTTTTTAGAAAAGTGTGCACTGCTCCAACCTCCTAAATCTTTGAAGATCTTACAATCCATATTGGGATTTTTAAATGTTGGCAGACCATACATTTTAGATTATGTAGAAAAAGTAAAACTTTTCTACAACCGAATAAGAACTATATTTTCAGTTACACATTCAACACAGGAACATACTTTATTCTTTGTTCCCTATAAGCTGACATGATAGCTTCAAAACACTTACAGACAAGCATAAACGTCCGCAATCAAGTGATCCGTGTTAAATCGGGTGTGATTTGTATGCTAGCGGTACTGTTTTTCCTTCATCAAAGGTTATACTTACCTAACCTTTAATGAAGGAGAAACAGTACCCATAGCATACAAATCACACTTGTACACAAACACTGAAATATGCTTTGCTTCTACAGAGAAAATACTGACAGCAGTACAGACCACTGTAGTAAGAAAAAGAGCACTGGCTCAGGGAAAACAAATAATTGTCGTAACTTTTGTACCAGCCTTAGAGACTTTACAAAGACACATGTTCCTAATGCTAAAGCCTTACATCCTAGATAGATACAATGGGCTAATTCTCTCTCTTGAACGGATGTGGGATACAGGTATGACCCAAGTCAAAAAACCAAGCATTTCTGCAATATGAACAAGAATATCCTCTACCAAATGAAATAATGCCTCTAGATCAATAAGAATATATCATTTACACTGACGGATCTGCTCAGGTGGCTGTAGGAAGTAAACAGCAATACAGCGCTGTGTCTTTGATTGTAAAAGGTTGTATGCAGGATGGCACGATCCATCCC
The DNA here is from genome assembly GCF_964263255.1 of Lissotriton vulgaris. Classification (NCBI taxonomy): domain Eukaryota; kingdom Metazoa; phylum Chordata; class Amphibia; order Caudata; family Salamandridae; genus Lissotriton; species Lissotriton vulgaris. The sequence goes on along the minus strand of NC_141693.1, from coordinate 1,406,065,806 downwards.
AGCAATACGAAGACACAGTCTCTATGAGACTGCACAGCTCAGGATGGCCTTTAAACAGTAGAGCCCTGACATTAAGTATGTATTGTTTGTGTATGCCGTATTTCAATTTGTGTTTGTATATAAATTCTACTTTTGTCATAAAAGAAAGTACTTCACTGAAATTTCATTTATTGCTGCTATCAAGCATATTTTGAGTTGTGAGTCTGTGCTCCCTACCCCATTTATTTACCTCCACCCCAAGAAGCCTTGGACTGCTCTACCCACACTACCACTGAGAGTTATGTGCTGAAGGGGCACTTACCACATTTGCTCAGAATCCATAGATGATCAGGCTCCTGAACATCAGAAGTAAAAGACCTCAACCACCATGATTGGGCCCAGTGGCTATTGCTCCATGGCCCTCTAATCAGGTCTCTGACTGTAACTCCCAGATAATTCTTTTTAACATGACCTGTAAAATAAATATGAAAGAGGGGATTACAATAAAAACTCAAAGTATATTTTTTGACACAGCTTTTTACCAAATGGAATAGGATAAGGCAAAAAAAGAGGATGAGCATAGGGTTGCTGCAGGGGTGTGGAAGAAACCAAGGCTTTTTGACCCTATTTTGACTACTAAATGCTGGTTTTCTGACTCTGATTGTGCCATGGGCTCATCAAACTAGATCCAGGTCCTGTGCTCTGATTAAAAGTACATGGTAATTAGGTATAATTACAAATGTTACTGACAACCTACCTGCAAGTCCCTTGTATAGTGTAGGACATGTAGGTTTAGAGGGCCAGTAGATTTAATGTGCTTAAGTATGCACTGCTTTGTTGCCTGCTGTCATTTTAAAGACTGCCTTGCAAGCTCCCCCAATTGATTGCAACTATATTATTCTTACATATACATCACCCCAAATGCCTCCCCGTGAGAGGGAAGGGCAAAAGAAGAAGCAAGGAGGTTGAATTCGTGGCTCAATGGTGTCAGGTTTTTATTTTTCAAAGAACAAGTTTTGATCTCTGACTGTTTCAGAATGTCCTAATTGGTGTAACAACAATTCCGAGGATTCGTCCTTGTAGGGTCCTTGGGGAAGTTTTCAGAGGCGGTTCCGTCTTAACCGGTGGTTTCCAAGTGGTCACGCGCCCGGCAGCCTCAGGAGAAAAGATTACAAGGAGAAGTAGCGGTCAGTCAACTGCTCTCAGTCTCAAAAGAACCCTTCACCGAGATCTAATACACCCTTCGTGGAATTCTAAAGGTTGGTTGGTGATTTAACTGAGTTTGGCTCTGAGGGGTGGTCAAAAGGGGGAAGGCAAAGTAACAGGGATTCAAGAGGAAACACCTCAATCTATGATGAGGGATTGCTGCTATGAGGGACACAAACGCTCACAAGTGTAGGAAGGTTTATAACGTGACACGTGTAAGAAACACTGTCAAAAGTGCCTGAGGAAACTGGCAATATATATATACAGTGCATGTGAAAAGGTATTGGTGCAGACTATATACAGTGCCCCGTTTTATTTTAACACTCCCAACCCCCTCCCTCACTCGTCCCTTCCACCGGGTCATGTACCGCGTCAGCCGCCATCCTCCTGGATTGCGACAGCTCGTCAGCATCCACCGGGTGCATCCACCACTCTTCCGTCAAGAGTTCTGCTTCTTCCGCCGGCTCGAAGATGTCCTCAGGGCTGGTCTCTGTGTCCTCCCTTTCTCTGCTCTCCTTGCTGCTCTCGTCCCTCGTCTGGTCCTCAGGGCTGCTCCGTATCCTTCCTTCCGACTCGAGAACACCCGACCGGTCTTCCGTGATCCCTTCATATTCCCTGGGTCCCGCCTTCCTGCTCTCCCATTAGTCCCCCCCTTCTGCCTTGCTGTTTCCCCATTGGCTCCTGCTCCGGCACAACGTGACTTCTTCCTGTGAGGACGAGGCAGTGGTAAAGATTAACCCCTGCTCTCACTGCCTTTGACAGTCGATACGGTCCAGTTTCGGACGCAATGGGCATGACGGGAGGAAAGGGAACGTGTCCTCGGATGCCAACCTCACTCACATTCCCCTTTGTGCCCTAGGGCTAGGGTGCCTTGTTACTATGAGAAGGGGCATTATTAAAGAAGGGTTACATGCTCAGGTGGGGGAAAAACTGCAAATTCAGTTTTTCCCCATTGTAGCACATTAGCTCCAGAGGCTAACATGGGAATATTTTAATAAAGTATAACTATTGATATAAGAGAGCTAAAATATACTTCAATGTATGTAAATGAGAGTTAAAATAAAACCAGCAACTTGTCAAGGTTTGATGTATTAAAACTATCACAGAAAAGAAGTTATAGAACTTGCTTTTCTGATGTGCTAAAATCCAGCCTTCCAGAAGCCTCTCCTGATTGCACAGCCTTTGACAGGATGCACCAAACTGCTCTGATTATGTGTTAATTGGCCTGCACATAGACGCAGGACATCTGGTGGGAGGAGATCTGCAAGCAGCAGAGCAAAAGTCAGGAAGGGGCTCTATAGCCAAACTGGTCTTCAAAGAGTCAATGACTATTAGGACAGGACACAGGCTCACCCCCACTTCTTGCACCCCCAGCCAAACAGGGCTCTCAGTAATTGAATTAGCAGAGGGGTTTGACGGGGAGTGTAAGGGAAATGTAGCCACACCCGGAGGTTGGCTTAACCAGATCCTAACCTCCATTATTGAGTTTCTCCATTTTGAATTTTAAAGAAATACTGCTTTCTGGAAAAAGAACATGCCACACTTCGGAGGAAGTTGTCATACTTCTGGGTGTCACCCTGTATCCCATTGGTCAGGGGAGCCCCCTGCTTGTCACCCAGGACCACTTGATAAATCTGGGGGAGCTGCCCAACAACTCAGATCCCTGCCATGAAACTACTCGATGCAGAAGAACTGCCATGCTGGCTCATCAGGTTGCACAAGAGAGGACTGCACTCAAAAAGACTACATCTGCAGTATTTGTGTCTCTAAATTGTCAAATGCAGAATTATCAGAGTTGATAATATTCATTTGCATTACTTTGGTGTTATGGAGTTGCTTGAAAAAAAAACTAATGAAAAGCCTTCTTTAAAAATTTAAGGATACTATAGAAGGATACAGGACACCATCTTGGATGCATCTATTTTGCTGGTGATTGGTTGATCATGGTGTTTTTTCTTGTGAAGATAGTGAATGGGGATTATCATCCATAAATATGTAGAATTGAGTTATGTTATGTTAGGTAATGTTATTTTATGTTAGGCAGATTTGTACCGTGCACTATCACCGTTAGGGAAGTATGGAGCTGAGCAGGTGGTGCTCTATCACACAGTAGGAACTATTCGAAAAGCCATGACTTCAGCTTCTTGTTGAATTCAAGTAATGAAGAGGAGGCACTTGTGTAGCTGCAGGTGTTTGCATGCTAAAGGAGTGATGTAGTAGGAGACTAAACTGCCAAATCTGGTTTCCCTAGTGCATGGGATTTGTGCAAGTAGTATTCTGAATGAGCGGTGGTGTCTGAAAGGTTTGTGAAAGCAGATGCGATTGTTGAGGTATGTTAGGTCAGTGTTATGTAATGTCTTGACAGTGTGGGTGAGGAATTTAAATTAAATTGTGCTCATTTGTGAATGAGGAACCAGGGGAGCTCCTTCAGGTCTGCTGAGTTCTGAATGGTCTCCAACCTTCTGGTGAGTTTTTTGGGGATCCCGTCATTTAAGGTGTTTTCATAGTCCAGCTTGCTTGCGACCAGGGTGTGTATGCTGCTTTTGCAGGTGCTGATTGAGAGTCATTTGAAAATCCTTCTCAGCATTTTCAGAGATTTAAATCATGAGGCAGTGACGGCATTGACTTGGATGGTCATGTCAAATTTATTTTGGATGATGAACCTGAAGTTCTTGGTGTGGATAGTGGGTGACTGTCCTAGCTCTGTTGACCTGCAAGTGTAGTCTGATGGTCATGTGCGATTCCTGAAGATCACAATTTTGGTCTTGTCAGTGTTCAGCTTTAGACAGTTGGCATTCTTCCAGTGGGCGATTTCAGCCATGCAGGCACATTGAACTTGATCCAGGTCTCCACTCCTATTCACTAATAATTTGGACCGAAACAAAGTGAAGAATTTGCTCATGGAACTGCAGACCCATGCATCACTGTACAACAATGATTCTCATCTCACTGTGGAAAATTACCATGAGAAGTCTAGCTACAATCAATATGCCTACTGATTTTTACATATATTGAATGCAACAGAAATACTATATCAATGCCATCGAAGGGAACAACACTCATTTCCAGTATTATGGAGGATGCCAGGGTTTGAAATAATATTGACTTATTTTAAATCTTCAATGAAGTACAGAAATGTTGCTGAAACATGTTTTTATGACCAGACAGCAACAAATGTCCATTAAGGGTTTATTTTTAGGCACACAGTGATTTATTTAGTGGGTGGAGTTTTTGAAAAAATATGCTGGGAAAAGGTATTCCGTTTGAAATGCAATCATAGGAGTAAAATCTATACAGAGAAGAACAAGTTGGCAGATGTATGGGCCAGATGCTCTGTTTCCAGCATGTTATTATCCAGAATATGTTTTATTTTTTAATTATACTATTCACCTTCAATACCTAAAGAAAAATATTTGCACTACCCAAAATGGAAATAGGAAAGAGCATTGAATGGAGATAAAGTGTGCACACAGATTGCAAATAGTACTTTCAAGAAAATGTCTCCTAAATCTAGGAGAACTCATGTCAGAAGTTTGCAGTCAAAAGAAAGTTATGATTAGGCTGTGACAAATATTAAATATGCGTGGAGTAATTGGTATGATTTTGGTAATTTCATGTAGCTAAATTTACGTTAAATTACTGAGATTGTTCAATTACACCACATTGCATAATTTTGAGGAGACATTTTAATGCTAGGTATTCTGCTGAGGTAATTTTTTAATGCAATCTGCATTTTAGATAGATTTGCAACTTTAGCCAGCCGCTTATGTAATTTTTCAGCACAAAACTAAAAAGCAAACAGCAGAGTTTTGAGTGTGAACCGCAGTTCTTTTAAGGAGGGAGGGCAAGAAACATTTCAGGTAGATTTTGTACCTGAGCAGACTGTTCAGGTAGTTGTGGTTAATCTTTATTTCAGTTCTTTAAAACATAAAAGCATAAAAACGTTGTAGATAAGCAATTATTAGCATTTGGCAATTAAGATTAAGAGTGTTCAGGTAACTTTTGAGTGCAAGACCACAATTCTGAGCGTGAGCCTCTAGAAATCAAGTCAAGATTACACCTTTCAAATGAATATTCACCCGATTGGACTTCTTTTAGTTCAAATTGCATTTTGCGTAATTACATCTAATTTCGAGTAATTGTTCATAGTTTCTGAGCACAAATTATGCAAATTACCCTCACCCTTAGTTATGAAAGATTTGCTAAAGGAGTGGCAGGGCCCTTAATTAATAAAGCAGACCCTAGCTGTAATAGATTGTATGTACATTGACACATATTGTATAGTCAAACTTTGTCAAGAGTAGGTGAATAATTTTTCACTTTTATTCGAAAAAGAACTCCAGATCTATTTCGGAAAACTTGAATGATTATCTTTTTCTGAAAGACCCGAAAAGGAGAGAAAATAATGAAAAGTGATATAATTGCTTTAACTGCTAATGCTATAACGCATACATCTGAAGCAGGCACTATTCAAAACATAAGGGAAAAAATGCAGAAAATATTTGGGGAACATTTAATGTAATAGACAATGACTTATACATTTTAATGAGGAAAATATATTTAATTAAAACAATTACTTCAGTTTTTCAATAATATAATATAATAAGATCTGAACAATCCACAAAAAATGCTAACTAAGCAAGAGCCTACATATATTTGAATTTTTAATTCCAGAGTTTGAAACATTACCTTATCTTCCATTTTAAAAATCGAGTATACAAGGATTTAATATGGTATTAAAGTGTTAACGTTTGAAGGATGTCTGAAAAAGATTAATGCTGGATGATACACACAGCTAGGGATCTCTTATTGAAATATACCTGGGAAATTCCATATTCAATACATTGTTTACTTACAGAAAAAACATTTTTCATGACGAATGCAATACAACTATATCTAAATGTATTTGCAAACTAAAGATATTGCTAATAAAGTTCTGAGATTCTAGAAATATTCAAAAATGTTTTCTAGATTGTATAGTCAAAGAAAATTTTTGTTTAATTAATATTTAGTGACTGAGAGTGAGCTGATTGAATGTTTGGTTTATACTCTACACACAACAACACAAGAGATACTTTCACACCATTGGCCGAACACTAATAAACTTTTCTATGCATATGGCAATAACTTGACATGCATAGTATTGTCGTTGAAACACAAAGTTGTGCTAGAATCAGTGAGTGATTACTATTAGTGTGAGAGTGAGTCGCGGAACTCTGAGTGTCGTAATGATGGTAATTACCTAAGAATTCAGCGACAGAAGATTAATTCGATGTGCAACGCTAATTCTTTTTGCAAAAATGCCCCGTCGTGTCCAAAATAGATGCAAAGGTGCATTTTATGCTAAGAAATAGTGATAAATTAAACAAAACACAAATGGTGATCACAAGCAGCTGTTCACACTCGCTCAATGTTCTCTTGGGGTAGGATTTTACACAACTTGTCTCTGCATTTAACACTATTTTCTTCATGCACAATGCACCCTTGTGTCCAAAATAGATGCAAACCTGCATTTTGCACTAAGAAATAGAACTTACTAGAGCAGAATATGAAAAGTGAGGACAAGCAGCTCTTGCGGTATGATTACCCCCCTCCATTAGTTCTTAATTACACAAGCAGGAGTATCTGCTTTATTATTTGTAATCTTGCATTAAACAGAAATGCAAAAATGACAAAATAACTCTGATTACTCAGGAGTAATTAATATTCTGCAAAACAATAGAGGAAGCGTAGAGGTACTGATAGAATCACCCTCCTGGCAAAATTGAATAAACAAAGAGATTCTATCAACGGGGGTAGTGATTATTTGTAGATTTTTTATTTTTTATTTACTGTGTCTAGTGAGATACTAGGCTCTCTCTTAGATTTGGAAAGATGAGAGCACTATGTGCTTTTTTGAATACCCCTGACACACTAAAAAGTCCTTTAGTGTCATGCTTCATCATGTGGGTCTTCCCGAGCTACGCGGGAGCACTTCGTTTTTGTGACAGAAGGCTATGTGTCAGTGCAGGAGGTGTCAGTGAAGTGTAGGGACCTAATACGTGGGTGTGAAGAAGAATAATAAAAAGGTTAAAAATTCCCTGGCTAGTAGAAAAAATATATTTTATTTGCTTCTCTAGCTGGGAATGTTAAGAAGGGGGTTTTGAGGTAGAGCAATAGCTTGCTACCAGGTCGACATGTTTCATAAGCAGTCCCCTACTGCTTACTCATCAGGACCATCTAATGGTCCCTACTACACAATGCTCGGTTCTAAAATAGTATGCCTAAAGTCCTACAAACAAGCAGCAAAAATAAGCTGCCTATTTGAGCTTCAGGGCATGAGCTGGCTCTAGTGAAGCGTGGTAGAATTACCAGTATTTTCAAAAATGTTGACCTATTGCGGTCTCTGTAAAGGAAGTGGGAAAAAAAGAGAAAAGGAAACCAAAACATAAATATGTAGTTTCACCTTGGTCTCGTATAGCACAAACATTACGAAGCGCCACATTCATAATGGGCGGCGTTTCGCTAGCTAAGCATATATAATGCGCTTCATGAACAAGTGGACGAATAGAAATTGACTCGTTGGAATGGTTGATGGACCAAACGTATGTTAAATCACCCTACTGGTTTAGGGTAACGTTATATCTTCAAAAACACAGCAGTGACTCGATACATACAAACAAACAGCCCGGTCTGGGAGAGAGGTTGGGAGCCCTAAGGTTAAAAACAATATATTAAAAGAAACAGGTTTGAGGCCATAGTAAGATGTTATACATACAATTCCAACAAATGTTCCAAGCCTCCTGAGCTTGCAGTCGAAGGGTATTCAACGCGGTAAACTGTGAAAACAAAACCACACCCTATTGTCAATTACCGGTTTGATCCATGATGCCTTGTCATCCCATGTACCAAGTTTCCAACACCCACAAGGTCCATTCCCACCCTGGGGATACCAACAGCAAGGCTATGGTTATTTTGACCAATCGGCGTCTTTTTTAGGGGCGCGCCAAGGACAAACCAAGGGGAGGAACAGGAGGAGCACCAATGTTCACTGGAACACCGAAGAGGAAGAAACTCCGAGAGTATCAACAAGGAGCATGACAGGTGCATTAAAGAACCAGAAGTTAGTCTGGTGGTAAACTTCTCTACCATTGAACTATCTGAACTTCAAAAAAGAGTGTTGGAGAAAGGCTTGGGGTATGTACCTACAACAAATATGGATAAATTCCACCTGTGCAAAGAGGTCCAGGAATTTATGAGACATCTGAAGCTCAAGGTCTTCTTCAAAGATAAGAAAGACGACACGGTACAGGGAGATACTGGACTAAAACCAAAATCTAGGTTCACCCCTTTGGATAATACACTTCCCATTGAACTTCTGACGTTTGAAAAAGCGGTAATGAAGGATATTGACGAACTCGACCCCTCGAACAAACGTGTCTTCCAAAACATCTCTAGTGAAGAACACAGAGCACTAAGGGAACTGAGTAACAACAAGGAAGTCATAATAAAACCGGCGGATAAAGGAGGTGCGACGGTTATACAAAACAAAGAACAATATGACAAAGAATGCACACGCTTGTTACAAGACCAAAGAAACTATGAGGTTCTCCGAACTGATCCCACGGAGAGACTAACAATCAAAATCCAGACGATGGTGGAAGAGGCATTGGCACACAATTGGATTACCAAAAAAGAGAGGGATTTCCTTTGTCAAAAAAATCCCAAAACCCCCTACATGTACACTTTGCCTAAAATCCACAAAAACCTGCTGAACCCCCCGGGACGCCCCATTGTCTCAGGAATTGGGTCGGTCTTGGAACCACTCTCGAGATTTGCCAACGCATTTCTCAGACCCATGGTCCAAAAGACATCAACATACCTAAGAGATACGAAAGACGTCTTGAACCTACTGGAAGAACTACAGTTCGACCCCAACAGCCAGCTCCTGATTAGCTGTGACGTCGAAAGTCTCTATACTAGCCTGCCGCACAATGAAACCCTAGAGATCATCGAGGAAGTACTCTTTGAGGACTACTGGGAATATCAAACTCCCCGTAATGTGGTGATGGAATGCTGTTCACTAGCACTAAAAGAGAACTTTTTTTAACACAATGGCACCCTATACCTGCAAAAACACGGTACCAGCATGGGGAGCACATTTGCGCCGAGCATAGCTGGACTCTATGTGCATCATCTAGAGGTGACCAAGATACTGAATCCGAGCAATCCCTTCAGAAACAACATCAAAACGTGGAAAAGATACATCGATGATATCCTCATCATCTGGGATGGAGATGAAAGGGCTACGGAACAATTCCTCACCTGGCTGAACCTAAAGGACGAATTCCTAAAATTCACGAGCACCACTTCTAACAGTAACCTGGTCTTTCTAGATCTGAACATCTTCCCCAAGAATGGCAGACTAATGAGCACCACACATTTCAAAAGCACTTCCAAAAACTGCTTGCTACTGTACAAAAGCTTCCATCCGAAACATCTACGGGACAATTTACCGTATGGCCAGTTCCTCCGCCTCCGCAGAAACTGTACGGAAATCGGAAATGTTAAAATGCAGGCAAAGACCTACGTGAGAAATTGGAAGCCTGTGAATATCCGACGAAAATCATCGATCAGGCATACAAGTGGGCTAGGAATAACTGTCAGGATTCTCTGCTCGAGGACAAAGTACCAAAAGAAGAAGAACAAAGACCGGTTTGTGTTACCACCTATAACACAAGCTCAAACCAAGTGACAAAGATCATCACGAAAAATTTGAAGATTCTAAATAGCGGTGGTCTCCAGATACCAAAACCGATCTTCTCACATAAGAAAGCACAGAGTATAAGAGATCTCTTGGTACATACAAGACCAAAAACAGACAACATCAACTCGAACAAAAACCCAGATTTTGTACACGGTCACTATCCCTGTGGTGGGTGCAAAGTCTGTTGCCTGACCAGAAAGAGCAAGAAATTAACTTTCAACAATGAAACTACCTGGGAACAATGAAGCTTCAGTAATTGCAATAGTTCCAATGTCGTATACCTAATCACCTGCCCATGCAACCTGGAATATGTGGGTATGACGAGCAGGGCGATAAAGATCAGGATAGGGGAACACAAAAGCGCCATAAAATGCAAGAAATCGAGTGCAAAATTAACTAACGATTTCCTGGAAAACAATCATAAACCAGAAGACATCACTTGGACCGTAATTGAGCAGGTCAACAATGAGAATCACCTCCTAGAGAAAGAACAGAGGTGGGTCTTTCGTATCAAATCCAATAAGCACGGCTTGAATGACGAGATTCCTTGGAGTCAACTATAGAACATGTACCTCCTGGTCTACCACCTGTATTAAACTGGGAAATGATAAACAACCAATGCCATCACTTCTACTGTGGCCTAGTATAGGACCGCATTCCACCTCATAGTACCCCACTGACCGCTTGCCGAAGTCATCCAATTTACCGGAGTAATGCACGGACGTATATGTATTATTATTACATTGACCACGCATTTTGTGATATTATCCGACATCCATCTATAAATAATACCTTTTTCATTAGAGCATAGGAAGAGTAAACAGACTTCCCGTTTTCTTGAGATAGTTGTTCCGCTGATGGCAGCCATCTTTATGTTACACTCTAGTGGTTACTGGCACCATCTCACCAAGATGACAATGCAGTTCTGAGTAGGTATAAAGGATGCCAAACACAGCACACCAGAGATCCTAGGAGCAGCACGGGGGTGGGAATAAGGCATTGCTCTTATGCGGTCAAAGTAAGTATTAGACTCTAACCATGAGTCTCTAAAAACTTGGTACATGGGATGACAAGGCATCATGGATCAAACCGGTAATTGACAATAGGGTGCGGTTTTGTTTTCACAGTTTACCGTGTTGAATACCCTTCGACTGCAAGCTCATGAGGCTTGGAACATTTGTTGGAATAGTATGTATAACATCTTACTACGGCCTCAAACCTGTTTCTTTTAATATATTGTTTTTAACCTTAGGGCTCCCAACCTCTCTCCCAGACCGGGCTGTTTGTTTGTATGTATCGAGTCACTGCTGTGTTTTTGAAGATATAACGTTACCCTAAACCAGTAGGGTGATTTAAGATATGTTTGGTCCATCAACCATTCCAACGAGTCAATTTCTATTCGTCCACTTATTCATGAAGCGCATTATATATGCTTAGCTAGCGAAACGCCGCCCATTATGAATGTGGCGCTTCGCAATGTTTGTGCTATACGAGACCAATGTGAAACTACATATTTATGTTTTGTTTGCCTTCTCTCTTTTTTCCCACTTCCTTTACAGAGACCGCAATAGGTCAACATTTTTGACAATACTAGTAATTCTACCACGCATCACTAGGGCCAGCTGATGCCCTGAAGCTCAAATAAGCAGCCTATTTTTGCTGCTTCTTTGTAGGACTTTAGGCTTACTATTGTAGAACCGAGCATTGTGTAGTAGGGACCATTAGATGGTCCTGATGAGTAAGCAGTAGGGGACTGCTTATGAAACATGTCGACCTGGTAGTAAGCTATTGCTCTACCTCAAAACCCACTTCTTAACGTTCCCAGCAAGAGAAGCGAATAAAATATATTTTTTCTACTAGCCAGGGAATTTTTAACCTTTTTATTATTCTTCATCACACCCACGTATTAGGTCCCTACACTTCACTGACACCTCCTGCACTGACACATAGCCTTCTGTCACAAAAACTAAGTGCTCCCGCGTAGCTCGTAGGTCGCAGCAAGCCCCGCCCCATAGAGGGATGGGAAGACCCCCATGATGAAGAATGACACTAAAGGACTTTTTAGTGTGTGAGGGGTATTCAAAAAAGCACATAGTGCTCTCATCTTTCCAAATCTAAGAGAGAGCCAAGTATCTCACTAGACAAAGTAAATAAGAAATAAAAAATCTAAAAATAATCACTATCCCCGTTGATAGAATCTCTTTGTTTATTCACGTAATTAATATTCTGCCCAGGCCTAATTACTATGAAGCTCACGTTTCTCATAGGTTAACTAGTAAAGCACAATTGTCACTAACAACATAACTGTAACTATTTATGAAGGGTTAGAAACTGTTTAAGGTGTTTTAACAGAACAAGCAGAGTAATACATGTTAAAACTGTAGGAAAGACTATCTTAGGAAATCATTATGGCCAGCTTTCCATAGACAAGTATATTGATTTTCGCATTTATTTCCACAGAATGTATTCTTTTTCTAATAGCGGGTGCAATCGCATTGTTTAATTAGATGATAAAGGAATGAATAGACTCAGTAGACCGAAGAAGGTATTCCAAGTGTGAATGAGGTGAAACTGAAAAAAATGGGATAGCATATAAGCAACAGCTAAACTGCACGAAACAAATGAAGAATGTGAGCGCTGTTATGATCTGATAGCTTTCTCTAGAGATGTGAAGAATGAAACTCAGTGCGCTCCTTATTACCGAATATTAACGCCATGAAACACAATAGGCTGAAGGACTGATCATAAATAAAAACTCACTGGGCTCTTCTTGTGCTCAGGGATCCTTTTGATTGCACTAAAGAGAAATAATCTATTCAAAACAGGGCTAACATAATTACTTTTGTGCCGATCGATGTATGTGACTTGGCGCTCATGATAATACATACATGTTGCATATAAATCAGGCCTATTTGTATGACAAACATGAGAAGCACTATATATTTAAAGTGAGCATATGCAAGGCTTAGCACCTAAAGAACTAGTACTTTGAATAATGAAGATGATATTCAGCAGGGTATAAACAACAGAAACACAGCGCAAAGGAATATTACAATCTCGTATCCAGAGACATCCATGAAATGACTTGCATTGCAGGCCATCCAGCGTCAGCAAAACAAATCTTGAAGATAGAAGTAATAAAGTTGTATACATTCACTTGCCTTTCAAATACATCTTTTTCTCTGTGGCATTGTTTTTTCTTTACGGTACAGATACAAAAGTCTGTACACAATCGCCCCCATGCCTCTCTATGGAGAATCATTGGGAAGAAAGAGACCAGTGATTTTGGGTGGGGCAGAAACACGAAGACTGTTTGCTTGAGTGGAGAGGAAGGATGTTCTAGGTACTCCCTTTAAACTTGTCCCCGGTCTGACAATGAAGCCCGAATGCAGTTTTAAACTGCCAATTTGACTTCTCAATATAAACTCCTTGCCAAGCCTTAAACTCCCCTTTCATTGCATATGTCTCCCTTAAGGTAGGCTCTAAGTAGCCTATAGGGCATGGGGCATTTTAATTAAAAGGTTGGACATGTACATTTACATTTTACATGTCCAGGTAGTGAAAAACTCCTACCTTCGTTTTTCACAACTGAGAGGGCTACCTCTCCCATACGATAACATTGGTTTACCTTGTTACATTTAATAAGTGCAAATGTTTGATTAGGAACATGTAAAGACTTCATATTTGGTGTCTGAGAATTTGTAATGTAAAACCCTCTGTAATGGTAAAGTTGGATTTTAAGTTACAATTTTGAAAATGCCACTTTTAGAAAGTTGGCTTTTTCTTGCTCTATTTGGTGCCTGCAGCCTGTTCCTAGATCACATGACTGGTTGTCGTTGGCAGTTGGAATGTGTTCATTCTTCCCAGACAGCCACAAAATAGAGTGATTAGGTGTGCCCGAAAGGGCCATCAACTGCAATGATGGGGGAGGACTGGGCACAGCCCTGGTTGCAACCAACCAGGATGTGACCTCCTTTTACACAAAGGATTTGACACCACTGTATTGCTCATGCAACTAGCCTTGAGACAGGGCAGGGAAGACAGGAAACTTCCAACACTTCAAAGTGAATCCTCTAGAAACTTCCGCTACTTGAATGAAGACACCTGGCGGAAAAACAGAGTACTCAGATCCACTCTTCATTTCACTTTGTGAACCTGCAGAAGAACTCTCAGGGGACTGGCTGCTACTGTAGTTTGCTTTGTACTGCAAAACACTGATTTGCTGCACCTCAAAGGATTGCTTTGATAGCTGAAGTCCGTCTTGAACCCTTGGGCCTGCCGTGATGCTTGAGTCTCTATTCCTCTGCTGTATCCACGGCTACCAGAGTGACTCCAAAGGCTGGATGGATGGCCTTCTGATCAGAGCCTAGTGGACATAAAAGGCTCCAAACATATTGAACCAACACATGTACCTGCCTGAGTGAGTTCTAACGCCCCAAGTGGTACCCCTCCTGTCTTGGACCCTTAGTGGTGGTGCTAAAGGTGCCCAGATTGCCGAAATCCCTAACTTGGCACATAGACTTTTTTGAGGAATAAAAACTGCTCTGAGAACCAAGAGGAAACAGGACCAATTCTGCCCAAGGTGCTTCACTGGTTGGCCTGACCTAACAGCAGCTACCTCTACTTCCTTCTCTGCAGCAGCAAATCCTGTTCAGCGGCCCTTCGCCAAAGGGGCATCGGGCTTCATGAAACGCTCTTTGGCTGCATCCTCGAGCTTCATTCCACTGGAGATTTTCAACTTACAAAAAAGAGACCAAGGGCTTCATTTACAAGGAATTACACAGTGTGCTGCCGCAATCCATTTGGCTGTGCCACACTGCATTATTCTGAAGCACAGGGATGCGTCATATGTACAAATATATGACGGATCCATTTGCTCTCCCCTGCACAGGTGCACAATTTGCTGCCATGTGACCACGCAGGCACCCTTGCACCAAAGTGCATGTGTGCCTACGTTGAGGGGAATGATTGTTTATGCTCAGGAAGGTGTCCCTGCTGGCACATAAACAACCTGAAATGGTGTTTTTAAACTACTATGTGTGCTGCTTTAAGCACCCATAGTGCATAAGTGCCTAATTTAAGGGGAACGATTGTTTATGCTCAGGAAGGTGTCCCTTCTGGCACATAAACAATCTGAAAAGGTGTTTTTAAACTTCTATGTGTGCTGCTTAATGCAGCACACATAGAAGTTGAAAAAATGCATTTTTAAATGAATGCTACTCTCAAAAACACCAATGGGTATTTAGCGCATTCTTGATGGTTTCTCCAATTTTTGTAAATTGCGAGGGTTGGAGATCAATTTAACAAAGACCAAATATATGGTCTTCAACACCCCCTACATAACTCGTTCAACCCCTCACTATACGGCATTCTCTTGGAAAGAGTGAAGTTATTTGATTATCTGGGAGTTACCCTGTCAGAGCACTTTGAATGGGGGCCAATGTTGGCCAAAGCAAGACTCAGGTTAATCCCGACAGTGGGCTGTATAATGAAATCGTACATAAGTTAAATTTTTAAACCAGCCGCCCCTGTGGTGGAAATTTACAAAGCACAAGCAAGGGGTGCTACACTATATGGGGTAGAGTTGTGGGGGCGTTGCTCCACCACTAACTTGACAAAGGTGGACAACAATTTGAAGAGGCAGCTCTTAGGCTTACCTCGTAGTACCCCCCTCACACCCCTCCACATCGACCTGGGTATTAGGCCCCTTGATGAAAAGATAGCCCTGAGACCTTTAACATTCTGGCAGAGATTATGGGTGACTCCAGAGCTGTTCATCTACAGGGCAGAGCTAAATGAGCTCTTGACCATCTTTGCCACCAAGAAAATTCCTTGGCTTTGCCACATAAAAGGGACCTTGCCTGCAAGTCGGACCTTTGGAGGACACCCGAGACATCATGTGCTATGATTTCCAGGTTGGAACTAGTTAAACACTATAGACTAGCTAATTTAATGTCCATACAAGAAAGTTCCGCATGTGGTCGTTTGACAGCAGAGTTTCTGCTAGTGAAAGATTTATACATCAAGGAACATTTCCTGGATTTCTTTCAAACCTCATTGGCCAGGAAATTGTATGTGCAACTCAGACTACCACTATTCGCATATACCAGCAAATGGGTGAAAGAGCAAACAGGTGAATGTCCTGCATGTATATATAAGGAAGAGTCTGAATTACATGGTCTGCTTCTCTGCCCTGCATTTCTGCTCCCGCGCAAACGTTGGTTAATCCAACTATATAAGAATCTGGGCTTCGTGCGCTGCATAGAGGCCTACAGAGTTTAAAAGTATGACACTCATCCACCAACTGTTTTTGCTGTATCACGATTCTTAAATTGCATGTGGCATATCCGGTGGGCCTTTTTTAAGTAGATCCCATGAGGAAGAATGAATGCATTGATATTATGCAGGTATTTTACCTGTGTATCCATGTTGTGGGTCTATCGCTTTAGTTTTATATTTTTATCTTTGTAAAGTTTTAGAGGTGTGCTTCTGGTACGCCGAAGACACGCCAAAGCAATCCCATCTGAGCCTGTCAGTGCCCAACGGAGCCCAGGGACCAGAACCCCTGTCTCTCCTCCCTCAGGTCAGTATCATTATACTAGCGCTCAACTCAAACAGTAAAACCAATCAATCCCCAAGGCTAAAATGTGCACACTCTATTTCGATTCAGACGCACCAGGATAAGTGCCTCCACTGTAAGTTTGAGCCCTCTGCAATCGCGGCCCCCCTCTACCCATTGTACAAGCATATAAACAGTTTTTTTCTCAATTGAAGATCCCTGCCCAAACATACGACTGAAATTTCCTTGTTTCTAAAAGACTCCGACCCAGAAGTTGTATTTCTCATGGAAACCTGTTTCAATTCTAGCTCAGAGCTAGACATTGTTCAAGCACTTCCCCCGGGATATCTGATTCAGAGGGTGGATAGAGTTACAGGCAAGGGTGGGGGTATCGCTATTATTCACTGCTACACTAGCGCAGGTCGCGCTGCCAGCGAGCTGACATTATTGCCTATTTTAAACTTCCCTTTTTCGTATTTTGGTTATGCTGATTTCAATTCTCCCCTGATTTTAACTTTATCCCTGTGACTGGGCTGTCCCCATACTCACACTTAATTCAGGAAAACGCACCGCCATTCGGCGGGTCCGGGTCCCTGGGGCTGGAATCTTGGGCGCCACCTCTGTTTGGGGTGAGTGTTTGTAGCGCGGGCGCCATTTTGGAGCGTCCCGACGCTCGAGTTGTGCTGGGAGGCGCCTATTTAAGGCGTACTCGTGTTGTGCTCTGTCTTGATCACTGCTACACTAGCGCAGGTCGCGCTGCCAGCGAGCTGACATTATTGCCTATTTTAAACTTCCCTTTTTCGTATTTTGGTTATGCTGATTTCAATTCTCCCCTGATTTTAACTTTATCCCTGTGACTGGGCTGTCCCCATACTCACACTTAATTCAGGAAAACGCACCGCCATTCGGCGGGTCTGGGTCCCTGGGGCTGGAATCTTGGGCGCCATCTCTGTTTGGGGTGAGTGTTTGTAGCGCGGGCGCCATTTTGGAGCGTCCCGACGCTCGAGTTGTGCTGGGAGGCGCCTATTTAAGGCGTACTCGTGTTGTGCTCTGTCTTGATCACTGCTACACTAGCGCAGGTCGCGCTGCCAGCGAGCTGACATTATTGCCTATTTTAAACTTCCCTTTTTCGTATTTTGGTTATGCTGATTTCAATTCTCCCCTGATTTTAACTTTATCCCTGTGACTGGGCTGTCCCCATACTCACACTTAATTCAGGAAAACGCACCGCCATTCGGCGGGTCCGGGTCCCTGGGGCTGGAATCTTGGGCGCCATCTTTGTTTGGGGTGAGTGTTTGTAGCGCGGGCGCCATTTTGGAGCGTCCCGACGCTCGAGTTGTGCTGGGAGGCGCCTATTTAAAGTCGCCCTCTCCCGCGCAGCGGGAACGCGCAGTGGGACGCCGTCGCATAGCCGGAGTCGTGCCAGAGTCGTGCCAGAGTCGTGCCGGTCTGCGCTCGTCCGCGTCGAGGTAGCGGCAGCGGGACATGGACTCTGGCCTCCTTTTTTAATATCTTCCTCATTATTATGGTGACGCTCAGGTATGATCGCGCAACCCTTCTGTCTATAAAAGACAGTACTCAGGTGTGTAACCATGTCCCTCTATCCCCTCTTTCGGGACCCTTTGACTGTGCCTGTGGCTCCTTCTCTCTGGCCTCACCCATTGGGGTGCGCCCAGTTGATAGGACTGCCCATAGTACACCTATGGGTCGTACTGGGCAAGTACTTAACATATGGAGCCTGAATGTTAGATCGTTGGTCAAGCACCATCAGGCACTACGGGACATGATTGATACGGACCTTCCTGATATCATCTTCCTGACCGAAACTTGGCTACAGGACACCGATACTGCCATTATAAATCTGGCCTTCCCATCCACCTATACGGTGTTTGTTCTGAACCGCTCGACTAGGGGAGGTGGTATAGCCATGGCGATTAAATCTTGTTTCCCGGTTGAGTGGAAGGCTCTGGATCTGCCTAGGTGTGAAAGCGCCTTGTTCAAGGTAAAGGCGAGTCATCAATTTACCCTCAGTGGCGTGCTTATCTATCGCCCACCCGGGAATGACACTGCTTTTAAAGCCGCCCTTGCGGACGTGGTTAGTTCGCATGCTCCCTCTTGTGCCAACTTCAATATAGTGGGTGACTTAAATATTCATCTTGACCAGACGTCTTCCCCTTCCATCAGCTCCTTGCTGGCGGACTTGGAAGCGATGCAGCTAAACCAACTGGTCTCCTCTCCCACCCATATAGGAGGACATATACTCGACCCCTTTTTTACCACCTTAGCTCAGGCTAGATCAGCTGACCCGATGGTGGTGGGCTGGACTGACCATCTGCTGGTTAAAGTGATATGTCCCCTTGACAATCCTCAACTTAAACCTGTTGACAAACAGATTCTAAAGCGCAATTGGCGCAAACTTAAGCTAGAGGAGTTTGTCAGGATTTTGGAGGCGCAACCACTAGGCAAACCGCAGAATGCAGAACAGGGATATGAACAGTTCTGCAATTGGGTCCTTACTGCCCTCGACTCTCTTATACCTTTGCGTTGGGCAAAATGTCATGCTAAAAATCGGAGCCCTTGGTATAATGAGACTCTTGCCGAGCTCAAGAGAACCTGCCGGCAAGCTGAGAGGGCTTGGGGAAAATCTTTTGATCCCACGTTAAAATCACTGTACTTTGCTCAGCTTAAGACCTACCACAGAGCTATATGCCAAACCCGGGCCGCATATTATGCAGCTGAGTTTTCCAATAGCCCTAACCCCTCTAAGTTAATCTTTAAGGTACTTAAAGACTTGATGGGGAAACGGGCCACCTCGCAAGTAATATGCACGGACTCGCACTGCGAAAACCTGGCATCCTTTTTCGTAGAGAAGGTGCAGAAAATCTACCGTGGTTTTATTCCATCTGATCCCGGGGATACTCCGAATGATGTGAAGGTCTCGGTGTCCGAAACTCTGTCCACCTTGCCGGCCATGTCTAACGGGGTATTTGACACTCTGAGCCTCAAAATTAAATCTGGCTCCCCCTAGACCCACTGAAGCCGGAGCTCTTCGCCCGCCTCCCGCCTCTCTGTCGGGAGCCCATTTTGGACTTGATCAATCTCTCCCTCAGTGAGGGCATGGTTCCGCCATCCTGGAAGCAAGCTGTGGTCAGCCCTATTTTGAAGAAAACCAACTCTGACCCCTTGCTCCCGGAGAACTATCGGCCCATCTCCCTCTTACCTTGGACCGCCAAGGTCACTGAGGCGCACGTGAATTCCATCCTGTCTGCACACCTCTCTCGTAATAACATTCTTGACGAGAGCCAAAATGGGTTTCGCGCTCAACACAGCACTGAAACTGCTTTGCTCTTTATGATCGAGCACTTGCGGTCGGTGCTGGATGCGGGGCAGACTGCGGCGCTCCTATTGTTAGACCTGAGCGCCGCGTTCGACACGGTGTCTCATGACATCCTGTTGCGGCGATTGGAGGAAGTGGGTATTGTGGGGAAGGCTCTTCAGTGGTTCCGCTCCTTCCTCTCGGACCGGTTCTTCAAGGTAGCCATTCCACCTGGCCAGTCCTTGCTCCACCCTCTGGAACTGGGAGTCCCTCAGGGCTCTGCCCTTAGCCCCACCTTATTCAACTTGTATGTGAAGCCGCTGGCTGCTGTCGTCAGGCAATTTGGCCTCACCATGACATCGTATGCCAATGACACGCAGCTGGCGGTGACACTCAGTGGGGACCCTGAGGTGACTGCGCTCAGATTCCGGGCAGGACTTATAGCTGTGGCTAGCTGGATGCGTAATAACTGCCTACAGCTTAATGCCAAGAAGACCGAGGTCCTGATCGTAGGTAAGCAGGCGGACCTCTGGGGAGATCAGTGGTGGCCTTCCGAACTAGGGGTGACCCCCCTTCCAGCGGCCGAAGTTAAAAATCTGGGGGTCTGGCTGGATTCTAATCTATCTTTTACCAGCCACACGAAGAAGACAGCAGCTACCTGTTATGGTATTCTGCGAGGACTGAGACCAGTCCTCAAATTCTTCGACCCCCCCACTCGGCAACTGGTGGTTCAGGCCTCCATCCTTTCCCGGATTGACTACGGGAGCGCCTTGCTGCTAGGAGTCAACCAGGCGGAGGCCACTAGGCTTCAGAGGGTGCAGAACGCTGCTGCACGGGCCATTGTTGGCCTTCCAAAACGTTGTTCGGTCTCGACTGTTCTGACCTCTCTTCACTGGCTTCCGGTCAGACAGAGAATCAAATTCAAGGCTCTCTGTCTGACATTTAAGATTCTGAAGCTTTCCTCTCCCCCCGCCTTGGTGGGCCTCATCTCTTCTTACGTCCCCACGCGGTCCCTCAGATCTGAATCACTTCATCTGGTGAGTAAGCCTAGGTTCAGGCTGAGCAGGATGGGAGGACGTTCCTTCCGTGTTCTGGCGGCTGATTTGTGGAACTCCCTTCCTGTGCACATTCGTGCCCTTAATAGTCTGACTCTTTTTAGACGGGCCATCAAAACCCACTTGTTTTCTCCTGTTATCTGATTTCCCCTCTTTTCAGCTCTGATCTGTTGTGTTGTGTACATGATCTGGCGCCAGGACGCCCCTTTGCTGGGGCAGCTGTTGCGCCTAATAAATGTTATTAACATAACATAACATAACATTTACAAGGATTTCCTGACTTACCGCTTGTTAGGCAATCCACTGTTAGATTGCGAGAACTCCCACTTCTCCATTGAATTTACACCCATCCATTCATTGTCAGGTATCCTTATCTACCACCCACCACGGGCGATAGGTCAATTTTGTAAAACCTTGCTAGAAACAGTTGTCAATCCAGCTAGTCTTTTTGCAAATTTTACCCTCCTCTAAGATTTTAATTTTAATTTCGACGAACCCTCAGCTCTACCCGCAACTGAATTAGCCCAAGACCTTTCGGCCTATCAATTGATTCAGAAGGTCTCGCATGTAACTCATGTAAAAGGAAATCTCCTTGACCCCATTTTCTCTAATTTTGGAGAGCCCATCCCCCACCCGTGGTCGGACCACACAATGATTCCCTTTCTTTGGGCACCACCAAGCACAGTGCCACTCACTCCATCTATACGAACTCAAATCAGACCTTGGCCCAAACTCTCGTTGGAGAGGTGGACCTCGGAACTCGAAAAGACCACACCAAATTTTGCAACTGGATTGAGGCGTCACTCAATTTGGAGCTCCCTAAAGTTTCAATCAAGATGAAAGTTGGATCTAATAAGGCCGCCTAGTCTTCCTCTAAATTACTCACTTTAAAACAACATTGCAAAAACTTGGAAAGAATATGGAGGAAAGATTACCCTCCTGAGAAGAAATTGGAATATAGGACGGCTATCGGGCGATACAAGGCAGAAATAAAAACTGCTCAAGCCTCTTACTATGAGGGAAAGATAGTGTCAGCAGCTAGTTACCCCAAAAAGCTACTCAAAGTCCCGGCCTCGCGGCCTCACCGGATACCTCAGGTCTCCGCTGTACTGAATTGGCTGAATACTTTTCCACTAAAGTACAAAATATCCATAAGCATCTCCCCCAAAAAGAAAGCAACATCTCAATCAAGCACATGAATATTGGTGGGCATCCAGTGGAACATGAACTGGAGACCCTCCCCACGATGTCTCAGGAATCATTCTTAACCACCTTGTCATCAGTAAAAAGTGGGTCGCCACTAGACCTCGCACCTCCTAACATCTTGAAATTGGTCACACCAACAATTGCCCCTACTGCCACCTGCCTGATCAACGCTTCATTCCCAATGGGCACGGTCCCTCCTGAGTGGAAAAGGGCAATGGTAAAAGCGTTAATAAAAAAAAACAACCTGGACCCAGCCAACCTGGGCAACTATAACCCTATTTTGCTCCTTCCTGGAATCAGCAAGGTAACAGAGAAACATGCTAACCATACTCTCTCTGAGTTTCTCGAAACCAACCAAGTTCTCCACCACTCTCAAACAGGCTTCAGCCCCTGTCAAGGGATGGAAACCACCATACTATCAGTGGTGAAAGAAAATAGAAAAATTCTTGTTGCAGGAGGGGCAGCATCCATAATCCTCCTCGACCTGAGCATGGTCTTTGACACAGTGAACCACTGTGTCTTGGTTCACCTCCTCAGGAGCGTAGGAGTGACCGGAACAGCTCTATGATGGCTACAATCCTTCCTAGAAGGAAGATTTTTCCAGGTCCTTAAAGGCGGTTCCATCTCACAGCCCTTCCTCCTACAGTGCGGAGTCCCGCAGGGCTCTTTGTTGAGCCCCACTCTTTTCAATGTTTACATGGCCCCGCTGGCAGATGTTATATCCCCCTTTGGGATTCATATGGTGACATACGCCAATGACACACAGCTGGTCGTAGCTCTGAGCCCAACCAGCAGACCAATGACCTCCTTTCCTGCCTTGAGAAATGGATGAGTCTTTCCCACTTAATGGTTAAAAGACTGAGCTCATAATCCTCAGCAATTCTGGAAGTTTGCTACCAAGCACCTTGTGGCCTTCCTCTATGGGTCTGGTGCTGGTTCCCAAGACAGAGATTAAAAGTCTGGGAATCTGGCTAGACCAAGACTTTACTTGTATAGTACAGGCTAGCAATACTGCTGCTTCTTGTGATGCCTGCTTTGGATGATCCGCAAAATTCCTTCAACTCCCTTTCCAAGCAAAAAATATACTAATCCAAGCTCTAATTTGGTTGAGGATAGATTACGGAAACGCCCTTTACTTAGGTGCCCCAAATTCAGTGTTCACGAAATTGTAGGTCGTAAAAAATTGCACTGCGAGGCTACTTACTGAGACCCCTAAATGATGTTCAGCAAGGCCCACATTAGGCTCTCTCCACTGGCTCCCGGTGCAAGAGAGAATCAACTTTAAGGCCCTCTGCATAAGTCTCTGGACGGGCGTGAACCCCCCATCAACAAAGCCTCGATTCAACCCTACAGGACAAACAGAAAACTCCACTCACCTGAACTTCACCTTGTTGTGGTCCCTAAGATTAAGAAAGCCAGAAGTGGTGGACAACTTTTCTCATTCAGTGCCTCCAGACTCTAAAATGCCCTTCCACTGAACCTTCATAGGGACCAAATTACCTGACTAAAGACCTGGCTTTTCCCCTAGATTATTTGTGCTTTAGTTACGGATTCAGCGCTGGGATGCTCCCGGGTAACCATGCTCTATACAAATGCCAATTCAATTAAATTTAAACATGGTTATAGATTATGATTACGGCTCCCTGTTTTCCGTTTCGACTGATTTTGACAGTTAAATACAGACAGAAAACATTTATTTTATTTTTGAGTAATTCTAAATACTGTCTGCCATGACTGCCAGGCCAATAGCTGTGTGGATTGATAGGTAAGAGGGCTAAAAAAAGGAATTTTAGCAAAGCGGCTTTGACAGCAGTGGATATGCATAAGGCTGACACTAAAATATGCATATTTTCTTATAAGTACATTGATTTATCTTCTGTGGGTGTTTACAAATTTGAAACCTAGTAGGCATTAAAGCATAAGTGCATATTTACTGGTTAAATTATGTGGAAATATACTAATTTCAGCTTCATTTTTCCACACACCCCAAAATAAATATGGATAAGTTGTCAGACCACGGACAGCATAACCACTAACCTTCAAAGCCGGATACAGCCCCCTTATGGATTGACCTCTGAGTATGCAACAATCACTCAACAGACAACACCATGATAGGGGAAAAGGGAAAAAAGGGACAAAAGAAATAATAAAGATGCTGCTGCAAAATCACACGATGGGGACTGAACCTGAAGTTGTAGGCTCCAAGGCGAGTCTTGTCATTCCAACTGTCTAATCCTGTGCTCCCTGTAGTAAAACACAAGCACAAAACATATATACCAGCCACTGTATGTGTAATGACTAATGCACATTTAAGGCTATGTGTTTGTTCTTACTTTTATTTTAAACCTGCCGCAATTGTACAAATGTACAAAACACAACATCCAAAAATAAACCATAAAAATAAAAGAAGCAATCCTTCAATTGAAGACTGCACAGAGCCTTAATCTGCATAACAACAGTTTCCAGTAACAGAACAGGAAGTTGAGTTGCTTCTCTCCAGAGTAGAGAAAGCATGTTGTCTGCTACAGTTTAATCCAAGGGTGCTGACATTCACAGTGAAGGCACTGGAGTTCCACAGTATACGTGCGTGATTGTTCTTTAACACAAAAGAATTACGAAACATTCCTCCGTGCCTAAACAGCTCATAAATGTGCTACTGTCGGTATCTATCCCCCAATAGATAAAAGCAAGATTAGCTGACACGAGCCTCTCAGCGGCCCTGAGACACACTCCCGAGCAATGACAAGGACCATCCAGGAATGCAAAGAATTTCAGGGGAAATTGGATTCAAGCCTTTCAACGCGCGTACATCAGGAATTCCCTATAATGCCAAAAATAAAAGGAAAAGGAAAGCAATGCGAAAAGCATAACAGCTTCAAGACACACTCCTGCGTGTTCAATACGAAAGAGCCTGGCAACTCTCAGCTGCTTCTAATATGCTCGTAGCAGATCCCGCTCAGCACCCGCCAGCAGGAAAGTACGGGTCCTGCGTTAGGAAGGAGATTCTATTCAACAGTTAGTGTGCACACAAGGTCTTGCACCAGATGGTTCAGGTGACTTCCCACGATTGACAAGCACCGAGCAGCCAGTAGGCGGTGCTTATTTATGGCTTGTGGTGCAGAGCACAAGTGGTAATTCTCATAGGATTATGGTGATGTAGTCCTTACATACGTACACATATGTCTGATCCTACTCACTCCATGCTATATGGATTCCCAACCACTCTATCTACACCTCAGCGTGACATAAATACAGATAAAATTTGCTAAAAGTAAATATGGATAAATACAGACGGAAATGTCAAAAAAATAAACACCATAAATCCGGGAGCCCTAAATTTGATGCTGTAATGATGGGACTTTTGACATGTGGATAATAGTCTTTTTAATATGGTGACCCTTAATAAAGGCACTAGTATTGCCTTATATATTGCTGTGATGACCCTGGCAAGCAAGTGGATATGCTTTTTATTATGCTGTGATGACCCTCGACAAAGTCAATATGTTTGCTTTATTTAAAGTGATATTCACCTATATTGTGATATTCTATCTGGTATAGGTTTGGGGGCACTGTGATTTTGTGGGTCATGATCCCCTAGAAGTCAAATGTAATTACAGAATGTCATCTAAGGTATTTCTATCTACCTTATGTTTTCACTGTGCACGGGGGGCCTTGTTGTCCCATGCACAGGAAACTTAGGCTCACTGTAAGGAGGTTGTCCTCCAAGTAAATGTGATAGGCCTGGTGCCTCATGCCCTTAAGGGTTGGGCACTCCCAAAGTGCCCTGCAAAGTTCCTCTCCGGTGGGTCTTCCAACTACATGCTAATCAGCAGGTGTAGGCAGGTCACCAAGGGGAGCAATGTACTCCTCAGTGCCCTATCCATCTGGGGGTGCATTTAGGAGCTAGTTTCCCATGCCTGCTATCTTTCCTCTTTTTAGCATCTGGCTGGGCCATTGCTCCAGGCTTCAGCCCTTTTTGACTCCTCTCCATGGCAACCATGGACCTTGTTGTTGCACAGATCCACTCAGGCAACCCCAACATCCCCACATGAGCCCTGAGCTTCACTTCTTTCAAGATTGATTGATAGGCCATTCTGCCCTCGCATACCTATCCAAGTGTTTAGTTTCTGCTACCACGTTAGGAGACGCTGAGGCTCAGCACAATAACGTTTAATGCCGACAACGTGTGCCCATCTGGCAGGTGGAAGCTCATTCATTTGGTTGGAGGCAGTCCCTCGGCAGACATCTTTGGGTGTAGGTCAGGATGGACTCCTCTGCGGAATATTGCTAATAAAATGTATGCTTGTATTCTCTACTGTGTGACTTCATCCTTGGGAAGGCATAGCAGGTGGTTGTAAGTAACCCGGGTGGCCCCTGAGGGCCACTCCCCTCACATGGCACCCTGAAGTTCGCATGTCATGGTAGCTGCCAGCTTGGAGCCTCGCCTGTGTGCTGGGCACTCCAAAGATGGAGTGAGAATGAAGACTCAGAAGTGAGGGGCTCATGAAGTAGAACGGCACAGGAGTATGGCTGGTGGTGTGAGGGTGGTGTGAGGCTGACTGGATACCTGATCACTTACTGCTCACTACAGAAAGGAAGATGTAAAAACACACAATATGAGCACAATGGGAGTGAGTGAGATTTGTGACTCTATCTACGCCTCAACGTGACATAAATACAGATAAAATTTGCAAAAAGTAAATATGGATAAATACAGAAGGAAAATGTCAAAAAAATAAACACCATAAATCCGGGATCCCTAATTTTGATGCTGACAAGACGGAAGTCCTCATCCTTGGGTCATCCATCTCCGCCTGGTACAACTCCTGGAGGCCCCCTGCTCTGGGGCCCCCACCCAAACCCCGGACCACGCACGCAACCTGGGCTTCATCCTTGACTCGTCCCTCACGATGGCCAGGCAAGTTAACGCCGTTACCTCCTCCTGCTTCAACACACTCCGCATGCTCCGTAAGATCTTCCGCTGGATCCCCACTGGAACCAGGATAATGGTCACCCAGGCCCTCGTCACCAGCCATCTGGACTAGGAGAACGGCCTCTACGCTGGGACCACCGCCAAACTATAGAAAAGACTCCAGCGCATCCAGAACGCCTCAGCACGACTCATCTTGGACATCCCCCGACACAGCCACATCTCCGCCCACCTGAGGGACCTGCACTGGCTCCCCGTCAGCAAAAGCATCATGTTCAGACTCCTCACCCACGCACACAAGGCTCTCCACGACTTGGGCCCTGAATACCTCAACAACCGCCTCACGTTCTACACGCCAACCCGCCAGCTCCGCTCCACCAGCCTCGCCCTCGCCACTGTCCCACGGATCTGCAGAACCACCACCGGAGAAAGATCCTTCACCTACCTGGCGGAAAAGACCTGGAACACCCTCCCCACCCACCTATGACTCGCCCAGGACCATCTGTCCTTCAGGAAGCAACTCAAGACCTGGCTTTTCGAGCAGTAGCAGCCTCCCCACCCCCCAGCGCCTTGAGACCCTAGCGGGTGAGTAGCGTGCTTTACAAATACTCGTGATTGATTGATTGATTGACTAATGCGGAGCTGATTTTCATTTTTCCAGCACATTTTGGTACTTCTGTGGAGGAGTTCTTAGGGCAATACATACCTTCTGTTGCAGCTGTACAGCACACGCCACTTTTCTACAGACTTTATTTTATATTTATCTTCCACCACAATATTGCTGCTGAAGTGAAGTTTCTGACTCGAAGCTTGGCTGGTGTGTTAGGCTGTTCCATGTAGGCGTGCCCGCCTATTGTTGTGGTTTGTCGTTTTATATTATGGTCTTACCTCAGAGTGATCCAGAATTGAGCATTGGAGCTGGAGTTTGGCAAGTGCAGCCATCTTTCAGCTTTGTGTGAGCAAAACTCTGTGGAATTTCTCAATCTTTTTTTAACTAGGCGGAATTCCATGGAGTACAACTCTGTGAACTCCGCCCACCCCAAATCAGCAGAAAGTTGGCACTGGTAGAAAGGCCCTTTTCCAGAACAGTAATAATAAAATCCAACTTGACTATTAATTTGGATTTTCAATTAATAATAAAATATGTTCTAGAACAACCATTTTTCTAGCTGCCCCTGAACTGATATTAAGCGCTATAAGTTGTTACAATGTAACCCTTTGTTTTTCTATGGGACAGCCAGCCAGTGGCGTAGCTAAACATTTTGCCGCCTGTGGCGGATGGGCCATTTACCGCCCCTTGACGACTGCAGATAAGAGTGATGAGGGTCCCGTGACGCCCGCAGGTAGGAGTAGGGGGGTCCGCTGCCCCAAAACTCGTGTCACCCGGGTTTTAAGTACCATGCATCCTCCCCCATATGTATTTCGGACTACCTTAGGCATGTCTTATTAGACTTAAAAAGTAAGGTTTAGGCCTGACAAAAGGTTTATTTTAGTCACAAAACAATGTACAAAGTTCCCCAAGGTGGAGTGGTGGAAAACTAGAGTATGTCGAGTGAAGCGTGAAAAGAGAGGGAGAGAAGAGCCAAAGAAGGGGAATACCCTTGTTGGAACTAAAACCCTCACACACCTAGCAAGCTAGATTTCATGCTTCATCATATGGGTTCTGCTCCTCGTCAGACTGGCACTGCAATGTCTGACGGGCACCCGTAAAGGGGCTCTTTATCGGAGATATTTTGTTCCGGCCATATGGTGCATGCAGGTGTGCGGGAAGAAAAAGGGTGTAGTCGTAAAAAAAGTGGTGAAGATGAAAAAAGGTGGGTCAGTCCACAATGAAATTTATTAACGTGGCTGGCGCCCTTGGTTAAAAAGGTGGGAGGGGAGATATATGCTTCGGGTAGTATTTAAGCTGTATATCTACAACCCCCTGAACAGATCAACATGTTTTTTGCCTGGATGGCAATTCGTCAGGACCTTAGTGAGACGTACTACACAGTGAGAAAAGGGTGTTCATACAACCTTATGTCTTGAGGTCGTATAAAGGCAGGCAAGGAAGTCCTGCTGAGTTGGGGTGACCCTAAGGGAGATCCTAAGGTGCCCCGCAGTCTGCTCCAGTGGGACCTGCACGTAAAGGTCAGGAACCCAGGTGGCGAGTGGTCAGCGCCGCTAACACCTACCCCCACCATCTGGTCAGGACAGAGCAGCTGGTAACCAGTGCGCATGCGTGGCCGCCCGCGCATGCGCATTTCTCGCGAGAAATGCGCATGCGCATTGGTTATCAAGACGGCGGCGTTAACGAGCAGAGGGAGCCCCGGGACACAGCGGATAAGGTAAGTGCCTTTTATTTATTTTTATTTGCGCATATACTTAAAATAGCTATGTTCGGGAGGGCGGGAGGGAGGCGGGTGGTGGGCAACTTCGCTACGCCCACATAGTGGGCGTAGTGTTGCCTGCTACGCCTACTATGCAAAGGGCGAAGTAGGCAACACTACGCCCACTTCGTGGGCGTAGCAAAGTCCTTCGCCCAGGGTTACTTATAAGGCTCATTCATATGAAATGAAGGGGAGATGATGTAGGGAAAGAGTACGATATTCTCTAAACCTGTGTCAGGGTACCAATATGAAATATAACACCCACTCCATCTTATACTGAACAATAATAATACACATTTTGAGATACACATTTATAACGTTGTCGGTGCATAAACATTGTTAAGAAGTCATTTAAAAAAATTCTAAAAATGTTTAAAAAATAATTTAAAAACTGTTTAAAACGAGGAAATAAATGTTCTTTGGTAAAATACGACTTTGTTGTAAAGTTCTGCAAATCAAAGTTCTAAATTAGTTTGATCAAACAAGTTGAACTACTGCAAGCGTACTTAGAAGGCCATGCTTATAGAAAGTGTCAATTTGAAAAGTTATTTTAAAGAAGGGGAAAGAAAATTACTGAATTTGTTCCCAGCACACAGTGAGCCACATTTAGATTAAAAGTCCTGGCTGGCAGACATAACATTATCGCTCTCTGCTACAGCAGAGGTTGAACACTGCAATACCTCGCATAGCACGTCAAGTGTGCACAGATGAAACTCCTCACTGCCAACAGCTGTTGTGGAGGTAGATGGTGCTGAATTCCATACCTCAGTGCCGTTGCTGGAGCTGAAATTCAATTCAAAGACACCAGGGGTTCCTGGAGGAAGGCAAGCGTCAAGATGGGAATATGCTGGGAACAGAGTCATGCACGGGACCACAAGGGTTCCAGCCTGGAATCTAAGTCCGCTGGCATCTACGTGTAAGATGTCAGACAGAACAGGCATCAGAAAACAGGTACAATGCAGTCATCAAAGACTGGTCTTAAGGATAAGAACCAAGACACACTCAGTTCTCATAGGCAAGGTGCACCCAGAAATTGTACCATGCACTCATGGTAATATCTCTCCAGGAGAGCTTTTGCAATCTCGCTGGCGGATGGTCTGTCCATTGCGCAGCAGGTAGACGATAATCAGGATTCCAGTTACAGCGAGCCGGATCAGAGGTAGAACACCGAAAATGCTTCCAAATACGGAGTGTATAAAGTTAGGAATACTCTGAGGGTTGTCTGGAAGGTGTTAGGGAATTCTGACCCTATGGTCTTAAATAGGTGTACAATGCCACATGTATCTGACATATTAAAGATACCTCCCACCATTTCTATGAAATGTAGGGGGCAGGTGGTATGAATTAGTGCTTATATCTCTGTCGAGGTCCTTGCAATTTGGAGTTCAAAGGTTTCTTGAGGGGAGGTTAACGGCACAGTTTGCTGTAAAAGCATGGCTTTCATTCTTCTCAAAACTTCAAACTGCATAAAATAAACATTCAGGGAAAGCCATTACGGGCCTCTCTGCCTGTATTTGTTGGAGGAAACAATACTTGCATGCAGCAAGGAACCCTGGTGTTCACAGTGACCAGATATGCAATGCCAGGGAGCATCCCACAACAACCTTGATCGCTCAGCATCAAGTAACTCTCATTCGGAAGTAGCTCAAAAGCTGGCGTGATCACGCCAGCTGGAGTTCCTTTCATGTGGCAAGACAGATTCACAATTGAACCATTACAAGCTCTGTGCAGAATAATATATTGGCACATGAAAGAACCGCTTAAAGCGTTCCTGCCGTTAGTACCACTAAGAAACACTTCTCGATCCCCACTCCAACATTGAAATTTATATGGTAAATCCCAAGATTTCTTAATGTATTCTTCACCCAATTTTTCATATCTGCCTATCTGCCTTTGCTCAAGGCAATAGTGAAACTGAAAGGTCGTGACCGGGAGAGTGATTTGGCATGAAGTAGCCATTCTGTTGATGGTAATCCAGCTACTGTGAATGGTAACCGGTCCAGTTTTTCAATTTGCAGCGATGTCTCCTAGGTCATAGTAAAAAGTCACTAAGATCCATGTCTTGTGAGAGTAAAGTTTAGTGTTGTTTTACCTCTGCGAGTGTTGAGGTTTCTAGCAAAGCTAGGCACAACTTCCCAGAACTATAGGATGTCACTACCCCCTGGATGTTCTCTCTGTATATAACGTGGGTCTGGCCCATGCATACTTATTCCCTCGGTGATGTGCAGGACTCGTTTATGACATATGTTTGTGTCTTAGGGCCAAACCACCCACTCCTTCTAATTTGGGTCTGATCTATTGTACTTTAGTATGTCATCAAGTGTTGCCCCTTCCTTTATGGAAGAATTCTGCTACCCATTTGTTGGTGTAGGTAACCTTGTAGTGTTCAGGTCCTTTATCTTGGCTATTCCAAGACAGCAAGTCTGTTGCACAGTATAATTTAAAAAGATCATCTTCTGTGGAATGAGGCATGCTCTAAATAGTGCCTCTGCACCCGGTACGTGCCAGTCCCTTGAACCCCAAATCATTTTTGACTCAATTTCATCTTTGCAAAGTTTGAAACCCTGTTCAGAGAATTGGGCCAAAAAGGAAGCAAAGTAAATCTGTTCTGTGTTTGTCAACATACATTTCAGTGTTGATGTTGGTGCAGTCTTATAGTAAAATGAGATGGATCTGTGAACTAGTTTTTGGTGGTGTTGGGCAATGTTCCAACTGATGGTACTCAAATACATTCCTAGGTGAAATGAATTTGTGCAGAAAATGATGACCAAAATGTTGGTAGCAGTTCAATTTGTCATAGTCTGAAGAACCCTCTAACATTTCATCATTAGAAAATGCAGCAATTTTCTCAAAATCAGACAACATGTAATGTACTGTTTTAGTGTCACAATCATCAGAAAATGTACTGGAGGTAATGATATCACTTAATGATATTTTAAATACATGAATAATTTTTAAAAGTTCGGTTGGTCCGAATATGTTAAAATCAACCTTATCCCATACTATACCATCGGGTATAGAACAGCTGCAACGTTCACAGATGACAAGTCTCTTTTTTTACGATGTGATGATGGATGTGACTTCAGTAGGATGTTGACCTTTTGTTCTTTTGAACTTCGTTGAAGATAGTGTCCATTGATAAGCATACTAAAAGTCAATACTAAGCCTAGCCAGAAAATAAAAACAATATCCCAGAAATGTTTCCATTTTAAATCCAAGGTGATACCAGGTATGTCTTTTAAGAAAGAGAACAAAGTACTTTGTTTGTTGCTTGAATGGTGTTTTGACTGACGTCGTTTCTGGTTTGCTTGGATACAGAGAAAATGTGTCAAAGTTAATGAAATAGCCAGAAGCAGTGCGATGAATTGTTGGAATTGCATCAGGATTAGTTGAAATGTTATTTTCCTCTCATTGAGGCAAGTTGATGTAGACGTCTGTATTTGGTCGAATTACAACTTGTTAATTATTCAGATTTTCATTTTGAATTTGAATGTTTGGTTCAAGTCGAACAAGTTCTATAGCATTGTTGCTTAGTCCTTTATTCCTAACAGGTGGCTCTTCAAATGTGATGAGTCTTTCTGTTTGAACTTCTTGGATTGTAGCTAGAGGAGAATATCTACTACATCAGAGTCCACTAGACCTGCTGTTTAGTAGCGGCCACATAGTGTGGTTTGATTAAGTCGATTGAGACTAATCTTTTTTCCGGCAAGAGGCGGGGGAGCACAGTTCTTGTTCCGTGTACTGCAAGGATTGGTAAAGATTTTCTGTAAGAGGGTCCAAATTCCTTTTTGTCTGCAATTTTTTCTTTGACCAGATCCCAGGATTTTGGGATCCAGACATGTCTTGCCGTGACTACCTTGACTTCTTCAGTGGTGGTCTGCTTTAGATATACATTTCTTTGTTTTGTCCTGGATTCATTTAGATCCTGTAAAACAGCTAAGCAATGATGGATATCAAATGGTTTTTCATCCACCACTGCACCTACACAATCAAGATCAGGTACCAACATTCATGTCCCAAAGAGGACATCATATGAAGTGACACCTCCTAGTGAGTTTCTTGGCAGGTTGTTTAATGCCCGCTGGACCCCATAAAGGTATGTGACTCAACTACCAACCTTGCCTAATACCCTAGCTGTTAAAGATTGCTTTAAGTCCCGTTTTTTTCTCTCCATAACCAAATTTCCTTCAGAATGGTACGGAGATAAAAACCGCAATGCCACGCCCATTCCTTCCATGGACTCTTTGTAAGCCCGAGAGCTAAACCCAGGGCGCGGTCGAAGTGTAACGTGCTAACTGCGTATGTACTGATAAAGACTCGCAAATCTTTTATAACAGTTCGCACTTCAGCAGAACACTGAGGCAAACCCATAGGAATCTTGAGCATGAATCCACTGCAACCTTTTTTTACCACACTTTATTATCGACTGCAAAGTTGACATTGTTGGTAACAGGGCCATGCAATCTGGACAGTCTTTTTTGATTTATATCTCTCCCTATTATGCGACAAACATATCAGTATCCCGTGTGCATTACAATTTAAATTTTCAAAGGATAAACAGAGCATTGTAGTCATGACCCAACATATCATTTGAGGAGTATTTCAATACAATTTGAATGTTAGTGTAGTAATTTTCATTTTATATAGTTAAACAGGAACACATAAAACCCTCTACCCAAACCCCCTCTAGCCCACTCTCTCCCACTCCTGGTCATTCCAGTCCCAGCATTTCTACCACTCTTAGGAAGTCACCGGTAGCTTTCAAACTATAGGGTGTGTTCAACAAAAGAAATTCACCTGTTTACGCTTAAAGGGCCTTTCATTTAGGAGTACCTGCGGGCTCATGCGCATTATTGGGACTCATTCACCTGTGTTGGGGCTAAGTCAAGTGTTTCTAGTTCGATCAGCATTGCTTCTCACTCTAGTGCTATAGGTTGTTTCCGTAGTCCTCTCTCCTCTCTCTCTCTCTACGGAGGGCCACCCCCACCGCCCGACCCCACTGCACTAAATCCGCCTGCCATGCAGCCGCTGCGGGGGATCTGGGGTACTTCCATCTCATCGTTATGACCCTGACCGCTAAAATGATTGTTAGGTTAGGAATTTCATATTAACTTTCTGTTTCCCTGACCGTCTACATAGTCCCATAAGGCAGGGAAGGGCCTCGTCAGGAACCGGCAGTTGTGTCACAGTAGCGAGCGCTCGGAGGACCTCGGCCCAGTATCCCCACAATCGTGGGCAAGGCCACATCATGTGCATAAAATCTGCTCCATCCCCTCTACAGCGAGGGCAGCAATGGGGGGAGTCCGGAAACATACAATGTATTTTCTTAGGGGTGAGGTATGATCAATGGAGCACCATTGCCTGGATAAATTTAAGCCTAGCATTTCGTGACACTCTTTTGGGGTGTTCTAGTATGGTCTTCCATGCCTTGTCCGTAAGTTCCATTTTAGAGTCCTCTGCCCAGCGTGTTCTAAGGGTCATGAGTGGAATCGCTGCATGAGCCCTTATCCCTGTGTATAACCAACGCACAAGGTGGCCCCCCAGGTCCCATGTAATATAAAAGGTGTACTAGTTCATGTTGTGAGTGTCTGGTTCGTTTTGGTGCCCATGAAGCCCTAATATAATGTGTCACCATAGCGTGTAACAAATATAAGTGCGGAAAGCTCCAGTAATTTGCATGAAGGATCCGTGGTCCAGCAAAGCATCATCTCCAAAAAAAGGCTCCCACTTCCTCTATCCCACTATCCGTCCATCCCTGTAGTCTATTTCGCATGAGTCTACCTTGTGGTGCAGGGATGCCTAGTAAAGGAATGTTCGCTGCATAAGCTGGTACCACAGAT
Source organism: Lissotriton vulgaris (assembly GCF_964263255.1). Classification (NCBI taxonomy): domain Eukaryota; kingdom Metazoa; phylum Chordata; class Amphibia; order Caudata; family Salamandridae; genus Lissotriton; species Lissotriton vulgaris. The sequence goes on along the minus strand of NC_141693.1, from coordinate 1,406,030,600 downwards.
GTTTAAGAGAGGGCTTTTCTCCAGATAATTAAGGCGGTTTTCAGTAATGGGGGACATTCCGGGGGGACCCGGGTCTTGGGCAGCAATAAAGAATGGAGTTCCCGGCAATCAAGTCTCTCTGACACCAATCATGACATCAGCAATAATATCAATATCTGTAACCATTTTTCCTATTAATAGTAATTCAACGTCTATAGTCAATTATCTATCATGTCATCCGCTGCTTCAGGCATGATGGTGGGAAACAGGATTGCACTGTGTTCGGAATCTGATTGTAATGTATTATCCTATGAGTCGGTTGTCATTTTATGGGAGTCCTCTCGAAAGGCACCAGCCACCGCAAGCGCCCCCTCCTGGTCTCTCCTCTGTTGTTCCCGTGAGGGGCCGGTGCTTCCACCACTCCTACTGGATATCGGGGAACGCTGAGCAGCCCGCCCAAGCCACCATCCGAGCCCTGTGTAGACCTCTCCAGAGCGTTGGCCCGGCTGGACCCTTTGCACATTACCTCTATCCATTCTTCAACATCCAAAGTCGGGCGGGCGGGATACAGGAGTGCATACTTAAGCTGGGCATTCTGTAGTTTTTTCTTCACCGCTTGGTATGAGGATCACTGTCTCTGGACCAGCATTATGTAATCGGGGTATAAGGACACACAGTGGTTCTCGTATTGGATGAGTGCTTTCTTCCTAGCTTTCTGTAACACAGTGTCCCGATCTCGATAATTAAGGATTTTCACAATCAATGGGCGGGGTGGTAATCCGGGTTTAGGCTGTCCAGTCGAAATTCTGTGCACCAGTTCTACACAGAAATATGGAGAGAGTCCCTCGGATGCCACATTGTCTCTGAACCATTGTTCCAAGAAATCCACCGCACAATTCCCTTCGCAATACTCCGGCAGTCCGATAAAGCGTATATTGTTGCGTCAGTTTCTCCCTTCCGCTTCCTCCACCTGATCTAGAAGCGTGGTGACCTGCTGTTGGAGCTGCTTCAATGTGGAGGAGTGTTCCACTACTGTTGGTGTGAGATCCGTTAAGGTGAGGCTCTGTTCCTTAACTTTGTCTGCCAGCTTGCCATGATCTGCTTTTAGGAGAGTCAGACCAGTAGTGAGAGCACCCAACTGTAGTTCCATTGCCGTCCTAGATTCCCGTATCTCTTTAAGGATGAGATCCAGTTTGTCCGGGGGTTGTTCTTCCACGTGTCCAGTCGAGGCAGCCCTCAGCGAGGAGCGCCCACTCGAAATGCCCGCCATGGTACGGGGGTGTCGGAGCCGCTCTGGCCCTCCTGCACTTTTGCCCAGGATCTGCCCATGACGCCGCGACTCTTTTAACTCGCCACAGGGGCGCCGCACCGCTCTGCCGGGGCGAGGGGCCGCCCTGCGCCCAAGGTTATGGCACGATGTAACTACTAGCAGGGTGGTTCTCAGGGTAGGACAGGTATCCATCTGGCTGCAATGGTGGTCAGGTATAGTTTACCACAAAGGAAGGTATGCATAGTCAAGGGCTTCCAACTCAAAGTCTAGGCGGAGGGGGGGGCAGCCCGTAAGATAGTCTTCATCCACCTCTCCTATGTGGGTCAGGCGCCCAGCTACAAGTGTGAAGGGTCTTATAAGGGGAGGGGGAGGAAAGGCGAGAAAAAAAAAGAATGATATGAAGAGGGGGCCCTCAGGGAGCACCGCCATTTACCGCTTCCACTCCGCAGGGGTCTTGTTTATGCGTCTCGCCTCCCCTGCAGTAATCGCATCCATGTCCATCCAGCCCCCATTGGAGGTGCGGGTCAGGCCACCAATGGATTCAGGGGACAGGTTCTGGTAGGCAGCGTGGATGTCCAAGCCTCCAGGCAACGCAATCTTCCAACCTGTTGGTATTGCTTGTACCTTCCTGCGTTCCTGCCCCCTTGTCCCCAGCCCCGCAGTCCGGCGAGGCGTCCAGGAAGTCCAGGCCCGACCAGGCCCCAAATATTCCGGAAGGCCACGCAACGCTCCCAGCGCAGCCTCGGGCCTCCGTCGGCCACCGCAGCAGACTCACCCGGGACCAGGCAGGATGTGTCTCCGGTCTCGCAGCCAATGCCCTGGCCCCGATGTGCCGTCACGCGGCGGGACCCTAGCCGCGTGCGCTCCTCCTCATCTACCAGGCCGCCAGCAACCAGAGGTATAGGCCAATGAAGTCCTCCATCGGCCCGGATCAATACAGGGGCCCACACCGACCCCGTTCCGCGGCGAACATCCGCAGGCCCCGGAGAAGACCACAGCGGCCGTAGCAGACGTCCCGGCACCGCGGAAGTACCGCACCCAGGCCTCCGATCCTTCCGATGACTCTCAGCGTCTCCGTCCACTCGTCCACTGACTCCTGCAGGGCCCGTAGTAGGCCCTGTTCAGGGTAGGCCCATCTTCTGTGGCGGGCCTCGCTTTGGTCTCTGTTCCATCTCACGTCCGGACCAGGCGCCTGCCCTTAATCAAGGAACCGATGCATCATCTTACATGCAAGTAAGAAACCCATGCATCACTGTCCCTGCCAAACAACGCATCGCTTTGCTTTCCGGCACCTGACCACCCCTGCGCCTCACCTTCCCTGCACGAGTTTTCATCTTATGATTTTTATGCTTTCCAGGTACTTTGTACAGAAAGGGACGCATCCATAGTTTTATATGGAATGAACTGTTTTGAACCTTTTAAAATAATATCTTGATCTGTGTATGTTGTTTTTTTGTTGTTTTTATATTGTTTGGTTAAGATAAAGATTGGTTATTATCCTAAACTGGTGTGGTGTCCATGAGTAGTGTTTTCACTGTGTTACTGTGTGTTTATGTACAAACGCATTACACATTGCCTCTGAGATAAGCCTGACTGCTTGTGCCAAGCTACGAAGGGGTGAGCAGAGGTTATCCTAGCTGTACAATCTCCTTACCCTTACCAGAAGGGAGGGTCCCTACTTGCACAGGTACAAGCCACTGCCAAATGGAAACCCCCATTTCTAACAGGCGCCATTGTGGTTTATTTCTGGGATAATGTCCAATGATAAGTCTTTAACACATAAATGTCAAACATTGACTTTGAAATGATACTTTTTTTAGCGGAACTCTAAAAACTAGATTTTTTCCACGATAGCAAAACCAATATGTTTAATAAAGAAAATTGAGGACAATACAATGGGAGAGCCAGATTGCAGAAAGCTTTGCCCCATAAAATATAGATGCTCTTTTGCACACATTGATTTATGACGGGAGTCGTTATAGAGGTTCCTCCTGTAAAACTCTTTGGCATGACCGCTGAAAGGGGGTATAGACTTCATTACAAATGGACCATCAATGTTGCTCATCTTTTACTACCTGCACTGGCTTTACTGGATAGGTGATTATTCAGTCTCCCCAATAAGCCTTGTTCCCCCTCACTGCTGAAACTGGCAAAGGCTAGTCATTTTCTGCATTTCGCATTCTTTCTCTTTCTTATTCGAACGTCTGTGTAAGGGAGGCGACTTGGAGAATCAACTACCTACCACCGAATAAGGTGATTCATGGCAATGTGTGTTGCTCGTTTTCATTTTCTATTTTATTTTTTGTGAACATTTCAGATGTCAACCCAATATTTAAATTTTGTATTTCATTTCGTGTTTAGGCACAGCGGTGTCTTCTCAAACACCGGAATTAAACTGGTAATACGGTCTTTTGAGCTTACTATGACTTCAGTGGGTGCTATTTCAGGTAATCCCTGACCACAATGATGGGTCATGGATATTATTGTAAAATCGTTATTCAAAAATCAAGTTTCAGGTTAATAATAGTAATAAATAACAAACACCAACAGCCAACCACTAAAGCTGGCAATATCTAAAAGTAAACTCACGTTTACATGTTTACAGTAAATTTGTGTCATTAAACGTTTTGCAAAGCAGCCCACAGGTCTTGAAATCAGAAAAATAAATGTGTTTTCAACCCATCTTGCCTAAATGGCACCATGGATTAGGCATTTATCAGTCTAAAACAGAAAGGCCTGTACCAGTAATGGTTGGAGATGAGCAGTGATGAGTTCCTGTAGAAGAGCGATATTTCGAAACATTTTTGCTTTCTGTTTTGTTTTTGTTCATAGTGGAAACGACATTTGAAAATATAGCATTTTAAATAATGCACATTTAATGTGTTTCCCTCAACAATGTTTTGTTTATTGTGAAATGTAGCTTTCAGGTTGCAGTGGTAGGTTTCTCCAGTTCACATTGGACTCCTGGGATGTGGTGAAGGATTGGGTAGATAACAAATCTGATATTTTACACAGCAGAACAAAGTCCCAAACACAGGGCAAATCTTCCCTTGGTTACCATTCCTCCATAGGCAGGAATCTTATGTTTGGAATTTCGTCAGAATAGGTCACCCAATATATTGATTCATATCAAATGCCGGCTTAGGTTGGCAAGGCCAAAGTGACAAGTGTCGATAGCATGCCATACAAAATATACTTGCCGCCAATAAAATGATGTCCTATCCCCTTATCTCTTTCGGCGGGGCTCAAACATAAACATGCGAAAGTGCAATTGACTTCCTTTTTAAGTCCGAAGAAACAAGTGGTGTATGGTGTGACGAGGTATGACATAAAAATACAGTGCATGGCCAGATGAGGACCCATGAGTTCCTTAATCCCGACACTATTAACTTTCTGCTTCTCCATTACACAGTTATATTTTGCTGTTTGGAAGGCCTCTTCAATTTCGATTTTCGACGTTTACTACCAAAAGGACTCAGAGATCAGGCAGTCTCAATTGCTCCATACACTCCGGGTCCTCAAGCCTTAAATGCTGACACCTCGCCGTCAACCTCATCCTCGTAATCAATTTGTGTCAAATCCCAGTCCCATTATGAGGGGCGCTCAAGCCTTTGCTGCATCCGCATCACCTCGTTGCAATTAACCTCCCACTCAATTATGCAAAAGCAGTTTGGTGGTACCATTTCATTTCAGTGTCATGCTACATTGTTGGTCATCTCGACCATCCACTTCATCATAACTTTCTTAGTGCCATGCCTAATAACTCGTACAATTAACTAATTACATTGTGGCTAGTCAAATGTATTAATCAATTACTAAAAACCATTATATTCAAAAGGACATTGTGGACCAGATTCACAAAGGTAAAGTTAAGCCAAAAGTCTAACTTAGACCAAAAGTGTAACTTTACTACTTCGGTATTCACAAAGTTAAGTTACTTTGAGTAAAGTTAGACTTTTAGTCTAAGTTAGACTTTTGGTCTAACTTTACCTTTGCAAATCGGGCCCTGTGTATTTAGAAAAATAGTATATAAAAATACCTCGTCTAAAAATTGTGTGTAAATTACGCAGAACATATTAACCTGCAAATACCTCAGAATTTCATGGCATTCTATTGAGAGGCGATTAATAACAACTACTCATCCAGGAACACAAGTGGACAAGTGTGGTTCACTGGTTAGAGCTGCAGACTCTGAAGCAGAGATCAGGCCCGGGACCAGGGTTCAAGTCCCGAGGCGGCAGGGTCTTGAGCTCAATGTCCGTGGACTCGATAATTCTCGCCTCAGCGCCTACTTTAATCGTGGGTCCCACGCTGCAACTCTGGGCAATAGCTTGCTTAATCTCCACAACGGTCCCTACAACAATGGGATGCCTGGCTTCACCTTGGGGGTGCCCGGGAGGGGCATCTCACAGGGAGACCCAGGGAGGCTATACAGCGCCTGGACGCCCAGTTGGGGCAGCTGTGCGCTTTACAAAATACATTTACATTAGAATTTATTTTATAGAAAAATTCTTAATTAAATATAAGAAACAAACTGACAACAATATACAATGAAGTTAAGTGAAGTATACAATGGGGTTAGACAGCATAGAGCTACATGTCCACCAGATCAAATTAGACGCCAAACCCTGGCTAGATGGATAAAAATTGACAATAACAGAAAATTACGGTATAAGCTCTAGGAGATTAAAGATTTGCAGCGATATATACAATGCAGCACGGCCTATTGATATGGCAGCATACAGCTGCATATCTTCGAGAGCAGAATAGTTGCAACTCTATCACTGGATCAGTAAATAAAATTGGCTTAAATACATTATATATACCATTCCAAATTCCAAACGAAGTTGGTAATCCAAAAACGAGCATATTGCCCCGGAGTGGATATGTGCCAGATCAGAATGCAAATTGGTGCCCCAAGTGGAATCACCATAAATATTAGCACCAAATATCTGCAGCAAACCTGCTCCGGTGGTGCTGTGCAGCCTCTTGCTTATTGTCCGTAATTGGTGCTGCAGAAAGTGCAGTGAACTTTGTACGGCTCAGAATTGATTTTTAAACATGAGTTTTGAGTCAATCCAAAATCCAAGGTATTGATAGGTTTGGGTCATTAGTATATTTTGGTCTCCCAGGTGCCAGACAAATTTAGATTTTGGAGAACCCAAATTTATTATCATTGCCTTTATCATGTTTAATTTCAAAACATTTGATTTGTTGTATTCCTAAAGATCATTTAGGACCCTCTGTAAACCTATTTCAGTTGCAGCAAGAGTGTTGTGTCATCTGCGTACAGGAGCAATGGTATGTGTTGAATTCACAGTTTTGGGGGAAGACTTTTCGACTTAACAGCACTTGTTGAAGGTTGGTTGTGTACAAATCAAAAAGAATGGGCATCAGCAGGCAGCCCTGTTTCAGGCCCTGATTGGTGCAATTTTTCCCTGGGCAGAGTCAGGGACGACTGGCAGGGAACGGAGGTGGAGGGGGAAGGAGTGGGTGTGAAAAAACGAAATAAAAAAACACTTACCTCTTCACGTCGCCGTCTTTCCTCCATCATTGCTTCTCTTCCTGATGAGCTCAGGAAGCACACAGGCTAACTAAGCCAATCACAATGCTGCTGTCACCATGACAGCAGCGTTGTGATTGGTCTGCGCACCGTGGTTCAGTGCTCAGACGGGTACTGGGAGCCTGTGCATGTTCCCCACCCAGGCTGTGTATTAGAGTCCGGTGGAGAACCTGTTAAGTGTGCATGGCTGTTTGGCCGACCCAAGAAGGCTGGCCAAACCGTCATGCGCACTCAAGTGCATGAATTCACTCCTACCCATGTGACACCTGCGCAGCAAAGCCCTAAATCAGCCATGTAGTTGCGAAAATTAAAACGATAATAACAATGTTAATATCATTTTATTTTTGCGCTTTCCACTGCTTTCTGAGCAGTGGGGCGACGGTCCTCTCCCTTAGTGGAGGAGCAACCCCTGAGCAGGGTTGACCGATTACCCAGTTTTTACTCTGATCCAAGTATCTGTGTACAAAAGATGAATAGTGGTAAACAAAAAATCTGGAATTTTCCAATCCTTCATCTTCCACCAAAGGGTGCTCTAATTACCCATATTGAAGAGCACACTAGAGTACAGGAAATACACATACAATGATGTCTTCTGGGCGATCGCTTTCCAGCAGTATGATGCAGAGTATCTTGTCCAGGGTTTGGCTGCTTTTTCTAAACCCTTCAGCTTAAGAGTCTAGCAGGGCTATGGTTTTATAGTTTTCAGGTTTGTACATTGACCCCCTTTTTTTCTGGGATGGAAAATTGATTCTGCCAGTTATCCGGAATTGTTTTGGAGCTTAAAACAGAATTGTACGGTGTCAGTCGGGGTCATCGCAAGCTTGAACATCTTGTTTGAACACTGCCAACAGAACTACATTAGTGCCTGGCTTTCTGTTGCTTTTCATATATGCCATTGTTTCAATTAAGTAAACTAATAATGTGGTTCCCTCAGGGGAAGCTTAAGCCTGAGCTTCCTAGGCAAATGAGATACACATGGCCATACAAATAATATAAATAGACCAACTGTTTGTGGATACTCACACACTCTTCACTGCACAGTCCAGTGCAGATTTAGAGGAAAGACAATCACATAAAGTACAGTTACTCACAAATTTTACCAGATAACATCAAGTAGGTGCTCTTGGTGGGTGGCGCAGTGTAAGTGAATGTTGAAGAAAGTGTTCAGTGAAACATAAAGCATAAAATATTGACTGACAGATGCCACAAATTCAAACTCAGCTAAGGCCTGCATTTAAGTCCCCACATATGGCACTTTTGTAACACAGGCAACAGATCAACACCTTGACTTTTCGACCCTAATGATTCAACTTAGGAATGGAGTCTTCATCAGGGCACACAAGTAGACTCCTCTTAAGGTAATAGATAATACAAGAATATTGTTGTTCTGTGTCAATCAGTTTCATAGTACTGCACCATCTTCAAGTCATAGTGCATCAGTGCGCACTCTGAGGGTATGACAGAGTCACAAGCAATCGCTGTCTGGGGAAAAACGGTCGACAATGGTTTTAATTAAGTCAGATGTTTCCCATGCATGGGTTGTGTGGCCCTCAGTTGGTACATATACTTGCCCAGTAACTCCAAATCCCTCCTCCCCACATTCTCCCTCTAAGGGTCTCTGAGGGTTTGGATGTCCATACTACATATCAACAGCATACAAATATTTTCTTCAGTATAGCGCAGTTGTAGTAATTATTTTCCCAGGTCTAAGCATCAATCAATCAATCAATCATCGCATTTATATAGCGCACTACTTACCCAGAGGGTCTCAAGGCGCTGGGGGGGGGATCTGCTACTGCTCGAACAACCAGGTCTTGAGTTGCTTCCTGAAGGCGAGGTGGTCCTGGGTCAGGCGGAGGTGGGTGGGGAGAGAGTTTCATGTCTTGGCGGCGAGGTAGGAGAAGGACAGTCCCCCTGTGATGGCTCTACGGATGCGGGGGACGGCGGCGAGGGCGAGGCTGCTCGATCGAAGCTGGCGTTTGGGAGCGTAGAAGTTGAGGCGGCTGTTGAGGTATCCTGGGCCTTGGCTGTGTAGGGCTTTGTGTGCGTGGGTGAGGAGACGGAAGGTGATTCTCTTGTTGACCGGGAGCCAGTGCAGATCTCTCAGGTGTCCGGAGATGTGGCTGCGACGGGGGATGTCCAGGATGAGTCGTGCTGAGGCGTTCTGGATCCGCTGGAGTCTCTTCTGGAGTTTGATGGTGGTTCCGGCGTAGAGGGTGTTGCCGTAGTCCAGACGGCTGGTGACGAGGGCCTGGGTAACCGTCTTCCTGGTCTTGGTGGGGATCCACCGGAAGATCTTACGAAGCATGCGCAGGATGTTGAAGCACGATGAGGAGACGGCGTTGACTTGTCTGGTCATGGAGAGGGAGGAGTCCAGGATGAAGCCCAGGTTGCGTGCGTGGTCTGTTGGTTTGGGTGCGCTGCCTAGGGCGGGGGGCCACCAGGAGTCGTCCCAAGCGGCGGGTGAGGATCCCAGGATGAGGACTTCCGTCTTATCTGAGTTCAGTTTCAGGCGGCTGTTCTTCATCCATTCGGCTACCTCTTTCATCCCTTCGTGAAGGTTGGCTCTGGCGGTGGCGGGGTCGTTGGTAAGGGAGAGGATCAGCTGGGTGTCGTCGGCGTAGGAGATGATGTTGAGGTTGTGCTGGCGTGGGATGTCTGCGAGGGGGCTCATGTAGATGTTGAAGAGGGTTGGACTGAGCGAGGAGCCTTGAGGGACGCCGCAGATGACTTCGGTGGCTTCTGATCTGAACGGAGGGAGGCGGACTCTCTGTGTCCTTCCGGCGAGGAAGGAGATGATCCACTCCAGTACCTTCTCTTGGACTCCGACGTTGCTGAGGCGTTGTACTAGGGTACGATGGCAGACAGTGTCGAAGGCCGCGGAGAGGTCGAGGAGGATGAGGGCCGCTGTTTCTCCATTGTCGAGCAGCGCTCGGATGTCATCGGTGACTGTGATCAGGGCGGTCTCGGTGCTGTGGTTGGCCCGGAAGCCAGACTGCGAGGGGTCGAGGGATCCGTTCGTCTCGAGGAAGGCGGCCAGCTGCTTGTTGATGGTCTTCACGATGACTTTTGCAGGAAACGGGAGCAGCGAGATGGGGCGGTAGTTTTTGAGGTCGGTGGGGTCAGCCGATGGCTTCTTGAGTAGAGCGCTGAGTTCGGCGTGCTTCCAGCTCTCCGGGAAGGTAGCAGTGTCAAAGGAGGTGTTGATGATGTCCCGCAGGTGGGGTCCGATGATAGCGTCGGCCTTGTTGAAGACGTGGTGAGGGCAGGGGTCGGTCGGAGATCCGGAGTGGATGGAGTTCATCGTGCGGACGGTGTCTTCGGTGCTGATCGGAGTCCAGGCACGGAGGGTGGTGGTGGGGGGCGGTGGTTCGGTCGTGGTGATCGTCGGTTGAGTGCTGAAGCTGTTGTGTATGTCCGCGATCTTGTTGTGGAAGTAGGAGGCAAGGGAGTTGCAGAGGTCTTGCGAAGGGGTGATGTCGTTGTTTCCGGCGTTGGGGTTGGAGAGCTCTTTGACGATGTTGAAGAGTTCCTTGCTGTTGTGGGCGTTGTTATCTAGTCGTTCCTTGAATGCAGTTTTCTTGGTGGCGCGGATGAGTTGGTGGTGTTTTCGGGTGGCGAGCTTGAGGGCAGTCATGTTGTCCGGTGTTGGGTCTCTGCGCCAGGTTCTCTCGAGGGCTTGGCAGTTCTTCTTGGAGCTCTTGAGTTCGTCGGTGAACCATGGGGCTTTCTTGCTACCGGGTCTGCTGGGCGGGGTCCTCAGGGGGGCGAGCTCGTCTGCGCAGTCGCTGATCCACTTCGTGAGGTTGGTGGCCGCCTGGCTAGGGTTCGTCGTGCTGGTGGGAGGGTTCATGCTCAGGGAGGACGCGAGCTGGTCGGCTGTGATCTTGTTCCAGTTCCTGCGTGCAGCCTGTTGCTGGTGGTGGTGGATCGTGGTCCTTGCGAAGCTGAAGTGGACGCAGCTGTGGTCCGTCCAGTGGAGTCCGGTGGCGTGGCTGAAGGCGATGTCCTTGCTGGATGAGAAGACGGGGTCGAGTGTGTGTCGGGCGTAGTGGGTGGGGGTGGTCACCAGTTGCTTGAGTCCTAGGTTGGCGAGGTTGTCCAGCAGGGTGGTGGTGTTGCGGTCGTTGTTGTTCTCCAGGTGGAAGTTGAGGTCCCCTATGAGGATGTAGTCAGCGGAGCAGAGGGCGTGTGGGCTGATGAAGTCGGCGATGTCTTCGCTGAATTGTGTGCGTTGTCCAGGGGGTCTGTAGATGAGGGTGCCTCTGAGGGTGGTCTTGCGGTTGATGTGGACTTGGAAGTGCAGGTGCTCGGCGGTTGCGAGGGTGTCATCGGTGTTGGTCGTGATGCGGATGGTGTTCCTGTGGACGATGGCGATGCCTCCTCCGGTGTGGTTGATGCGGTCCCTTCGGATGATCTTGTAGCCGTCTGGGATGGCGATGGCGATGTCAGGCGTGGAGGAGGCGTTCATCCTGAGCCAAGAGCCGTGTCCTGCTCCTTAAATGTCAACTCCAGGTTAAAACTGAAAATCTAACAATGATGATGACTCTCGGCCAGAGGTAGGCTTTGGAAGAGAATCGTTATTTCAAGGAGCCAAGTGGAAACAATTAGGTAGTCTAAAATCTTCGTGACGCTCCGAAATTGTCCATTAAGGTTGATCAGCCCCTGGTCAAACAAGTTAGACCAAATCATTTGTTGCTACTGCGCCTTCGGGAGGGAGAGCAGAGCTCACCATTTTCGAGATATTGCAGTATCACTGGAGTTCAATTAGTGCTGGTTCTTGCAAGGATGCAAAGTGAGAAGACCTCATTTAAATAAACCGTTAAAATGATTTCTAGCTCTGGAAAGGCCTGCTGTTAAATGTCAAGTTGCTCCTGCAGTGCTACCTGTTTCATTCTCTTTCTTGCAGAATCCGGTGGAATGTACACATGGAAAGGAGAAGGCCTGCTTTCCCTCTTCCCCTTTCTCTCCTTCAGTTACTTGTGGAAAGAATACCACATCCTTTAACTTTCTTTTACATAACGTTTTGCATTAACCACTTCCCCCCACTCCCACAAATCACTATATAATGCTACATCAGCCCTTGAACCAGATAACAACAGTACTAGTGATTCATAAGTGATTTGGAAAGTCAAAGATAGTGTTTGACAAAACATTGTTACAGTCGGCTTGTGATCTGCATTGTCATATTCTGCACTTCTGTACTCTTTTATGGACAAATCCCTCATATTTTCTATTATGTAATTTGTTTGATCATACACTACTAATAATAGAATAATTCTATGAAATGTGACTAGTGCCCATGCCCTTTATTGTTATCATCAGTGTTTAGTCATCTAAACCTTCACCTAAAAACGAAACTATCAAAATTGTATCCTACAACGAAATTCACTTCTGAAAGAGTTCACATCACTATTACAGATAGTGTGGTAGTAATTATTAGTAGCTAAGATACGAATAGTATAGAATATTTCTTGAGAATGACTTAGTGCAGGTAGAAGGCATTTTTTTATAAATTTAAGCTAGCAGGCGATATGGGCATTGAAAGTGGCTTACGTTTTCATATTTAACAAACATACATTGTTTACCAACATCCCTAAATGTAAAGGGAATAATGTAAGATACAGCCCTGTACCCGTGATTCTACAATGGACGTGACCTTGCATGTGGTCCCTTTGGTTCTTCAATAAATCAGCATTTTACATTTGCTTATTGCTTATTTATGGGCATGGTTAATATGCAGTAGAAGTAATTTATGCCTCGCTGTTAAGGTGTTGCAGACGCCACTGAATCATGTGTGAAGTGGTTGACATATGTAGGACATTTGAATGTCTTATCTCCAGTCTAGTGCGTCAGGCTGTGAATAACAAGTGCCTATAGGTTAAGCAGATGCAAAAGGAACAGACATCCTGGGAGAACAGGAATCCTGCCACTGCAGTCCAAATGCGGACAGGACGACACACTCAGATGAAACCTGTTGAAAAATAAATATCGTCTGGCCTTTTTATCATACGTGTGGAAATGAGACAAGAAACTGCTTGTTTGATCAATGATCATCACAGTAAAGTAGATAGCATGTTGAATTGTAGAGGAAATGTAAGTGCTGAAGGAGTATCTGCTATAAAAGCGAATGAGCAGAGATGTGCAACATTAGATGTCTCCACTTCTTAAAAGGAGGTGGATGAAGCAGGCAAAGAATTAATTGAGGAATATGTCTTTAATACCTTCAGAAAATATACTAATGTATAGAGGTCTCTGACAAAAATTAAACATGAGCCACCATAAATACTCATAAACATGACAGTGTTCAGGAAAACAAAACAAAAAATCACTACATGTTTTAACGGACTTCATAAAACCTGAAACACAGTTTCAAAATCTGGTAATAATCCTTGCAAACATACCTGGGTTCATTGTCAAAGTTAAACATTCACATGAGTAAATCTACAGGTTTACTCTTGCTCTTAATATTTTGAGCTATTTACCATTTCTGAACGTAAAGTTACTTAAAAGTGTAGACACACTTGACACAAACCTCTGGTATCGGAGCAAAGATCTCTGCATGGCAAAGTATAGGGAAACGTTAGATTTTCTTTTAATTTAAATTAAATAAACTTGCAATAGTAAAGAGCGTTCATAATGTGATTTATTTTAACACTCATTATAATGGTATGTTATTGTATGTCTCTACCTCCAATATCTTTTATAAAGGGGTTGTTGCAGTAGCAGTGAGTAGCCATGGGTGGTGCTGGACTACTAAGGCTCTGAGTTGGAGAATTCTTACAACTGTTTGGGTCTCTTTTGGCTGTATTAGCCATAAAAGGGCAAATTGTGAATAGTATAAGGCTTACTCTTTTGTGAGAGGGGGATTGACCCTCCTTAACTCCGTTTGCAATCCTTCCTTCACTCCTCCTTACTCCTCCCTTAACCCCTCTCCTTAGTAGCAAGTATTTCCTATTTTCCAGCCACTCCCCTCTGTGCCTCCCACATGTACGACTAAATATATACTTACATGAGTGGAGATCTTCACAGTAGGGGGCAGAAATCTCTACTCATAAAAGACAGGATAAGCAGAGGAGTAGACCTCCACACAATGGTATGTGAAAAGCATTCTGCAGAACATTAGTAGTACTATTGTAGAAGTACAAACTGTACCACAAAGTGCTGTTTGTGAATAGATTCTGTAAGACTTGCATCTTTGGGGGTATTCCCGAAACCTTTTGCCTTCACTCCTCCTGATTTGCTGAATTCGTTTTTGTTGGCATTAGGACTGTGTAAACTTTCCCACTGTTAATTACACCTATGGTACTTGTGATCTTTCTTCAAATAAGGTAAAATTGGACCATACCTAATTGGCACATTTTATTTATTTATAAGTCCCAAGTAAATGGTACTACCTGTACCTAGGGCATGTAAATTAAATAAAACTACTTGGCCTGCAGCACTCATTGCTTCACTCACTAAAATAGCCTGTTGAAACATGTCTCAGGCCTGCCACTGCAGTCTGTAGTGCAGATTTAAACTGCCTTTTCAACTTGTCAAAGAACCTCTTTTGCCTAAACCTTCCTTTTTAATACTTATAAGTCACCCCTAAGATAAGCCTTAAAGGCTCATAGGGCAGGGTGCCTTGTATTTATAAAGTAGGCCATGTGTGCTTAAGTTGTACTTGTCCTGGCAGTGAAAACTCCTAAAGTCATTTTTCACTGCTCTAATAAGAAGAACTATTGCTCTTATTGTCAAACTCTAGGTTATCCTTTTATATGTAATAAGTGATAACTTTAGATTGGGAACAGGTAGAAATCTTCAATTTACACTCAAATTGATTGTAGTTTATAATCCTTTTTAATGGTTAAGTCAAATTTTAAGTCACAATTTTGAAAATGCCACATTTTGAAAAGTTCAAACTCAAAAAGAACAAGGTGATGGATGGAATGCTTGAAATATTCTCATCCCATGGCTATCGCTCAGTCCCCTTCCTAATCCATCTATTTTCACCCACCATGCTACCGCAGTTTGGACCCAGCCGTATGCTAATTAGTCTTGGCCTGTTCCTCATGGGAACAGTTCAGCCCGAACTGCCAGGCCATTTCCCAGTGTCCTGGGTCACACAACTGTGAATGACCCAGCTGCTGGTGTTTGTGTATTGCTTCCAGATAATAACACAAAGAGGGCTTAGGTGTAGACAGGATGGGCCTTTCTGGTAGGATGTTGGAAGGGGCTGTGCTCAGCCCCACTTACATTTCAAAGGGATGTATCTCTTGCTTACACAAAGGAACACAACACCAGGTTTGCCCTGTCTTTTCTCACCACAGACAGTTTGGAGCCTTGGCAAAGGAAGGAGAAGCACTTTCCAGGAACATAAGCGGGGGAGAGAGGGATTCCCCCCCCCCCATGCACACTCAAAGGCTGGCACCAATTATAAACAGTGGACCTCAGAGCCACTCTTAAGAACACTCTTGGACCTCTGGAAGTTACAGAAGAATGCTCTGGTGCTAGAGGACTGCCCTGCTGCTTGAAGGACAGCCTTGATGTCTGAGAATGAAGATTGGACTTGCTTGCCTTCATTCCAGGCTACCCAGAACGACTCCAAGGATCAGTTGACTGACCTGTGTGAGCTCAGGGATACAACAAGACAAGCTTCAGAGGACTCCCAGCAACTGCTCAGCTGACCTGTTGCAACTGAATGTGCCTGGATCAGCAACTTAACCTGCCCAAGCCCTGCTGCTTGCCTCTGATGGAGTGAGTCTTGATACCCAAGAGGCTCCCTCCCAGTGAATTCCCATAGAATCCCAGGTTCACACCAGCACCTGGGCTTCTATGGGCATTCACAAGGGCATATTATCAAGCCCATTATCGCCGCTTTAGTGGCAGTTTTCTGCCACTAAAGCGACAATAAGGCTATCGCCGGTCCTTGATAATATGGCCCTCTGTTCTGTGCCTGGCCGACGCTCCATCGTGGTTGGCCTGAACTTGTAACATTTTCCCAGCCCAGCATGACTAGACTCCTCAGTTGTCACATTTTGCTTCTTGGCATTAGTTTTACTTAAACATTTAAATGTCAATATCTTCGATTCTACTGATTGGATTTTTGTCATTAAGGTGTTATTTTATTTATTTAAATGTAATCTATTTTTCAAAAATGGTTTGGGTTTTTTCTTGTGTTGTGTTTTTACTTTATTTCTGTTTGTGTATTGCATACATAATTTACACATTGTCTCTAAGTTAAGCCTGACTGCTTTGTGCCAAGCTACTAGAGTTAAACACGGGTTAATTTAGTGTGGTTCACTCTGACAATGATTGTGTTTGCTTCCACATCTCACAACTAATAACCCAATTTCTTGCAGATCCCAATGATTTTACCACAGGACAATGAAGCATTACAATATGCATACCTGATCAATATCACTGTCCTCATATATACGATTCTATGCATCACCATCAGTTATTGCGGAAAGAGGTTTATTCTTTTTCTGTTTATTACCTCTGTGACAGTACCCTTCCTTTGATATAACCATTACTTAGTTAGCTATTTTTTGTTTTATACATTCTCCCTTTGATAACCAGTTTTGTTGTTGTGTCACTTCTTTACTGGGACATTTTTCCCTTTTCATTGCTCTCCAGGATATGTGTTCAATAGTGCAGTCACCTTCCCAACTCCTGTGCTATTTCCTTTTCTATATTCCTTCCTGTTGTGATTAACTTTAACCCTTTTGCCCACTCTAATAGCTGGACATTGATTTTAAACTCATGGTCACCCTTCGCACCCCCACAAGGCCTTGCATAAAAAGCTAAGGATAAAACAGAGATAGTGTATTGTTAACTTCACTTTAAACATAAAAAAGGCAACTCTGCACACCTTGCAACACTCTCAACCCTACAGATTATCTGGTAATGTTGGTCTCAGAAGATGTAAATATTGATGACTCCTCGCCCTTTCAGACACCCCGTCTCATGACACCAGCTGCAGAAGGCAATTGATGACTCAAGTGTGCCCTATTGTTTTTGGGGGATACACATGCATCCATCGCAGCTAAACAGCACTACTCTGCCCTCCTGCATTTAAATTCCAAGACAGCTGATTGATTTTTTACACTTCAGATGGACATTTTTTAGGAAAAAATATCAAATCCATGTCTTGGTTCATCTCCATATTCACATCACTGTGCAAAAATCAAGACAACATGAAGTGTGTCTTCCTCAATCCTCAACATCTATCTGATGGCATCCCATGGCACAAGAGGCACTGGCTGTAGCTTCAAAAAGCAAAGCATTCAAAACCGGGGAGCTCCTTGCAGGCATCATTCCCATAAAATACCTCTGCAAAAGCAGTTGTCACTGCTGTATTCGGCTATGAATTAACAACGTCTAAGCAGTAAAGTATGTCAACAAATTGGAAGGCCTGAGGTCCAAGTCCTTAGCAACCTTTGCCGGGATCTCCGGGAACACTGTCATTTTCAGAACAATAATCTCTCAGTGATTGCGCATAACCTACCAGGTCTTTGCAACTCTATTGCTGACTGTTTTTCCAGACTGCTCGAGACTCAATCAATTGAAGACAGATTTGACAATTTTTCCTTCTCTGACTATTCTCTGAGGTCCCCTGGGCACAGACCACTTAATGTTCTGACTGAATTTCCAGCTTTCCATCACCAGGAGTAAGTATGGGCGAATTTTGCGTATCTGCAGTCCGCAAATTCACCGAAATCCCAAAAACATCCGCGAGTTCGCGGAAAAATCTTTGAACTCGTGGATTTGCACAAATATTACTGGAGTACTTTCTACTGGCTAATCAGTAAGTGCTAGCTCATTGGGTAAATGTATAGTGCTTTTCCTACACTGCAGCTGCGTAAAGGGCCAGAAGAGTTGTCTCCAGTGACCATGTGTGTGTTACTATGCCATCGCGCCAAAGGGCGCAGGGGTCCCTTGAGTGAGCTGTCCATCATAGTGGGTAAATGGCAGGAAGACGGTGCACACCGCCAGTGTGTTGGCGGGGCTAAATGGGCGGGGCTTCTTTGCGAGTTCACATGCCTCTTGTGTGTATAAAAGGCCAGAGACCGATCAGAGCAGCAGATAAGGAGAAAGAAGCCCCTGGTCACAGGAACTGCACGGGGATTGCGCTCGTGAAAGTGAAGGATGCAAAGGCCTTCATCCAGCATCACAGCTAATTTTCGACGGTAGATATGGGGAGAAAGCACACCTGCCCAGCCTCGACAAAGCTCACGATTGTTTTTGGGCGGATGAATGTGTTACTGAATTTGAGCCTCAACTCGGGCACTTGCTTAATTTATATCTGTAAGTGCTTCCTGTTGAGGTTTAATTTTTTTGACAGGAGCATCATGCCAGAATGAACCCTGCCCTTATTTACCAAGAATACGCCATTGTTTTGTGTGATACCTCTACTCAACTGCCAAACTTGCGGGGCTTCTAAAAAACAATCCGCCCTTGAGCGGATTTGTCAACACTGTTTTCCAAGATTCTTTCTTAAAGAACGATCAATGCCTATTGATTCAGTATTGAGGCCCGTATTTAAATGCATATTTTAATCTCCTGAGAGGAGGATCCCCTTGACTGATGCTTCACGAAGGGCAATAGGCTTAAAAGTCTCCTGTGCATTTGCACTTTCATTTTTACACTAGTTTAAAAATCACAAATGCCTCAGAAGTGTTGCACATTTACATACATTTTTAAAGAACTATGGTTTTATTACTGTGTTGTACACTGCACATTTCTCCTGAACTGTACTAGCAAAGTATATCTTCGCTGTGAAACTGGTACAACAAAGGTAGGATCTTAGAAAATAGTAGGCTCTGCTCCTGTTAGTGCTTACAATGTCTCTCACCCAATGTCCTCTAACATTCCTTCCCCCATGAAGGGGGCATATTATCAACGGCCAGCGATAATTATCGCTGGTGGTGCTTAGCGATAATTTTATTATCGCAGGCTATCGCTGGAATTTATCGCCCTGGTAGCGCATTATTATCAACGCGTTACTCCAGAGCGATACAAATTCCAGAGATAGCGAGGTTATTCCCGTTTTGCAGGGAACATTGCTTGTTTTCCGGCGACGTTCCCTGCAAAACAGTGATAACCTTGCTGATACGACCCACAGGGTCCTATCAGCATAATCCACCCCAATGTTAGGGATAAGTAAGTCTGCATTTTAGCAGACGTTAGTTTGTGGCGAAAACAGCAGTTTTCTCCAAAACCTAACGTGTGCAAAAATGCTGGGGCAATCTTGTAAATATCACGATGTGAACATCAGCAATATTTGCAAGGTTGTCCATCCGGGGTACGCCCAGTGACTCCCACGTTGCATCTCATAGAGATGCAACTCATAGAGATGCAAAGGAAGGCGATTGTGATAGAGATGCAAAGGAAGGCGTTGTGAACAAGGGTGCTAACATGCGATTATGCATGTTAGCACCCTATTGTTAATAGGCTGATAGTTTTATCTCTGCTTTTTTGGCTTTTTAAGCCAAAAAAGCAGAGATAAAGCCCTTGTAAATATGCCCTGACGTTCTTGGAACATGCGCATTAGTAGTTATCTAAAAGTTTCTCTTTCTGACACCTGTTCCTGCTTTCATTCACTTGTTCTGAGATAAAGAGTACAGTCAAGTCAATTTTTATTGTATAAAATTAATAAAAATTATTACAAAATGCATTTAAATCATCGTTAAAAATAGTAAGTAAATATTAACAATTAAATGAACAATTAAAATGAGTAGTCCATACAAATATTTTGAGCTCATATATTTCAGTATGGTACTATGATTCCTTGTTTAGCTTGTTGTAGGAGTGATTGTACTGTCTTCATATATTTAACCCCCCTACATGTCAACATAGGAGATGATCCATCTAACCATCGAATTACAGCTTGCCTGCATGTTCGGATGTTCAGTTTGTTCAAAATGGACTTTAAAAGCCGTCTCCTCAAATCCGTAAGTACTGGGCAAGCACATAGTAAGTGGGTTAATGTTTCATTTTGATATCCATATAGGCGACAATTAGGGTCAGCGTAACTACCTTTCCAGGATGGTAGCAGGTCCTTTGAAAACTGTAGGCCCAGTCGATATTCTATGTATCTTTGTTTTAGTGGCCTACTAAAGTGACTTTCCAGATAAGTCTGTGACTTTACCCCGGAATATGAGTTTATCACGGTCCACCCGTGTCGTCGTTTTGCGGTAGTTGTTTTATCTTCCAGATAGGATTCCCATTTGACTGCATTGTTTATAATTTTGTCGAAGCTATTTCTATCTGGCATCAAGTCCCATGTTGCTTCGTTTCCTATACCATTCAAGGATTGGGACAAGAAATCTCCCCAACTGTTTGGCACGTGCTGTTTCTGCTGGGTGGTGATTTCTTTCCAACACAGGTTGTCCAGTGAGCCTTTTTCAGACATGCGTATTTTATGACAGAGTTTCACAAAAGTTACCATACTGCGAAACCTCTGGTGCAGCAGGCCGAATTCCAAACGAACCTGCGCAGGTGATGCTGATATTGGAAGGTTTAAAGTTGCCTTATATAGCTTTGTTTGTAGGCGGTTTAACAGCCCTGCCTCTTTGCCACACCAGGTGATCAGTGCGTATGACAAGGTGGGTAGGGTTTGCGCTTTTATCACTTTCATTAGGTGTGTATAGTTTGGGCAGCTTAATTTGTTTGGTAATTGCCGGTATGTGTAGATCAGGGACTGTGCTTTTGCCTTTAGGTCTAATTTGTGTTCTTTGTTCATTGCGCCTCGCCCCAATTTCAATCCTAGGTACTTATATGATGTTTCCTCCTTTATTGGGGTACTATTTGCATACCATTTAAATGTTTGCTTTTTCGGGTCCACAATGCGTATCACTTTGGTTTTGTCTTTATTCAGTTCCAAACATTCGTGTTCCAAATAAGTTACCAAATTGTTGATCATCCTTTGCAGGCCGATTGGCGTTTCACTCAGAACAACAATGTCATCCGCATACTTCAGGAAGGGGATCAGCGTTTTGGACAGGTATGGTGGATGACCTTCCCCGACCTCCAAGTGAATGACAATGTCTGCCATATAAACGTTAAATAAGCTTGGGGCCAGTACGCAGCCTTGTTTTAACCCCTGTTGTGTATTAATTTCAGCCGTGATGCTGCTTCCATCTACAATTTAACTCATGCCCAGGTGTTACTATACAACCTTATAATTGCCTCCAGTACATTCTTCGGTAGGCCCCATGTTCTTAATTTTTCCCATAGTCGGGTTCTATTCACCCTGTCAAAAGCTGCACGCAGGTCTATAAAACAAGCGTATAGTCTCGTCTTCCTTTTTTCTGCTTTTTCTTTCAGGAGAGCCAGGGTTATCAAATTTGTTAGTGTACCGGTCCTTGGCCGGAAACCCGTTTGGAACATTGGTATTTATTTTTTGTCTTCCATCCAGTCTTGAAGGTGTGACAATAAGCATGACCCATATAGTTTTGCCTCCACATCCATCAGCGATATCAGCCTATAATTCCCCGGCTCATTGTGATCACCTTGTTTAAAAATAGGGTGGATTATGCTCCTGTTCCAGGACTTAGGCAGTTTGTTCTGGCTGTAAATTGAATTAAAAAGTGGTGTTAGGTATTCTGCCCAGAATTCAGGGGAGTATTTAAAGATATCATTTGGAAGCCCGTTTGGACCTGCTGCACCCTCTTTTTTCAGTCGATTTATTATTGCTTTTAGCTGGGCAGTTGTTACTAGGGTATCTGGTGCTATATCTTCTGATTGTCCCCGGTAGCTTGTCTCCTTCCCAGTATAAGAATTGGCTTGGTAGTTTGGTTTGCCCTGTTCCCATCATGCACTGGGACAGGAACAGACTAATTTGCATATAGCCAGGTTCTGAAGCTGGGATGGTGCAGTGAGCTAAAAAACGGTGATGGATCAAGCCCTGATCTCTTGACTGGGTAGGAGTATTCTGCATCATTCAGAAACTCTGTCCATCACCTTTTCCAAAATTGAAAATTGTTCTGATTTTATAGCCAGTATATTTACTGATTTCCCTTTATTCTGATTTTCGCCGCCCGCCGGTGGCTTTAAAGTATCTTCTGGTGAACTATTTCCTATTCCTAGAATGTTTCCCGCATGTTCAGAGTTTATAGTGCATAATTCGCATTCTGATTTACAGTGCCACTTTTGTGCATCCTCCCTGTCGATAAACATGTTTTTAACGTGCTGGATCCACTTATTTTCCTCAATGCCTGCCTCCTGTCTTAGGTTAATGCTTTTTGTCAATTTATTAATGATACCCCAAAATGTTCGGGCATTTTTGTGTTTCCCTGCAGTTAATAATTTTGTCCAGATTCCAGTTTGGTATATTGTTTTTGCATTACTCAGCATGTGCTTGTATCTTATCCGCATAACTTTTAATTTTGCCTTATCCAGTTTATTCCTACTTTTTAACATTTTTAACATTGTTACCTGCTTCCGGACTTCACGTGTAATTTTCCTTTTTTCCTCTTGAAAGGTAATGTTATACCAAGGCTTTTCCCCAATATTAATTCTTCTCGTATTCTGTTTTGTGGTTGGGGGGTTTCTAGTTAGGACTTCACATAAATATTCCCATGTTTTTATCGGGTTTTCTTTTTCCTCTGGTGTTAATCTGAGCAATTCTTTTTTGAACTTGTCCATTGTTGGTTTTATGTCTTTTCCACCCCATTTTAGTTTACGAAGATTGAATTTTTCAGTGTACTGAGTGATGGTATTTTGTTTTTCAGTCTTGTTGACCAACATTTTTATTTTGGTGATTAATGGGAGATGATCGCTTTCTGGGCGTTGCCCAACTGAAAACAAGCTCACCATCGATATCAAGTTTTTGCTCATTATTGTGAAATCTATTAATGGCTTCCGATTGCTGCTTACAAAGGTTATAGGTATGCCTCTGTCCCCTTTTTCTTTCTTGTTCAGAATTGAAAGGCCCAGGTCTCCGAGAGCTTGAGTTATTTTGTCATCTTTTGTTAGGTTGCTATTGAAATCCCCTGAGATGATCATGGAATACGATTCGTGAGTGCTTTGCAATGCCCCGATTACGGTTAATAATGTTATCAACTTTTCCTTTTTCTGTTTTTTTCTGGGTGTATGTAAACATTAAGCACCAATAGGTTGTGAATGCGTGAACTTAAGTCCAGCTTCTCCATAAGTTTTATTGCTTGTATCCATTTTACCCAAGTGTCTACTTCTTCCGCTTGCCATCTGTATTGTTGGGCAATGTCCGTTGTTAAGCCTCCTCTCGGGTGTCCGAATTTTGAGAATTTTTCTGAGAGGACATGAAACTCAATGTAGCCGGGGATGGAAACTTGGCACAGGTTCCAGGTTTCTTGTAATAATATTAGGTTGTGTTGTTCCAAGAATATTGCGGTTTCATTGTCATGCCCCATGCTGTTAAAACCATGGACATTCCAGGAGCAGAGGCTGATCGTATGTGTGATTGAAGCAATGCATTCCTTTTGGTTATCAACTGTTATCTGTAGGTGTAATTTATTATCCTCCTTTAGACATCCGGATTTGCTAGGGACACATATTGCTTAGAACCTTTGCTACCCGAGACCAGTCGGTGATCTGTTCCTGAAACCCTCCTTGCTCCTCTGCATTTATCTGTCTCCTTATGTTTTGTGGTGATTTTTGCAGTTACTGAACATGCACTCATTAGGCATGATTTTTGGGTATTCCCCTCTTCCATTTTTGTTTTTCCTATGTTTTTGCTTTTTAAAACGGGAAATGGATATTTTTTCGGTTGTTGCCGCCTTAGTTCTATGCCCCAGACTTCAAAGGACATACCCATAGCAAGTATTCTATCTACTATGTCTTTAGACGACCAGGTGGTTAGGGACTCTTCTACCTCTGGATTGTATTTTGTTCGTTTAAATTCTACAGACAGGAGATCTTGAGATTCTATGTCGTCCAGTTCAGGTATTTCTCTCAGCAGCCGCATTATATTACCTCTGTTCAAAAAATCTTGACCCCCTGTTGTCTGGTATTCGGGTGTAAATGACAATTTTTCGTTAGATTCTGCTTGTTTTTGAGGTCCCAATTTTGCTTTATTATCTTCTTCCGATTTTGGTTCTGGAGTTGTTTCACCCTTTATATTTATTATTCTCCCTTGGTTCTGTGTAATTATTGTTATGTCCTCGATTGATTTAGCTGTTCTTTTATGATGGGGGATGGATTCATTTATCTTGACCGTCCTCTGCTTATGTTCCTTGTTAATTTTTTTTATCCTTCATTTTATCATTGTTTGTATGTTGAAATATCTGTGTGCACGCTGTATGTTTATCTGTTTGTTGAATGCTGCAAATTTTTAGTTGATTTTTGTTGGTGTTCTTTTGTTGTCCTCTTCGTCGACTTTTTTTAAGGATTGCCTTTGGTTAAATTTATCACTTACATTTTGTTTTATATCCACGTCGGTTGCGACATTTTGGGACTGCATATCTTGATTTGCTAACTTGTCTTCAGGTATGTAGGTTTCATCTGACTGGTGGATCATGACTATCCGATTTACACAGTCCTCTTGGACTAAAACCCTTTCATTAACCTCATCTTGGGTCTTGTCTTTGTCCTGGGGATGTTTAGTTTTTTGTTCTTGAGGGTTTACATTTTTACTCCCTTGTGTGCGATTTAGAATTTCAGAGATAGGGCAGATTGATGATTCTGTGATAGGGCTATTCCCATTCACTGCACTTGACTGAGCTGGTCGGTCTGGGGCATTAACTGTATGCTTTAAAATGATTACTTCCGAGACTGGTTTCACTTTTTTTGAGGTGGTATGATGAAAGATGGGATACGTATGCATGTGAGCTGAAGTTTGGAATTTAAGTTGTGCCCTCCCTTTCCTAGCGCGCTTTCTTTATCGTTTTGTTAACTTGACTTTTTTATAGATCGTTGCACTTTGTGCCTTCTCTATTTGGCCAGCTCCGTGATCTGAATTTTCTTCATTTGTCTTACTTATCTCTTCTTCTGGGTCGCTGTTTTGGTTGGGGTTTCTTACTATGTACTGACTCTCGATTTCCACTTCAGATTTTGTTTCCCCGGTGGGGCTTGTGGTTTTGATGTTTTGTTTTGTTACCACTGATGATTGAACTGCCCCTAGGATGTCTTTTAGTATGACCGGTAGATTTGACATGTTGTCCACAAGTTTGCCGCATACACAACTTGGCTGGATGGTCTCTGTGTGTAGTCCCTTATCTATCCTCCCTAGGAGCAGGGTTGCCATGGGATCCAGCTTGGTATTTATGCCTGAATTGTGGCCCGCATTCAGGTTTATTAGGTCAATTTAAACGTCCATTTTATCTGACTGGAAATTCAAGGCGTTAACTGCCTGGTCGAGGGAGTTTATAGTGTTTTACTCCTTGGGGCCCTGTAGTCCTCTCTGGGCAGTATTTCCTGGACTTCTGGCTCTTCTTCTGACCTACTCATGGATGATATCGTGATTGGAGATTCTAAGTTTAGATTATTTTTTGACCATCCTTTAGTTTCTTTTTGTCCTTTACCCTGTTCGTCGGGATTGTCATATGACTGCAATGGTGTGGATTCCAGCCTTTCTTTGCCACCTATCCTGTTTTCCTGGTCTTCTTCTACTCTGTGTTCTTGCTGACCTTGGTTGGTCTTTAGATATTCTTCAGACTGAAATTGGGTGAGTTTTTCTATTCCTGTTTGTATGTTCAAACTTATGCCATCAGGTAGGGAAAGGGAGGTTAGCCATGTGATCTCCTGTGAGGCAAAGTGCCCAGCCCCCAATATATTTCCCGTTATTTTTTCTTTGGACTTGTCTTTGTCCTTGACCTTGATCATTGTTTCCTTATCGTCCTCAGGAGTTTGGGAGTCATTTTTGTTTATCTGGGTTTGTATTACAACAAACTTGCCAGGGCAAGTGTTGCTATTTTGCTGGCAAGGGTCCAAGAGGTTTGTAGCTGGTCTATTGGAGTATTTGTTGGAGTACTCTCACTGTGAGTACCTTGCACTTCATTTTTTTTCTCCTTCTTGCTGTTTGATTGCGGCTGCACATTCTCTTTTACCTTTGATGCTGGTGTAATTGGGCTGGGTTGGGGATTTTTTTCCTGCGTTTGCCTATAGACAGCCGCCATGGGATCCTTTAGGTAGAAGAATTTTTGGATCTCAATATTACTTTGTTTGGAACTTGGTATTGCTAGATCAGGTGCCGACACTAATCTCTCTCTTTGTTGCACAACCCTCTTCCTTTTTCTACTTGACTTTTGCGTGCCCTGGTTTTTGTCTTCTTCGTTTCCTTGTGACCTTGCACTTATATTATGCCGCACTTTCCCAGATCTCATTGTTTACAGTTTGTTTGGTAACATCCAACAGGTTACGTCTTCCCGGGCCTCCGGCTCTCAGGATTTTTTTTATTTTATTGTCTTTTATTGTCTCTCTTCTGATTAGGAGGGTTGTCGTAAATTTATTTACCTGGCCCTCCGCAATACTAATGCGGCTAAAGTCTTGAGCATCCACTCCAAGCCCTGCTTTTCCCGCCTTTTGCCACTAGTACTCCTAGGAATCTGTAAGCACAGATCCGCACCGCCTCCGCAACCCTCTGTTCTACTTTACACTCCACCTCCCAAGCCTGTCTACCCCCCCTGAGTTGGAGCACCTGCCGTCAGGGAGAAATAGCGTGGTGTTGTTGCGGTGTGGCAGAATGACTACTCTCTCTAGTGTTGCAAAAAGCGCGTGGTCGTAAGTTACTCAAGATTCACCAAGTTTCACAGAGTTTCACCAAGTATATACCAATATGTAATGGAGCTCAACCCCCGCATGAGTCATTAATACGTTGATAGTACGCTGTCCTTCTTTCGCTGCCATTAATCAACTTTGTCTAGCATTCGTACATAGACGTTTGAAATGAGCAATTGCTGGCGCTTTGTTAATGTTTGGGAATGCTTTAGGAATGCTTAGTGATGTGTTTAATACATTGCGTCGATACTGCAGAAACACCGATGCTGACCCCTCTCACCAGTAGCACTGCATGCTGAGGTCCTTGTTGTCCTGTCCGCTTTTGTCCATAGCCTGACCCCCCCACGGGCACTGCAGGGCTAAGAAACCGGATGGTGCCAGAAGACACCGGAAGACTGGACACAGGGAGATGCAGGGAGACGCCGCTTGACTTGGGCGTTTGCTCCGCCGGCTCTGTCGGATCACCGCTTCCTCCTCCTTTCTGCCCTCGGCTCACCCTTTGACCTTTGCCTCCGTCCTTGCCGTCCTCGCCGAGCATCTGAGGGGGGGGAGGGTCCTTGATTCCTTAAAGCCTCAAAGCTTTAATTTTTCCAAGCGGGAGCTTTTTCTCGTCAATTCGGTCTGTAGTGAAAGTCGAGTCGCGTCCGACGGCTGTCGTTCAACTTGGCTACTGTTTCACTGCTGCAACGGCTCTCTGCTGCTCCCTAGCGCTCCTAGTGTATTAATATAACTGCAACATCTAAGGATTTTTTGCTTTACATGCTCCAGTTGGGATCACTGACAGAATATCAAGGAGCAAAATATCGACCTGCCAAAATATCGTGGAGAAAATATAGAATGCCAGAATATCGAATTCCTATCTTCAAACAGGTAAGTACAAAAATATCGACTCCAAAATATTGTTGTAAAAAATATGGACAGTCAAAATATTGAATTTTTTAAATGTCTTAAAAGTAATTTAAAATTAAAATAATTATAAATATAATTAATTTAAACATATTTAAAATACTTATATACACTTAAAATTAATAAATAATTAATGTAACTTAAAAAAAATTTTTTTTTTAATACACACACATATATATATATATATATATATATATATATATATATATATATATATATATATATATATATATATATATATATATATATACATATTATTAACAAAACATATACAATATTTTCAACATAGGATAGCGAGAGGGTTCAATTTACTATTACCACTCCAGTGAGTGCAACAGTAGAGAAAACATTGGATAGCGTAGGGGTAAAAATTACTATTCCCACTCCAGAGAGTGCAACAGTAGGGAAAGCATTGGATAGCGTAGAGGTAAAAATTACTATTCCCACTCCAGAGAGTGCAACAGTAGGGAAAGCATTGGATAGCGTAGGGGTAAACATTACTATTCCCACTCCAGTGAGTGCAACAGTAGGGAAAGCATTGGATAGCGTAGAGGTAAAAATTACTATTTCCACTCCAGAGAGTGCAACAGTAGGGAAAGCAGTGGATAGCGTAGGCATAACATTTACTATTCCCACTCCAGTGAGTGCAACAGTAGGGAAAGCTTTGGATAGCCGGAGGGTAATAATTACTATTCTAACTCCAGAGAGTGCAACAGTAGGGAAAACATTGGATAGCGGGAGGGTAAAAATTACTATTCCCACTCCATTGAGTGTAACAGTAGGGAAAGCGTTGGATAGCGGGAGGGTAAAAATTACTATTCCCACTCCAACGAGTGCAACAGTAGGGAAAGCATTGGATAGCGGGAGAGTAAAAATGACTATTCCCACTCCAGAGAGTGCACCAGTAGGGAAAGCGTTGGATAGCGTAGGGGTAAAAATTACTATTCCTACTCCAGAACGTGCAACAGTAGGGAAAGCATTGGATAGCGTAGAGGTACAAATTATTTTTCCCACTCCAGAGAGTGCAACAGTAGGGAAAGCGTTGGATAGCGTAGGGGTAAAAATTACTATTCCCACTCCAGTGAGTGCAACAGTAGGGAAAGTAAATACTTCATATATGAATTAAATTAAACTAAATATTGATACCAATTACAAATAATATAAAATAATTAACAATTTTATATAATATATTAATTAATCAATTAAAAATACAAATGACATTTAAATATTAAACAAAATTAACTACTAATACAAATTATTTACCAATTACCACTAAATTAATTAACAATTATAAAAAAATTAAATATTACAACAAAAATAAGCAATAAATGAATTTAAAAATTATAATATTTATAATTCACTTCCCACACTATTCCCCTATAAACGCAAAACCCACTACTGAAAAGAAATTAATAAAATTAACATAATTATCAATTAATCAATTAATCAAAACTATTGACCAATTATATTTTAATTAATTAAAAATTAATAATTAATTAACAATTAATTCAAAATAAATGCCAATAAATAAATTAACATATTTATTTAATTATATTTAAATTACTTCCGACCCTATACCCCTATGAACCCACAACCCGCTGCAGAAAATACATTATTTTAATTAACATATTTATCCATTAATCAATAAATTATAAACTATAAACCCACAACCGGCTACAGAATTATATTACACAAAAATTAAATACAACTAAATTAATTAATTAAAATGGTTTATAAAATAAATGTACACTTTTCACTCATATAGTAACATGAAAAACACTTTAAAAAACGTCATATTAACTTACTTACCTCAAATTTGATATTTTTGTTGTCTATATTCTGTCCATTCGATATTTTGTCCATTCTATATTTTGGATTCGATATTAATGCTATTCTATTCGAGATTTTGCTATTCTATTCAATATTTTTGTAGTCTATATTCTGCCCATTCGATATTGTGTCCATTCTATATTTATAACTCGATATTTTGGCCAACCGATATTTTTTATTCGATATTATGACTGTATACCCTCCAGTTGATCTGGACAAAGCTCTGGGCCATTAAAACAGCATTTGTTTTGCTTCGTTTTTGAATTCTTGCTAGCTATGCATGTTAAACATCCAAAACAAACAAACTCCCCTGTGCATCATTGTTCCTCTACTTCGGACATTTCAATCATTCTTGTTTTCCTTAACTTCATGTTTTCAAATTCCTCTCTGCTGGGGTGGTGGAGTGAGCTAAAGAATGATGATGGATTAAACCCAGATCAGTTGACTGGGGGGCGAGTGTTTGATTTGCTCAAACCCCCCTTACATCATCCCCTTCGGTATTGCTTTGTTCACCCTACGTTGGCAGGGTATGCCCAGACGTGGGTCCCTTGTTCACTTTGCCCCAGGATTCAAAATAGGGTGGCTGATGAGGGTTATGAACCCAAAACTGATCCCAGGAAGCTTTTTTCCGGTCCAGGGAATGCATGGCTTTGCAGTTCACGCTGGACTGTTCACATGTGGCACAGGGTCAGACTAATTTGCATATGTCCATGTCTGAACTGGGGTGGTGGAGTGAGCTAAAGAATTGTGATGGATTAAACCCAGATCAGTTGACTGGGGGTGAGTGTTTGATTTGCTCAAACCACCCTTCCATCATCCCCTTTGGTATTGCTTTGTTCAGCCTAAGTTGGCAGGGTATGCCCAGACGTGGGTCCCTTGTTCACTTTGCCACAGGATTCAAAATAGGGTAGCTGATGAGGGTTATGAACCCAAAACTGATCCCAGGAAGCTTTTTTCCAGTCCAGGGAATGCATGGCTTGGCAGTTCGCGCTGGACTGTTCACATGTGGCACAGGGTCAGACTAATTTGCATATGGCCATGTCTGAACTGGGGTGGTGGAGTGAGCTAAAGAATTGTGATGGATTAAACCCACATCATTTGACTGGGGATGAGTGTTTGATTTGCTCAAACGACCCGTCCATCATCCCCTTTGGTATAGCTTTGTTCGCCCTAAGTTGGCAGGGTATGCCCAGACGTGGGTATCTTGTTCACTTTGCCACGAGATTCAAAATAGGCTGGCTGATGAGGGTTATGAACCCGAAACTCATCCTAGGATGCTTTTTCAGGTCCAGGGAATACATGGCTTGGCAGTTCGGGTTGGACTGTTCCCATGAGGCACAGGGTCAGACTGATTTGCATATGGCCATGTCTGAACTGGGGTGGAGGAGTGAGCTAAAGAATGATGCTGGATTAAACCCAGATAAGTTGACTGGGGATGAGTGTTTGATTTGGTCAAAAGCCCCGTCCATCATTCCCTTTGGTATGCTTTTTTTGCCCAAAGTTGGCAGGGTATGCCCAGAAGTAGTTCCCTTTCTCACTTTGCCACTGGATTCAAGATAGCCTGGCTGATGAGGGTTATGACCCCGAAACCGGTCCCAGGATGCTTGTTTCCGGTCCAGGGAAGACATGGCTTGGCAGTTCGGGCTGAACTTTTCCCACGTGGCACAGTGTCAGACTGATTTTCATATGGCCATGTCTTAACTGGGGTAGTGGAGTGAGCTAAAGAATGATGATGGATTACACCCAGATCAGTTGACTGGGGGTGAGTGTTTATTTTGCTCAAACGCCCCGTCCATCATCCCCTTTGGTATTGCTTCTTTTGCCCTAAGTTGGCAGGGTATGCCCAAGCGTGGGTCCATTGCTCACTTTGCCACTGGATTCAAGATAGCTTGGCTGATGAGGGTTATGAACCAGAAACCGGTCCCAGGATGCTTGTTTCCAGTCCAGGGAAGACATGGCTTGGCAGTTTGGGCTGGACTGTTCTTATGAGGGACAGGGTCAGACTGATTTGCATATGGCCATGTCTGAACTGGGGTGGTGGAGAGAGCTAAAAAATGATGATGGATTAAACCCAGATCATGTGACTGGGGTGATTGTTTAATTTGCTCAAAAGCCCTGTCCATCATCCCCTTTGGTATTGCTTTGTTCGCCCTAAGTTGGCAGGGTATGCCCAGACGAGGGTCCACTGCTCACTTTGCCACTGGATTCAAGGTAGCCTGGCTGATGATGGTTATGAACCTGAAACTGGTCCCAGGATGCTTGTTTCCGGTCCAGGAAAGACATGGCTTGGCAGTTTGTGCTGGACTGTTCCCATGAGGCACATGGTCAGACTGATTTTCATGTGGGGTGTCTGAACTGGGGTGGTGAAGTGAGCTAAAGAATGATGATGGATTAAAGCCAGATCAGTTGACTGGGAGGTGAGTATTTGATTTGCTCAAGCGCCCTATCCATCATCCCCTTTGGTATTGCTTTGTTCACCCTAAGTAGGCAGGGTATGTCCAGACGTGGGTCACTTGCTTACTTGCCACTGGATTCAAGATAGCTTGGCTGATGAGGGTTATGAACCCGACACCGGTCCCAGGATGCTTGTTTCTGGTTCAAGGAAGACATGGCTTGGCAGTTCAGGCTGGACTCTTCCCATGAGGCACAGGGTCAGACTGATTTGCATATGGCCATGTCTGAACTGGGGTGGTGGAGTGAACTAAAGAATGATGATGGATTAAACTCAAATTCCGTTGACTGGGGGTGATTGTTTGATTTGCTCAAATGCCCCATCCATCATCCCCTTTGGTATTGCTTTGTTCACCCTAGGTTGGCAGGGTATGCCCAGATGTGGGTCCCTTGTTCACTTTGCCACTGGATTCAAAATAGCCTGGCTGATGAGGGTTTTGAACCCAAAACTGATCCCAGGATGCTTTTTTCCAGTCCAGGGAATACATGGCTTGGCAGTTCGGGCTGGACTCTTCCCATGAGGCACAGGGTCAGACTGATTTGCATATGGCCATGTCTGAACTGGGGTGGTGGAGTGAGCTAAAGAATGATGATGGATTAAACTCAGATCAGTTGACTGAGGATGAGTGTTTGATTTGCTCAAACTCCCCGTCCATCATCCCCTTTGGTAATACTTCCTCTCATGCCAAAGATATCAGGTAGAATAGTGACTTGGTATGGATAGTCAATAAATACGTCATATTTGCTTGCTTTCAAAGAAATCCAAAAATAACTAGGACTGGGCTTGCTTCTATTTTCTGCATGAC
Organism: Lissotriton vulgaris; assembly: GCF_964263255.1. Lineage (NCBI taxonomy): Eukaryota > Metazoa > Chordata > Amphibia > Caudata > Salamandridae > Lissotriton > Lissotriton vulgaris. Next base: position 1,405,998,112 of record NC_141693.1, on the reverse strand, counting down.
ATTCTTGGTTATGGTTTTACCCAGATTCCTCCAATAGATTTTCAAATTTGGGCAATTTACCAGCAGATGACTATCATCTGCTTCAACATACCTCATTTACTGAAGTCTTACTGTGTATGTTTTCTAACATTTGCTAGATTCAGCTGCGACAAAAAAAGGGAAAAAAGTGATACCTCCTGAGTATAACAGATTTACCAGTAGAATAAAGAATGTTTAGAGATACTTGCCATTGATTTTCTAGCTCCAGCATAGCCAGGTATCCTTCTCAAGTGCTACACTGTGGCTTCTGAATCCTGTTGTCTGAGGCACATATGTCCCAATATCAAACAAAGATGTTCTATTTCCTCTGTATAATATTTTGTAAGTCTATTTCCATTTGGCATGTTTCATTCTTAGTTCACTTATGCATTGCATTTAAAGCCTAGTATGAGTACACCTATTGTTTCCTTTTAATGATCCCAAGAATGTAAATTACCAACATCTAATAGAAAGACTGTGAATGGAAACATGGTAGCCAGCTGAGGAAGTCAGTCGGGAGATCGACACCCTAAGTTTCTGTAATGACATTTTCTTCTGACCCCTCCAATCCATTGATTCCTTCAGGGGAGTCACCCACATTTTGAGAAATATTCATTCACTTTACATACACCAAGCACAAAACACAGGTATTTGGTGCTGAGCTTTTTTTTCTCTACTTCGTTCATATTTCTTCCTTAAATTCCCTCTTTCTTTCCTTCCACCTTTCTAAATTTCCTTGCCTTTCTCTTTCATGTTTCTATATTTTTTCTTTCTCTTTCCTTTTCTTTTTCTCACTTTGCTCTTCTTTCTGTCTTCCTTCATCTTTCTTTATTTTTTGCAACTTCTTTTTCTTTCTTTCTTTCTTTCGTTCTTTCTTTCTTTCTTTCTTTCTTTCTTTCTTTCTTTCTTTCTTTCTTTCTTTCCTCCTTTTCTTGTTTCTTACTGTCTCTTTTTACCTTTTTCTTACTTTCTCTTTCTTTTTCTCTTTCCTTCTCTCCATCTTTCCTTCTATCTTTTGTTTTCTTTCCTTCCTTTTTTACCTTATTCTTCCTTCCCTCATTCTTTCCTTCTCTTTCTTTCCTTACTTTGTTCTTTCCTCTTTCTATCTATCTTTCCCTCATTCTTTCCTTCTCTCTTTCTTTCTTTCCTTCTTTCTTTCTTTCTTTCTTTCTCTCTTACTTTCTTTCTTTTTCCGTCCTTCTTTTTTTCTCTTTCCTTCTATCTTGCCTTTTTCCTTGTTGCCTTTCTTACTTGTTACTTTTTCCTTTCTTACTTTCTCTTTTCTTCTTTCTTGCCTATTCCTTGCCTTCTTTCCTGCCTTCTTTTATTTTATCCTCCCTTCTTTCTTCTTCTTTCCTTCCTTCTGCCATTTTTAGGTCTGTGTTAGCCAAGACCTTTGGATTTTCAGTTTCAATTAGAATTCGTCTGTGGTTGATGTCATTCACATTTTCGTTCCACCCACTCCAACATGCATAAAGGTGTAATGTATCATCCCACTTCAGCCATTGGCAGACTTCACTATGAGCTACCTTATGCCCCGCTTTCACAAGTAACACATCCACACACAAAGTATTTCCCTTCAGTGTCAAGGAATATTTTGGCCATGTGTGTTTTTTTAAGACAAAAAAACATTTTTGGCCTGTAGCAAATGATTTTTCTAGATTAATAAAGGCCCTGGGAAGGTTTGTAAATAATTACTTCTTTCCAACAATAGTGACAAAACAAAACAATAATTACCAGAAAGCTGGCAGCAAAAGAGCAGACTTACTGGCTTTGCCAATGCTTGCTAAAAGTGGGATGGTGTAACCTCAGCCCTAATTTGCACAGAGGAAGCAAGCTTCAAAACCATCTAAATTTCTTCACAAGGGTTTATAAGAGTCTCCCACCAACTTTTATTTGATGGATAACCTCAAATATAGCATTTAGAGCTCTGTTTTATGTATCTTTGCTAAAAAGCTGCAAGTTACGAAGTTGCACCCATGGCATATTTTTTTTCCACAGTGATCATGAAAGTGAGCAAGTTCCTGTGGTGTTAAAAATTCACCTGCATCATAATAGTTTTTGAAAAATGATGGTAAAATGGTGAATGTAGCAATTGTTTTAGAAATGTCTAAGGGGCCGATTACGAGTTTGGCGGTGCTGCACTGGCTTTGCCCCAGCACAGCACAACCAAAACCGTGCATGGCCCACGCACCAGATTACGAGTACAACTCATGTCTGGTGGGCTTTTCTTTTGTAATCCCCACAATGGTGCCCAGAAAACAGGCACCACAATAGGATGTAAAAGAAGTTCCAGGACGACATGGACGGTGAAGTCCATGCCGTGATGGAACTTGGGGTGCGTGCAAATAGGGGGCACATGTTGTGTCCCATTGAAAGCATCCCCATGGTGGCAGGGGCATGAGGGCCCTCTTTGTTTCCCCACCGCCAGGCTTGTCATAGCAGGCTCACCGCCATGAAAAGGCTGGTGGTGGGGAAAATCATAATAATCTTGGCAGACCGTGGCGATCCCGCCTTCATTATTGGATAGCTCTCTCCACTGCGCCAAACCCAGGGAACTGCAGTTCCCTGGCACATCGGTGGATGCCCTGAATGGTGGCATTGGAATAGGGTGGCCGCAGGACTGACCCAAAAACTCATGTGTTATACAGGCAGTTCAGAAAACTCATTTTCCCTTCGCATATCCCTTTTGATAGCAACAATCTTCACATTTTACTTCATTTAATTGCTCCATCCGGCCATTTCCAGGTAGATTCTCAATTGTATATCATACCGAGAATCTTCCTGAAATGGACAAATAAAAAAGTACATCGCATTTTTACATCTAAATAGGAATTTTTGGTTTAGAAGCAAGTTGTTGGGTTTCTAGAGGAAAACGGTGGAAAGTACTTTAATAATATATATTGCTTTTATTTTTAATACATTTTATGTCAATTTAATATTTAATTAATAACTAATTAGGTAAATGATTAATTGATCATTTTTTTCTTAATTATTTTAGTATAGTTTGTAAATTTTAAAGTGCAAATTATATTTTTTAATAATGAAATAGTACATTTTAATTCAGTAGAGTGGTTGTTAGGTTTAGTCGGGATTAAAGAGGATAATTAAATTAAATATAAATTATTGGTTTCTAGAATTAAATAACTTCGAACTTTAATTATATAACTAATTAGTAATTAACCTTTTAATTATTTCATTAGATTGTTGTTATTTTAAATATTTAATTATATTTTGTCATGTTTAAAGTGTCATTTAAATTTTCTATAGTTTAATGACTAATTTATAATTTAGTACTGGTCTGTTTGATTTTTAGACGACTAGGGTGGGAACTAAATGAAATATTAGCTTGCCTTTGAACTTTTGCTGCACCGAGATAACCCTCCCAGGGTGATTTGTGCTTGTTATAAATTAATATAACATAACATCTATTACGGTTTTTATTTTTAATCAGTGTATTAGGCATACTAAAAGATTAGTTGATAAATACTTATGTAACATATTTGCTCTATTATTTGTTATGCCAATTATTTGTTGTATTTTAATTAATCACTGAGAAGTGTATTTAATAGTAAAATATTTTAATTTTATTATTATTTATTACTAGTTTACTATTATTAATGTTTAATTTGTAATTTATTTAATTTTTGGGGGATATTAGGGAGGGAAGTTTATTTATTTAAAATGTATTTATTTTGCTTCATATATGTTAAATTATTTTTTATTATTATTTTTATGTTTCTATTATCTTTAATTTCACTTCTTTATGACTCAAATATTTTAATATTGTTATGCTATTAGGTATTTAAATGCCTTTCAAAATGATTGGGAATTGGAATTGTATAACCATTCCAAAGACTGACACTTTTCCTGCTTTTTCCATACACTGGAGTGTAAATAGTAAATCTAGCCCCCCCCCTCCAAAAGTCCAACAATTTCCCTATAATTGCCTAAATCAGAGTGGGAATATTAGAACTAACCCTTCCAAAGTCTATCAGTTTCCCTTCTGGTACTTAGCATGGCATGGGAATAGTAAAGCTAACACTTCGCAAATCAAACCCTTCGCGTACTGTTTCCTAGGTAGGAGTGGGAAGAGTAAATCTAAGTCCAACACTTTCAAACTTTTATCTAAATTGAAGTTACAATAGTAAATCTTTCTCAACTGTTTATTTTATATTTAACTTTTTTAATTGTTTTTATGTTTTTCTTTTAATGTTTATATTATTTATAAAACATAGTTAATTACATTTTTTAATTAGGTGTAATATATGTTTCTCTAAATATGTTTCTTTTTTTGAGACAATAAATTGTATATAGCCACTATGTTTTACCTGTCTTAATCCTATGAACTCCCTCTCGAGAAGGGTGCAGTGCCACGGCGAGAGTGACCGTGTATCAATCCCAAAAATTGGAAATTCCATATCTCCAGTTTTAATAATTTGATTTTGTTGCTCTGATATCACTTAATTTATACTCTATTTTGGAGTGGGATTATTCTTGTGCTGAGTTTTCACTTTATTACCTATTGAGTGCTGCATAAATACTTTACATGTTGTCCACTATATTGACATGATTTGTTCTTCCCTGCATTCAAGCATTGTTCCTGACATATGGAAAAAGGCTGGTGTCATTCCCTTATTGAAAAACACCTACTGATGACAGTATTATTTAGTCTAATGGCCTGAATATTACCTTGATAGACTTACCTCCGGACCACTACCATGGCGATCCCAAGTCTTTTGACCGCTGTATTATGATGTTACCATTATGCTGGCGGTCTCAGGGTAGTGCTCTTCGAATGGAGGGGCACCCTCATGCTAGGTTTTTTGCCACAGTGCAAATACATATGTGTGTATTTTATCGAAACAAGTCTGTAAATACACACATATTGATCACACCTATGGAAAACTAACCTTCTCCTACAGCACAGGCTTACAGCCTTTGCAACAATGGACAAATGGACAAGGGACTTACCTTTCATTCTAGCGATGATGGTATGAACTTCCCTCATGGACAAGGGTCTGCAGCAAATGGGGGACCTGGATGAGGAGCTCCATGATGGAAAGAGGAGTGGAAACAAGGTAAGTTTTTTCCTAAAATCTTGCATTTCCACCAGGTCAAGTGAGTAGGTCTTCCCCCCACAGTCTGCTTGGTGGAAAGACACATCGGAATCTCAATGACGGGAACAGGGAATGGACTCATTCCATAGACCACTTTTGCATGTGACTGCCATCGAGTCGGGAGTAGAAATACTGGCAGAGGCTGAGGTCTGTTGTCGCTCGTACTTCCAAGTTCTAAATTTGGTTGTCAGATGTCCTAGTTGGCAGGCGTTCCCAAGAGCGTAAAAGTCATAATCAGGCCATAAGTTTAGACCTATCTCTTCCCTTCCTGCCTCTTCAAAAATTCTGGAATCCATTGCTAATAGACAACTCTCTGAGTTTGTGGAAACTCACAATCTTCTTCATTCTTCCCAGTCCGATTTCCATGCATGTTATAGAACTAAAAAATGCATTGTTGGAAATCACAGAAGGCCTGATTTAGATCCTGGTGGGAGTGGCCCAGCCATTGCTTTTTTTGGCAGTCTTTTGCCCCACTACCTTGGTGATCCACCCGCCCAATTTAGATGTTCCCTGGGCATTGGAGGGAAGACCACTCCAGTCCAGCTGACTCTGCCAAGATATATCTCCTTCATCAATGCAGTCAGAGGCTGGAGCATCTGTTGGAGGAAGTCCCACTGAGATTCCCGTTGTCCATATTACAAAGTGACTTTCCGTTGATGCACCTGTGGTGGCAAAACCTCCAAGGTCAGTTTGGCAAAAACTAAGAAAAAGAGGTGAAAACTCTCCTTTTTTTAGGGTCCCATCTTCAACAGTCAGAGAGCAGTCAGTGTGATGAATGCCACATTTTGCCAATGCAAAAACCATTTAAATAAGGAGTAACCCAGGGATTAGCATTAAGTCCCACACTGTTCAACATCTACATGTTTCCAGTCACAGCCCTGTTGGAATCATTCCATACCAATCATATTTCCTATGGAGATGACACACAGCTAATGTTTTCAAAAGGGCTGCTTTGGATGCTGTAAAGGTATCCTTCCCTGCTTGTATGGGGGTGGTCCTGGACTGGCTCAGAGACAGCCACTTGCAACATGAACCTGATAAGACCGAAAGTCTTGTCTTCGATCTTGTCTTAATCCTAATTTGGGTTTGACTAGATACTGGCCCAATCTCGGATCAACATCCCCTCCCCCAGCAGTTACAAACTTTTAATCAATCCTCGATGAAACACTTTCGTTCAAGTTTCAGATTCTTTCCGTATGAAAACGTTGCTTCTGGATTTTTTAAGGCACTTAAAACATTTTTAACCTTCCTCCCATCGGAACCTCAACAAACTGTAGCCCAAGTTTCCATTTTATCCAGCCTGGACTATTCCAATGTCTTATACTTGGGTCTTCCTTTCTTCCGGATTTAGCGCCTTCAGTTCAGTTCAGTTCAAAAGACTTTATTTCGATCACTATAGTTAAAAAAAGTACAACATAAAAACAAACACCTACAAACACAATACAAAAGTAGTCATTAACAATACACATCCATTATCCATTGCAATAGCAGCACTATAAAAACAATAAAAGTTACATTTTTAAATGGACCGAAAATGTATCATAAAAATAATTTAAAGCCAGCTTAAAAATTCTGTAGATGTCTTGGATAATGTTAAAAGACAGTAGTCCACACAAAATATTTCAGGTTTCACAATACAATTTTATGAGGTCCTTCAGTGATGTAACAGCCTCTGTATTTATAAGGGAACTCTTGGCACGCCTGATCCACATTGCCATTACAAACATGGCTGTACAGAATACTATAATACGGGATGTACCTGTCTGCATTATTCTGGATGCCTCCTTGTACTTTCTTAGTACCAAATATCTACAGAGTGGCGCTATCCATTTGTTTTGAGACTGACTATACAAGGGGCAAAAAAATAATACATGCTCGGTTGACTTTGATCGCCCTTGGCAACAGGTACAGTTCTCATCCACCCTATCTTATACTTTACACCATTTTCTTTTGAAGGATTTTACAGGTAGGCAGCCATACTTAAACTGTAGGTATATTTTCCTTGCTAGAGGAGGTACAATTTCATCTATAATATCCTAAAAGGATGGTGTTAGTTTAAAATCAATAAAGGCAGCCAAGGGCGATCCTTTGCAGTTTATCACAAATTCGCTGTCTACAAAACCCCAGTAAACCACTTTAAGGCTAGTTTTATTAATCTGACACAGAGTTTCTGGTTTGTCCCAATATGCACCTAGCCTCTGTAACATATTCTTGAGGATCAGCAGCCACAGGTAGTCCAGAATATGGAGGTCTGCCTTCTCTTTAATTTCCCTAAAAGTATCACATCATGTAGTAAACAGCTGCACTGGCAACCAGTCAACAGGAGGATTATTTTTAAAGCCCTGATGCTTGCTCATCGTGCCCTTCACAGCACAGAACCTCATTACCTGAACACAAGAATCAAGCATTACTAGCCAGGAAAGGCTGGGAAAGGCTTGTCTGATTATGGAGCCTTACTTTGAAAAACATGAGATGGTGATGCACGTCCTTTTTGGTCTGTGTGGCCAAGAATGAGAACCTCCTCTCCGCTCAACTTAGAAACCTGTCAAATTAGACTGCTTTTCGTAAACTGCTAGAAACCAACTTATAGAGACATTAATCTCTATTTATCCTCCGAGCTACATTTATTAGCACCAGGGAACACTCCGTTAGTAGCTGTGCACTTTATAAATCATGGCATTCATTCACATTGCCTCTAAATTAGCCTGGCTGTTTCTCTGCCAAGCTACCAGAGTGTTAGGCACAGATTAATTTAGTAGCTTTTTGTCGTTCAATCTGTTGGAGGTTGTGGATGTTGCCTGAGTAGAGTTTCACCACACCCAACCAATAACCCAATTTCTTACAAGTGCAATAAACCTTTTCTAATCCTTGTTGTAGATGAGTCCAGTACTAGTGTTTCACACAAAGTCAATATTGCGAATCAGTAGTGATATCCCAGAATACTTTTCCATATCCATTAGTTCCTGATAGCTCCAGATGAGTTCCCAGCTCCTGACAACAAGATGTAGCAACTAAAAGCCTTATTACGAGTCTGGTTGGACAGACCGTCCAACCGTCGTCTTTGGAAGCCCTTTAGGACAGCTGAGCCAGGAAGCTTCCCCCCACCGTATTACGATGCAACCATTGCTACAGTGGCTGTCACAGCTATGGCAGAGAACATATCATTGAGTATAATGCTGCAAATGTGTACAAAATGCGCAGGACATGTGTGATATGTACACACATGCATAACACATGGGGGATATGCAATGCTGAAGTGTGGCAGAATGTGCACAGTTCAATCAATGGGGATACATATCGCAGAAGGGATTACCGGGATTCTGGAGTTTACAGGATTTTTGTCATTGGGGTTAAGCTACCAAGGTATAGGGAAGACCTGGAGGAAAGGATCCACAGCAGAGACTGCTAGAGAGAAGTTGATTGGAGTGAGTATGTACCCCAGCTACCGAGGTGTGGGAGGGACCCAAACCTTAGTTTCCGACGACTCAAGCCAGGTTGTCTGACTGCCACTGTCGGGTTTTCAAAAACCCACATTGCAATCTGGACAGTGGTTGGAGATCTCTGTACAGCTCTATGGATGCAGTTTGTCTATCTTGGTGGTCAGAAAAAACTTGTTGAAGTTGGCTGTCTTTCAGTGGCCAGTCGGAGTACACAATACCTAAATCGTAATCCGGCGGTTGGACCAACCACTTCTAAAGAGACCTTTGACTGTCAGCCCGTCTCCAACACTGCTGCGGAAGAATGTTCGACTGGCATCGTAATCAGTCCCTAAGAGTCTTGCTTGCTCAATAAGGAGCCTCCTGAACACAAATAACTTACACTCTATAAATACTTGATGGCCGCCACCTTTGCAAATACGATGGGACTGCCCAGGTGCTTTGGGACCTCTAGATTGTGTTGAATCAACTTTGCATTTGGCGTAGTGCAAGCATTGCAGCTGTAAAGCCTCCCTCCAAGTGACGCCCACACTCACCACCTTGTCCATTGCATTAGGGGATGTAAAGTCTTTAGCAAAACTCCTTGGGTAATTTTTAAATATCCAAATGTGCAACCACATTGACCAATTATGTCTCTTAGATCAATTCTAATCCAGCTTCTACCGTGGCCACAGCACGGAATCCGTGCTTACACACATTGTTGATGATCTGCTAAAAATGTTGGATCAGAACAAATCCTGCCTTCTCATCCTCCTTGATCTATCTTCAGCCTTCAATACCATCAAACATGACAACCACCTAGGCCTACTTAAACATAGGATGGGACAGAACAGAACTCAAAGAATCAAGGCCAACCCTTCTCAAGTCACTCTATGAGTCCCTCTGGCATCTGTGCTCTCACCCTCTCTCTTCAATTTATTCATGGAATCTTAGAGGATATGACAAGTAGTATTTACCTCCAGACAGGTTATGAAGATAGCGAATATACAGGAAGACTCTTAGCCTGGCAAGCAAAGGAGAAGCAGGTTCAAAATAGAATTGAGAGTATTCGGAACAAAGCAACTAAAACAGGCTTAATAACTGTATCACATATAGGCGAAATTCTTAATAAATATTATAAGGACATTTACCTGACAAGCCATCAGGTTTCCGCAGAAGCAGTTAATGAATTCTCACAGGAATTGCCAATTCCAGTTTTGGACAAGAAATTCAGAGAAATATTACTATCCGATTTCACGAAGGAAGAACTAGGGGCCATATTATCAAGAAAGGGCGATACATTATCGCCAGGAAACTGCCGCTAAAGCGGCGATAATGGGCTTGATAATATGCCCTTGTGAATTCCTATAGAAGCCAAGGTTAACACCAGAAACTGGGAATTCTGTTGAAATTGGATTTTTAATAGAAGGAAGGGTTTTTGATAATCTGCTAATACGCACTTTGCACTTTTCTCTATCACGATTCTTAACTGATTGATATAATTGTTACGAATCAAGAGCGCATCTCATAGGTTGATAAATTGTTGATATTTTGTTCACCATTTATAGTCTGAACAAAATGCACGCCGCATAACAAATTTAGTATGATCGCTAACTGCTTTATTTACGTATTCCAACCTATGTTACACCTGGTATAGAATTATAGAGTATATGGTAAACAGTCAAAATATCGAATTTTTAATTTCGACTTACACTTATATCGAGTTGCTAATATCGATGGGACAGAATATCGATGTCCAGAATATCGATGGCCAGAATATCGACCCTCAGGTAAGTAATATCGAAATTACTTATATCGATAGCATATATATCGATGTAAGTAATTTCGATTTACTAATATGTGTTAGAAATTTTAGTTAAGTATTTAAATTAATTGTTATAATATGTGTTTAATATGTTTTTATAAATAAAAAATATATAAATGTAAATAATATGTTTTTAAGTAAATTATATGTTTTACTACTGGAGCGGGTTGTGGGTTTTTAGGGGAATAGGGTGGGAAGTAATTTATTTGTAATTAAATAATTATTTTTTAATGATTAATTTATTTTGCAATTAAATATTATTTGGCAATGAATTATTTTAATTAATTAATTGATTAATTAATTGATAATTTATGTATATTTTTAAGTAAATTATATGTTTTACTACTGGAGCGGGTTGTGGGTTTATAGGGGAATAGGGTGGGAAGTAATTTATTTGTAATTAAATAATTATTTTTTAATGATTAATTTATTTTGCAATTAAATATTAATTGGCAATGAATTATTTTGATTGATTAATTGATTAATTAATTGATAATTTATGTATATTTTTAACTAAATTATATGTTTTACTACTGGAGCGGGTTGTGGGTTTATAGGGGAATAGGGTGGGAAGTAATTTATTTGTAATATTAATTAATTTTGGGTAAAGGAGTATTTTTAGGGTTCAGGGTCAGTTTTCAGTTCTTGGGTAAAGGGGTATTTTTTGGGTTCAGGGTCAGTTTTCAGTTTTTGGGTAAAGGGGGATTTTTAGGGTTCAGGGTCAGTTTTCAGTTTTTGGGTCTGGGTTTTTTTAGGATTCATGGTCAGTTTTCAGTTTTTGGCTAAAGGGGTATTTTTAGGGTTCAGGGTCAGTTTTCAGTTTTTGGGTAAAGGGGTATTTTTTGGGTTCAGGGTCAGTTTTCAGTTTTTGGATAAAGGGGTATTTTTAGGGTTCAGGGTCAGTTTTTAGTTTTTGGGTAAAGGGGTATTTTTAGGGTTCAGGGTCAGTTTTCAGTTTTGGGTAAAGGGGTATTTTTAGGGTTCAGGGTCAGTTTTCAGTTTTTGGGTAAAGGGGTATTTTTAGGGTTCAGGGTCAGTTTTCAGTTTTTGGGTAAAGGGATATTTTTGGGGTTCAGGGTCAGTTTTCAGTTTTGGGTAAAGGGGCATTTTTTGGGTTCAGGGTCAGTTTTCAGTTTTTGGGTAAAGGGCGATTTTTAGGGTTCAGGGTCAGTTATAGGTTTTTGGGTAAAGGGGTATTTTTAGGATTCAGGGTCAGTTTTCCCTACTGTTGCACCCACTGGAGTGGGAATAGTAATTATTGTTAAGTAAGTATATTTTATATATTATTTTTAAATATTGTTTTTTTAATTAAATATGTATTATTATTTTTTTTACCATTATTACATATATTTAAATATGTTTAAGTAATTAATAAGTATTATTTACAGTATTTTTTATGTTATTTTAAATCCCAAAAAAATCGATATATTTGACAACGATATTTTTAACATCGATATTATTTTTTCGATATTTTGGTACTTCCCATGTTGTACATAGGGCGTCGATATTTTTGCTATCGATATAATTACGCCGATATTTGTGTAGGTCTAAATTCTGTCTGTCGAAATTCTGTCATAGATCCAGAGTATATGTGTGCTTCCTTTTGTGATATTTAGCACTTTGAACTTTAACTTAAGGTGATCTTTTACTGCCTCATATGAACGCTCCGATTTTTCTGTTGAGTATTCTGAAACATGTATCGATATTTGATAGTATTTAGCACTTTGCACTTTAACTTAAGGTGATCTTTTACTGCCTCATATGAACACTTTGATTTTACTGTTGAGTATTCTGAAACATGTATCTATATTTTTATAGTATTTAGCACTTTGCACTTTAACTTAAGGCGATTTCGTTTTTCTGCAATATTCTGGAACATGCATTTATATATGATAGTATTGTATGTTTGTAATTCATATGAACTATCAAGAAAAAAAAATGTATTCATGGAATCTCTAACTGTTTTGCTGACTGTATCTAACATCTCTCATCACATGTACCCAGATGACACCCAACTGTACTTAAAAATCTCTTCCCTGAATTGTGTCCTACAAATTATAGAGTCAACAAGATCTATTGGAGTAATGCTGGATAAGAATCTGTACATGTAGGAGAACATCTGCCCTGCCTCCAAAGAAGTGAACCTCCACATGAGCATTGTAAGAAAAAAAATCCTTCCTTTGCCAGGATGACCTCAAGCCTGCTGTTCAAGCTCCAGTGATTCCCAGGTTGGACTATGGGAGTGCAACCCTTTGCAGCCTACTGAAAGCTAAGCTGTTGCTACTAAGGGCCTCTCTTAACTCTGCTGCTAGACTCATTATAGGATTGAAAAGGAACAATCACATCACTCCGGACCTGATATCACTTACATGGCTTTCATTTGAGAAGAGGATTATTTCAAAAATTGCCTGCATGACACATAATGCCCTGCATTTCAACCCTCCGAAGTACCTTGCAGAAATACTAGAGCTGCCTGCTGTCTTCAGAGTATCTAGAAGCTCTAGTTCCCTCAGGCTGAAATCACCAAAATGTAATGAAAAGAAAACATATAACCGAACCTTCTTAGGCATTGCCCCGAGAATCCGGAACGTCCTTCTCTCTGAAATCAGAATGAATTCCTCAGTTGCCTCATTCAAGAAAGAAGTCAAAAGGATACTGATGAACCATCCTTTGCCGATGAACGCCTGAACTATTCTCCAGAACTTTATATATCCCTTGCCTGCACACATGCTCCGTCTCACAAACTATATTCTTACTCTGTTCAAATGGTTGCTGTCCACTCGGACCCTGTGGTCTACTCTCTAGGAGGGATGTCCACACCTTTTCCCTGCTCGATGATGTTGCTGTTACTTTTAGAATTTTCACCTTGATCATTGTAACGCGCTCTGATACCTCAAGGGTCATGTTTGCGATATATAAAACTTTATAAATAAATAAAATTAAAATAAAACTCCTTTTTCTCCTCATTTCTTCTTTCTGTGCTAGGATTGGAAGAACTGAAGGGGCCCGATTCACAGAACTAACTTAAGACAAAATCCTAAACTTACTACCATTTTGGTATTCACAGAAGGCACTTACTCATTTTGGTATTCACAAACGTTACTTACTCATTTCAGTATTCACAGAAGTTAGGAGTCCTAACTTCAGGACTCCAAAATGCCTTCTGTGAATACAGAAAGTCTTAAAGTTAGGATTTTTCTCAGTTTACTCCTAACCTTCCTCTTCTGGGCAGGCTTCTGGTTTCAGACCTTTCAGCCCGCTGGGTGGCCTTTCCCTTCTGTAATAACTTTTTAACCTCTACTTCCGGACAAGCATCTGCTTCCAACCCGCAAGATGACCCAGTCACCTCAATGCCAAATTTTTCTGGGTTGCATGCTCCACCATTTATAGTTTCCTTTGGTTCAACACCATAAGCCCTTGCAGCACACTGCTAATGTCTCATTTTCTATGACCGTTAATTGCTGCAGATATGTTTCCGTCTGGCTACATGTCTCTTTCTCCTAGGATTGCTTGTTAAGTACTTACACTTACAACTTTTGCCGTCAGCAAGACCCCTTACTATTGCTGGGCCACAATTTATCCACCTGTACCCAAAGATGCACTCCATTGGTATTGAAAATTGTTGAGTGCCACTGTGAGGGATGAGCAGAAAATAAATCTGGGAGGCCGTAGGGGCTTCTTAATGTTGGCGTTTATTTTTAGGGGTCAATGCAACAAAAATATAAATCATGGGCAAAGCATAACAAAACTATTGTTTAGGTACTGTTATTTGATTTGAATTGATTTGATTTTACAACTTATAAAGCGCATCGTATTCACGCGGGCGTCTTGGCACTAGGACTACCTAAAAGCTAAAATTCTACTGATTCGATTTTATCTGAACTTATTCGTTTTTAAACAGCCAAGTTTTAAGTAAACTTCTGAACGACATCAAGGAGTTACTATTTTTAATCTACAAGGGACGGGAGTTCCATACCTTAGCAGTTCCAACAATAGAACTCCACCCCCCCAGTGTAACTGCTTCTGCCTCGGGACTACCAGTAAATGTACCTGTGCTGATCTTAAATTTCTGGACGGAATGTATTTCCTGAGGTGCGTTCTCAGATACAGCGGCGCTTTCCCCTGTAATGCCTTATATGCCAGACACTGAGCCTTAAATACAATTCTCTTTCCCACTGGCAACCAGTGGAGATCCCTCATTCGATTTGTTACTGATTCATATTTAGGGATGTCCAGGATCAATCTTGCAGCTGCATTCTGCATCCGTTGGTGTCTAAGTAGGAGCTGTGCCTGGAGTCCCACGTATAGGGCATTTTCGTATTCCAAAAGTGAGCAAGGGACTCACGTATGAGCATACCCTGCCACACTTATGGCGGTCAAAAGCAGTACAAAAGGGGGTGGTGATGGATGGAGCATCTGAATCAATCAAACACTCACACCCAGTCAAAAGATCTGGGCCGCCATAAGTGTGGCAGGGTATGCTCAGACGTGAGTCCCTTGCTCACTTTGCCACTGGATTCAAGCAAGCCGGGCTGAAGACGGCTGGAATGCCAGAAAACGGTCCTCGGAAGCGATTTCCGGTCCAGGGAAGACATGGCTTGGCAGTTCGGGCTGGACTGTTCCCATGAGGCACAGGGTCAGACTGATTTGCATATAGCCATGTTTGAACTGGGGTGGCAGAGTGGGCTAAAGAACGGTGATGGATTAAACCCAGATCTTTTGACTGGGTGTGAGTGTTTGATTGTTTCAGATGCTCCGTCCATCACCACCCCCTTTTGTACCACAGCAGTAAATTAATGGCACTGTCTTGAATCCCAATTCCTCTAATCTACCAATCAAGATTTTATGATTGACCATGTTGACCATGTCGATGGCTGCCTATAGATCTAACAAAATCAAGACGGCCTTCTTTCCTTCATCCAGTGTTTTTCTTAATTCTTCTACTGGCATCACCAAGGCGGTCTCAGTTCCATGCCCCTCTCTGAAACTTTACTGTGAATGATCTAAAAGATCTCCTTTGGAGATAAAAGATGTGATCTGCCTATTAATCATTTTTTCCAACACCTTAGCATAAAATGGAATCCTAGATATTGGTCGATAGCTGTTAGGCTCTGTAAGGTCCATGTTAACTTTCTTTAGCAAAGGCCGAACCGAAGATATTTTCCATGAATCTGGAAGAATGCCAGACTGTATTATTTCTAGAAAGACTATTCTAAGTTGCTCTCTGAATCTGTTCTCGGATTGCCCAGGCTTCCTCATGACTTCTTCTTTTCCTTTTATTAGGTCTCAAATTTGGTCTCCAAGTGTGTGTCATCGCCGGATTACCCGGAGAGAATACAAGGGAAATTGGGGTAAGTATTATGATCTGTCCAATTGGTGAAGTAATAAAAGTGACCGTCACCACACCCGGGTGTACATAACACTTAAAACCCTTTTCTTTGAATATTTATCTTTTACAGCTTCTAACCCTCTAGTAGGGGGAGGGGAGGGGCAGGGGGAGGAAAAGAGGGAAGGTTTAGTGCACAAAGGAGAGAAAGAAAATAAATTCACACATATGTAGCTATATAATTAATTCTGTGCCACTTTTTTTCTCTTATTTCTAAATTAACTATAGGGACTTTCTTTCATTTTTCCTGAACCCTTTTTATAGCTCTCCTTACGCTACTGCTTTAACCCTTTTGTCTAGTACTCCTCATTTGTATGTTTGTTTGTTGCTTTGCTTTCCTCACTGTATTCTGTCTATTTAGGATCAATTCTCAGTCTTTGTATTACATCAGAGGGTTCTTTTTGGTCCCCCTATTTCTACTTTTCTCCCCGTGTTTCCCTTTTCCACCCCACACTCCCCCCCCAAAAGTTCAGTATTCCATGTCCACGTACCGGGTAAAGCCGCAACTCTTCCCGAGTTGCAGCGGGGACTTCAGGTCTCCCGGGGCGACCACCACACTTCGCTCCAACCTTCTGGGGCCTGTTCTTCTGTTTTCAGCTGCCGAAAGTGAGCGTCCGTCTTCTTCCTCCCAACCGGTGTCTTCATCCTCCTCCTTTTTAATCCCTTGAGTCCCGACTCCTTCTTCCTTACTTGAGTCTTCTGGATTCCGCCTTCCTCCACCTCCTGCCCCAGGTCCAAGCATCCGTCCCTCCAGGTCCATACTCGTTGCTAATTGGTCTTCTATGTTCCTGGCTTCGCCTTTCTTCCTTGTCCGCAATTCTCCGTTGTATGCCTTGACTGTTTTTTCCTTTTCTTCATAGGCACTGGGTCTACAGGACGGGTCGTCACACTGGAGATGGAAAGGTAGGTCTGAATAGGTTACGGGTGCTGGGTTGGGGTCCAGGGGATCCTTAAGAGAGTGTGGGGGTGGCTCATCCTCCCAGCCACAAATAATTAAGAATGCTTAACCCAACATAGGCTTGTACCCAAGTGCAGTTTAGTCAGAGGCCATTTTCATAACTACCTAGAAATATTTTTAGAGGATACCATTTCTGTGCCCTTCTAGCCAAGGCAATTAGTGGTTTATTTTAAGCAGGGGAAAATCCCCTATTGCCTTGGGCAGAAATTCAATTCCACCCCCATCAATGAACACCACAAACTCCTGTAAAGCTCTTTACCAGGTTTCCACAGCAACCACAGCACTAAGATGGCCCTTATTGCCACTTCAGAAGACATTTGCACCAGATTAGATGTAGGCAACACTGCTGCACTTCTCATCCTGGATCTCTCTACTGCCCTCACCATAGTTTCTCATAACACACTAACATTTAGACTCTATATAAATGGAATCTAAGGACAGGGTCTCAAGTGGATGGCCTCCTTTCTGACCAGAAGAATGCAATGGGCTCACCTCAGAACGCCTGGATCTCATCAATGGAGTCCCTCAAGGCTCTTCACTCAGCCCCATTTTCTTCTCCAATATATAGATGAATCTTCTGCAAAGCATCACTCGGACCCACTGACTCAACATCATCTCCTATGCTTATGACACCCAACTGAGCCAATCCATTTCAGAAGACACCAACACCACGAAAAGTAATTTCAAAATGGGATAACTAACTAGGCCAACTGGATGAGAGACAGCTGCCTCAAACTCAACAATGACCAGATGGAATTACTGATATTCTGCAAAAATAATTCACCCTGGGACTCCACCTGGTGGCCCACAAAATCAGGCCCCACCCGCTGACCATGCCAGAAACCAGGGCATCAGCCTGGATACCACCCTCACTATTAGACATCAAATCAATGCTGTAACCTATATTACATTATAACCACTGCCCCTTTGGTTCTTATAACAGTTCCACCCATGTGCATTGGCACAGGAAATCCTTGTGGGATGGCACATACCTTAAATGAACCTGCCATCCGATCCTACCCCAGCTGGACTGCAACCACAGCTGCCCATTTTGGACTTGCAGTAACTGTTCCCCATCCTGCAGTGAAACATTTGGAGCATTAGCTAGCTGTTGTCTGGGCACGTTCAAAACCAGCTGTCATTTTGCCATCTCAAACAGTTGCTGCTGGACGTGCCCCCATGTATTTGCTGCCGGGTCAAACCCATCCTAGCGTGGTGTTGTCCATGACCCCCAAATGAAGGCTGATGACTTGGCCCTATCACAGACGCTTGCTGCTGAGAACTCCTTATGGGTTCAGTGACTGTCTAGGAGGTGGAAGCTTGTATTTGAACCTGACCTGCATGTGTTTACCTAAAGTCAACAAGTAAGTGCCTGTTGCAGGGGTTCTGTCCAAAAACAGAACTATGTGTAGGAATATGTGACCTTAGTGCATGGGACTGAGTCATCCTACCACCTTAGTACCCATGAGCCCAGGACCCACTAGCTGTAGTGTCGCACTTGCTCACCTACTCACTCACAGAGAAACAAGTGATTAGGCACCCCAGAACACAACACTCTCAGATTTCCCAGGAATCGTTGTAGCAAGACACACTTGTTTGATCACACTCTTGTACTTGTCCACAATAAGATCTGAAAGAGACACGAAAACAGTTTAAAATATTTATTTTAGCTAACGTGCTCTAACATGCAGTATACGTACCACAACAAGCAGGAAAATGCATAATACAAATACAGCTAGCAAAGCAGCTAGTCCATAAATCATGAAGGGAGATGTTATGATGAAAAGTCAATAGAGCCTAACCTCCCTCCTCTTGCTAAGAAGCAGTATTATTATATATTAGAAGATCTCTGGGTTTTGTCAGCGGACCCCATGTCTTAGCCTATAGATGGTTGATCTACATTGTAGGTGCTGCCTCACTCTTCTCCCTGGAAAGATCCCTCTCCAAGTGTATGCTACCTATTCATGTATCTCCATAAGATCAAAGTAAATTGTCCAAACAATAACTGCATCGGCATGTTTTGTCCAGGTGCTAAGGCCTGGCCAGAACAAAATAACAAGCGGAATTGCTGATCCACCTTGCTCACAATGCTCAGACTAAATCCCAGGAACCTGAAGAGAGTGAACATAGCGATAAGTTCTCATGTGAAAATGGCAATAGAGACAGTTGAAAAAAATAAAGTCTTGTAGTAACGTATGCAAAGCAGCGGGCAATTTGCATCATGCTCATGAGAACTTAGAGAAAACACCAATGTCCAAATGGGTCATGTGACACCCTCCCCTTGGTCAGGCCGGTAGCTCCGGGCTAAACAAAACTCAGAGGTAAGCAGAGGCAAAGCGTCTTTTTCAAAGGCCAAATAATTGTACAAATTTAAAATTGGGATGTATAGCGTGCAAAGAGAAAAAAGAAAGAAAATGTCATGATAAAAGGCCTTAGTGATGTTTCCCAAATTGATTTACAGTGGTTCCTCGGAATCAAGAATATCACATGAAAAATGGAATGCCATTCCCTCCAACAGGCCATCAAAACCTTCCATTGTTAAAAGGCACGCCATCCAATTAAGTAAGTTGAATGCTCAGACATGCTCCTCATATCCAGAAGCAGCCAGGAGCATTTCAGGGCAACCTGCATTAACTTTGATGAAACTCTGATCCAAGAGGCGCTGTGCAAGCACAGGTACTCAAGCCTGCAGTTGCTCCAAGTGCAGGATCATACACAAAGCATCTACCCCTGGAACAATTCTGGTCATGGGCCATCACCTGACCCATCAATAGTTCATAATCCAGGGCAGTGTGTGATGTATGGGAGAGGCGGACATCCAGGGCTCATTCAAAGGAGCCCCGTAGGTAGTAGAACACAGGTTGCATGCAAGTGAAGTAGGCATAATGGAAGGTCAGCCAATAGTTGATTTTAAGAGCTTCTAATGGCATCAAACCAAAAAGTTGCTGCGTCCGATCACGGTAGAGCTGCAAATGGGCCCGGCTTGGCAGCCATTATGGAGCATCTGTAGAAGTACAAGCATGTTCAAACCAAAAGGAGCTGCAACTGAAACCCTCCAAAGGATAGATTGTATAAAAGCTGGGATTACTCCAAAAATAGTCTGAAAGGAGGTGACAAGTCAAATCCCACAAGTTAAAAAAAATGGGTTAGGCCCTCTGTATCAGACGCATTAAAGATTTGGTGGAATAATTCTCCAAAATGTGGGGGGAGATTTGTATTTATTAATGAGTGAATCTCACTTGATGTTCTTGTCACCTGCAATTCGAAGGTCTCTCAAGCTGATGTGAGAATCACTTCTTGTTGGAAGAATGGCGCTTTGAGTCTGCTTAGGTTATTGAAATCTTTTTTCAAAGCTGGAATGGAAGGCCACAGCAAACTGTCTACAATCCTGTGTGGGGGTGGAAAAAGAACATTGTAACACATTGTGAAACCATTACTATATACAGGATACCTGCCCATAAGGCACAACAGTTTTGGTTAATTAGGTATAGAGAACTGCTGTTAAAAAGCAGAGTTAGTGAGGAAATAATTGCCCGGACCTGTGTCCTTTTTAATAAACAAGCCAAATTAGGGGCCAAAATGTTGCAAGTACCATGTACTTTCACTCGTTTACAGACCAGTGTGTGTCCTACTGTAGAATCACAATCCTCCCCTGTAAGGAAAATTTCCTTATCTGCTCATTGACAGCAAAATGAGAAAGGCTGGAACCACAATTCATGAATAACGCTACTTCCAATGGGCTCATATCTACCTACAGGATAATGCTTCATGCATGCTGTGAACTGAAACAGTGAGATGGGCAATGAAATAACCCTGTGTATTAACCACACCACAGAATCAGTTTCTGCTATTGAGAAATGTAACTGTTCTAGTTTCACAATGTGTAACATAGTGTATACTATGTCTTTTATTGGCAAAAAACTTCTGTTTATCTGCCAAGTTAAATGGTAAAAACAGGGCGTAAGCATTCAAATAATCCCATGGCACTTTTCAGTGTTTGCAATGTCCAACTAAATTGAATAACAGAGCGCAACTGATTTTGACCATGATACAATACAGATACGTCATTCTGAAAAATGTAAATTACAGATACAATATCATCTAAAGTATATATATGAGAAGACAAAGTGTTAATACTGCTATCAACCACAGAAAAAAACTTTTTCTAAATTATCCGTATTCGTCCAATTTGCCGTAAGCATACAGCAGCTTCCATTTGGGACAGTTTCCAAAATTCTTATATGCAGTATATGCAAAACGTTTAGTGCGAGGGGATTTCGGACCTAAACGGAAATAAGCCAGATCAATGTCACTTGACTAAAGAGAAAGGTGTTGTTTTACAGATTACAGGGTGGAATGTTCTAACCACTGTTGACATAATTTACCTAACGAATAAGTAGTAAGTTTATGGGAATTGAGAAAATGAGCATCAGGTCTACTGAGATTAAACCCTCTGGAGGCATTATAAAAGCGTTACTGCCAAGCAGTTCTTGAGTAAGACTCACCCTTTTTCTAACACATACATCTGACCACCTCTGCCTTTGACCCATTTACTCATCCAATTCAGTGAAAAGGTAGTGGTAGCTATTGTCCTTGCAACAACTCAAAAGGTGAGACACCCATAAAGAAATGAGGGGTGGTGCGATAAAACCAAAGCATGCTTCTGACAGAATTAGCGACCAAACACTTATTAGCCAAATCCCACTGTATACATTACCCCATCACTCTATTCATGCGTTTTACAAGACCATTGGTCTGGGGGTGATAGTGGGAACTCTTGAGATGCTTGATCCCACTGGTAAAAAGAAAATCCTCCATCTCACTAGCGACAGACTGAGTGCCATTGTCAGTCACCAGAGATCCAGAAAACCTTCTGTAAAAAAAAACATCTTTTAGAAATTCTACAACAGACCTTGAAGTCACCTCTCTGACTTCAGTCCAATTTTAGTAGTAGTCCTTCATGACCACAGCAAACCTTGAAGAAGCATCAAGCTCATGAAAAGGACCAACAATATCAAGCCCCAATTTAACCCAAGGTGCAGAAGGGAACTAAATGGGAGGAGGAGAAGGGGTGCCCAATTTAGCAGTCTTATAACAGCTAGAACCAACAACACAAGATGTGACCATTTCATCCATCTCCCTGTCCATAGGAGGGCACTAAAAATGGAGACTCACCCCTTTTTTGTGTCATGGTGGCTCTCAAATGCTCCTCATGGGCACCTACAATGATACCAGATCTCAAACACACAGGAGGAACCAATTTATCAGTTCTCAAAAGCAAACCGTCCTCAATGGACACTTTATCTGCCACCTGTACATATGTTTTCAGTTCAAAATCCAGGTTTCTTTCCCTGGGCCAACCCGGCTCCACATATTTTATGACAGTCAACAAGGAAACATCATTACTAGGAGCCTGACACCACTCATTCTCTGTTATCGCACACAACTGTGGGATATCAACAGCAGCAACAATGAACTCTTCTTTTTCCTCCTCACCCATGAAAAGCTCATCATCCACAATGTCAGAAAAACTAGAAAAGTAGTCTGCACAACCATTTCCAGGAATGTACTCTGGCAAGAAATCAAACTGGAGAAGTTTAGACAACAACCGAGCAATATGACCACCAACAAGCCAATAACCCTTGAAGCAAATCCAATGGTCCTGACTTCATCACCTACATCACTTGCATCAACAGTCACAGTGCAGGGAAGATCAGGATGATAATGCTTTAACACTTTTGGTGAAATAAGTTGTTCCTTAACCCAAACAAACACACGCTGGCATTTATTACTCCACTCAAACACAAGTTTAGACAACAATCGAGCAATACGAGGAGTGAATACTATGATATTTTTCCCACTCAAAGCAAAAAATAAAATCTTGTGATCAGTCTGAAGACAAAACCTTCTTCCCTAAAAAAAAATTCTAAATTTCTTCACAGCCCACCAACAAACCAATAACCCTCGAAGCAAATCCAATGGTCCTGACTTCATCACCTACATTACTTGCATCAACAGTCGCAGTGCAGGGAAGATCAGGATGATAATGCTTTAACACATTTGGTGAGATAAGTTGTTCCTTGACCCAAACAAACACACTCTGACATTCCTCACTCCACTCAAACACAGAAACCTTCATTAGCATCTGTGAAAGAGGCCTCAACTTGGTTGCAAAATCTTGAACAAAATGTGAATAAAACTCACAAAGCCCTAAAAAAGACTTGAGAGTAGCTTTATCAGAGGTAGCCTTAGACTTGACATTGGACTCTACTCCGCTAAACTTGGGAAGAATGCCCTAACACGTGATCAAGTTTCCCAAGTACTCAACCTTTTCTGTAACAAAGACACACTTGTCCCTGAGTAGCACCGCAACATTAGATTGAAATATGAACAACACTTCCTGAAGAATTACATCATGGGTAACCCTGGTCGTAGTTTGCATAGTAGCGCTACGCGTAGCTACGCAAAGTGTACTTCGCACTATGCACGCTACGCGAAGCTACGCGAACTGCTTAGTGCGGTAGGGAAAATGTTATTCGCACTGATTGCACAGTGCCAGATGCTTGTCCGCACTGTGCAATCATTGCAAACGGCATCTTGCACTGTGCAAGAGGTTGTTTTTTGCCGCTCAAGTAGATGTGTACTTGAGCGGCAGCTTTCTCAACACGGACTGGTAGTTTCACATTGCGAGCGGTCGCGAGCATACGCGACCACTCGCAATGAGAAACCTGACCTCCCTGTATTGACAATCTCACCAGGAGGTTTATTTTCCACACTTGCGATCAGCAATTTAATTTTGCTGTTCGCAAACGAGGAAAAGTCTCGCTGGGATGTTGATTTTGCTTGCTTGTGGTCGACAACTTGCCGTTGAGGACCGCGAGCAAGCAAAAAATGCCGGCTATGCGTTTTTGCACTGTGCTATGTGCAATTCGCATAGTGCATAGTAGCGCAAACTACTCACGTTCCGCGAGCGTAGAGTAGTACTACGCCCAGGGTTACTCATGGGCAGCCCTGTTGTCGTAATTTGACGATGATCGGGTTAGCGTTAAGCTTTGCTACACGCATTTCCCCTTAACTTGACTATGGTGGTCGGAAGCCATTTTGAACACACTGGCGGCCATTTCATATGAATGCGTCGCCTCGTGGCCAGCATACCCTTTTGTCCTTTCTCTGTATCACTGACCACTCGAATTTGCCCAGCAACAGGCTATTTTTAGTACTGGTCATGCTCGCACTTGCGCAGTTAAACCCTCTGTACTAGTGGACAGTCATCACTTAGGAATGTCCCTCCAAACTGACCAGTGATGTTGTAACTCCTCCCATGAGTTGGCTGTGTTCCAAAAATGACCTTATATGTACCTAAAACTGAGCAAAATGTTCCGCCTACTCTTTTATTGCTGTAAAACTGTATAAAAGATGTCTCGCACCGATGTTCGGTGTGATACTTCTTGCATTACCGAAGGGTGCTGTAGGAATGTACCACCACCCCATGGGGTCTTAATAAACTTGTCTTTTGCATTTTCCAGTTTCCGTGCCAACATCTTTTTATGGTGTAACGGGTTTTGCGGAATATGTAGGCCTGGAGAACCCAATACCACAAATTGGAGACCAGGAAGGGACTCATCGGCGACTCGGATGCCCGAAGGAGAGGTCGTGACGAAGGATTGGAAACTCGCCATGGACGCGTACGCTGCCACTGAGTGACCCGAGTCTTGGCACCCACGGTGTTTTCTTCCTTTCCTTCTGATCTGACCTTCCAGGTGGCGCCGGTCCTCGACTGAGATCCTGCTCGTTCGAGTTGTCGTACAGTGCCGGTTTGGCTGATTCGATTAAAGAACTTGGCAGTTGGAATCTGGATATCTGAGAATTTGGTAAGCTTGTGATTGGTAAGATAGTCTACGGACGCTTACTGTGGCTTTTTGAATATGTTTGGAGTTAGCTAACGTTTGGTTCTATGATTTGAATTATATGTGCAGTGCACTTCACATAGGCGGGCATGTAGAGATATTTCTCTAAAAATTGTCTTTGTTTGAGCGGCACATTTGTGTGGAGTATATTAAGTGCCATTTTGTGATATCACGTTTCCGTGATATTTTTGACATGCCTGTTTTAAGCACACTCCGAGGAATGTGCTGTCTTGGAAAAGGTACCAATTATCGATGCAATGAATCTCAGACGGCTCCCCCAGAGGGGACTCCTAATCAAGAAATGTATATAAAGTTTGGCCTTCCCCCTATTCTATACAGTAAATTGTGGCACAAGTACACAAAATCTGATCCCGAATTGCAATGGCCACTACATGGGTCGTTTGATTTACGAAAGGTTCAGTATGTGGAGCAATGTTTGTTTCAGCGTAGGTCTAGACAAGATATGTTTGATTGTGCACGAATGTGGGAGAAAGCGGTGCGTGAACGAATGAAGCATGAAATAGCCTTGGCGGACAAAGAACAGCGGAAGGCTGCTCGGGATAAGGCTTTACAGCTGGAGGAGAAGGAGTTGCAGGAAAAGAAAGAGAGGGAGGCACGGGAACGTAATTTGCAAACGAATGGTCAATTCCCTATTCGACGTCCTCTTTATCCTGTCCTTACTAATGAAGTTGATGATTTTTCATTATTAGATCGTTGCCCGCCTCTGTATGTTCTACCTACGGCCCCAGATGAGGATTCGGAAGGAGACGATCGAGGGGGTAGTCGTGTGAGGTTAAGCGCCAGTGAAAACGCGGAACTACGTAGCTTTGCCCGTAAACTTAACTTGAATAAAATAACTATGACAGAGATTAATGACCAAATGAGTAGGTGGTCTGAACGAGAACTGTTGTATTTTTTGAATCAGTTTGGGGATGAAGTTGTAGAACGATTTAGAAAAAATTCGACTGATCTAGAGCCTAAGGATATATCGGTCAATATGGAGAATATGCGTAAAGGTTTATTTATTATTGCCGATGCGGATCGTTTTTCCATCGGTTGGTCCAGCTACGGGATGAGGCGTCAAGATTACGGGAAGCACGAAAAGCATCAGATGTGCCTTCGCCGGGGTCGACGGAGATATCCAAAGAGTGTTCTATTTTTGGAGCAGATAAGAGTTCTACGATTCATGTTATGCCTATGCGTGAAGCTGCACCTTTGAATGTTCCTCCTAAAGGGCAAGGTACAAGTGACGATAAATTGTCTGGGGATGCCAAGGGTTATTTCGTATATAATTGGGTTTATACACCTTGGAATAGAGCAGATGTTATGGCACTGAAAAATGCTTTGCCTGATCCCCGTAAGAATCCGGCAGCTTTCTATGAAGGAGTGGAAGGGGCTATTTCTTCGTGTGTTATGACGTTAGTTGATATTGATCTTTTCTTTGGGATGATATTGCCCCCTGATATATGGAGAGCGATTCGTAAGTTCGATGATCAAGCGACCTTGGGAGCGGATTGGAAAACTTTAGGCCAAGCTGATTTAGATAGGGAGCCTGCATGTAAGCCGTGTCAATTAATCTCAGATCTTCCGACGGCTATCTTAATCAAATTATAAACGCTTGTCCCCCCTAAAAATATTGATTGGACTATGTTAGCTTCTTGCAAACAGAAACCAGATGAATCGGTTTCTGACTTCTTTTCGCGTTTTGAGGAAGCATTTCATGATTACAGTGGGCAATTATTAACAGATGGTACGGGTAGGCACTTGTTTGTCGACAAGTATGTGGCTAATCTCCTGCCGGAGATTGCAAAGCGTTTAAAGACTAGTGAAAGTTCCTGGACCACGGCGACCCCTGCATCCTTATTTACTATGGCTCAGTATTATGAGCGACAGGAATTAGAGGCCAAAGAAAGTACTGATAAGAAAGCGAAGGAATTGAAGACGAAGGTGATGTTGGCTCAGGTTCGTGCTACACAGCCGAGAGGGAACGATAGAGGCAGGCGTGGAACGTATGGTGCATCTTCTGGTCGTACCGACATTGCTGAGGATCAGTGTGCATACTGTAAAGAGTTTGGACATTGGGCCTCAGATTGTCCGGTGCTCCTTGAACAATGTAATCAGCGTGGTCAAGGAGGTGGAAGGACACAGAATAGTTATTCAGGAGCGAGGGACGGAGCAAGTGATCGTGGCAGGTTTGAGCCGAGGGGTCGTGGTCAGGATGATCGTAATACTTTTGATCGACGGAATCAGTATCAGATATCGGAGGGTGAGAATGTGGAGTTTCATGACTATGTGCATGCATAGGATTGCGTAGGATGGGGTGTGGAATCGGTTGAAGTACCAGTAGATCAAAGAGGTCCATATGTATCAGCGGGCGTTTTGGGTTCTACTGATCAGTTCCTGGTGGATACAGGAGCTACTCGTAGTGCTCTGTCTAAAAACTTGGTTCCAGGGGCTCCCCTGTCTGGCGAAACGATTACATCCATAGGGTTCGATGGAACACCCTCTCTTAGCCCATTGTCACAACCCCTTACGTTTTACATTGATAGATTCTTTGGTCCATGCCCATTTTTATTGTCGCCGAATACTCCAGACAATATTATGGGAATAGATTTGCTTAAATACTTCCGAGCAACAATACGCTGCGCTCCTGAAGGAGTGCGGGTTATTTTGAATGACAATTACCCAGATGTAGAGAGATTGTGTACTATGCAGGAAATTGAAGCGCTGGCATCCCTCCCACAAACGTTATGGGCTACTTCGGATACGGATGTGGGACAGATGCTTATTCCTCCTATTCGAATAACTGTTAAGGAGGGAGTGTCTCTGCCGCGTGTGCCGCAATATAAAATATCTAGGGAAGGTGAAATTGCCTTAACTCATATTGTACACGACTTGATTATTGCAGGAGTAGTGGAGGAAGTTCCCTATAATGTCTGTAACAGCCCGATTCTTCCGATCTTAAAGAAAGATACTGATGACAAAGTCTATCGATTTATTATTGATTTGAGGGAAATTAATAAGATTGTAGTGCCCCAGTACCCGGTGGTGTCTGATATTACCACCTTACTTACGCTGATTCCGCCCACTGCCACCACGTTTACCGTGATTGACCTAAAAAATGCCTTCTTTTCCATTCCCATCCATCCCGATAGCAGATATCTATTTGGCTTCACATTAAATAATAAGTCGTATAGATTTTGTCGAGTTCCTCAAGGTTATACAGAAAGTCCTAGCATCTATAGCAAGGCTTTAAAAAGACAGCTTGATTCTTTCGATTTACAGCCTGGAGTGGCTCTCATCCAATATGTTGACGACATTCTACTTGCTGCAGACACGCATGCACAGTGTGAGGAGAGTACTCTTGCTTTGCTCTCCTTTTTTGCTCAGAATAATCATAAGGTATCTAGGAAGAAACTTCAATACTGTAGACCAAAGGTGACCTACTTCGGTCATCTTTTGTCTAAGGAGGGGCGTGCATTAACATCTGATCGAATTCAAGCGATTTTAGATATACCAGTCCCCCGCACCCGGAAAGATGTGCGTGCTTTTATAGGCCTAACGTCTTTTTGTAGACAGTGGATAATGGGATTTTCACACATTATAAAACCTTTGTTAGCGTTATTGTCAAAAACTACACCAATGCCCCTTGAATGGACAGATGAATGTCAGAACGCGTTCGAACAATTGAGACAAGCTCTTTGTTCTGCACCAGTGTTAGGTACACCGGACTATACGAAGATTTTCACATTGTACGTACACGAGAAAGATGGGTGTGCATTGTCACTCCGAGTGCAGACACACGGGGATAAACAGAGGCCCTGCGCATATTTTTCGGCAATACTTGACCCTGTAGCACGAGGATTACCTGGGTGCTTTCGAGCAGTCGCAGCAACAGCAGTGGCTATACGGCAGAGTGAGGGAATAGTTTTGTCACATAAATTGCTGGTGTTAGTTCCCCACGCGGTAGATGCTCTGTTAAACCAAACAAAGACCCAGTATCTCATGAGCGCACGTTTAAATGGATATGATCTCACACTGTTGGCGCCGCACATCACACTAAAGAGATGTGCTACCCTGAACCCTGCTACTTTATTGCCGTATCCAGTTGCTGAGGGCCAGGAGGAAGAACACCATGATTGTGTTTTCCTGACTGAAGAACAAACAAAGGGTCGCGTCGACTTACAGGATACGCCATTTCCAGATGTGGATGGGGAACTGTGGGTTGATGGATCGTGTTTAAGGCTGCCAGATGGTACAACATCCGCAGCATATGCGATCACGACACTTAAGACAGTGGTAGAAGCAGCACGAATACCACAGAAATCGGCCCAGGCAGCGGAACTGATAGCCTTAACAAGAGCATGTAAATTGAGTGCTGGCTTGTGTGTGAACATCTACACTGATAGCCGGTACGCCTTTGGAGTAGCGCATGATTTTAGCCTACTCTTGAGAGAGCGAGGGTTTTTGACTTCACATGGAGTGCATATCATGCACGGAGAATTAGTGCGTGATCTCTTGAATGCGTTACTTTGTCCAAAGAAAGTGGCGATAATTAAATGCAGTGCACATAAGAAAGTGACGGACAAAGTGGGACAAGGAAACGCTTTTGCAGATAGCATAGCGAGGGAAACTGCTATGTTACGAAATGCCTCGCCAATGAAATCACAGGCTGAGCGATGGCATGATGCTAGAGAGGAGATACTAGACATTCAGAAATCAGCGTCTGAAGCAGAACTCGCAACCTGGGCAGCGGAGGGAGTACTGGATGATGAGGGTTGTTGGAGAAGCAAAGATATGGAAAGATGGAAATTGCCTGCAGCTTACTTGCAAGCGATGGTTCAAATGACACATGGATTGGCACATGTTGGAGCTCTTGCAATTACTCGATTGCTAACCCGAGTTTGGGAGCATCTTGAGATTGCCAATACGGCCAAGAGAGTAGTGCAGACCTGTTTGATATGTTTACAGCACAATCCTGCTAAGGGGACCCATACTCCGAAAGGAGGGTTTGTTCCACCTACTGCACCATTCGAGGTACTACAAATGGATTACATTCAGCTTGAGGGTTGCAATAACCTTAAGTATGTCTTAGTGGTGGTATGTGCTTTCAGTAAGTGGATGGAGGCCTTCCCCACGAAGGATAATACAGCTCTGACAACAGCTAAGGTTTTGCTCAAGGAGTACTTCCCACGCTACGGCGTTTGCAAATTTCTGTGGAGTGATAATGGTCCTCATTTTGTCGGGAAAATTGTGAAATATGTGATGAAGGGATTGGGAATTCAGCAGAAATTCCATGTTGTATTCCATCCGCAGTCAGCAGGTCTTGTGGAAAGGTATAATGCTACTCTGAAATTGAAGCTAGAAAAGATCGTGGCATCCACGTCTTTGAAATGGCCGGATGCTCTGCTTCTGGCATTGTTATCTATCAGATCAGTGCCCCATTCCCGAACTGGCCTCACACCCTATGAAGTGGTGTTTGGAAGGCCTATGAATATATGGGGAGTTCCTAAGCCTCGATTGTTACATGATGTGCCTTGTATAATGATGAACGATTATTTGGCACGATTAACAAATGATTTACTTTCCAATCATCAACAGGTTCGAGAAGCGCTCCCCGACAATTCCATTGGAGAGGCTCACAATCTTCGTCCAGGCGACCATGTAATGGTCCGGTCCTTTGAGAGAACCAGCAGCTTGGAGCCGAGGTGGAGTGGCCCCGAGCAAGTGCTACTTGCAACTCGAACGGCTGTGCGAGTTACCAATAGGAAGCGTTGGGTGCATTCCACTCACTGTCGCCGTGTCTCTCCGGATCTGGTGAGCCCAACTGTGCTGTCTGATTATCGAGACATCTTGGACGAGGAGAAGAGCCCAACTGTCACGTCTACTGAATCGGAGGGAGCCTTCCCGGACCACACCCTTTTTTGGAAAAGAAAGATATAATTTGCGACCAAGAAAAGCAGTTGTTTTTTGCGAGACTGGTTGAGTTACCGCTCCAGGTTTGTGAAACGGAAGCCGGGAATATCAAGGGGGGGGGATCTGTTCTGCCACTTGTAGCGACACCCGTCTTGAATCTCGGAGAAGAAACCAACGGCTACCTCGGAGCTCAGCACTCATATTTTTATTTTTTGTTGCTTTTTGAAGACATTTTGAACATTGAACTATGGCATCTACTACAATGCGAAATAAGAGAATTCTTGGTGCAGTACTTTTTGTTATAACAATTGTGGCGATTGCAGTTATAGCTTGGATGGTAGAGTTGCTGGTGCCGGCAAGAGAACATTTATTGCCAACTACCCCAATTCCGGCTGAACATTTTCATTTTACTCTGCCTTACCATGAAGAATGACACAGACAGACCTATTTGAATAACAGCTTCATCCAGATTCTGCATCATACACATAACATGACAAACACTTCGAACTGCTGGGTATGTGGGATGTTGCCTGGACATCAAAAGAAAGGAGGGACTCCACTTATCCCACTACCGTTTTCTCATAATGGTTCTTGCAATGCTTGGTATACTCTTTTGTTTACTTTGCGATGGCCAACGAAAGGTGGACTACTTTTCCGACTTAATAAAGTCTGCTTTAATGATCGAGATGGTTATCCACAAGCTGAAGGAACTAAGTTTGAATGGGAAGAGTACCGTCCTGATAATGTATCCCCGCCACGAATTTATAGTAACCAAAGAAATGTAAATATGTCTAATCTGTACGTGATTACTGTTATTGATACGAAAGCTGACTTATGTGTTCGTAATAAAGGTACAATCCCAGTAGGAAGAAGTGAATGTAACACCACTCTCACCTTTGACACTCCAAATGGTATTGCCTTTGTGACCTCACGAAACACGTACTTCATTTGTGGAAATAAAGGTTATCACCGTCTCCCTATAGGTTGGTTAGGAACATGTTATATATCTTTTGTATTACCTCCTGTGTTCATTGCCCCACCTATGTATCATAACAACTTCGTTTTATATCATGACTTTATATTGAATAGAGTGAAGAGAACATTAGCCCTCGAAGACATTGATCAGACCGACACTTCTTTGCAACAGTATGTTGATTTTAATTTAGGCCTCTTTTCATTTGTTGGGGCTGCCTTAAATAGTCGAAAAATAAGACGATTGACACGTGTCGTAGAAGCTGTTGCTAATGGGACAGTTTTTGCTTTAGGAAACTTAACAGAGGAACTTCAGATTACCAGAATTGTAACGCTCCAGAATCACATGGTTCTAGATGTAGTATTAGCTGACCGTGGAGGTGCATGTCGCATTATCGGAAGTAGTTGTTGTGTATATGTGCCAGATAATTCACCTTCTGTATATGATGCAATATCTAAGTTACACAAGATAGCTGCTGAGATACATCCTGATAATGGTACTTTTTCGAGGTGGTTTTGGACGTTACTTAGTACGTGGGGTTGGAAGTTGCTGACAATCTTATGTGTAATAATTGGGATATTATTCTTCTTATGTCTCTGTGTCCAATGTGGCCCTATGTTATGTTCCATGTGCCTTTCTGCTTGTATTCCATCTAGACGAGCTATTGTCAAGAATGAACAAATGATTCATAGAGAAGTAGCGAAAATTATGTCCATTGACATTAAAGATGAATATCCTGACTATGTCCACTATGAGGTAGCTTCAGCTGAACGCTAAAAGGGTCGTCTGTCGTAATTTGACGATGATCGGGTTAGCATTAAGCTTTGCTACACGCATTTCCCCTTAACTTGACTATGGTGGTCGGAAGCCATTTTGAACACACTGGCGGCCATTTCATATGAATGCGTCGCCTCGTGGCCAGCATACCCTTTTGTCCTTTCTCTGTACCACTGACCACTCGAATTTGCCCAGCAACAGGCTATGTTTAGTACTGGTCAAGCTCGCACATGCGCAGTTAAACCCTCTGTACTAGTGGACAGTCATCACTTAGGAATGTCCCTCCAAACTGACCAGTGATGTTGTAACTCCTCTCATGAGTTGGCTGTGTTCCAAAAATGACCATATATGTACCTAAAATTGAGCAAATATGTTCCGCCTACTCTTTTATTGCTGTAAAACTGTATAAAAGATGTCTCGCACCGATGTTCGGTGTGATACTTCTTGCATTACCGAAGGGTGCTGTAGGAATGTACCACCACCCCATGGGGTCTTAATAAACTTGTCTTTTGCATTTTCCAGTTTCCGTGCCAACATCTTTTTAGGGTGTAGTGGGTTTTGCGGAATATGTAGGCCTGGAGAACCCAATACCACACTGTCAGGTGCAAAAATTAAGACATCATCCTGAAAAATAGACAATTCGCCAATCCCCTTGAGCATGTTATTCATTAAGCATGGACAAAACCAATGCAGCTGATGCAAGGCCAAATGGCATACTGGTAGGTACCAAAGGGGAGACAGAAGCAGTGAGATGTCTGGATTTAGGAGTTAACTCAACCTGGTAAGCAGAGGTCAATTCTTGTTTTTTAAAAAACTTTTGGATTCTTCAACCCTGCTAAGAGTTTGTTCATGTTTAGAAGGGGATGAGAATCCACCTAAATCTCTTGTTTAGACATCAGAGATCAACATCTACAAGAACTTGCTCACTGGTCCCAAGTCTAAGTACCATGCCAAATAACCCCTGGTGAAATCAGACTAGAATGTTTAATTATTTGTGTGCAACATACACTTTCCCTTAAACTCCATATTATCCTCAATGAACCTTCATATGAAACTGCTTTGCGATCAGGAGGTAAGAGAGATCTAGTGGGCCAAGTTTTGTCAAAAAGCTCTTGGGTGGTCATTGAAATGCGAGCGCCCGAATCTACTAAATGTTTCAGAACCTTATCCCCAACCTGAACTACAACATAGGGGTCAACACATAGTTCTAGATTTCTCACCTTGACTACCTCATCTTGTACAACCACGATCATATCCCTTAGTTCTTTAGTAATTTGACAGTCGAAGATTGTCTACTTCTACTGGACTGACGAACATTCGCAAAGTGGCCCGGTTTGTTGCAAATCCTGCAAGTAACAAACCTTGCTGGACATTTGTTACCCTTCAAGTGAGACCTGTACCCACTCCTAAAACAGATATTTTGTTGATTAAAAAAGGAATTTTGCTTTTCACCAGAACCCAAACGTGACGTGTCAAAGTGCTTAGTATCCTTTACCTTGAGTGCAGAAACTGCATAATTGTTTTTAGGCTATAGTTCCTTTGCCAACAACTGAGACTTCTCAATGCTTTTTGCCATTTAATCGTTTCTTTCAATGTTGGATTGCCCATTAAAAGACGCTTCTGTTTAACATTTTGTCTGTGCAGTCACAAATGAACTGGTCCCGCACCAACTGGTATGCAAAATTCTCAAACTGGCACTGAGAGACCAACCTCCTCATAGCAGTTAAATAAGTGTTGACATCCTCTGCAGAGTTTTGACCACGCAAAACAAACTTGTGTCACAACACCACTAGGTTAGGCTGGATATTAAACCTGCTTGCAGTCTTTTCACGGTGTCGTGGTACTCATCAAGAATCTCTTCATTTTCGACAACAGGTGGAGGAAGGTGTTTCAATAGTTCCCTCCCTTCAAAACCTAAGGAATGTAGTATAAGATATTTCCTTCTCTCAGATCTGAATGTAATGGAACCACGATATGTCTCAAATCCATCAAACCACTGTTTCCATTTGATGGGTGGATCACCAGGTGTTTCCAGAAGTGGTGGAGGAGGTGATACAGCTTGCATGTTGTTAACAAATATGCAAACATCACCAAGATGAATATGAATAAGCATTGAGTAATACAAAAAAAAATATATATATATATATATTCACTGAAAAAACCATAGGTTTCACACCAGTTATAGTTACCTGGAAATTTTACTGACATAAAACCATTGAAATTCCCACGTTATAGTTAGTTGGACTCACTATAACTTGCGCGCCTGCAATGCACTGCTGATGATGTCACATATTACATCACTCATGACATGGTCAGTGACATCACTCAATGCTAATTCCTAACTATAACTGGTGTGAAACCTATGGTTTTTTCAGTGAATTTCATAGGTTTTTTAAATGCTAATTCCTTTCTATATCGAGTTTGTAACCGACGATTTTTTTTTAATTTGCTGTTTTGTGTGAGTATTAATTAGTATTATTATTTTTTTAATAATATTTTTAAAAACATTTTTTTTAATCATTTTTTCTAGGGCCGCTCTGGGTCCGCGCACCTGTAAGCTCTCCGGAAAGCGCACCCAGAGCGCTACTTGCGTTCGTGTAAAAAAATATGAATGAAAAGTAAATAATAACGCAAGACATTTAGTACCATACATATAAAAGCAGTTTTTTTGAATAAAGAAATGAAAATAATTTTGCATTTCCGTGAAATTATCAAAATGTCACTTCGGCGCGCCGCGTAAGCGCCCCCGGAAGCGCCTACGTTCGCGCCGCGTATGCGCCCCCGGAAGCGCCTACGTTCGCGCCGCGTATGCGCCCCCGGAAGCGCTCCGGTGCGCGCAGCGTCAGCGCGTCAAGTCATGTGACCTTAAAATAACACTTTTCATTGGTTGCTAACAGTCTTCTT
Source organism: Lissotriton vulgaris (assembly GCF_964263255.1). Lineage (NCBI taxonomy): Eukaryota > Metazoa > Chordata > Amphibia > Caudata > Salamandridae > Lissotriton > Lissotriton vulgaris. The sequence goes on along the minus strand of NC_141693.1, from coordinate 1,405,962,912 downwards.
TTACAAAGAATGAAATCCCCACCCATTTCCTTCACTTCTTCTTTCACTTTTGTGACTGAAAGACCTGCCTTTTTGCTCTTGGATCTTTCTTGGATAATCATGGCTGCCAGACCATCCAGCAGTGAAGATGAGCCTGAATTCATTGATGAAGAGCCTCCTCAGCCGAAGGTCAAAGAGCATTTCATCTGGAATTTTTTTTCCATACCAGATGACCAGAAAAAGGTCAATGCTCCAAAAGTGGAGTGCAGGATCTGCCACACAGTCCTGTCACGGGGTGATCCCACTAAGAAATATTCTTTTGGGAACTCCACAATGCTTCGCCATGTGGAGAGGAAGCACCCCCAGAATTTTGCCCGAGAAAGTGTCAGGGCTCTGGCACAAGAGGTTCCCAGTGATGCGGCCTCTACATCCACCGGAGGAGCAACTACTTCAGTGAGGGTGCGATCGCAAGAGCTGGTTCCAAACATTCAGCCTGCATTCAACAAAGGCGTCCTGAAATGCAGATACTGCGATCAGCTACTTACCTTTGGGGAGCAAAGTGTTCTGCTCATGGTTCGAGCATTGGAGAACCATCGCTGCCGTTCCCAGCCCTAATTTTTTTTGTTTTTTTTGCTCCTGTTGAGCAGTTTCCATTCCCTGTTTTTGTTTTTGTTCTAAAAAAAGAAAAAAGAAGAAAAAAAAAGTTCTTTTCAGAACTACCTCCAATTCTCATCAAAGAGCTATATTCTTAAAAAAATGAAAAAGAGTAAGTGAAGTGGAGTGCATTGATAATGGAAAGGAAAATGAGTAAGAAAGAACAGAAAGGTATGAGAGGAGAAAGGAAGTGAAGTAGGGGGACTGAAAGAAGGTGAGTGTTGGGAAGGAAAGTAAGGAGAAGGAGAGTGAACATGGGGAATGTGGATATTCAAAGAAAATGTTGAAAAGGAACGGGGGTGTGTAAGGGTAAGAAAAGATGCATTGCTGGAGTTGCATCATTTTTGTGACACACTCCAGCAATGCATCACTTTTGCACTTACAGATACGTCTGAAATACTGACGTATCTGTACGTTTTTCCGACATAATACGTCATATATTTAATATGACGCATGACTAGAAGACTGAAGGCCTCATTTATGAGGCCATGCTTCACTTTAACGCGGCCGGTGCGTCACTTTTTGTGACGCACCAGTGCTGTAAAAAAATGCACCTTATTCAGTCATATTTACAAAGTGACCCATTTCGGTAGATGCATCACTTTGTAAGACCCTGCGCCACATTATACCTACGTCAGGTGTAATGTATGCAAAAGGGGTGTATTGACGCAAAAAAAGGGTCGTAGAGGTGACGCAGTGAAATCTAGGAGATATCACTGCGTCACTTTTATGATGCTGTTGCGTCCAAATCTTGCGCCTGTATCACAGCAGGCGTAAGACTGATGCAGGCCCTTTCACATGGTGCCTGGCCATATGTGAAAGGATGCATTGCTGGAGTTGCATCATTTTTGTGACACACTCCAGCAATGCATCACTTTTGCGCTTACAGATACGTCTGAAATACTGACATATCTGTAAGTACTTCCGACATAATACGTCATATATTTAATATGACGCATGACTAGAAGACTGAAAGCCTCATTTATGAGGCCATGCGTCACTTTAACGCCACTGGTGCGTCACTTTTTGTGACGCACCAGTGCTATAAAAAATGCACCTTATTCAGTCATATTTACAAAGTGACGCATCTAGGTAGATGCGTCACTTTGTAAGCACCTGCGCCACATTATACCTACGTCAGGTGTAATGTATGCAAAAGGGACGTATTGACGCAAGAAAGGGTCGTAGAGGTGACTCAGTGAAATCTATGAGATATAACTGCGTCACTTTTATGACGCTGTTGCGTCCAAATCACGTCAGGCGTGCAGTCCCTTTCACATGGGGCCTGGCCCCATGTGAAAGGATGCATTGCTGGAGTTGCATCATTTTTGTGACACACTCCAGCAATGCATCACTTTTGTGCTTACAGATACGTCTGAAATACTGAGGTATCTGTAAGTACTTGCGACATAATACGTCATATATTTAATATGACGCATGAGTAGAAGACTGAAAGCCTCATTTATAAGGCCATGCGTCACTTTTACGCCACCGGTACGTCACTTTTTGTGACGCATCAGCAGCATAAAACATGCACCTTATTGAGTTATATTTACAAAGTGACGCATCTAGGTAGATCCGTCACTTTGTAAACCCCTGCGCCACATTATACCTACGTCAGGTGTAATGTATGCAAAAGGGGCATATTGACGCAAGAAAGGGTCGTAGAGATGACGCAGTGAATAAACTGGGTTTTCCCCATGCTACACTCCCCGGTCCGCTCCCCGGTACGCCTACCGGGCGCTCCCCCCACGCAAATCGAAAAAATGTTTTGTTTTTTTTGCCCCGCGGGGCCCTTTTATAGCCCCCACATCAAACCTAGGGGGTCAGGGGGGGTCTACTCTGCCCCCTTATGGTCATTTCCCCCTTTGTTTTTGCCACCTCTTGTGTCTCGATCCTACCGAGACACAAGATGGCGGCCGCTCCTGACTGTTTCGAATGTATACAGACACCCGAGAGCCAATCAGCTTTCCGTGCGCAAGTCGCGTAGCACGCCCGGTGCGCTCGCCGGTGCGCGTACCGGGGCGCGCCTATAGATATATAATTTTTTTTAACCTAAATTACTCAAAATCCACTGGAGCACATATCTTGAGACATAGCAAAGGCACATCGGGCTACCAGTCCCTACAATTTTGCCAAGTTTGGTGGAAATCCATTCAGCCGTTCGGGCTAAAAGTGAGTTCGACCGCCCTATGGAAATTAACATGGAGAAAACACGTTTTGGGACCCCCCTTTTATCTCAGCCCCCGCTTGACGAATCCCCCCCACATTTTCAGGGAAGGAGCAGAGCGGAGCGGGCCACCTACTGTGAGAAATTCGCGAAGATTCGTACACCCGGCGCCAAAGTTATTCCCAATAGAATGTTGCGGATTTCCTATGGAAAGTAGATCCTAACTATAACTACCTACTGGCGACCGCCAGTAGGTAATATATATATTGGGGATGGTAAGCAAAGTTTGAAATAATTAAAATAATTCACAACTGTCATAGCAATGAAGTTGATTTTTAAGTTATGAAGATGACCTTACCAGGACAATGGGGCCCACAATTCCCCACATCATATGACAAATGTGAGGTACAATACTAAAAGTAAGTTTACCAAGCAAATTGTGCCAAAACATGCTATGTAATACCGCTCCACTGTAAATGAAGAATGCAGCCTTTATGACGCACCTCCATGCTGACACAGAAGGAGGCGAACTCGAAGAGAGGCTTTGTGATGCAACTATCAATGCTGGAAACGTCTCTTGCTTCCCTGGAAACCAGGAAACAAAGCCTTCTGGAACGCAAGTCTTGCGTTCCAGTCACACCTCCAAATGCTCTGCACGCCGTCGTCCAATACAAGTCACGTTATTATCGGTGAAACGCAGATTCCTCCATGTGTTTCACATTCCTTTCCTTGCTATGAAAATGCTTCTCTACCCCTTGTGCCATGTGGGAGAGTCTGATGTCGCCCCTCTTCACTCCATACACCACAAAGAGACAAACCACTCACTCCTGTCACCGAACTACACAGGAATACAATTCGATCTGGCACATGTCTCGGCAATCACAGGTACGAAGGTCAGTGTTGATGGCCCAGCACTCGTCGCCAGAAAATATGTCATAATAAAGCTACTGGAAGCAGGTAAGTGGAATTGAACGTTTTATTTTAGGACTGCACCATCACAGACAAAGCAGCCGCGGCGTTGACAACCACCAACTGTCAAAGCCACACTGCTTGGTACAGAACACTCTTGCAGTAAGGTTCTGCACCAATAAACATTCATAGCAGGAAAGAGCACGAGCTACTACACATTGGTATTAGAGGGCCACACTAAACAACCTAACAGATCCATACTGGAGGAGTTAAGAGTACCATTTTGAAACATTTTGGTCAATGTGTCAAGTGTATGGTTGATATGTGCCTGCCATGTGTCATAGGAATAGAGGGCGTACTCAGATTTTTGGCAGTGGCCAAATCAAAGCATGTAGTCTGATTTAACAATATAAGGTGTGATGGTATTAAACATGCCCAACGTAAAGATTCAGGTCCCTGCACCTGCCAATCTTTGTTACCAGAAATTGATTTTAAGTCAATCATGTAGTTCCAATAATCATACCTTTTAAGGATAAGTTGGTTATAAAAGCTGAAGAATGTACCAGTTTAGTATGGGTCAGCATGAATTTTGTGCATGCAGGCGAATTCAAGTAGTAATATTACCACTTTGGATCAGTAAGATTGTAACCAGAAAAATATACTAATGTATTTTTCTCTGTCAGTGAACTCACCTGGAATGGTGTCAGGCAATGTTCCCATTGATTATAATTGAAAGTTAATTTCAGAGTGTCAGGTTCTTGTAAAAAATGATGGCCATAATGTTGCTAACAGAATAAATCAGCATAATTTACAGAATTTAAATTCAGATCTTCAGTATCAAAAGCAGTGTAATATTTTAAATCTGAAAACAATGAGTAGACACTTTAATATCCCAGTCATCGGAGTGTATTCCAGGCAAAACCACATCTAAAGAAATACCGAATACGTATGGAATTTTGGAAATCTTGTTCGGCGCATGGATATAGAATAGTACTGATGGACTGGGTTAATGAACAATATTTTGTTCAGGCTTGTGAAGTCAGACCTCCATAATGTTTAAAAAAACGAATATGTTTTGCTGCATGTTATTAAATCAACCTAGAATAAACTGTGCAACATCAACACATGGGACTAACATTATGCTTATTTGTGCAAAATGCAAAAGAAATAATACAATAATTATTGTCTATTGTCTGTGTCATATACTAACTGCTGCTGTTAAAAAATAATAGCATGTGCTTTTAAATGTGCTTCTGTCTTGTCTTTTCTGTGACAAATGCAGTTCCAGATCGGATTGGTACCTCAAAGGTAATATATGCTGCTTAAATGTGCTTTTGCTAGGTAACAATTAATGGGTTAACATTTAGCAAAGGGGGTGGGTAACAGAACACATGTCAATTCTTTAATTAATTGATGTTTTGTGTTTGTTTAAATAATAGTTTTACAAAAGAAGCATAGAGTTGGCTGCAGAAAAATAATGCATTTTTAAAAAGTGACGCAAGAAAAAGTGGCGCAGAAAATTGACGCTTTCTGAAAAAGACAAGAGGCCTGCTGATGAAAAGCCACAAGAGAAAAATGTATTTTGAAAAAGATGAGAAGCCTATAAACTTTTATTGTGAAAAGTTTTTGAAAAGAACCGCAAAAGGCGACTCTGTGGAGAGGTTTGCTATTGTGCCATGAGACGCTCAGAACGGACGGGCTCAAGGCCAGGATGTGAGTCGTGGCATTTTTGTGCACTACATGAACATCTTTGCTACAAAATGTAGCAGCCTAAGGTTGTGCTGCCAGGACTCTGTGCATGAACAATGGGTTAGTGAAAAAGCCCAGACCTGAGGTGGAAGATGTCACAATTTACTGTGGCATGAGGTGGTTCAGCCAATGGGGAGCCAGAATTCAGCTGTTGGAATGTGAAAATAGTTAGTTTAGCCTTAGTTTTAGGGTATAAGAATTGGCTTAAGGAGCAGATTTTTTCCTACGCTTCTTGATTCCAGAGGGTCGTGTTCTGTTGATTGACGAACGCACGTAAGGAAAGGAGACTTTTAAAAGACTTTGGGCCAGATGTAGGTAAATTTTATTTTCCGACCTCTTAAATACCGAGTCATACCGACTCGGTATTTCTGAGGTCGGAAAATAAAAGTACCGAGATGTAGGTAAATGCAGATGTGCAATTACCGAATCGGAAACAGTCGGTATTTTCCGATGCGGGAAATACCGACCAGTTAATGCCCATTCATTCCTATGGGCTTTGAAGCCCATAGGATTGATTGGGCATTTACCGGTCGGTATTTACCACATCGGAAAATACCGACTGTCACAAGGGTGCAGGGGGTGTCACTTTGACACCCTCTGGCACCCCCAAAAGAGGCTCGGGTGCCATGTGGCAGGCATACCTGCCCTAAGGGCAGGTCTGCCTGTCATATGGCATAGGTGTGCATGCACACATGTGCATGCACACCAGAAACGGTATTTTACCATCAAGTAGTATTTGATGGTAAAATACCGATTTTGTACTGCTTGTGGGACTCAGAAGAGTCCCACCTACATACCAATTTACCGGAATCCGTAATGATACCGACTCGGTATTTTACATACTCGGTAAATTTACCTATCGGTAAATTTACCGAGTCTGTAAAATACAGGGACCTACATGTCAAATTGCTCTAACCGGTCGGTAACGGCCGAATTCGGCCGTTACCACCCGGTAAACGCCTACCTACATCTGGCCCTTAGTTTTCAGGCGATGCGGGTAGAGACAGGGAATTAGTTAGGGTTTGGAAATGCTCTTTTTCACTTATTCCTGTTAATGAATAATATTTCTCAAATCAAGCTCTCTTTATAAATGCTGAATAAACCTTTCTTTAATGACATTTTCTAATTCTTGTTTAAAAAAGTTCCAAAACCTAAGTTTTCATGAATAGGTTTGATCTTTGGTCTTGTTTATTGTAAATAGTTTAAACAACATATTAGATTAATTTGCCTCATGATTCAGCTGCTTTGTTATTTTTGTGGGCCTGGTATTGATTGGTAAGTATGGTGGTAGATGGTGACATCATTTATGCAGAATTTTGGTAGGAGTGCTAGATCAGTACCTTATCCCAAACTATGCCATCAATAATTGTGAAGGCCAAAAATTTTACTAAAGCTTGATGTCTTTTAATTTTATGAGAGGAAGTGTGAAGTGCCAGAAATCAATCAACCAAGGGTACAGCAGAGCATTCAGGTAAGTAATGGCCATTAATCAAAAGGAAAAACACAGTCCTGAAACCAATCCACATGAAGACCAACACCATTGTCAGCACCAGCCAGATGTATGTCCATGAGGGAACAGGTAAGTTCTTCTTAACCAGGAGATGAAAACCCAAATCCATGTAGGGGGCTCTGACACAGATGAGGAAAGGGAAGATGTATCTGCTGAAAAGTAAACACAGGCCATATAGTAAACACTGGACCCTAGTTGAAACAACAGGTGCTGATCTTCATTGGAAGGTGAATGAATTGCAGTTTCAGGAATGTCAACTATAATTTTGACAGGTGGAGAGGCAGATTCATGTGCCACAGTGGTGGAAGTTGACAGTAATATAGGCAACAAATCAATTGCAATCTCCATCTCCGCTTCCTGTGGAGTTGCAGAGGAACCAGAAGTCATTGGACAAATTGAAACATCCCGTCGGGGAATGCTAGTAGGCATCAGCAAATTCTAGGGCCAAAGCACGTTATTCGGCTAATTGAGCCGTAAAATCCCCAAGGGATTGTGTGTGCACCAAGGAAGATTTAAAATCCCCATCAACTACCGTTTCTGTCCCAACTGCACAGACTGCTGAAAAAGCATGCTTCAAACCAATGGCTGGCTGTGAAGAACCATCCATGTAAATATTGCATTTGTACATATCAAGAGGAAGCAATGAGAAAGGAGGAGAATGAACCTGTTCATATTGTAAAAACTTGTGTGTCTGCAAAGAAGGGTAAAAAATAAAATTGACATCAGCCGACGTCAACGAACTAGCCCGTTGTATCCAACTTGGATGTAAAGTCTTAGAATCAGGAACGGGGACCGTGTCCCCTTCATTGAAAGTCATGTAAGTAAAACATAGCGATCCTGGTACAATCAGTATGACCAAATTTGTGATATTGTCTCTTGTTAACAAGAACTGGGCTGCAAGGAGATAAGACTGCAAAGACCTAGGTATAGTGGTATGTTCCGGAAGCCAACTGCAAGAAGAAAAATAGGGTTATATCAATGTGTAAAGCGGTTTGATATGCTGGTCACAGACAGGAATGCATCTCCTACTAAAATTTAAAAGAAAACAGCAAAGATTGCAGTTTTTAAGAGTAGATGGTGGATGCAAATGAACACATTTCTCCAGAAAGTGGGAGGCGAATCCCCTAACGTCATTATTGAGTTCATAACTAAAGAAGAGTACAGCCAAAAAGCCTATATCTGAATTAGAGAATTTGTAACCCAAATCAGCAAAGTGTGTGTTAATGCAGTCCACAAGCAAGAGATGCAGATTTAATTCTTTATCCATCAAGTAAATATCATTGACGTACGAGAAGGTATAAGGGTGAATCTCATGCAAAATCAACACATTGTGTGCTGCAAACACACCTGGGCTATTTTTATATCCCATAGGCAATCTTGCATATCTTTTCTGATTGCCTAGTGTGCTGAATGCTGTCAAGTCACGGCTTTCAAGAGCCAATGTGTGACTGAAACATCCATTGGAAATATCCAAATTTGTTTTATATTTGTTCCGAACAATGTTCTTAACCAATGCAGAACTTTGGGTGTTCTGTACTGAAGAGGTATGAACACGTCTGTTTAAATGTCTATTACCTAATACAATACAATATGAACCATCCGGGGTCAAAATTGAAAAAAGAGGGTTATCCAGAGATGAAACACAGGGTTCAATTACACCCTGATATTCCACCTGGGTAAATATTTCACCAACAGATGCTTTAGCATCATGTTTAATTGGGTATTTCGGTTGAGGCTGCAGTGTAAAATGCAAAGGAACCTCATGCCAGGACGAATCTCTGTCCGAACCCGCCTGATTTCAATATAATGCAGGAACAAGCCCTAGTTCCCACTCCGATGCATAAGCAAACTTAGCTTCTTCTGTGACATATTGCAAAAAACTCAGAAGAAAAACATAAATAAAACAAGAATTAAAGGGGGAGGTCAATCAATCTCCGCCATAAAAATGTCATAAGAAGATGTAAGGTTACCCCAAAAGACTGCTTCAATAGCGCCTTTAATTTCACCCTCAATTGGGAGGCCTACTTCATAAAGCCTGTCAGGAGGGGCAACACAAGTGTCAGCTGTTTCCACAGTGATATGTCAGTTGATTTCACCTCCAGATGCTGATGGAGTGTTCGTTGCACTATGATAACCTCTGCTGCCTTGCTGATGAGGGTTTCGGCCCAACTACTGACTATAAAGAGGGTTCTCACCATCTGAGCCACATTTCTTCTTCTGAAAGGGGGCTTGATATTGAGGTGGATACCCCAGTTTGACTTTCACGTCAAACTGGTGCTGCGGGTCACGTCTTGCTTGCTTAGACTCGCCTTGTCTGCAATCCTGTCGCCCTCCTCCGCTGAATTGTTGATCTGATAATTCCTGAAAGGAATGAGGATCATGAACCTGAAACCTCTTGGTGCCTTCATTTTAGAGAGATCACGCAAATCATATCTATGTTCATAAGCATCAGGTGAAGGCAAACATGCATGAGAACCTGGCTTCTGTTGTTGCTGCCTCTGGTGCTTGTGCCAAGTCTTTTTAGGAACGATTGGATGACCCTATTTATCAGGAGGGGGTTTACTCTGTACCTGTTTAAATGGTCAAATTTCCAAGTTATTGTGACCTAAAGATGTACACACATTTGCAATAATAATTGGAAACTGTTGCTGCCAATCGACGTTCGCCACCAACACAAGGTGTTGATGCACTTGCAAGCAAACTGCCTCACCATAAATGTTGGCCAGAATCATATCAGTCAGAGACAAAAGGGAACATTCCCACTAACTTTATCCCCAAATCCAGGGTTGGACCAGCCAGTCTTCATCCTGTACCACCTTCAGAATACTCGTCAGAATGCTGATGTAGGGGGTCCTAAAGCACAGGGTATATAAAGAAGCAAACACCGTGCCCCACGTAGTGCAGTCAGCTAAAGAAGTAATCAGACCACTCAGCATACTCATTGTAAGGAACATGTGATTTTCAACAGAAGTCGTATGTGGGAAAACCACCTCAAGCTGTTAAAGTTTTTTTGCAAATCAAAACGGCAAGTCATCACCATTTTAAGGACCTTTGCCCATCACAGAGTTGATCATGACGGGACAAATCACAAGTCCTACAACGTGACCTGGTGGCGGAGGAGCAGCTCCAACCGGAGCTGCCTGCAGGGCATGTGACTTAAACTGTATGAAAATGAGACAACTGTGAGTATATTAGACGTAACTCAACTATAGTAACATTGAGATGATTTGGATGTGGTGTAAAACCTGCCAAAACAGGCCAAGGAGCCCCATCAATAGGCAAGAGGCCATTCAAAGAAAAGAAACAGGTTGAGGAAGGGCGCCATTAAACCAAATAGTATGTTCCCATGATGTCAATGGAACTTCAATCAATGCATAAAGATGATACGCCGCTAGAGGAGGAGTGACTGTATATTCTTTAAACAAATGTTCATTCCCATCTACTGCGGGAAATGTAATCTAAGAATAAAATACCTCAAAGCAATATGCTGGATCAGCCTCAACCACGAAAATAAGGTTAGTCCCTGCATCGGGGACTCCATGTTCAGTTAAGTATGCTGTAACTGCCACGCGGTTATGTACTGCAATAACGACTGGTTGAGCCATATCAAAAATGGAAAAAAGAACTAGTGAAACGGTAGCACAAAATGGGTTCAAACAAATCCTTTTTATTTTATTTATTTATTTATTGCATTTATAGAGCGCCTGACTCACCCCAAATGGGGTATCTACGCGCTTAGGATCAGAATGTATTTCACAAGGGGAGGAGATTAGAAAAGCTGACAGATAATTTGCTTCCTTACGCAGGTGTAATGGGAGAGAATTCCATAATTTAGGGGCCAGGTAAGAGAAGGACTTGCCTCCTAATCTAGTCTGCTTAATGCGAGGAACAGTAAGCAGGCTTTTACCTTCAGATTGAAGCGAATGCCCAGGGGCATGTTTGACTAATTTTTCTGACAAATATGTTGGGCCCATAGAATTAAGGCCTTTAAATACCAAGCAACATACTTTAAACTGAATTCTCTTACGGATTGGAAGCCAGTGTGGGCTGTGTAAGAGAGAAAGGGACGGGGTACGATAGGGGGCACTAGTCACCAAACGAGCAGCAGTGTTCTGTACTACCTGCAGACTCTGTAAATCATGTTCCCTAGCAGATATCAACAATGCGTTGCTGTAGTCCAGTCGACCCAGGACTAGAGCATGGATTAGCATTTTACATGTGCTCAAGGGAAGAAAATGGAATGTCTTCCGAAGAAGGCTCAGTGCATAAAAGCAAGAGCGTTTAACTGCTGCAATATGACCCTCCAAATTGAGGTCTCTATTGACAAGTACTCCTAGATTTTTAACCTCAGTCCTTGGGGTAGGGGCTGCCTCTAATTCTTCAGGCCACCAACCAAGAGACTATCTAGAGATGGCGTCCTTAAACAGCATTGTCTCCATTTTCCCAGTGTTCATTTGCAAGAAATTTCTCTTCATCCAAAGGGTGATGGTATTCATGCCTTCGGAGAACACTTTCTGGACATCAGGGGGACTTTTTTTATAGGTGAAGATCAGCTGTGTGTCGTCTGCTTAGGAGATGGGAAGAAATTCGATCTTCCTAAGCAGACCAGCCAAAGGGGCAACATAAACATTAAACAAGGATGGACTGAGACAGGAACACTGTGGCACACCCTTTGTTACATTGCTAATTTTAGATTGAAAAGGCCCTAGATTGACTGTTTGGGTCCTGTCAGTTAAAAAGTCCTGTATCCAATTCAGAGCTGAGTCCTGAACCCCTGCAAGACGGGGTTTGTCTACCAAAATTTGGTGCGATATGGTGTCGAACGCAGCAGACAGGTCAAGCACAAACAGTACCAAAATCACTGCTTGACCTGCATCCTCTAGCATTCTTATATGATCTATTACCTTCACCAAAGCCATTTCTGTACCATATTTTGGCCGGAAGCCTGATTGAGAATGGTCCAATTGGAGGCCTCCAGAAAAGCTGACAGATGGGTGTTCACATGTTTCTCCAAGAGTTTGCTGTATAGAGGTAACAGGGAAATAGGGCGGTAATTAGTGATAACATCGGAGGCCAGCTTCATATTCTTACGGATTGGCATAATTTGGGCAGCTTTCCAGGCTTTAGGTAGTTTGCCTTCTTTAATGGAGTTATTCAGAACAGAGCAAAGAGGTTCAGCTAATTCTTCTGCTAACTTTTTGGCATTCTTGGCGGGGATTAAGTCGGTGGGAGAACCCGACTTGGCTGATCTTAGTAGTAATTCTGTGTCTTGGGCTGTTAACAGAGGAAATTCTTTGAGAGCACCCTGTCCCTCTGGCATAGGTGGTTGGATGGTATCAGCATCATATTTGAGTGTAAGTGGAGAGACTATTTTACTGTAGATGTCTTCTATTTTGTATGTGAAATAGTCCGAGATATTATCACAGAGAGATTGGGTGGGTTCTCCTTCAGTATCTAAGGTTTTAGGGTTTACAAAAGTATTCAAGATATGGAAAAGCATTTTAGGAGAGTTTCCTGATTGTTCCAACCACACAATAATGTGATGTTTGCGTGCCTTTTTTATGTTTTTATGGTAAGTAAGCAAAGCAGTTTTATAACACTCTTTGCTTAGGCCATCTTTGGTGCGCCGCCATATGCGTTAGAGTTTTTTGCATTTACATTTCTCTTCCTTTAGCTCTGGAGTATACCATGTATTCTGAGCCCGACGAATCATCATATTAGACACTTTCTCTTGAATTAGAGTGTCCAGAGCAGTTTTGATGGAATGAGGGAATGACTCAAAATGATCCTCCACTGTAGCTGGTGTAGGTGCCTGCATATTAGTAATCATTTCTTTAAATATCTTAGGGGATAGTTTCTGCCAGTGTCTAAAAATCTTTTTAGATGGAACATGCTTCACTGTCTCTTTCCTTACATTAAGAAAGTCAAAGGAGACAATAAAATGATCAGACCATGTTAAAGGGTTGGTGGTGATGTAAACTAGATCTGATGAGTTAGAGAGAACCTGAATCAGAATGTGGCCAGCTTTGTGTGTAGGAGCATTATACCTAATAGTAAGATTGAGGGCCAACATTTCCCTAGGGAAGAAAATTGCATCTGAATCATCCTGGTTGTCTATATGTATATTAAAATCACCCAGGAGAATAAATTTATCTGAGGATATGACATGAGGTGCTAAAATATCTAATAGGTTAGAGATGGAGTTAGCAATTGGGCCTGGGGGGCGATATACCAGAGCTCCCTTCCAGCTCGGTTGTGAATGGGAGTCAAGCCTGAATACTAAAATTTCAATATTATCAGAGCTACATTTGTCTAAAACAATAGCCTTTATTGGATCTTTATAAATTATAGCGACTCCACCACCCATTTTATGGGCCTGATCCAGTTTTAGAATATGATATCCCTCTGGTATCGCAATCGCGATGTCAGGAGCCAAAGTAGGTCTCAACCAAGTCTCCGTCAAGAAGCCTATATCTAGGGTTGATGTGGAGAGGATATTCCAAATATTAATAGCATGTTTAGGAAGCGAGCGGACGTTCGCTAAAAAGCAATGCCAGCCGGTTTTATGGTATCTAAAATCGTTGTGCTGTAGGGTCGAGAGTTCTGATTTGAGGGAGGAGGGGAACTCTCAAATCTACATTTAGTACATACAAAGCTGCCCTCGATGGTAGGAGGAAGCTGGTTGGTACATGTGGTACAGGCACCATAACCTTTAGTATACTCTGTGGTGTTCCTAATGTCAAACAGCTCCGACCTAGAATATTTACATACACGTTTGTGGTCCTGTATATCGTCCCTTTGATGAGATGTAGGGGGTATTGCGGACGGGCGCAGATGGGCTTGCCTTAGGCACGCCTTTTAAGCTTCAAGCTTGAAAAACCTAAAAAAAAAATGTGTACCCTACAAATATAGGAGGCTACACCCCCTCGCCATGGACGTCTAAGGAAACCGGTGACAGAGAATCGTGGACAACCACAAGCACTACTCAGGGGTCTTGCGAATAAGTACCAAAACAAATGTTGGCTGCTCCATGTAGCAAGGATTTGTAGCAGGGATTCTGCTCATACACAGAACTGTGCATAGAGACTTGGAACTTCAGTGAATTAGGGTGTGCCAAAACTCACCTTAGTAGCCAAAATCCCCTACCAGACTAGCAATCAGTGTCTCATTGGTTCGTCCATACCACCAATGATTAGACAACCCAGAACATGGAACTTAGAATACCTCAGGCAATGTGGAACACAAGAACACTCTTTCGCTATACACTCATGCTAGTCCAAAACGGGGAGTAAATGAAGACACGTGCAAGTTTGAAATATTTATTTCTAATGCCGTGTTCTCAGGCGAAGTATCTTAGCTAATACAAGCAGACATACTATAAGCAACAAGATTATCAGCATAGTTACTATTCCATAAAATACAAAAGGAGAAAGCATGTTAAAATGCTAAATGGAAATAGACTAGGTTACACCTAGATTTCACACTCCTTTACTACTAGGTTATTTTATATCTACAGAAGGTCTCTTGGGTTTACAAGGGCAGCCCCATACCTCTGGTCCTAGTAGAAATGGATCACATCATTTTCTACACCAGCTCTCTGCTTGCCAATGTTCCCCAAAGTGTGTTTGAGCATGCCTGCACAGTGTATTATTAAACGTGCCAAAATCAGAGGTGGCCACAGCTGCATATATGTTATGTCTAGAACGTGCTCTGATCAGACCGAACAACAACCACTGTGTTGAAATAACCTTGAAGGCCTCGGCACTCACTGTTCAGACAAAGCTTACCAAACCAAGTTGCTAGTATAGAAAAACATATTATTCTCGTGTGAAGCAAAACAGACCTCTAGACTCTAAACATTTGTAATAATGTGTGCTGTGTGCAAAGGCAGCAGAAACGAAAAATGGCATTTAAACTTCTAATAAGCTCATGCTAACTTAACACAGTGTAAATGCATGGCTGAACCCCATGACACCCTCTCTTGATCCGAGTACGGATAAGACACAGGGCAAATTCGGAAAGCAGAGTTCAAGAATGACTGTCAGAACCAAGTTCAAATTGCCACAGGGAATAAAAATGAACAAAAAACTCCATAATTTGAATGCTTTTCAAATCAAATAATTCCAGCCATGGACACAGTGAAGTCAATAGGTCTGGGTAGAAAAAATTGAAACTGAGAGTAAAGAAAAAAATGTATAACAAAAAATCCGATGTCCTACTCATCACCTCGGTCATGGAAGAAAGAGAGAAGCCATTCAATCCAACAAGGTATAAGCAAAAAATGTAGCAACAGCCTCGAACAGGAAGTCACTGTTCCCACCGAAAACATGTCAGCCATCCAATCCAGCAAAGGGAAGGAACATACATGTTCCTCAATTACCAGAGCCTCTAGCACCATCAGAGGGTAACTCAGTGTTTCTTCAATGAAGCTGCGTGCCAAGAAATCTTGCGCCGCTGCAAAAACATTCCAATGTCCCAGGACTCCATGCATCGCTGCAAAGGCCATAATCCCTCCTCCAGAACAAAACAATTCATGAGCAACTAAGGGGCTCATAAGCTGATCATAATCCGCATTGGGAGACACCGTATTGCAGAGACACAAATCCAAGGCTCAGTCAAAATCGCAACTCAGGCAATGAAAGACAGGCTGGACGCATGTAAAAAAGGAAAATCGAAACGATAATCCATAAGCCACACTCAAGGTAGCAAGAGGCAGCGCTCCATAGTACTCAAGCATTCGGTTGCGGAGCAGCAACAGTCGTGACTGATCGTCTCGCAACACAGGACGTGCATCCATTTTGAAATAAACAAAACAACAGAAGTACACCTGCAGCCAGAGCTAGCAATAAGGGAAATCCACCAAATAGGCTGGAAAAAATCAAATGAAAAAATGCCGGGAAGACACCAAATCTAGGGCCTCATTAGGATGGCGGACGGACCTGCGTCCATCCGCCACCCCCGAGGTGGAGGGACCGTCCGCAGGGGCTGCTTGAAGCAGCACCTGCCGCAAGGTTCAAAAAGCATGTTTTACATTTACATGCACAAAGCGGCAGGCACCGCGCGGTGCCTGCTGCTTTGTGCATGTAAATGCAGGGGGTACCATACCCCCTATGTGCATCCCCACCCCCCCTTTACCCTGGGGCCCGCAACGGGCCCCCAAAGAAAAGACCGTATGCCTTTTCGTGGCGGCATTGCCGCCGCGGAAAGGCATGTCCCAATGCAAATCCTAATATGGCTGGCGGTGTCTGATAGACACCGCCACCATATTAGAGCTTTTCCGCCGCAGTTGGAAGGCGACTGCGGCAGAAAAGCGGCGGACGGTCTTCCCGTCTGCCGAAGACCCCCCAGCCATCCTAATGTGGCGGGGGGTCTTGAGAATCACTGCATCGATGAATCCGCATCCTCCAGGCCGGCAATGGCTTTCGCCGGCCCGGAGGATGCGGATTCCCCGCAATCCTAATCGGCCCCATAGTTTGAAAAGAAGTCACAAGGCCACTGCTAAAAACTTTAAAAAAGTGCGCCAGCCCTGTGGTGGAGGATGCATTAAAGATAGTGTGAATTAACTCACCGAAATGCAAGGGCAAATCAGTTTTTAATAAAGCTTGCACCTCTGTTCGGGGGTTTGCCACGTGAAGGACAAATGTTTCACGAGCAGATGTGTGGGCAACTTCTTTTTGGGACCATAGAGCTCTTATAGTGCTCATCTTGTTGAACTCTGCATTCAAGGTCGGAATCATCGGCCAGATGGAAACATTAAGCTTCCCATGTGGAGGAGGGAACATTACATTTTTACAAAAAACCACGAGCTCACTGACCGTAACCACGTAAGGAATTCCGGCAACTATCCCACAACAATCTTCATTATTTAAGAGTAAATAACTCCTGTTTGCCAGTAAAGTGAATGTTGGTATGATAGCAGGTGCTGGTTTGCCTTTCAAAATACAGACTAAATCTGGCTCGGTCTGGTTACAAGAGCCATGCAATTGGATATTCCTACACATTAGTGAATGATCAGTTGTTGTAGTACAATCCTCACCATTCAAGTAAACCTCGTTTCCCTCCCTAAGGCATTTACAGGTAAATGGTAGCAACCAAGCTTCATAGAGATAAGTGGTGCCCAGAGGTTCATATCTGCCAATTGCATAGTATTTCACACATGCTTCGAATTTGAAAAGAGGAAAAGGTAGAGTTATTAACCTGTGGATAAGCCACGTTTCAGAATTGGTTTCAGCCACAGAAAATGGTAACGGTTCTAACTTTTCAATGTGTGACATAGAAAAAGTTGCATCTTTCATTGACATAAAATGTGGCTTTTCAGTTAAATTAAACGGGGCAAATAATGATGACGTATTCATATAGTGCCATGGCACTTTTCCAGCTTTCAAAGTCTGTAAGGTCCAAGCAAACTGCATAATAGAACGCAAATGTCGGAATCATTTGCGTTCTATTATGCAGTTGACCATGGTACAATACAGACACTTCATCTTGCACAACATCAACAACAGATGACACAATATTATCTAACGTGTAAATGCAGGAAGAAAGCGTGTTGATGCTGTTATCTACAACTGCTAGCACTTTCTCTAAATTCGGCTGATCTTTGGCTTAAATGCGGGAATCCGCCTCAGTTTGGGACAGTTTCCAGACCTCGTTGTAAATAGCATATATCCATCTTTTAGATCTACCGTAAGCCGGGCCTTTCACAAAATCATTCAGATCAACATCGTCAGTCAATTTAGATAAGTGCAGCTTAACTGACGCCAAAGTGGAATGTTTGAGCCAACTCTGACATAATTTGCCTACGGATCACTGACATAATATAGAATGACAAAATATAGACTTACCAAAATATAGTCACCAAAATATAGAATGCCAAAATATCGAATTCCTATCTACAAACAGGTAAGTACAAAAATATCGAATCCAAAATATAGTCTGTAAAAAATATAGTCAGTCAAAATATCGAATTTTTTTAAATGTCTTAAAAGTAATTTAAAATTAATGAAATAATAAATATAATTAACTAAAACATACTTAAAAAATACTCAAATAAGCTTAAAATTAAGATATACTTAATTTAAGTTATTATTAAAATAATGTTCAATATTTTACCGTAGGATAGCAGGAGGGTAACATTTAATATTACCACTCCAGTGAGTGCAACAGTAGGGAAAGCGTTGGATAGCGTAGAGGTAAAAAATACTATTCCCACTCCAGTGAGTGCAACAGTAGGGAAAGCGTTGGATAGCGTAGGGGTAAAAATTACTATTCCCACTCTAGAGAGTGCAACAGTAGGGAAAGCGTTGGATAGCGTAGGGGTAAAAAACACTATTCCCACTCCAGTGAGTGCAACAGTAGGGAAAGCGTTGGATAGCGTAAGGGTAAAAGTTACTATTCCCACTCCAGAGAGTGCAACAGTAAGGAAAGCGTTGGATAGCGGGAGGGTAAAAAATTACTATTCCCACTCCAGTGAGTGCAACAGTAGGGAAAGCTTTGGATAGCGTAGGGGTAAAAATTACTATTCCCACTCCAGAGAGTGCAACAGTAGGGAAACCATTGGATAGCATAGGGGTAAAAAATACTATTCCCACTCCAGAGAGTGCAACAGTAGGGAAAGCGTTGGATAGCGGGAGGGTGAAAATTACTATTCCCACTCCAGTGAGTTTAACAGTAGGGAAAGTAATGATTTAATATATTATTAAAAATAAATTAAATATCAATACCAATAAAACATTAATTGAAATTAATAACCATAATATTATAAAATAATTAATTAGAAATACAACTACATATTAGTTATTAAAAATTAATAACCTATTCATAATTATTTAACAACTAATTAATTTTCAATAACAAAAACTAATTAATAATAAAAATTAATACCAATTAAAAATTAACAGTAAATTAATTATCAATACACAAAAAGTATTTTTAATATGTAATTAATTACAATTACATTACATTACTTCCCACCCTATTCCCCTATAAACCCACATCCCACTACAGAAAATGCATTAATACAATTATCATAATTATCAAATATTTAATTAATACAAAATAATTACCAATTAATAAAAATGAATTGCCAATTAATAGAAATTAATTACCAATTAAAAATTAATTAACAATAAATTTAAAATAAATACCAATAAATGAAAAAAATGATTTACTTAATTACAATTAAATTACTTCCCACCCTATTCCCCTATAAACCCACAACCCGCTACAGAAAATAAATTAAAAAAAATAACATAATCAACAATTAATCAATTAATACAAATTAATTGGCAATTAATAAAAATTAATTACCAGTTAAAAAATAACAATAAATTCAAAATGAATACCAATAAATAAATAAAAATATTTAATTAATTACAATTAAATTACTTCCCACCCTATTCCCCTATAAACCCACAACCCGCTACAGAATTAAATTACGCAAAAATTAAATAACATAAAATTCATTACTTAAAATACATTAAACATACATTACAAAAATTAATATACACTTTTCACACATATACTAACATACAAAACACTTTAAAAAAATTGATATTATTAAAAAATCGATATATTTAATGCCTATATTGTATACTTCGATAATTTGACTTCTATATTTTGAAAATCGATATTACTTACCTTAAATTTGATATTCTTAACCACTATATTGTGTCCATTCGATATTTTCTCCATTCTATATTTTTACTTCGATATTATGTCCATTCTATATTTTGGAATCGATATTATGACTGTTTACCTTTGCCTACAGAATAGGTAGTCACAGAATGGCCACTTTCAAAACGGGGATCCACCCTGACCTATGTATAGCCTGGAGCTAAACCCAGAAAATGATGCTGGCAAGAATCAGCACTTTTGTGCCACAGCAACCAACCCTTAGGATCCAAACTGGATATGTTAAAGGAAGAATTCAGTAACAGTGTCTGTAACTCTTTGATGGAAAACTTGGAATTATTATTCCAACCAGAATATTCTTCTAATTCAGGAAATGAAGGGGCATTTAATGTTATAGTAGTAGCCAATCCAAAGCATGTCGTTTGTGAAATTGTAGAATTCAAAAACAACATATGGTTCGGCATGCACAATGCAAAGCCTCAGTTCCTTGCACTTGCCAACTTTTAGAACCCCAAACAGATTTAAGATCAATAGTATCTTTCCGCACCTCGTAGCCCCCAACAGCCAATTGGTCTAAAAAGGAATTAGAATACAGTAATTTTGTGTGGGTAAGTTGAACCTTGGAAGTGGACTTTTCAGTCATTTTAAAATTAAATGCATTAGTATTTGACTGATTAAAATCAGTGAAGTAAGTGAACCTCTTTAAAAAGGTAGATGAACTGCCTTGTACAGGAGCGGGACAATGCTCCCACTGGGTATAATTAACAGTATTCCTCCTGGTATTTGCTTTATGTAGGTAGTGATTTCCAAAATGTTGATAACAAAACAAATCACCATAATTTGCAGAATCTAGATACAAATCTTCAGCATCAAAGGCAGCATAATATTTCAAATCAGAAAACAAAGCTTCAACGACCTAACATCCCAATCATCAGAACGTATATTTTGTTTAAGTACATTTCCCATAGAAACTCTTAGGACATTCGGGACATTTATAACCTCAGTGGGCCCATGAATTTGAAATCTAACAGCATCCCACACAATCCCATCTAAGACGGGCCAAGCAGTGATATTAACAAAAGCCAGGTCCCTCTTCAATCTGTGTGATCAGGATTGGGGAGCCAATGTTCCATTAATATGTCGAATGGATGTTCTTTCTTCAACATAGTGTCCATTGATAAGGCGGAAAAAATACACCACAAATCCAACAGACATGAACAGGTAAATTGAAAAAAGCACCAACCAAATGTAGGTCCTACCCCTAATCCCCACCCTGTTAATCGCCTCGCTCTACTCCTCTCCACTTTCCTGTTGCTGACCTCTGTCTTCACCTGTCTTGGCCCTTAGTCCCCACCCTGTCTATCTGTGAATTTTTCCCTCGTCATTTGAGATCTAGCTACTTTGTCTGATGCCCGATGGAGCTACCTAGTTTAGCTATAGGGGAGACAGGTCGGGGATTCAATGAATCAATCAATCAATGCATTTATATAGCGCACTACTCACCCAGAGGGTCTCAAGGCGCTAGGGGAGGGGGGTCCGCTACTGCTCGAACAGCCAGGTCTTGAGTTGCTTCCTGAAGGTGAGGTGGTCCTGGGTCAGGCGGAGGTGGGTCGGGAGGCGAGGTAGGAGAAGGACCGTCCCCCTGTGGTGGCTCTTCGGATGCGGGGGACGGCGGCGAGGGTGTGGCCAGTCGATCGAAGCTGGCGTTTGGGAGCGTAGAAGTTGAGGCGGCTGTTGAGGTTTCCTGGGCCTTGGTTGTGTAGGGCTTTGTGTGTGTGGGTGAGGAGTCGGAAGGTGATTCTCTTGTTGACCGGGAGCCAGTGCAGGTCTCTCAGGTGTCCCTCCTCGGACGTCACCTACCCAGTCGGTCTTCAGCCAAACTTCCTTTCGTCTTCCCTGTCGTCTCTTCCCGCATCCTCTCTCTATTTTTGTCTCTCCTTCTCTCCTTGCCCAATGTATTGAGACTGAACTATTTTGTTGAATGCCCGATGGAGCTACCTGGTTTAGCTATAGATGAGATGGACCGTGAACTCCCTCCTTGGTCATCACCTACCCAGTCGGCCGTTAGACAGACCTCATTTCATCTCTCCCTGTTGTCTCTTCCCCTATTTCCCCTTTCTCTCCTTTCATGCCCCCTCCCCTCTACGCTCCATTTATTTTGCCCTCCATGTTCCTTTAATTGCTTTTCCCATTGAGATCGAGCTATTTGGCCAATGCCCGGAGGGGCTACCTGATAGCTATGGAGGAGATGGGTTTTGGGACTTCCCCTCGACCATCACCTACCCAGCCGGACTTTGGACAGACTTTCCTTTCGTCTCTCTTCCGTATCTCCCTCCTACCACTTTACCCTTCCCCTCTACACTTTAATTATCTCGTCTTCTATGTCTCTTGCAATTGTTTGTCTATCAAATGATGTAAATTGGAACTGATTAAATCTTTTAATTGTAATTTTTGTGGAACCTCATGTAAAGCGCTCTGATACCTCTGGGTCTGGCCAGCGCTATATAAAACTCCTGAATAATTAAATAAATAAATAAATAAATAAATAAAAAATGTTTTTTAAACAGTGTTGCCAGAACAGAAATCTTGGAAGGGGTATTCGATGTGTGAGAGTCAGTGTCAAATGAAAATCTGGATTCTGTAGCCAAACAACTCTGCAAATTAGGCATCAATACGTCAGTGGGGTAAGTATATTCAGTCTCATCATGGTGAGCACCAGGCAGTGAACTCAACAAAGGACTGGAAATTGCAGGCATCTCGAGGGCAACATCAGGCCTGGAGTTAGTAGCCGGGGCCTAAACAGAATTTCTCAAAATCGATGGACAGGAAACTGCCGGAGTCATACTAAGAAGAATCGGCCACTCTGTGTAGTTTGAAATTGTCAATGGAGATGTACCTCTGTTCCTTACAACCTGGAAGTGGTGGTAAAATGACTGTTCTTGTGCCCTTCACGCCAAGCACTGGAACTTGAGATCGATATGAGGGACCAAATTCTTTCTTGCTCTCGATCTTCTCTCAAACCAGTTCTCCAGCTAGGGGTAGCCAGCCAACTACCAGAATCTGCAATGCAGCATCAGATGCGGAGGGCAAGTGTTCATTTGTAAGACTATCTCTCTTCTCTTGTAGATTCTGTAAAACATGACAATGTACATCTACGTCAAAGGGGGCAGCAACCGCCACCTGGTCTAGACCGTCAAGGCCCAGGACGAACATTTTGACACCAAAGAGCATTTCGTATGGGGTCCGCCCACCCAGAGACCTTCTAGGGAGATTATTAAGGGCACGCTGCATGCAAATGCGGTGGGCCAGCCAGTGCCTGCCAGTGCCTATAACTCTAGCTGTCAAAGACTGCTTTAAATCTCGGTTCATTCGTTCTACAACACTATTACCCTCAGGTCTGCATGGAGACGAAAACTTGACTTGGATCCCCAACAAAGTCATGGCATCCTTATTTGCCTTAGAGGCAAAAGCAGGACCCTGATCCGAATGGAAGGTGCCACAGGCAAAAATCCCTACAAAGACAGGCAAGTCTCTTATGACAGTTCGTGAATCAGCGCTGCGGTGTGGCCACACCCACAAAAAGCGTGTGCATGAATCAAATGCTACTAAGATGTACTTATACGCAGTATCAGAAGAAAAAGGACCGCAGTGATCTAAATAAACACAACCAAGTGGCTTATTAGAAATGTACAACTGTTTCTGGGGCGGACGCGCAGCAGTTGAAGGTTTAATCTGCTGGCAAATGTCACATTGTAGGACATAATCACGCGTCTGTTTGTAAAGTCCATGCCACCAGAAATGTTGTTGTAACTGAGATGCAATAGCTGAAACGTCTGCATGCGCAGATGCAACACCTTGAAGGGCAGCTGTAATCAGGGTGGACCTGCAGTCTGCGTTGGGAATTAACCTTTCACCAATGTCCGGTATTTTCACATAAGGAACTTCATCAGGACTTAAGTGGTATGAATACTTTGAAGGGAACCCCTTAGGATATTTACTTCCATTCTCAGTTGCGGCTACAGCCACCAAGATATCATCATCAATCTAACTTCTGGAACTTGTAACTGCTGCAACCAAATATGTCGACACTGCTGATTTTGCGGCCTCATCGGACAAAGAATTGCCAACAGCATGAACTCCCACGTGCTGATGAACGAGAGTGGGAATTACATACACGAGTGGCAACCGCTCTTTAAGCTCAGCCACTCTGACCCCGATCATATTATGTTTTATTGTGCTACCCTTGGAATCACGAAAATAATTCTGAATCCAAAAAAACAGGTTCTCATTGTAAGACTGGACACAGTAGTAGGAATAAGAGTCGTCACACTAGGATCAGCGTACTCCAATGCAAGCATCAGAGCATGGAGCTCTGCCAATTGTGCGGTACAGTCCCCTAAAGTCTGTGTGTGCACGACTTTGGACTTGAATTCATCATTCACCATGGTACCTAGCACAATGGCGCAAGCTGAATCGTATGCGTGCTTAGACCCATACGCAACTTGCGCTGAACCGTCAGTGTATATGATACAATGGAAATCCTCCAAAGGCCACGTAGTCAGTGGCGCAGGATGAACAAATTCATACTGCAAAAACTCTTGTGACTGTAAGGAGGCATCAAAAATAAACGTGACATCTGGAGACAATCAAAGATGCTGCCCATTGTATCCACCGTGGGTGCAAAGCTTTAGAATTTGGTTTGCTGGCCTTCGTCACTGCCTCTAGTGCAGGATATGGGGTAACAACCAACATGCGTTTTCCCTGCGACAGTGCACGTTCTTTAAGAATCGCCATTTGCACTGCTGTCAAAACTTTTCCACAGTGGAAAACCGCATTTCTGTCGAAGTGTACAAGTGTGACTTGTAAGCAATAGGTACTGTGTCTCCTTCGTTAAAAGTAAGGTAAGTGAAACCCACCGCCCCAGGGATGATTCTTATCACCAGGTGGGTGTGGTTATCACAAGTCAGTAAGAATTTAGATTCTAGAAGATCAGCCTGCAAAGATTGCAAAATGGCTGAATGTTCAGGCAGCCAGCATGATTTGGTGAAAGTAGGTTGTATCAGAGCATACAACGGCTTGAAACGCTGGGCTGTTTCGGGAATGTAAGTACTCCCAAAATTAAAAAATCCCAGCAGGACTGTAACTTTTTCAGAGTTCTAGGAGCGCGCAGTTGTGCGCATTTCTCCAAGAAGGGCAGAGCCAATCCTCGACCTTTATTATTGAGCTCGAAGCCCAGGAACAACACTGTGTACTCTGCAATGTGAGACTTTGCAACGTTGAATTTGTAACCGAAGTCCACAAAGTTACAAATTATGCGGCCGATGCGACACAGATGAGCCCAAATTTTGTCATCTGTGAGATAGATGTCATCCACATGCGAACACGCATCTGGGTCGACCCTCTCCAAGAGAGAGACTATACGGGCCGCAAACACACCTGGACTATTCTTATAGCCCATCGCAAGGCGTTTAAATTGGTGTTGTTTGCCACCACAGGTAAAACTGGTCCAGTGGGAACTTAGACCATCCAAATTGTAGGCAAAAGAAATTTTGGATATGTCAAGCGTAGTTTTAAACCGTTTTCGCACAAGACCATGCACTAGAGCAGAGCCGTGGGTATTCTGTACTGCACAGGTACGGCAATGCGAGTTCAAATGCCGGTAATCCAAAACCAAACGGTACGAACCGTCCGGCTTGGTTACAGTAAAAAGTGGGTTATTCATTGGTGACATGCAAGTTTCAATTAAACCTTGATATTCCAATTGTTCAAGGATTTCCACAATGAAAGCCTTAGCTTCACGTCGGATGGGATATTGAGGTTGAGGCTGTGGCATAGCCTGTAAGGGAATCTCTTGGTGTGGGAAAAATGTATCCCAACCACAGTGGGTATGGTACAGATCCGGCGCAAGGGCTTTAGCCTACTCTTCTGCAAAATTCAGTGCATGTTCCTTCGAGACTGTGTGCGCGAAACTAGGGAGGATTACCTCCTCCCCTCTCGGAGCCGCGAGAACAAAAGGTGGGGGCCAGGCAGCCTCCGCAAACAAAATGTCATAGGTAGTTGTAAGATTTTCCCAAAATACCCCTATTATGCTATGTTGTATGTCACCTTCAATTAAAAGGAGTATTTCATAAAGTCTATCAGGGGGAGCTACTCTGGTATCAGCTATCTCCACAACAACATATTGGTCAGTCGCTGTCACCTTCATTAGTGGACGTAGGGCCTCTCGCACAATGGTAATCCCCGACGCACTGTCCAACAACGTCAGCGCCCATGTCCGTTTCCGAAGCTGCCTTCTCACTATCTGTGGCATATCTCGCTGTTAAAGCGGCAATTTTCTTTTTCTGAAACTGGGGTCTTTTCTGAGAAGAATCGTCCTGCTTGCCTTTTCCATCTTTCGGGCGAGGTTGGTCGCGTCTATGCTTGCCACCCTGAACTCTGCTGCCGCCTCCACCACCGGACGATGAGGCCAATGTGTCCTGTAAAGAACGAAGAGAGCATTGATCAGAAACCTGGCGACTTAATCGTACTGCGGTCGCGCAAGTCATAAACGTGCTCAGTAGATGCAGGCACTTGTGATGGGGGACGGGACTCCTGTTTTTCTATTGCTGTTTCCCCTGTTTTTTATTTCTGTTCCAACTTTTCTTTGGAGCTGTGGGTTGAACATCTGACTCAGACTTCGCACCTTGGGTTTGCTTCTTATCTTTAGCAAAAAAGGACTTGACAGCTAAACTATTGCGGCCAATGGTTTTATACGCAGCCGTAATAATTCTTGGTAACTATTGGGGTTTGTCGACATCAGGGACTTCGCGTAAGGCATTAGCCACTTCAAAGTTTACCGCATCACCCTTTATATTAGAAAGGACCAGATCAGAAACTACATCAAATGAGCCCACAAGTCTCATTCCCAATTCAACTGCAGCCTCAGGTCCGTGTTTGTCCTGAACACGTTTAATGACCGTAGTAAGGAAAGCCATTGACGGAGTGCCCAAGCACCTCGTATACACCGCCGCAAAAATTCTACCCCATGACTCACAGTCACCCGCCTCCGGTACCAAATCGTTTGGAAAATTAATTGTAAGAATCGTGTGTTTTTCTACGGGACACGAATAAGAAAAAACTGCCTCCAGCTGGTCAAACTTCTCGGCAAGCCAAAACGGCATATCACCTTATCTTGGGGATGCTTGCCCATCACTGCATTAACCATCATGGAACTAAGCATCATTCCGCTCGGTCCAGCTGGAGGGGCCGCAACACCAGGGGCCTTGCCCTGGAAATTGCATGAAATATATTGAACTAGGGCCCGAATTACACTAATAGAAGAGTCATATAGGGTCCGTAACTCAGCAACGGTGACCTGCCTCGCACGAGGATGCGGGTTGAATCCAGCCAAAACCGGCCAGAAAGCGGCGGGAATGGAAAAGGACCCAATCTAGCCGCCGTTACACTGTGGGGAAGGGCGCTATCAAACCAAACACGGTGCTGCCATGCAGAAATCAGAATTTCCTGTGTCCTATAAGGGACATAGTCCCTGGGCACGGCTGTGTGAGTGTAAGTGTGAAAAACCTGCGTAGCTGCTTCTACTGCAGGAAACGTCACCCAAGAGTAGAATATCTCAAACGGTTAAGCAACCTCAGCACTTACGACCAAAATCACTGCCATGCCCTCCAACCCAACATTGTATGCTTACAAATGATTGCGAACCGCAATGCGACTATGCTGCGGTATAACAATGTCAGCCATAGTGACACAGAGAATAGTAGGCTACAATGTAAAACTTAGTAGCACAACTGGGTAGTAATTCGAAAGGAAACCGTTTGAATAGATTCCATTTTGAAAAGACCTATGTAACTATAGGTAGGTTTGTCCGACCCCACTGTTATCCGAAAACATTAGCGAAGAGGTTAATGAGTGAATGATGTACTACCCAGGCCTCATGTAATAAGACCACCAGCATTAGGCGCCATGTAGCAGGGATTCTGCTCATACACAGAACTGTGCGTAGAGACTTGGAACCTCAGTGAATTAGGGTGTGCCAAAACTCAACTTAGTAGCCAAAATCCCCTACCAGACTAGCAATCAGTGTCTCATTGGTTCTTCCATACCACCAATGATTAGACAACCCAGAACATGGAACTTAGAATACCTCAGGCAATGTGGAACACATGAACACTCTTTCGTTATACACTCATGCTAGTCCAAAATGGGGAGTAAATGAAGACACGTGCAAGTTTGAAATATTTATTTCTAATGCCGTGTTCTCAGGCGCAGTATCTTAGCTAATACAAGCATACATATTATAAGCAACAAGATTATCAGCATAGTTATTATTCCATAAAATACAAAAAGAGAAAGCATGTTAAAATACTAAATGGAAATAGACTAGATTACACCTAGATTTCACACTCCTTTACTATTAGGTTATTTTATATCTACAGACGGTCTCTTGGGTTTACAAGGGAGGCTCCTTACCTCTGGTCCTAATAGAAATGGATCACATAATTTTGTACACCAGCTCTCTGCTTGCGAATATTCTCCAAAGTGTGTTTGAGCATGCCTGCACAGTGTATTATTAAACGTGCCAAAATCAGAGGTGGCCACAGCTGCATATATGTTATGTCTAGAAAGTGCGCTGATCAGACCGAACAACAACCACTGTGTTGAAATAACCTTGAAGGCCTCGGCACTCACTGTTCAGACAAAGCTTACCAAACCAGGTTTCTAGTATAGAAAAACATATTATTCTCGTGTGAAGCAAAACAGACCTGTAGACTCTAAACATTTGTAATAATGTGTGCCGTGTGCAAAGGCAGCAGAAAGGAAAAATGGCGTTTAAACTTCTAATAAGCTAATGCTAACTTAACACAGTGTAAATGCAAGGCTCAACCCCATGACAGATTTTGCCCAAAAACTGAACTATGCATAGGATTATGGAACCTTAGTGCCTAGGGACTGATCATCCTACTACCTTAGTACGCATGAGCCCCGGACCAACTAGCTATAGTGCCTCACTTGCTCTCCTACTCACTCACAGAGAAAGAAGTGATTTGACATCCCAGAATACAACACTCCCAGATTTCTCTGGAATCGCGGTAGCAAGACACAGCCTTTCGCTCTTACTCTTGTACTTGAGATCTGACAGAGACACTAAAACTGTTTATAACATTTATTATAACTAACATGCTCAAACATGCAGTATACATGCCACAACAAGCAGGTAATTACATAATACAAATACAGTCTGCATAGCAGATAATCCATAAAGCATGAAGGGAGATGTCATTATGAAAGGACATTAGAGCCTAACGTCCTTCCCCTTGCTAAGAAGCAGTATTATTATATATATGGAGATCTCTGGGTTTTGTCTGTAGACCCCATAACTTAGCCTATAGATGGTAGATCTACATCATAGGCGCTGCCTTGCTCTTCTTCCTGGAAAGGTCCCTCTCCAAGTGTGTGCTACCTAATTATGTATCTCTATAAGACCAAATTATGTTGTCCAAACAACAGCTGCATTGGTATGTTTTGTCTAGGTGCTAAGGCCTGGCCAGAACAAAATAACAAGTAGAATTGTTGATTGACCTTGCTCATAATGTTAAGACTTAATCCCAGGTACCTGCAGAGACTGAACACAGCAATGAGTTCTCATGGAAAAATGACAACTGCGACAGTTGCAAAAAAAAAGAAAGACTTGTAGTAAGGCAATCAAAACAAGGGACAATCTTCAGTATGCTCATGCCAACTTAGAGAAAATGACAATGTCCCCATGGGCCATGCAAAAGTCAAGCTAATCCTGACTTATAAGCCCCCATATTTAACCCTACCCCAGACCCCATATGTTGTATCCATCCTTCCACCTCTGTCCTATCCCAAGACTCCCCTACATTCGGTGGCAGAAAGTCAAATTATATTGCAGCCAGTTATTGCTGGTAACAAGACAAGTGCAACCAACCAGTTCATAATAGTCCCCTCCAGACTAACTCTCTTTCCATCCATGCTCTTCTTGCCTTGTCCATGGCTCTTGACTATATCCACCCGCTTGCGGAGATGTTCCATTGGATGAACATATATAAGAACTTTCTCTTCCGCCCCATTACACACTTTACTATACTTTTTCCATCCCCAGATATATCTACATGACACTCCCACACCTCTGTGGAACACTCATCCTCTAATATGGCTGCCATTTTTTTGCCCTTTATTATCCCTGACAGTGTCAGCCAATTTAGCTCCTTGAACAGTATCAGCATATCCTTGGAGAGCCTACTGAAATCACCAGTTTCAGGCACTTAGTAAGTAAGTAAGTAAGTAAGTAAGTAAAGTTTATTGCACAGTTAATTAAAACTCACAATTTCAAATACATTGTTTAAAAGAAAGGGTGGTTACTAACAAGAATAAAAGAATAAATATCAAAAGTTAAAATGTTTCAGTGGTTCAACTTCTTCTGCAGTCTGACCAAAAGTTCAAAAGATACCCCAGAACATGTTTCCGGCTATTAGGCAGTTGCTTCTTTTTGTGCCTCCTTGATTCTCTTTGCCACTGCATCAAGAAATGTTGTGGTTCTGCAGTTTAGTTGGATCTCGCTTGGGTTGAAGCACAGTTTAACTGCCTGACGGCATGACCTGACCCCCTTCAGGCACTAGTGTTCCCTTCTTGTTAGCAGATTCCTTACTTTCTCCAATTCCATTGGCAGGACTTCCACTGAGACATGCACAAGGGAGGTTCCTGTGTTTCTATTGTATTTTTGCGCTATCCGCCACCACCTTCCTTATCTGTTCCTGCACCCTTTTGATTTTATTTGGTCTCAAAGCACCACCTCCCCTCATATTCCTCTTGGTATTACACTGGTATGTCTTTGGGAAATGATTAGGTATGACCATTAATTGTACAAATTCCTGCTTTTGACTTCTTCAAGTCATTCGAATGTCCACATCCGTGGGGGGTGGGGGCTTGCATCTGTGCCATGGACAGCTCCCCCCTCTTAACTGTTGGCTTTTGTTGTTGCTGCAAAGTGGACACAAACCTGCTCAGAATTTCCCCAGTGCAGTAGTTCACCTCCAGGCCACCCCTGTTTGGCCCTGCCTCGTCTTCCATAGCCAGACTTACATTGACGTCGTGGGGCACTCCCTTACTTTCCCACCTTCCTCAGGATTCGCCTGGGGCATGTCCCTTTGGCAGCTGACCTAAAACTAAATTGGTGTTTTCATACGGAAAGGTGGCAGTATGTTTGGTGGACAAGGGGGGGGGGACCTTCACTGTAGGGTGACCAGTGAACCCTGCAAATCGCTGAGGTAATGGTACAGGTGATGGGTCCCGGAAATTGAGACGGACCCCAGAAAAACATCTGCCCCAATTCCTTTCCCCTACTCAGCCAGCCTAATCCAAGAATGCTTTATTCAACTCCCCTCGTTATTGGGGCCCAATTGTGAAAAATAGAAAAGAGGGTTTGTAGGGCATTCATTGTATAGCGAAAAGTGAATCCTAAAAATAGTGAGGTGGGAGAGAGTGGCGGGGGTATATGCACCTGGAAATATAAATGGACCCAGCTCATCAAAAATTGCATCCGAGATCATATGAGAGGAGAAAAAACGTACAACCCACAATACTCCCTTTACTGCACCCCCAATTCCTGCATTGCTCTACCCAGTTTCTCAGATTTACCTTACCTTCTTACCGCTGACCATTTATATTTTTTCCTTTTCCCCTTTGCTACCTGAGTGCTGACGGACTTTGCCCAACTAGTGTCACCACCTTTACTCTGGTGAACTCTGGCCCATTCGCCACCTTATTGGACTCTCTCCTTCCTTATAGCCAATAAAGTAAAAAAAAAAAGTTAAAGATTCTGTTTACCTCCACCTGACCACATAGCTTTGCACCAACTGCTCTCCCTCGCTCTCCCTCCCCGACCTGTTGCTTCCGATCAGTTATGTGCCGAGAGCGACTCCATGCCTCTTCACACAAAGAATCTCAAGTCACTTTTAGTATTCCTTGAAATTACTTTATCAAGCTGTTACCTATGGCACTGCTGTATGCACTCAAGTTACTCTGATTACCCACTCATCACTCCCTCATATGTCTGCTCTTGTCACTGGGTAGTACCTAATTGTGTGCAGGCTACATACCATTAACTTTCCTCATGCCCTATTCCATGATTATTGGAAAATGTTCCGCATGTGATAGTTTTTAAATTCCATCAGTGAAAATTCTTCGGATAAAACCTCTTTTGTTTCACGTTTAATCGTCTGTGGTGTTCCAACCCTCTTAAAACAATCTTGACAACCTGAGGGTACCTATGAGGCAACTCAATCCCTTCCCATTTCACTTCTGGCATTTATATATATAAAATCAGACAGCCATTTCACAATCATGTGACTCATTCCCATTTCCAGATTTAAAAATGCTTTTGCATGCACAAACCCCTTTCGTTTTCCACCTTTCACAGAGATCTCCCATAGTATATGTCGCACCTAACGCGCCTCGACCCGCCTTGCACTGGTGTGGGTCTGCTGAGGAATGTGGAAGACGGAGCAGGGAGCACTCGGTGGCAGATTTACAAGACCCTTGTGCCACTTTTGCGTCACTTTTCCCATGTTAAAATGGAGGCAAAAGTGGCGCAATGGCCTTGTAAATAAGCCCCTAAGTATCTCCCAACTCCCTCAACCCCAACCCCTGGCGAGGTGCACCTGCCTGAGTCAGAAGAGCGCCAAGGGATACTTCTCACAACAACCAATCAGGTGGGGGGTTTTTGGGACCAAAAGCAAAGCCGCCTGGCAAGTTTAGTTGGCAACCAAAGCCAGTGATACCCATTCTGCTTACTTTACCTGATTGGTCCGAATATTACTGCGTATACCAGTTACCTCCCAAGGAAAAGGTAACTGTTGTAGAGATCGTCGTCTGCCCAGCAGGTACACTGGGTCCATCCACTATTTTCACAGGGTAGACGCTGTCCCCCCTGCTAAATTGGGCCCAACAGAAATATGTTGAACTTGTCACAGTGTAAGAAACCGAGACAGGTTTAGCAGCACCTGTATGTTGTCTGCTTTTCATTTGCTATCTATAGGAAATAATGGTTCCAGTGGCGCAATAAATGTACAGTCAATATTCAATACATAACATAATAGCAATAAGCATTTTTGAAGGTATGGGGATGTAAGAGGAAAACACAAAGCACATGACACAAAATGTATACCATTATAACTTTTGTATTGTTTCAGAAGAAATCATCATAGATATCTACATTATACACATAGTGTTATAGAGAAGTGCAGTGGTGTCCCAAGTGTATTGTGAGAACTGAACAATTGTACAGTGACTTGACAAGAAGTGCAAAATATATACACAGTTTCTGCAAGGGATAATTTACAGGGGAAGGAAGAATGATCATTAAAGCAATTTATGATAAACAGTAATGTTACAGTGACTATTTTAAATCATAGACACTGTATTTATGGTTCATTTCCATATGGCGTCGACGGCGTTTCGACCATCTAGGGGATGGGGGGTCTCTTTAGGACTTGAGGGATGTGGGACATCTGGCTTAGGAAGGGCTGAGTAGCTCCTATTTAAGTGCCAACCATGCGTGAGAAGGTAATGTAAAATTACTTACAGTGGACCCAGCTGGGTATACTGCGGAAGATTAATGAATAAGGTGACAGCTCCGTGGCAGTGTGTCCAATTTATGTCACCGGGAAAGCCGAAGGATGCATGAGTACAGCTGTTTGTGACCAAAGATGAGGTGAGCCAGGGCGATGCCTTATGAAAAGTAGTGCGATCACTAATCGCTGTCTCTGTGAGTCGGACTGTTCGGGACGGGATGTTGCGTGCTTTTCATTTGCAGCAGCAACGTTCACCTGCTCAAGATTTTACCATACTCACCTGGGCCCATAGAACATATACACTTTGAACAGGTCAACCTACGCTTAAACCAGTAATTTTACTTTTAGGACCTATACCTTTGACTTACCAAACCTAGTCACTGGGGCCTAGAGTCCTAAGGGATCAAGGGAGTTAGCAAGAAAATATGCAGTACATAAACATTTGCACGCATAAAATAACCACAGACTCTGGAAAGATTTAAACACTTTATCTATGAAAATGCTTAAATGTCAGAGTCCATATCAATTTGATTAAAGCACATTCAATTAGAAAGAATATAATCAAAGAAAGATGATGCGATAATATTACAAAACTTTCTTTAAGCATTAAAACATAGGAAGGGTAAGAAAAGGGAAACAGCACACCGACATACCCACAAAACTTTATATTTACCTAGAATGGTGTGAAGACCAACCCTGGCCACGGGCTGGGATAAAGGACGGGACCCCCAATAGTGCAGGTGCCAACAGGATAGAAAAGTAGTAGACCAGAATCAGGATAAGTACGGAACAAATTAAATCAGGACAGGACCACCGCAAGTCAGGACCAGCACCCACAGCTAATATGCAACGCCAGCGTCACAACCCTCTCTGCAACTAACAGTCGAATCTTCTGACAGAGTGCTCCGCCAGCACCTCTGCTCTCGTTCGCCTATTGAGTGCGTTGGGTCAGTGACAGGTCAGCTATTCGGACAAGTTGGACAAACTAACTAGCTAAGCCTACCTTAGTTATACCATTTACAGGGCAGTGTACCACGCCCCAACGTTGCAAATGTGTGTATTCCCTCAATTTTATTGGTTAAAGGAGGAGGAGAGGTCATCACACCATACCAGGTATGAGCTCATGCTCTTCAATATTCAGATCAATATTCCCACCCAATATTTTATTTTCCCATGCACTTTTATTCCACCTGGCAATTAATGTCCCAATAGTAAATACAATGTATAATTTAACATCCTCTTGGAAGTTCAGAAGGTCGGGTTCCCATGAATGTCTTCTAGCAAGTCAGGAGTTGGCCCATTTTCAATGACATGGCTTGTGGACTCTTGGGAACGTAGAGCATGCGCAGTTGCAGGACCCAAGATAGAGCAACATTGTACTTGATTGGTCCAAACACGAGCTAATAGCAAAGTCAAACAAGAACAGTTTTAGAACAAAGAATAAAGGAATACACTGTATACCACTTGTGGGACTTGGCCCTTTCCCCAGAAATGTTTAGCTTTTTACCCATTTTAATTTAGAATGCCCCTATTGAAACAACAGTGTGTAGGCCTTGTGTAGTGGAGAAAGGCCTGTGTAGTGTAAAACTAGTGTTAAAGTACAGGTACTTCCTACCCCTAACATGGCCGCCACTGACCTCTGCTGCTGCAGCGTGGTCTACGTTGGCGCATTCTAGTAGCCAGGGGCTGTTTGGAACCCTCAGGCAATGAATCCATCTTAGCCTGCCAGCCTGCCCATAGGTAGAGTGGTGGAACCTCCTGGAAGCCTCTGGAACCTTCTGGAAGAGGTGAGGTGACACCAACTGCCACTACCAACTGTCAACTGGCACTGTAAAAGGAGAGGGAGGGAAACATTCCTGTCAGAGACTGAGGGGAGACCTGGGGAAGAACCTACGCAGGAGTTTAGGCAGTGAGGGTCAGGACAGGGTCTTATGATACTGGAAGTGACAGGGCCTAGGTGTTGCCTTTCAAGTGTTGAGGTATCCTGTACCCCCCCCCCCCTGATCTAGCCCAGCGGAAGGGAACCCCCAGGGACCACTTGAGGGGATTGGCTGAGGAGATCTAACACCAGCCACCAACTTAACCCCCTTCAAGGAAACAAGAAACCAACTGCTATTTAAAAGGGCGCCAGAACATAAAGCACCAAGAAGAGACTGAATCACCACAGGACATTTGAAGAACCACCCAGGTTTTTTTCGCTGTGTTGCTCCCTGTGCCCCCTGACGCCATCTGGGATCCCTCTTTCTGGTTTGCCACGGACGTGTGGTCTGTCCTGTTGGTTCTATTGAACTACATGTTCTGCCTGAGCTGTGTTTAGCTCTCCCTGACTAAACTACCTGTACTTTTAGTGAAAGAAGGGGGTTCCCCGATGGGTTTTAAGGATGTGGGCAGGCTGTGGGGGGAAAGAAACTGAGAATAGAACAAAAGAGAGCAACCCTGCCCTATGATATAGTGGTCTCAGAAATGGGCTCCAATCAATATAAAAAAAGGGGTGATTTATCTAGGAGCCAGCATTGCACATAACAAGAAACAGGTCAATC
The DNA here is from genome assembly GCF_964263255.1 of Lissotriton vulgaris. Classification (NCBI taxonomy): domain Eukaryota; kingdom Metazoa; phylum Chordata; class Amphibia; order Caudata; family Salamandridae; genus Lissotriton; species Lissotriton vulgaris. The sequence continues at coordinate 1,405,927,176 of NC_141693.1, read as the reverse complement.
CAGATATACTCAAAGAAGGTTTTTTGGAATATATATATATTTTTTATTTTTTTTGTCTTCTTTGATTTAATGTAGCAAAAGGTACAAAAATTGATTACATTATTTAAATCCACATTATATTTAGAACATCAAAACACACATGGTAAAGGGAAGGATAAAAAAGAGGAAAGTTCATCCTATGGCATAGCCTACCCAGTAACATACCACACTGCATTCATACTCTCAAGCTTACTTATTCCAATTCACTCAACCTAGTATTCTTTCATTCAACTTTCATTCATTCATATAGTCCTGGTGTTTGCAACACAATGATGGTCAATTTGTTGCATAAGTCAGAATGTTATTCCAGGAGGCAGGTGACATATAGAGGAGTCCTGATGAATATATGTCAGTATGCCGTATTCCTGGATTGATGGAGCAAGGTTTCACTCGTAAAGAGACTTGCTTGTACTCAACCCTCGAAATAAACTGTAATACACTAATAAACATGTTTCGTCTTATTAACAGCGCAAAACACAACATTTCTAGTAAGCTGGGGAAGCTTTACAATGGGCTTCTTACTAACTGTAACTCAATTACCCCAAAATGGCTACCGCAATGCGGGAACTTTTCTGCGCATGCGCCTGTCACACTCACGTGACATGATGTACTGTCTGCTTTGGTGGGAAAACTTTGCTTCTGCTCACTAGAACTAAAAATGGCTGATCTATGTTCTCATGCACTAATGCTTGCATTGCTGCTTTTACTAAGTTGTTTGTTCTGCCTAATCCCTAATGCTGTAGATTAAAATAAAGTAATGGGAATAGAGTAGAGATAAGTGGTGTTGGAACTGGGGTCACCAGTCCCCTAGGGTATCATGGCACGAGCGGGTAGGCGTCCAAAAGCATATGTGTTAAGCGACCATACAGCACACTCAACCACTGAGTCAGAAACATGGGCACGCAATTTGTGACACCACTCCAGTGAGCTTGTGTAAAAACTCAAGTCAACTTTATTAAGATAAAGCAGGATCAGGGTATTAGGAATTCATCATAAAATTAGCTTCATAGCTCTCTTTTCAGATACCTGTATGTCAACACTTGGCATTAAACTTCAGTTGAATAAATATTAGAAATTCCATAAATATTAAATATTGGATAAATACATTTTTGGTAAAACACAGGCCTGACCTATGCCTTGCCCCTGGTCAGCACCTGCATAAAATACATTAAGGAGACAACCAAAATGATAGGTCATCTTATTAGCCCAGTGGGCTTTTTACCCACCTCTCACCAAGCAAGTGCGAGCGTTTTACAACAGAAAGCATTTCAATAAAAACCAGTAGGTTTCTACTTATTACTCCCCAAGCAAAGCTGAGTGTTTCAGAACAGCAACATGTAAATAAATCACTGTAGGCTTCTAATAAATATAGCACTACCTGGAAGTAAACATTTCATTAGGAATAAACAACCTCGTGGGTAGGTATAACCATTTTAACAGGCAAGTCTGCGCTTAAAAGACTTGGATTAGGCATATACAATCTTTCAGTAAATGTAACACATTCCCTTAGCCGTAGCCTAGATTGACATACCGCCTTCTGTGAAGCAGGAGTAAAACATTTCATGAGGCTGGAGTAAACAGCTCAGTATCTGAAGTAAACCCTTCAGCCATCCCCTTGTGCAGGGTCAACCTCTCCTCAATCAAGAAGAATATTTCATCATACCCCTGTAGGCACTTAGCCAACATCCTCCTATGAAAGTCTAAACATTTCCTTATGTAGAACAGTTAGTTAACCAAGGTAAACCTCTCCTTAATCAGGAGTAAACACTTCAGGGAAATAGGAGCAACCCTTCCCTAATCAGGAATCAACATTACCCTAGAAATCAAGCATAGGCATTTTATATAGCAAGAACGGGCATCCTTTTAGGTAAACACCTCACTGGGTAAACATCCCATTAGAACTTGGAGCCCAATTCAATAGGTAGGGCCCCCCATTTCCTTTAGATTACAATAACCAGTTCCTCAATTAGGAATCAATTTCTCATTAGAGGATTACTCCCATTCCAGTACTCAGCAGGCAAGGAGACCCATACATTTGTAGAAAATCTGCATTACATTAAATGTATGCACTTGGCCTGTGCACTTCACACATCTCCTGGGGCTACTGAGTATATGATATCTCCCCCCATGGCCTTTCTAATATAAAGGGTCTCACATAGGCAATTCATCAGGGCTAAAAATAGACTCCTGGCATAGTTCAAAGGCCCAGTAGGCCTGTAGGCACTTTCTTTCCCCTCCCTTCCACCAAAGGGTGGGGCTTCTAAACATTGAATGGGGCCAACGTACATTACCTGTAGGCCTACAGCTGCATTAGCCGCTAATTAGTGGGGCCACTAGCACAGGTGAGCACCTCAGTTAGCTGGGATAACCCATGCACCAGGCTAAAACTGATCATTTCATTTAGTCCAAAACAAACCATGTATAAGGCTACGGTAACCGGCATTCAATTAGGTATGTACAGGTCATTAGAACCCAGGCCCCATCTTAGTATGCCAGAACAGAACCTTCCATTAGGCTAGCACAAGCATTCCCTAAAATATGTAACCAACACATTCTTTGGCAATGACCAACATTTCATTCCAACTGGTCTTCTTATTAATATCTCCTCCCCTAGTCAGGGGTTAACTTTTACAAATCCGGGCCCCCAGTGGTCTAGGCTCTGGTAAGGCCTCGCCACACTCGAGGCTCTTGGGAGGGGACCAACGGGACCCAGTCACAGCTTTCCCAGGAGAGGGGTGAACTCGGGGCCTCTTCCGGCCTTCCGCCCGCCTCCCCTAGGGAGTTACCTTATTGTTCGGCCCTTCCGGGCCCTTGCGCATTCCTCGGGGGCCTCGCTTGACCGGGCGCGGTGCAGGAAGGAGCTGTTAGCACCAGCGCCGGTCGCGAGGCAGCAGGAAACCCGTGGGGGCAAGTCGGAGGAGGCTCCTCTCCTCCGCGGTGATTCTAGGCTCCCCCCCCTCCCGGGTGCGGGTCCTCACACGGAGGGCTCAGGGCAGGAAGTCAATCAGGAGCGGGCTAGGCAGGGGCGCGGCTCTTGATGCGGCACCCCCGTCATGTGGTGTCCGTTCCAGGCCTCAAGGCCTAACGTGGCCTACTCCTCCCGTGCAATTTTGGCGGTCCTCTCCTGGCATACAGGGGCCGCCGCGAGGGGGTCAAGATGCCGGCGCTACAGTACCGGCGTGAGGAGATTCCAAGGTACCTGAGGTAAGCGCTCTGGGGTCAGTCGGCAAGGCGCTCGACAGCGCTTCACAGTAGCACCGCTGCGGGGCGATCTAGTGCCTGGGAGCCCACCGGGCACTAGCGGTAGTTCCTGACAGGATGGCAGTCGGGGATACAGCGCTTCACCAGGGGCAGCAGAGGCGCTTGGCAGTTTACTTTGAAGCGCTTTCCCAGCACGGTTCACAGCAGGCATTCACCACAGCGCTGAGCAGACACAAAAGTCTCCAGAACCAAAGCGCTTTGCAAGGAGGCTGATCACAGCACTCCAGACACAGGTCACAGTGCTTTATAGCCAAAAAAGCGGAGATAAACCCCCTTGATAATATGCCCCAGAGTTTTCCTTTCTTTTTGAAATCCCGCAATATAGCAGCTTGAGTCTTGCCATTTGAGGTAAACTCGTTATTTTCAGCCCATTTAGGATTTTTTCGTTTATGATCAGATGCTTTCTTATGGAAATCCTGTCTTCTTTTCTTGACTAAATCCAAAAACATCTTTTCATTCTCTTGTAATATGCATGTTTGATTATCTTTGTGAGCCTTAGCTATATCTATTGATCCTACTGTTATAAAATAATCACCCATGAAGTGAGTAGAGTCTCTAATACTAGAAATACGATTTAAATTTCTACGTAAAGGAACTTCAGAAAAGATTACATCAAAATTAGAATATTTATACTGCAATTTTCTGGTTCCATAAAATAAACTAGCTAAAATGCAACATGAAATACCATAGGTCTGAGGTAAGTGATAGTAAGTGACACCTACAGCTACTGATGTGGGCAACTTGATGCACACGTAGCAGTCACTGATTTCCATAGCTTCTACATAATGCACTAACAAATTAGCAAATACATTTAAATGTGTTCCATTTCTAGCTCTTCTATAATGTAAGTCTCCCTCATCTGGTGCTTTTAAATCTATTCCAGGTTGCTTAAGACTAACTGCTTTCTCATGTGTATGTGTATCTACTTTCTTAGGTGAATCTACTTGCTCAGGTATATTAGTGTTATTCTGCATTCCTTTGGTCATCAGGTAAGGTATAGCTAATGTCAATCCAAACCATACTATAACTACTATTACTATATTACATGTGCATATTCTACAACATGTCTTTAGACAATTTCTTTTCGGTCTTCCGTTAACATTACAATCAGCCATTTCTGTCTAAGGAGACTTTTATCCCCTCTTTGTAACTTTTCACAGACTGTAACCTGAGATTCCTTTCTCAAGTTGGTCTCAGTTCTTCGTCAGTCTGATCAACAATCAGTTTGTCATCACTCCGTTCTAGATTTTCGAAATCTTCAAGTATGACGTACGTCCACTAAGGTCCTTTGAACTTGTTATTCAGTCTTTTCAAACATGGACTTCTCCTTCTGGGTTGCTCTGTGGATGGTCCAGCTTGGCTTGATATTTCATTTACTTGCTCTGGTTCTTCATTTATTGTTTTAAGGCAAAATTGTAGTCTTTTGACAAAACCAGGCCACCTATCTCCTTTTCTGAGTCTTTTAGCTCGCACTGTGCTTTGACTTTCTTCAGATGCTCTTTTATTTTCGTTCAGTTGTGGCACTACTTATTCTCTGTCAACTTCTGAATTCCTCTCTATCTGACTTGGTCCAGGGCTTAATTTTGTTTCTTCTGCCTGGATACTAATCTGGCCTTGTTCAGGTGTTTGCTGTAATTGACTTTGACTTTGATTTTGTTCGCCTTCTTCTTCCTGAACACACTTTTCTACCCATATCTAGTCCTGCTCAGGTCTTTGGATTTCTTGATGTCTTCTGCCTGAGCTTTTGCCCTAATACCTATCTTTCCCTCCTCAGACTCTGGAGTTCTGGCTGGAGTTTCAAAGGTCTGAGTTCACCAATCTTTCCTTATCTGGTCCTCCTTAGAATTACTTTTGACTTGGATTTCTGTAATCTGAGTACATTCTTCTATTCCTGACTCGTCTTCACTATCACTCTGTCTATCTAGATAGGTTTGACTTCTGGTTCTTACAAATTCTGCAGGTATGTCGACTACTGCAATCTATTCATCCTGACTGGTGCTCGGTTGTTCTTCATCAACTATTTCGGGATCATCTTCTTGAGACCCCTCAGCTGCACAACCTTCAGCTCCTATGTCATCAGGTTCAGTCACCCTCTTGGTATTACTTGTGTGTATCCAGTTTGGAATTCCCTTGCACTTTTCAGCTGTGGTAGTAACCAATATCACTTGATGTGGCTCTCCCCACCTTGGTGCTAGGCAAGATTCTCAAGTATGTTCCTTTATCACTACCCAGTCACCTGGATTCAGGTCATGTGCTGGAGTTGATTGTCTGGCGACAGCGTCTTCTCCAACCTGGTGAGAGATAGAACGTACTTGGTCAGCCAGTTCTTTGCAGTACTCGAGTACTAAATCATCGGAAATATTTATCAGCTTGTGTCCTGGTACCCATGCTTGCCTCATTTCTCTTTCCATGAGTATTTCATGGGGACTCAAGCCTGTGTTTCTGTCTGGAATGCTTCTGAGTCCCATCAGAACAAGAGGTAAAGCATCAGGCCACTCCAATCGGGTAGATTCATACATCTTTCCCAATCGTGACTTGATTGTGCCATTCAGTTGTTCTACCACTCCAGAAGCCTCTGGGCGGTAAGCACAGTGCAGCTTTTGCTCAATTTGGAATGCGTTACAGATCAGACGAATTATTTCATTATTAAAATGAGTCCTCGGTCTGATTCAATCGTTACTGGAAAACCGAAACGTGGAATGAGTTCCCTCAGTAGTAATTTAGCTACAGTGATGCTATCATTTCTGCTTGTAGGGTAGGCTTCCACCCATTGCGAAAACAGGCAGACAATGACCAGAGCATACTTTAGTCCTCTGCAAGGGGGTAATTGGATGAAATCAATTTGGAGTCGTATGAAGGGACCTTCTGCCTTTCCAATCTTTCCTGGCAACACTACAGTTCTCTTACCATTATTCATTCGTTGGCATGTTATACACCTCTGGCAAAGACTCTCTGTTACATTCCTGAATCTCTCATTGAACCAACTCTGTCTGAACTGTCTAATCATCGCGTCTCTACCTACGTGTGTACTTCCATGGAACATCATAGCCATAGGAGCAAGCATGCAATCTGGTAACACAGGTTTTCCATCAAGGTAAACAATAACACCATCCTCAGCCCTTCTCTGACATCCTATTTTCTCCCACTCTTCCTTTTCCTTCATTTCTGCCTCATTTTGAAAATCTCTCACTTCTTCCCATGTTTTCACTCTATCAAGCAACATAAGTTGGCAGCTGTTTCCATGTGCATAGATTTTATTATTTATTGCCATCTTATGTTTGGCACAATGCTGGGCTAGTTGGTCAGCATATTGGTTACCTGCTGTCACTCTGTCATTTCAAGATTGGCGAGCAGCACACTTGACCACAGCCACTTCTTTTGGTAATTGAATTGATTCCAGCAAGTCTTTTATATATTGTCCATTCTTAATAGGAGTACCCGAAGAAGTCAGAAACTCCCTTTGCATCCATAGTTGGCCAAAGTCATGCACAACCCCGTAACCATGCTGACTGTCAGTGTATATGGTTACTTTAAAATTTTGTCAATGCAACTAATTAGGCTACTTGTGCAGACTTGACTCCAGGTAAATAGGATGCTTCCACAGGACCCCACAAAGTACACACAGCATAAGCAGCACTTAATCCTCCTTCCTCATGTCTCATTCATGAGCCATCCATTCAAAAGGTAACAATGGCTCTTCTTTTATGTCTGGTCGGGGCTGTGTACTGTATTCTATGAGATCGATGCAATCATGCTCGACTTCCCCTTTCACGTCTGCGAAGTGTGAATCAGGTAACAGTGTAGCTGGATTTAAGACAGTGCATCTAGCAATGGTCACATTCCCTGCACCTAGAAGAATTTGCTCATATTTAGTCAGCCGACTAGGAGTCAAATACTGAGTATGTGTTCTGGTTAACAGAATCACCACTAAATGTGGGACATACACAGTTACAGGGTGTCCCATAATGATGGATTCGCTTTGCTCAAGACTCATGCAGGTTGCAGCTACTGCTTTCTGACATCCTGGCAATGCAGGTGCCACTGGATCTAGTGTGGATGAAAAATATGCCACAGGACGTCTCATTAAACCATGAGTTTGGGTGAGAACAGACAATGCACAGTTGTCGCGTCTATCACAGAATAATGCAAATTCTTTCAAATTATCAGGCATCCCTAAAGCTGGAGCTGAGCAGAGGCAGTCTCGCAGTTTCAAGAAGGCAGTCATGCTTTCTTCATCCCACTTTGCTGGGTCTTTTGCTCTTTTTGTTGTTATCTGTATCAGAGGTTTAGCTAGGACTTCAAATCCCACAATCCACTGCCTGCAGTAACCTACAACCCCAAGAAACATTCTGATTTCCTTCTGTGTCTGAGATAGATTCATGTTTCGGCATATTTTGTTTCTTTCAAAGGTAACTCTTCTGACTCCTCTTTCTATCTGGTACCCCAGATACTTTACCAATGTGGTGCAGAATTGCAACTTCTCAGGTGACACTTTATGCCCCCCTTCTGCTAAATGATTCAGCAATGCAATGGTATCAACAACACAGTCATTTTGAGTCTTAGACGCCACAGACAGATCGTCTATATATTGCACTAGGACAGACTGTCCGGGCAAGACCGGAGATTCAAGGCACTTTTTTAAAATCTGATAAAAAATTGATGGACTTCCGCATTTCTTTATATGCGGATGTTGTCCTATTATACTTAACCTCCCCTAAACGTTCCATACTAGTTATCCTAAACATCTGTGAAATCTTTGAAAGAGCGTCTGGATACACTATAAACTGGTCCAAATCGGCCCTTTATGTCCTAAGTGGCCCCCCGCCACAGCTCTCCTTGGACCGCCCAATTCAAGTCTCTGAAAAAGTATTTAAGTCTTTAGGTGTAAAAGTAACAACCTTCCCTGACAAATTCCTCAAACGAAATCTCCAGCCCCAGTTAGATCGCCTTAAGAGGGATGCAGCACACTGGGGGACCCTGCCGTTAACACTGTTGGATAAGGGGGGATATGTGGAGCAAGGGGGAAGTTATCACATTTGCTCATCTCCAGCGACAATATGAATTGGCTTCTTCCAAAATCTTTAGGTACATGCAGATAAGGCACCCACTGACAGCGGCACTACTACCCGGCACCGATGTCCCAGAGGCATCCCCTCTGGAGGATAGGTTGCTGACAGATTGTATGTTTAATAAAGCAACATCATTTACAGAACGGAAGTTGGTCAATAACCTGCTGTACCCCACTGGACACCTTAGGGACAAATGGACCCAAGACATAGGAGACCTTGACAAGACTGAGTGGCAGGAGGCACTGGCTTCCCCACGGATGGTGGGTATACCGTCACAACTTAGACTGGTGAGCTGAAAATCTTGCACCGCTCTTACTACACCAGATAAGCCTTATAGGTAAAACACTGCACCCATATTGCTTAAGTTGCTGTGGGGACGAAGGCACCTTTTTCCATACCATATAGCGATGCCCCAAAATCAAGGATTACTGGGTAAAGGTGATGAGAACAATTTCCCAAACGGAGGAGGTCTCGCTAGTACCAGATCCCAGACGCTGTTTGTTGAATGTTTGGGAGCCAAACGACCTCACTTACCAGGCACAGGACTGGGCCACGCTGGGAATTATGGAAGCCAAGCGAAATATCGCACGAAAATGATGCTCAGCGGACCTACCGACATTGGCAGCGTGGTGCAGGGACATGGATGCGACCATGGTTGCTGAGCTGACGGTGTTCACTAATTGGGGGTGTTCCCGGAAGTGGAGTAAAGGATAGGGGGCATGGAACAAATTCAGGGGAGATATCTGTGAACCGCCAAGTGATCGTGACGGGGAGAGTGTGGAGGAGGAATAGCTCAGACAGGAATGTTAAAACAGCGATGGGAATGGGCTATGGAGGGAGAACGTACTTTGCTGATGAATTGCCTGTAACAATGCTGTTTGAATGTCTAATGAAGCTTAATACTGTACATCTAAGAATTTTTTAATTGCTGTACTGTGATTTCTTTGTTGATAAATCAATAAACAGAAACTCCAAAAAAAAAATACAAAAGAAATTGATGGACTTTCAGTGTACCGCTGAGGGGCACCGTTCCAAACGTAGACATGGTCATCGAATTTGAATGAGAAAATATCTTTGCTATCTGGATGTAATGGTATGGATAAAAATGCATGCCACAAATCTATTACTGTTAACCATCCGGCTCCCCACGGTATCTGATACAGAATCACTGCAGGATTTGGCACAACTGGACAACATAGGACAACAATTTTATTAACTTTGCAGAGGTCTTGTACGACCCTATATTTCCCGCTCGGTTTCTTTATGCCAATTATTGGTGAATTACATGGACTGCTCATTATTTCCTGTAAAATGGCTTGCTCAACCAAACACTTTATTTCTGCTGCAACACCTGCATTTATTTCTGGGCTTATTTTGTATTGTCGAATGTTTGGGTAAAATGCACCTTCTCTTACTGTCACTTTTACCAGGTCAACATTTGCCATTAATCCTACATATTTTCCAGTGAAATGCCACACTTCAGGATTCATTGTATGCTGCAATTCTTTTCGGAGGTCTTCCACTAACATCTTTTTATTTTCAGCTTCTTGTTTGGCCAACATTAATTTATAAACTCCATCTTCATCTGGGGTTTGAATTTCAACACCACTCGGGGTACAGAAAATTGTGAAATTCATTTTGCACAGTAAGTCCCTACCTAATAGGTTTACTGGAATAAAATTTGCACATTACAAACGTGTGCATTTCTTTAAAATTGGCTATTCTGATTTCAATAGGTTTTGTAACAGGGTTACTAATTTGTTTATTAGAAATGCCCCCTCATTGGATCGCTTCTCCCGAGAGGAGTAGGTTTGCAACGTCTGCTGTTCTCACAGTAGAACGGGTAGCGCCAGTATCCAACAAAAAGGTAACATAATTTCTTTCAACTTTTCCCTTAATGTATGGACCTGACTGATCTACCGGCAAGGATGCGCCAAGCATGCACTCCTCGTCCTCCCCTCTCAGGCAACATCAATAACTATCTTCCTCCAAAAATGCGTCACTGAAAGGAAATTGTGATGTCACTGTGTCTCTCCTTCCACTTCCCTCCCAATTTGTGGTATCCACCTTGTAATATGCTTGACTCCCAGAATCTGGCATAGGTGCAAGTGGTAACTGGTTCTGGATTACCTGTGGTTGTGGCTTCCTTGACACCCCATTCTGTGTCTGTGGATTCCAATTATCGTTTTGCACATTGTTACACAATACAGCTTTACACTTGTTTCTCCAATGCCCCATCTTTCCTCACCCATGATCAGGAATTTTATTCTTGGCCTCCTCTCCATTCATTCTACCTCTTGGTTTACCCCCATTTCCATCTCCTTGATTCTGATTATTTTTCAATTGATTTAACTGAAGTTCCTGCTGTTCTGCTAATTTTACCTGTGCCCACATTACCTTTTCTTCTAGATTCTTTTGTTTATTGTCAATTTCATCCCCACAATATTTAGCATACTTAAGTATTTCATCTACCAGCTTGGCCTGCCAGCAGATTTTATGATCTTTAATCATTCGCAAAATTTCTAGTTGTAACCCTAACGCAAATCACTAAATAAAATGTGTCATGTCTTTTTTATCAATGCTTTGTATCATTGCTTTCCAACCCACTGTACTGTACTGTAAAAGGCGTTCATAATATGCATGTACTGATTCATCTTTATTTTGGGAATTTCTGTCTATTCTTGTCCAATCTGTTTCTTTCGGGGGTACATTTGCTTTTACGAAAGTTATGACTTGATGATACTTTTTCATCATGTCATCTGATGGTGCTCCTGTGTTTGGGTCTCTGGGGTATTCGCCACTGGGCCAATCAATAGTGATCTTACATTCTGTCCATAGATCAGCGGGGACTACAATGTCAAATAACCCATTTAAATCTTTTACCCGCACTTTTGAAACTTTTACAAATCTTTCGACTTGTCTGTACCACTCTACAGGTTTCTCTCTGAGTTTCAGGAAATCATTTGTAAATGATAAAATATCTTGTCGGGACCAGGGGACATGCACATACCCTCCTCTGGGCACTTCTCTCATCGGACACAACCTTTCTACTTTTTCGGTTTCTTTTAATAAATATTCATTTGCCGTATTTTTCACTTGGGCTTCCTCCTTTTTCTTTGCCCATCTAGCATTTTATTTGTCTAAATCACCGCACTTCAGTAACAATGATAGTAACTCCTTGATCTGTACTTTACGTCCTGACACATTCATGTTTTCTAAATCTTTTTCAGAAAATTCAGCTCAGTAAGGTTTCTGTAAAACTTTAGATTTTCCAATATCAATTCTCATTTCAGAAGCCAAACTCATTAACTTTTCATGAAATGTTTTAGTATTTCGAGTGATACTTCGACATATAAACAACAATTCATCCTCACTGAGGGTGTTTAACCTTTCCAATCCCACATTTCCAGCCATCATTTCTTCTAATTCAACTCTTAATTTAAAAATAGCCAATACCTTCAGCTGTGATTTTGGCTTTTCTATTTCTTGAGACCATCTCTCTATTTCTTCTGGGGATACTACAGTAGCACTTCTTGTACCTGAGGATGTTTCCATCCGTACCTCTCTAGAACTTCCAGGAGTGTTTTTCCTGATGGAATCACCCACTGGTTCCCTTATAGCTAAATCCATCAGGGAAATCACTGACTCGCATTCACTTCCTTGATCATCAACTATCAAGGGTTCTTTCCTAGATTTCACTACAGGTGTAGTCAGAACAGGAGGTTTAGGACAGGACTGTTTTTCTCCATATAATGGAACAACAGGACCTATGGTTACTGGAATGGTCATAGCTTCAGGACTCATATTCAGCTGTGAAATCTTCTGAATTAATTTGCTTCTCTGTTTATTTATGGCTTCTCATTACCTTTCCTATAGCACTTTGTCTAACAAGGTTTTATGCACTACTTGGGAAACCAAAGGTGGTTTTAAGAACAGGGCGCTAGGGTTAACTCTATTTGCTTCCTCATGGTAAAGGGCGGACTTTTCATTAACAAATCCTCTAAGTAGTCATCATCTGACTCACCACTAGTCATTCAATTTCTCGTTTTTCGATGTATTTGCATCCTGATGATTCCTCTAATGTCCGTACAGGATATAATCCTTATACTAACATAGACTGTCTCCATTTCTTCATTTGTTTATCTCTTGTCTCTCTAGGAAATCTGAGATAAAATGTTCTCCAATTTCTGTCGCTTCTGGGTCTATCTCGCTCGAAAGCCTCAGTCTCCCATTCTTTAAATGCTTTGTACTGGGTTAAACTAGGTCTAGGATCTAATTCATTCATGCGTGTTCTCAAATTGTACAAAACACTACCATTAAAGGTACCATGTCCTGGAAATGCCAAAACACTATCATCTTTTGTGTACTCGATCCAGTTCTCTAACCACACACAGGTGCGCTAGCCCCTTTCTACCATCATGTATGATGCTCACGTATTTGGTGGAGGAATAATAACCCTTTGTCTAGTTTTAATCGTTTTGTCCTTTTTGAAGAAATTCTTAATCTTTTTAAATAGCGACATTTTCCTCTCTCCTCCATATATGATAGGAGGTCTTCCCCTTATGTATTGCTCGTACGCAAAACCTAAGTACCTCCTATTGGGTCTATTTCCTTTATCTGTTGGGTCTAAATGCCACATATACTTTTCTCAGTTAAATTTAGTATGCAGCTACACTCAATTGTTTACTAAATGCTTCACCAATACCAGAGCGTTTCTTATTTTCAAGAACCAATCAGTGATTTGAATTTAAATTACTTTCGACCAATGATTGCACAGATTTTCTCGTGAGACAAGTTCTCTCGCTCCTGTACTCACCCCTCCTGTACAATTACCTCAGCTACACACCCACTGTCTTAACCAATACCAGCGTGGCTCTAGGTGACGGCAGTGCAGCTCCACAACTGACTCCCTCCTTTGCAAGGTAATATGAAAACTTATTTCTTTTCACTTTTAAATGCAATGTTCATTAATTAACAACGTAACATTTGCCAATGTGCCAATGTGACTAAATTCAAAGGAAAGATGATTTGCACCTTCTGTGAGTAAAACCTTTTTGCTTACTCTTCATACACTGCAAGTAGATCCCTTCCGCCTACTCTTCAAACAAGCATTAGAGAACCTGTTACTCCCTGGGGCTTACCCTTTCTAGTTGATATAAGCTCAAAGTTTCACCAGCGAACTCCTTTGCTATCATTTATTCACACATTTATACAGAAAATCCCTAATCAGTGCTTCCAGTTTTACTTACCATGCACTTACTTCCTTAGGCTAGTGACCTCACTGCAGAATAGCTTCCATTTACCACCCGCTATTCTGCCCCCGGGGATTCCAAAACAAACATAGAACAATACAAACGGGTTTTGGATAAAACATCAAATACAATCAGTTTATCAATACATGACTAACTACCTATCTTAACTAAACCCTAACCATCTACCTGCTACCAAAAAAAATACTGATAGAGCGCAGGTTCACCTGCGTAGTATTTTACCATAGAACATATACACTTCGAACAGGTAAACCTATGCTTAAACTAGTAATTTTACTTTTAGGACCTATACCTTTGACTTACCGAACCTAGTCACTAGTACCTAGAGTCCTAAGGGATCAAGGGAGTTAGCAAGAAAATAGGCAGTAAATAAACATTTGCACTCATAAAATAACCACAGACTCCTGAAAGATTTAAACACTTTATCTATGTAAATTCTTAAATGTCAGAGTCCATATCAATTTGATTAAAGCGCATTCAATTAGAAAGAATATAATCAAAGAAAGATGATGCGATAATATTACAAAACTTTCTTGAAGCATTGAAGCATAGGAAGGGTAAGAAAACGGATAGGCAGGTGCCAACAGGATAGAAAAGGTGTAGACCAGAATCAGGATAAGTACGGACCAAATGAAATCAGGACAGGACCACCGCAAGTCAGGAACGGCACCCACAGCTAAAGTGCAACACCAGCATCACACCCCTCTCTGCAACTAACAGTCAGACCCCGATTGGGTTATTGAATCTTCTGACAGAGTGCTCCGCCAGCACCTCTGCTTTCGATCGCCTATTGAGTGCGTTGGGTCATTTACAGGTCAGCTATTCGGACAAGTCGGACAAACTAACTATCTAAGCCTACCTTAGTTATACCATTTTCCAGGGCAGTGTACCACGTCCCAATGTTGCAAATGTGTGTATTCCCTCAATTTGATTGGTCAAAGGACAAGGAGAGGTCACCACACCATACCAGTTATGTGGCCATGCTCTTCAATATTCAGATCAATGTTCCCGCCCAATATTTTATTTTCCAATGCACTTTTATTCCACCCGGCAATGAATGTTCCAATAGTAAATACAATGTATACTTTAACATCCTCTTGGAAGTTCAGGAGGTCAGGTTCCCATGAACATCTTCTTGCAAGTCAGGAGTTGGCCTGTGTTCAATGCCATGGCTTGTGGACTCTTGAGAACGTAGAGCATGCGCAGTCGCGGGACTCAAGATAGAGCAACATTGTACTTGATTGGTCCAAACAAGAGTTAATAGCAAAGTCAAAGAACAGTTTTAGAACAAAGAATACATGAATGCACTGCATACCACTTATCTCTACACTATTCCCATTACTTTATTTTAACTCCAGCATTAGGGATTAGGCAGAACAAACAATTTAGTAAAAGCAGCAATTCAAGCTTTAGCGCATGAGAACATAGAGCAGTCATCTTTAGTTCTAGTGCGCAGAAGCAACGTTTTGCCACCAAAGCAGACAGTACATAATGTCACATATTACAGTTTATTTCGAGAGGGTTGAGTACAAGCAAGTCTCTTTACGAGTTAAACCTTGCTCCATCAACGTGCAGGCAGTGAGTGAGCCTTTTGCACCTCCAGCCAGGCCGAAGTTAAGGGGGCATCAGGCCTCCTTTTTTTTAATATCCTGACTGGAGGCGTCCTGGAACCTCACACTCAAACAAAGGCACACAGCTTGATATCTCTTCACTTAAGAGAGGTATGTTTTCAATTTTTGTTCTTTCCCTATATATAAGCGCAGACACTGTAAGACTGTCAGATGGGGTGGGCTGTCCTAGTATTTACACAAATAATGTAAATAGCATTATTGTATTTCTTTTACAGCGCTACGTCATGATGTCATGGCATGCGTCCTGATGTCACTTTCATAATGTCTGACTTGGCCAGTCCTCCTACTTCTTTTTATAGGACTTGTGCCCTGCCTAACAGTAATAGGCAATGCCGCTGCTGAGGCGATCTGCAAATTCATGCAGTCTCATCCTGTACGTCACTGGCAACTTGTAAAATGTACATTCATTTAATGTTTGTGGTTTCAACAGTAATGTGCCTCCAGCACCGCATGAATAACCTGCTGATCTGCCCTCAATATCGGGGCAGTACACCTAAAAAGCCACCAGAACCACTGCCTTTGCCCAAGTTAGCTATTTACCATAATGAGTAAAAACAATAATTTGTTGTAAATAATTAACCCTGAAAATGCTTTAATTCTGTACTTGATAATGTAAACTCAACCGTCCTGAAGCCTGCGGAAGAGTTAGTGGATTCTCAGGGTCACAATCACTCCATTATGTTCACTCTATGTGCCAACGTCCATTTTGAAGAAGACTATGGCCTAGATGTATCAAGCATTTTGCGATTCGTTAAGGCCGAAATTCGCAGAGTTTCGGCCTTAACGAATCACAAATGGACATTTTGCATCTTTTGGGATGTATGTGAATTTAGCAAAATAAGGAATCGCAAAAAATTGTGATTCCTTATTTTGCTTAAGCATTTAAGGAATCCCAAATTTGCGATTCCTTAAATGCCATGTATGAAGCTTTTTTAATTGGCGAATTCAGGTTAAGGAATCGCAAATTAACACCAACTTGAAGTTCGTGTTAATTTGCGAAATCCTTTCAAAAACCAAAATGTGGCAATTTTGAGGGTGGCATGTGACACACATACATGCCCATAGGGCATGTATGTGCGCCATATGCACACACATGTAACTTTCAGGGGTGCAGCAGGGTGTCCATGAGACACCCCTGCACCCTTGCAATAATTCTCAAATTGCGATTAGCAAATTGCGAATTCGCAATTTGAAAATTATTTCGCAATCATTCCTATGGGCCTCCTGGCCAATTAGAATTAATGGGAAATTATTCCTTATTTGCGAATTCGCAACTTGCGAATTAGCAAATTAAGAATAATAAGGAATCGCTAAAAAATTGCGATTTAAAACATACATCCCATTTTGCGATTTCCTAATAGCGATTCGGTAAAAATCGCTATTAAGAAATCGCAAATAGGAACGATGATACATCTAGGCCCTATATTCATCGATGACAGGCACATCTTCGTTACCTGTATGGTGGTCACTTGCAAGAAGTTTTTGGCACACCTTTTGCTTAACAATCAGTGATAGGGACACCATTAGCCATACAAATGGTGACAGGCACACCTTTTTGTTTAAGACTACTTACAGAGATTTTGAAAATAAATGTTTATTTTTTCCCAAGGTGAGCAGGCACATTTTTTCTCCCTAATTATTAGCATTAATTTGGAGTTTATGCAGCATTTTCATTATATTGGATGTTGGTTGCCATTTTCTAAAACATGAAGGGTGTTACAGTACCATCATTGTGCTTGGCTCCCCCAGGTGAGCCAAAAGTGCTATAGGCAAAATGTGAGAACGTTTTCTTGAACTACATAAACATTTGTCTGAATAATATGACTATGGAATACATTGCAAAGTTGAGGCATTGGTTGGGAGCAGAAGGTTTAGAGCTACTGACTCACACAATCACCAACTCATACAGCCACTCACACAACCACTCACCCACCCATAGAGCCATTCACACAACTCTCTCTTCCATACAGCCACTCACACAGGCACTCACAGACCCATTCAGTTACTCATGCAACAACAAAACCACTCTCTTTCATACTCGCAGACCCATACAGCCACACACACCCCATACAACCACTCACTTGAGTGAATAAAGGGTGCCTACTGGTAAAAATGAACACCAGCATTTTACTTTCTGCTAAACTTAGTGTCACCTTGAAAAAAGAAATGAAGCAGTCTTGAAATGCGCATGTGCATCTTTCAACGGACACAGCAGCGAAAGTGGGTGAGCAAACGTTGTAAAACAACCTTGACTTTTAGTTACAGATTATTCAAAAAATGGTTTACAAAGATATTAAGTTCTAAATAGAGACATGCACAGTATACACTACCAACATTCTGTTAAGGTAAGTAAACGTAAAGTTTAGAATAATATAGCTCTACTTTACTATTTATATACTTGCCTTGTGTTGGTAGATGATGAGTCAATATGTGTGCCGCTCAACATTTTGGCTCATATGCTTTCACAAGTACTTTTATAGGAGATTCCTTTAAAAATTCCAGCATTTTTCCTTTTTAACTGTAATCAAGTTGTTCCTACTGTTACCGTGGCAATGTACTTATATTTACTAAACCCACTGCATACCCTGCCAACTTACAATATACATTTAAGTTTTACAACGTTAGTTTGTGTGGGTCCGAATGGGAGGAAGAATCTAGATAAAGAATTGCAAATGATTGCCAATTTATCATCATAGTTTTTTCGTGTATAGAAGGAAAGGTAAGGCAATTCCTGGAAGAGGGAGCTCGGGGAGAGGCTGTGAGGCAAGAGAGGAAACTAGGAGGCAAAAGGGTAGTAGCACACGGAAATAAAAAGGAAGGGGAAGGATGTAGCCGGCAGGAGAATTGGAGGCAGTAGTGCTAAAGGGGTTAGGGGGAGGATAGGGATAGATGGACAAGCTTGGAGGCAGGGAGGACAGAAGGGAGTAGTGAGGAGGAAGAGCAAGGAGAAAGAGGATGAGGTGATGAAGGAGTAAAGGACAGGAGAATGGTAGTAAGGAAGAAGAGAAAGACGAAGCAATAAGGTAGGGTAAGTAATAAGCAATGGAAGAGTTGATGTTTGGAAATATTCTGTGCAGGATTAATTCAGATAACCACTGAAAAGAAAGGTGTTTAGATCCTTGTGAAAGGAGAGTATCTCTCCTTGGCAACCCATTTCAGTAGGGGGCGAGTTCTATGCTTTATCATTGTTGAGCCGTGATATCATACAAAGATATGGAACCAAATGTCCCAAATAAATAGATTTAAATGATTTATAACCCCAAAACAAAAGTTTTATTTTCAAACCTTGAAAATGAGACTGTGTAAACTTGCATTTTGAATTCATACGCACTTGAGAATTAAACTTCCTGAAATTGTGATTTGACTCCTAAAATATTTCAAAAGTAATCTCTTAAATGTAACAATACATTTTCATTCCAATTGCACGTGGCAGTTTTTTTAAAATATGACATTCAGACAAAATAAAACCTTGTCAAACGAAATCTGAAACACCTTCAATAGGAACGTTCATAGCAGCCCAGAGACCTAAAAAAAATTGAACAATGTCCTATAATATAGGCAGTGCCAATTCTGCTTACAGAAAGTACATTGAGAGCTATCAAACACATGTAATGTGCGAGCTCGCAATTTTTTTCCTTCAGAGTGGTTAGCCATATATATATATACACATTTTCAGAGTTTGAACTGCATGTGATTCTCGTGTCATGATGCAGGCTCTCGGGACATGTCAAAGACTTATTGGTAGTGATTTAACACAAAGATATTAAATCCACGGAGGTTAATTTGACTTCTTTTTTGCCCTAGTTTAGTCAACGTAAAATGGGTCATTTTTTACAAAATGTGTTTAATTTCTATTTCTTCATAGAAGAATTATTTGCTTCAGTATATGTAGCAGATTTCCAAATGTTGTGCTTGGAATGCTGTTCCCAGAACTAAGCAAGGTAAATCAAGGGATGCCTGTGGATATACAGTATTCAGCGGTCTATTAAAAACATCAATCACGACTACAAAGCAGTAATTCTAAGACAGAGTGGCTCATACATACAGTCTGTGCAGTAAATCAGGTAAAAAGGGTTTAGTAGAATGATGTATTACACAAAGAAATGATTCAAAGCGGATTATTGACAGATACAGATGGAATGTGTGAAGATGAAAGGCATAACCCATTCCATCAGCTCTCATATTTTGTTGTTGACCAAAAATAGGCCTTCTGAATTCCAATATTGTTCATAAAGTGATTACATTTTTTGCAAATCACATTTTTCTTGCAGAGCAACCACTGACTGCAAGTGACAAGAAACACTATATATCATGTTCCGTTCAATAAATTATTATATTGTTAAACTTGACTGCATCATCATATCTTAAAGTTATTGCCACTTGGTAGGATATATTCACCGGCCGGCATCTTGCCTAATAGCAGAGAGTGGCACTGTGCATGCAAAATGAAAGAAACTTATTCCGTAGTACAGTCTCAACATATTGTAGAGGCGAAAATGTCATCACGATAAGAAAAAGTGAGAATCTATTACTGCTTCACTCTGGGGATATAATTTCTTGTTTCCAAGTTCTGATATTTAATAGGAGTACTATTAGTATTTAGTACTTATGAGGGCTTTTCTGAACTTAAAATGTTAGAAACTTTACCAGATCCAGTGGCATAGTTATTAAAATATTCACGCAGCAAGTCACGTTGCTGCACTGTGCTGCGTGATACGAAATGATTATAACATATAAATTACCTGGCCTCCAATTCACAAGACTGCTTGTTTATTTAGCAGATGTTGGATACAACACATTCAGTTATTGTACCATACTTTAACAATTGTAATCCATTGCAATTATCTTTCAACAGCAGTTGTACATCTTTAGTGCATTAAAGGTAACACATTTCATTTCTCAGAAAGTGACTCTCTTATCATCATTCAAAAAATAATAATGAAAACATAAAAACCATGTCCATGTAATAGACCATATCAATACAATTCAATGATCCTTTTAAAGTAGATACACCAGTCAGAAGAACAAACATTCTGCCTGCCTGTGCTAAGATTATTTACACTTTCTTGCTTTGCAAGGTACACAAACAGATTTGCTATGGGGAAGTAAATGTTTTAATTCTCTCTAGGGGTACATTTTGTGTCGATACACCCTTTCCAGAGTCCCACTCAATCTGACTCCCTTGTAGGTGGCAAGGAAGAAAAAGCTGACGCGTTGCCAATCCCCTTCTGAGCTTGGGGATTATCCTCAGGGCTGAACCACGGTGTAATCTATATATTTTAGATACAAACGGGAAAGGGGGGGGGGGGGAGGGGGTAAAAGAATCATCACCATAAGTTAGTTTCTACCTTTATCCTCTATATATAGTTAATTTTAGAAGTTGGATTATGTACCTGGTGTTCGTTAATATGGCTCACTCTTGTGGTACATATTCTTTCTGCTCTTCGTGTGTTCCTAAACATAATGAAATGAATGATGTAAGTAGGTATATGAGTCTAGGGTTTCATCATTGTTAAAACTTAAATATTGGAAACTTACTTAAAATTTCTTATGCATGTTGTATTCCATATTTCGAATAGTTGTATCTCTGTATTTTTAATCAGAACTTGCACTCCGCCCAACAAAATATATGTTATATTCCATTATTTCATTTGCATTTCAAGCATTCCTTTAATCAGGCTCAAAAGAACATAGGTAAGTCCTCTTACTTGGAATTCGCTCCCTCTTTTCTTTTTGGTTTAAGCCATCAGTTGTATTGGTGTAGCACGTAGTTACCTGCCAAAGCAATTCGAGTGCTCTTAAATCCATATTTGCATTAACACCACCGTATCAATTGTGCACTTTTGATAAAGTCTATCACTCAAAGTATTTTGAAAATGACTGGTGAAAGAATTTCACACCACTCGTTATATGCGCTCAAAAGTTCTTAACAGGTGTCACCGCGCGTTTCATTGTTTGCTCGTCGCTCGCGCCTTTGCATCCCGTAATGGTTAAAAGCTTTCGCGTGTGCATATTGTTGTTTAGTGTTGCGTTGCGCTGTTTTACTATTGTACAGGGCTTATAACATGTTTTGCTCTCCTGTCCGCTATTGTAAAATTGTTCATCAAGTGCGGGCCTCTCTTGTGGCTGACTCATCGCTGCTACACCGTTTTTCCCTGAAACCGCATGTCCCTTCCTTTCCATGATTCATGACGCTTGGGCAACTATCAGTGCACGCGCATCTGGTTGCGACTATCAGCCTGATTCATGTAGGTAAATTGCACTCGCAAAGGGCCAGATTCTCAGAATCTGGCCCTTAGCGAGTGCGATTTTTGCATTTGGTATTCATGATACCAAATGCAAAAATCGCTATGTAAGAATTCGCATATTTGCGTGGAATGGCATTTAAGGAATCTCTAATAGAGATTCCTCAAATGCTATTCATGACACACAACAAAATTGCGATTTTGGACTTTTGGGGCCGCTATTTACCGACAGGTCAGACCTGTCGGTAAATAGCAAAAACTCAGAAAAATGCTTTTAAAAGCATCATTCAAAGTTGCATGTAGCACACACACATGTCCTTTGGACATGTGTGTGCGCAACACCTGTCCAAAAGTGCATTTTTGGGGTGCTACAGGGCGTCCTTTGGACACCCCTGGCACCCTTAAAATCGTTATCTCAGTTGCGAGTAGCAAATTGCTACTCGCAAATCCCCATTTATTCCAATGGGCCTCTTGGCCCATAGGAATGATTGGGGAGTATTTGCGAGTAGCAAATTGCTACTCGCAAATAAAGAACATGTAGGAATCGCTATTTAAGTAGCAATTCCTACATGAATGCCGTTTTGCATGTCCTCAATAGCGATTCGCTATGATTCGCTATTAGGGACACGCAAAACGGCATGTACATGAATCAGGCTGTAAAAGATGTTCTAATCTAGTGGATATCTCTATTAGCGAGCCTTACCCAGTGATCTGGTCTGATCACTTTTTTATCCCGTTTTCCATTTTATTATCCCATCAAGTCAGACCTAGGCTAACGGCCAAAATGGCAGGTCGTAACTGGAGTAAGATCTCCCCAGATAGTTTAGCCGAACACCTCCCAACTGCCGCTCCTATGGATGCATCCGACTTGGACTCTCGCTTGACTAATTTTAACTGTTGGATCTCCTCTGCTATTGACTCTATCGCTCCTTTGAGGCCCATTATAACCTTTTGAGCTGCCCCCTCCTCACTCTGGTACTCTGATGAACTCCGCAAGTGTAAATCTGCTAGTAAACTTTTTGAGCGATGATGGAGATATTCGTACTCCTACAGTAAATTGAAATATAAAATAGCCCTTAAGGAATACAGGACGAAGATAATTAACCATAAAAGAATCTTCCTGGAAGAGAAAATCAACAGAGCACAAGGTTCCACTAGGGAAATCTTTAATACAGTAAGAATTTTCACTGACCCTATGGCCCTTAAATGCCAATTCCCCAGTGTCACAGTCCCTTTGTACTCGCCTTTCTGACTACTTTGAGGAAAAATCGCATCCATCCATGATTCCTTTCCTTGCAGTAAAAGTATAAGAACTGAAGAGATACTTGTGGACCACTCAGTGTCTGCCCTGTTTTTTCAGAATTTGAGGAGATTACTTTAGATCGCTCTTTGACAGAACTTTTAAAATGTAGATCAGGCTCTCCAACTGACCCCTTGCCGGCCAAACAATATAAATCAATAGCCCCTCTCCTCAATCCTAAATTAAACGGCATTTGGAATGACTCCCTAAGGACAGGCCTATTTCCGGACTCATGGAAACATGCCCAATTAGTTCCTATTCTCAAAAAAGTTAACGCAGACCCAGACGAACCGGCCAATTACAGGCCCATTTCCTTATTGCCCGCCCCAGCCCAGGTTCTTGAAAAACTAGTACATCAGCAACTAGCAGGCTTCATGGAAACTCATGGTCTATTCCATGATTCCCAACATGGATTTAGACCAGGCTACAGCACCGAGTCTGCCTTAATGGAGATGGCTGATTCCGTGCGATGGAAGCTGGACGGGGGTTCAAAAGCGGTGTTGGTGCTGCTTGATCTTTCGGCAGCATTCGACACCGTCTCTCACCCCGTCCTGCTTGACAGCCTTCGGTCTAAAGGTATTCAAGGTAAGCCCTGGACTGGCTGTCCTCTTTTTTATCCAATCGGACACAGGCGGTGTTCACTCCTCCCTACACTTCTGAGAGCCGTCCGCTAAAGTGGGGTGTCCCTCAGGGCTCCTCACTAAGTCCCCTTTTGTTTAATGTTTATTTCTCCCCCCTCGCTGAGCTTATTGCTCAGTCAGGATTTAAGGTTACTTCGTATGCTGATGATATTCAGCTTTTGTTTTCTTATGATGCTCCCACTCAGACCACCTTTGACCCATTGAGACTCTGTCTTCGCAACATCGCCTGCTGGATGGACAATAATTTCATTCGTTTGAATGCAGGAAAAACCGAGGTATTCTTTTTCCATCAACCTTCTCCTCTGGACTCGAACCTCTGGTGGCCACTTGATTTGACCGTGGCCCCCTCCCCCAAGGAATCAGTAAAAAACCTGGGGGTAAGATGGGACTCTAGCCTTTCTTTCCATAACCAAGTCCAGACGGTGTCCGCTGCCTGTTTCTCAAAAATTAGGATGATCAAAAAATGTATCAATTTCTCCCTAATAACACCAGGAAAACCATTGTTCAGGCATTAATAACATCCCATTTAGATTACGCCAACGGTCTGTATCTTGGACTTGCTTCTGGCCTCTGTCATCGGTTACAGACAGTCCAGAATGTAGCAGTCCGGCTGGTCTGTGGCATTTCCTTACGTGAGCACATCTCGTCACATCGACGCAGGCTACACTGGTTACCAGTTAGTAAAAGAACGGAATTTAAAGCCCTTACCTTAGCCCATCGCGCTATTAAAGGAAAGGGCTCTGCTTATATTCTGCTTATCTCTCTTCCTGTCTTCGCCCATATAGCAATGCGAGACACCTTCGATCCAACTCAAAAAGTCTGTTGTCTACCCCCAGGTTCAAAAAAGCACGCTCCGGGGGAAAAACCTTCCAGGTATGTGCATCCTCTCAATGGAATAAACTCCCCATTTCCATCCGGATGATACAGGAGGAGCTACCTTTTCGTAAAGCACTGAAAACATTTCTTTTGTGCTAAACTCACCCGTGTAAGAATCAGCAAACGTGCAGAAGCGCCGGGACACCCCGTTGGGGTAGCTGCGCGCTATACAAAATACACTAAATAAATAAAATAAATAAAAGTCGATCACTTGACAAATTATTCGACACTTTGCTTAATGAGGTTTAATAAAACACTTACATTGGACTGCACTTCACGTATCCTTCGAGTTTCTTCCTTACAGCTGAGCAAACACGCATCAATCTTTGCTTGTGCTGTCGCTTCCTTTATGAGGTTGGACTTCTTTGTAGGAGCTTGACAGCATTATGGGACTTGAAGTCCAGAACCATTACATCAGCGTCTGGTTCAATTCTGACATTTCATTTGATCCTTTTGTTGTACAGTGGAATTTCAAAATTAGATATGCCTCCCTCTTTGATAGGAGGCTTTCCAAGTTCCCTCCACGTGATGGCAATTTCACGCCAGATAGAACAGTCCATTGAAATTCCAGTTCAGAGTGATTGTGCTCAATAAAGTGTTGCACCATTGGAGCTGTTATCGTTTGATTTTTAATACGTGAGTGATGCTGGACTATTCGCTGGTTGATTTGCTGTGTCGTTTTTCCAATGTATATTTTGGAGCAGGGGCATTAGATAGCATAAACAATATTTTTAGTTTTGCAATTGGTGAATTCCATATGGGTCCACTTGATGGAATCATGTACAAATTCATGGCCTTCAATGGTCATACTGCATACAGAACAGTTGCCGCACTTATGGTGACCCTGGATTGGTGGTAAGTTCCATTGCGCTCTTAAATCCATTGGTTTAACTGCTGTAGGTCCCATGTCTGTCCTAATGATTCTTTGGCCAATACTTTTGTTTCTGTGCATTGCAAATAATGGATTTTCCATTGGATATTCCAATTCAGTTAGCAAATGCCAGTTTGTAAGAATTATTTTTCGGTACTTGTTGGTGTGAGGCCCAAACGTGGACACACTCACTAGTTTATTCAAGGGTCATTTTTCTTTTTTGGTCAGTAGTGTTTCGCGTGAAGTGTACCACGCTCTTTTGACTGCATGTTTTAGCTATTTCAGAGGATAACCCCTGTCTCTTAATTGATCACAAAATATTGTCGCTTTAGGCATGAAATCTTTTTTCCGTACACAGTTGCGTCTGATTCGCAACAGCTGCCCTATGTTGTTTTTTAGGCTGCTGGGGTGAAAACTTTGGTAATGTAGTCTAGTATTCCTGTCCGTCGGTTCACGGTGTAGGGTTGTTGTAAATTTGTGCTCCTCTACAAATACTTCTAACATCCATATCTGGATGTCTTGTGTTTAACCATTCGTAGAAATGTTCTAGTCGGCCTTCTGTTCTGCTCCATATGCACCAAACATCGTCAATAAATCTGTACCATTGTACAATAGATAGAAGGGATTGTCATTGTTAATAAATCTTTTCTCAAATAGTGCATTGAACAAAATAGCCATTTCCGGGGCAAAAGGACATCCCATGGCTGAGCCTTTACCTTGCATGTAGAATGTATCCTCGAATCTAAAGTAGTTCCGTTTGAGTGCGATGCGAGCCAATTCCAATATAAACTCTGTTGGTACTGTTTGAGGTCTTGTCCGCGTCTCTAAGTAGAATTGCATTAATCCAGCGCTTCATCCTGCAGGATTTAGGTGTATAATGATGTTACATCAAACGACACCAACCATTGTGTGTCTGCATCAAATGTTTGTCCTTCAATCTTATTCAAAAAGTCTGTGGTGTCGCGCAGATAGGACGGTACTGAGTTTATAAAGGGATTTAAGAAGACATCAACATTCTTGGTAATTGGTTCCAGCACAGAATCACATCCGGAGACAATTGGTCTTCCGGGCGGGTCTGCCAGATTTTTGTGAATTTTAGGCAGAGAGTAAATTACTGGGATCCTGGGGTTCGATTTGTTGAGATAATCAAATTCCTTTGCGCCCAGGATCCCTTCTTATAGCCCCCACTTGAACATGTCTTTTATTTCCCCTTCAATTTGGTGTGTGGGGTCTTCATTCAATTGATGGTACCATTCATCATTCAGGATTTGTTTTTTTAGCTTCAGAAACATACATGTTTTTCACCCATACCACCAGGCGCCACCCTTGTTGGCCAGTTTTATGATGACCGAATTTTCTTTTCGTAAATTCATTAAGGATCCCTGTTGTTGTTTTGTTATGTTCATTTCGACAAATTGTTTTTGTTTCTCTAATTGGCCATTCGAAGACAGGACCGCTTGTTCAAAAGCAATAACCTGTTTGGGCATCATATGGGACGGAGTAATGAAGTTGGACTTTTTGGCTAAACCAGATGGTTCGACATTTCTTTGATATTCTTTTCCAAAGAAGAAAACTTGCAGTCTAACTTTGCGAAAGAACTCCAAGGTCTCTATTCCTAAGTTAGCAAAGTCAGTGGTGGCTGACGGGACAAATTTGATGCTTACTTCAAGGATGGATTTTTCAGCTTCTGTCAGTACTCTTGAAGACAGATTTACTATAGTTGTTGGTTTCAACTCTTGTAATAATTCTTGCGGGTTCTCATTTCATATTGGGGTTGGGGTGGTTTGAACCGTACTCTGTTTCGTGGGTCGCCTTGTTCTAAAAAAGCACCCTGTCTTTTAGATGGACCTTTGCGGGGATGTGTGTCTTCAGATGAATCAGATGATGATGATTCAGAGAAAGTTGTAAATCGGTTCTTTGATCTTCCCTGGTCCTGGGTAAGTGCTCTCCGTGACTCCGCTTGGGAATAATAATCCTCCTTGAGGTAAGGGTATACAGTTTCAATATTGACATTTTTCATCTTTTTCAAATTTGTTCATCTTAAAGTTGTTTGTGTTATCTTTGAACGTTTGTATTTCCTTTTAACTTTTTTTCAGCAGTGCTTTGGCATCAGAATCAGCGTGGTTACTCTTGATTACCTGTGTTAAACTTTCAAGTTCATCAAGTTCCTTTTGGCAAATGTGTGGGGCTGTCTCAATTGTGTGGACCATCATATGAAATGGACAGGAATGGGCTGAATTGAACATTATACAGTGTATTCTTGTCTTTTCCATGCAGTGGAGCACAATGTGCTGCCTAACGTCAACTCAGGCACTCTTGCACCATGTTACAAGGGTACCTGCATTGTAAGTAGGATTGTTTTGGGCAGGAAGGGACACATCCACCCCCCAAAAATCTATTCTGAGAGACATTTTCCAGAATGCAGCATGGAGAAAGAGGAAGTAAAAAAGAAAATAAAGAAATATCTCAGCCTTATGCCTTACCTGGGAAACGTAGCATTTTGACGCTTTCTCAGGGCTACTAGTATGGTGAATCTGGGAATGCGCCAAAATCCATGGGTGGATGCATGGAAACAGCCATGCTCCACCCGTGGAACACCTCCCTGGGGCGAGTTAATGTAACACATCGATTTGCAATGCATTACATATCATTCATCAAGACATGCATGGCCACACAAGGTGGTCTTGCCTGGCTTGACGTAAGAGTTGCTCTACTCTTGTACCCCATTGCTTGGCACAAAGGCGACACAATTCTTTGATAAATTTTGTTCACGACACACCTACACATCACCGCAGTTGCAGTCTGGCATATCAATTACATAGTTTTGATAGCTAACATGTTCTATTTAGCGTTGTTTGTACTTGTGTTAAGTAGTGTTTTCATATTTCTGTGTTCTGCATGTGTTGTTTGAAAGGACTTGCATTTTTGTATTAAAAACTGGTGCTGTTTTTTCAAACTTTTATTTCATTGCTTTTAAATTAGCTGGCATCTTCAGTGTTCCATGATGTCTCCTTTGTTAATTTTTTCTTATTTGCAGGTTTCAGCTATAAAAGATTGAGAAATGGTTGGAGAAGTTTGACTTTTCCATCTTAAAACATCCTTGAAACCTCTTGATATGTGGCAATTTTTAGAACTGTTTCGCATTCACAAATATTATTCTTAGTCAGTCAATCAAAATCTATGTTTATTTTGGCCACAAGCTTGTTAAACAATAAAACAACAACTTGTACTACCAAGAGAATAAAACAATAAATATGCATTATGTAAAACCCTATGTAATTCAAAAGTCACAAATAACATCATACATAAAACATCATAATGTTTTATGAATTCCATATTGTGTAGGCTAGCAACCTACACAATATGGAATACATAAAACATTAACACTCATCAACCATCAATATCATAGTCAGGGTACACATTTGTTCAAAATCTTTACAAATCCCGCCAGAGCACGCGTTACAACCAGAGATTGCAAATGTAGTAAAACACTGCATGTTACCAATCTTGTCCTCATGTTATACTTTAAAAAGGTTGGCTTTAAAAATTGGCAGTGCTGTGTTAAAAAACAAAGGGACTCTAGTAAGACATGTATTCTTGTGCAACCAAGTGCAGCTCACATCCAAACAACCCTTTCTTAAAAGGAATAATCGTCAATGGGTGAGCTTAAAGGAGGTGAAAACCTATTGTTGGGAGGTGGGTTATTGGTAGGGGTAAGTATGCACCTACCACTAGTAATAAGGCCACCAACAAGGTCTCAGGTCCAGTAAAGATCTTAGTAAATTAGCCCCTTGCTTAACCCTCAGTAGCTCACAACGAGCAGTCAGGCTTTACTTAGGAGACAGGAGTGTAATGCATTCAAAAACACAAATACAGCAAATAAGTAAGATACAACACACAATAAAAATCCCACACCCATTTATAAAAATAGGAAATATTGTTATGAACAAATAGATACCAACACAACAGAAATCCAGTGCTTATCACTTGAATCATGAGTACAAGCATGAGTACAAGCACGAGCAGGGCAACTGAGTCTGCGGTGTGCAGTGTGCGGGGCTCCGGTGTCCAGGATTCGTGCAGTGCAGTGGACGATCCCGTTGACAAACTGGAGTGTACAGGGACCAACAACACCAGGCTAACAAGATCAGGTGGGGGTACGTGTTAATAAAACGTGGAGGCCAGAGGCTGTACAGTGAGTGCGGTCGCTATTAGGCGCGGCCGCAGAGTGTGAGCCCTGCGAGACCTGCAGAAGTGGCCCAACTACGTGGGGTGCAGCTTACCCCGCTCCGTTCGGCCTCCCAGTTTCCTCATCCTTCCTCATCACTCCCCCTTGACTCTGCCTCTGCCCCCCACAGCCGCCTCCCGCCACTGCCTCTACTACAACACCGCCATCGACACGGATAGGCTTCCACTTACCGGGTTCTATCGGGCCCTGTCCGGTTCACCAGCATAAACTGCAGTAGTGTGCTACCAGCAGGGGATCAGATGTTAGAAGACAGCTGAAACCAGGTGTGCTGAGGGCAAGTGGGGGGAGCATGAGCATTTGCATGGTTCTCTGTCTCTGTCCACTATTCTCTGCCCTCTGCCCACTGCCCTCTGCCCTCCGTCCGACATGCCCTACACGAATGTATGATGTTACAATGCATACATTTACAATGCATGTCTTTATAACGCAGTTTCTACATCGTATTCTTTTACATAGAATGCCATTACATCGCATTTTCAGAAACTACCTTTACAACGCATTCCATTACATCGCATTATACCTTTACAATGCATACCATTACATTGCATTTAAGGTAAGTGTTGGATAGTGTAGGTGTAAACATGACTATACTAACTCAGTGAGGGCAATAGTAGGGTAAGTGTTGGATAGTTTAGGGGTAAAAATTACTATTCTAACTCCAGTGAGTGCAACAGTAGGGTAAGTGTCGGATTGTGTAAGGGTACTATGCATTGTAATGGTATGCGTTGTAATGACTTGCGATGTAATGCCTGCATTGTAGTGACATGCATTGTAATGACATGCGTTGTAGTGACATGCAATGTAATGGATGCGTTGTAATGACATGCAATGTAAAGGATGTTGCGATGTAATGACTGCGTTGTAAAGGTAGTGCGATGTAATGACTGCATTGTAAAGGTTGTTTCCTGCCCTATATGCTTCAGTGAAAACTGTAGTGTTGGTAGCGGACACCCCACACGAGAACCAGAAACTGAACCTGATGTCTGCCCAGAGAGTGAGCAAGCAACAGAGCACTGTAGCAGCAGCAGCAATAGCTGCAAGAGCAGCGCTGAGAAGAGCAAGGCTGAAATCAGGTCAATCTGAAGCCAATCTGAAGTCAATCTGAAGAACTAAAACTGAGCTGATCTGAATTGAAGAGTAGTCTTCCCATCGGTAGCCAAAACACATTTGGAAGGTGCCCAACGCAACGCGATTGTGAAAAAGTAGGGGAGCTCTGGAGGTCTTGGAGTACTTTCCACCATGAGATCCGGTAGGAAAAGAGGCCAGTCAGTTGTCCCTGTGCGTAAATCCAAACAAAATCGAAAGACAAAACCAAGCACTACAAATCTAGTTCTGCCCTCCGAGGATGCAGAGGCCCCATCTGGCCCCTCTGGCCTAGCACAGCAGCGATCCGGAGGTCACCCACCACATCTCTACCAACCAAAAATCTCCTCAAAATTTAAATTCCTAAAGGACCCGGCATCATTCTTATTTTCATCCAGTGGCAAAATTCAGGGCCTCCAAGATCCTCTACTCCGCTTACAACTACAGCTATCAACTACACCCGTTACAGTACAAGTCATAGAGGGAACCCCAGCGGCCCAACTTGTGGTCTCCCCGCAAACATTAGACAAAACCTCAGGATACAAAAAAAGCAGCTCCACTAACCTACAAGTGGGGGAAGCCAAAAAAAAGAGTAGAGGAGCATCCCATCTGCCCATCCTTGCCCATCTGCACTCTCACTTGCACTGCGACAACCGCTACAACTGACCCAAAAAAGTGCAACTAACACAAGTGACAATGACAAACGATGGAAAGGACACACATTTAGAGTAAGATAAGATGAAATAGGTGGATCCCAATTGAATTCCTCTCCCGAACACCAGCTCAAAAAGATTCCCAAAAATCCCCTCACGACAGGCCAGTACAGCTTGAGGCCATCAAGGTCGCAAAGGCCCTCTTTTCTCCGGAAGAGGAAATGGGGGGACAAGATTGAAATCCCCAAAGAGGCCTCCGAAATCTCACTGGATTCTAGGGGAGGTGGGCAGGACGCCCTCTTTTAACTAGGATACCAGGAGTGGGTGGACTTAGTCCACCCACAAGTCTTACTTGTACTTGGGCTGATGTTCATTTATGACTTCACAATTTAATGAATTTCTGTGTATTAGAAGCTGATCTTTATTAATTGCAATCTAAATATTTTTATCAACGATGATCAACTGAAAATACATTTTCTAAAATATTTCAGCTGTTCTGTGGGTGTTCTTGGTTGATTTCCATTTTTGGTTCTTCATCCTCTGGGGAAGCTCCCTTTCATGTTTATTAAGTGGGTGGACTTAGTCGCCTCCTATGCCTTGGATACTCCCAATAAACAGCCTCTGCTTATGGTTGGAACCGGCACTAATCAAGGTTTTAAACAAGACAGCGATCAGGAAGCAGCGAATAACTATCAAACCTCCCCTAGTTCTACTTCGGTCTCATCATATTATGCCAGGAAGCAAGCACAGAACACATGGGAAGTCATATTAAATACAATGCAACGAACCGTTGATGTGTTACACTATCACTCAGTCAAAATGGTCCTGCAACTGACATTATTTGGCCCTTTTTGTGGGGGATAGATGAGAAACTGGGTCAATTAAACCTTATAATTAGCAGAGCCCAGGAGGTAGCCAAATTGAATTGTAGCTGTGGCCCTATCATCGACAAACTATTGTCGCTTCCCTCAATTGTATCCACTCTTATAGAGGGCCTGCCAAAGGTCGCAAATCAAGAGAAAACAATGGTTAATTCAAAATGAAAAGGGATCCTGTGGCTCAAAACACTGCGGGGCTAAATCACCTGAGTCATCAAAAGGTCAATCCGATCTTTGGGACCCGTCCACCACCCAAGAAGCAAACTTTAATTCAGAATGCAAAGCGACACTGTCAACTTCGGAGAAAAGGTCGTAACAAATATCATCCCATCTTTTTGCTACACAGACATCACAGCAGTTAGTACCACAAAAGTTATTCCAGTACACACCCCTGCAGTTGATGAAAGATCTAACCAGCCAAAGGAAGTTCATTCTAAGGAAGACAAGGATGTGGCTCAAGTGCCAGGATTATCCCCGGGGGTAGTCTTGTCATCACCTAGCAGCCAAATTGACACCCAAGGAAATAGAAAAACCAAAGTCGGATGGAAACAGGATGATAGCACAACCAGTCGACCATCACAATCAAATGAGGAAAGGGAGCCCCCTCTCATGTATGGTTCAAATCTGGCTTCTACCTCAGACCTCCCACAGGGTGCCAGTCACAAATCACCAACCATGCTGAATGAGCCTCCAATCTATAGGATTACTCAGGCCTGACTCAGGAATCAGGAGTAGTGATTAGAACATCAGCAAAGCCTGCAATGAGGAGCAGAGAGCCTATCATGAGCAGACGGCAGCAACAATCAGGTACCTGGGCAACTCTGCAATGAGAAATCAATATAAAAACACAGATTGTGGCCTAAAAGAATTCACAGGCCCAAGGTGTCAAGACTTCCTAATTCCCGATACTTCAAGCAGGCTAATTCAGCAGCCCTTCAACACCGTCGAAGACAACCACTTGGGGTCAAACTCTGTGACAGCCCCTTCAGTCAATCCAACTAGGAATTCTGCTATTACCCTCTTTACACCAGATTATGACTCAAAAGGTCCATTCGACATCCTGAATAGGGGGAATATCTTCCAAGTCCTAGGTGCAATACCGACACTAAAAGGCATCAGCTCAACTGACCTTTTCTCAATAGAATTCATACAGTCAGACAAAGCTCAAGGCAGGGAATCCACTAAAGCCACCTGGAGGTCTATTCAAATCGCAAATAAAGTTCTGGAAGAACGGGAAACCTTTAAAGGTTGAGGGATACAATCTTCTGTGTATTACAACATAGGATATCCACTCCCTTTGCTTGCTAGAACATGAGGAGGAATGTTCTGCAACAGAGATTAAACATTCTCTGTACTCTGGGGAGCTCAAGGATGGTCACCCCAAAGAGAACAGGCATTGAACCCACAAATGAGCACAATAGACAATGATTCCGCTGCTTCTGATTATCTTCAGATTGAAGCACAAATGAGCACAATAGACAATGATTCCGCTGCTTCTGATTATCTTCAGATTATTAGAACCATCAACACATTCAGCCACCTACAATGACAGAGCAACTCAATGAGAAATTATGAAAATCCTGAAAAATTACCCCTGAGGCTATGTTCATGGAACATTAACAAGCTGAACAATAAGGCTGTAGACGCCGAACTCCTTGACTACTTAAAATCTTTTGATATCATTTTCCTGCAGGAAACATAGCTAGAGAACCCATTGCAAATAGGGCGTACACAAGTCCATACTCCTGCGCTAAGGAAAGGCAAATATAGCCGCCTATCAGGCTGTCTAGCTACATTCATTAAAATATCAAAAAACCATAGTGAGCAGGAATCACCTTCTCTCCCCCTAGCTGTAGATACCATAAATGCTTATCTAAACCTCAGAGTCAAAAAGGAGAAGGTGCTGCTGATCAATATATATAAAAATCTGAAACAGAAAAAACAGGAATCAAAAATTCTAATTGAACACCTGCTTCAACTAATGAGTTCGCATACCACACCGAACTTCATTCTGTATGGCGACTTTAATCAACAAATCCAAACCCCAAAAGAAGATATTCAGGTCCAGTCTTTCCATAGGAATATTCCTACTCAAACTTATAGCGACTATGAAAGAACCTCTAATAGCAGTTTAGAGCTGGTAGAAGATGTGAAGCACATTGGTCGAAGGGTGCTAAATGGAAGATTTGTCAAGGACTCTCATCCAGTCGCTTAACTTCACATGGGACACGTGACTTCTATAATTGACTATACCTTAGTGTCGCTCTCATTTTTACAACACATAATAGGTTTTTGCCTAGGAGATGAAGGGGAGAGTGATCATCGGCCCCATGAAGTTTTATTTCAAGCACTCCCAGATAAATCAATCCCAAATCCAGCACGTATGCACACATGCAATACCGTCAATCTAAAAAGAATTAAGTCATCTATAGCAAACTCCAGGGAGGTGCTCTTGGCAGCAAAACAACAGCTCAATATGCTTAACTATCCCACTGGAAATCCCACCTGCACATGGAAAACCGTCACAGCTTTGTTTACGATGTCCTATTCAACCATAGTTTGACACTTCCCGCCCAAGGACCCTATGGCTGCAGGGAGGCCATGAGAGAGAGCACAGAGATCAATCTTGAAATGCCTCAAAAAATCTATAAACAAATTACTGAGTTCATTGAGGCTATGCCCGGTGGACAAGGACCTACACCAACAGCTCCACAACAGTAAGGCCGAACCTAGGAAACTTAAGTGGGACATTAACGGGTCCAATGAAAAGGAATTCTGGGCTAAACCCCATCGCAATTCTGAAGGAATTTTGGTCCACAATAAATAGAATTTTACAACCAGAACATGGCGGTCTAATATCGCATATTACAGAAAACACATGGACATCAATTTTTAGAACTCACTTAAACCATCAGGTATCCGGACAATACACACCTAAAGACAACTAGCCTGCTCTTTCAACTCAAACTGAGACGACTGATGAGGTTGAGGCTAATGAAAATCCATGCTGCCACGATTAAGGAACAAATCTCTAAAGGAGGTAAGAAGGAGCACCTGGGCCAAATGGGATTCCACCAATATTTTTTCAAACAAGATCCAGAATATTGGTCAGAAACTCTGGCTCCTCTCTTCAGCTCTCTCGGACAGTCTGGGTGCTTGCCTGCATCATCGAAGGGCCCCATTATTTCACCAATTTATAAAGCTGGAGACAGAACCCTACCAAAAAACTATTGCTTGATTACACTGCTATTTGTAGAGGCAAAATACTTTGCGGTTAATCTACTAACAGAGCTGCATGAATGGGCAACAGAG
This sequence comes from Lissotriton vulgaris, assembly GCF_964263255.1. Taxonomy (NCBI): domain Eukaryota; kingdom Metazoa; phylum Chordata; class Amphibia; order Caudata; family Salamandridae; genus Lissotriton; species Lissotriton vulgaris. The sequence goes on along the minus strand of NC_141693.1, from coordinate 1,405,891,798 downwards.
CACAACATAATCCCTCCTTGCCAAACAGGGAAATGCAGAGAGAGCAGCGCAACTACCATTCTATTAACTTTGTCATTACTTAATGATAAGGCAAAACTAAACAAACAATATCTTCATTTATGCTTTGTGGATTTTAAGGTGGCGTTCGACAATGTCAACAGAGCTAACCAGTGGAGGAAATTGGCTCTCTGGGCGATCCCTTCATCTCTTTTGAATCTTCGGATACAATTACACTTCAACACGCGAATACAGGTTAAGCTAGGTAATGGCTCCCATCTTTTGAGGCGCATACCAACAACAAGGGTCTCAAACAGGGTAGCATGCTCGCACCAAGCCTTTTTAACCTTTACACAGCAGATATGACATCAGTCCTTAGTGCCTGCAATGCGCATGTCTTATGTGGACAATGTTATTTAAGCAAGCCACACTCAAGTGGGTCTACAATGTCTACTTAATAAATTGCATGGATATACAGCCAAAAATTGTCTGGAAGTTAACACCAACAAAACCAAAACCCTGACAATCAATGGGAAGAAAACGGTCTCATTCTTGGCCCCTGGGAAAAACTCCAACTGCGAATTCTTCTGAGTATAAATACTTAGGTGTCATAATTGATGTACGTGGTAAATTAGTGAAACAGCTTGAGGCCACTAAGAGGAATGTTATGGTGATAGCAACAATGCTAAGCCAACTAAAACCAGAATTTAGTGGATCAATTTTCTCATCATTGCTTCGTGTTGCACTCTGAGCATTCCTATAAATGATTGCAGCCAACATGTTATCCCAGAGTATTGCTCTTTGTTCTGTGTTATTCTTACTTTGTTCTGTGTTATCCTTACATTGTACATTTTAAAGACTTTGCAATATGAGTTGCCATCATTAGATAAAGCCCATTCCAATTTTTGCAGCTTTTTGAACTCCTGACTTTGGGACAAGAAGCAAGGAGTCTGTTATATTGTGCTGCTTGTATAATAGATATTTTAGAAGGTTGAATTACTTTACCAAGGGAGACTTGGAGTGTTCTGAAGTTTTCTGGGTTGCCATCAGAGTAGTTTCATTTGATCTTCAACAGTTGCTTTGAGCTGGCAGAGAGTGAAGTCACATTTGATCCTAGTGCTCAATAGTGTCATTTCTACCTTTCATAGTAGTAATGACCCTCATTACAGCATAATGTTGGTGATGAGTAGATCACTGGCTCAAAGGAGAGGTCATGGCATGAACTTAAACCTTGGCCAGATTTAAAGGGAACAGCGCTTCCAGCTACAAACTTGGCGAGTGTTGAAGTTGGAAATGGGTGAAGTTGGATATCAACGCACACTGAAGCCAGTCAGCCACATGCTCAGAAGTTATGCAAGGGTGCCAATTAATTCTGGTATCTACATACAGAGGGCTGGTTGAGGTAAGCGCTTCACGGCTTACTGTGTGTGGCGAAGATTGACGTGACAGAGCATCAGTCCCATATATATCCAGTCATTGTTGGCTCAGAAAGGCTTTGAGAAGGACTTGTGTAATGGGTGTTCTTGCCTGTTGACAGACCTTAATCACTGTGATATAGTGACATGTGTTTTGATAACTGAATAGGGCGTGCTTGAGGCAACTTGAGGGGCGTGGTTGCCGACATGCATAACAGCTTCGAAAACAGTTCCAACGAACAATACTCTCCACCCCCCTCAGAACCTAAACCTCCCCCTAACAACCTCAGCGCCTGGAACCCAATCACCACTGAAGACACCATCCGCCTAATGAATTCCATCCATTCTGGCTCGCCAACCGACCCATGTCCCCACCACATCTTCAACAAAGCAGACTCCATCATCGCACCCCATCTCCGTGATGTCATCAACTGCTCCCTCAACTCTGCTACCTTCCCAGAAAGCTGGAAACATGCCGAAGTCAGCGCCCTCCTGAAGAAACCTACAGCAGACCCCTCTGAACTTAAAAACTACCGCCCCATATCCCTCCTCCCATTCCCGGCCAAAGTCATTGAGAAAGCCGTCAATAACCAACTCGCCGCCTTCCTCGAATCCAACAACTCCCTCGATCCCTCACAGTCCGGCTTTCGAGCCAAACACAGCACCGAAACCGCCCTCATCGCAGCAACAGACGACATCCGATCACTACTGGACAACGGAGAAACAGTGGCCCTCATTCTACTTGACCTCTCCGCCGCCTTCGACACTGTCTGTCACAGCACCCTCATACAACGCCTCAGCAACATCGGCATAAAAGTTAAAGCCTTGGACTGGATCATCTTGTTCCTAGCTGGGAGAACTCAGAGAGTCCGACTTCCCCCATTCAAATCAGAGGCCACCGAAGTCATCTGCGGTGTACCACAAGGATCATCACTAAGTCCCCTCTTCAACGTTTACATGAGTCCACTCGCTTCCATCGCGCGTCAACACAACCTTAACATCATCTCCTACGCTGACGACACCCAGCTGATCCTTTTCCTCACCAAAGACCCCAACACCGCCAAAACCAATCTTCACGAAGGCATGAAAGAAGTAGCCGTATGGATTAAAAACAGCCGCCTAAAACTTAACTCAGACAAAACGGAAGTACTCATCCTAGGATCATCCCCCTCTGCCTGGGACGACTCATGGTGGCCTTCGGATCTGGGCTTAGCACCCATACCCACAGACCACGCACGTAACCTTGGCTTCATCCTACACTCCTCACTCTCAATGACCAAACAAGTCAACGCCGTCTCATCCTCCTGCTTCAACGTACTTCGTATGCTCAAAAAAATCTTCCATTGGATCCCCACCGAGACAAGAAAGACTGTCACCCACGCACTGGTTACGAGTCGACTAGACTACGGAAACACCCTCTACGCCGGAATTACAGCCAAATTACAGAAAAAACTCCAACGCATACAAAACGCATCAGCGAGACTCATTTTGGACATCCCTCACCAAGATCACATTACCGGCCACCTGAAAGACCTCCACTGGCTTCCCGTCAACAAGAGAATAACATTCTGTCTCCTAACCCACGCACACAAGGCCCTTTACAAACTAGGGCCCGAATGCCTCAACACTCGACTATCCTTCTACACACCCACCCGCCAACTAAGATCCTCCAATCAAGGCCTCGCCGCAGTTCCTCGTATCCAAAGATCCACCATGGGAGGTAGATCCTTCTCCGACTTGTCGGCCAAGACCTGGAACTCACTCCCCACTCACCTCCGCCTTACACAGAACCACGTCTATTTCAGAAAAGAACTTAAAACCTGGTTATTTGATAAATAATGAACCCCCTCCCCAAGCGCCTTGAGACCCTCTGGGTGAGTAGTGCGCTATATAAATTCTTGAACTTGAACTTTTTCCAGACTATTAGCCTTGATGGCATATCTGCAGAAGAAAGCATCATCAGCTTTGAATAGTGCTGCACCTGTGCCCAAGCATATCTCTTAAACTGTCCTGCCACACACCCCATATGTCTCTGTGCCTTGCCCACATGCACTATCACTGTACTGAGGAGGACAAAGGAGCAGCATCAGCCCCATGCAGTGAGTTATCTCAAGGCATTGATGTGCGTACATCCTTTCATTTGGCCATTGTTACTTGCTGTGTGCACGCTTCAAGTCAATGTGCAGTAAAGATCAGGAGCTTCATGAAAACATACTTTAAAACAGGGTCTTCGTCAGGAATGGCATGCTAAATTTGTAAACCTTTTACTTCCGGGTCTGCAAGCCCACTATTGATTATTTTGTTTCCTTCTCAGGCAGTACCTCCGAGTAAAGTTGTGATGATTAGAGGAAACACAGCTGGTGTGAAGAGCTAACTTTGTTCCTGTCTTATAGCATTTCATTGGATACAAGTCAATGTGTGTATCTTGTATTCTGTTGCAAAAGCAGGACAATTGTGAATGTAGGGTAATGTGGGTGTTCACATTGTAGAAGAAAAGTATTGTTTCACAATGAATGCGTCTTTCATAACACCACCACCATTCTCGTTACAACCAGGGGATCCACTAATTGAATTGGAAGAGTGGTTGAATGTTATTGATAATTATCTGGATGGTTTGGCTTTTCATCCTAGCAGGAAGACGCCAATGTTGTTGAAAGCTTTGGGGATATAGGCCCAACATATTTTTGGATACTTAACTGCATTAGAGGTTCATCCCGATTTAGATGCATATGAAAAGGCACGTTAGTAATTGAAAGTGAGTTTTGTTAAAAAAAAACATGTGATGAGGTGGTCCAAATTCTTTACCTAGCGTCAATGGACAGGGAAATCCATAGATGATCCTATCTATAGGTTGAGGGAGTTGTCCATAGATGATTTTATTTGTAGGTTGAGGGAGTTGTCTACAAGGTGTCAGTGTGTCCTAGTGGCTGACAAGATGATTACTGACCATTGTTTAGCTGTGTAGGAGTGGTAAAATGCAAGAAAGGTTATGGGTTGCAAAAAAAACAACGTTGAAGGCATAGCAATATTGATAGAAGAGTCAGAGTACTGCATAAAAGAAATGGAAAAGGGGGAAACAAAGGGGGAGATAGCGGCTATCATTTCTCCAGCAAATGAGATAGCAGCAATGACCAAGGCTGGTAGTGAAGCTGTTAAACGAAGCGAAGGAGCTCATATTAGTAAATCTTCACACAGGACGTGTGGGAGGTGTGGCAGTCTCAATCACCTATGAAAACGAGAAATTGATTAACCAAAGGGAAAGAGTAAAGGAAATGTGGACGGAAGGGACATTTCGCCCATATATCCATGGAGTGGTAAAAGGCAAAGTGGTTGTGTTATCAAAATAACCAGTCAATGGGAATGTGAGTGTGATGACGTAGTGGATTCTATATGTTTGAGAAGATGATGAATGCCCAGGTAGGAGGTAGAGACCGAAGGCTGAATTTGAAGTATGAGAGTAACAAATTAATTGAAGGATTGATTTAGGATCTCTAAACAAAACTAAGAAACATCAGAAATTCATTAAAACAACTATACAGTAGTGTGTTGTTGCAGGGGGCATACTATACGGTTCAACATATATGCATAATAGATCACTGACACAACATCGACAGTCAAAATATCGAGAGGACAAAATATCAAAATAAAAATATCGACTGCAAAAATATCGACTTCCTATCTTCAAACAGGTAAGTACAAATATATCGACTCCAAAATATCGAGTGTAAAAAATATAGACTGTCAAAATATCGATTTTTTAAAATGTCTTTAAAGTAAATTAAAAGTAATATCATATTAAATTAAATTAATTTAAACATATTTAAAATACTTAAATAAACGTAAAATTGAGAAATTATTAATGTAACTAAAATAAAATATATATTTTAAATACATATATATATATATATATATATATACATATTATTTACAAAACATCTACCATATTTTTACCATAGGATAGCGAAAGGGTTAAATTTACTGTATCGACTCCAGTGAGTGCAACAGTAGGGAAAGCATTGGATAGCGTAGGGGTAAAAACGTATTATTCCCACTCCAGCGAGTGCAACAGTACAGAAAGCGTTGGATAGCGTAGGGGTACAAATTACTATTCCCACTCAAGAGACTGCAACTGTAGGGAAAGTGTTGTATAGCGTAGGAGTAAAAATTACTATTCCCACTCCAGAGAGTGCAACAGTAGGGAAAGCGTTGGATAGCGTAGGGGTTTAAATTACTATTCCAACTCCAGTGAATGTAACAGTAGGGTAAGCGTTGGATAGGGTAGGGGTAAAAATTACTATTACCACTCCAGAGAGTGCAACAGTAGGAAAAGCATTGGATAGCAAAAGGGTAAAAATTACTATTCCCACTCCAGCGAGTGCAACAGTAGCAAAAGCATTGGATAGCGTAGGGGTAAAAATTACTATTCCCACTCCAGCGAGTGCAACAGTAGAGAAAACATTGGATAGCATAGGGGTAAAAATTACTATTACCACTCCAGAGAGTGCAACAGTAGTGAAAGCGTTGGATAGCGTAGGGGTAAAAATTACTATTCCCACTCCAGTGAGTGCAGCAGTAGGGAAAGCGTTGGATAGCGTAGGGGTAAAAATGACGATTACCACTCCAGAGAGTGCAACAGTAGGGAAAGCATTGGGTAGCGTAGGGGTAAAAATTACTATTACAACTCCAGTGAGTGCAACAGTAAGGAAAGCGTTGGATAGTGTAGGGGTAACAATTACTATTCCCACTCCAGTGAGTGCAACAGTAGAGAAAGCGTTGGATTGTGTAGGGGTTCAAATTACTATTCCCACTCCAGTGAGTGCAACAGTAGGGAAAGCGTTGGATAGCGTGGGGGCAAAAATTAATATTACCACTCTAGAGACTGCAACAGTAGGGAAAGCGTTGGATAGCGTAGGGGTAAAAAATACTATTACCACTCCAGCGAATGCAACAGTAGGGAAAGGGTTGGATAGCGTAGGGGTAAAAATTACTATTCCAACTCAAGTGAGTGCAACAGTAGGGAAAGCGTTGGATAGTGTAGGGGTAAAAATTACTATTCCCATTCCAGTGAGTGCAACAGTAGGGAAAGCGTTGGATAGTGTAGGGGTTTAATTACTATTCCAACTCCAGTGAGTGCAACAGTAGGGAAAGCGTTGGAAAGCGTAGGGGTAAAAATTACTATTCCCACTACAGTGAGTGCAACAGTAGGGAAAGTGTTGGATAGTGTAGGGGTAAAAATTACTATTCCAGCTCCAGTGAGTGCAACAGTAGGGTAAGCATTGGATAGCGAAGGGGTAAAATTACTATTCCAACTACAGTGAGTGCAATAGTAGTGCAAGTAAATACTTCTTATTTAAATACAAATAATATAAATAGTAACACCAATTACAAATTAATTAAAATATTTTACAATTATGTTAAATATGTTAAATAATCAGTTTAAAATACAAATAACAATTATTTCATAATAAAAATTACCTACTAATACCAATTATTTACCTATTAATAATAAAATATTTAACAATTTAAAACTATTTTGAAAAATTAACTCAATAAATGTGTTATTCAAAAATGTAATTACTTACAATTAAATTACTTTACAAGCTATTCCCCTAAAAACACACACCCCACTACAGAAATTAATTTAATAAAAGTAACATAATTATCAAATAATCAATTACAATAAAGTACAAAATATATTTTAATTAATTACATATTAATAATTAATTTACAATTAATTCTAAATAAATACCAATAATTAAAATACCATATTTAATTAATTATAATGAAATTACTTTCCCCCTATTTCCCTATAAACCCACAACCGGCTGCAGAAAATAAATTACTAAAATTAACATATTTATCAATTATTCAATTAAATTTAATTACCAATTATTTTTTAATTATATTTTAATTAATTGGAAATTTTTTATTAATTTATATATAATTCTAAATAAATACCAATAACTAAAATAACATATTTAATTTATTCTAATTAAATTACTTCCCACCCTATTCCCCTATGAACCCACAACCCGCTAGAGAATTATATTACACAAAAATTAAATATTAATATTTACTTACCTTAAATTCTATATTTTTGTTGTCTATATTCTATCTAGTCGATATTATGTCTATTCTATATTTTTGACTCGATATTATGTCTAGTCGAAATTAAAAACTCGATAGTTTCACATATTATTAAGACAATTATCTGATGTATTATGATGTCGAAGAATTGTATAATTGTATTAATGAATTTCTTGTGGTTTCAGAATTATGTTTTTAACTGTGCATAATCAGATTTTTTCTTAAAAATATGAACATGTTTAGAAATGAAATAAAATGATAAATATCAGTATGCCTATGTAGATGACTCGACAATTTTAGTAGTGGACAGCCCATAGAGGTTTTTCGAGCCTAGAGAGAAGGAATGCAGGTCGTTAGGGAGTTTTTCTTAGTTTTATTTGTCTCTTACTCCCTGCCGCTTGATCTACAAATTACTTCTAGGGGCTACCTCCTTCTATATAGTGATTCAGGATCTATATACACGGTTATTCCTAAAGATATGTTCTTGTCACAATGGCCAAATGTGAAATTGCTTCCCAGAGACATAAACCCGGGGGGCTATTAAGGAAAGGAAATATTGATTTCATAGGGTTACTGACATTGTCTTTGAGGAAAGGAACACTAGTTGGGAGGTGTATGTGGCTTAGGAAGGACCATCAATTTTAGGTAGGGTCCATCAATACGATCTCCATATTGTAATAGACTCTCATGCTCCTAATCAGGTTTTGGTGGTTGAGGGGGTGACTTTGGATAATGTTTTCAGGGATGCTGAGGGTGTGTTTCATGAAGAGATGGGAGAGATAAAAGATAACATGCAGGTTAAAACAAGGTGTGGTGTCTGTACAACACAAAGTTTAGAAGGGTTCCTACAATGGTTAGAAGTGAAGTAAAAAATTGTTGGAGCAAATGCTAGAGAGTGTGGTCATAGCGTCTGTATGAACGTCAAATTGGAACTCTCTGTTGTCGTTACCTGGACATCTGATAAAAAGCTTAGGTTTTGGGTCAACTTGAGTAGCTTGAATCAGAATGTTGTGGCTGATAATTTTTCCCTTTCCAATATCAAAGAGCTTGCTTCAATGCTCGAAAGGCTGGAGTTTTTTCACAAAAATGATCTTAAAGCATGCTTACCATCAGGTTAAGCTGCATGATGACTCCAAGCCTCTGACAGCATTTACAACTATGGAAGGCACTTTCCAATTTACCTGTTTGGTCTATTTGTTCCGGCAAGTGTCTGTCAGAGGATTATGTCAGAAGCGTTTAAGGATATACCTAATGTCATACATTTTCAAGATGATATATATTGGTCTTTGGAGATACTGAAGAGAGCCAAGTCAAGTCCAGTCAAAACCACTTTATTCGATTAATTAAAATCATAAAAGTTCATCAAAAATCCCATTACATTACAAATATGAATGGATGACACAATATTGTTAAAAAACGATCATATTTCAAACTTATTTCATATGTTGTATTTAAAAGACAATAAAAAATGCAATAAAATTCATGTAATAATCAATACGGGGGATCTTATTTTTTTCTTCCCAGCAGAAGCTACCAGAAAATTTGCAATACTAAAAATAATCCATGGGGTATCCAGTAATTGCAGATACATTAGGGCAGGTTTCACCTGTAAAAAACCCTTTCCCTCGTAAAAGTGGGAGAATAAACTTATTTCTGAAATCAGAATACAGGTCACAAAATAATATAAAATGAGCAATATCTTGAATTGAACTGTGATCACACTCACAGAGTGCTACATTCTCTGGTTTATTCCAGCCTTGATAAATCCCCAATATAAAATGAATCAAGTTGAAAGGAACTTTATCAATAACCAGCGATGGAACGGCTTAGTTACTAACTTTATGTAAGGTTCGATAGATGGAGATATGATTAATAGGAAGTGGGCCCTTACCAAGTGTTTTAACACAGCTAGCGTCAGCTTTGGTGACTACTCCAAGGTAGGCATACATTTCAGGCCGCCCTAGTTTGTGAAACGTTTCCTTAATGTAGAAGAGCCAGGGTATATCAGTTGGTCTATCTAAAAGCATGCAGTCTTTTAAAATCAAACGGTTAACAGTAAGTTTGGGGTTCAGCCAAGTTTTGATCCAACAGATTAGAGGGGCCATGCTTGTTAAATTGGAGACATATCCCATCCCCAGCTCCTGATAAACAGCAAAGGTTGGAGACGATTGAGGGATAGAGAGAAGGGAGCGAAAAAATATGTTCTCAACCTGCTGTACCCCCTCTGCTTTCTTATACCCCCATATTCCTGCGCCATACAACGCTATTGCAATACATTTTACATTATAGATTGCAAGAACCGCCTCACAAGGCTTCCCGTCCAGTCGACGAGCAAAACTTAATATAGCGGATGAGGACCTGCTTACACTATTTCTTTTAGCTAAAAACTGGGGGACCCATGAGCCTCTATTGTCGAACAGGACTCCCAGGTAAGTAAAAACCTTAACTCTGGTAAGCTCCATCCCTTTTCAATGGAATTTTCTAACTTTATCTTGTCGGGGTTCCATAGTTAGAGCATGCGATTTAGCTATGTTTACAACCAAGTCCAAAGAGATCAAGAAGTCCCCAAAGGAATTCAAAAGTCTTTGTAGACCCCGTGGGGTGCGTGCTAGTAATACAGCATCATCCGCGTATAAGAGGACCAGGATGGGTTGGTTTCCTACACGCGGCGTGTCCACGCTAGCTTCCGCTAGAGTTTTATAAATGCTGTTGATATATAGGGGTCGATTCCGATTCGGGGAAAAAAACGTCCGTACGATTTGTATCCGGAGCCCTCTCCGTACGAATCGTACCCGTCCATCCGAGGCGCGAAGTACGATCCGTATTCCGTGAATCCGTCCAAATCATCGCGATCCGTATGTATTGCAAGGCTGAAACCGTGAACCATACGACTCGTACACATACCGTATGACTCGTACACATGCCGTACGACCCGACGAGTACGATCCGGACCAGGGTATGAGGACGCAGTTCGTGCGGTCCACGTCAGGTAAGGGCGAGTCGTACGGAAAAGCACACAAACACATACACACCATACGGTCCGTACACCCCATGATCGCAAGGGTATGCACCGTACCCCTGCGATCATGGGGTGTACGAGCCGTACCCCATCGTACGATTGGTGTACGATCGGTGTACGAGCCATAACCCATGTACGATCGGTGTACGAGCTGTACCCCATGTACGATCGGTGTACGAGCCGTACCCCCATTGCACATGGGGTGCGGCTCGTACACCGATCGTACATGGGGTACGGCTCATACACCGATCGTACACCAATCGTACAATGGGGGTACGGCTCGTACACCGATCGTACAATGGGGGTACGGCTCGTACAACCCATGAGGGGTACGCACCGTACCCTGGGGGGGCGTTCCGTACCTGTTTCGGCACAAACTCTGCTTTTATGGCTGTTTTCAGCTCCCATAGAAAAAGGGTCGTACGGTGCATACCCGACACATATCGTACTTGCTGGGTCGTAAAAACCAGCCGCGAACCGTACAGATGTTGCGTACAGTGGGTTCCGAGGGAGAATCATACGGAGATTAGAGTCGTACGGTGTCTTGTACGTCTCGTAAGGAGTACGGCTCCTGGTACGAATTGTACTTCGTCGTACGTACGGGGGACTTTGCAGAGTACGATTTGTATGGGAAAAACGCTCCGAACGGCTATTCTGAGTGTTTTTTCCCAAATCGGAATCGACCCCATAATGTAAAAAGTAAAGGGGCCTAAATGCACCCTTGTCGCACCCCTCTGCCCAATTTGAAAGGTTGTGTACAATTTCCCTCATGGGACACCCTCACTGCTGCATACAAATCCTGGTGCAGGTCAGCTAAGAAGTACACCAAACAGGGATCTAGCCCCATATCTAGGAGAATGGTCCACAGCCTCGATCTGTTAACCAGGTCAAAAGCCATGGATAAATCCATAAATCCTAGATACATGGAACCTTTAGTAGCTATGGTGTACTTACTTATTAATCGATACAGATTTAGGCACTGAAGAGAGCCACAATCTTATGCTGCAACAAGATCTATTCAAAACAAACAGTTTACCTATATCTCAATACTAATTTCAGGCAATGAATGCTAGTGAAGGGATAAACCAACTTTATTAGCTTTATCCCGACATTGATTTATGTCATTTATTTATAATTCAATTATAAAAATCTTTCCTTTGTGCAGAAACAAGATCGTTGTCAACTTCATGTATTGCCATATACTTAAATACAAACACACAAATCCAAAAAATAAACAGTGAAGTAAACACATTAATAAACATGTGATTATACATACAAAAGAACTTTTTGTTTATAATTGTGGCGGGTAATGGAACAAGTAATCAAATACTCAAGAAAAAAATCACAAATGACAGTGTGAAGCAAGGGGCGTGGGAAATTGATCAAAGTCACACCTAAATTCCTGAAGACAAATGAATTAGGTCAAATCAGGACAATGTCATTTCTAGAATGAGTATCACTGGCATTGGATGTCATTAAGGGAAAAATGCCGACGCGTTTCGAATCCCGCTAACTGATTCACAGGATTCTCATCAGGGCGGTATTGGTCGGATCCATGGGAACTATTTACAAAAAAGAAAAGGGAAATTTATTTTAACGAAAGGGGTCCTCAATCCATACAATATTTCAAAGCATCAATATGATGCAGCATACCTTGTCTTGATTATGTCCAAGGTTGCGTTTACTGACTGCTGCCGTCAATGCCACGTTTTGTCAACTGCAGCAAAGGGGATCTTAAATCAGAAATAGTCCTTAGTGGGACCAGGGCTACAATTCTCATGAATTCAAAGTGGAAGAGAGCTGCTTTACCTTGATTATTCGTGTTCTCAAGGCTGTGTTATTCGATGCTTCATTCAAGATAATTTATTTTCCATTTGGGCGAACATCTCTGCAAAATCATTATTTGATTGGTTAAGTGATTGTTTGTGTTCCCCAAATGTTTGTTGCCAATTAAATGAAAAGTGAGGGACTTACTCATGTTTTTAAACAGCGGACCTTGAAGAGCTCTTGTCACTACAATTTCGGGGATCTCCACTCTGTAAGAGTCAAGCACAGGGGAGGGAGGTTGAGTTTATCGGCTTAGTTTTTGTGAGATTGAAAAGCGCTAAATGCCGGTTCTTGGGCTTACCGTTAGACTGCGCGTTGCAGCTGTATCTTGAATTTCACTGCCGTGCAGAACCGGGAAGAATTAGGTGTCCGCAGGAGTGCAGGGGAGTTTTGTAAATTTGTCAGGTGATCCCAGAGTGGCCAATCAGGTCCGAAGGAGTCCCGATTTCATTACAGTGTGTTATGGGACATGTAGGCAGTTGCCTATTTCTAAGCTCTGTTGATCTCACTTAAACTGTTTAAACCTTTATTCACTCTGTCAAACTTTAAAATCAGGTACGCCTCTTTTCTTAGCAGCATCACTTCCACATTGGGCTGGCGTTTGGAATCGATCCAGGCCAATGTCGTCCATTTAAAACTATTTTCACTGTGATTGTTATCAACAAAATGTTCGACCATTGGTGCTTTCAGAACCTTTTTCTTTATTCGTGAATGATGTTGGGTGATCCTTACATTGATAGATTGACTTGTCTTACCAATGTACACTTTGTTGCACGGACAAACGATGGCATAGACCACATTTTTGGTCCTACAATTTGTGAATGTCTCATGTTTCCAATTAATTCCATCATGAGTGAACACATTACCTTCTAGTGTTGTAGAACAGGACACGCAGTTGCCACATTTGTGGTACCCACATATCGGTTTAAGGTTCCACTGTGCTCTAAGGTCGCTTTTCTGTTGTGGAATGTAGCTGTCTGCCTTTATTAGCTGTTGCCCTATGCTGGTGTTTTTCCGCATGGCAAGAATTGGTTTTTGTAAGGGGTGTTCTAGTGTCTCAAAAAGGTGCCAATTTTTTTGAATGATGCCTTTAAACTGATTCGTGTGTTGACTGAAAGTTGTTACACACACTAGTTTATCTAATTCATTCTATTCTTTTGGTTGTAGTAGGGTCTCTCTTGGAGTGAATTTGGCCCTATTTTTGGCATGTTTTAGTAATTTTTGGGGGTAACCCCGTTTCGCCATTTCATTGCAGAATACTGTTGCATGTGACTCGAAATCTGACATGTTTGTGCAGTTACGTCTGATCCTTAACAGCTGTCCGTAAGGTAAATTGTCTTTTAAGCATTGCGGATGTGAGCTTTTATAGTGGAGGATGGTGTTCCTATCCGTATCTTTTTTGTGTAAAGCGGTTGTCAACTTAGCTTCACTGGTGCTTACTGTGACGTCAAGGAAGGTCATTTTTTGTGGACTGGACTCAAGCGTGAATTTGATATCAGGGTGCCGAGAGTTCAGCCATGTGTGAAACTTCTCGAGTTCTGACTGGCTCCCCTGCCACAGGAGCCAGACATCATCGATATATCTCAGCCATTGGTTTATATGGCCTGAGAATGGATTGCCTGCATATATGAATCTTTCCTCATATTGTGCCATGTAAAGTATGGCCAGCTCCGGCGCATAAGGGCAGCCCATGGCCGTCTCTTTGATTTGAATGAAGAATTCATTTTCAAACTTGAAGTAGTTACTCTTCAAGGTGATCGACGCCAGGGACACGATAAATGAAGTGGGTACCCTATGGGGTCTTTCTCGTTGCTCAAGGTACAATTCAATGACTTCCAATGCCTCATCTTGAGGTATTTGGGCGTAAAGCGAGGCGACATCAAGTGTCACCATCAGTTGGGTTTGTTCATCAAATGTGAGTCCCTCAGTTTTAGAAATGAAGTCGGTTGTATCTCTGAGATATGATTTTACCTGGAGTATAAAGGGTTTTAGGAAAAAATCAGTATATTTGGACACCGGCTCCAGAGCGGAGTCGCAATCCGACACAATTGGTCTACCTGGCGGTGCCTGCTCATTTTTGTGTATTTTTGGCAGGAAATAAAGAACTGGCGTTCTTGGTGATTTCTTGTTGAGGTATTCATACTCTTTTGGACCTAAATAGCCTTCGTCCAATCCTGTTTTGGATAGTCTCATGATTTTGTCTTGAATCTCATGTATGGGATCCTCTTTAGACGGCCTATACCAATCTCGATTGGTTACATTTGATTGTCCTTCAGTAAGGTACATTGACCGGGGCCATAGTACTACAGCCCCGCCCTTGTCGGCCTGTTTGATTACAATTGATGTGTCTGATTTTAAATTCCGAATCGCTGTAGTTTTACCTTTACTGATATTGTGTTTCACAAAACGTTTGGTCTTTTCAAGTTTCGTGAGGGATGATAAGACCGCTTGCTCTAAGGCAATAATCTGTTTTGGGATGTTTTGTGTTGGAGTGAACCTTGATTTGACTCTAAGTCCAGTGACCTCCTGGTTTGACGTCATTTCGGCACCCATAAAGAAAGTCTTCAACCTGATTTTACGCCAAAAATCTAGTGCCTCCAATTAAAGTTTAGTAAAATCGTTTTTTTTATTGGTGACAAACTTGAGGCCCAGGCTCAAAAGCATTTGTTCATCCTTTGTTAATTGTTTGTTGGAAAGATTCACTATGGTGAACCTCTCTAACTCTTGTAAAACTTGTTGCGAGTTCGCATCTCCCATGGCTGCTTGAAACGGACTCTCGATTGTCCGCCTCTGGCTAAAAAAGACGATGCCGCTGGAGCACCTCGTCTTTTAGAGTTATTTGGCCTGGAATCTGGAGAGGAATCAGATGAGGTAGTGTCAGAGAATGTGACAAACCGGTTCCTTGATCTACCCTGATATGTAGTTAGAGCCCCTCTCGACTCGCCTGAAGTGTAGTAATCCTCTTTCAAAAAAGGATACACTTGTTCTAATCTAAACGATTTAGAATCTCTGTCGAATTGGGCTGATTTTACATTAAGAGTATTATCTTTAAAAAGCGCGATTTCTTTTTCTATTTTATCAAGGAGCGCTTTTGCTTCAGTGGTAGTTTGGTTATCATTGATCACTTTAATCAGATCCTCTATTTCTCTCTCTTCCTGGCCGCAGATGCGTTGTGTTGTTTCAATGGTATGCACCATTAAATCTCTACTGCATTTTGTATTGATTTGACTGAAACCTTTTTTATATTCTGCGTCCTCTACAAAGATGACCGGAATATTTTTGACCTGAAGACCCCAAGGAATAGTCCCTGCTTTTAGATGTTTAAGCAAAAAGTGGCCGTGCAATTCTGTTCCAATATGTTTTTTCTGAAGACGAGTTAGTTTGTCTGCCTCATTCTGTTGTTTGGCTGAGGTGCTGAGAGTAATTGAAGAAAATGGAGAGGACTCAATGAGATTTTGGATATGGCTTTCCGAGAAGGACAGCGTATCTTTATCTGCCATACTCTGCAGGAGAGGAGACTCCTGCAAAAGAATTAATCTTGTTGAAAAACAGTAAGGAAGACACGTTTAAGTCTATCCCTACCCACTCGGGTAAAGACCCGCACATAAATTGAAGAAGAAGGGGGGTTTGGCCCTGTAGGAATGAGGGTAGGTTGGGCCACAATATATTCAAAACAAACAGTTTACCTATACCTCAATACTAACTTCAGGCAATGAATGCTGGTGAAGGGATACACCAACTTTATTAGCTTTATCCAGACATTGATTTATGTCATTTATTTATAATTCAATTATAAAAATCTTTTCTTTGTGCAGAAACAAGATCGTTATCAACTTCATGTATTGCCAAATACTTAAATACAAACACACAAATCCAAAAAATAAACAGTGAAGTAAACACATTAATAAACATGTGATTATACATACAAAAGAACTTTTTGTTTATAATTGTGGCGTATCATGGAACAAGTAATCAAATCCTAAACAAAAAAAATCACAAATGAGAGTGTGAAGCAAGGGGCATGGGAAATTGATCAAAGTCACACCCCAATTCCTGAAGACAAATGAATTAGGTCAAATCAGGACAATGTCATTTCTAGAATGAGTATCACTGGCTTAATGTCATTAAGGGAAAAATGCTGACGCGTTTCGAATCCCGCTAACTGATTCACAGGATTCTCATCAGGGCAGTATTGGTCGGATCCATGGGAACTATTTACAAAAAAGAAAAGGGAATTTTATTTTAACGAAAGGGGTCCTCAATCCATACAATAATTCAAAGCATCAATATGATGCAGCATACCTTGTCTTGATTATGTCCAAGGTTGCATTTACTGACTGCTGTCGTCAATGCCACGTTTTGTCAACTGCAACAAAGTGGATCTTAAAACAGAAATAGTCCTTAGTGGGACCAGGAATACAATTCTCATGAATTCAAAGTGGAAGAGAGCGGCTTTACCTTGATTATTCGTGTTCTCGAGGCTGTGTTATTCGATGTTTCATTCAAGATAATTTATTTTCCATTTGGGCGGACATCTCTGCAAAATCATTATTTGATTGGTTAAGTGATTGTTTGTGTTCCCCAAATGTTTTTTGCCAATTAAATGAAAAGTGAGGGACTTACTCATGTTTTTAAACAGCGGACCTTGAAGAGCTCTTGTCACTACAATTTCGGGGATCTCCACTCTGTAAGAGTCAAGCACAGGGGAGGGAGGTTGAGTTTATCGGCTTAGTTTTTGTGAGATTGAAAAGCGCTAAATGCCGGTTCTTGGGCTTACCGTTAGACTGCGCGTTGCAGCTGTATCTTGAATTTCACTGCCGTGCGTAACCGGGAAGAATTAGGTGTCCGCAGGAGTGCCGGGGAGTTTTTTAAATTTGTCAGGTGATCCCAGAGTGGCCAATCAGGTCCGAAGGAGTCCTGATTTCATTACAGTGTGTTATGGGACATGTAGGCAGTTGCCTATTTCTAAGCTCTGTTGATCTCACTTAAACAGTTTAAACCTTTATTCACGCTGTCAAACTTTAAAATCAGGTATGCCTCTTTTCTGAGCAGCATCACTTCCACATTGGGCTGGCGTTTGGAATCGATCCAGGCCAATGTCATCCATTTAAAATCATTTTCACTGTGATTGTTATCAACAAAATGTTCGACCATTGGTGCTGTCAGAACCTTTTTCTTTATTCGTGAACGATGTTGGGTGATCCTTACATTGATAGATTGACTTGTCTTACCAATGTACACTTTGTTGCACGGACAAACGATGGCATAGACCACATTTTTGGTCTTACAATTTGTGAATGTCTCATGCTTCCAATTAATTCCATCATGAGTGAACACATTACCTTCTAGTGTTGTAGAACAGGACATGCAGTTGCCACATTTGTGGTGCCCACATATCGGTTTAAGGTTCCACTGTGCTATAAGGTCGCTTTTCTGTTGTGGAATGTAGATGTCTGCCTTTATTAGCTGTTGCCCTATGCTGGTGTTTTTCCGCATGGTGAAAATTGTTTTTTGTAAGGGGTGTTCTAGTGTCTCTAAAAGGTGTCAATTTTTTTGAATGATGCCTTTAAACTGATTCGTGTGTTGACTGAAAGTTGTTACACACACTAGTTTATCTAATTCATTCTTTTCTTTTGGTTGTAGTAGGGTCTCTCTTGGAGTGAATTTGGCCCTATTTTTGGCATGTTTTAGTAATTTTTTGGGGTAACCCCGTTTCGCCATTTCATTGCAGAATACTGTTGCATGTGACTCGAAATCTGACATGTTTGTGCAAATACGTCAGATCCTTAACAGCTGTCCGTAAGGTAAATTGTCTTTTAAGCATTGCGGATGTGGGCTTTTATAGTGGAGGATGGTGTTCCTATCCGTATCTTTTTTGTGTAAAGCGGTTGTCAACTTAGCTTCACTGGTGCTTACTGTGACGTCAAGGAAGGTCATTTTTTGTGGACTGGACTCAAGCGTGAATTTGATATCAGGGTGCCGAGAGTTCAGCCATGTGTGAAACTTCTCGAGTTCTGACTGGCTCCCCTGCCAC
Source organism: Lissotriton vulgaris (assembly GCF_964263255.1). Lineage (NCBI taxonomy): Eukaryota > Metazoa > Chordata > Amphibia > Caudata > Salamandridae > Lissotriton > Lissotriton vulgaris. The sequence continues at coordinate 1,405,873,419 of NC_141693.1, read as the reverse complement.
AGGAGCCAGACATCATCGATATATCTCAGCCATTGGTTTATATGGCCTGAGAATGGATTGCCTGCATATATGAATCTTTCCTCATATTGTGCCATGTAAAGTATGGCCAGCTCCGGCGCATAAGGGCAGCCCATGGCCGTCCCTTTGATTTGAATGAAGAAATCTTTTTCAAACTTGAAGTAGTTACTCTTCAAGGTGATCGACGCCAGGGACACGATATATGAAGTGGGTACCCTATGGGGTCTTTCTCGTTGCTCAAGGTACAATTCAATGACTTCCAAGGCCTCATCTTGAGGTATTTGGGTGTAAAGCGAGGCGACATCAAGTGTCACCATCAGTTGGGTTTGTCCATCAAATGTGAGTCCCTCAGTTTTAGAAATGAAGTCGGTTGTATCTCTGAGATATGATTTTACCTGGAGTATAAAGGGTTTTTAGGAAAAAATCTATATATTTGGACACCAGCTCCAGAGCGGAGTCGCAACCCGACACAATTGGTCTACCTGGCGGTGCCTGCTCATTTTTGTGTATTTTTGGCAGGAAATAAAGAACTGGCGTTCTTGGTGATTTCTTGTTGAGGTATTCATACTCTTTTGGACCTAAATAGCCTTCGTCCAATCCTGTTTTGGATAGTCTCATGATTTTGTCTTGAATCTCATGTATGGGATCCTCTTTAGACGACCTATACCAATCTCGATTGGTTACATGTGATTGTCCTTCAGTAAGGTACATTGACCGGGGCCATAGTACTACAGCCCCGCCCTTGTCGGCCTGTTTGATTACAATTGATGTGTCTGATTTCAAATTCCGAATCGCTGTAGTTTGACCTTTACTGATTTTGTGTTTCACAAAACTTTTGGTCTTTTCAAGTTTCGTAAGGGATGATAAGACCGCTTGCTCGAAGGCAATAATCTGTTTCGGGATGTTTTGTGTTGGAGTGAACCTTGATTTGACTCTAAGTCCAGTGACCTCCCCAATAGAAAAACCGATTTTACTAAACTTAGATTGGAGGCACTAGATTTTTGTCGTAAAATCAGGTTGAAGACTTTCTTTATGGGTGCCGAAATGACGTCAAACCAGGAGGTCACTGGACTTAAAGTCAAATCAAGGTTCACTCCAACACAAAACATCCCGAAACAGATTATTGCCTTCAAGCAAGCGGTCTTATCATCCCTCACGAAACTTGAAAAGACCAAAAGTTTTGTGAAACACAATATCAGTAAAGGTCAAACTACAGCGATTCGGAATTTAAAATCAGACACATCAATTGTAATCAAACAGGCCGACAAGGGCGGGCTGTAGTACTATGGCCCCGGTCAATGTACCTTACTGAAGGACAATCACATGTAACCAATCGAGATTGGTATAGGCCGTCTAAAGAGGATCCCATACATGAGATTCAAGACAAAATCATGAGACTATCCAAAACAGGATTGGACGAAGGCTATTTAGGTCCAAAAGAGTATGAATACCTCAACAAGAAATCACCAAGAACGCCAGTTCTTTATTTCCTGCCAAAAATACACAAAAATGAGCAGGCACCGCCAGGTAGACCAATTGTGTCGGGTTGCGACTCCGCTCTGGAGCCGGTGTCCAAATATATTGATTTTTTCCTAAAACCTTTTATACTCCAGGTAAAATCATATCTCAGAGATACAACCGACTTCATTTCTAAAACTGAGGGACTCACATTTGATGAACAAACCCAACTGATGGTGACACTTGATGTTGCCTCGCTTTACACCCAAATACCTCAAGATGAGGCATTGGAAGTCATTGAATTGTACCTTGAGCAACGAGAAAGACCCCATAGGGTACCCACTATATTTATCGTGTCCCTGGCGTCGATCACCTTGAAGAGTAACTACTTCAAGTTTGAAAATGATTTCTTCATTCAAATCAAAGGGACGGCCATGGGCTGCCGTTATGCGCCGGAGCTGGCCATACTTTACATGGCACAATATGAGGAAAGAATCATATATGCAGGCAATCCATTCTCAGGCCATATAAACCAATGGCTGAGATATATCGATGATGTCTGGCTCCTGTGGCAGGGGAGCCAGTCAGAACTCGAGAAGTTTCACACATGGCTGAACTCTCGGCACCCTGATATCAAATTCACGCTTGAGTCCAGTCCACAAAAAATGACCTTCCTTGACGTCACAGTAAGCACCAGTGAAGCTAAGTTGACAACCGCTTTACACAAAAAAGATACGGATAGGAACACCATCCTTCACTATAAAAGCTCACATCCGCAATGCTTAAAAGACAATTTACCTTACGGACAGCTGTTAAGGATCAGACGTAACTGCACAAACATGTCTGATTTCGAGTCACATGCAACAGTATTCTGCAATGAAATGGCGAAACGGGGTTACCCCAAAACATGACAAAAATAGGGCCAAATTCACTCCAAGAGAGACCCTACTACAACCAAAAGAAAAGAATGAATTAGATAAACTAGTATGTGTAACAACTTTCAGTCAACACACGAATCAGTTTAAAGGCATCATTCAAAAAAATTGGCACCTTTTTGAGACACTAGAACACCCCTTACAAAAAACAATTTTCGCCATGCGGAAAAACACCAGCATAGGGCAACAGCTAATAAAGGCAGACAGCTACATTCCACAACAGAAAAGCGACCTTATAGCACAGTGGAACCTTAAACGGATATGTGGGCACCACAAATGTGGCAACTGCGTGTCCTGTTCTACAACACTAGAAGGTAATGTGTTCACTCATGATGGAAATAATTGGAAGCATGAGACATTCACAAATTGTAAGTCCAAAAATGTGGTCTATGCCATCGTTTGTCCGTGCAACAAAGTGTACGTTGGTAAGACAAGTCAATCTATCAATGTAAGGATCACCCAACATCGTTCACGAATAAAGAAAAAGGTTCTGACAGCACCAATGGTCGAACATTTTGTTGATAACAATCACAGTGAAAATGATTTTAAATGGACGACATTGGCCTGGATCGATTCCAAACGCCAGCCCAATGTGGAAGTGATGCTGCTCAGAAAAGAGGCATACCTGATTTTAAAGTTTGACAGCGTGAATAAAGGTTTAAACTGTTTAAGTGAGATCAACAGAGCTTAGAAATAGGCAACTGCCTACATGTCCCATAACACACTGTAATGAAATCGGGACTCCTTCAAACCTGATTGGCCACTCTGGGATCACCTGACAAATTTACAAAACTCCCCGGCACTCCTGCGGACACCTAATTCTTCCCGGTTCCGAACGGCAGTGAAAGTCAAGATACAGCTGCAACGCGCAGTCTAACGGTAAGCCCAAGAACCGGCATTTAGCGCTTTTCAATCTCACAAAAACTAAGCCGCTAAACTCAACCTCCCTCCCCTGTGCTTGACTCTTACAGAGTGGAGATCCCCGAAATTGTAGTGACAAGAGCTCTTCAAGGTCCGCTGTTTAAAAACATGAGTAAGTCCCTCACTTTTCATTTATTTGGCAACAAACATTTGGGGAACACAAACAATCACTTAACCAATCAAATAATGATTTTGCAGAGATGTTCGCCTAAATGGAAAATAAATTATCTTGAATGAAACATCGAATAACACAGCCTCGAGAACACGAATAATCAAGATAAAGCCGCTGTCTTCCACTTTGAATTCATGAGAATTGTATCCCTGGTCCCACTAAGGACTATTTCTGATTTAAGATCCACTTTGTTACAGTTGACAAAACGTGGCATTGACGACAGCAGTCAGTAAACGCAACCTTGGACATAATCAAGACAAGGTATGCTGCATCATATAGATGCTTTGAATTATTGTATGGATTGAGGACCCCTTTCGTTAAAATAAATTTCCCTTTTCTTTTTTGTAAATAGTTCCCATGGATCCTACCAATACCGCCCTGATGAGAATCCTGTGAATCAGTTAGCGGGATTCGAAACGCGTCTGCATTTTTCCCTTAATGACATTCAATGCCAGTGATACTCATTCTAGAAATGACACTGTCCTGATTTGACCTAATTCATTTGTCTTCAGGAATTGGGGTGTGACTTTGATCAATTTCCCACGCCCCTTGCTTCACACTGTCATTTGTGATTTTTTTCTTGAGTATCTGATTACTTGTTTCATGATACGCCACAATTATAAACAAAAAGTTCTTTTGCATGTATAATCACATGTTTATTAATGTGTTTACTTCACTGTTTATTTTTTGGATTTGTGTGTTTGTATTTAAGTATATGGCAATACATGAAGTTGATAACGATCTTGTTTCTGCACAAAGGAAAGATTTTTATAATTGAATTATAAATAAATGACATAAATCAATGTCGGGATAAAGCTAATAAAGTTGGTTTATCCCTTCACCAGCATTCATTGCCTGAATTTAGTATTGAGGTATATGTAAACTGTTTGTTTTGAATATATTGTGGCCCAACCTACCCTCATTCCCACAGGGCCAAACCCCCCTTCTTCTGCAACAAGATCCAGACAGGATCTCAAAGTCTGATTTAACTTTGATAAAAGAGATGTGTGTCTTTCTTACTAAGGAAATTGGATATTTGGGGCATACATTGTTGGTGGACAGAATCAAACCTAAGAAAGTATTGTTGGATGCCATTAGGTTAGCACCGCAACCTCAATCCAAGGATCAGCTGAGGTCTTTCTTATGTCTTGTTGAGTTGTATTCCAAGTTTGTAAAGTGCTTTGACTCTAAGAGAGAAGATCTTAACATCCCAATGCAGATTCTGCAGCAATCACAGCACTGAGACCACCCTCCTAGCCGCAACTGACTACATACGCAAGCTCTTTGACCAAGGCCACACTGCAACCCTCATCCTACTCGGCCTCTCAGCAGCCTTCAACACAGTCTCCCATAGCACCCTCGCAGCCAGACTTATCGCTGCTGGAATACAGGGAACCGCCCTTGACTGGCTCCGCTTCTTTCTCATCAGCAGATGCTTTTATGGCCGATGTCTGGATCAAAGTTCAATCTGAGGTATCGCTCAATTCCTCCAGGATTAATATTTTCAATGTTTTCCAAATTGCCATGGTTGGCAGTTGTTTACCAGGATTTTATCTTTCTGGTGACTTATGTAAAAATCCATGTGTTTTCGTCACATTAAGTTTTAAGCCTGTTGCTTTACTGCATTTTTCATTGTTTCTCAGATTTGTACTCATTCCTTCCAAGGTGCTGCTGAGTACTGCGATATCATCCGCAAAGGCTAGAGCTGTGATCTGTTCAATTAGACCATCAGAGCTAAATGTGAAGCCCTTGCCATCATTCTGAAGATCATATACCAGAGGATCCATGGCAATATTAAACACAGTGGGAATAAAGAGTCCCCTTGTCTAACTCCAGATTTCATTATTATTTCTGGTGTTGATTTGTTATTCATTCCCTTCAAAAATGTTGTTGAGTCAGTATATAAGTCTTTTATTATGTCTCTGTTGCAAGATGGAACTCTGTGCCTTTCAAGACTCCGTAGAATGTGACCATGGCTGACAGAGTTAAAGGCTTTGGAGATGTTGATGAACACCACTGCTAATAAGTCTTTGTTTTTTCATGTCCCTTTTATGATATTTTGAAGAAGAGTCAGTTTTTCGAGACAACCTCTCACCTTCATGAAGCCTTTTTGTTGATTAATGAATGATATGAGTCTTTTTGTCACTATTTTAGTGAATAGTTTCATGAATGCTATAACGATTGTAATTGGTCTCTAGTTACTAATTTTCTTAAGTTCACTGATTGGTAAATTTCTTGGTATTATTATCAACCATTTTTTTCTGTATACTTTCTGAGACTCTTCTCATAGTTAACCAAGATTATAAGATTCTGGACAGCAGTCTTCGTTGTTTGTTATGGACATTGTTAAATTCATTCAGGCCAATCTTGTCAGGTCCCTCGGCTTTCTTTAAGTTTGGGTCATTGAAGGCGTTCATTATTTCAAGCAGTGTAATTTCTCTGCAAAGTCTTCCAATCTCCCATTCATCCGTATCCTGTCAATTGGGATGAATTTTTGGTCTTTCCTATTTTCTTTTTCAATTATATCTTTATAGTATTGGAATATATCATCTGCACTGATTTGGTAAGTGGTATGTTTTGCATCATCAGCGATTATCCTGGTAATTTTCTTTTTGTCTTTTTTAAACATTACCTGGTATTCCTTGTAACTGCACTTTGCTTTAGCATTCTTTTAGGTACGCGTTTAATTGAGTCTTCCATTTTGTTTTCTTTCTTTGACATGTTATTTTCATGTGATGCATTCTGGTGCTCATCTTGAGCAGAGTTCATAGACTCATTGCAGAGTTCACTTGGTTCATTTTGATTTGCTGATATAGGACTTATATCGCTGGTGTTCTCTGAAATATAACTCACAATCGCATCCATCAGACCAATAGCAGCATTGTGCTGCTTTACGTTTTTAGAGTTTTTCTCAACTTCTAACATTCTATCATTCAGTTCACCAAAGTTTCAGATTTTTGGCGCACGTTTTCGATTGATAAAGTCCTTGTACTTTTCTGTTGTTGCTTCTACTGAAACTTTTGGTTCATTGCAAGAGTCACTTTCAGTGTTATTGGATGCTCGCATTTACATCCTTTGCTGTTTTAGCTCTTATCACTTCTTTTTTCTGTTTCCTGTTTTTTTTTCAAAATGTGGAACCATCAGCACATTAATATTTCTTTTATTTTTGTAAATATTTCCCAGTTCTGCTAATCGCAGTAGTTTTTCTTGTGACCATATGTTTGGATAGTTTGCTGCTTGCTAGAGCTGCAAATCTAGCCTTAATTTGGGCTCTTGGATGTGCATGCCTAGTATATTGTGAAACTCCTATTTTTGTTCCTAATCAGATGTCATAAAAGCTGCATAGAAATTGCAGCTCTACTTTTTTTTTGTTTCCTTTGCATTTTTCATAATGGCATACAATATTGTGGCATTCGGCTTACTTATTGCCTTTTCAACAATACGTTTTCAGTTAGAATCCTTCATGTTTGTTGGCGACACTCTTTTTCATTTTTTTAAAAGTACCCAATATATCTCCACAATAATCACATATATAATTGTCATTTGGGTATTTTCAGTATCTGATCTTTTTTGTGTAATTACTTTTCTTATTGTTCATTTCTTTGTTGACCTTGTACACCTCAGGCAGATTTTTGAAACTGGATGCAATAGTGTCACTCTTGGCTGAGGAGGCCACAAATTCGATGGTTTTACTGAGGTCTATTGTTATTTCGTCTTCTGTAGTTACAGAGGGTGAACAGGGTGCTATACCAAGACCTAAATCGATGTTGTTAGTTGCATTGTTTGAAGCGGTGCTGGATTTACAAAATCAATAAGGAGGTTAATATTTTCTAAAAAAGACAGCACTCCCTTTTGCCTTGTTAGCAGTGTTTTTAATCACCAGGAACTACCCCATCTGGAATTGTGTTTGTTTGCTTCACTATGTCTCACTATCACACTTGCCACCATGATAGAACCTTGTTTGCCCAGTCTCTATAGGCTTTTCTACTCAGAGTCTAGCACTATAGAGGCAGTTACCAGCAGGACCTCTAAGAGGTAAAGGCCACTATGATTGAGAAGAGGTTAAGAGAGTCATGGTTACTTCTGACATTTACTCACGCTTCATTGAATTTCTTTACTTTGATATTCAGAGCCCTGGGCAGAAATCACATCACGTCAACACCTGCCTCTGGCCTTCGCAAAGCTTTGTTTTAATTAAACAGCCAGATTCCCCTAGTCCGCACTAGTTCTAAGTCAGCTGCTATGCCCCAGCTGAGGCAGAACACCGGCCCTCTGCCCTGCTCTGCTCTGCCCTCGGGGGTGGGGACACAGGGAGAGGCAACCACTGTAGTTGGGGCGATCCAGCCCATCTTCGCGTCCCAACCCGAACAACCCAGCCCTGCAACTTCATAGCGTGCACTGACTACTCAGTGACAGGCACACCATATCAGCCCATGGGATCTTTGCCTTACGGACTTACAGTGAGACACATACCATTTATTTATTTTTTTATAACGTTAAATATTAATTATTCAAAATTAAATGTGCACTCACAGCCACTGTGACACGCACACCAACAGCAGTATTAGTTCAACTATATTACATACATACTTTGAGTACCTCTATTATTCTTAATCATCCTATTTTGGATGTTTGCATATTTTTCCAAATTACTACGGCTAAATATAATTATCAACACCATGCAGGCACCACCTCTATTTTTAGACACTCCTGGAGAACCACCTTTGAAATGGAGGCAATGGCACGACGCATTTGAGACCTATTTAGGGGCAAGGGTGCGCACAGGTTCAGACCAGAAAGAAAAAAATATTTACTCTTACACGCTTTGGGCTTTGAAGGGAGGGCTACCCTTAAACATTTGCCTGAGTCAGAAGTGTAGAAGGTGAAGAACCAGACGAATACCAAAGCACCAGAAGGACATTAGCTAAAAGATATGATGTACAGCCTAGTGTAGTTGTTTTGAGACACAAATTCTTCAAACGTGTCCAAAAGAATGATGAAGACGTTGACCCATACATCACTGCACTAAGGAAAATGATTGCTGATTGCGAATTCGAAAACTTTAGTGAGCAGTTAGTTCGCGATCAGTTCATAAGTCAATGTTCTGACAGAGCTATTAGACAAAAGTTCTTGTAGTTGGAAAACCCAACTTTGGAAGAGTCCGTTCGCATTGATTAGAGTATAGAAACTTCTCAGATTTCGGCAAAGGAACTTGAAAGCAAGTCTACAGAAGTAGTTACGCCAGTACGCCTTACTAACTACAAGGAAAAGAAAAATGCTCCATAAACTAGTTTTTTCATAAGAACTCACATTTGTTTTAGGTGTGGTAATTCAGTTCATTAAAAAACGGTAGACCATGTCCTGCAAAAAATGTGGTGTGTCGGTCGTGTGGTAAAGTAGGCCACTTTGACAAAGTATGCCAGAGTCATAAAAGAGAAAATGTATAAATAAGAAGTGTCAAGGACAACAGTGATACAGAGGATGAAGATCCTTTGGAAGAATCGAAAGAAATGATTCAAGTAGTACAGGACAGTGATATCAGAACAGGATATCCTAATGACAGTGTAGACCCCTAATTTGACATAACTGTCGGAGAAAAAAATATACGTCTTCTAGTTGATTCAGGTGCACGTATCACAATGATTACTGAGTCTCTCTTTAAACATAAGTGGGGGAACAGGCCTTTACTTCCCCCGTATTGTGCCCCTGTGTCCAATGAAAGACGTAAAATAGACCTACACAGTTATTTTGAAGATATTATGGAGTTCAAAAACAGACGCATTCATGGCAAAATATATGTGGCCATACATTGGTTTAATATCCTTGGGTGGTTTCACCAGGGGTAGTTTGACATGATGCTATGCCCTGGCACAAAGGAACATGTATTGGCCATTGGTGATTTTACAAAAGTGGAAACGCTCTTGAATAAATAGCCCATGGTATTTTCTGGGGAACTGGGAAAATCAAAGGTTACAAACATAAAATAAGAGTAAAAGAAGGCACAATTCCTATAAAACATGAATTGAGAAGTGTTCCGTTTAGTATGAAAGAAGAATTGGAAAAAGCTGGTCTCCATACACAAGAGAGGAGTGATCGAGCCTATAGACTCTTCAGATTGGTCTTCTCCATTAGTAGTAGCACGTAAAAAAAACAATGAGCTGAGGATTTGCATCCACTTGTGCAGTTTGCACCCTTTATCTAACATTACCTAAATGCTGGGCATGGTAGCAGGAGCAAAAATCTTCTCAAGAATCGATCTTGCGTCAGCATATCACCAGGTTGAACTGGACAAAGAATCTCACAGCGTTTAATTCTCCTACAGGCATATTTCAATTCTGTTGCATGCTGTTTAGCCTTGCATCAGCGGCTTCAGTTTTCCAGCGCCTGATGGTAAATCTCCTCAAATGAATACAAAAAGTGGCAATCTTCCAAGACGATGAACTTCTATACACTGCTGACCAGTCCGAACATGATGTAACTTTGGGTCAGGCACTTTCAACATTGCAAGAGCATGGAATTGTGCTTAAGCTTGACAAATGTGTGTTCTCTAAAGACTCTGTGGAATACGGGTCACATAATCTCTAACAACGGTGTCATGCCAAAACCCAGTCTTGTGCAAGCAATTGTGGATGCCTCAGCCCCAAAGGACAAACCAGGAGTAAAATCTCTGCTGGGTCTGATTGAGTTTTATTCACGGTTCATACTTGATTATGCAACCAGAATACGTCCAATGTCTAATTTGCTAAAACATCAGATTGAGTTTGTATGGGATGATGAATGTAAGCACGCATTTGAATGGCTCAAAACACAACTCATCCTAGTCAAAGATTTAAAACCATTTGATCCCTCATTACGCTGCACAGTAACTGTAGATGCAAGCTGCTATGATCTGGGTGCTGTCCTGACCCAGGATGTGGGTACTCAAGAGTCAAGAACACAACATTGGTTTTGCATTGAGGGTATTGAGGGACTCTGAATCACATTATTCGGTCATAGAAAAGGAGCTTCTTGCATGTTGGTGGGCCATTGAAAAGTTCAAGTGCTACCTATGGGGAAGAAAGTTTACTTTTCAAACAGACCACAAACCATTAGTAGCCATCTTGGGGAACACCACCCATCGCAACACCACACCATGGATAGCTTGCCTGTCATCCAAACTGCTCCAATTCAACTTTGATGTTGTACATATCTCTGGAGGAAAGAATGTTTGAGCTGATGCGCTCTCACGTTTGCCTCCAATTTCTAATGAGTCTGCAGTTGACGCAAAGCACATTAACGATGATGAGCATGAAGACTGCATAATTGCAAGTGTAGAATTATAAAATGTGTGTTCTGTTGGTGAAAGCAGCTGGCGTTCTGCCATGGATTCTGATGAAATGTTGAATGATGTAAAAAAATACATTCTTAATGGGTGGCCAAAAGAGAGAAATGTTAATGTTGATAGTCAGTCATTTGTTAAAGTCAATGATGATCTGTCACTTAAAGAAGGTCTTATTTTCAGATTAGATAAATTAGTTCCCCCTTTCAGTATTAGGAGAACTCTCCCATCAAAAAGCCCATGATGGTCACCTGGGAGCAACTCTCATCAGACATAGAATTTGTGAATACTTTTGGTGGCCCCAAATGGATAGGGACATTGATGATCTAGTCACGGAATGCACTATTTGTGCAGGTAGTGATAAGACACTACACACATCCAATCCTCCTCTCACTCCCATACCACTTCCTGAGAATCCCTGGGGTAAAGGGTGCACTGATGTTATGAGTCCTTTCCACACTCTTCACCATCATAATCAGTTTGCCATAGTGTTAGTTGACTTCTACTCTAAATGACCCGAAGTCAAATTTGTACCTAAAGCAGATTCTAAAGTGAGTTTAGAATTCATGAAAGAGATCTTCATGAGGGAGGGTTTTCCCAAAATTGTTATCTCTGACAAAGGAGTACAGTTATTCTCGGCTGATGTTGAAGAATTGGTTAATGAATCCTCTATCACATATCTAAAAAGCTCACTTTATCATCATCAGACTAATGGGCTGGTGGAGAGGCTCAACAGAATCATTGATGATTGTATAAGGTGGGCTATTGATCATAACATAGCTATCCCTGCTGCTGTAAGAACTACACTGTGGTTCTACAGGACCACACACCACTCAACCACAGGTGTCTCTCCTTTTGAACTTCTCAAAGGCAGGAAGCCCAGCACGGACTTTAGGCCAGCATGGATGTCTAAGTGGTTCAAACGTCGTAAATCTGCAGTAGAGCTTGATGTTATGGTTAGAAACAAAGTTGTTGACGTCCAAAACAAACAAAAGACATACTTTGATACCAGGAAACATGCGTCCAACACGGAATTTGCTGTGGGTGACTTAGTCAAAATAAAGAGGCTGTGTTTTGTCAAATCGGGTGAATCTAAGTTCAGCGAAACTGTCACCATTGATAAGATATGTGGTAGTGCAGTATGTGTCAACAAGTGTAAGTGGTGAAATATGAACAAAATTGTAAAAGTCTGTGATAAAGCAAATGAGCAGTCAAGAGTAGTTTCAGATGTTGCCCATTCACACTATCCTGTATCCAGACACTGTGATGTTGACGTTCGCAATAACCCTTTTGCATTTCTCAGGAGTAGTTCCAGAGTTGTCAGATTACCCTCGAGGTACAAGTGATTTCTCTTTTGTTTCTTTTCTCTCGCTCACTTTCTTTCTTTCTCTCTCTCTATTTCTCTCTTGTTCTCTCTCCTCTTCTCTTTTATTCCCTATCTTTCTTCCCTTAAGAAAAGGATATATGTAGTGTTTCCCCACACGTGCCACCCGCGCGAGGTCAGTGCACGCTAGCTGTCTTGTGCTATCCATTGGCACGCAGGCCCATTCAATGGGTGACAGTCGATGGACGACAGTTGTAACAGACCATTTCCGACAGTGTTCTTGGTGCTTGCATGCACGACACATCCCGTCTGTGGGAACTTTATTAATATTTGGAATAAACGTACGTTTTAACTACTCTTCGCCTCCTGATTTACGACACAATCCTTATCTTGAACTTATGGATCTGACTTGTCAACTTCCATACCTACATTGTTCCAACATGCAAGAGGCTGTATCACCTTGGAGACCTGCTGCAGATATGGGCACGGCCTGGTGCAAGCTTTACACCATTTCTTCCGGATTTTCAGGGACCAGTGAGAGCTCACTGCATTGCTTTCCAAGGCTCGGGCCCCACTCTTGGGGTGAACACATTCCATAGCACCCTGCCCTCCACATAAGAACATCTCACATAAGAAAAATAGACTAAATCTTATAACACAAAATTACCAAAAATCAATCTAATTTCCCAACATTTTGTGGTGTAATTTCTCTGAGGTTGATTTGTAAACTAATTTATTAGGGATTGGAGTTTACATTTTATTAGTTTTGTTAATTATCATTGAGTTATTCAGTGCTATAGTAATATTTTTTTACTCAAACAAGGGTTTGGGAAGTACCTGTCTTCTTTATTCTTCTCCACAGAGGACAACACAATAAACACAAACTCTGGGGGCTAAAGAAATCGACTGGTTGTGGGCCCTAAACAGAGGAGATCCTGACCCCTTCGTAGGATCTTCAAGTGGATGCCCACTGAGTCCAGGAAAACAGTCACCTGTGCACTTTCAGCAGCAGACTCAACTACGGCATTGAACTCCATGCCGGCACCACCCAGAAACTCCCCCCAAAATTTGTCAGGCCCATCCCGAAAATCCGAGGTGGCAACCACATCACCAGCCAGCTGAGAGACCTACAGTGGCTACCTGTCAACAAAAGAATCACCTTCAATCTTCTCACGCACACCTGCAAAGCCCTCCAGAGTGCCTAACCTACATACTTCTGTGCTCCCATCAGACATCTCCTCCCTTCCCAACTGGCCCTGGCCACTGTCCCACGGATCCGTGAGACCATTACTGGAGGAAGATCAGTCTCCTACCTAACAGCAAAGACTAGAACTCATTGCCTCTGCACCTAAGCCATTCACCATTACTGTCACAATTAAGGAAGATCAAGACCAGGCTGTTTGACAGAACTGCAGACCCAGCCACCCCGCCCACCCAGTGCCTTAAGACCCCCATGGGTGAGTAATTGCACTCTATAAGACCCTTGTTGATTGATTGACTGAAATACCCATTGCCTCTACTGCCCATCCTTATAACTGGCAAACATAAAAAGAGGGCATTAATCTTATTCCCAAATAAGAGCTAAAACAGCATATGCGTCTTTCCAAAGACATCTTCTATTAAATAGAATAACTTGTCAGCTACGTGAAGTTTTTCCTATGCATTCTTTTCTCTCTATGTCATTTCTTGAAAAAATGCACTAGTTGGCCAAGCTATAAATATTTGTAAGCAAATAAACTATAAATATTTACTTGGGCATATTACCAAGGGCATTATCGCCGCATTAGCGGGACTTTTTCCCGCTAATGCGGCGATACTTTTATCTCCCTATTACCAAGCTGTCGCTAACACCAGTTAGCGACAGCTTGTAGGCGATAGCGGGCATTTAAGGGCCCACTTTGCATGTCAGCGATAATTATCGCTAATGACATGCAAAGTGGGCGTGCCAAGATGTTAGCGACTGAAAACAGTCGCTAACATCTCTAACTCCTATTAACAACTTTTGGAAATATTTGCGCTAAGCGCGAATATCTCCAAAAGCTAACGCCTGCTAAAAGCAGTTCTTAGCCATGTTATCCAATGGAAGGTGGATAACATGGCTAAGAGCATTGTCACGATAATGCATGAATATCGCTGATTTTTTAGCGATATTCATGCATTTTGCAGGATTTTTACCGCGCTTGAGATAAACCTTGATAATATCAAGGTATCTCAGCGGTAAAAATCCTCGGTGCTCAGCGATATTTTCTTTCCGCTAACCAGGCAATAGTGATAATTATCGCTATTGCTTGGTAATATGCCCCTATCTTTCTTGTGCTGATTCAAAAGAATGTTCTGAGCACCACCACAGAAATGCAGTGTGAAGGTCTGTAGCTCTAGAGGGTCCGTTCAAATGAGTTCAGCAGCAAGCAGCAACAAGTATATAATGGTAAGAGGTTGGTTCCATAATATTTATTCCAAATGCCCAGTTTAGCAACATCTGACATGTGTTTCATCGAAAATGACATTTTCAAGGCGGTAAAACAAGATGGAACTCATAAGCAGTGATATTAATGTTTCACAAAACATAGACACATGTACTTATATTCATAGTGGACTGCAGTGTGCCATACACAATCTGGTTGGTGCGAAAAGTAAACCTACAGACAGCACAAGTGCAAGTTATCCAAAGAATAAAAGACAAAAAAGATAAAAGATCTTAAGAAAGAAATAAAGAAGAAATATGCACCCACTGTGTTGGAAAATGACAAAAAAAGACAAAGAAGCAAACAATTGAGATCCTGATGGAAAAACATAACGAGAGTGACTCTAGTGATGTTTTTCCAAGTAGAGTCACTGAGAATGGACCTCATTGACTCTAGATATCAAAAAGCAGGAGAGAGGTCATTATTTAGAAAGAACCAATTTAGAATCCGTACATATTGGGTCGTGTGAGACAAAAGGAGTAACCCATATATTATTTTATTCAGAAAAGGTTTGGCTACCTTATGGTAAATCGTCATGGAGAGTCTTCGAAGTGTAGTAAGTGGTATAGTCCCCAGTGGTAACCCCACAGTCAACATATGCTGTAGGTGAGAATAAATCAACCGGTAAAGTTACAAAGTCAAGAATAAGTCAACCAGGAGCATAAGGTAGTAGCTCCATCAAAGGCATATTAGCAAGCTACCCAATACTAAACGAAATATCTCCATACACTATCAAATTCCATCAAAATCATGTAGTTTCATACAAATATTGTAAATCTCGTACTTTCATCAAAAACTGGAAGGCAATTCTAATGAATAAGGTATATAGCTTATTAGTGTGAAAAGTTAAAGGATCCTTTCCAATATATTAACCATGCGGGCCCAGAATGTGTAAACAATCATCCCAAAGGGGGTGCTACATGTGAGTTGAAAGACTGGGAGCTGAGATATCCTAATTGGAAAACAAGCAGATGGAACATAAGCAGTCTAATGATAGCGTTCATACCGGACAAATATTTAGAAATCTCCGGTTAAATAAGTGCATACCTAAGACCAACTGGAAGTTTAGTACTTCTGATAGGAAATGATTAGTGGGAGAGTCAGGTCCTTGATAAGTCATAGACACTGAAACATCAAAAAATATTGTAAAGAAACACAATCAGTAAAGCTGCACACTCAGTGAAGAGTAAAATAAATGATTAATTTAAAAGGGCAGAAAGTACTGTAGCGTACCCAAACCAGAGTATTTCGGAAATGTATTTAGGAATAGTCTAATAACACCACATATGTTTAGAAAAACCCTATTATAGTTCGCTAAAGATTCTGTCAAAAAATTCACTCCTCACGCTATGTATAGCACTCACCTCGGTGTATAAAAGCTGCGCCCGCCTCGATGCGCGTATGTCTCTGTGAACGCAACGCTTATCTGAAACCCCCTTTATAAAGCCTGCCTGAGCACGTTGATGTCAAACAACATAAAGGGAGGACAGCGCCTGTCTCAAAATCAAGCACGGTCCTGTAAACATGGGCACCATACTATAGCGGTAACGTTATCTATTTAGGTCAAGCCTTATCATGCAAGGTTTGTTTAAAACAATACAAAGTAAACAAGTCCAGGGTCAGTAGGTTATACATGCTTGTGTTGTCAAAAAGAGTAAAAACATTTACAGACTGTGAAATAACACATAGGCTCCCCAAGGAATAGTACTAACCAGAAGATGAAAAGAAAAGCTAAGAAGGGTAGCAAGTGGTACCCTTAAAGCCAACAAGAAAAAGTAATTTCAGAGAAGGAGTCAGTATCAAATCATGCACGAAAATGAAGAGATAGAAGCATGAAGTTGTATGCCGAAAAAGTAAGGTCCCAAGTGGTGGAAGGTAGCAAAACGTGAAACTACATCAGATTACATTTCAAAACATCAGTTGGCAACAAGTATAGTTTCCCAAAGGGAAATCACATCAATTTGTCACTGGGATAGTTGATGTTTCGAATCACAATTACCGCATAGATATTTTATACATAATACCAGTAGTATCAAAACACCTCGAAATTAAGCCACCACCAGACAGCTGTAATTGAGAATGCGAGACCACCCAAGTAATGACACAATGCTCAGAGTTAAGAGATGAAAAAACCAATGTGTCACTAGAGTAGTCAATGGCAATACATTAGTAGTGGCAACCATTTATACACACAAGATATTGTTGTACAATGCGAAGTAAGGATTAACAGACTACAAATTACAGCAGTGACAGACAGAGAACACACAATGAATGTCCCACTGTATATGATGGATAGTATAGAGCTTCATGAAGTTAGTCAGAAAAACATGTAGCTCCCTGTCCAAATTTAAACCCTAATCCACTGCCCTGAGTTGGGTAATCCACTTGGCCTCTAACTGTCTTAGCCCTTTTACCCTATCTTCTCCCCTGGGGTGATCTGGTGCCACCGCTAGACCGTGGAATCTAACAGAAGGTAGCACAGGTTTTCATTAAAGTGAACTGCTAGTGGATAGTTTTTATCTGTATTCCGTAAGGCTCGAAATGTTCCTGCAGTCCCTACTTCAAGGGGTGTATAGTGCTGCCTATGTATATTTTCTTACACATAGAGATAATACAATAGACAACACATTTTGACTTACAATTGATAAAAGCATTAGCCTGATGTTCCTGAGGTGTATTGTAGTGAAAACACTTTTTTATCCAATCAGAATGGACACATATTGCAATGGCCACATTTGTGGAAACCATTTGGATGAGGGGGTAACCATTGTTGTCCCTGTTTGGTATTCTTGACTTCAAAGAAGCTTGGACATAGTCTGTTGTTCAAGCTAGTACCCCTCTTAAAGGTAAAGCTTGGTTTAGATGGGAGCAGAGTATTCAAATCAGAATCTGTCTTGAGGATATGCCTGTGCTTTCTGACAATATTGTACAAAGCATGGCTGGGTGTGTGAAAAGGAGTAATAATCAAGATCTTCTCACTCTTTCTGTCTGTCTTTGTCCCAGTATCAACTAGTGTGTGTTTGCGCTCCACTCTCTTAACTTTTTTTTAGTTACATAAGTTGGTGGGTAGCCACTGTCTAAAAATCTCCATTCTGTCTTATCATTCTCAGAGGAAAACTCCCTAGCGTCACTGCATTTGCTTGTTATTCCTACTATTTCTCCATAGGGGATAGACAAGATCACCTGCGCAGTTTTTCCAAATATAGTTCTTTTCCAGTTCACCCAAAAACAAATGAGCAAATAAGGGGGAAATTTTGGAGCCAATATCCACTCCCTGGCAATGACGGTACTACCCCCATTGTGCAGGAAAACGTTGTTGCCTAGTACTAATCTAATCATTTCCAGTAGCATCTGTTAATGCTCCCGCATATTTGCTGCCTGGGATGCCAAGAAATGCTGGAAGCCATAACTCCACTTTCTTGGGCTAATAAGGTGCACAGAGATGTTATCTCCAGTATAACAAAACAATATTCATTAGACCAAACAAAGTCACTCAGTTGGTTTAGATGGTGTTTAGTGTCATGTATAAAAGATGGGAGATTCCTCACTTAAGGTTGAAAGAAGATGTCAATGGTGGAAAGGTGGCTCTTTTATGTACTTTGGGAAGATACACAGTGCTTTAGGATAGGGCACAAGTAGGTATCTAAATTAAAAGTATTGATAAAGCACAGATCAAGTCAGGTCTTAAGCTTCTTCTCAATCAGGGACGTGATTTGTGACAGTGGATTACCAGCTAATCGGACATTCACTGTAGTGTCTGATAATTGTCTGTCTAGTTCTTATATGTAATCCTGTGTGTCTATTAAGACCACATTTCCCCACTTGTCAGCTTCTTTTATTACGACCCAGGGAGAATTGGTTTGTATGTTCAGGGCAGCTCTTTTGAATTTGGTGAAGTTGTCACTAAAACAGTCTTGTTGGCCTCTGTTCCTGCCCTTCCACTTGTATAGACCTTTGGTGACCAAATGATGAAAGATCTCAATAGCGATGTCATTGTGAGAAGTGGGAAAAAAGTAGATTTTAGTCTTATACCACTATCAAGTCTAAAGTAAGGTGCAATCCCAAGATTAGATCAGATGTTCACGATAGAGGGTGTGGTGGATGAGTCACCTTCTAAAGACTGTAGTAATTGTAAATCCTCAATATCTTTAATGGTTTAATGGTTTTATCATATGAGATGTGTGTGTCAAAAACTGTATGTACAGTGTTTTGTGGATTTAGAGCAAAACTGTCTTTAATTTAACTTTTCGAATAAATTTGAAAACATCCATTTGCATCCGACTGTAATCAGGTTTAGAAGCAGGACAGAAGCCCAAACCTTTCAAAAGCATATTTCTTTGAGCCATATTAAGCACCATACTAGACAAATTCACTTTCTTGTGCTGTCTAAACATAATTACACCAATGGCCTCTACCATGGATCATCTTTAACAACTATGAAAAGACTACAACTGATTCAGAACTATGCTGCCAGACTACAACTTGTAAAGTCACACTCCCACATCTCCCCGGCATTGAGTGCCTTACATTGGATACCGGTTGCCAGAAGATCTACTTTTAAGCTGCTTTGTATCACCCACACAGCAATACATGGAAAAGGACAGCTTTTCATCAGGAATACAATCACCAAATATATTCAACAAATATATTCTACTGAGAAACCTCTACTTCAGATTGGCACCTTGCCTCATAATTCCACCATAAAAGACAAAAACATAGGTGACACATCTTTCTCTGTCCAAGCAGCCAAACTATGGAATTCATCCCCACCAAACATAAGATTCACAGATATCTTATGTTCAGAAGACTACTCAAGAGCTGGCTCTGTCCTGCATAACCACCGTGCTCAAATACAAATAAGCTGTATTTACCAGTATATATAAACATCTAATTTGATTATATGTACCGAGATATGTGTATTTCTTGGTATAAATATGTATGATATGTACTTATATAGCTATATGTTTATTACTTTACTCTTTCTGTAAAAAAACTATGATTCTCTCAAATGCACTACCCTATATTTCACCCTATACCTCCATCAATGTATCCTCTACCTCCATGCTCTGATTCATCCCAAACTTAACTCTACTATTAAGATCTGAAAAGAAAAACCTTTCTAAACTCTTCCCTCCTCTATCCCTCCTTGGATCACCCCCAACCTCATTTTAATACTATGATCTCTCAAACTACCCTTCAAAATTCTTCCTCTACCTATCCCTCTTTTGACGTATCCCAAAACTTGTTTAGTACCATGATCTCCCTTATCCATTTCTAGAGATTCTTCTCTTGTCCTGCTCTCCTTATACTCATCCCAAACATCATCTTACTAATATGATCACCTAATTAATACTTTCTAGACACTTCCCTCTTCTGTCCCCCATTATCCTTTTCACTCTGACTAACACTCACATGCCCACTGCTCAAATGAACTTAAGTTTCACTATACTAATATACAACTAATTCTTTTTAGGTTCTGGAGTAGCGTGGTACTCGCTGAAAAGTACTTTGATGCCTTGTCAGGGGTAGTAAGCACTTTATAAAAATAAATCTACAATACAATACAATCTTTTTTTTTAAATGGCATGGCTGTTACGGTTTTATTTCTCAATGGCTTAGTACTCTGTCAGGACTGTTTTGAGGTCTTGCTAGAGACAGTTGTGGCTGTTCTGAAAGAGTTTTCAAATATAAAGATGCAAGCGATGATAGCCTCATTCAAGTATTGTCTGACTCATATTTATCAGTCAATCATTCATGAAATGGGAAGTTCTGCTTCCTCGTCAACATATCGTCTTTTAATTAGTGTATGCTCAGTATGAGTCCACATGGGCCGAGGCACACTCTGTCTCTTTTCATTGAGTAATATGGGCTTCCCTGTTGTAAGGGGAGCACCAAGCCCCCTTGCAACCCCATGTCATTTGGCCACCCAAGCCTGTCCTCCTCCTGTATCGATCAGTGTCTGCCATCAGTGCAGCAAATGTCTCACAATAACACCCCATCCCACTCACACAAAGCAAGTGGTGCGCTTCAAAAAGGGGACCTGTCCTGCTCAGCTCTTTAGATTTGTTTGTAGCTACCAAGGCAGCAAGCAAATACCTATGTCTGGTTCTTTTTTTGTGTGTTCATGCCTGGCTCCTGGCAATAGTGCCATGCTCCTACAGAGTCTCATAGGGCTTGCTTGAGGCTGTGACAGTCTTTTGTTGAAAGAAATCAATCCTTTCTGCCTTTGGGCATGTAAGGGCAACAACCTTAGCACTACAAGGGAAAATTACCATGTGCTGTGGCATATGTTAGTCATGTGACCAGGAGAGGGTGATTCAGAGACTTCCCTGTGGATATTGTGGCAGTGGGAGACGTGATAGCATTCTGAAAAGTTAGCCCATTCTTGAAACACTGCTCCTCTACCTAATCATTGAGATTGCTAGTGGTTGTGTTACAATACATTGAGAAAAAACTGTTTTTAAATGCATTACAGTGAGAAAGTGGATCATTGGTTGGGGTGGATGACAGTCGAGCATAAGTATTCATGCCCCTCTACTTGGTAGGTACAACAAAAGCTTCAGAAATTTAAACCTGAGCTCAAGACCTGGAAGCTATGCCACAGAGCAGAGGGCCATACATTAATAAAATGAATAAGGCATTTACAGTTAGCAAAAGAGTTTAAAAAAAATAAACACCACACACTAAAATCATACTCTAATTTATAAAATTAGAGAATTGTTATTGAACAAAATGACCCCAAAGTGATAAATATCCAATAAAGGGAACTAGGAGTATGCATTTGTAAATGTTTAAAAGAAAATAGACCAAAAACGTGCACAGCCCCAACCGCAGGCAAATGGTTGTGGTAGGCCTGGACAAAAGTAGGGTTTAAAGGCTGATCGGGATGGAGTGTTGATAAAGAGGATCATGTTGGTACCGGTCAAGGAGTTACCTTCATCTACAAGTCGTCTCCGAAGTAAGCTGCAAGCTAGATCTGAAGCAGGTTGTTAGACCTGGCATCATTGGCATGAGTCTCTCCTCCATTTTTTTTGTTTGCCTCCTCTGTTTACAATGTTTTGCTGAAATATTGCTTTGGGCACTGAGTCACTGCTGATCAGTGCCACAGTGCAAGTGCTCCCTATGTTAAATTGGTACATTAATTGGATTCCATGTTTGGCTTATTTGGTTTACTGTCAGTCCCTAGTATAGTGCACCAGGAGTGCCAGGGCTTGTAAATACAAATGCTGCTGGTGGGCTTGCAGCACTGGTTGTGCCACTCACAGAAGCGGCCTAGTAAAATATGTCTAAGGTCTGCCATTGCAGAACCTGCGTGCAGTCTGGTGCTACCATGCTGACGACGCAAGTGCACCTACCTACCAGTCCCTAAAACCTTCCCTTAACTTCATGTTAGTCACCCCTATGGTAGGCCCAAGGGCAGGGTGCATTGTAAGCATAAGGGAGGACAAGCCCTGATGTGTGTGGCATGTCGTAATAGTGAATTACAGCCATTTTCGTTTTTCACTATTGTAAGGCTACCTGCTCTCCTTAGGCCAGAATGGGCTGCTGGAATTATTACACTATATAATCCTAACAGACTCAGAGAGCATGGTGGAAAGTCGATTTTAGTATCCCTGAACTCAGAATTTAATAACGCATCCTTTAGGATGGATGGTTTTTAGATTCTGGGTTTGAAACTAGCACTTTTAGAAAGTGACTAGATTCTTGTCTAACTATCTACCGGTCTCTGTTGGTTTGTTGTGTGTGACAGGGGCTAGGTGGCTCCAGAGGTCTGAATGAGTCAGTGTGGGGTGAATGAGGCAATTGCGTTTAGATTGGGAGAAGAGTAGTTCCTGATAGCCGGCCCTGCCTAACACAATGCTGGCTCCACCTCCTGCCGGGTGACTGATGGTCCTGCCCCTTCCAGTGACAACATTAGCTCCACCTCCTGCCGGGCGGCTGACGACCCTGCCCTGCACAGTGAATAGGCCAGGTGCCTCGACCTGGCAAGACCCACAACAAACCTGGGATGGGGGAAATCTCCCTGCATGGACAAAGGGATCAAAGCGGATAAGAGGTATAAAAGAAGGACCCCTGCACCAGAGAATTTAGATCACTTCTGACAAGGAAACCTCTACCAAGGACAAGAAGTCTGCTGATCCAAGGACTTGCCTACCCCTTCTGCCAGTGTGCTGTTTGCTGGGGGGAATCCTGCAGTTGCTTCTTTATTTTTGCCAAGGAACAAGGAGAGAGGAACTACGTGTGCACTCTCAAGCTTTGCCAAGAAAATCTCCAAGGGCTGGAAGCGTGCCAGTCTCCTGTTGAAGTCACATGGTTAAAGGACTTCACCATCTGCTAAATTGCTTACTACTGGTACATGGTATTCCAGTGCGCAGAACGAAACCAGCAATCAGGACGCCGCCGAATCCAGCTCGACATCATGAGTACGACTTCAGTGTCCTGCACCTTCGACGCCGGTCGCCGGGCCCCATCGACGGCAGTAGCGATGCAAAGGAGTAGCAAGTTCGGCTCCAGCTTTAAGTGACCCCGTCTCGACACGGCTGCTGATCGCATCGACGCCGCAGCCCTTCTCGATGCCGTGAGCGCTACTCACTCTTGCAACGATGACATCGACAGCGATGCCGCATCCTGCTTCGCCACAGTGAGCGCTGCTCCAGCCTGACATCTCTCGACGCCGCTGCGGATCGCCCTGACTCTGAGGCTCGATCGACGCTGATACTTTTTCACGCCGTGGATCATCGTTTTCTTCATTCTCAAAGGTACTGTGTTTGGTGGTTCTACCTTGACTCCGGGCTCGACGTAGCGCTCCTCGCGGTCGACGCCGAACCTTGGGAATAGCTTTGCCTTAATGTTGTGTGACTCCTGTGGGGGTGACTTTGTTGCCAAGACCTGTGCTTTAAGAAGAAGATTTACCTTTGTTGCTAAAGAACAGTTACTAAGAAGAAACGTTACCTGAACTATTATCTTTCCTTTCAAAGAGTATTTATTGAGATTGTGGTATATTTTTGTCGTTATTTGGTCTTGTGCTAAGCCTTATATAAACATCCTTATTTTTATAATAACTCCTGTGTCGTGTCCATTTGTAGTGTATTCACTTTATTACTGTATGTGATCATAAATGCTTAACACACTGCCTCTGAGATAAGCCTGTCTGTTCTGCCAAGCTACCAAGGGGGTGAGCAGGGGTTATCTGAGTGTGTAATACCCTTTCCCTGACTAGAGGAGGTGGGTCCCTATTTTTCAGAAGTGTATACCTCTGCCAACTAGAGACAGCCAATTCTAACACAGGTCCTAACAACAGTGAGTTGCTGAAGCAGAACTTCTCAGTGTGGTCATTGATGAAGGCAGAAAAGTTCTGATTGGCTGATGTCTAAAGTTTGTTCCCAGGATGGCTTCAATGTTGATCGTATGCTGCTATGTGTTGGTTCAGGTGAAACCCTCTACATTCGAACTTAAAAACGTTTCTGGTAGTCGGATTTCTTCTAGCGATACATACTAGTCAGCTGAGGCTGACCAGTAATTCGACACTGACAGCTGCCACATAAGTGGCCACCATAGTTTCCATTGGTTCTCCAGACAAAAAGTTGGCAAAAAGTTTCTTAGTACCACATCTTACTGTTTGGGAACATGAGGAGTCCACTCTAACACCAACCAATGGTTCCAGGATCTCTGGAAGAGGACTTGGAGTCCCAACACACTTTAACAGAAGCCACTGGCCGGGTCTAGGGCAGGTCCAGTTGAAATTGCTCAGCTAGGCTCTTGTAGCTTTTGTGTACCTGTATCTTAACAGATCAGCAAACTGACCTCTGGAGTTCACTTATTTGCCCTGGGTATAAGTGGGCACAGGTCCAGCCTCCTATGTCTTCTTACAGGTCACAGCAGCAGGCGCAGTCCTTTTCTGTCTTCCATTGTTCCAGCACTGTTTTGAAGAATATACCCAGCAGTACCATCAGGGATGGCTTGTGTTAACGGATGCAGTGGGTACCACCTTACCACCGTGAGAGAGACACAAAAGGATTAAAAGACACACCGAGCAGCAAACAATAAATTGTGCTTGCTGCTCTGTGACAAATTGCCTAAATCAGTGGTTTTGGGGGAAAGGCGGAGCAGGATGTCTCCTGTGCAGGCATTGGCTGGGCGAGGAAACCCTCGACCTGCAGGCATAAGTCAGGGCAGTGACGACACACTGGTGGGCGTGGTGGGTGTCACAGCCAGGAATTGAGTTTTATTTTGGGCATTATTTAGACGGAATAAGATGCAGTTGAATGATCTCCATCGATCTAAATGGCCTGGGATGAGGAAGGGCATTTCGCACATTTTAGGAGTGGGTGTGACAGTGGCTTTGCCTCCTTCACTTCCACTCATCAACTCCTATTGATTATTCTTTGGATAAGTGGGCAGGGCTTGGAGGCGGAGTCCAGTAGTTTTTTTTATCGATTTTAAGCTACTGGGTTCATTTATGTGCTGGAGCAGTCCCATTAAAGGCCCAGAAAAGAATACCTCAGTTGAGTCATCTTATGTGAAGATTTCTTGTGTCATTTGGAATTATATTTGTTGTTTGGTGTTTCTACAGTCTAGTTTTTTACATTTATAAATATAAACAGCCCAAGCTTGTATTGCGTATGTCCGTAAGTGTTTACAGGGATCCATCATGCAAAATCCTCAGCACATGAGGCTCAGTCAGCTGCTTGTTTAGGCCTCTCAGAGCACTAAACAACTATTTATTCTGCTCATAGGCTGACTACCTGGGCCCTGAGGGGTGTATGGGCTTTAACCATGCACTGCTGGTGTACATGATGTGGCCTCTCCCCCTTTGCGACCCTCTCCCACATCCCTCACATCGGAATCAATGTCCTAAACTTCTTCATTAATAAGAGAGTACTGGTGTTGTGTAGCAGTATAAATCACCCATTGAAGACATGAGCTTAGTACATATTTTATAGCCTCACAGTTTATGTAGGAAGGGCCTGGAACATCTAAACGTAAACTCGTGAATTTATCCTATGAACAACTGCAACCCTCCACCTCATTACGTCACCCGGTTACACCTTACTATATTGAAAAGGTGTGCCTGGCAGTGTCTTAATGTGTTGTGTGTGTAAACTGATGGTGTTTGGATATTCCAGCAGCCACAGGGGTTTCAGCCGCATCTGATGATTGGATGAGCACTCCAGTGCTGAACGGGACATGCAACATTATAGCACAGCTGACTACTTCAGAGACTCTTGTTTCATCCGACAAATGCATCCCATTAGGGCTCGGGGGCATATTACAAAGGGCTTTATTTCCGCTGTTTTAGCTTTAAAAGCCAAAGAAGTGGAGATAAAAATCACCAACAAGGTGCTAACATGCAAAATCGCATGTTAGCACCCTTTTTAACTACCCTTCCATTTGCATCTCTAATGAGATGCAAAGTGGGCGTTCCAGTGCAAATTAATAGGAGAAATGTCGCTAAGCGACATTTCTCCTACTATCAAGCTTCACGCTAACCCTGTTAGAGACAAAGAAAGCAGCACTAACCACGGTTAACGCTGATTTTTTACGTCTGATAATTCTCAGACTTAGCCATGTAATCCAATGGGAGGTGGATTACATGGCTAAGTCCACCATGGGCTATCAACAAGGATATGCCTATCCTTGTAGTTTTACCGCTGCATTACTAGCGATGACCTCCAAAATGCCGCTATCGCTAGATTTTTTATCGCCTAGGAGGTTGGCATTGTTAATAACGCGATAACCAGGCGATATTATCCAGCGATGGTGGGTGTTAAGCGTCCTTAGCGTTAATTTTCCCTGTTCCTTGTTAATATGCCCCTCGGTTCGTTGACTGATGCTACCTCTAAACTGTGCTGTTAGTTTAATTATAAATTGGGTCAGCAGCTTGTACAGTGATGCAGCTGCCCAATACCAGGGAGGACAGGGGATGTAAAAGGCTGAGAGAGATCAGATCCCTGAACACCCGTACACCCTCTCCTTCTTGTTCACATTTTGGTGACTCATTCAATTGCTGAACATACAGTTTTGCAGCAGAGCACATTTGGATGCCTTTTTAAGGCCAGGTACACACAGTCTGGTTTCCTTAAATATGTATTTGCTTTCATACTCTGTGTAATCATCACTCTGGTATTCTCAGGCTCAATAAACGGGGCCCTGCTGCACTTCACTCTTTCAGCTGTACCTCCACTTCTCATCCAATTCTGCAGGCTTTAGTACCCGGCGCCGTGGTGGGTGGCAGTTGTTTGAAAAGTCCAGGGGTTAAAGGCATCTGTATCAGAGCGCCTTATTTTCCCAGCCCATAATACAAATCTCAAATTAACACTGGTGACTAATGTATCTGCTGGGGAGATCTGAGTTATGTTTAGTGGCAGTTTTGGCTTATCCTAAAATGGTGTTGAGAGTTAATGTGCCTCCTGGAAAGCACACTGGATATCTCAGTGGGTTACTGCTTTTGTAACACAGATCCTTTTGTTACTTCCAGCTCATAAGTTACAATCCTAATATAGCACAGTGAGCTAGTTTAGTTTTCTTCCACTACTTTAGTTAGCAAGTAAAAATAAAAAATAAAAGGTTGCTTTGGATAACCAAGGCACAACTCCAGACCAAACACTCTTTGCTCCTTCATTTGTAGGGCGGCATTATAATCATGAGTATTTCGCACCTACATTTATTCTTTTGTTGTATTAACATGTGACAGTAGA
This sequence comes from Lissotriton vulgaris, assembly GCF_964263255.1. Classification (NCBI taxonomy): domain Eukaryota; kingdom Metazoa; phylum Chordata; class Amphibia; order Caudata; family Salamandridae; genus Lissotriton; species Lissotriton vulgaris. Next base: position 1,405,846,110 of record NC_141693.1, on the reverse strand, counting down.
ATGTGCACTGCAATATTGCAAAATATGATGTGTTAGGCATATTTTGCATATAAATGTGAAGAAACTAAAGTTGCAAAACATGCGTGTTTAGCTGAAAAAGATGTGCTCTGTAATGTGTTGACTTAGAACCGCTCAGTAAAAGAGTTTATTTATCTGTCATTTCATGAGACCTATGTGCTATTCTCTTATGTTGGCCGGTTTATGTAGGCCTGAAATGCATTTTCCCTGAAGGCTTTTGTTTGGACTTGGCCCTTTTGGCAGGTTCACCTCTAAACATTTTGCTTTTTAATGTGACCTGATGTTAGGTGCTTTTGGCTTCTGCGCACTTTAACACTGTGTCCCAGTGTAAAGTGCGTGCGCAATCTGAGTGCGTGTGGTGAGATTGGCCTGCCCTCTCATAGGAATGCATGGGGGTTATGTGTGTCCATGGTAATTCCTGGTGTGAGAGGAGTGGAGGGGCGAGTTTGGGATGTGCGAACTCGTGGGAATAAATGCTGCGCAATGGTTTGCACAGATGTAATGTGACTAGTGGAGAAGTGCCACATTTCTGTGTGCAGTCAATGTGAATTGCCTGTCTGGCTTGTGAGTGACAGGGGCTGGCTTGTGTGCCTGGCTCCAGGAGCCAGGATGGGTCTGCCCGGTGGTGAATAGGAAGATCTGCATGTAGACAGAAGGGAGGAGTTGCACCTGGGACCTGAATAGGGCTGTGCCTTCCCTACACAATGCTGGCTCCACCTCCTGTGGTGCGTCTGATGTCCCTAGCATGTTCTGTGAATAGGGAGAGGGGCTGAGAAAAATAAAGTGCTCCAGAACCAGTTGCATCTGGTTTTCCCCTTGCCCTGCACCTTTGAGACAATGGATATGTGTGTATAAGAAGTGGCTGTGACCCCATGTAAAGGGGTTCTCTCTGTTGTTTCCGATTTGAGTGGGGCCTGCTGCTGGGCTCCAGGAGGAACCACCACAAGGGACTGCCTCCCTGCTCAAGGGCCATGTGTGCTGGCCTGCCTGAGCCCAGCCTTGTGCCTCCCCCTGAACTTTGCCTTTATATGCACTCGTAAGTTGGTGGCAGCACTTACGGGGTCCCTCTTGAGCATTTGGGGGCATTTCGGGGCAGACTGCGTGCCTTGCTGGAGGCTGCCATTCTCTTTTACACTTTTTAAAGCATTTTTAATATCTTTTTAACTTCGCCTGATTTGAGCTTGGAAATAACTGAGTTGTCTTACATCTTTTACCTGCGCTGAGGTGTGCTTCCCTGCCCCGGTCCACCGCGGCTACTGTGCCGTTTGAGTGGAGGGTGGGGCGCCATCTTGGGTGAGGACCCCGATCCCGGTGGGGCCGTTCGCTGTGGTCTAGCTGGGGGTGGGGCTTAGCTATTTACTGGCCAGCAGTGTGAGGTGCTTCGCGGCACTCGTAAGTTGGTGGCAGCACTTACGGGGTCCCACTTGAGCATTTGGAGGCAGACTGCGAGCCTTGCTGGAGGTGTGAGGCGCTTCTGTCACCCGCCATACTGCCATTCTCTTTTACGCTTCTTACCTGCGCTGAGGTGTGCTTCCCTGCCCCGGTCCACCGCGGCTGCTGTGCCGTTTGGGTGAGGACCCTGATCCCGGTGGGGCCGTTCGCTGCGGTCTAGCTGGGGTGGGGCTTAGCTATTTATTGCACATGGCTGTCCGGACGTGCAGCGGACGCGGCCAGCGGGTGTGCCGCCGGCGCGCTGAAGGCGCGCCAAAGGCAAGCCCATCTGTGCCCGTCCGCACCGCGGCAGCGACCAGCACCAGGCACGCTGGCCAATTGCTGCCCGATACTACCTACAGAAAGCTCACTTACTTGCGGGATGCTCTGCTCGCTGTCAGAGGCTCCAGCAGCGAGGCGAGCGGTCATAGGGTTGTCCCGGATAGTCCTTCCAGGAAATGCCCGGCATGTGATTTCTGTTTGTTGACCTTAGTGCCCCTTCCCGCTACCCATACCACGGGAACCTTGAGAATTCAGGCAGTGCTCATCAATGCGCGCTTTATGGTCAAGAATACGGCTGATATTTTTGAGCTACTAGCAGATGACATGCTAGACCTTCTGTTTAGCACTGAGAGTTGGCTTAATGAATCATGTGCCCCGTTGGTGGAACTTTCCATCCCTAGAGGTTACAAAATTATTAGGACTGATATGAGGGACAGGCAGAGGAGGCAGGATAGCAGTGGTGCTTAGGGACTCATGGCTCTTCTCCAGCGAAGTCATAAGAGGATGGGTGGAGGGGGAGGCCCTCGACTTCGCCCTCACCATTTCTACCCATTTTACGTTAGGGGGGACTTTCGTGTATCATTCTCAAGGCCCTCCTCGAGCTTTTCTGAAAACACTAGACGACATCATAGTCCTGCGCTCCCTTCTCTACCCTAAATACCTCCTCTTAGGAGATTTTAATATTCATCTTGACACCCCTTCCATTCCAGAGGCCAGGGCCCTTTTCGGTGCCCTGAACATCGCCCAGCTTACTTAACACGTGCTACTCCCTTCCCATATTGGGGGCCACCTTATTGATCTGGTCTGTTCCAACTTCCCCATATCAGTCATAGATCCTGAGCCTACAACATGGACTGACCACTTCCTGATCAGGTTCTCATGGGAGGACATCAGGTCTGGTTGATGTCCCACACTTCCCTCTGGACCAAAGGCCAAGAAAGTAAATCTCCCTGCATTTTCGGAGTTCCTGCATCAGTCCCTCCCTACTCCTGCAACAGATCTAGATGGGGCTATGGCCAGTTTTGACCAGGATCAGCCAGGGAGTTAGAGCCTGCTCAAATGCTAAACTGAGTAACTCTCTGCATTCTCTTCCTTCGCAACGGTGGTATTCCTCCACTCTTAGGGATCTGAAACAGGGTTGTAAGAGGTTGGAGCTCTGCTGGCGTCAGAATTACTGTACGAGAGCAATGATGATTTCAGGACCCGTGTGTGGCCTCCGTGTTTCCCTTGCCCGGTATCCAAAGCAGGGCCAGCAAAGAATCTGGGCATCTGGTTTAGCGAGGACCTTCGATTCAGCGACCATATAAAAAAACTGACGGGGGTCTGCTTTGGCACTCTCAAAACTCTTAGAAATCTTTTCCCTTTTCTCCCGAGAGCAGCCAAAGAGACGGTTACCCTCGCTTTGATCCTGTCTATACTGGATTATGCTAATGCCCTGTTCCTGGGGCTGCCAGACTATTTGCTGCGCAGGCTCCAAATTATTCAGAACGCCGCAGCCAGTCTTCTCTTTAATGCCCCAATGAGATCCAGCGTGCGTCAGTATTTACGTGAATTACACTGGCTTCCTGTAGCTCAGAGGGTGCAGTTTAAAGTGATTACTCTGGGCCAGAGCGCGCTTCACGGTCTGGGCCCCATCTCTCTTAGGAAGAGTTTCACTTTGTACATGCCAAAACGTCCTCTGCGTTCAGCGGCACAACGCTGGATGGTTGTTCCCTGCTTCCGCAGAGTGCGACTGGGAGACAAGTCTATCTCTGTCAAGGCTGCAGAAGCTTGGAATACACTCCCTGCTGATCTCCAACACATCTCGGATTTTCAGCTCTTTAAGAAGCATTTAAAAACACACCTGTTCAGCATGATCTACTAACTCGATTAGTGCTCCTACCTTTGCTCTCTTTCGCGCCAGGACACTCAAGAGTAACAGTGTGCGCTACAAATGCAATATAAAATAATATAATATCTGGAAGAAGGGCTTTGCCCTTCATTTGCTGGGGAGACCGCTCCCTTTCTTGCCTTGGACTTTTCTCCCTGGGAACTGTCTGTGTCTGATTGGCAGCACTTCCCTTGTCCTGGGGTTGGTGCTCAAGGCTTTGTTCTGGCGCTTGGAGAGGGCTTCTATTTTTTAATTGGCAGAGCTGAGCTGCTCCTCCCTGTTAGTTAATCCCCGGTGTAGGGATTCCCCCATGCTTCGTGGGAGCTTGGAGACCACCCTGCGTATTTGCCGTGTTTGAATGCCCCTGGTGGGTTCCCACTCCGCACATCACTTGATTTGAGGCTGGTGGCAGGTGCTCACCCCACAGTTGCTTTCATCCTAAAGCGGGTACCCACCCCGCACCTTGCCGCCGCCAGAATAACCAACGCCGCGGCCCAAGTCGCTTTACAAAATTCACTCCGGGCCGCTATCAGCGTGACCTGGAAGACAGGCGCAGTTGCCTGGTTGGGGGCGGGCCACCCGGAAGCTGTGCGGGTCGCCCAATCACAGCGCAGCCCAGGAGAAGGCCTCGGAAGTGATTCCTGCTCGAGCGGGGCTCTCGTGAGTAAGAAAGAGCCCCGCTGCCACTGGAGAAGTCGGAGCAGTGCATGCTCCATGCAGCCACCCCCAGTGCCTGCAGTGAAGCCTGGGCTGCCTGTTTGTGTGCGGGGCTCCCGTTGCCACGAGGAGAGCCCCGCAATTCTGGTACTTGCCCCGGTTGCTGGCGTGGAGGAAGCCTACGGCAGCGCGACCGGCAGGAATCAGGTCAACCAGGGAGATCCCCAAGTACAGCCTGAGTCCTGACAGAGCCCTGGTGAGTGGGGGGGCTCTTTGATGTATGTTGCGTGGGGCTCCCCCAAGCATTGTTTGCACCTCCCACCCTGCCAGAGAGACTGAAGGTGGCGGTCCCAAGCCCCGGTGAGTGGTGATTCTCTTGGGCATTTCCGGTGAGTGGTGATTCTCTTGGGCATTTTAGGAACCAAGGGAGGGTACCCAGGGCATCGTAGTGCCCAGGCAATTCCCCCAGCTGCCAGGTAGCTTGTCTCCTTTCTGGTGAAGAATTGGCTTGGTAGTTTAGTCTGCCCTGTTCCCATGAAGCACTGGGCCAGGGACAGACTGATTTGCATATAGCCAGGTTCTGAGCTGGGATGGGGCAGTGAGATAAATAACGGTGATGGATCAAGCCCTGATCTTTGACTGGGTAAGATGGTCTGTTTAACTCGACACTCTGTTCATCACCACCCCCTTTCTAATCGTTTTGGCCACTATATCTCAGCTGAGTGTTCTCATTGGCTCCATCAGGATCAAGCATGCCGGGCAAGAAGGCTGAAATGCCAGAAACCGGTCCCCGGTAGCTTGTCTCCTTTCTGGTGAAGAATTGGCTTGGTAGTTTAGTCTGCCCTGTTCCCATGATGCACTGGGCCAGGGACAGACTGATTTGCATATAGCCAGGTTCTGAGCTGGGATGGGGCAGTGAGATAAATAACGGTGATGGATCAAGCCCTGATCTTTGGACTGGGTAAGAGTGGTCTGTTTAACTCAGACACTCTGTTCATCACCACCCCCTTTTCTAAATCGTTTTTGGCCACTATAGGTGTGGCAGGGTATACTCAGACATGAGTCCCTTTCTCACTGCTCCATCAGGATTCAAGCAAGCCGGGCCGAAGAAGGCTGAAATGCCAGAAACCGGTCCCCGGTAGCTTGTCTCCTTTCTGATGAATAATTGGCTTGGTAGTTTAGTCTGCCCTGTTCCCATGATGCACTGGGCCAGGGACAGACTGATTTGCATATAGCCAGGTTCTGAGCTGGGATGGGGCAGTGAGATAAATAACGGTGATGGATCAAGCCCTGATCTTTGGACTGGGTAAGAGTGGTCTGTTTAACTCAGACACTCTGTTCATCACCACCCCCTTTTCTAAATCGTTTTTGGCCACTATAGGTGTGGCAGGGTATACTCAGACATGAGTCCCTTTCTCACTGCTCCATCAGGATTCAAGCAAGCCGGGCCGAAGAAGGCTGAAATGCCAGAAACCGGTCCCCGGTAGCTTGTCTCCTTTCTGGTGAAGAATTGGCTTGGTAGTTTAGTCTGCCCTGTTCCCATGATGCACTGGGCCAGGGACAGACTGATTTGCATATAGCCAGGTTCTGAGCTGGGATGGGGCAGTGAGATAAATAACGGTGATGGATCAAGCCCTGATCTTTGGACTGGATAAGAGTGGTCTGTTTAACTCAGACACTCTGTTCATCACCACCCCCTTTTCTAAATCGTTTTTGGCCACTATAGGTGTGGCAGGGTATACTCAGACATGAGTCCCTTTCTCACTGCTCCATCAGGATTCAAGCAAGCCGGGCCGAAGAAGGCTGAAATGCCAGAAACCGGTCCCCGGTAGCTTGTCTCCTTTCTGGTGAAGAATTGGCTTGGTAGTTTAGTCTGCCCTGTTCCCATGATGCACTGGGCCAGGGACAGACTGATTTGCATATAGCCAGGTTCTGAGCTGGGATGGGGCAGTGAGATAAATAACGGTGATGGATCAAGCCCTGATCTTTGGACTGGGTAAGAGTGGTCTGTTTAACTCAGACACTCTGTTCATCACCACCCCCTTTTCTAAATCGTTTTTGGCCACTATAGGTGTGGCAGGGTATACTCAGACATGAGTCCCTTTCTCACTGCTCCATCAGGATTCAAGCAAGCCGGGCCGAAGAAGGCTGAAATGCCAGAAACCGGTCCCCGGTAGCTTGTCTCCTTTCTGGTGAAGAATTGGCTTGGTAGTTTAGTCTGCCCTGTTCCCATGATGCACTGGGCCAGGGACAGACTGATTTGCATATAGCCAGGTTCTGAGCTGGGATGGGGCAGTGAGATAAATAACGGTGATGGATCAAGCCCTGATCTTTGGACTGGGTAAGAGTGGTCTGTTTAACTCAGACACTCTGTTCATCACCACCCCCTTTTCTAAATCGTTTTTGGCCACTATAGGTGTGGCAGGGTATACTCAGACATGAGTCCCTTTCTCACTGCTCCATCAGGATTCAAGCAAGCCGGGCCGAAGAAGGCTGAAATGCCAGAAACCGGTCCCCGGTAGCTTGTCTCCTTTCTGATGAATAATTGGCTTGGTAGTTTAGTCTGCCCTGTTCCCATGATGCACTGGGCCAGGGACAGACTGATTTGCATATAGCCAGGTTCTGAGCTGGGATGGGGCAGTGAGATAAATAACGGTGATGGATCAAGCCCTGATCTTTGGACTGGGTAAGAGTGGTCTGTTTAACTCAGACACTCTGTTCATCACCACCCCCTTTTCTAAATCGTTTTTGGCCACTATAGGTGTGGCAGGGTATACTCAGACATGAGTCCCTTTCTCACTGCTCCATCAGGATTCAAGAAAGCCGGGCCGAAGAAGGCTGAAATGCCAGAAACCGGTCCCCGGTAGCTTGTCTCCTTTCTGGTGAAGAATTGGCTTGGTAGTTTAGTCTGCCCTGTTCCCATGATGCACTGGGCCAGGGACAGACTGATTTGCATATAGCCAGGTTCTGAGCTGGGATGGGGCAGTGAGATAAATAACGGTGATGGATCAAGCCCTGATCTTTGGACTGGATAAGAGTGGTCTGTTTAACTCAGACACTCTGTTCATCACCACCCCCTTTTCTAAATCGTTTTTGGCCACTATAGGTGTGGCAGGGTATACTCAGACATGAGTCCCTTTCTCACTGCTCCATCAGGATTCAAGCAAGCCGGGCCGAAGAAGGCTGAAATGCCAGAAACCGGTCCCCGGTAGCTTGTCTCCTTTCTGGTGAAGAATTGGCTTGGTAGTTTAGTCTGCCCTGTTCCCATGATGCACTGGGCCAGGGACAGACTGATTTGCATATAGCCAGGTTCTGAGCTGGGATGGGGCAGTGAGATAAATAACGGTGATGGATCAAGCCCTGATCTTTGGACTGGGTAAGAGTGGTCTGTTTAACTCAGACACTCTGTTCATCACCACCCCCTTTTCTAAATCGTTTTTGGCCACTATAGGTGTGGCAGGGTATACTCAGACATGAGTCCCTTTCTCACTGCTCCATCAGGATTCAAGCAAGCCGGGCCGAAGAAGGCTGAAATGCCAGAAACCGGTCCCCGGTAGCTTGTCTCCTTTCTGGTGAAGAATTGGCTTGGTAGTTTAGTCTGCCCTGTTCCCATGATGCACTGGGCCAGGGACAGACTGATTTGCATATAGCCAGGTTCTGAGCTGGGATGGGGCAGTGAGATAAATAACGGTGATGGATCAAGCCCTGATCTTTGGACTGGGTAAGAGTGGTCTGTTTAACTCAGACACTCTGTTCATCACCACCCCCTTTTCTAAATCGTTTTTGGCCACTATAGGTGTGGCAGGGTATACTCAGACATGAGTCCCTTTCTCACTGCTCCATCAGGATTCAAGCAAGCCGGGCCGAAGAAGGCTGAAATGCCAGAAACCGGTCCCCGGTAGCTTGTCTCCTTTCTGGTGAAGAATTGGCTTGGTAGTTTAGTCTGCCCTGTTCCCATGATGCACTGGGCCAGGGACAGACTGATTTGCATATAGCCAGGTTCTGAGCTGGGATGGGGCAGTGAGATAAATAACGGTGATGGATCAAGCCCTGATCTTTGGACTGGGTAAGAGTGGTCTGTTTAACTCAGACACTCTGTTCATCACCACCCCCCTTTTCTAAATAGGTGTGATATAGGGCAGCTGCAATGTTGCGCAGCTCTGCTACAGAGGACGCAGAGAATGCCATGCCCATCTTGTGATTTCCCAGCTGCCCAGTAAGTAGTGGGCAGCTGCCACGTTTACGCCTGTTCTTTTGCGTTGTTGCTTTTGGCTGCGTGTGCAGCAAGCCCTGACTTTTGGGACAAAGGGCGTTTGAGCCCAATGGAAGGCCAGTTGGCCTGGGGTCAGTACCTAAAGTGATTCTGGCGCAAAGTGATTGCATCCTGTGTTTCAGGTCTAATAGGTTTTATGCCTTTGGCGTAATGTATGTATGCACCCTGTGTTAGACCTCTAAATATGTTTTATGATGAGGAGTTTGTTTGGCCTAGTATAGTTTATGCTAGTAAGTTTGTTTCACTGCGTGACCTATGCCTAAGGTGATTATTATTGCTTAGTGGGTTCCTAACTTTCCCCAGTAATTTCTGGTTGTGCTCTACATTTATTATTTGTGCTACATTTACAATTGGTAATTTGTGATTGTTCTGACGGTGGCCCAATTGGCCCGGTCAGGTGTATATAATCCCCTGTAAATACTGCCCAGTGCCGGTTGGCACAGTGTATATATGCGATTATGATCGAATGTGTTTATGGTAATACAGAGGCTATTTTTATATATAACCTTGTGTGGAGTTCCTTTTTGTGGTGTGCCTAGTGTGTTGCTGCTGTGTGTGTGTGTTGCGCTTTACACATTGCCTCCGGGATAAGCCTGACTGCTAGTGCCAAGCTACCAAGGGGGTGAGCAGGGATTATCTCCCTTGCCCTGACTAGAGTGCCGGTCTCTGCCTGGTTTTGGGGCAAGCCTTAGCCAACCAGAGATCCCATTTCTGACAGCTCTCATACTCAAGTTAACAAGTCGAATTTCATGTGCATGTTAGATTTGTTCTTTTCTCAAGTTTCTGTTGCAGGTGGAGAAGATCGTATTTGTTAGTTAGAATAACACTTTTGTTTTAGGAGTTAGGCTGAGGGATGAGAGGAAACATTTGTACAAGGAGTGCTGATAATATGAAGCAGTGTTCCTTCTCACTGGAGAAGGCCTGGGAAGCAAGGTCATCAAGCCAGGAGGTGGGTGTATCGAAACTGAGTGGACAATCACATATGAGGAGTTGCCCAGCGGGATGAGGCGATTGGAAGATGTGTAATGGGCATGTTCTAAGAGTTTGGTGCTGGAATTAGTGACAGTGCCCAGGGTTTGAGTCGGGAGAAGGGAGTAGATTGATGGTGAGGAAAGGAGCATCTTAGAACAAGCTCCGTAGCCTTTGGGCACTTGACCCATGCAATGTGAGTGCACTTTTTAGGAAGTCTTCACGCACTGACACCTTTTCCTAACTTGCTTGGGAAATGCTACGTAGTGATGTCACTTTAGTGGTAGAGTAGGGACAGACTAATGCTTTTAACTTACAAACCCCCAATGAAGTCTGATCTTGATGTGGGGGAACTTATTGCATGTGTTCTTGTCTTGGCGTTCATTATTCTTTACATTCTCCAAAGATTCAATTTCTCTCGTAGGTTTGGCTTTGTATTAGTTCTACAACCCCATCTTGAGGTGCTTGTATGTCCAGTTATTTTTGGCTTTGTAATAAACTCACTAACCTAGAACCTGAGTATGTGTTTCTTCAGAGTCATGAATCATTGTGTTTCTGATCTAATGTGAAAAGTTTTTTCTTCCCTCTACAGTTCTAAGTAGGCACCAATGGTCCATTGACCGAGGGTGCCAGAGTAATTTGGAGAGATGGAATGAACTAACCACCAGTTGGAAGCATTGCCGGATGGTTGCCTTTTGGAGTGAGTGGAGAATCTAGAAAAGTAGGAAAAGTTTAGCCCTAGAGCTCAAAAGATTAGTACCCGAAGGTTCGAGAGAGGGGTTGCAGTAAACACCAAGGTGCTAGATGTGGTAAGGTTAAAGGTAGAAGTGGATGAGATGATAAACAGATATTTGCCCCGGGAAAGGATGGAACTTTATGAACAAGACAAATTGCTGTTCGTGGCAAATGATGTCACTCAAAAGGCAAGGAGGGCACATGAAAAACTGACAGAATTGGCCCAAAGGTATAATGTGATTTGCCCAAGACCAACATTTTACAGGAAGGTCATAGGGTAAATTACAGTGAAGAAGAATTGGAGGAGAAAAGAGTCATAGGATTGAAAAACCACATTCGAGAACTGATTGTAGGGACACATACATGGAGCATGCTTGATAAGTTGGAGGAAAAGTAGTCCAAGAAAAAAGAACGCCAAGAAGGGGATAGGAGATAAGCTGCCTCTAGGAGGGGGACTGCAGGAGTAGAGGCTTACCCATTGCGAGAGGTACCAAGCAGAGGGTATGTGCATGTGCCTTGGAGCAGGGGTGATTCGGCAGCGTTTACAAATGATTTTTCTTGGCTGAGGGAAAAACCTGTTAAATGGTAGAAGCAAGTTTATCGCTTTGTCAAGATTTCAAAAGTATTGTGGATTGATTTGAACACTTTGTTTGAAATTATGGTACAGAGTGATTTGTGGTCTGCTTGTAAAATTGCAGTTGGATGGCCATCTTCTGAACCCAACTCAGACCCCATAACACATGGTTCTGTAGTGTAGTTCTATATTCCCAATAGGCTCTGCGCATTGGAATAATATATACTGTAGTTTAGACGTAGGACTGAAGTCGACTAGGTCTCTACCGAATATATTAAACTTAATAGTGAGTGCCAGCCAGCTCAGAGGTCACTAGAAACTTTCTCGAATTCACAAGAAGGGATTAGTTTCTGACAACCGCATAAACATGACAACTTTGTTTCCCAAGAATAAGAAATCAAATCTCTAGAGTCGCGGAAACAATAGATAGCTATTTTACTCAGTCAATCGTGCATGCTTCATTTCACCAAGAGATGCAGAGAAAAATAGAGAAAAATAAAATAGAGAAAAATAGAGAGGCGTTTTCAATAAAAGTATTTATTGAACAGTCTTCTTTCTCAAGCATTGGAAATGACTGCTACAATCGTAATGCTGGTTATAAAGTACACTGCATATAATACGAACAGTATTATAAAGTAGTACTGTAAAAGCATGATATGGTTTCTAAGCCATAAAGTGCATAGAATGTATAAAATACATACAGTAATAAATAATGACTAAAAAAGTACTCACCTAATGCTTCTAAAATACGCCTACCCCGTTGTACCTAACCTAAGTCTAGTACTAGGGAAGGAGTAAGTGAGGAGTAGTCTAAGTTTAGTAGTTCTCTGCCAGGAATCTATTCCAAGAATTCTCTAAGAGGTCTAATCAGCTCTGTACCTTGGTTTTAGAATGAAGGAGGTCTTGTATCTCTCTCTCAGAACTCAATTTCCCAGATACCCCCTACAAGGGTAAGCCGGAAAGAGAAAAGACAGCGTCTCTCTCAGTGCGTCAGCTGGAGGGACGGCTTCCTTCGGCACTTGCTGCTGCAGGGTGTCGGGCAAGTAGTTAGTCGATCTGCTCCAAACCACTGAGTGTTTGACTGGGCAAACCTGAGCATATTTATACTTTGAAGGTGCCAAGTTTGACGCCTGTTTGGACTTAATATCGTTACTCAAAGGCTAAATTCTTGGAAAATGCCAGGAGTTCTTGGAGAACTTAATATTCAAGCAGAGGGAAGTTCCTAGCTGCTGAAGGCGGGTGTTTCCAAGAAATCGTTGTTAATTTTCAGAACCTAGTGGAAGTAGTCATGCCGTATTTGGGCTGTGTTGCTTAGACCAAATAGGGTAGTGATTTTTATGCCTATATAAGGATATGATAAAGTATACCTATATAAGGGCATGAATCGGGAAAATTACATTAGGGGCCTAGAATCGATTACAACCTGTTAAATGGTACAACCTGTTAAATGGTACAAGCAAGTTGATCACTTTGTCAAGATTTCAAAAGTATTGTTGATTGATTTGAACACTTTGTTTTACATTATGATAAAGAGTGATTTGTGGTCTGCTTGTAAAATTGCAGTTGGATGGCGATCTTCTGAACCCGACTGAGACCCCATAACGCATGGTTCTTCACCTGTGGTTATGAAGAAATTTGAGCAGGTAATCACGTGGTTGCAGTCCAGGATTTCACCACAAGATATTCATTGTGTTAAAATAGATCGGACTACCCAAGAGCCTAGGAATCAGTACATGCTTATTATGAATGGCTCTTATAGACCTTTGAGCAGTAGAGTGGGTTGGACACGCTAGATTCAAAGGATATGGGACAGTTTGTTTCCGAATTTGTTTTAGGATTGAGACCAGAAGTTAGCTTTATGATTCAGCAGCATTTGAACTGTTGGTAAAATAAATCAGTGGATGAGATTCTATGGTATGCCAGATATTGTATGATGAGATAGATTCGAAGCATAGGAAATTAACGGATAAGCTAATGATAGTCCAGATGAGAAATGCAAATAGGGTAGACCTAGTTCAGTCAAGTGGAAGAACATTGGGAAGGAGAAGGGCACCAACTATGTAGGAACCGAGAACGTGTCAGTTCACAGGAGTCAGGAAAGAAGGAAACCAATATCCCAAGACGGAAATAGATATTGGTACCATAAGGAAAACTACTGCATGTCATTTTGTCACAAGGTGGGACATTGGAAGCGAGAATGTAGATTGAATCTGGCAAATCATATCCAAGTTGAGATAGTGCAGGTCCCTGAGGTCTTAAACACTGAGACATGGTCCAGGTCCCTACGAGGGGGTTTGGGGGGGTCTGAGTTCACAAGTACAGGTTCCCCAGCCTTTGAGGATCCTGCAGGGTAATCGGGTGTACCAGCAGATGCCCACTATTAAAACTCTGGATGAGTTAGACCGGTTGCAATGACAATACCTGAGGCCTCTGAGGATCCAGCAGGGGAATGACGATTCTCCAATTACTATGCAGAGAGAATCTTGATTTCATTAAAGACAACAGAAGCTAACATTATGCATATTCTTTTATTTGCTGTCCATACATGCAGCCTTTTAAAAAACATTGAACACATCACAAAGAAATAGAATCTTCAGACAAGCAGTATGAGTATCCTGTGCACTGCATTACCTTCCTCTCTTTGCTGTGCAATCCAAGTGGTAAACCACGAATTCCTCGGTAAAAGAAGACTCTTATGATCTAAATAGAGAAAGCATTCTCACAGTAAGAAAGTACTGGAAAGAGTAAGAATACAGGGGAAAAAAACATGAGCATTAAGCGTTATGAGTTAAAACATTAATACTTATACACAGAATACCAAACAGTGTAAACACAACGTTAAATGCAAAGAAACCCAAATTCCTTGGGAGAGGAGGGTGGGATAATGTTAGCCTCCATTGTCTTTAATGAAATCAAGGTTCTCTCTGCATAGTAATTGGAAAATCGTCATTTCATTACAAGACCGGAGGCTACCATTATGCATGTTTAAAGTCTACATTAATAACATGCTCTACTGGTATTAAATAAAACTTAGCGAAAGTACTAACATTAGACCAGTCAGCTGCTTTAAGAATCTCTGGGAGGGAACACCCTGCCCAAAAAACCTTACTAGCCATGGCGCCTCTTGTAGAGTGAGCACTAAGTCTAGTGAGATCGACACCTGTGTCATTCTTAACAATCAATTTACAAAAAGGGGGTGGTGATGAACAGAGTGTCTGAGTTAAACAGACCACTCTTACCCAGTCCAAAGATCAGGGCTTGATCCATCACCGTTATTTATCTCACTGCTCCATCCCAGCTCAGAACCTGACTATATGCAAATCAGTCTGTCCCTGGCCCAGTGCATCATGGGAACAGGGCAGACTAAACTACCAAGCCAATTCTTCACCAGAAAGGAGACAAGCTACCGGGGACCGGTTTCTGGCATTTCAGCCTTCTTCGGCCCGGCTTGCTTGAATCCTGATGGAGCAGTGAGAAAGGGACTCATGTCTGAGTATACCCTGCCACACCTATAGTGGCCAAAAACGATTTACAAAAAGGGGGTGGTGATGAACAGAGTGTCTGAGTTAAACAGACCACTCTTACCCAGTCCAAAGATCAGGGCTTGATCCATCACCGTTATTTATCTCACTGCTCCATCCCAGCTCAGAACCTGACTATATGCAAATCAGTCTGTCCCTGGCCCAGTGCATCATGGGAACAGGGCAGACTAAACTACCAAGCCAATTCTTCACCAGAAAGGAGACAAGCTACCGGGGACCGGTTTCTGGCATTTCAGCCTTCTTCGGCCCGGCTTGCTTGAATCCTGATGGAGCAGTGAGAAAGGGACTCATGTCTGAGTATACCCTGCCACACCTATAGTGGCCAAAAACGATTTACAAAAAGGGGGTGGTGATGAACAGAGTGTCTGAGTTAAACAGACCACTCTTACCCAGTCCAAAGATCAGGGCTTGATCCATCACCGTTATTTATCTCACTGCCCCATCCCAGCTCAGAACCTGACTATATGCAAATCAGTCTGTCCCTGGCCCAGTGCATCATGGGAACAGGGCAGACTAAACTACCAAGCCAATTCTTCACCAGAAAGGAGACAAGCTACCGGGGACCGGTTTCTGGCATTTCAGCCTTCTTCGGCCCGGCTTGCTTGAATCCTGATGGAGCAGTGAGAAAGGGACTCATGTCTGAGTATACCCTGCCACACCTATAGTGGCCAAAAACGATTTACAAAAAGGGGGTGGTGATGAACAGAGTGTCTGAGTTAAACAGACCACTCTTACCCAGTCCAAAGATCAGGGCTTGATCCATCACCGTTATTTATCTCACTGCCCCATCCCAGCTCAGAACCTGACTATATGCAAATCAGTCTGTCCCTGGCCCACTGCATCATGGGAACAGGGCAGACTAAACTACCAAGCCAATTCTTCACCAGAAAGGAGACAAGCTACCGGGGACCGGTTTCTGGCATTTCAGCCTTCTTCGGCCCGGCTTGCTTGAATCCTGATGGAGCAGTGAGAAAGGGACTCATGTCTGAGTATACCCTGCCACACCTATAGTGGCCAAAAACGATTTACAAAAAGGGGGTGGTGATGAACAGAGTGTCTGAGTTAAACAGACCACTCTTACCCAGTCCAAAGATCAGGGCTTGATCCATCACCGTTATTTATCTCACTGCCCCATCCCAGCTCAGAACCTGACTATATGCAAATCAGTCTGTCCCTGGCCCAGTGCATCATGGGAACAGGGCAGACTAAACTACCAAGCCAATTCTTCACCAGAAAGGAGACAAGCTACCGGGGACCGGTTTCTGGCATTTCAGCCTTCTTCTCCCCGGCTTGCTTGAATCCTGATGGAGCAGTGAGAAAGGGACTCATGTCTGAGTATACCCTGCCACACCTATAGTGGCCAAAAACGATTTACAAAAAGGGGGTGTGAGAGTATTCTGTTTAATTCAGAGACTCTGTCCCTCACCACCCCTTGTTGTAAATATTTTTGTCCACCCTAAGCGTGGAAGGGTATACTCAGATGTGAGTCCCTTGCTCATTGCACCATCAGGATTCAAGCAAGCCGGGCCGAAGACGGCTGAAATGCCAGAAACCGGTCCCCGGTAGCTTGTTTCCTTCCCAGTGTAAGAATTGGCTTTTGTAGTTTGGTTTGCCCTGTTCCCATCATGCACTGGGACAGGAACAGACTAATTTGCATACAGCCAGGTTCTGAAACTGGGATGGTGCAGTGAGCTAAAAAACGGTGTTGGATCTAGCCCTGATCTCTTGACTGGGTGAGAGTATTCTGTTTAATTCAGAGACTCTGTCCCTCACCACCCCTTGTTGTAAATATTTTTGTCCACCCTAAGCGTGGAAGGGTATACTCAGATGTGAGTCCCTTGCTCATTGCACCATCAGGATTCAAGCAAGCCGGGCCGAAGACGGCTGAAATGCCAGAAACCGGTCCCCGGTAGCTTGTTTCCTTCCCAGTGTAAGAATTGGCTTTTGTAGTTTGGTTTGCCCTGTTCCATCATGCACTGGGACAGGAACAGACTAATTTGCATACAGCCAGGTTCTGAAACTGGGATGGTGCAGTGAGCTAAAAAACGGTGTTGGATCTAGCCCTGATCTCTTGACTGGGTGAGAGTATTCTGTTTAATTCAGAGACTCTGTCCCTCACCACCCCTTGTTGTAAATATTTTTGTCCACCCTAAGCGTGGAAGGGTATACTCAGATGTGAGTCCCTTGCTCATTGCACCATCAGGATTCAAGCAAGCCGGGCCGAAGACGGCTGAAATGCCAGAAACCGGTCCCCGGTAGCTTGTTTCCTTCCCAGTGTAAGAATTGGCTTTTGTAGTTTGGTTTGCCCTGTTCCCATCATGCACTGGGACAGGAACAGACTAATTTGCATACAGCCAGGTTCTGAAACTGGGATGGTGCAGTGAGCTAAAAAACGGTGTTGGATCTAGCCCTGATCTCTTGACTGGGTGAGAGTATTCTGTTTAATTCAGAGACTCTGTCCCTCACCACCCCTTGTTGTAAATATTTTTGTCCACCCTAAGCGTGAAAGGGTATACTCAGATGTGAGTCCCTTGCTCATTGCACCATCAGGATTCAAGCAAGCCGGGCCGAAGACGGCTGAAATGCCAGAAACCGGTCCCCGGTAGCTTGTTTCCTTCCCAGTGTAAGAATTGGCTTTTGTAGTTTGGTTTGCCCTGTTCCCATCATGCACTGGGACAGGAACAGACTAATTTGCATACAGCCAGGTTCTGAAACTGGGATGGTGCAGTGAGCTAAAAAACGGTGTTGGATCTAGCCCTGATCTCTTGACTGGGTGAGAGTATTCTGTTTAATTCAGAGACTCTGTCCCTCACCACCCCTTGTTGTAAATATTTTTGTCCACCCTAAGCGTGGAAGGGTATACTCAGATGTGAGTCCCTTGCTCATTGCACCATCAGGATTCAAGCAAGCCGGGCCGAAGACGGCTGAAATGCCAGAAACCGGTCCCCGGTAGCTTGTTTCCTTCCCAGTGTAAGAATTGGCTTTTGTAGTTTGGTTTGCCCTGTTCCCATCATGCACTGGGACAGGAACAGACTAATTTGCATACAGCCAGGTTCTGAAACTGGGATGGTGCCGTGAGCTAAAAAACGGTGTTGGATCTAGCCCAGATCTCTTGACTGGGTGAGAGTATTCTGTTTAATTCAGAGACTCTGTCCCTCACCACCCCTTGTTGTAAATATTCTTAACAATCAAGGCCCCCACTTTCTTAAACATAATCTTGTACGTTACATACCAACTCGTGATCTCCGCTCCACTCATCACAATCATCTAGTAGTACCACGTACTAGAACAGTCACCTGGGGCGACAGACGCTTTCTGGTTGCCGCCCCAAAACTCTGGAATTCCCTACCCTCTTACATCAAGACTAGCCCATCCTTACTAATATTCCGTAAACAACTCAAGACGTGGTTGTTTGACCAATAGTTAGGAAGCTTCCGTTGGTTCTCCTGGATATTGACCTATGCCCTCAGCCAGCGCCGAGACGCCTACAGGTATTCGCCGCACTTAAAAAAATGACAATAAATAAATAAAGCAGTAAGGGAGGGACTTGCACAGCGGGATAATTCAAATAATTAAATCCAAATGATAATTTTGTGGCGTGCTAACGGGGTAATGCGCTGTCTGTACCTCACAGCGTAAATCTATGAACTAATACAAAGCTCCCCCCATTTGGAAGGAGACACCCAGTTGCACAGCTTGAAACATAGACAAGATTGTCTGTAAACAGTTCATCAAAGTTGATTCCACCAAATGTTAGGGTTCCAAGAGTATTTAATACTTCATCCAAAGTTCATAAACTTCATCCAACGCAAAAATCATCCAGTCATAAATCCTCCCCAATGCATTTCGGGCAGATGACAAGCCCTTCCTCAGGGGACAACTCTACAAAAAAGGAAAATACCATAATATCACTATGTATGTCAAAAATTGCACCTTTATAATCACCTAATTGTGTCATTAACCACATGTAGCAAAATCAGTCTTAAATAATAAATAAATAAATTCATAATTGAGCGAATCTATCTAGCAGTTGAAACTGGTTTATGTGGTCTAACAAAAGACAGGAGCATTTGATCAATGCCATCCTCTCTATGACTACGAATGTTTATCTCATACTCTTTAATGCAATTAACCACACACAGTTTTTCACAATCGTGGAAAAAGGGGTGAAATATGGATTCCGACGTAGTCTTAGTTCTCCTCCAAATGTCAAAGTGAACTCCTTCAGGAGAATAGAAACTGCTAGAAATTTCAAGGGGATTAATGTCACAAACCCTCCTAAAGGAGATTAAACATTGTAAAGTAGCAAGTTTCATGGAGATTTGCGTTAGAGAAAGTAGTGTGTTGTCTTGCCAATTACAGCAATGTTCAAAAATCAAATTGACATCACAAAGAGAATTATATCGTGATTTAGAGGGTCTTTTTAATCTAACCCCTTTCATTACTCTTTTAATTAAGGCATTACTACCAATCACTGAATTATTTTTCAAAGCATGACCTGAAGAGATTGCAGATCTAGAACACTTTATAGTTCTGTAGGAAAGACCTGAATCAACGAGAGGTGCTAAATAGTTACCAATCAGTTGAACAGGGGCTTCCACAGGATCCAAGTTCCTCTCCAAGCACCAACTACACCACTTTTTCCAAATGCCCAGGTATCTTTTCCTAGTGCTTGGCGCCCAAGACTCCTCCAGTGAGCTTTTAGCCTACCCTAAAAGGCCAGGATATCTATCTGAACCCCTGAGATCCTCCAAGAAATAATGTTCATTTTCTCTTCTAGAATAGGAGGATGTTCCTCTCCGTCTGGGCCCAGAAGTAGACCCAAGGATGCAGGGATAAAGTGTGGAATGTCGATTAGAGTTCCATTACCCAGGGAGAACACACCTGGGACTTCCAAAAGGGAGTTATTAGAATGATATTGCTGAGTTCTTGTCTCACTTTCGATAGCACTCTCTGTATCATGGAGAATGGGAGAAAGGGATAAGCCCCCATCTTCTCCAGTCCTGTAGGAAAGCATCCACCACTAGGGCATACAGGTCTAGCCTCCAGCTGAAGTAGGACTGGACCTGACAAGTTAGTCTGCTGTCAAAGAGGTCAAAACTTATTTGGCCCCAATGTTTCTCTATCAGGGAAACGACCTCTGGATGTAGCATCTACTCTCTGAGAAGCCTTGAGTTCTAGTCTGCTCTCATGTTTGTCTCATATATATATATATATATATATATATATATATATATATATATATATATATATATATATATATATATGAGACAGCTGAGAAGCTGTCTAGATGAATCAGGGTGCTGTAATTCACTAATTGCCCCCTGAAACTCATTAGGGCATTCAAACCTACTAGCATCACCAGACAATTTATGTGAAGAGATTATTCCTCTAGTGTCCATTTTCCCCCAGTTTCCATTTTTCCTAACCTTGCTCCTTAACCACGGTTGCAGGCATCTGATTCTAGAATGAAGTCCGGGTGGTTCCCAAAGATGGCCTTCCCATTCCAAGCTTCTAGGTTCATCTTCCACCATAGAAGGTCCTCTTGGGCGTCTTTGGAAAGAGGTAGCATGTTCCAGTACAAAACACCTTTCCTTAAGCCCCATGCCTTCAATCTCTGGAGGGCTCTGTAGTGGAGGGGACCAGGGGAGACTGCATGAATTGATGAGGAAAGAAGACCCAGAGCTCGTGCTAGGTCCCTCAGAAGGGTGGAATCTTTGGATAAGACTGAGAGGGAGACATGACAGAATTATAATGAACCCCACATTTTCCAAGACATTTATTGTTCAGGATAAGTGAGTCAGTACTTCTGATTTGCTCTGCGACATAATGAGAATGTCATCCAAATAGATAATGAGTCAAACTCCTCTTTCCCTTGGAAAGCTTACCACTGGAAGGAGAGCTTTGGTGAAGCACTATGGAGATGACGAGAGGCCAAAAGGTAGACAAAGACATTGATAAAGTGTTCCCTTCCAACGGAAGTGGAGGTACTTATGGCACTCTCTGTCCATAGGTACTGAAAAGTACGCATCCTTGAGATCCAAGTTTACCTGCCAGTCTTGTGTCTGTAAAATATCTCTTAAAAGATGGATAACTTTCATCTTGAATGTCTGTAGCCCAAGAAGGTATTTGACTCTTTGAGGTTTATTACTGGACACCTGCCCTTGTCTTTCTTTTCTACCAGAAATATTGAGCTTATGAAATCTTTTTCTGTTGCATCTAGAGTGGCATCCCTCTGTAAAGCTCCTTTCTGTAACATTTGTGACACTTCTGAATCTATCAACTTTACTTGATCTAGATTCACACACATTTCTCTGGGGATTTTCTTTTGAATTGGGGTATCCCAGAAATCTATCATGAAACCCAACACAGTTTCAAGAACCCAAGGGTCTTGTGTTATTCTTTGCCAATTGTGGGTAAAAATCCTTAGTCTCCACCCACTTTTAATGGTTTGTGAAAGGTAGTCGTGCTCACCTTGGTATCCTTGGTTAGAAGGTCTTGATCTTATGCCATGGGATCTTGCACCTTTTCCTCTTTGAGGAAAGAAATTGGAGTTTTGGTGAAAACCTCTAGTGTAAGCATTGGGGCCTCTCTGTTCTTGTAAGAAGTAAAACCTGTAATTACCATGGCTGACAGTTGGTCCTCCCCTGTCAGCCTGTCCAAAAAGGGGGTGTGAATTGAATGCTCTTCTCATATTAGTTTGAGCATTACTGTAATGGTTGAAAGGTACTTCCCCAGGGATTTCACAAAGTCATCCCCCAAGAGAAGTCCTTTCGCATTGCCCATATCGTATTTGGAGGACTGATGAGACAGTTTAGGATTCATCCTTAAGAGGTCAGCTTTATGTCTCTCTGTAATTAAGTTTGTGTATGCATTGCCTAAAAGGCATATTGCACGCTGAGACCACGCTCTCAGGTGGTTGAGGTTCACTGGGAGCTATTTCCCCTTGCTATTTCCCCTGGCTATGTCAAAAATGCGTGTAAGCAGGCCGAATACATCCAGGAGTTTATCCTGGAATTGTTTAAGACATTTCTCAATGCTTTTTCTAGGATCTTGCCTTTTCTAGGATCTTTCCCATATTTAAAAAGGAACGTAATTAATTCCGGGTCCAGGTTGGGAGTGTTACAGACTTTGTCCTCAGTGGAGGGCCTGGGACATTAATTTCTTATTAAATTGTGAGACTCCTTGTCAAGGCCTTTTCCGGCCCATTGATTGAGGTATTTTGCTATGTGGTCCATAGGCAACCAATCAGCCCTGCGAGGGTGCCTATTGGTGGTAGGATCAAGCATCTCCCCCCCAAGGGATCTTTGATCCCTGAGGAAGTAGAAGCTTATTCTAGCTCATGATCCAGCATATCAGTAGTATCCAGGGTATCTTCTGGATCAAAGATAAACTCATCCAGTTGTGAGTCCTCATAATCAAGGTAGGCCGTAAAGGATTTAGGTGCATTACTTCTTTCTCTTGTGCCAAGAGGGTCACTTTTTTCTATCATGCCGCTATGGGCAACTCTTCTTTGGGCCCCTGAGAGTTGCCCTTTCGCTATTGTGCTGCAAGGAGCACCAATCTCTGTTGTAGCGCTGAGGCTACCTGAGTCAAAGGCATGGCTAGAGGTCTGTTCTATGAGCTTCCTCTTATGGGAAACCTTCCCCCGTTTACAGGGTTCTGAGGTAAAAGGGAGTCCCCATCTGAGAGGGAGATACAATTCTCCTCAGGGGGGATTATCCTCGCCCTCATTCCGCATCCACCACTTCATTTACAGAGGATCTGAGTTCCGCCTCATATATTTTTTAATATTTCCCCCATATTATCCCTGTTTTGGGGGTTAATAGGATCAGAGTCCATTATAATTAAATATTAGTATTCATTATGCCCCAAAAATATTACACATGCGTTAAAATGGATTATTTGAGTATCACTCACTTGTAAAAGCTGATTATGATGCTTTTTCCTCCCTAAGAAGGTTAAAAAGTATGGAAAATGAATTAAATTGATAAATCACCACAAGGGAAAGTCAACACGCTAAAAATATGATTAAAATCTTTGGGGTCAACTCTCTGATGCAGCTGTGCCTGTAACTGACAACTTTCAACTCAGGCGTGAACTGTTGCCATGGTAGCATCCCGCCCAGAGTGTCAAGAGAGAGGAAAGACCTGCCTTCCAGGAAGAAACACTGCGGATGAGACACGCACAATAGAGGCTGTTGCCGGGATGCGTGTTGCCTGGTTACCAGTGAGTTCTTTTGTTGCGGGGGCCGTACCCGCCCACGCTGTGTATTTTTAAGCTTGTTGTCGCTTTTGAGGGTACACAATGAGAAATATGTCGCGATCAGGCCCTCAATAAAAATAGACCAATTTGGGACAAAAATACTAGGCCCAGGGATTAATTTGGGGAGCAAATAATTTACTGGAAATAAGTATAAAAGGAAGGCTGAAACATAATAAATAACCCTGGGGGTAGAATGCGTAGTCGCGCTACGCGCAGCTAAGTGAAGATGTTTTTGCACTAGGCGAGCTTCGCAAGCGTGCGTAGTAACTTACTGGACCCGTTTGCGAGCCATTTTTCTTGCTCGGGAGCGTGTTGTGCGTGTTCAGGGTGCTGTCTGCGTGTTCGGGGGATTGTAGCGTGCGACCTTACCCATGTGGTGGGCTATGGGCGCAGACATCTTGCTTTTTCAATTGTCCCGCTAGCTCGCGTCCCCTATTTCCTCTTCCGGGTCGCGTATAACGTGTTCGCGTGGTGCACGTCTTGTTCGGGAACACAACTACTTGTTCACGCTGACAAAGTGCGTGTTTGCGTGAAATCGAGCGCAAACTTACCCATGTGGTCGCGATGGGCGCGGCCATCTTGTTTTTCAAACTCTATGCTATGGTTCTGGGCCTAGTTTTCTATCCACCTTTTATCTTTGCAATCTTTACCTATTTTCACAGTTTTTCTTACTTTTTTTAGTTATCATCTATCTCTCTCTGTCCCTAAGTTTATAGTTTGCATTTTATTTCTACTTTTCCACCTTTTTTTAAACTTTTCTACTGTTCTATTTTACTTCTTTATTTAAGCTCCTACTTCTTCCCCCTAACTTTTGTTCCTTTTGTTCTAACTTTTCTTTTCCACCTCCACCTCCACCCCAGAACCATGGCAAAGAGGAGCAGCTGAACCGGCTCGAAGGGCAAGGGGCCTGCACCCAAGAGCCGGCTGACTTGCGGCAGAATGCGACCTGCAGGGGTGCAGGCCCGGAAACTTTTCGGGAAGGCAGAGGTGGCCGCCCTGGTTTTTTTCATCCAGTGCCACCTCCACTTGACCTTGGCAGCATGCAGCAGGCCATGCTGCGGTTACCTCCCAGAGGAGCGTCACCGCCGGTGGGCGAAGGTGCGCCAGGCAGTCTACCGCCGCTCGGATATCCGGCGCACCCACTAGCAGCTGGCCCACCTGTGGGCAGACATTCTGGACAGGGAGCAGGACCTGTTGGAGCTGCTAGGTGTCGAGGTCGTGGGGCTTGGTGAGTAGCTAGTAATATTAATAATTTAATATATAATATAGTAGTATAAGCATTGTGTATAATTCTTGGACGAATAAGTAACACGATTACTGGTGCGCGTAGTTACATTGCAGATCAACAACGTCTCAAAATCTTCTGGTATTGTATGAAACAGGTGCTGCTCGCCACTTCTCTTACTGGTTTGTAACTTTGCGCTAGCTTGGGCTGGTGATTATTGATGTTAGAGTTTTCAGAGAACTGAAGTTAGTTAATGCTATTGCTAGAGTCTAGTCCTTACATTGTCCTTTAGTGAAATAGTGGTGGATGGATAGTATTAGTTCATATGTTTTTTAACGGTCTGCAAGACGCCTCCTCTGTCACTGAATGCTTAGTTCTTATTTATCCCACCCCTCCATAGAACCTGTTTGAAGTTTGTTTACTGAGTGGTAGGCTTAGCAGCAATAGCATGGTCACGTCAGTCAGTAGCAGTTCATAAGACGCAAGCAACCAACAATTCCGTGTATGCACAAATTTATGCATGTGTCCTCAATCTCATCTATGAGATGGAGGACACATTCGTGTTTGCGGGCAAAAATAAAATGGAAATGTCGACTTACTGAACTATTGGCCCGTCTGGATTCTGGAATAGGTGGTGTAGGTCAGGTGGTACTGGCTTCGTTAGTATATTATGCAATCAGAATGTTTATGGAACATTTGATTAGTGTTCTATAAGTAGACAGTCTGTGAATCCTGCAAGCCAGTAGTCATTTATACTTCAAAGTCAATTATATTGGAATTGCTGTTTCCTAAAATGTTTGAGAGGATTTTTGAATGATGTCTTTGTTTCACAGCACTTAATGTTTCGCTTTCTTTATTATTTCTTACATGATCAGCACCACCCAGGGCAAGAAGACGGGGTCCGATTTGGCGGGACAACCACGAGAGGAGTGCTCCTCTACCGAGGATCCTGCTGCTGGCCCCAGTAAGTCCTACAGTGCTTATATTATTAACAATTATATTTCCCTAACTTTTTAGCGCACCTTATTTTTTCAAAGCTTTTAAGCCTCCTTCCTAATTCAATGTTAGCAAAACCTTCTTTGGTCTTCAATTTGTTTTCCAAATTTTGGGTATCCAATGCCATCCCTGACTTTCAGTTCCTTCAAACTGCCTCTGCCCTATGACTCTCTGTGCTACTACTATTAGACTGTGTGTATCTAAGCTTGCCCTGTTGGCCACTCTTTAGTTAAGGTATTCTTTTGAATAAAGCTCTGATAGAATAGCCGTAACCACTGGATCCACTCCTGTCTTTTGCGTTGTCCTCTGTAATCTCTAGTCTTTGTTAATTCCCACCAACAAAATGTACAACCAGATGTTTGCCTACTAATTTTTGTTCGGTTAGTATACTACTACTACTGTTGTGGTTATTATTCTCTGCACATGCACATACAGAACTATGCACAAGAAAATAGGATGTTGGTGATAGGGAGGTTGGACCTTACTTACACCTTATACCCTAGTCACAGAACTCAGTCAGAAGAACCCACAATCCAATGACCGTCTACCTACCTAAGTGTCTCAGTCATAGTCATTTGTCCCACTCCCGACCCCCACACGAAAGTATAACTAGTAAAATAGGGGAGGTGTGTAGTCATGTAAAAAGGTGTACTTGCTTTTGTAGCTGCACAATCACTAACAACCACCAGTGCCGACGGGGCCAGCGGCGATGCGATTGCCATCCAAGAGGGGACAGTGGCTGTGGCACCTGCAGGAGCATCAGTGGGGGAGGAAACTTCAGCGGTGGGCGGTGGTAAGTTATATTCATTACTTATTTGCATTACTAGGTGGAAGGGGAACATTTCCCTCATTGTGCTATGAGACTTATTAAGAAAGTATGAATTTGAAGTTGTACTGGAAAATATACAATGGTTGAACAAGACACCCTTTGCAGCATTACCAGTGTGAGTCGAGTAAACAAGGCCTCTTCTATCAGACTCCAACTCAGCTGTGAAAGTTATGTAGAAGACTAAAAGTCAGATCAGATGACCTTGAGGGATGTGTTGAACAAAAAGAGAAGGAAGTGAACTAGGGTGGAAGGAGGAAGGACTAAAGAGATGTAATAATAAGACTACCATAGAAGGATACTTTGGAAGGTTCATGCACATGGCTGATATGAATCCGATGCATGGGTTGTTGAAGGATGGGTAGAACTGGAAGTTGAAAGAAAATGCAGGCCTGGTTGGGTAAAACAATATGGGTGCATGGATATAGTGGATAGCAAGAATCATGAGCTGAGTTTGTGTCAATGAAACCCATGGCAAAGAAGGAGTGGACGCATGGGTGGTTGCTGGTGAAAGTGAAACCAGCTAAGGCGATAATAAAGAATGATAGACATTTACTTTTAATGGGTGGATGCCCCCTAAATGTATTGTATTCATCATAGGTGGAGACTGTCACTGGAAGCAGAGTCTTACTTTGAAAATATAAAAGGAGATACAAAAAAGACTTGTGATCTTCTGTGTACTCAAGTCCACCCATAGTACTAGGGCAAGTATAATGCCGGAAAAAACTTCAACAAATGCTACAGGCAGGGGAAGCAGGAGGATAGATTAGATAGATAACTAAAAGTTGACACCAATTGTATGTACTGAGCTTGGTAGTGGTTGTATGCCACAATGTGTTGAATTAATTTTGAAGAGTTTCAGTTACAATTCTGTTTCTTTTTTTATAGATACTCCTACTCCTTCCCAAAAACCATCACGGAAGGAGTTGGCAGCCAGGGCCCGGCAAAGGAAACTGCAGGCCACTGCGGAGGAGTACCGCTGGCTAGTGGCTGAGGCCGAGGAGGAGGAGGAAGAGGCGGAGGCAGCAGCTGCTGCCTCTTCCAATGCGTCTGGCCCAAGCAAGGCTCAACCTGCAGGAGTACGGCGCCGCGGCCAGGCAGCCGCTCACCGCCGGCATTTAACATCTGCCCCCCCCCACAGCATGGATGCAAATGTAGGTTCCTTGCATTTCGGCAACAACTTCTCCTCCGGGTGGCCAAGCTGGAGGACCAATTAGAGGAGCGCGTCAAGATAAGAGTGGACAAACATCTCAAAGCCCGCCAATTGTAATGGACCCTGTTAATTTGCCCCTTTTTTAATACTTTTGTTGGTGGGTGGGAATTGGGTGTTGGGGTTATTTTTGTGGGACATTCTTTGGACTTGGACATTGGTTGGGGTTAGGGTTGGGATAGGGGTGGGATAGGACTAGGAGGATATTTTTTTACATGAATTAATGTTATTTATTATTTTCAACTTACACGTAAGATTTTGTTTTGTGGTGGGGTTACTGTTGTACGTCACAAGGTTTACTCTAGATCCATCAGCGGCCAGTGTTTCATTGAAATAATTTATTAATTGACCACATGTGTAACATGCAAACAGATAGATGCGGTACCCTCACTCAGTTATATTTGTCCTATTAGTGCTACCAGCCTCTCCTCCATTATACCTCCCAGCAAACTTCTCTTCTTACCTGTGATTGATGATGATTAAGTTTGGCACCGCAAGGGCTGCATGGTTTCCCAAGACAACGGAGAATATGCTGTGGTTGTGTGATGGTAGTAGTAGACTAGACACCGGCAGTAGCATTGGCAAACAAAAACAAAGAGACAGTCATTTGCCTGAGAGAGAATGTGGGAGAAGTTGAAAAATACAGTACTTAAGACTGACAAAAAAATACAAACAATATTGCAACTGCTAAACGAACTCAAAGAAATCAATGGTGTTGGGAACTGCCAAGTACAAGAAGATAACTGTAGATGTGTTGGAGTCAGTAAAACACAATCCAATTCGTAAACTTAAATGCTCTGAAATTAAATTCAAACAATGCCAGCAATTATTTAGATTTATACGTTGGGTCACTTTGGGAAATCAATTGCCTTGTACACTAGTACATAAAGTGAGCTTGGGTGGGCAAGCAGAAGAAGATCCTCACCCTGCCTCGTTGACATTTGATTTAATTAGTGTAGCTTTCCCACATCTGCTCCAGCAAGCGTGTGATCAATTGTTGGTGTAGATTTAAATTAGTAGCATCACACCTCAATATAAAACCTCACAGCCCTGGGGAAGAGGGTTAGGGTTTGATGAATGGATGGGAACGGGGGTTTGGGGAAAGGTTTGACAAAGAAAAACAGTACGCATGGAGACAACAAAAGCAAAACAATGAAGACGAAGATTGATGATCCACTACTACCCAATAAATCTAAAGTTCAGAAAAACAAAATGCATACATGATGAAGATAAGTGGCGTGGCTTGGACGCCGAAGGGAATGGCGGCGTGAGCTCGGAGTTCCGCGCCCGATCCCCACAGAAATCCTGAAAATCAGAGCGGAACAAACCCACGACGGCCCCGGAAAAACAGGCCGCTGACGGGTGAATAGAGCAGGCACACGGGGAACCGTCAACGGAGCCGATTAACAGAGGTTTGGCGCTGGAGGAACATTACAACTCGAAACAAAGAGGCTCCCAAGATGGCGGCCGAGGAGTGATAAGAGCTGATCGGCAGCGAGCGAAGTTCTCCGCCCTGAGGGGGCCGAAGTCCCGACTAAGCATGAGCGGGAAATCCGTTACGCTCTCGGATTTTGCGGATTTTTGGGAAATCCGCAATCCGCGAATTTTGCGGATTTCCCGCAAAATCCGCAAAAAAAATCCGCGAGCGTAACGGGTTCAAAAGTTGAACCCCCACTCATGCAACTATTTTACAATGGCGCCAGCAAGCTGCCAGCGCCGTTGTAAAATAGTTACAAAGTTAGCTTGCACAGGAACCACTAGATAAAACGAAGCAGGTGCTGCTTTATTTTATCTAAGTGCTTCCTGTGCCCCAATCGCCCTTAAGACAGTAGAGCTGAAGGGGAGACCACACGGTCGGCCCAGCAGTACACGGAGAAGCCCGGTCTATACATTGCACCAAGCGGGGATCGAGGCAGCAGAGGCGCGAATACGCAGATCGCGGGCCCGCCCCGCAAGTAGGCCGCATGAAAGTGCTGAGCGGAGAGCACCTCCAGACCAATACCAGGCCCTATGTTGTTCTAGACCCGAGTGAACCATGGTGGTTTGCAGAAGGACGCAAATACGAGGCGGAACGACGGGTTGAGCGGCGATCCAGCGGTGACCCAGTGGCAGGAGGGCCTGAAGCCGGAGCCCCTGAGGCGCCAACAGGCGGGAAGCTGGGAATGCGACGGTCCCTGCAGTTGGGATCCAGCACCCGAGAGGAGAACCGGGGAACCGGGGGACAGCGGGGGGGCCCGACTGGCGACTGTGGGCACTGAGCACATCAACGGAGTAGGTGGCTTGACAATATGGTGAAATTGAAAGGAAAGACTGAGGGAGCCGCGGCCTCGAACGCGGTGGAAGGAGATCCTGCAGGACCATCGGAGCTGCAGCAGATGCAGGACCGCATCTAAGAGGCTATAGCGGCAACAAGAGACACTTTGCAGCAAGATATAGCGCAGGTGGTATCGGGACTGGGCCTCCTACGAGCGGACCATGACAAACTTAAAGATAGGGTCAAGGATGTCGAAGACACCCTACAGGAACTGGCTCCTGC
Organism: Lissotriton vulgaris; assembly: GCF_964263255.1. Lineage (NCBI taxonomy): Eukaryota > Metazoa > Chordata > Amphibia > Caudata > Salamandridae > Lissotriton > Lissotriton vulgaris. Next base: position 1,405,816,701 of record NC_141693.1, on the reverse strand, counting down.
TCATAAAACTGTGGAGGGTAGACTAACAGATGCCCTAGACCGGATCCAGGTCTTAGAAAGACGAGCTGAGGATGCCGAAAATAGTAGTCGACGCAGTAATGTCCGCATAGTTCGAGTGCCGGAAAAGGCAGAAGGGGACGACATGGTTGAGTTCCTCGACAACTGGCTCAGAACTACGGTGGCGCCGGAGGGCCTGTCGCCCTTCTTCACCCTGGAGCGCACACACCGGGTCCCATCCGGGCCGCCCAAACCGGGCCTGCCCCCAAGACCGATCATAGCCAAATTGCTGCATTACACGGACAGGGATCTTCTGCTTCAAAGGGCTCGGGACACTGGTCCATTTCAACAGGAGAACAGCAGAGTGACATTGTACCCCGATTTCACCTTCGAGACGCAGCGACTGCGTGCCTCCTTTCTGTCGATTAAAAGGGAGCTCCGGACTGAAGGCATCCCATACTCCTTGCTTTTCCCAGCTAAGCTCAGCGTGTTGGTCGATGATAAGACACACTTCTTCGGCACGTCGGCGGATGCATGGGCGTGGTGGGAAACATATAAGGCGGGCACTGATGGAGCCAAGTTCCGAAAAGAAAGAGAACGGGCACCATCGGGCCTACGGAAATCGCAGAGATTGCGCAAAAGACGACAAGGCACACGGAAACCATCGGCGTCACAAATGGAAGCGGAGCGAAAGCCCGCGCTTCACGCTGTGGAAACGCTGGCGAGATCCGGTGATTCCCAGTCCAAGCAGGGCATGGACACAGAGACACACGCCCCAGCCTCGGGCTCGGAATCGGAACTTTTGGGAATACACAGAAACATGGGCCAGTTGGTAACACCGCAGACGTCGGAGGAGATCCTGAATATTTGACTCGGAGCTGACAGGTAGTGGGCAGGATTGCAAACGAGAACCTCCCGAACTAAAGAGTACTATACCCAGGGATTACGAACTGGTTTATAAGCCAGCTGCTAATCATGGGGGGTCCATGGGAGGTTGCGGGGGGAGAGCCTGCGTAGCTACCTTCCGATCTAGGCCACGCTTACTCACCCTTAAGGCACTCACGATTACGACTGTGCAATAGCAACACAGTTTGAAAGGTTGCATAAGTTTGGGTGGGAACTGATAGACCAATATTGGGGCCTGTTCTGGGGGGAGGATGGGGCATACTGTTGGGGACTTTTTCCACAATTGGCGACTGTTGATCCCGGGACACCTGGGAGATGAAAAGTTTGGAAAATAAAGAGGGAATTGGGGGGGGGGGTCCACCATCCACGAGGGAATGGGATTCTATGTGAGGAAGCGACTTGAACTATGGGACAATGGCTAATGCAAATATATTGAAGTGTATAACCTGGAACGTGCGAGGGCTTCCCACGATGGTAAGGAGACATAAGGTACATGCCTACTTGATTCGAATGGGGATCCATATTGCACTACTGCAAGAAACACACCTCACGAAGCAGGAAGGGGCGGCACTGCAGAGGAGATGGAGGGGTCAGGTCTTTCACACCACTTACTCAGCGTATGCTAGGGGCGCTCTGATATGGGTTAGGGCGGGCACACCCTTTCAGCCAACACGACATTTAATAGACCCAGAGGGGAGATACGTAGTGGTAGAAGATAGGTTGAGAGGTAGGGACATAGTACTGTGCAGCATACACGCCCCGAACACGGAGCAGCTGGCCTTCCTAACAGGTTTGTCGGGGACACTAGCACACTTCCTGGCGGGCCCGATTCTGATGGGAGGGGACTTTAACTCAGTAGCGGACACAACACTGGATAGGTCCCAACCACCATTGGGGGACTCCCCTGTTCATTGACTTACAAAGGGTAGATTGGAATGGCAGGAGGGGTGGGGCTTGACTGATGTCTGGCGCGCACAACACCCAACTGAACACGATTATTCGCACTTCTCCAGCCTGCATGCCCTCCATGTCCGAATTGACGCGATACTATGCTCACAGGTCGTGTTACCGGCCATAACTTGGTCAGAGTACCTGACAAGGACAATCTCGGACCACAAACCATTAATAGTTAACTTGGCCTGGGCGGTCGAGGTGCCTCGAGTGCCGACCTGGAAGCTGAGACCAGAGACCCTGGAAGACCCATTGTTCCATGCGGCACTGGAGGAGGGGATAACCCAATACTACACCGATAACGAGGGGACGGCGGCCACTAGAGCGATGGAATGGGATGCTTTTAAAGTGGTGGTGAGGGGCCAGTGCATAACGAAATACGTGGGCACGCGGAGGGTGCTACTAGAGGACCTCAATAAGGCAGATTCCAAGCTGCGGGAAGTGGAGAGGGTGCGGCCTGGCCATCCCGAACTCCAAGAGGAGGTCAACTTAGCTAGGGAGGTGGTGGCGGTAGAAGTGGAGCGACTTTGCGCCTTTGCTCACCGGGCATATATGCTTAGGACCCACGTAGAGGGGGACAAAGCCAGAACGTTACTAGCATGGCTGGCAAACCCCACAAAGCGATGCTCCCCAATACTGGCCATAGAGGATGAGGTGGGTCGCATCCACTACTCCCAAACGGAGATCTTGGATGGCTTTCAGAAGTACTATGAGGGCCTCTACAAGAGCGAACCGGGGGATCGGGAGAATGAAACCAAGATCTTTTTAGATGGCCTCCAATTGCCCCAGTTAGACGAGGAACAGGCGAAGGTTCAGGGGAGAGACATTGACCTAGGAGAGATCAGGGGAGCGGTGAAAAGGATGGCCTGCAACAAGACACCAGGATTAGATGGGCTGCCCATAGAATTTTATAGTAAGTGGCGCCAAAACTCCAAACAATATACAAAGAAGCCAGAGTAACAGGCAGCCTGCCCCAATCAATGTGGGAAGCGCTAGTAATACCACTCCTGAAACTGGGAAGAGAGAGCTGTAGCCCTGAGTCTTATAGGCCACTCTCTATGCTGACCGCTGACTACAAAATATTGAGTTCTATTTTAGCAGCCAGACTCCTACAGCATATGCCCGACTTAGTACACGAAGACCAAAATGGATTAATTCCCGCAAGGAACACCGCAATTAACATCAGGAGACTCAGGCGTCTGTTGGAGGGCTCGTACGCTGAGGGCCGAGCGCCTCTAGTCCTATCAGTAGACATCGAAAAGGCTTTCGGTAGTTTAGAATGGGACTATTTATATAAGGTCATGGAACGCTTCGGATTGTAGGAAGGGTATATTAATTGGACGCGAGTCCTGTATACGGTGGCAGTGGCAAGAGTGAGGATAGGACCCCTAGTCTTGCACCAATACCCGGTGGAAAGGGGCACCCGACAGGGATGCTCCTTGTCCCCCCTATTATTCGCACTAGCGATTGAGCCACTTACGGCCGAGGCCCGGACGGGAAAATACTTCGAGGGGGTAGACAGCAGAGTGGCGCTGGCGACGCTCACCCACCCGAAGGACGAGGGGGGGCTCGCAGTACCGGACTTCGAGCTTTATTATCTCGCCGCTCAACTGCAGATATACACGCAGGAGGTGGCGAGGGTATACCGAGGCCCTGAGAACGACGGGATGAGAGGCACGCCACGGCATGTCCTGGCCTATATAGCCCTACAGCAGAGGATCGCCATTCGAGACCTGACATTCGAGCAACAAACGTTCTGGCTTTGCTGGAACCGGCCTCAGCAGCGTGCGGGGATATGACACCCCTATGCCCCGGAAATACCCCTGGGCATGCTGACTGCGCTGCCCCACGGCGGTGATTGGTCGCAGCTGCAGCACTGGGAAGATGCGGGAATACAGGTTGTAGGAGACCTCTATGAAGACGGGGCGCTCCTCCCGTATCAGGAACTTCAGGAACGGTTCGATCTGCCACGAGGGGGCTGCCTTCTGCACTCGGCTGTGGTTGGAGCAATGCAGGAGCATTGGAGGGGGGGTCTGACAGAGCCCGAGACGTCCATGGCTTGCCAGTATGCTATGATGGCGGCTGGGACGGTTAAGGCTGTGACGTGCCTGTACTCTAGAATGCTCCACGAAAACTTGCCGCCCCTCACGCCGTTAAAGTCCAAATGGGAAGCTGACCTGGGTAAGGATATTCCTGAGACGACTTGGGCCCGACCAGTACGCCGAGACAGAAATAGCACAAGATATGCGAGATTTCAGCTCATTCATTTCTACGTGCTGCACAGGGCCTACATGACCCTTGGCAGAATCAGGAAGTACTTTGGGGTAACTGAGTCGGCGTGCCCCCGGTGTGCATTGGAAGAAGCGGAGCTGGAGCACATGCTGTGGTCCTGCCCTGCCCTCCAAGAGTACTGGCAGGCAATAGGGGATACCTAATTTCAAAAAGAGGGGGAGGTAGAGGAAAACATTAGCTAGGTTCGCCCTCCACAGCATTAAGTATACAAAAAAGATCTGAAACATTCAGACCCAGAAAACCTAGCTAGCTACTGAGACATTACACCATTAGGTCTGTCTTAGGGAAAAACAAAATAGGACAGGGAAAGAAAATGTTCCCCTCACTCACCGGAGTTTCCTCATGGTGACATGCTTCATCATAGGGGCTTCCCAACCCGCTGCGGGTTGAGGCGTGCTACAACTATCGATATTGCGTAGGAGCACTTTTTTGTGAGGACTATGTGTCGTGTAATGTGAAAAAGGGGAAGTGAAGTGGAGTGATAAGGGTTAAAAATATCCTACTAGTGAGCCAAACTAACTTTACTCAGGCGCCTAGCGGATACATTAAAAATGGGGTGGTTTACTAGGTGAGCCGGTTCTATTATGAAACACAGTACCCTAGTAAAAAGTCAACTAGTTTCGAGCTGTACCCCCCAGCTCTTCTTCAGGACTGCACAGGGTCCCGCCCTGTGAGTACCACTCCAAAAAGAACGTGAAAAAGTATGCCTATATTAATATATGGATATACATACTATTCTTCTGCAAATCATTGGCATATTTTTTCAGAGGCTTAACTAAGCCACACGGCTTCCCTTGAGACCACCGGTCTCAAGGGAAGCCGAGTAGGTTTTCCGCAACAACAGAGCCTCGTAACAAGTGTTTATGGGGACAAATAATCTTCCCGCGATTGACCATGAGGCTCAGTTAAGCCTCTGAAAAAATATGCCAATGATTTGCAGAAGAATAGTATGTATATCCATATATTAATATAGGCATACTTTTTCACGTTCTTTTTGGAGTGGTACTCACAGGGCGGGACCCTGTGCAGTCCTGAAGAAGAGCTGGGGGGTACAGCTCGAAACTAGTTGACTTTTTACTAGGGTACTGTGTTTCATAATAGAACCGGCTCACCTAGTAAACCACCCCATTTTTAATGTATCCGCTAGGCACCTGAATAAAGTTAGTTTAGATCACTAGTAGGATATTTTTAACCCTTATCACTCCACTTCACTTCCCCTTTTTCACATTACACGACACATAGTCCTCACAAAAAAGTGCTCCTACGCAATATCGATAGTTGTAGCAGGCCTCAACCCGCAGCGGGTTGGGAAGCCCCTATGATGAAGAATGTCACCGTGAGGAAACTCTGGTGAGTGAGGGGACTAAAAAGAAAATTTTTTCTTTCCCTGTCCTATTTTGTTTTTCCCTAAGACAGACCTAATGGTGTAATGTCTCAGTAGCTAGCTAGGTTTTCTGGGTCTGAATGTTTCAGATCTTTTTTGTATAGGCAATAGGGGATACCTTGAACGAAGTAACGGAAAGAACCATTGAGTTTGATTCGGCGGTGTGCATTCTGCACTGGTTCCCGCACACGCCCCAAAAAAAAATTCAAGTAAATTCGTTGATATGGGGTTGATAATAGCCAAAAGGGAAATAACAAGACAGCGGAAGGCGAGGACAGGCCCAACTCACAGGAGATGGTATAACAAATTCCTCAAGTGGGCAGCTTGTGATAGCACACACAGATATCAATTAGCACGTCGGAATCCAGACATTAGAGCATTGGACATGGCGGCAGCCTGGGAGGCACTAGTACAAGCCCTTAGGGATAGCATGCTAATGGAGGACGAGGAAACCCTCAGCACGGACAGGAATTGTACCCTGGAAACACCGAGCACATCACACACCTAGACAATATATGGCCCAAGATTGTACCCTAGATTAGTAACAGCAAGAGACCCTGCGAGCGGATGGTGGGGGGGAGGGGAGGGTGGGCACGTAGCAATGGTGAGGGATAGTTTAAGAGGGAGTTCATACAGTTTAATTAGGTTAGGAAAAGAAAAGTAGACATGCACTCTTTAATGTGGTGAGGATGATCCTAACAACAGCAACCAGACAAAGGAGGGTCGATTGATTGTTGCCGCCCGACCTCCGGGTTGTGGGCCTTCAGGCTGTGTATAACAAGACATGAAAGTATATCGTTAAATGGCCCGAACAGAACTGTAAATGTGTGGATACTGGTATGTGAACTGTATGTCTACAATAAAAATGACCTTTTAAAAAAAAAATGATGAAGATAAGTTATAACGTGATGGTTACTAAAAAGTGGTACTTAACTACTACCACACAATTCAAAGGAAGTATTTCTTATGTATGATATGAAAATGACTTTTGCCTAGGCTGTATGCCCTCTGAGAAACCGTAATACCTGCTGTAGCAGGCTGAAAGCTAGCAAAGAAAAGTAAGCAATAGTTTAAGTGAACAATCAATTACCAAACACAAGCGTAAAATAAATGAAGAGAAAAAAGGAATCCAAAAAAATTACGAAAATGATACTAAAGTTAATGTATTATCCAGGTCCAAATGTGTAGTGTTATCTCGTCATTCATCCTTGTCCTTCTAATCATGGATACTGTGACTGAATATGATTCTTGGGCACCTCTGCCTGGATGATGAAGAGGATTGGTGAAAGGCCGACCTGTAAATGTTGATGAAAAAAGAAATGGGGTATTCCAAAATAAGTTAACTGAATGAAAACATTTAAAAAAATCAATTACGGTGTAGTGCAAAAAAGAAAAGACAAGACTCGTGAGCAAGAAGATTTGCAGACTGAGGCGGCTTGGATACATTGATTAACTCTACTCTTCTAGTTGCACAGCAGTCATCGAAAAGAACAACAAGATAGGAGCCAGCACAGAACAGTTACAGGACCACACCACAAGACCGGGCCATGAGTCTGTGGCCCAAACTCCATTTACCTACATTTTTCAAAGTTCCAGACAAAAGGCATATACAGCAACCTAGCATTTGCCAAATCAAGTGATTAAATCAATGCGCCATTGTCAGTCAATCATACCACTATTCTATTCCACCACTGCACACACATGTAGCCTAGGTCTGCTGTCGTTCTTGTTGATTGGTTGTGTTTACCTTGTATTCCACTTCCTGAACTTATTCCATCAATCATCACAGATCAAACTGACTGACAGCGTGTAAAGATGGTATGGTGGTCATCATCATGCGGTGTGGCACGTGTACGTGTTGTCCAACAGACCACCAACAGCAACTCAGTCTGTAGTGACTGACTACGATTAGGTCCAGACTGCACCTGTAGTAGTAGGAGTACAATTGGATACATATTATTAAATAACATGGAAAAATTGACCATCACTTGAGACACAAGTACTTTGTTATATTATATTAAACTACTAGTATAGTTCTACTTCATGCACATTTGCTCTGAGTCAGCAAGCATCCAATGCAATGTATGGCATCATTCATTTCATATACCTGTCTTTCTCTTCTTTGTGACTGTCAGATCACAGATGCAGCAGAGCCTTCTGAAAGTGATGATGAGTTTACTTTAATTTTGGAGCCCTGCTCAAGTTCTGACATTGAAGAGTTGTGTATACCAGTGCAGACAGAGGTGGTAGCCTTAAGACAGTGATGCGTTTCAGATTGGAAACAAAACAGAAGATGGCTATAGTCACATACTTTTCACTTGTTATGGAGGGACTGTTAGACGCTACATTATTGTACTATTCACCATCTCCATCCAATGTATTGCAAGATGGAAATGTATTTAGGGTGAGTCAGGAAGATGGAGCAGGACAGTGAGGACTGGAGCGCAAACTTAAATGCACAGATGTGCAACTCCAATAGGTAATTAAAAAAGTAAAAGAAAGGATGGTGTTGGTTTTGAAGTTTGAACCAGAAAGACAGATACACACAAATAAAGGAAGAGAGAATATAAGAATTTAAAAGCCTAGCTGTCAGGGAAGAGGAGCTCGTCCTCAAACCCTGGTGGTTCTTTTGACAGAAGTAGGTCATGTAACCCAATAGTTATGTCTTCCGACTCGCTCTCCTCTTCCAGCTGTGATTCACGTATTTTGTAGTCTGGTGGTATGAAGTGCTGATTCATTTTGATCATGGTTAACCTCTCCACGCTTTTGGGCGAGAGACTGGTCCTTTTCACAGTTACAATGGCACCAGCAGCACTGAAAACACGCTCAGAAGAGACGCTTGCAACAGGGCAAGCCAGATACTTTATCGCCAGCCTGCTGAGCACTGGCCAGTCGCTTCTTTTCCTATACCAATACACCAATGGGCTTTGCTCCATGAACACCTCTGTTGTGTCATCCAGATAGGCCTGGACCATCCGCTCAATGTTCAGTGGTGCTCCGGTTTGCTTGTCCTCTTTTTGCTTTGTGACAGCAACGGACTTACCCATCCCTTTCTGTAGAAACCAAGGAGCTATTTTTTTGGTTGCGTCTGATGAATCAGATCCTGTTGGTGCTGTTGTTGTTATTGGTAGTGTTGGTGACTGCAGGGAAGCAAACGCACTGCTCTCATGCTGTGAAGAGGAAATTGACTCTGTAGGATGTTCAGTAGTACTTGCACTGTCCTGGGCTGGCACTGGCAGGCCTCTAATTGAGAGCCGTTCATTTTCTAAATCAGTGGCTTCCTCAGCTATTACAGTTTTGTACTTGGCAACATACCCTTCTGAAAAAGGAATTACTGCATTACTGTTCAAAAATAATTTGTACTGTGGATCCAAAATTGTGGCAGTACTGTAATGTTGATGTGACACAATCTTATTCAGAATCCTTGTATTCTCAGATAAGCGGCCGGCTAAGGCCTTCGCCAAATAACATGCTTCAAGTTTTCCTTCAACACCTTCATATGTTTCAGACACCTCCTTCAGCTCTTGCTCTAGCATGTACAACAATGGGATAGCTTGGCCCATAGTACAGTCCTCCCTGCTGACTGCACGTGTGAAGACCTCAAAAGGAAGTAGCATCTCTGTCAGGTATTTAATGAGGTCCCATTGCCACATCTCAATGGTCATGGCTTTAACAGTAGGATCCCCTGATCTTCTTGTCATGACATAAGCATTAAGTGGTATGTACTGCTCAAACAGCCGATCAAGCATGTAATAAGTAGAGTTCCAACATGTTGGGACCTCCTGGATGAGTGCTTTGACTAGCATTTTATAGTCACGCTGAATGACCCGTAGCTGCTTCCGGACTTTAAAAGAATGGTTGAAATGCGTGCAGATTCTTCTGCAAATGGTCAGTCAGTGGCTGACTTTGCTTTCATTTTTCAGAAAGTCTTGAACAACAATGTTATTGCAGTGTGCCAAACACAGGACCCTGAAATAGCGACCATCTTCCATGGCCTTAACTACATTACGGCCATTGTCGGTGGCAACAAAACCAATGTTAAGGCCTCTTGGTCGCAGCCATTCAAAGACCTTGCTGTTAAACTCAGCCAAAATGTTTGCAGCAGTATGCAATTTCTCCATAGCAAACATGGCTACAGTTGCATGTCTGCAAGTATCTTTAAAAATCTCAGCAGTGTCAATGCCTGCAGATACCTTGTCTCTAACACCTGAAAAAGAGATCCAGTGTGCAGTGATGCACATGTAATCAGTGGCTTGGCAACTGGTCCACATGTCTGTTGTCAGGTGGATACTATGAACAGCACTCTGCTGCAAGGCTTTTCCAAGCAATTCCAGCACGTCGTGGTGTAGCGCTGGAACAGCAACTCTGGCAAAATAGTAGCGGCTGGGAACATTCCATTTTGTGCAGAGGGTTGTCACAAATTCCAGGAAACCCACCCCTTCAACAAAAGAAAAAGGGAGAAGGTCCAGTGCTAAAATTTTAGCAAGCTTAGCATTGTACAAACGTGCTATTGGGTGGTTGGGCTCGTACTTTCCCTCCTGCCTAAACATGCTAAGAATGGTACGCTGCTTGGTATTTCCTTCAGTTATGCTCTATGCAGTACTTCGCGTCGCAGACTTCGCACCCGTACTCCTTGGTGTCTCCGGGTTACTCTTACTCTGGTGCCACTGAGATGTTGCTGATGCGGAGGATGTGTGCTTTACCACTGCAGTGCTGGGGACAGGGGTACTTTGTGTACAACTACCAGATAGAATGTCTCCCTCTTCTTCCTGTTCGACCGTGAGCATTAATGGTTCCCGCTTTCATGCTACGTAGGTGGTCCTCCCAATAGATTGCGTGGTGTTTTTTCAAATGGGTCATTTGGCCTCTGGTGCCATAGTTTGTACCAAGCTTACCACGACTAACAGAGGAATGACAAATGGAGCATATAGCAATGTTGTCCTCATTTGCCCTAACTGTCCCACACTGGGGAGCTTAACTTTTGTCTCCTGCTAGAGGTGCCACTTCCAATGCCGGATGAACTGGAGGTTGCGCGTTGAATTTCACTATGTGGCTGCGCAGTAGTACCGCGACCTACTTCTGCTGAGGTGGAACTTGTGCCGGATGTAGGACGCTGCCGGCCCTGTGCAAATATAAAAATGGAAGGTAGTTTTGCTTTTGGTGTGGCCTGTGTTGGAGGTATGCGTGCTACATCCCTACTAGTCGCAGCTATTCTCGCTAGGGTTAAAATGTTGATCTCCATGTTCCCAGGCCCAGAAGTAATGCTTGTGATGACTGGGTCTGAGTCGTCATCACCATCATTATCCGGCTGTTCAACATCGCACTCCATAAGTGTAAGGCTTCCTGGATCCTTCCTTATCTCTAGCCTGGTCTTCTTGGGATGTCTCTCCCTCTCATGCTCAGATTGCTGTGGCTCCCAATTGAGATCAGGATCATCAGAAGGGATGCTTGGCGAAGAACTCGATGGACTAATCCTCCTTTTCCTTGGTGGGGATTTGGAAAACAATAGATCTCCTGCATCAGGTGCTTCCTCTTCTTCTTGCTCTGCATCAGGCTCAATTTCCTGAACTGCCCCGACTTCGGGAGGAACAACAACTACTATTGCAGGTGGTGGTTGTTGAACAACAACTATTGCAGGAGGTGGTTGTGGTTGTTGTTTTCGAGGAACATCTACCATTTGAGGGCGGTGGTTGTGGAACAGCTACTATTGCAGGCGGTGGTTGTAGTTGTTCTCTACGTTGAGCATCTACTATTGTGGGCGGTGGTTGTTGAACAACTACTATTGCGGGCAGTGGCTCAGGTTGAACATCTACTATCGCGGGCAGTGGTTGTGGATGCTGTTTTGTAACATCTACTATTGCGGGCGGTGGTTGTTGTTCTCCTCTTTTCTGCTGTGTTCCCTCTTGCATGGATTGTGTACTACTTTGAGATAGCTCTAAGTTTAGGTCAGGCTCAGTATCACTGCTTTCCACCATTAGGCTAGCTACCTCTTCCCCACTCATCTGCTTGGGCCTGGGTTGGTGGCTTGGGCCCACTGATGCGGAGTTGCTGGCCCCAGCTTGGACCCCGGTCACCACTGCTGCAGGCGTACTTTTTTTTCCCAAAAAAGGTTTTCTGGTCAACACCAGACTTAAGTGTCACTTTCTTCTTCTGTTCTTCCTTCTTCTCAGCAACTTTCTTGGTCTTGGAGGACCTGGTACCTGCTTTCTTTGGGCCCATCTTCTTCAGATGTCAGCAGCAGCACTCAGTTTCTGAGAATGATGTATGGTCAGGTGAGTCACACCACACGTGACATAGTACAGAAGGACGTCCGTCTGGCAGTAGAACAGGCGATGAATGATGACGGAAAACCTCCTCTCAGTCTTCAGTCTTTTGTGCACCTACAAGCAAAGAAAGCAGAATAACATCAGTCGAATGTGGATTTTTTTTGCTTTAATTTTAATTACTACTAGAAGTATTAGTACACTCAGTAAGAGTAAGAATAGCAAATAACTAAAAAGCAAATGTAGTGGAAGTGGAACTTGTTTATCCTTAATTTGTGCATCATTTTAGAATGGATGCAGCATCAGTGACCTGCAGCAGATAGCAATGGGGATGTGAACAGTAGTAAGCCAACAGGAACAATGGCAAGACACAGGCCAATTTGTCAAAAACAAAACAGCACACTACCACCACAGCTCCCAGCCACATGGGCACATATCACAGGTACATGGGTAAAGGCCAGAAAACAATAAACTCAAGCAGGCCTACATACCTATATGGCCAGAAAAAGGAGGATGCCTGTTACACATTACAGCTTAATGCCCAAAAAAGAAAATCCCCATGGCTAAAAGGTTTGAAAGTTACACAACAACAACACAAACAACAAAGGCATTTACAGTTTTCTTACACATACCCAAACAGTTAACTACACCCCAAACACCACATTTGGGAATTCAATGTATTGCCATCCATGCCCTAAATGATGTTAAATTCAACAGACAAAATGGAAACCGCTACATCAAGCACCCCCGCTGCGCTGACTACCTCTGGGACTCTAGGCCTACTGGCAGAAGAAATCACAAGTTTGTATGCCTGCAACAAAACTAAAGCACGATGGAAGGTCACACAAAATGGTTGCCCTCACATGGCCTGGCGATCCCCAACAACATGAAAAGAAAGAGAAGACAGACAATACATGCCTAAGGCAAAAGGACAGTGCTTGGCTTCACAAAATGGCCGCCCCGCCACCAACATGGTCAGGCCAACCTCAAAAAACAAAGTACATAGAGGACAGAAACAGTAAGTGGTCCATCCTCCAAAAACTACAACCAAATGACAACCTGAGGATTCTTTTTAGCAAAATGAACAGCATCAACATTTTCGAGAAGGTTTTATGCAACTCGAGACATATTTCTCGCGAGATTGCAAAATCGGCGTGTTCGGCTGCGTGAATTGTACAAAACGTCGTTATCGCGTGCCCGAGCATGCACATTGAGCGCGCGAAGAAGACAAAAACTGTAAGGTCACGTTGTCACACTGTGCAAAGTTACCAAAACTATGCGAGGTGAATTCTAGGGTTACCTAGTGCGCAGAAAAAGCCATATTATTCAACACACCCAAAACCTGCAATTCAACACCAAACACACATTTTGCTAATCAATCCAAAGCCATCCATGACCTACATGATGTTACACTTACAACTTAAACACCACAATAACAGTTGAACAACTTTCATGTACCCAATATGATGACTATAGTAAAACCCTTGGGCCTACTGGCAGAGTAGGCCACAAGCTTGGAGGCCTATGGCAAAAACACAGTGGCTTAAAACACAAATGGCCGCCACCACCTGGCCAAGCCACCCACAGAAAGTAAATGAACTCAAGCAGGCCTACACTAACTACATGAACTACTAAGGTTGAATAATTTTACTAAAAAAAATGAAATTCCACTACAACAGAGTTTGCAATTGAATCCAATGCCATCCATGATGTTTAACAGACACCACAGAAACATGGTTGGACCCGTGGGTACCTCTAGGCCTATTGGATGAAATTTCAAAGACATACAACTTGGCCCCTCATGAAAGTACAGGCCTCCCTCAATAATAATTTTTAAGAAAGATTGAGAAGCACAGAAAACTGTAGTTAAAAAAAACCCAAACCAAACAACATTTACAGTACACCAATTCTCAAACTTACTTGTAAAAGATAAGTTCAAATCCAAAATTCCTCAATATTCCAATCAAATGCTATGTTGCAGCAGACATACACAAAGAGTGATCCTTCCAGCTCCAAATCCAAATGAAAGTGAACACCACATGGACTAAGCACTGGGAGGAGCCTGGTGGACAGGAATAGGAAGTTGGAGACTCAGAGTCACTTCCTTTCTCTTGAAAAAAAAAGTAGAAACAAAAAGAGGACTCCTTGCCCAACACAATACAGCCAAATCACAATCTGAGGGGATTTTCCTGAGCAAAATGATCATTTTTGAGAAGGTTTTAACATGCTCGAGAGATATTCTGTGCCAGATTGCAGTTTCTGCGTGTTCGGAAACGCGATCTTACCTACATGGCGCTGCAAGGAAGATCGCGCGTCCTAATGACGTGTTCGCGCGTCAGAATGACGTTATCGCGTTCTCACAGTCGGGTGGGATTTTGCGGCCGGATTCCAAACATCGTAGCGAACGCGAACGGGGGAGAAAAGCGAGAAAGTGAACGCAGAACTACGGTAAGTCATTACCCCGCACGCGAGAATGCTATTGAGCGCGCGAGGAAGAAAAACTACTACGCTACGCTGTAGATTGTGAAGTAGTCGACAGCTTCGCGCTCGCCGCGAAGTGCGAAGTTGCCGAAAATTCGCAAACTCCGCAAAAGGAGCGTAGTTCTCCACTCAGGGTTAATAATAAAGCACAATAAAACACTTGTAAACATAAGCCTAAAAGGACTTACCTGGCCCTGTTTACAAGGGTGGGCATGCTAGAACAAACCAAATTGTGTATAAATAACTCAGGGTTGCAAATTTTAGTTAAAACAAAAAAACATCAATTTGCACAATAAAATAGTAATAGCCATACCTTAAATGAGATAGAGAAGAAGACAATACTTGGTATTGGCCAATATATAAACTCTATAAAGATTAAGTATAATAAGACAAACTAAAAGAGTTTCAAAATTGATAAACAGAGCTGATATACTTATCTTGATGGGCAGCAAATAAAAGAGGAAAATTATGCAGTGGACCAAATACTTATACTGCTTGTCTGAACATTCTATTACTTTGTGATGTATTCAATGTTCTTTAAAGGGTTGCATGTTTGGGCAGCAAATAAAAGTATATGCATAATGGTAGCCTCTGGTCTTGTAATGAAATCGAGTGTACCAGCAGATGCCTACTATTGAAACTCTGGATGAGTTTGATTTAGACCTGTTGCAATGACTGTGCCTGAGAGGAGGAAGACAGGACCCTTGGAGCACCCTTAGAGGTAGATCAGAGAGGACCATATGTGGAGGCAGATGTAGAACGTCATCCCATCATATTCTTGATTGATACTGGTGCTACCGTTCTACTGTGAGGTCCACAGTAGCCCCAAACCTACCCCTCTCAGGAAAAGTTTCTATTTGTAGGAGTTGCTCATAATAGAAAGATCAAACCATTGACAGATGAAGTACCTGTGAGAATAGGAACCTTTCAGGATCTACATCAATATGTGGTGTGCGATTCAGTCCAGTCTGTTTGTTGGGTCGTGACCTTTTGTGCAAATTTAATTGTACCATCTACTGTACAGCCAAAGGAGTGGACTTACAGAGTAACGATGATGACATTGCATAAATTGGCGAATCAGAATCTCTGCATAGAGATGTTTCCCGCGTTGACAACCAGAGATTTGCCATATGACTTGAGGGACTCAGTCTTTCCGGTGGTGTGGGATTTCACGGGAAACGAGATCGGACTGGTTTGAGGGGTTGGGCCAGTTAAGATACAGATCAAGCCGAATAAATTAGGATTGCAGAACACAAGTGGAAAGTTTAGAATCATGCAGGACCTTTGAAAGGTAGCTGAAATCATTGCATTGACACGTACATGCCTGGTCGCTGATCAAATCCGAGTCACCATCTACGCTGATAGCCGTTATGTGTTCTCTGTGGTTCATGACTTTGGACAGCTATGGTCACAGCGGGGGTCATGGTGCGAGAGTTCAGGCAGACATGGTTCAATCCATGGTTTGTGCGTTTGCTGAAGCAGTGTGTTACAGATGTGTTACGTGTCAACAAATTAATGCTGGGAAAAAGACTGGGTTGCATTAAGTCACATTGGAAGATCTGGGGATTCCTTCAACCGGATCCAGCTTGATTTTATTGAGATGCCTATATGCAATGGATTGAGGTACATTCTAGTGGTAGTGTGTGTTATTTCATGGTGGGTTGAAGCATATCCAATGAGAAGGTGTGACAGTCCCACAGTGGCAAAGCTGTTGCTTAGAGAGTCGATTCCACGTTTTGGATTTCGAACCCCATTGAAGTTAGATAGATGATCTCACTTTCATAGTGAGATTATGAAGCTACTTTAAACTGCCTTACAAGTGGATAAGAGATTGCATTGTAGTTACAGACCTGAGGCATCAAGCCTCGTAGAGCAGTTCAATGGTTTGTTCATCCACGTCCCTGAAATGGCCTGATGCTTTGCCTTTAGTGCTGTTGAGTGTGCTTAGCAGCCCCGATCGGAGGACAGAACTCTCACCACACGAGATCCTGATGTGGAGGGTGAAGCGTTTGCCAACAGTGCCATCTACAGGATTGATAAACATCACTGATGATTTGATCCTTGATTATTGCAAAGGACTTGCAGACGTAGTCCATTCTGAATCTCACCAAGTTGAAGCTGCGACGGCCCGACCTCAAAGGGTATCTCCCACGACCTGTGTTCAGGCGACTAGATACTTGTTAGGAAGCACTGAGTAAGAGCAGTCTTGATGCTCGCTAGTGGTGTCCATACCAAGTGATTCTGGTGATAAATACAGCTGTAAAGTGTGGAGGCTTGCCAAACTGGATCCACGCCTCACACACCTGCAGAGTTTCAGGGCCCCTGGAAGAGACAGCTTCTCTCCCAGAAGGAAATTCAGCTATTTTTGCAAGACCACTGGAGAGGACAAGCCAATCTGTGGGGGTTACTGACAAGACTGGTCACCCACCAGAGCGAACTGAGGGGGAGTCATGCTACACAAAGCCCAGGTATTGAGTCTGAGGGGGGAGGTAACATGGCGAGTGGTACAGAGTCAGACTCAGCTAGAGGAACGGGTGTGGAAGGTGATCAGGTGGAGAGAAGGAGAGCAGAGTTCACAAGAGAATTATGGCCTGTGAGACAGTAGGGATAAAACTTGAGACTGGCATCTGAAAGAGACCTTGACTCTGTCTGAAATGTCTGAATCAAAGATAAGTGACACATAACAAGCACAAGAGGGCTCGAGGAGATAGAGAAGAGCAAGGGTGTTGTGTCAGAGGTACGCTCCCCCAGAGTGGACATATCTGATTACAGATGCCAGGAGCAGTGGAGACCTGGAGACTGAAGTCTTCAGGAGTGGTCAGCAGAGTTCCAGAGCTGATCATTGAAATTGAACTATTAGTTCCTGGAATAGAAGCCAATGGAGTGTTGACAGTGACCGTAAAAAGACCACTGATATTTAGTGGTGTGTAAGATTTGATTTTTCAAGATTTATCCTTTCCTACCTTTGGATATCAGCCACCAGCATAAGAGATCGCAGCAGTCCATCTTGAAATTCTGTCATGTGTCATTGCTGAAATTGCCTCCGGGGCTAGTAGCGACTGTTGATTGAACTGTAAACTGTAAATAATTATTTTGCTATAAAGAAGATAATATAGGCCCGAGTGGAAGAAGAATACAATTAGGAACTTTTCCGTAGAAGAAGAAAGAGGGCTAAGGAAGTCCTTTTGAACTGTGTAAATAAATGTGCAACACACTGTGCATTGGTTTCCAGGACTCCTATGAACTGTGAATGAACTTTGTTGAACAGCAATCAGAGGAAGAGAAGGAGATTTTGCAGTAAATCCTCATGCTATGCTAAACCGAAATTAGTTAAAAAATGGAGTCTGGAAGTCTGGATCAGAGAGCTAAGTGTGTAATAGGCACACATAGTAGCAGGGATAGTTATAATAGCCACAGTTATTATAATTTCTATAAATATTACACATGATGCGGAAGTTGAGGGGGTGGGAATACAAGGAACATCCACACCTACTACCTCTGGCACAAAAGAGGGTACATTAGGAGCAGATAAGGTTATGCTAGATCAAACTAGTCTCATGTTACATGTAGATTTGTCCAAGGGTGATTATATGTTGAATGCCTATGCGAAGCTGCTATATGAATATGTGAATACGATGGATGTGAGAGATTGTTATGTGTGTATTCAGTTGCCTGTGTCAGTGGAAGAGGGGAATAGTTATCACCACCTGCCCCTGATGTATGGACTTATATGTAGTTTATTTCTCAGTAAGGGTCACTATGAATATTATGTTTCCAATTACGATGCAGTGCTTTCTGAAGTTCCAGTTTACAAGCGCCTGAATAAGTATGACTATTACAAGCAGGAAGAGAAAATAAGGAAATATTTCATACCTACTGCTACTTTAGATACAGCCTATGTTCCTCATCATAATTTGACGTGCCTACTAAGGGACATAGAAAAGAAGTTTATAATCAAGTAGAAGATAGACATAGACAATTAGCTGTAAGACTTACTAGTAGGGAAAATAAATTTGAGTGGACCAAGGAGGAGTTAGCGTACAAGGCAAAGGGGAGCTACGGTCCAATAGCTTTAGATTTTGAACAGCGAAGAAAACTTTACATTAGACAGGTACAAATTTATTATGATAAATCCTTTGTTGGACAGAGTATGTGTGATCACATTTTCACAGTTGAAGGCACTTCAAAGAAGTTCTTGCAGAAAGCAGTGCAGGTGGTACCAAATGTGCATTTTGTATGTGGGAAAATGCTTACGTGCGGTTGCCACTGACTTGGTATGGCATATGTTATGTGTCTGTCGTGTTTCCCAAATTTACCACATTGAGGATTTAGGGCCACTGGAACGTGGTTACACCATAGGGAGAAACAAGGGGCAAGTGCAAGAGAGATTGTTGGAGATGTTTTTGCAACAATTATACCAAGTTTGGGAGAGGTTCTGAGAGATATAAGGATTAGAAGGTTGTCAACTATTGTGGATAAGTTGTCAGCGAATACAGCTCAGTCTGTATTGCTTGTAGATGGAGAGATGGTGTCAATAGGAGCCATGGCGGAGTCTGTAAAATGCTGAGGGTTCAACAGTGCTGCACCTATATCCCAGACCATAGTAAGGATCTGAGGAAGAATACAAGTAACATCACTGAGATTCACCATGAAGTACATGAATTGGCAACGGAAGGAGTTTGGGACAAGGTTGGGAAGGGACTTAAAAAGGTTGGGAGTTGGTTTGCCAACCTTGGAAAGGGAATCCTTGGTTACATTCTGAAACCAATCATCATAGTGTTGGTTTGGGTGATTCTTTTGATTGGAGTGTATAGGGTCTTTAAACGGCACATGGTAGGACAGGCTGAGAGATCTCTTAGAGAGTGGGAGAGGAAGATGGAGATACTGTAGGACAGTCACTATGAGAATCTCAAAAGTCTAGAGAAGTTCTGATAGGGTAAGCAGGCTTTGACTTCTGTTTTGGTCGGTTCGCTCTACAGGG
This sequence comes from Lissotriton vulgaris, assembly GCF_964263255.1. Classification (NCBI taxonomy): domain Eukaryota; kingdom Metazoa; phylum Chordata; class Amphibia; order Caudata; family Salamandridae; genus Lissotriton; species Lissotriton vulgaris. The sequence continues at coordinate 1,405,797,446 of NC_141693.1, read as the reverse complement.
AGTCACAGTTGGTTGGGATGACATTTGTCAGCAGAGTGGGGACTGATAGAGCGCACCTGTGCTCTTTCATTTGTAGGGGTGCATTATAGTCATGAGTAGTTTGCACCTACATATATTTTTTTGTCGTATTAACATGTGACAGTAGAATGTGTACTGTAATAATGTGAAAGGTGATGCGCTAGGCATATTTGTCTTATAAATGAGAAGAAATTAAAGTTGCAATACATGCGTGTTTAGCTGAAAACATTATTGTGCAGAATTGTGTCCGATGCTTACACTTCTTCATATATTAGATGTGCTCATGTAACGTGTTGACTTAGAAATGCTCAGTAAAAAATTTCATGTATATGTAATTTAAATCAGTAAATATATGCTGCAAAATACACTATTTGAATATTTTCTTTTCTTCGCAATTTTTTACAGAGAGCATTCGCTACACATTTTAACTGTTCAGGCATGTTCACTAAGCTTGTTTGCTTATTCTATTAAGGTGTAAAATGTATGTCCTGCCACTTTTATAATCCACCATCTGCCCTTAGGTACCACATTTATGTGTGGCACTAGCCTGTGGGTTGGGATGACTCCAGCTCCGCAACCAATAGAAACAGCTTTGCAGGGGTAACCCTACACACTTGTGCAGCAGTTCCTGTGTGCCTTACTGAAAACAATGCAAGAGTGCTCATTTCTACCAAAATCCAACATTGAAACACCTTTCTTACCCTGTGCAGAGCTCCTTTGTCACCCTAGAGGTTTGGCCTGGGGAATCAGCAACCTCTGTGGTTACTCAAATCCAGTTCTGGGGCAGTTCTCCTCTAAATTTGATTGGTGACAGGCTGGCTAGTAAGGCTAGTAAGATAGAGAGGCAGATCCAAGTATTATCTACATCTGCCAGTGACAGGTTAGGCATCCTTTGAAGATGTGTAAGGGGCAGGGCACGGGAAACAACTCTTACAACGCACTTTTACAACGCACTACCTTTACAACGAAACTTTTACAATGCAACATCCATTACAACGCATGCCATTACAACGCAACTATTACAACGCATGTCACTACAACGCATACAACTACAACGCATGTCATTACAACACAGTCATTACAACGCATACCATTACAACGCATACCTACACTATCCAACACTTACCCTACTGTTGCAACCCCTGGAGTTAGAATAGTAATTTTTACCCCTACACTATCCAATACTTACCCTACTTTTGCACCCCTGGAGTTAGATTAGTAATTTTACCCCTACACTTTCCAACACTTACCTTACTGTTGCACCCCCATGGAGTTAGAATAGTAATTTTTACCCCTACACTATCCAATACTTACCATCAATGCAATGTAATGGTATACGTTGTAATGGTATGCGTTGTAAATGTAGTATGCGTTGGAGTGGAATGTGTTTTAAAGGTAGTTTCAAAGAATTTGTTGTAATGGCATGCGTTGTAATGGAATGCGTTGTAACGGATGTTGAGGTGTAAAAATGCGTTGTAAAGGTATGCGTTGTAAAAGTGTGTGTTGTAACGACATACATCCGCAGGGCACAGTCCCCAAGCCATCTTGTCAGGAAGGTTAACTTCTCCCTATACCCAAGGCCTTTGTCTCAGCTCTGTGAGTCAATTCACAGCTAACCAAGGAGCTGCGTTGCTCCTGGCTGACAATTTGAAAGCTCAGGTAAATGGGCTTCCTGAAGTGTTTGATCTTTTGGATCACACATTTTAATGTCAACAAAACAACTTGCCTAGCTAATGCATCTGCTGCACAATTTATCCTGCCTGTGTAACCAATTTATTTTTATGTCATTCTACAAATATGATATAGTATAAACCTTTGTGTTATTTCTGTCTTCATTTATCAATATTTATGTTTTTCTCTTATTATTAATATTTTTGTACATTCATTGTTTGATTGGTTAAAAAGTTAAGTTGTAACAGGTTTCTTGTACATTTATAGATGGTGAAGTGTCCTCCAGGAAGTCATAAAAATTAAACAAAAAAACTTGTATGGAAACATTAGCATAGCAGTCCAAGCACACTTTTTCAGTTTTATTAGGCAATTATATCCTTTTTTACTTATTGTGATATAGGTATGCACACCAATCTGAGTTACAGCATGGAGTGACGGTCAAAGCAGGAATATTTTCTGTATTTTTCTGCATTAAAAATAAATACAGACATACAAAAGTAACTGGTTTTGGTTGGTACTTATGGTTGGTTGGTACTTATGTAGTGAAGAACAGAACATTTTAAACGTTACTTTAAACATCAAAGGAACAGTGGAGTGTTTTACACAGACATGTAGCATAATGCAAAGAGAAGTGCATGGAACAGTGGAACAATTAAAAAAAAACCTTTTTTTGCCCCCTGGAAAAGCTCAAGTTTAATGTTACTGAAATGGAGTGGCATTGTGCATGTCGGGTTTAAACTAGGTTGCAAAATCCAGAATGTGATGAGGAGTTTGAGAGTGGGAACATTATTGGGACATCAGTAAAGAGGAAACTGCACAGTTAACATTTATGTTACATTGTTGTACAGATAAAAGGGATGTACTAATATTTTCCTACAAGCATCTGTTAACAAAATTTCAACACAGGGCTGGAGTACAAAGTTGAAAGCACATTTGCATATGGTAATATTAAAGCAGTTTTTCCAATTGGGAGGTAGGATACAGGGGTATATTGAATAATACCATGCAATCTAAAAGTGCCTACTAACATTGGGGGAAAAAGAAACTGTGGGTGGAATGTTCTGTTATCCTTATGTCAGGGTTTGCCCAGATGTGGGTCCCTTGCTCACTTGGCCACTGGATTCAAGCTAGCCTGGCTCGTGATGGGTGTTACCCCGAATCCGGACCCAGGATGCTTGTTCCCGATCCAGGGAAGACCTGGCTTGGCAGTTTGGAACAGGGCCAAGACTGATTTGCATATGGCTGCGTCTGAACTCGGTGGCTAAGTCAGCTAAAGAACGATGATGTATTCAACCCAGATCTGTGACTGGGGGCGAGTGTCTGAAAAGTTTCAGCACTCCATCTGTCATCTCTTTGTGCTTGCTAATATTCTTATAGACCTTCTGCGTTGGGCTATGCCAGTTGTTAAAGTCCTTCTCCCTTGTTATACACACTTGCCTGCATCTCTAGCCTATAACTCATGTTCAGGACTTCTAACAACCAGTATAGCCATTGGTAGCGGGCTATACTGATATAGTGGCTCCCAAATTACAAAAGTACTTGTTCTCACAGCTTTTTAAGCCTCGCTTTAATCACATGCCATGTTGTTTGTGCAATGGGAAGGGTTGACACACCTGAACAGTTCAATACTGCAAGAGGACTAGTGCCTTTGCCTAAAGTGATGCTGTTCCCAGAAGAAACTCAACTGACATAGGTACTTCAGACTTTGAGACTTTGAGTATTAGGGTATCTGATGGTCTCCCTGAATATTTGATCCTGCTTTTAAGGTAACTAGCAAACATCTCCAGGGCACTACGAAAGGCTGGAGCAACAACAGCTGTTTGCCACAGACTGTGTCACAGGGCCAGGTAGGGAAAATGTGTTTTATTTATCATGCCCATTGACCCCAATCAGAAATGAATTGATCTAAGTAGTTGTCACTTACCAGCCGTTTAGCCATTGTATTTGTTATCAATCAATCAATCAATCAATCAATCAATCAATCAGGGTTTGTATTGCACGGCTACTCGCCTGTGAGGGTCTCAAGGTGCTGAGGTGGATGGGATGGGGGCTGCTGATCCATCTGCGTGCTGGAGGTCAGGCGACAAGCCAGGTCTTGAGATCCTTCCTGAATTGGGTCAGCAATGGGGCTTGCCTGAGTGGAGAGTCATGGTGTTCCAGGTCTTGGCGTCAAGGTAGGAGAAGGATCTTCCTCTGGTCCTGGTCTTGCAGATCTGAGGGACGGTGGCCAGGGCCAGCTGGGTGGAGGGGAGGTGTCTTGTGGGTACGTGGAATGAGAGGCGGTGATTCAAATATGCTGGTTCTGCATCATGGAGGGCTTTGTAGGTATGTGGGAGGAGATTAGAAGTGATTCTTCTGTTGACTGGGAGCCAGTGCAGGTCTCTCAGGTGTTCAGTGATGTGGCTGTGGTGGGGGATGTTGAGGACCAGTCTAACTGCCGCAATTTGAACATTCTGTAGCTTCCTGAGGTGTTTCTGGGTGAGACTGGCGTAGAGTGCTTTGCCGTAGTCGAGTCTGATGCTGATGAGTGCGTTGGTGACCATATTTCTGGATTTGGTGTGGATCCATCTGAAGGTCTTGTGAAGCAGGCGAAGTGTGTGGAAGCATGATGAGGAAACGGTTTTGACCTGGTGGTTCATTGTGATCGAGAAGTCCAGTATGATGATGAGGTCTGTCAGGTTGGTGGATGGATTCCTCAGCAGGGTGTTGATCTTGGTGTGTTTCCAGTCATCAGGGAAGGTAGCAGTCTCAATGGAGCAGTGGATGGTGTGGCGCAGCTCGAGGTGATAGAAGTGGTGGCTCTGTGGAAGTTCTCGGGCAGGAAGGGCTCTGAGCGGGCTCTGGAGTGGATGCTCTTAATGGTCTGGAGCATGTTGTCGATGGTAAGGGGGTCTTGAGTGTTGAAGCTGCCATAGATCTGCCTGATCATCTGGTGGGAAAAGATGCAGACTGTTTTGTTCTTGGGAAGGTGGGACGTCTGTGGTCTCGCTTTTGGGTCTGACAAACTCATTGGCGATGCTGTTGTGTGCGTTGGCATTGATTCTGTCTTGAAGGGCCATTTTCTTTTTAGCTTTGAGGAATAGGTGGTTTGCGGTGACTGCGGCTTTGAAGGCTGAGTGGGCTTCTGGGTTTTGTCGTTCCTTCATCTCTTCTCAAGGCATCTATCGGTGCATCTGTATTCCTGAAGGGTGAGAGTTAACCAGCTGACTTTCTTGGAGTGTTGCTTGCCAGGGCCTTTCTTGAGGGGTGCCAGAGTGTCGGAACAATCGGAGACCCGTTGGGGGAGGTTTCATGCTAAGATCATGGCACCTGTGGATGTCGGCTGTGGGTAGTGCTACGGGAGGAGGTGACCCTGTTCCTGCCTCTGCAGGGGACACATTGAGCGTGGTGGTCTACTGAAGGCCTGGGTGTAGCTTGTGGAGTTTTGCTATGCGGGACTACAAAAAAACTCTGTGAAGGTCAACGAGTGGCAGAGTGCAGTGCAAACTGCAGTTTGTGCTGGTATTTCGGCTGCTCGGGTAGAAATTCTACCCGAGTGGCAGCTCACGCTCGCAAACTCACCGTTCGCAATCGTGAACTTACCGTTCACGATCGCGAGCGGGGAAAAAACTATGCTGTACATGCGAAGCAGAGTTTTCTGCACTCCGCGAGCTCCATGGAGTGTGGAGTGCCAAAAACTCTGCAAACTCCATGAACGGAATGAAGTTCACTGCCCAGGACTAGTGTACAGTGAGTTTGGTAAGCACTGGTACCGATGAACTCCACAAGGAAATCGACAAACCCAGGGGGGCTTTCATAATGGCATTTGAAGGTAATTTGAAATTTACAATCTTAGCACTTGCCTGAGAGAACTTATTTATGTTGGGTGGCCAACTAAATACGGGGGTAGCTAGTTTAATTACCTATTTGATAATGTGTTACCATTAATGCTACACTTTTCTACTTTCAAGTTTGAAGTGGCACAAGAAAGAGAAATCCTCTCTGTGCACTGCTGGGGGCATGATCATTACTGAATGGCGGCATACTGGACTAAAAGCTTCCTCCTCATATGTAGTGGCAGACCTCTTGGTAGTGGATTGTTCTGTGAGATGGACTTACCTTGCTTGACCCATTATGCTGGTGCAATGGTCCTAAAAACTCACCCCATAAAATGCACAGAACCTTCAAAAGTATAGCAGTATCTGAGATCTTGTTGGTCACTTGATCACACAACCACATCACAGACCTCAAATAATGTGATCTTCCAAAATACAAGCACTACCACCACAAAGTCCAACTCAAAGGAGGAGGGTCACCAGGCACTTGCAAAGAAGGATCTTGTACCCAACTTGGCAGGCATGCAGGAACAAGTCACAATAACTCTAGTGGAACAACTTCATATAATGGAGAAGTAGATCCCAGTAACAGCGAGGGACATTACACAAGAGAATAGTGCAGGGAGGGAAAGAGGCAACAGAAATGTACAGGGCATACTCGAATTACAGATAAAATGGTCAACAGTTGATGAAGTGGGGGAACAGAAAAGGAAATGTGAGGACCTTGAAGACAGATCCCAGAGGCACAATATGAGAAGGGTTCCTGTATAACTTTGTTCTGTAGTCCCTTATTTACCCACATTCTAAGTGAGGAGGCTCTACCAAAAATATTCATTGTGTAGATGCATACAGTGGGGCCTTCCAAGGTGGAGATCTGACTGAGATCCAGAGATGTAATAGTTAAAAGGGCATCTTCCTGCATGTGGAATAGCAAAAGGACTCCACTGAATGGGATGAGTGTGTGTACCAGGATACATTACAAGCAATGCTGGCCAACAGAAGAGCAATGATGGGGGTGACTTCAGAACTTAGGAAAAACCAAACCCACTACCGATGGGCCTGTCCCTTCACCCTGGTCTGCACTCTGGAGGGGAAGTCTAGGTCAATCACAATGGTGGAGGAAGGATGATGACTACTGGGCTTCCCTGAAAGCAGGGAGGAACCCCACAAGCCAGGTGGCAGAGTAAAGTTTGCTCCTTTTCATCGTGGTGCACAGAGTGTTGACTGTAGTGTTGACACTACAGTCAGCAACGAGGGGAGCACAAATTGTGGACTACATGTACCATGATGCAAAGGAGCAAACTTTTCTGGGATATGATATAGTGTCCGGTCACACCCTTTCCCCTGCCCAAACCGATTTTCATTACCTCCTCTACATTTATCAAATGTTTCTATTGTTTCTTTTTGTAAAAATTGCATTACTGCCCATTGATTACACTTCATCCGGCCTGAGCCAGACAGTGTGGCTCTAGCCAGAGAGTACAGACCGGGTGAGGAGAGTACGGCTAAAGCCGGAGATTCTGGCCTGACTGGGGATGTAAAGATATGACTCGTAAATTACCTCTTCGAATACCAAAAGTCTTAAAGTTAGACTTTTGACTCAGATTGCCTTTGTGAATCAGGCCCATAGTAACTTGCAGACATGGGGCCCTTGGACAATCTTGTGGGTGAGCCATTTAAAGCAGAGAAAATTGACATTTTTCTCTCACAGTACTGGATGTTCTCCCATACTGACCAAATATGGGGAACAACCACACTTCATACTCAAACTGTAAAGTTAGAAATAGTACTGATGTCAGACCGTATGCCCATAGTGGACTTCACCTGCTGAAAGAAAATCTTGAGTACCAGAAGTTGGAAATTGATCGTACTATCCTTAAAGACTCTCCTTTGTTGGATGTCTGGGATGCAGTTAAGGTGGAAATACTGGCAAAGTTAATCACTACAAAATCCATTAAAAGCATGAAAAAAAAATGAGAATCTAATCTGAGCGACAAATATTTGATGCATTTTCTTAGGGAAAAAGCACAAACCTGTAATCAGCTTGATGCCAACGGAAGGATCCGAGACAACTCTTCTTTGCCTAAAAAATGTTTTATGAAAACCTAATAAGGCAGATAAACTTCTACTGATTTACCTTATGTAGGGCAATGGATACTACATATACACCGAATGAGAGATCCTGGAAAGGATCCTTAACTGAGATGGAGAAGGATAAACAGGCTGCTTTTCTAGAATTTTATCGGCAATTATACCAGAGTCAGTATCCCACTCCAGTGGTTGTAGATTTTTTTCTATTATCTATAAAATGGCCAAAGGCTGGCAGCCAATGCCAGAACTATTGACTTTGATATTGCTTGTTCACCTATTTTGTTTGCTAATAGAGGACACTTTTAATGTGGTGCCTGGGTCTAGTTTCTGTTCCTCTTTGACTCTGATATGGTTTTGTTTTAGCTGTCTCCTGCCTAAAACTGGCTCCACTGCAATGTGAGGTAATGGTGAAAAGGTTCCAGTGTCCCCCCTTTATTGTTTCAAAATATTGGCATGTATGGTATTGCATTATAATTATATTTATATATTACCATTCTCCTGGTGAGTCATTGAAACATTTCTCCGCAAGCAGCACAATCCCAAACATAATCCAATGGTTATTGTTGATTTGTTGGAAGTAATCGTGGGCTCATACAACAGACAGTAATTGCTCTAAAAAATGAATCCTGACAATTTTGCAATAACTATTTATCTACCAGCTTTTGGCTGTTTCAGAACGGCATAATGTTAACAAACAACTGGCATTACTTTTTCTAAAGAAATGTGGTTACCCTTTGGGGGCCATAATAAATTAACAGAGGCTGAAGGGGGCTCACTCCTCATCCCATTAGGTATGCTGTTATATTGTTTATGTGGAAAGTTGAAGTTATAGTTTTTTTACAGTCTCAGAATCTTTGGAGATGTTTTTTTGAGGCCCTCCTTGGGTTTCAGCATTGAGAGTGAATTGTTGGTTTTGCTTTTCCACCTTGACATCATTCACACACTCATACCCACCCACTGTTTTATAAGTATAATTCTGCTTTCTTTATAGGACATTTTATTTCAGAAGAAAGGTTTAAAAAGATTTGAGACAGTTAATAGAGACCGTGTGTAATAATCCAGGAAAAAGGTTTAATTTAAGAAGCTTTATTCAGCAGCACAGCATCATGTAGGCAGCTTCAAAGTCCAAGTACAACTGACAGAAAGATGCAGAATGCATCACCAGGAAAGTTCTGAGAACCAGAACATCATGAACAAAGTCTCATGCTATTAAAGGAGAAGTAATGTATAATGCAGGATATAACACATCTCCCCCATGAAAGGAAAAACAAGGAAAATATAACATATGTACAAAATCATAGTAACAACGAAGCAAAACATTATACAGAGCAAAATATTATACATAGTCTCGTAAAGAAATAGGTTTCTTACGAATGCGGGAATCATCCTTGATCCTGGAGGCAATAGTGTCAGGAGAAGGCCTAGAACACAAACCTGGTGCAAAATTGTAACAATTCTGAGAAGAAGAAGGAGAATTCACACCATACTGGACAGGGCACTTTGCAATCTTGCTTACATTCCAGACCTTTCCATCTTGCGTGATAACAGAGTTTTGGAAAACATTTTTAACCTGAATGGGTCTACTATATTTGCTCACTCCCTTGCTAACAAATGAAGGTTTCAGAATTTTGACCCAATCTCCCACAGCCAAACCATGTTCTTTTGCTTTCCACCTTTTGTTGTACCACAGAGCAGATTTACTCTGTTTAGAAGCAACTCTGTCCGCAACGAGTTTGACATCTACAACATCCTCACAAAAGGCCTTACATTTCTCCTTGAACCACCAAGGACAAATAACAGAAGCTGGATCTCTTCCCTTAAGTAACTTGAATGGACTAACCTCCGTGGTTGTGTGTGGAGTTATGCGATAATGCCAAAGTTTCTCTCTGAGGATATTCAACCAGCCACCTTTTTCCTTAATGGCATCTACAACAAAGTTCTTTAACACACGGTTGAAACGCTCAACCTGACCGTTCTCATGTGGTTCGTAGAGAGAAGTCCTAACATGTTTTATATTACAAGATTGTAAAACTGACTGCATTTCTGATGAGACCAATTGTCAACGGCTCCATTTTTGTAGCAAAATTAGCAACAAACTTGCTGTAATACTCGCACATGCCTGAAAAAGACAAGAGCTGTTCCTTATTAATGGGAGCTGGGGCATTAAGAATGGCCTCCACATTCGATTTTTTTGGAATTAAACCTTCCCCTGAAAGGGTGTGCCCCAAATACTCCACTGATTTCTTAAACAAATTGCATTTGTGTGCTTTAAGAGTAAGGCCATAGTTTTGTAGTCTGGAACACACTTCATTGAGGTGAACAGAATGTTCAGCATTATTTTTAGAGAAGATCAGAATGTCATCCTGAAAGCACTTAACATAAGAATCAAGGTATCTAAAAATTTGAAACATTACCCTCTGGAAGACAGAGGCAGCAGAAGCCAACCCAAACGGCATTCTTCTGTACTGAAAGAGGCCCATGGGTGTGATGAAAGTGGTGAACTTCCTAGATTCCTCTGTTAATTCTATTTGATGGTACGCTGACCTAAGATCTAGGGTAGAAAAGATCTGCGCACCATCAAAAAGTGAAACCAATTCATTGATATTTGGGAGCGGATGGCAATCTATAACTATGTTTGAATTAAGAGCTCTCAAATCAATGCAGACTCTCAATTTTTGATCAGGTTTCCGTACGAGGACAATGGGTGAAACCCACTCAGATGACTCAATTGGTTCAATTATATTATCTTTCAAAAGATCATCCAGCATATCCTTTAATTCAGACCTAACATTGAGGGGTACACCTCTCAATTTTTGCTTCACAGGAATGGCATTATCTTTTAAAACGATTTTGTGTGCAAAACCTTTCAATTTTCCTAATTGATCGCAAAATACTTTATCAAATTTTTTACTCCAAAAGGAGGTAACATCTTCTTTCCCTTCACTAATGCTATTAACCATCTCTTGATCACTACAAAGTTCAATTGGATCCTTGGCTCGTGGATTTAATTTGATACCAAGTTCCCATTGATCTTGCCATCCAAGAACATTTACACCCTTGAAAGCTATATACAGTTTGATATAGGCGAACCTACCTCTAAAAGTTAAAGGCACATTTAAAAATCCTTCAATAGAAATGTTGCCTCCATTAAAGCGTTCAGCTAAAATATCAGATGGTTGTAATTTAGTAAAATCACACACATCATGTAATTTCTCATCAAAGTATTGTTTAGTAATAATGGTCCATGGGGACCCAGAGTCTACCATCAATTCTACATCAACCCCAAGGATGTTAAAATTGTATTTAGGTGCTTTCTTACTAGTCAAAACAATGGTACCACTTTGTAGGATGGGCACAACATACCCTCTTGCAACCTCCTGTGGAGTAGGTTCAGAGTCATTAACTGAAGACACTTTGATGGGAGTCGGATAACTAGAAACAAGACGTGATTGTCCTGTTCTTCCTTGTGAATTAAAACGTTTCTCCCTACAGACATTACTAAAGTGTCCCAGTTTACCACAAATGTTGCAAGTTCTATTTAGGGCAGGACATCCTGGAAAAGAAGCAATATGTGACTTATTGCCACACCTATAACAGGAAACTAAATTGCTATTAACATCAGGTTTTCTGTAATTACCATTCGACCAATTTTTAACAGCAGATTGTGAGGTAGTAGTATTCTTCGCTTCATTCCTGGACTTAACCAAGCACACTTCTTCCTCAACATTAGTCTTACTACTATTGGCACTTTGTTTATCTACAATATCCATCCATTTTTCAGACATCTCTGTAGATTTAGCAATAGCAATACTCTCTTCCAAACTGGGATCACCTAGGCACCACAACTTATCTTGGACTTTCTTATTCTTAACGTGAACAATAATTTGGTCACGTATCATCTCATCAGCCATTGTACCAAAATTACAACGTAAAGTTAGTGCTCTTAAAGACGTGAGAAAGTCATCGAAAGATTCATCCTGTTTCTGTGCCCTGGTGTAAAACTTAAATCGATTAAGGGCAATATTAGCGGTGGGTTTAAATCTTTTTTCTAATCTGGAAAGAGCCTCAGAATAAACATTAAGATTATCACCACTACCGGAAGGAGTAGAAATAGGAGGCAAAGTTCTGAAAATTTCTTGCCCTTCTGAGCCTAAACAATGCAATAATATGCTCTTTTTTCTCTCTGCACCCATTCGCTCTCCATCAATGGCCTTCATATAGTTGAAGAATTCCTCCTTCCATCTTGCCCAAGGCAAAGGAGGATCACCCTTAATTTGCAAGAATTTAGCAGGAGGGTCAAATTGCATTTCAAAAGACACAGTTAAAATTAAAGCAAATGCCAAATGTAAAATGAAACTTATTAAAACTTGCAGTAAAATAAATGTACTCAAATATAGGATAAAATGGCAAATACTGTAAATAAGGTAAGCAAAACAGTATAAATACAATAATTCAAGAATTAAAAGTCACTTTGTAGATATTAGTAGAAGATCCTCCATGTAACAGGAAGAAAGTACCTTCATAACACGGTGGAAGAGAACGTTAATCAGAGAAACCAGAAATAAAAGTAAATGTAGCAAACGCTGTAAAAAGCGATAATAAAATAGGCTTTCCGTGTAAAATTTGAAGAAATAGAGCGTCCACAACCCTCGCGTATAAAAGTAAAAGAATCTCCGCGTAGATATCGGCAAAAGGGTTGCTAGGTAACCGTATGTTTACAGAAAACAAAATGGAGTCACGTTGCACGCAGCGTAAGACGTAAGACGTTACGCTGAGTGTAGAAAGCGTTGTAATGCGTAGTAGCAGAACGGGTAAACAGGAACCTGCAGTTGCTAGGAGAAACGACGCGCTGACGTGATGATGCTCCGTGAAGTATTGCGTCCCGATGTCCAGGCAACGAGTCGGCACCTTGGTTACAGGGAACGCGATGTACGGCTCACTGGCACGTTCCACAATTCAGCGTCTAGGTATCCGGGCAACAGGAAGCAGGCTTCGGTAAGGCTCGAGCTTAAGGTTGAAAGATGCAGAACATCAATTTGATGAAAATAGCTCGGAAAAAGTTCGTAGTTTCTCGCAGAAGGTTCAGGACACTTTGTAGTAAAAGTGAAAGGCAGCAAATCCAATGAGAATATTTTTAAAGAGTGGAAAAAAAATATCCACAGCAATCCAAAAAAATAAGTCCAGAAACCATAAAATAGGGTTCACTCCGCTCCTGTGCTGTAGATGGCTGGAGTCCTCGTCGCCAAAATTTGTAATAATCCAGGAAAAAGGTTTATTTTAAGAAGCTTTATTCAGCAGCACAGCATCATGTAGGCAGCTTCAAAGTCCGAGTACAACTGACAGAAAGATGCAGAATGCATCACCAGGAAAGTTCTGAGAACCAGAACATCATGAACAAAGTCTCATGCTATTAAAGGAGAAGTAATGTATAATGCAGGATATAACACCGTGCCTGGCTGAATGACTGCTGCATAGTTCCAGACTTGAGTAATCAAAGACAGCTTTGATACAGAATCTGATACTGAGACAACATCAGAGAGAAAGAATAATGGAGCAAGATCTGGGAGCATTTTTTCAGTCATTGGAGTTTCATTTGATGACTCATCTTCCAATGATTCTGGGGAACATGGTTACAGCAGATGTGATTTCCCTTTCAATGCACAATCAGAGAGGCAGTATCAAGGTAGCCCAATTCACAGAGCAGGCTGGTACAGTCCCAATCGCAGACAGCCTGGCAGCTCTGTAATTAAGTTCAGTCCCATATTCCCCTATTCACTGCACCCACTGAATGAAAGGTCAATACTTATTTTCTTTTTGTCTATTGATGATGTCCATCTCTTTTTGGATGATGACTTCCTTGAGAAAATTGTGCACTAAAGAAATCTGTGTGCCAAACTGTTTCTTATGAAATTTGTAGGGGTGCATTATAGTCATGAGTAGTTTGCACCTACATATATTTTTTTGTCGTATTAACATGTGACAGTAGAATGTGTACTGTAATAATGTGAAAGTTGATGCGCTAGGCATATTTGTCTTATAAATGAGAAGAAATTAAAGTTGCAATACATGCGTGTTTAGCTGAAAACATTATTGTGCAGAATTGTATCCGATGCTTACACTTCTTCATATATTAGATGTGCTCATGTAACGTGTTGACTTAGAAATGCTCAGTAAAAAATTTCATGTATATGTAATTTAAATCAGTAAATATATGCTGCAAAATACACTATTTGAATATTTTCTTTTCTTCGCAATTTTTTACAGAGAGCATTCGTTACACATTTTAACTGTTCAGGCATGTTCACTAAGCTTGTTTGCTTATTCTATTAAGGTGTAAAATGTATGTCCTGCCACTTTTATAATCCACCATCTGCCCTTAGGTACCACATTTATGTGTGGCACTAGCCTGTGGGTTGGGATGACTCCAGCTCCGCAACCAATAGAAATAACTTTGCAGGGGTAACCCTACACACTTGTGCAGCAGTTCCTGTGTGCCTTACTGAAAACAATGCAAGAGTGCTCATTTCTACCAAAATCCAACATTGAAACACCTTTCTTACCCTGTGCAGAGTTCCTTTGTCACCCTAGAGGTTTGGCCTGGGGAATCAGCAACCTCTGTGGTTACTCAAATCCAGTTCTGGGGCAGTTCTCCTCTAAATTTGATTGGTGACAGGCTGGCTAGTAAGGCTAGTAAGATAGAGAGGCAGATCCAAGTATTATCTACATTTGCCAGTGACAGGTTAGGCATCCTTTGAAGATGTGTAAGGGGCAGGGCACGGGAAACAACTCTTACAACGCACTTTTACAACGCACTACCTTTACAATGAAACTTTTACAATGCAACATCCATTACAACGCATGCCATTACACCGCAACCATTACAACGCATGTCACTACAACGCATACAACTACAACGCATGTCATTACAACACAGTCATTACAACGCATACCATTACAACGCATACCTACACTATCCAACACTTACCCTACTGTTGCAACCCCTGGAGTTAGAATAGTAATTTTTACCCCTACACTATCCAATACTTACCCTACTTTTGCACCCCTGGAGTTAGATTAGTAATTTTTACCCCTACACTTTCCAACACTTACCCTACTGTTGCACCCCCATGGAGTTAGAATAGTAATTTTTACCCCTACACTATCCAATACTTACCATAAATGCAATGTAATGGTATACGTTGTAATGGTATGCGTTGTAAATGTAGTATGCGTTGGAGTGAAATGTGTTTTAAAGGTAGTTTCAAAGAATTTGTTGTAATGGCATGCGTTGTAATGGAATGCGTTGTAACGGATGTTGAGGTGTCAAAAATGCGTTGTAAAGGTATGCGTTGTAAAAGTGTGTGTTGTAACGACATACATCCGCAGGGCACAGTCCCCAAGCCATCTTGTCAGGAAGGTTAACTTCTCCCTATATCCAAGGCCTTTGTTTCAGCACTGTGAGTCAATTCACAGCTAACCAAGGAGCTGCGTTGCTCCTGGCTGACAATTTGAAAGCTCAGGTAAATGGGCTTCTTGAAGTGTTTGATCTTTTGGATCACACATTTTAATGTCAACAAAACAACTTGCCTAGCTAATGCATCTGCTGCACAATTTATCCTGCCTGTGTAACCAATTTATTTTTATGTCATTCTACAAATATGATATAGTATAAACCTTTGTGTCATTTCTGTCTTCATTTATCAATATTTATGTTTTTCTCTTATTATTAATATTTTTGTACATTCATTGTTTGATTGGTTCAAAATTTAAGTTGTAACAGGTTTCTTGTACATTTATAGATGGTGAAGTGTCCTCCAGGAAGTCATAAAAATTAAACAAAAAAACTTGTATGGAAACATTAGCATAGCAGTCCAAGCACACTTTTCCAGTTTTATTAGGCAATTATATCCTTTTTTACTTACTGTGATATAGGTATGCACACCAATCTGAGTTACAGCATGGAGTGACGGTCAAAGCAGGAATATTTTCTGTATTTTTCTGCATTAAAAATAAATACAGACATACAAAAGTAACTGGTTTTGGTTGGTACTTATGGTTGGTTGGTACTTATGTAGTGAAGAACAGAACATTTTAAACGTTACTTCAAACATCAAAGGAACAGTGGAGTGTTTTACACAGACATGTAGCATAATGCAAAGAGAAGTGCATGGAACAGTGGAACAATTAAAAAAGTTTAATGTTACTGAAATGGAGTGGCATTGTGCATGTCGGGTTTAAACTAGGTTGCAAAATCCAGAATGTGATGAGGAGTTTGAGAGTGGGAACATTATTGGGACATCAGTAAAGAGGAAACTGCACAGTTAACATTTATGTTACATTGTTGTACAGATAAAAGGGACGTACTAATATTTTCCTACAAGCATCTGTTAACAAAATTTCAACACAGGGCTGGAGTACAAAGTTGAAAGCGCATTTGCATATGGTAATATTAAAGCAGTTTTTCCAATTGGGAGGTAGGATACAGGGGTATATTGAATAATACCATGCAATCTAAAAGTGCCTACTAACATTGGGGGAAAAAGAAACTGTGGGTGGAATGTTCTATTATCCTTATGTCAGGGTTTGCCCAGATGTGGGTCCCTTGCTCACTTGGCCACTGGATTCAAGCTAGCCTGGCTCGTGATGGGTGTTACCCCGAATCCGGACCCAGGATGCTTGTTCCCGATCCAGGGAAGACCTGGCTTGGCAGTTTGGAACAGGGCCAAGACTGATTTGCATATGGCTGCGTCTGAACTCGGTGGCTAAGTCAGCTAAAGAACGATGATGTATTCAACCCAGATCTGTGACTGAGGGCGAGTGTCTGAAAAGTTTCAGCACTCCGTCTGTCATCTCTTTGTGCTTGCTAATATTCTTATAGACCTTCTGCGTTGGGCTATGCCAGTTGTTAAAGTCCTTCTCCCTTGTTATACACACTTGCCTGCATCTCTAGCCTATAACTCATGTTCAGGACTTCTAACAACCAGTATAGCCATTGGTAGCGGGCTATACTGATATAGTGGCTCCCAAATTACAAAAGTACTTGTTCTCACAGCTTTTTAAGCCTTGCTTTAATCACATGTCATGTTGTTTGTGCAATGGGAAGGGTTGACACACCTGAACAGTTCAATACTGCAAGAGGACTAGTGCCTTTGCCTCAAGTGATGCTGTTCCCAGAAGAAACTCAACTGACATAGGTACTTCAGACTTTGAGACTTTGAGTATTAGGGTATCTGATGGTCTCCCTGAATATTTGATCCTGCTTTTAAGGTAACTAGCAAACATCTCCAGGGCACTACGAAAGGCTGGAGCAACAACAGCTGTTTGCCACAGACTGTGTCACAGGGCCAGGTAGGGAAAATGTGTTTTATCATGCCCATTGACCCCAATCAGAAATGAATTGATCTAAGTAGTTCAGTCACTTACCAGCCGTTTAGCCATTGTATTTGTTATCAATCAATCAATCAATCAATCAATCAATAAGGGTTTGTATTGCACGGCTACTCGCCTGTGAGGGTCTCAAGGTGATGAGGTGGATGGGATAGGGGCTGCTGATCCATCTGCGTGCTGGAGGTCAGGCGACAAGCCAGGTCTTGAGATCCTTCCTGAATTGGGTCAGCAATGGGGCTTGCCTGAGTGGAGAGTCATGGTGTTCCAGGTCTTGGCGTCAAGGTAGGAGAAGGATCTTCCTCTGGTCCTGGTCTTGCAGATCTGTGGGACGGTGGCCAGGGCCAGCTGGGTGGAGCGGAGGTGTCTTGTGGGTACGTGGAATGAGAGGCGGTGATTCAAATATGCTGGTTCTGCATCATGGAGGGCTTTGTAGGTATGTGGGAGGAGATTAGAAGTGATTCTTCTGTTGACTGGGAGCCAGTGCAGGTCTCTCAGGTGTTCAGTGATGTGGCTGTGGTGGGGGAAGTTGAGGACCAGTCTAACTGCCGCAATTTGAACATTCTGTAGCTTCCTGAGGTGTTTCTGGGTGAGACTGGCGTAGAGTGCTTTGCCGTAGTCGAGTCTGATGCTGATGAGTGCGTTGGTGACCATATTTCTGGATTTGGTGTGGATCCATCTGAAGGTCTTGTGAAGCAGGCGAAGTGTGTGGAAGCATGATGAGGAAACGGTTTTGACCTGGTGGTTCATTGTGATCGAGAAGTCCAGTATGATGATGAGGTCTGTCAGGTTGGTGGATGGATTCCTCAGCAGGGTGTTGATCTTGGTGTGTTTCCAGTCATCAGGGAAGGTAGCAGTCTCAATGGAGCAGTGGATGGTGTGGCGCAGCTCGAGGTGATAGAAGTGGTGGCTCTGTGGAAGATCTCGGGCAGGAAGGGCTCTGAGCGGGCTCTGGAGTGGATGCTCTTAATGGTCTGGAGCATGTTGTCGATGGTAAGCGGGTCTTGAGTGTTGAAGCTGCCATAGATCTGCCTGATCATCTGGTGGGAAAAGATGCAGACTGTTTTGTTCTTGGGAAGGTGGGACGTCTGTGGTCTCGCTTTTGGGTCTGACAAACTCATTGGCGATGCTGTTGTGTGCGTTGGCATTGATTCTGTCTTGAAGGGCCATTTTCTTTTTAGCTTTGAGGAATAGGTGGTTTGCGGTGACTGCGGATTTGAAGGCTGAGTGGGCTTCTGGGTTTTGTTGTTCCTTCATCTCTTCTCAAGGCATCTATCGGTGCATCTGTATTCCTGAAGGGTGAGAGTTAACCAGCTGACTTTCTTGGAGTGTTGCTTGCCAGGGCCTTTCTTGAGGGGTGCCAGAGTGTCGGAACAATCGGAGACCCGTTGGGGGAGGTTTCATGCTAAGATCATGGCACCTGTGGATGTCGGCTGTGGGTAGTGCTACGGGAGGAGGTGACCCTGTTCCTGCCTCTGCAGGGGACACATTGGGCGTGGTGGTCTACTGAAGGCCTGGGTGTAGCTTGTGGAGTTTTGCTATGCGGGACTACAAAAAAACTCGGCG
Organism: Lissotriton vulgaris; assembly: GCF_964263255.1. Lineage (NCBI taxonomy): Eukaryota > Metazoa > Chordata > Amphibia > Caudata > Salamandridae > Lissotriton > Lissotriton vulgaris. The sequence continues at coordinate 1,405,778,901 of NC_141693.1, read as the reverse complement.
AAGGTCAACGAGTGGCAGAGTGCAGTGCAAACTGCAGTTTGTGCTGGTATTTCGGCTGCTTGGGTAGAAATTCTACCCGAGTGGCAGCTCACGCTCGCAAACTCACCGTTCGCAATCGTGAACTTACCTTCACGATCGCGAGCAGGGAAAAAACTATGCTGTACATGCGAAGCAGAGTTTTCTGCACTCCGCGAGCTCCATGGAGTGTGGAGTGCCAAAAACTCTGCAAACTCCATGAACGGAATGAAGTTCACTGCCCAGGACTAGTGTACAGTGAGTTTGGTAAGCACTGGTACCGATGAACTCCACAAGGAAATCGACAAACCCAGGGGGGCTTTCATAATGGCATTTGAAGGTAATTTGAAATGTACAATATTAGCACTTGCCTGAGAGAACTTATTTATGTTGGGTGGCCAACTAAATACGGGGGTAGCTAGTTTAATCACCTATTTGATAATGTGTTACCATTAATGCTACACTTTTCTACTTTCAAGTTTGAAGTGGCACAAGAAAGAGAAATCCTCTCTGTGCACTGCTGGGGGCATGATCATTACTGAATGGCGGCATACTGGACTAAAAGCTTCCTCCTCATATGTAGTGGCAGACCTCTTGGTAGTGGATTGTTCTGTGAGACGGACTTACCTTGCTTGACCCATTATACTGGTGCAATGGTCCAAAAAACTCACCCCATAAAATACACAGAACCTTCAAAAGTATAGCAGTATCTGAGATCTTGTTGGTCACTTGATCACACAACCACATCACAGACCTCAAATAATGTGATCTTCCAAAATACAAGCACTACCACCACAAAGTCCAACTCAAAGGAGGAGGGTCACCAGGCACTCGCAAAGAAGGATCTTGTACCCAACTTGGCAGGCATGCAGGAACAAGTCACAATAACTCTAGTGGAACAACTTCATATAATGGAGAAGTAGATCCCAGTAACAGCGAGGGACATTACACAAGAGAATAGTGCAGGGAGGGAAAGAGGCAACAGAAATGTACAGGGCATACTCGAATTACAGATAAAATGGTCAACAGTTGATGAAGTGGGGGAACAGAAAAGGAAATGTGAGGACCTTGAAGACAGATCCCAGAGGCACAATATGAGAAGGGTTCCTGTATAACTTTGTTCTGTAGTCCCTTATTTACCCACATTCTAAGTGAGGAGGCTCTACCAAAAATATTCATTGTGTAGATGCATACAGTGGGGCCTTCCAAGGTGGAGATCTGACTGAGATCCAGAGATGTAATAGTTAAAAGGGCATCTTCCTGCATGTGGTATAGCAAAAGGACTCCACTGAATGGGATGAGTGTGTGTACCAGGATACATTACAAGCAATGCTGGCCAACAGAAGAGCAATGATGGGGGTGACTTCAGAACTTAGGAAAAAACAAACCCACTACCGATGGGCCTGTCCCTTCACCCTGGTCTGCACTCTGGAGGGGAAGTCTAGGTCAATCACAATGGTGGAGGAAGGATGATGACTACTGGGCTTTCCTGAAAGCAGGGAGGAACCCCACAAGCCAGGTGGCAGAGTAATGTTTGCTCCTTTTCATCGTGGTGCACAGAGTGTTGACTGTAGTGTTGACACTACAGTCAGCAACGAGGGGAGCACAAATTGTGGACTACATGTAACATGATGCAAAGGAGAAAACTTTTCTGGGATATGATATAGTGTCCGGTCACACCCTTTCCCCTGCCCAAACCGATTTTCATTACCTCCTCTACATTTATCAAATGTTTCTATTGTTTCTTTTTGTAAAAATTCCATTACTGCCCATTGATTACACTTCATCCGGCCTGAGCCAGACAGTGTGGCTCACTGGGTGTGATGAAAGCGGTGAACTTCCTAGATTCCTCTGTTAATTCTATTTGATGGTACGCTGACCTAAGATCTAGGGTAGAAAAGATCTGCGCACCATCAAAAAGTGAAACCAATTCATTGATATTTGGGAGCGGATGGCAATTTATAACTATGTTTGAATTAAGAGCTCTCAAATCAATGCAGACTCTCAATTTTTGATCAGGTTTCCGTACGAGGAAAATGGGTGAAACCCACTCAGATGACTCAATTGGTTCAATTATATTATCTTTCAAAAGATCATCCAGCATATCCTTTAATTCAGACTTAACATTGAGGGGTACACCTCTCAATTTTTGCTTCACAGGAATGGCATTATCTTTTAAAACGATTTTGTGTGCAAAACCTTTCAATTTTCCTAATTGATGTTATGTTATGTTATGTTATGTTATTATTATACTTCTATAGCGCACGGCCACTCCATGGAGTATCCCGGCGCTTTATCGAAGGAACCCACCGAAGAAGGGAGAACATAACACTGAGAGGACACGCAGATACAGGAAAGCAACACCAATTTAAGGGAAAAGCCATGTCTTAAGGGCCTTTCGGAAGGACAGAAGGCTAGAAGCCTGTCTTAAAGAAATTGGGAGGTCATTCCAAGCATGAGGAGCTAAGTAGCGAAAGGACCGTCCTCCTGCTCTAGCGCGCTTGATAATGGGAACATTCATTTTAGATAGGGACGAAGATCTAAGAGATCTGGAGGGATGATACCAGGACAATCGTTTGGAAATATATTTAGGGCCTATACCATGTAGGGCCTTAAAAGTCGTGGTCAAAGTTTTAAAAAGAATCCTTTTGGCAATAGGTAGCCAGTGTAGGGTTGAAAGAAGATCAGTGGCTCTAGCTCTTCTTGGAAGACCAAAGATGGCTCGGGCCGCAGAATTCTGGGCGATTTGTAGACGCCTAACCAGATATTTGGGAAGTCCCAGAAACAAAACATTCGCGTAATCCATCCTAGAGCCGACCAGTGCCTGGACAATGATTTTCCTGTGCTGGATGGACACTAAGGGGAGAAATTTACGAAGCATCCGAAGGATGCCGAAACATTTCCCAGTAAGAGAGGAAATATGTGGTCCGAAAGATAGATCACTGTCGATAATAACTCCCAAATTTTTGGCCTTCGAGGATGAGCTAGCGGGAGGGAACATATCCTGCGGCCACCAGGGTTTCCAGTCAGGCTCAGAAGTGCAACCAAAGAAGAGCAACTCCGACTTGTCGGAGTTGCACTTCAGTCCATGACGTCCAAACCACTCAAAAACCGCGCTCAAACAACCCCTAACCTGGGCATCATCAAACAGACCATCCCTGTTGCTTACAAAGAGGAGCTGGGTGTCGCCAGCATAGGTGACAATCCGGGCGCCGAAAGACTCCGCCATCACCGCCAGAGGAGCCATAAAGATGTTAAAAAGGAGGGGGCTCAAGATGGAACCTTGGGGTACCCCCACTTCAAGCGGAGACATCTCAGCGGAGTAGGGAGGCGCCCAGATTGTCTGTCGGCGGTCGGCTAAGAAGGATTTAAGCCAACTCCACACCGTTCCCCGCAGACCAAAGTCCCAGAGTCTAGAAAGGAGAAGTGCGTGGGGAACAGTGTCGACAGCCGCCGACAGGTCAAGCATAACCAATACAACTTTTCTTCCAACATCCAACTCCTCCCTGATGGCGTCTGTGACTTCAAGGAGCGCAGTCTCCGTGCTGAAATTCGCACGGAAACCGGATTGAGTAGTATGCAACAGACCATTTTCCTCGATGAAATTAGAAATAGATCTGTGAACAAACCTCTCAGTCACTTTCGCCAGAGCAGGGAGTAGGGAAATGGGTCTGTAATTGGCATGGACTGAGGGATCGAGTGCTGGTTTTTTAAGGAGTGGCAGGATCATGGCGCTCTTCCAAGCCTTAGGAACTACCCTGGATGAGAGCGACAGATTCAAGATGGGATTAACCAGGTCATTTAGAACAGGTGCCATATTTGCTAAACACTTGGCAGGTCAAGGATCCTGTGGAGATCCGGATTTAAGATTTGCCAAGATGTCAAGAGAACTCTCATGATCTAATGGGGGAAAGTCACACAAGAAAGGACCATGGTCTGGCAAGGGACACCCCAGACTCACAGTATGCTGCTGAAAAGTAGACAGGAGAGATTCTTGAATAGTGGTAATTTTCTGTACAAAATAGACAGCCAATTCCTTCAGCCAGGCTTCTGAATGAGCATGGATCGGGGTATAAGCAGATGGAGAGGTAAAATCTTTTACCACCCTGAAAATTTCCTTGCAAGAATGCTCCGCCTCATTTATTCTGAATTCCAAATAAGATTTTTTACCTGCCCAAATTGATTTATGGTAAGCTCGAGTCAGCACCTTAAAATTCAGCCTTTCAGAATGATCATAAGATCGCCTCCATGCTCTTTCAGCTTTCTTAAGATCTTGTCGTGCTTTTTTTAATTGAGGAGTAAACCATGGGGCAGATGTCCTCTTATCGGCAGAATTTTGTTTCTTGACCGTAACCAGGCTCTCCAGACAATCTGCGAGCCAATTATGAAAGAGAGCAATGTAATCCTCTACATTGTCTGAGGTAGGACAGGGAAAATTTGTTAAAGCATTCGATAGCATCTCTCTAGTAAGAAGATGGAAAGATTTAGAGAAATGCATTAACGACCCAACAGGTTTGGACCGTGATGAAGCCATAGCAGGAAAGGAGAAAGAAATAAGAAAATGGTCTGACCACAAAACTGGCATGGGAGGATCAACGCCGATGGGAAGAGTAGAAAAAATCTGATCCAACGTGTGGCCTTTATTGTGAGACGGTCCTACCACATAAGGAAATAATCCGAGCACGGAAGTAATATCCAGCAGTTTTTGAGTGTCCGGATCTTAACTATTATCCATATGGATATTTAGATCACCCAATAGAAGGCAGTGATTGGATCTAAGGCATGGAGTCGATAGGGCTGCCTGCAGTTCTTCTAAAAACGGCCCCACCGAGCCTGGTGGTCTGTATACAAGAATACCTGTACAAGCCTGGGAAGACGAGAGCTGAAGAGTGAAGCCAAGGGCTTCACTGCCATGTATATTATCTACAGGGAAAGTGCGACATGCTATGTTCTTATTTACTATAATCGCCACTCCACCGCCTCTGCCAGATGGCCTATCTTTTCTGAATATATTGTAAGCGGAGGGTACGGCGTTTGCCAAATCGGGGGCAGAAGAGTCAGACAGCCAAGTTTCCGTCAGGAACAAACAGGATACCTTTGAATCCTGCATCACAAAATACTTTATCAAATTTTTTACTCCAAAAGGAGGTAACATCTTCTTTCCCTTCACTAATGCTATTAACCATCTCTTGATCACTACAAAGTTCAATTGGATCCTTGGCTCGTGGATTTAATTTGATACCAAGTTCCCATTGGTCTTGCCATCCAAGAACATTTACACCCTTGAAAGCTATATACAGTTTGATATAGGCGAACCTACCTCTAAAAGTTAAAGGCACATTTAAAAATCCTTCAATAGAAATGTTGCCTCCTTTAAAGCGTTCAGCTAAAATATCAGATGGTTGTAATTTAGTAAAATCACACACATCATGTAATTTCTCATCAAAGTATTGTTTAGTAATAATGGTCCATGGGGACCCAGAGTCTACCATCAATTCTACATCAACCCCAAGGATGTTAAAATTGCATTTAGGTGATTTCTTACTAGTCAAAACAATGGTACCACTTTGTAGGATGGACACAACATACCCTCTTGCAACCTAGGTTCAGAGTCATTAACTGAAGACACTTTGATGGGAGTCGGATAACTAGAAACAAGACGTGATTGTCCTGTTCTTCCTTGTGAATTAAAACGTTTCTCCCTACAGACATTACTAAAGTGTCCCAGTTTACCACAAATGTTGCAAGTTCTATTTAGGGCAGGGCATCCTGGAAAAGAAGCAATATGTGACTTATTGCCACACCTATAACAGGAAACTAAATTGCTATTAACATCAGAGTTTCTGTAATTACCATTCAACCAATTTTTAACAGCAGATTGTGAGGTAGTAGTATTCTTCGCTTCATTCCTGGACTTAACCAAGCACACTTCTTCCTCAACATTAGTCTTACTACTATTGGCACTTTGTTTATCTACAATATCCATCCATTTTTCAGACATCTCTGTAGATTTAGCAATAGCAATACTCTCTTCCAAACTGGGATCACCTAGGCACCACAACTTATCTTGGACTTTCTTATTCTTAACGTGAACAATAATTTGGTCACGTATCATCTCATCAGCCATTGTACCAAAATTACAACGTAAAGTTAGTGCTCTTAAAGACGTGAGAAAGTCATCGAAAGATTCATCCTGTTTCTGTGCCCTGGTGTAAAACTTAAATCGATTAAGGGCAATATTAGCAGTGGGTTTAAATCTTTTTTCTAATCTGGAAAGAGCCTCAGAATAAACATTAAGATCATCACCACTACCGGAAGGAGTAGAAATAGGAGGCAAAGTTCTGAAAATTTCTTGCCCTTCTGAGCCTAAACAATGCAATAATATGCTCTTTTTTCTCTCTGCACCCATTCGCTCTCCATCAATGGCCTTCATATAGTTGAAGAATTCCTCCTTCCATCTTGCCCAAGGCAAAGGAGGATCACCCTTAATTTGCAAGAATTTAGCAGGAGGGTCAAATTGCATTTCAAAAGACACAGTTAAAATTAAAGCAAATGCCAAATGTAAAATGAAACTTATTAAAACTTGCAGTAAAATAAATGTACTCAAATATAGGATAAAATGGCAAATACTGTAAATAAGGTAAGCAAAACAGTATAAATACGATAATTCAAGAATTAAAAGTCACTTTGTAGATATTAGTAGAAGATCCTCCATGTAACAGGAAGAAAGTACCTTCATAACACGGTGGCAGAGAACGTTAATCAGAGAAACCAGAAATAAAAGTAAATGTAGCAAACGCTGTAAAAAGCGATAATAAAATAGGCTTTCCGTGTAAAATTTGAAAAAATAGAGCGTCCACAACCCTCGCGTATAAAAGTAAAAGAATCTCCGCGTAGATATCGGCAAAAGGGTTGCTAGGTAACCGTATGTTTACAGAAAACAAAATGGAGTCACGTTGCACGCAGCGTAAGACGTAAGACGTTATGCTGCGTGTAGAAAGCGTTGTAATGCGTAGTAGCAGAACGGGTAAACAGGAACCTGCAGTTGCTAGGAGAAACGACGCGCTGACGTGATGATGCTCTGTGAAGTATTGCGTCCCGATGTCCAGGCAACGAGTCGGCACCTTGGTTACAGGGAACGCGATGTACGGCTCACTGGCGCATTCCACAATTCAGCGTCTAGGTATCCGGGCAACAGGAAGCAGGCTTCGGTAAGGCTCCAGCTTAAGGTTGAAAGATGCAGAACATCAATTTGATGAAAATAGCTCGGAAAAAGTTCGTAGTTTCTCGCAGAAGGTTCAGGACACTTTGTAGTAAAAGTGAAAGGCAGCAAATCCAATGAGAATATTTTTAAAGAGTGGAAAAAAAAATATCCACAGGAATCCAAAAAAATAAGTCCAGAAACCATAAAATAGGGTTTACTCCGCTCCTGTGCTGTAGATGGCTGGAGTCCTCGTCGCCAAAATTTGTAATAATCCAGGAAAAAGGTTTATTTTAAGAAGCTTTATTCAGCAGCACAGCATCATGTAGGCAGCTTCAAAGTCCAAGTACAACTGACAGAAAGATGCAGAATGCATCACCAGGAAAGTTCTGAGAACCAGAACATCACAAACAAAGTCTCATGCTATTAAAGGAGAAGTAATGTATAATGCAGGATATAACACCGTGCCTGGCTGAATGACTGCTGCATAGTTCCAGACTTGAGTAATCAAAGACAGCTTTGATACAGAATCTGATACTGAGACAACATCAGAGAGAAAGAATAATGGAGCAAGATCTGGGAGCATTTTTTCAGTCATTGGAGTTTCATTTGATGACTCATCTTCCAATGATTCTGGGGAACATGGTTACAGCAGATGGGATTTCCCTTTCAATGCACAATCAGAGAGGCAGTATCAAGGTAGCCCAATTCACAGAGCAGGCTGGTACAGTCCCAATCGCAGACAGCCTGGCAGCTCTGTAATTAAGTTCAGTCCCATATTCCCCTATTCACTGCACCCACTGAATGAAAGGTCAATACTTATTTTCTTTTTGTCTATTGATGATGTCCATCTCTTTTTGGATGATGACTTCCTTGAGAAAATTGTGCACTAGAGAAATCTGTGTGCCAAACTGTTTCTTATGAAACATGGAAGCACCCTTGATCGTCATTATAGGGCAGACTGGCAACTCCCACTTAACTTGGGGAGTTGAACATATAGGAATGGTGTGCAACCAAGAGTACAGTCCTAATGGTCTTCTCACATGGTTTGGGCAACATCCAGATTTGCACTGGTTATGAGCAGAGATAGGTTTTTGATTTTGAAGCATGTGCTGCATTTCAAAGACTATTCAGCAGTGTGGCCCCAGAGCCATCCAAACCATGACCGGTTCTTTAAAATTCAGCCTGTTGTGTAACATTTGTCTGCCAGGTTTACAGATATTTCTACCCCTAAGAGGGATGTAGTGGTTGATGAGTTCTTGATCCTGCATAAAGGGTGACTACTGTTCAGGCAGTACTTACCCATCAAAAGAGATTTTTATGCTGTGCAAGAGCTCTGCTGGTTATGTATACAAACTGAGAGTAAATACAGGGAACACCTCCTCTACAAATCCTGAAGGTTGCCCTTTCATGCTAGGAATAAATGCAAAGGTTTGCATGGAAGCTTGTCTAATCATCCCTTTATAAAGGTCATAATCTTTATGTGCACAAACACAGCAGAGCGCTCCAAAGCAAGAAATCAATAAATGTGTAAATGTGCAAAAATATAACAAACATCAACATAAAATATATATTATATTTATTGTGTGTAATAAAATTCATAAAACATAAAAACAAAACAACACATCAAAATCACTTCTTCAGTTTATTCCGTTTATACACTAGTGTTACCCACATATCTGGCTTTTGTTAGGTGGGTTTCTTTAGAGTTGATATTGATTGGGTACGTCCCATTAGAATTGAGGGAAAAATTAAAAACTATGTATGTTCATAGATACAGAGCAAAAGCATTACATGACAATGTCCTTGAGTCATAAAGGATCGTTAGACAACTGCTTGGGTGATAACCCAGTTTCATATGACCATTATTCCTAAGCAACAGCGGAGACCTGTGTCTATGATGTAACATTTACAATTTGAGTTTTGTCTAAAGGTTAAGGATATCAGAAGTTTACTTGGCCAAACCTTAAATGGTGTGATTAACATCATGTACATATTGCCAGATAGAGGGCTGGATTGTGGCTTTATTATTTTTGGAAATGAACTAGAACGTTGTTTTGGAAAGTGGTATTTAAGTACAACAAATTTATCCAATGTACATTTATTTCTCATCTTCTCTTCTTTTTTTTCTCTTCATTTTCCACTTATCGTGAAGGGGAAGGTTGTTTCCTGTGTAGACTGTGCAAAAATACTGTAAAAATATTGTAAATAATATTGTTAAATAGTTTGGTTAGTGTTTCTATGTTACAGTGATTGTTTTAGTTTGGTTTTATTTCCAAGTTTTCTTGCGTGATTTACTCCATGCGGAAGTTATATATGTGTTATTAATAATTGGGTGTGTGTCTTTACGACCCTGTCCCCTTTGCTTGTTGAGGGGTCTCTCTCTTATAACCTTTATGCAGGCAAATTCAATACCGCAGTCTAGCTGTTCAGCAAGATGTACAAAGCTGGCACTGAGGCATGCAACAGAATTTGATGTTGTTGCAAAGTATTCAGTGTGATGTTGTTTGTAGGAAGTACTAAAAAAGCATAGAGCACTGCATTGCATTCCAATATAGTGTTTTCAGTCACATTTTCAGATAAGCAGGATATATGCGTGCTCACTATAATCCATGATGAGAGAACATCCTTGTTTGGGCTGGGATGGCAGAAGTTCACATGCCAACTGTATACTAGATTGCACCAAGTATGTGGGAGATTAATATATATGAATGGATATTGCAGATATATGATGTGAATTGTAAAACTTCCACATGGTATAAGAAGTTGTTACATTACACATGGTGTAAAAATTTGTTTTCCATCAGACCACCACAGGTAGACCAATATATGTCCTTGACTACCTGTTGGCTGTAAATGAAAGCTTTAGTGCTACAAAAGTAGTAGTCTATGCTTCATCTTCTGTAGAGGGCGTCGTAAGGCTGTATGCTTGGCACTTTGCCAACTGCAAACCTGCAACAAATAGTAAAAGTTGACCATGTTGGTCTAAGCAAGGACAAATGCAGGAGAATCTGTAATACTGTCTGCAGTGCCCACCTCAGCCAGGCCTGTGTTTTCCAACTTGCTTAACTTTGTACTATATGATAATGAAGTCTTTAGAAACTGTCTTTAGAAACTGTCTTTAATGTCTATCTGGCCCCTTTGGCCAAGGTAGTTGAATCATGCGGGGTCAGAGTGATCTCTTATGCTGATGATACACAGCTGATATTTTCCTTTAGAGATCACTCTGACTCCAGCCTCTCTAGCTTTCGTTACTGTCTGGGCGAAATCTGCTCTTGGATGGCTTTTAACCATCTTCGACTTAACACCGACAAGACGGAGGTCTTGTTTTTTAATCAAAAAACGTCCATACCCTCCACACTGTGGTGGCCAACGGTACTCAACCCCCCCCCCCATCCCGGTCCACAGCGCTCGCAACCTGGGGTTCCAGTTCGACGACACGCTCTCCTGTAGTCCTCAAATTAACAAGGTTACTGCAGCCTGTTTTGGAAAATTAAGGATGATGAGAAAGATCTTCCCATTTCTGCCGATAGACGCTCGCAGAACGGTCACACAGGCCTTAATTACCTCCCATTTGGATTATGCCAACAGCCTCTACGCTGGGGCCCCTCTGTACCAAATTGAACGCCTACAAATAGTTCAAAATGCGGCAGCGAGACTGATTGGCAACATCCCTCTCCGGCACCCGATCTCAGCGTTTCGCAAAGAGCTTCACTGGCTCCCAATAGCCAGCCGTATCAAGTTTAAAATGCTCACTCTTGCTTTCCGGGCTCTGAACGGAACTGGACCGGAATATTTAAGAAAGAGATTAATATTATCTCACTCAGTCAGAGCCTTACGCTCCAACAATCTACGTCTCATGATTGTTCCGCGTTTCCGCCGCACTAGAATGGGCGGCAGAGCCTTTGCAGTCCTCGCTGCCCAACATTGGAACAGCTTACCTTTAGACCTCAGATTTGCTCCCTCTGAAGCACTTTTCCGTTGCCGTCTGAAGACGTGGCTATTTTCATCAATATAGGTAGATCCTCCTTTTCCTGCTTACAGTTTTAGCGCCGGGACACCCCCGTTGGGGGTAGCCGCGCGCTCTACAAGATTCATAAATAAATAAATAAATAAATGTGGAGCTGCCATACAGATAGTATGTATATTACAATGGCTGTGATGGATTCATACCTTCCATGGATCACTACTTAACTGGGCAAGCAGCCTTTCAAATTCTTCCCTTTAGTTGGGAAAATGATTACACTGTGGTCCTAATTATGGCCTGCTTGTCACTTTCATCCTCCATCAAAAAGTGGATGTGGTTCTGTTTGTCATATGACAAGTCATTATAGTCACAGCATTGCACATAAGAGTGGATGAAAATCCACCACATTTTTATGGAATACCCTGCGTGCCAAAACATAAAGCCCATGGTAGTTTTGAAAGTGCTGTTAAGGGAACTTAGGAGAGTCTTCCCAGCATGTTTCATAGATAGATTTTGCAACATAGTTCAGGTAGGCATTAGTAAAAATTCACTAGGCACATATACAATTTCAACCAGGACTTTGAAGGAGACAGAGAAATGAATAGGTAGGAAACGCTTGGCCAAGGTTTGTTTCTATTTGGCCATGATGAAGTATGTTGAGCATTAACTTAGAATATGACTGGCATTTTCTTTGTAGAGGTTTGCTGGTGGTATATTTTTATACAAGTTGATCAATGACTGGGTAGGAGACTGTGTGAATGGTGATTCAGACGGTGGCATATGAGTATGATGGGTCCTTGAATGGGGGCTGTGTTGTGATGTGAGTGCTCTGCTCTGTTGTGTCAGGCCAATGGTTTGCTGTATGAAGACCATTCTGTTTGGTGCGTGACAGGCATATGAATGGCCTGCAAAGCAGTTGCTGCCTTGACAATGGTTTACTGCTGACCTCCTGCAGTCATGGGTTCAGTATTCTGACACTGTTATTAGTTTTTGATCTTTGAACGAAGCACTTCTTGCGGTGCTAAAACCAACTGGGATAAGTATGTACATAAGTATGAATTTGAAGGAACATTCCCATCCCAAAACCTCTGTGACAACCTCGCCACCTTCTTCTATCACAAGATCAAGGAGATCTGCAACAGCTTCACAACCTAAGGCTCACCCACCCCACCCAAAACCACCATACTAAATGGCTTCGGCCTCCAGCAGACATTGACCAATTGGACTATCCTCACCTCTGAGGCACCCTCATTATCATGAAGAGCATTCACTCCGGAGACTTCTCGGATCTCTGCCCTCACCACAACTTCAGCAGATCCAGCACCGGCATTGCTCCCAAACTCTGCTGAACCATCAACTGCCCTATCAAGTCTTCAAGTTTTCCAGAAGAGTGGAAGTACGAAGAGATCAATCTCCTGCTTAAGAAATATTCTGCCTACCTGACAGACCAAAAGAACTACTGACCCATCCTCCTGCTCCCCGTCCCAACCAAAGTCAAGGAGATAGCCATCAACACCGAACTCTCTGAGTTCAGCAAAAGGAACAGTATCCTGGATTTCTCCCAATCTGGCTTCAGTAGCAACCACAGCACTGATACAGCTCTCCTCACCACTACAGTTGACATCCGCACCTTCTCGACCAGGGCAAGACTACAGCCTTCATCCTCCTGGACCTCTCACCCCTGCCTTTGACACTGTCTTCCACCACACACTCTGCAAAAAACGCCATTACACCGGCATCTGTGACAAAGACCTAGAATGGATCCGTTCCTTCCTCGGAGGCTGGATGCAGAGATTCAGACTTCCACTGTTCAAATCAGAACCCACAGAGATCAGCTGTGGAGTGCTTCAGGGATCCCACATGAGCCTCTCTCTCTTCAGCATCTAGATGGGCCCGCTTGCAGCTATCGTCAGAAGCCATGGACTCAGCATTGTTTCCCACATTGAAGATACCCAGCTGATTCTCTCCCTCGCAAACAAACCCACAGAACCCACAGCCACCAAGAGCAACTTACACAACAGTATGAAGGCAGTCATCACCTGGATAATCGACAGCTGCCTCAAGCTCAACTCAGATAAGACTGAATTCCACATCCTGGGCTTCTACCTCTCTGCCTGGGATGACCCTTGGTATCCCGCAGTGCTTGCAATCCCCCCCACGGACCAAGCACAAAACCTCAGCATCATCCTGGACTCCTCTCTCACAGTGATCCACCAAATCATCACTGTCTTATCCTCCTGCTTCCGCATGCTCCACCTCCTTCATAAGATCTTCAAGTGGATCCTCACCCAAAACACTGCAGACCACCTGGAACGTCTCTGCTAGACTCATCCTACACTTCCCATGCCGCAACCACATCACCAGTCGCATGGGAGACCTTCATAGGGTACCTGTCTACAAGAGAAACACCTTCAAGCTTTCACGAACACCTACAAAGCCCTCCACAATACCAGGCCTGCATACCTCAGCTACCCTCTACACTCCCACCAGACATCTTCGCTTCGCCCAATTGGCAATGGCCACCGTCCCATGGATCCGCAAGACCACAGCTGGTGGAAGATCCTTCTCCTATATCACTGCGACAACATGGAACTCCCTGCCTCTACACCTTAGGTAATCACCATTGCTGCCGCAATTTAGGAAGGACCTCAAGACCAGGCTCTTTGACTGAACTGCAGACCTAGCCCCCCACCCCCACCTAGATCCTTGAGACACTCACAAGTGAGCAGTCATGCTCTATTAGACCTTGATTGATTGACACCAGAGGTGTCCAGGATGGTGTAACTTGCATTGATCACACTTACGCACAATGCCCTGCAAACTTTGAACTTTGTCTAAATGGTTAAAATCATGCATTTTCCTCACATTTCTGTGAGAGAATCTTCCAGGATCTGCTGGAATACACAAAATTCCTCCTACCCAGTATTTCCACACGTCTAAAAAAAATGGTACCCTGCTTGTGTGGCGCAGCCTAATGCTTACGAAACAAAACTGCCCCAAAATGCAAAAAAGATACATTGGTGATAGTGGTAGATGTAGCTTTTGATCTGGGCTCGGCAGCTACCCAGGGGAACCTACCAAACCACAATTTCTGACACTCAGATGGAGCCTAGGGTGATATGACTTGCATGGATCTTCCAAGGCTTTTTTAACCAGATGGCCTTGCAAACTTTAGATTTTTACTAAAAACATGTATTTTCCTCATATTTCTGGGAGAGAAAACTCTGGAAACTGCAGCGATCTGCAAATTTCCTACCACCCAGCATTCCCATACTTCTCCCAATAAAAACACCACTCCACATATGTGGCTCTGCCTAGCATCTGAGGCACATAGACCTTCAACATGTGATACATGGAGACATGCGCAATAGGAAGTGCTGCAGTATTTTGTCCCAGCCTTAGATGCCAATCAAGGAAACCTCCCAAACCCTGAAAACTTCATATGTTGCCTAAAATCACATATTTGTCTCACATTTCTATGATAAAATCTTCAGAAGTCTGCAGGGATTCAAAAACTTCCTACCTCCCAGCTTTCTCAACTTGTTTGACTGGGCCAATTGCCTGCAACAGGAATGGATGAAATCAGGGACAATAATAGTAATCCTCATGAAGGACTCATGAAGGACTCATAATGTCCATGGTGTGATAAAAGCATCCATTCCTGTAGATATTCCTACCTGCACTGTTTGAGATCATTCATCATTAGATGACACTTAAATAGAAGGAGCACACATGATGATGATTGAACTACATAGATATTGAGATAAGTTGTTGCTTTTAACTATGGTCCACAATCACATATTAACTGTTACAGACTCTTGCTATACTCTGGCTTCGGTGTCAGTATACTTAGATGAAAAGAGAGTCAAATGACAAGGTTAAACTGTTGTGTGTCAATTTAGATACCGTATATAGGTTTCTCGACTTCTGCTCTTATATAGGCACAATTTGCATTGATCTTATTTAGGCATAGAAATCCAATCCTTATTTAGGCATTATCCTTGCTAACCAAATACAGGCATGGCCACCTACATCCGTCCATCCATGTCACAACGAGTTCTTGGAAAACCAGACTCCTAAGCCATTATGACTTCCCCTTGCTTGGATTATTGATTTCTCCAGGATTTCATGTATTATGCATGAACAACTATTCCTTAGGGGTTCATTCATGACGTACCTCCGCCCGACTCTAACGTCAATACTGGCATTTACCTTCAAGGTATAAATATAACTTCACTTACCATGGCAAGTCACGACTTGCGGGGTGTTAGAGATCGAGACCCGGAAAGAGATTCCAACTTCTCTCATTCTAATGTATGGAGTAAGTATGGGCGGAAAATTCATTCCGCTCGCGGAATTTGCTGATTTTCTGCGATTTCGCAATACGCGAATCGCGCGAAATCGTGGCAAAATCCGCGAATTCGCGAGTGGGATGAATTTTGCTCAGGAAGCACTTACAGGGTTACAGCAGGTGTGAAGTTGAAGCTAATTTCTTTGTAACCGTTTACAAAATGGTTACAAAGAAAATAACTTCAACTTGGGCACCTGCTGTAACCCTGTAAGTGCTTCCTGAGCGGCGCCTACTTGCAACTATCCTCTGACTCTGCTCTGACCCTCGAAGCAGGGTCAGAGAATGTAATGTAATGTAATGTAATGTAATGTATAGGCATTTATATAGCGCACTACTTACCCGGAGGGTCCCAAGGCGCTTCGACCGCTGCGAAACCCTTCCTGGCTTCCCTGAGAGATGGTCCCTTAATGGGTATCTCCAGGGTGAGACCAGGCATCCCCGGCGGTCTGGTGGGGCCGTTAGTGAAGATGAGGCAAGCTAATGCCCAGAGTTGCCGAGTGTGATCGCTGATCAGAGTGGGCACCGAGGCGAGAGAATTATCGAGTCCGCTGACCCTGGTCCAGAAATCTGCCGCGCCGGGAATCGAACCCTGGTCCCGGGCCGTCCTCTGCTCTCGGATCTGCCGCCTCTAACCAGTGAGCCACACAACAAGAATAATTACAAGTAGACAATGAGGCTCCGTGAACAGGAAGCACTTACAGATATAGATAAAGCAGTTGAAGGTCAAATTCAGTAAGCCCTAAAAAATTGTGCACTTTGTCGAGGCAGGGCAGGTGTGCTTTCTCCCCATATCTACAGTCGAAAATTAGCTATGATGCTTGATGGAGGCATTTGCATCCTTGACTTTCACGAATGCAATCCCCATGCAGTTCCTGTAACCAGTAGATTCTTTCTCCTCATCTGCTGCTCTGATCTGTGCCTGACCTTTTATACACACAAGAGGCATGTGAACTTGCAAAGAAGCCCCCCCAGTTTGCCCCCCCACACACTAGCTGTGTGCACCATCTTCCTGCCCTTTACACACTATGATGGACAGCTCCCTCGAGGGACCCCGGCGCCCTTCGGTGCAATGGCAAAGTTACACTCACATGGTCACTGGAGGCAACTCTTCTGGCCCTACGCGGCTGTAGTGCAGGAAAAGCACTATACATTTACCCAACGAGGAAGCACTTACTGATTAGCCAGTAGACAGTACTCCAGTTAAGTATGGTGCAAAATCGCCAAAAATCCCTGATTTCGCAGGAAAATTCGCGAATTCGCTGATTTTTTTGCGATTTCACGCGAATTCCCGAACCGCTGATTCGCAAAATTCACTCACACTTAGGGGGTCATTACGATCGCGGACGGACTTGAGTCCGTCCGCGACCCCAGAGCAGGAGGGAACCTCCGCATGGCATGCGGAGTTCCCTCCTGTGCAGATTAGGATGTGACCGCCACCCTGGCGGTCACATCCTCTATTTTAACATTGCGGCGGGTGGAGCTTCAAGCTGCACCCGCAGCAATGTTAAAAAAGCATGCACAGCATTTGCGTGCACAAAGCGGCAGGCACCGCGCGGTGCCTGCCGCATTGTGCACGCAAATGCAGGGGGGTACCATAGGTACCCCCCATGTGCACCCCGCACCCCCCACTACACCTAGGGGGCCCGCAACGGGCCCCCGCAGTGCAGTTACACATGCTTTTCCACGGCGGAAAAGCCGCCGCGGAAAAGCATGTTCAAAAGCACATCCTAATCTGGCTGACGGTGTCTGAGAGACACCGTCACCATTTTAGTGCTTTTCCGCCGCGGTTGTAAGCCAGCCGTGGCGGAAAAGCTGCGGACCTAAACCATGACCCACCAGCCATCCTAATGTGGCGGTGGGTCCTGGTGGGTCCGCAGAGGATTTTCCGCATCCTCCGGGCCGGCGGTGACTTCCGCCGGCCCGGAGGATGCGGAAAATCCTCCATCGTAATGACCCCCTTAGTATGGAGCAGACTAGAACCTAGAGGGACTTTGGGCAAATCTTGGCAACACCTATCCTAACTATAGCTAAACTAGACCTTTAGAAAAACAGCACCTACTTCTTACATCACACTACACTTAGATTAGGTGCACTGGGGTAGAAATAGCTAGAAGCACCAGACGAGTATTCACATTTTAGCCTGTTATTTATGTATGTCTTTTTATGAATATATGTCATAGCTACAAACCATGCAATTGCAGCATTATTTTATCTTACTGCTAACGCTGTACGTATTATACTTTGCATTCTGTGTTACGAATTTAGCATTTTATATCTCTTGCAGGAGAAATAAGATGGTTCAATAAACCCTTTTTATTTAAATGCCTGTCTACCTATTTCTGTGTAAACTCTTTAGAAACAAAGAATGCACGATTGACTAGGTGAAACTGTTATCTATTGTTTCCACGATTCCGAGATTGTTTCGATTCTAAAGGGAAACAAAGTTGTTATGTTCATGTGGTTGTCAGAAACGAATTGCTTCTTGTTTGTTCGAGAAGTTTTCTAGTGGCAGACACAAGTAATTAAGTTTAATGTACTCGATAGAGCCATACTGACCTCAGTCCTATGCCATAACTATAGTGTATATTATTCCAATGCGCAGAGCCTATCAGTGATATAGGAACTACACTACATGGTGCCCAATGGTTTGGTAAGACACTAATTAACGCTTGATACTGAAGTAACTCAGTCGTGCTTTTCTCAGAGACCCACTCATAAAACTCCATAAGACATCTGGAGTAGGTAAGGATATCGGCCATAACTGGGTATGATGAAATACCTATGTATTAGCTGTTTGGTTTGTTCAACGTTGAAGGATACAGTGTTCCAAAATATTGTGCACCTTATCTTTGTTCCCTTGAAACTTGCTCTGCAATTTTTATTAAACAATGACCGAAAACCGGAACCGGTGGAGCTGTACCCAACGAAGTCGCAGCAGGTTTTGATTAGACAGGTTTTAATGAAAACAATGAAGATGCGATAGTCATCGCTCCAAATTTACGGAGAGCCATGACTCTAAAACTTATAAAACAAGGCCTAACACCAAGAGGAGGTAGAGCAGTTTTTGGGATAGAGGCACATGATTCTACACTTGGAAAGTCTTCCCTGAATCACATAAAGTAACTAATATGTTACACTTCTAAAAAGAAGATGATCCACCTGAGGAATATATTCCTTTCAAGGATGTTAAAAATTCCACTCACATACCAGTAGCATAATCACTGGTTTAAAGGCGCCCTAAAACGTACAATCACAGTACCAGGCTCGGTACACTAGGTAGACCAGGAGCAACATGGTTGATTTTAGCCAGCTACAGACCTCATCCTGACATCGAAGAAATGTCAAATGATGAATTACTTGCTCAACTCAAAGAGTTAATTAAAATTGGTTCAATAGCTATTCCAAAACAAACCTCTTACCAGGGGAATAAGCTAAAACTCAGTCCACAGACTTTACATGCAGTCATGGGTAAAATTCCCACAAAACGTGAACAAATTCAATTCTGGGTAGCTCCAAAAATTACTCAAATAGAAGCTGTATTTCCTAATGCTAGCCCTTATGAGAATCACAGAATTCTAATAATTTGCTTACCAGTGGGGATAACACCACATCTGGAAGACTGCACCACTTGGGGCACAGCCTTTGCTGCTATCTACACTAAAACACATGGTGTTCTGTCTATGGTGGTATTACCGGATGTCCTGAAACAAATTAAAAATTAATACGGGGCAGAGCCTGCTCTGAATTTAGGTGTGAAATTACTGAAACATATCGAACAAGTCTCAACAATAATATGATCTAATACTAAAGGAAAAGCAGCATCGGTGGCAATCCGCCAGAAATTAAGGGAATTTGATGTAAAATAACAACCACAAGAATTAGCCAGAATAATTGAAAAATCCTATGAAGAATTAGGCAGAGACAGTTTGGGGGGGAACCAGTTAAACCACAACTGACTGGAGGTCCCCTGAAGGACTCTATTAGACACAATCCTATCACTCTAAAAAAAAGTGGGAAAATAACCAACAACATTAAAAAGAGAAAAGTTCTCAATCCCGAGGAAGGTCTCCTCAAAAGGAACCCTCTGAAAGGAGGTATAACCTCAGGTATAGGAATAATTTGAGAAAATCGGATAGGTATCAAGATATTGATACACGTTCCTCTCATTCCTTTCAGATATCGTCACAGACATCCGAAAGAAAAGGACAATCAGAACTAAAAGAAGAACGAGTGAAGTCCAAAGATGATCAACACGTTCAGAAGAACAAAACAAAACCTCAATTCTCCAAGAAGAAGGTAGCAGGTCTGAAGATCAGACATGCCAAGCATTCTGAGAACACAACTCAAGAATGGAGAATGGGCTCAGACAATGCTGGACAGTACAGCAGAAGTAACAATAGCTCACCAGAACCCAAAGGGACTTCTGGAGACAGTGGACTTGAATAAGGACATACAAGTTGAGACTGTAGACACCAGAATCAGCTCTCCACATAGGTTATATGAAATAACACTCCGGATGGAGGGAGACATGCCAAGAAAAGTGAAAGCACTCTTTTGGGAGCATCTTTAAAGGGGTTATGATATGCTTCCAGTAGAACAAGACTGGCCACCAGAATTTGTCAGGGAGTGCTCACATGGCGAAGACATAATTATGTGAGCCTTCTCCAACCATGTTCCAGTACATTTAAAATATACTTATGCTAGGAAATAGGCAATGGCCCAGGTCCCAGCATTATACAAAAAACATGTAGGTTGGCATTAGGATTCACCTCATCATAAGATCCAGTTAAAAAATCAACCAACTGCTCAAAGGCAGTACCCAATTAAGCAAGATGCTAAAAAACAGGTCAGGGAGATGTTAGATCAACTTGAATACCAAGGGGTGATTGAAATATGGACCTCATCAATGAACAAACCTTTGTTTCCTGCTTCCAAACCAGACAGTACATATCGTCTAGTTTTGGACTACAGACACCTAAACTCTTGTCTTAAAACATTTGAAGTACAAAATGCACACAGTACAGCTTTAATGAATAACATTGTACGTAAAAAATATAAAACCACATTAGGTATTTCTAACGGTTTCTTTTGTCAAAATAAAGCACCTGAAATCCGGTATCTGACAGCTTTCTCAATAATGGGGACCCAATGTCAATTTTTTCGTCTCCCACAGGGGTTCAAGAACAGCCCAAAGTTATTCTCAGCAAGGGTAATAGAGTTACTACAAATTTATGATGACGAGGCATTGTCAGATATCAATGATATCTATCTGACAGACGATGACCTGCGCAGGCACTTCAACAGGGTGAACACCATTATACTAGGCTTTGCCTCTGAGGGTTATAAATTCAATATTAAAAAATCAAGAATTGCCCATCTTAACGTCCTTTTTCTAGGATATGAACTATCAAGTAAAAGCAAAAGCCTGGCAACCAACTTATTAGAAAAGTGTGTGCTGCTCCAACCGCCAAAAACGCGGAAGAACTTACAGTTCATTCTAGGTTTCCTGAATTTTGGAAGAACATACATTCAAAACTACACAGAAAGGGTTAAACCTCCCGACAAATTAATCTAATCTGTTTTCAAAATCACACATTGGACACAGGAACACACATATATGCTGTGTTCACTTCAAGCAGATATGTTAGCAACTAAACACTTACCAACACGCGTAAACGTACACAACTTAGTGATCATTTCGGGTCAATGCGGATTCACCTACTTAACTTTTAAGGAAGGTCAAAAAGTACTGTGAGAAAGTGGCTCTATATATACTGGACCAAAGTAAGATACAGTGTGAATAGAGACCACAAACCCCAGAGGTATAACAAAGGTTAGAGTCAGGGCTGACCTTACTCTCAAAAGTGGCAGCTTGTTTGAGCAGTAGGGCAGTACCAGAGGACAGTGTAAAGCATTTGTTGTACACACTCAGTCAGCAAAAGGTTTCACACACTCAAGGACTGAACCAGCCAATTGTTTTTATATCAAAAGATATAGTTTTTTTATTTTTAGAACCAACAGGTATCAACATATACTTTTCTCAATTACGAGTGACCTAAGGTAAGTACTTTACGGAAAGGTAATAACTTTGTAAACACATTAAGTACAGGGGTTGCAGTAGGCAACACAATTCTAAACACAATTTAACATTGAGCTCAATGGGTTTTTCTACAAAAATGCAGTTAATTACTTTGTAGATTACTTTTGTAATTCCAGGACTGGATCCTAGATTCAGTCCTTGGATGCAAGCTGAAAACAGTTTAGTAAAAATGTTTTGGTTATTGCAATACTTTTTAAGGAATATAAAGGTATTTTAAAAGTTCACACTTAGATACTTTTCAGTGAAAATCTAGCAAAGTTATCCAATGGGAGAAAATTTAGGTTACAGGTAAAGTACGTACTCGTTACTTTTGTAATCCAGTACTGGGCTCCTAGGTCCAGCACTGGGATCTCTACTTAAGACAGGTAAGTAATTACGTTTCAGTAGTTGGTATGATTTTTAAGGATTATTTAAAGTTTTCAAAAGTAGACAGAAGAAATCTCACAGAAAAGCAGACAATGGATTCCTATGGAGAAAATTCAGGTTACTAGCCAACCCGGCTAGGATTACTTTTGCGGTTCAGTACTGAGCTACAAGGTACAGTACTGGCTTCTCTCCTGATCACAGGTGAGTACTTCAGAATTCGGTATTTGTCTGTTTTTTTAGGAATATTTTAAAGTTCCAAAACTTCACACTTAGAAGATTTTTCGAGTCAAACCAGTCAATGTTATCCTATGGCAGGAAAGTGAGTTATCGGTTTCCAGTTGAGTACTCAACCAGTGAAGTTAAGGTTCTGGGCATAGACTCAGGGGTTCCCCAGGGTCAGGTAGGTACAGTTGGTACACCCTAAGCGGCACAGGAGCAGCCGGATGCAGAGGTAGTTAGGCCCAATGTTATCCAATGAGAGGCAGGGGGCCTTCAGTTGGTGGCTGCTGGCTAGCAGGCCACGCGGCTGTGGGAGCTGGGCTCCTGGTCATTTGCTCAGGGCAAATGGGGAAGTAGGATAGGACACAGGGTGCACGGCCAGAGGCATTCGGGTGGCTGGGTGCAGGGTGCTTTTGAGCCGTTGAGCGCTCAATGTTATTGAGCACCAGAGGTATGGGTGTTGAAGCAGAGCCTCTGCTTACGGAGTCCCAGTCTTCAAGAGGGTCAAGGCAGGTAGGTCAAGGCAGGTAGGTCCTCCGGGGGTCCCAAGGTTGCTGTCCGCAGGAGTGGCCAGGATTAAGCAGGAGCAGGTTCCAGGATCTACAGGCCGGTAGGGCTGGGGCCAAATCAGTGGGTTTCGTCCTGTTGTTAGGAGCTGCACGGCGGGTCTTCTTCTTCTTGATCTTCTTTCTTCTTTTCTTATTGGGATCTGAACAAGGAAGGTTCAGGGAGCCCCTAAATACTGAATTAAGGGGTGTTACAGGTAGGGCAAGGACAAGGACCAATAGGTCCCTGTCCTGGGGTGGGTACACCCCACAGTTTGCTCCTCTCCGGTGGGAGGGGGGCAGGAGCCTAGCTGTGATTGGGCAGGGCTCCCCATCCTCAAGATGGCCAGAGCCCGGGGTCGTGCTTCACCTCGCCTCTCCCACCTGAGGGGTGGGGTTGGCACAGGCTGGCATACCCCCTTCCTGACGTAGGGTTTCCCACCATTCTTACCACCAGAGTGGGGGTCAGAACCGGTGGGGGCCATTTGCTGGGTACAGCAAATGATCTGGAGAAGCTCAAAGAGGCGGCAGGCTTTTCAAACTCTCCCCTGCCCATCCTGGAGGAGGAGACCTAGCAGCTCGCCCAGAATGTGCATTGTTGCAGCCCCAGGAGAGCAGGGCTCTCCACCCAGGGGTCCAGCAATATGTCTGCTGTGTGTCATCCTAGGCAGCCTCTCAGTTCAGGTGTGGATTGCAGGTTAGGTCTCTAAGATGCCCTCTTGTGCATTTTACACTAGCATTGGCATCAGTGCGGGTTTAATGTGCTGAGAAGCATGATACCAATCTTTTCAGTCTTCAGTGAGGCCATCATGGTGCTGTGGAGTTTGTAATGTCGACCTCCCAGCACCATAAACTTTTAATGGCAGCACTGCACTTACACTGCCCAGGAATGGCCCTGGGTACTGTAGGGGCACAGGGCTCATGCACCTGTGCCCACACCACTGGCAGAGGACACCCAGGGTGACTGAGGTATGCCAGGGCAGTGGGTCTTGTGGGCATGGCATACAGGGAAGTGTGCCATGTCGACTCTTTGTTTAGTTCTGTACTTGGACACTCAGCCTGCAAAGGCAGTGTGTCGATGTCAGGGTATAGGACCCCTAAGGGTGGCACAATAGGTGCTGAAGCCATTAGGGGTCTTCTCTGGTCACCATGCCCAAATGGTACCTAGGGTACCGTTTACTAACGGCTGACAGGTGACCAGGGATGCCAATTAGATTTTAGTTTCAACACAGTTTTTGGGAAGGAACACCTGGGTACCTGGTTGGCAGGAGCCCAGGGCACACTCAGTCAAAGCACATCAGCAGTTCAGAAAAAGTGGGGGCATACCAATGCAAGAAAGATGGCACTTTCTCACAAGTACCAATTGCATACAAATCACATTTGTATACACAAGCAGAAATTAAATTTACATCAACAGAAAATATTCTGACAGCAGTTAAAACCGCTGTGGCAAAAGAAAGAGCTCTAGCACAGGAGAAATGCATTATGGCCGTAACTCCTGTACCAGCCTTAGAGGCAGTTACAAAAGCGAGCATTCCGAATGCAAAAAAATGTACATCCGAGATGGATACAATGGGTTACTTCACTTGCTGCAACTGATGTTGAATATGTTTTTGATCCCTATTTGAAAACACAAGCATTCCTGCAATGCAAACATGAATGTCCTCTGCCTACTGAGATTCTCCCTCTTGACCGATACGAACCAGTACCTGTCCTAGCAATCCACAGATCAAGAACAGTACTTTTGAAGCCCCTTGCTGGTAAAAAAGTGAAAAGATTTGTGTCTATCACCTGATCAAACCACACTTTGTGGCCTATACTAAGCAGTAAGCCAAGTGAACTCTGACAATGTAGCAGACACACTCCTCTAGCTACAATCCAAGAGGTTCAAACTGAGAGACTCATCTCTTTTGAAGATTCTACAGTGAGAAATGCAGGACTAAGCAACAATGCTATGGAACTCGTTCCTCTTGAAACCGAAATAACAGTTTGTCCTGAAACACCTGTCTAGAAACTAAGCAACAAGTGATCAATTTGTTTCATTGATTTCAACGAATCCTGATGCAATTTCAACCATTGACAGAACTGCCTATTTTATTAACTTTGATACATTTTCTGAGGGTCCCAGTGAACCTGAAACGACCTCAGCAAAAAGACCTTTCAAAGAACAAGCAACAGATTTTTTTCATCTCCTGAAAAAAAAGACTTGTCTGATTTCACCATGGATTGAACTTTGGATTGTTTTGGGAATATTCTTCTTTCTACTTATGGTTAGCTCTGGTAATAACTCTGGGTATGCTGATAAATAGAAGATATATTGGAATGGACACAGCAAGGAAAAGTGTGAACTTACTTCTCCAGCCACACAAATTATCCCATCGTGAAGAAAGAGACTTGTCAGCAGTGAACATCACAGCCGTTCCTATACCAGATGGTATAGTTTGGGACAAAACCGAATATGACATTTTTGGCCCGTCTGAACTTTTGAAGATTCCACACTTATTTAAAATTTCTTTCAAGTGACTTTATTATCTCTAGTATATTTTCTGATGATTGGGACTCCGAGACTGTTACTAACATGATGTCTGATCTAGAAATATCTGCAATATTCACACATCATGAATAATTGGAGGGTTCATAGGACTATGAACAAATGTATTGTTATAACCATTATGGCCATCATTTCTTGCTTAAAACTGCAACACCTAGAAATGTATTTATGTATAACTAATGTGAACATTGTCCTACACCTCCAAAGGGTAGCTCAAAAACTTTTGTAAAGAAATGTCCATATTTTTCAAGGTTCAACTTGTCAAATCCAGAAATGTTTTTCTTTAAAAATTTGAACAAGACAGGATCTAAAAATAATGTTAACCAACACAAAACAGATATATTCTGCAGCCTTTATTGCCAAACTGTCTAGTCAAAGTTTTGGCTTTTAGAAAGACAACATTGAGACAAAATCTGTCTGGGGTACAAAAGATTGGCATGTGCAGGGGGTAGAAGCTTCGTTTAGAGCCTGTATCATCCCTGAGCAAATTATGTTTTAGAATGACACTGTCCAACAAAAGTTTTGACTTGGGATAGCCAAGATCAAAGACATGAACGTCCATACCTGCACCTGCAAGTAAAAGCACTACACAGGGGGAGGTCGACGTACATACTATTTTACATCACAACAGATCAGATCCTGAATGGAAGAAATGGTTGCTCTGGCCCACAGACACAAACAACTGTCAAGATCGATTCCTGAACAAAACACAGGGTTTCACTATCAATAGGCCAGACCCACGCTATGTTCAAAGACAGCATCCAGGGGTAATAACAACATACAGTGTAGGGAAACTTTGCCTTGATTGGCTACTGAAAGCTACACTAGAGGATGTGAAAAGACACTTAACTTTACTTTAAGAAGGCGCAGACCTTAGGGAACTCTTGCTAGGTCCAAGAAGACCACTTCAAAAACGTTTCACATATGCCGGTATCTATGCTGCTTATAATGAAATATGGAAGGTTACCCAAGCAGAAACTGCAGAAAGAATACGAGAAATTGATCGTATTAATTGAGAGAAATCTCTCACTGTAGTAGACAATGGGTTAACAACTCTGTCCTCCAGGATATATTCATTGGACAGCATTGTGTCCTCTGCCATAGACATTATGGAACAAGACTTGGTCATGTTGCAACATGGTCAGTATTAACTACTTTCTATCATGCTATTAGGCTGGAAGCTACGAAAACCTGTGTGCAGGGTATGTGCCTTGGCATTTAAACATTTTTACAAAAAGGGGTGGTGAGGGACAGAGTCTCTGAATATTTAAACAACACTACGTCACTGTTTTCAGATTTCAATCTCACTCATAAACAAATCAAACTGGCACAAACGGGGAGCAGACCATACGGTGCTGAGCATTGAAAAACTGAAATAATTACCATTCACGGTGGCAGAAAAAACAGCTACTGAGTGGATCATATATGGTAAAATTACTCTGCCTGTTACAACTTTCACTTTCTATTTTCAGTATTGCCTAAAACATAAACCAGCAGGCAAACATGAAAGGTTGGGTAAAGGATACATCAAGACATCCTGGAATTTACCTTACACACACAGATGTTGGAGTGGGGGGAGTGAAGTGTTTCTTATTGGCACAAACTGTGAAAACGTACTAAGCGGTTCTCTCCTATGCCAGGGTATTAATTTACACAGGCCTGTAATGGTTCAACAGCAAACTTATCCTGCCACCTGCTGTATGCAAGTCTTGTTCCCCCAAATAGCCAGGGAGTCACCTTTAAGGCCTTCAAGGAACATCTCTTCTATACGAATTGATACTCTAAGCATAATGAAAGCCATTCTTCTGCAACAAACAGTGCCTCTGACCTCGGTCAAAAAAACCTTTGATCTACAAGTCCCAAGGACTTCAGCCGAGATACATGCCCTTTAATGCAAACTGCCCTATTAAATGCCCAGAAATGTTGGGACTTATCTCAAACATGTCTGATATGAGTGGTATTGTTCATGTATTTAAGAACGTGTTTTCAGGACTGTTAGCACCTTTTCAAGCAGTCCTCAGAATAATTCCAAACTTTGTGAACTAAGAGCCTCATTAGGATGGCGGACGGACCTGCGTCCGCCCGCCACACCTGAGGTGGAGGGACCGTCCGCAGGGGCAGCGGCGGTCCCTCCAGTGCAATTAGGATGTGACCGCCACCCTGGTGGTCACATCCTGGATCTTTAACCTTGCGGCGGGTGCTGCTTGAAGCAGCACCCGCCACAAGGTTAAAAAAAAGCATGTTTTACATTTACATGCACAAAACGGCAGGCACCGTGAGGTGCCTGCCGCTTTGAGCATGTAAATGCAGGGGGGTACCATTGGTACCCCCCATGTGCACCACCCACCCACCCTTCACCCTGGGGGCCCGCAACGGGTCCCCAGAGAAAATACTGTATGCCTTTTCGTGGCGGCATTGCCGCAGCGGAAAGGCATGTCCCTATGCAAATCCTAATATGGCTGGCAGTGTCTGATAGACACCGCCACCATATTAGAGCTTTTCCGCCGCGGTCGGAAGGCGACTGCGGCGGAAAAGCGGCAGACAGTCATTTTGTCTGCCGATGACCCTCCAGCCATCCTAATCTGGCGTGGGGTCTTTAGAATCACCGCAGCAGTGAATCCGCATCCTCCAGGCCGGCGGTGGCTTCCTCCGGTCTGGAGGATGCGGATTCACTGCAATCCTAATCGGCTCCTTAGCGTTTGGTGGACTGTCACTACTTTTAGCACTCGTTGCAGAGATCCTGTTTTGCTTCTACTGCTACGATATGGCAAGCCAAATCACCAGCGACACGCAATGCACCGTGCAGAGAGCTCTACTGGAGATAAAGTGCTGTGAGCGCATCGTCCAAATTTTGGGTTTACTTTGTCTACGAGAATTAAATAACACATGGTTTCTATCATTCAGACCAATCTGACACGATTGCATCTTACCCGTTCTACGCTGCCTGCTTTGTGGTGAAGAATGCATGCTAGACATCTGTCTAACACTTCCATCAGTCGTGCCAACGGATATCGATACTCTGCTGGACCCAGTAACGGCCCTTGCTGTGTGTTGTTCTCCGGGGGCTACCAATCCTGATGACGGCATTCATTGAGATCTCACAGATGCAAATTGCTGCTGCTGAGGTACGAGAGGAATCAACAGGCACACAGGTAACAACGGAATCGAACATTGGTGATGCTTTCAATGCTGAAGGTGATGCTTCTCATCTATGTGCGATTAGTCTTCTAAACGATGTAATCCAACTTTCACCTACAGCGGTAAATAACTTTTTGTCTATAGGTTTAGAACATTTCATGTTTTCTCCATCCCCATACATTGACTTTTGATTCAGCACACAGTGTGCCGGGAAGACTGAATTTGGCCTTCATTTTTCTAAACAAAGACTAATCTTGGAACTTTTTCTTATGATTATTTTTTTTCCCAAAATTTTATTTTTCCTTTTTTTGGGCAAAGTAATCTGCTTACAGTAGAACTATTCACAGATAATAGAAATCTTTGAAACACTTCCAGAGACAATATGTAACCTTGTCCATAACAATTGTTTTATGAAATGGTTTAGGTTTTTTTCTTCTGAATTTACGAGCTATTTCATAACGTATATACTCATGTTCATTCATTTAGCATTCCATGACAACTTATGCTTAGAATGAAACATTCCTTTGATATGTGCAGCACCATTGCATTTTTTTGCATTGCAACAGTTTTGATGCATTTAATTTTTTTTATTTTAGACATGTTTTTAGCTAATTAATGTGTATATTTTAGAATGTTTAACATGTTTAGAATTCAGTAATGTCGTTCATACTAAACTGGAGCGGGTGTTGTGTGTCGATTTAGATACCGTATATAGGTTTCCCGATGTATGCCCTTAAATAAGCACAATTCACATTGCCCCTATTTAGGCATAGAAATCCAATCCTTATTTAGGCATTATCCATGCTATCCAAATACAGGTGTGGCCACCTACATCCATCCATCCACATCACAACGAGTTCTTGGAAAACCAGACTCTTAAGCCTGTACGACTTCCCCTCGCTTGCATTATTGATTTCTCCAAGCATTTATTATGCATGCACATCTATTCCTTAGGGGTTCATTCGTGACGTTCTTCTGCTCGAATGTTACACCAATACTGGCATTCCTAAACACCTTCAAGGTATAAATATACCTTCACTTGCCATGGCAAGTCACTGCTGCATACTTGCACGGCTCACCACTGCAAGTTCGGAAGGAAGTCGTGTCCCGGCCTGATGCACTGACCAGACGCTGTCATCCTCCTCACAGAGAATCCAGCTCCACTGTTTCTGACTCCCCTTGCATGGAGATTGAGACCCAGAATGAGATTCCAACTTAACTCATTCTAATGTATGGAGCAGACTAGAACCTAGAGGAACTTTTGACAAATCTTGGCAATACCAATCCTAACTATAGCTAAACTAGACTATAGAAAAACAGCACCTACTTCTTACCTCATACTGCACTTAGGTTAGGTACCCTGGGGTAGAAATAGTTAGAAGCACCAGTCGAGTATTCACATTTTAGTCTGTATTATTTATGTATGTATTTTTATGAATTTATGTCATAGCGGCAAACCATGCTATTACAGTATTATTTTATCTTACTGCTAACGCTGTACTTATTATACTTTGCATTCTGTCTTACGATTGTAGTAGTTCATATCTCTTGCACGAGAAATAGTACTGTTCAAAAAATCCTTTTTATTGAAACGCTGTCTACCTATTTCTGTGTAAAATCTGTAGAAACGAAGCATGCACGTTTGACTGAGTGAAACTGTTATCTATCGTTGCCACGATTCTGAGACTGTTCCAATTCTAAAGGGAAACAAAGTTGTCATGTTTATGAGGTTCTCAGAAACTAATCCCTTCTTGTTTATTCGAGAAGTTTCTAGTGACCTCTGAGTTAGCTGGCACACACAAGTAATTAAGTTTAAGGTACTCTATAGAGACATACTGACCTCAGTCCTATGCCACAAGTATAGTGTATATCACTTCAATGCGCAGAGCCTATCAGGGATATAGGAACTACACTACAAAACATACCCTGAGAGCAAAAAATATCACCTCCGTAGCTTTCACTCGCCTGACTCAGAATGGACATAAATGAGAAGCAGCATTTTTTTTGGCCAATGTGAAAACCTCTAAACTATAAAACAGGCTGACTAATAGTTGACAAACTGTGCCACAGACAAATAGGTTGCAAGAATTCATAATACAATTGAGACAGTGAAGCAGTCACTGTGTAAGTGATCTGTATCTTATTAAATCTTTTTGTTCAACAGGTTACCACTGGACATAGTATTTCTTAATAAACCTGCCTTTGGCATTTCTCAGGGGTTGTGGAAACTAAGGGAACAAGAATAATACTGTTGATATTGCCTGTTTTTTTTATTTTGTTTTTCAAGGGAGTTTCATGTATCCTTGTGATTGCAACTTTGTCTTGCTATATTTTGGGTTGAGGCGTGGGTGGGAGAGAGATATAAGGCGAGTGGTAAAGAGAGAGAGAGAAACAAATACAAGGTCTACAGAACACTTTGGGTGCCAGCGAGTCATGGGATGATAGGACACAAGCAAGAATATATGCCATGTGCATTCAGTTCAGTTCAATAGTCTTTATTCAGGTATAACAACTACGATGAAAACACAGAATTAAAAATCTTTTGTACATCATATAATTTTTGAAATTCAGAACCTATTAATAAAAAAGGCTTCACACATCAAATTAAAAGGGATTTAAAGCATCATTAATTATGATTTATGTATACATTTAATCAATTGTATAACATTACTGAATTAGCACCCCTGGTGACTAGCACACATTTACAACTATTAACGATTTCATCAGGGCTAAAATAAGTATCCTTTTGAAGCATATCTCCTTTTCAGTTTTATTGCAGACAAAATATAGTTGAGGACAGAGAAACAAATCATAGGAGTATTCAAAAAAATTTTAAAATATCGACCCCTCTTAGTGTGATGTAAAATGCTTGTGCTTTAAAGCTACTATATAAGGTGCAAAAAGTATAAAATGCCCTGTCATTTGTGGTGAGAAGATATTGCATGGGCAGCCCGGAAGACATTCAAGTCAGCAGACAGATTTAAGGGAAGCCACCACATAATGAATTGAATGTAACCTCAACCCCATGAGATGAAATTCAATTGCCCGATTCACAAAAGTAATCTGAGACAAAATCCTAACTTTATGACGTACGGTATTCATAAAAGGCATTTAGTAGTAGTAAAGTTAGGAATCCTAACTTTACTACTACTGAATCCCTTTTGTGAATACCAAAAGTAGTAAAGTTAGGATTTTGTCTCAGTTTAGTAGTAGTAAAGTTAGGAATTCTAACTTTACTATTACTAAATGCCTTCTTCGAATACCAAAAATAGTAAGTGTAGGAGTTTGTCTCAGATTAGTTCTGTGAATCAGCCCCATAGTTCTGGTTTTTTCACCCAGGATAAATACTCATCCATCCCAGGAGTTGTGGAGATAGTTAAATAGTTAAGAACTGAGGTTAATTGAACTTGTGTTTCTAATATTTTCATTTATCATAAAACATTTTTCCTAAACTATGGTCTTAGTTTGGGACCCAATGCTATCTGGAAAATCAAAAAGGTTAACCAGGCCCATATCATTAAAGCTTTTCTTGACATATGCCAGCCAAGGGATACAGCATCTATTGTCCAAATTCAGGCAGTCGCTCAAAATGTCACTCTAGAAACCTGCTTGTGGGGTTCACCAGATTTTAACCCAGAGTAAAAGGGGGTCCATTTTAATGTTGTGTTCAAATAGCCCATACACAATTCACTGTGGGAGATTAACTTGGTGTCGATGTTGGGATGGGCAGTAACTGACATAGGGACTTATTTTCCAAGGCCTGCATTCTAGGTAGTATTTCCTGACCCCATATGCCCGCTTCATATGTTTTTGCACCAAGACATTTAGATTTACATAGCTGGACCATCTCTTTAATTGGCCATGTGCACTCAAAAAGCATACATACTACTTTTCTAGAACGTAAATGGCATCAGTGGGCATACTAGGAGACACAGAATCTGGCCCTATGGCACAACGTGAGTATATATATGCTAAAGACAACACATGTAGCATTCCTTAACTTGACAAAATGCATCCTAAATGGGATGGAATGCATTGGTACACCACCTTTACTTCAGCTGCAAGGGATGCGCTGATTTCTCTGAGCAAGCAAGTCCCTTGTGATGCAGAAAATACACTGTTAATCTGAATAGCAGACATGTGGGAGTGACTGAGAAATTATACATCCAATGCATGCTGGAGTTAAATGTGTATCACCACAGTGCTGACACAGAAGTGTTTTTTTCAAACATTTAGCATGAGTAGTTGTATCCTATGTTAAACACCAGATAGTGTGGATTTGAGAATTCTACTGTATATTGGAATGGAAACTAAGTCTAACTTAGCAGAACAATAAAACCAAAGTTTAGCATATAATGGCTGTGAGAAATTGGATTGTTGTTTGACTGGGGTGGTAACCCTGATCAAGTAACAGCCACATTTTCTGTGACTGTTACTTGATTTTGAGGTAAAAAGCTAGCACCTAAAAGACCAAAGCACCATCCGGGGAAATCTTTTTATGCAAGAATGGATATACTATAGCAGTTGGATACAGAAAGGGGGTTAGTCCTGGTCTCCGCTTCCCTTCAGTCTTAATGAAATTTCAATAAAACTTGTTCTGTGAGGTAAGGCTGCACATGGTGACTGAGGAGGGAGCATGAGTATGGACTGCCAAACGCATTGTTGCAGTCTGACTGCCGCATTTTAATTTGGGCAGTTGGACCTCCATGGGACCACAGCCGTCACCAGGGATCCGTGATCCCTTGTGGTCTTGCAGCAGTCTGAAAAAACTCCTAATCTGGCAGGCGGCCGGGGTTGGCAGTGTGGGAGTAGGGTGCTGGTGTGGCGGACAGCTCACACACCGCAAAACTTGTAATCTCTTTTTTGGAAGTATAAATTCTCCAGTGGAATGAGGCAGGAGGCTGTAGCCGATGAGAGATCCAAGTCTGAATGATACCCATTGGGATATGGACTGCTGAAAAGGATCTGCTACTGCAGAGAAGAACAGAACAGGAGTGGTTGTGTAGTCAGGATGACCAGCTAATTTATGAACAGGTTGCTCCAGGTCTACCAGGCACCTTTAGGACAACCTGCAAGGGTTCAGGTCTGGAGGAGCACCACATGGGGGGTTCGAATTCACTCAGCCTGGGTTCAGTTGCGGGTTCAAGATCGCTGGAGCCTTTTCTGTCTTGAGGCTCTGAGCAGGAGGCCAGCCAACAAGCTCTTCGAGTCACTTTGGCAGTCCTGGGTACAAGTTATGATGATGTGCTCAAGCAGCACAGCAAGGCCTCTGAGGGTTCAAGGCAGGTTCCCGGCAGTAAAGCGAGTTTGTGGAGTATACAGCAGGACACATCAGCAGGCAGTTCTCTGAGAAACATTCTGCAGGTCCAGAAGGTGAACTGAAGAGCAGGTCTGAGGGTCTTTTTTTATACCTGGTACCTTCTTTGCAGTAGGAGAAGTTTATAGAAAATTCCCTTTGAAGTGCTTGAAGTTTCCTGACTCCCCTGCCTAACTCCAAGCTGGCTGCAGGAACAATGCAGTGGTGATAAGTCCTGTGTGTGAAGGCAAAGCACAGACTATTCATTTGCAAGTTCAGCTATACCCAGCTCCTCTTCCCACCCTGCCAGTTGAAGGCCAATCCAGGAACACCTAATCTTTCAATTGTGTGACTGTCTGAGAATAGCAAACAACCTACAAATGCCAACTATACCCATTCATGTGACCTAGGACAGGCTGCAGGCACCAAATAGCTAAGGCAAGAAAATGCCAACTTTCTAAAAGTGCAAAAGAACATTTGATGGACAGAATATTGAAAATAGCAAACATTCAAGCCAGTACAGAGATTTGGGTCTAAATCTATCTTTTTTTTTGCTCTCCATGCCATTCCAGTTTAAACCCAGCCATAAGAAAATCATTTTTGACCCTGATCCCCATTGGGACAGATCAGCCCTAACGGCCATGCCAGGTCCTTCCTGGACAGGAAACAAGCATCCTGGGTTGATGAGGGGTTATGCCACGAATCCTGTCCCAGGATGCTTATTTCCCATTAAGGGAGGACCTGGCTTGGCAGTTTGGGCTGGCCTGTTCCCATAAGCGGCAGGGTAAAGACTGGTTTGCTCATGGCTAGGTCCAAATTAGGGTGGCATGGTGAGCAAAAAGTACAATGGATTAAACTCAGATATTTGTGACTGGGCATTCCGTAATCATGTATTCCTTTTGCTTTTGTCGCCCTAAGTGGTAAGATGCACAGAGGTGGGTCCAATTCTCACTGCACCAATGAATTCAAACTAGCCATGCTGATCAGGGGTGATGCCCCGAAACCGGTCCCTGGATGCTTGTTTGCATTGGTTAGCATTTTTAAAGTTGTAACTTCAAATCAGACTTTACCGTTAAAGAGGATGTTTTATTATCAGTTATCAGACACCAAACATGAAATGCTTTCCTGTGCCCAATCACATGTTAGTGCTTAATAAATGTAATAGGGCAACCTAATGTTATCCTGTAGGGCAGGTAGGCCTCACAATAGTGAAAAACAAATTTAGGAGTTTTTCCCTACCAGGGCAAGTAAAGCATAAAAGTACATGTCAAACCTTTTAATAACAATGCACACTGCCCTCTGGGCTATCTTCAGTGCACCTTAGGGGTTACTAATTTACAATGAAAGGGTATTGTACATTGACAAGTCAAATTTTCAGTTGTTTAAAACTGCTTTCAGGTTGCAATGGCAGGCCTGGGACATATTTTAAGAGAGAACTTAAGTGGGCGCCACAATAAATGCTGCAGGCCCACTAATTGCATTTAATTGTAAAGCCCTCAATGTTTGGTATACAACTCTACAATAGACCTATAAGTAAAATAAATATATTAAATCAGATGTAAGCCAATTTCACCATCTTTTAGTGAAGTGTAAACAAGCACTTTAGCACTGGTTAAAAGTGGTAAAGTGCCCAGAGCCCTATGGTCAGCAAAAACAAATGTCAGAAAAAAGTGGAAGGCAAAGGAAAAATGTGTGGGAAAGACCATCCTAAGGCTGCCAGGTCTAACAATGATAATAACAGCTTGGTTTAAAAGAAAAGTAGGCATTTGTCTTACTCTGAAAACCTGTGTAACTTTAGTAATCACAACACAGTGCTCAAACAAAGTACACAAGGTTCTCCTCCTGCTCATTTCAATTGTTGATATATGACCAGGCTGGCAGGGGGACAACACATTTGCTTATTTGTTGCAGACATTTTGGTGACAAAACTTGAATTCATTACTCACTTGATTACTCTTCTGGCCTGTATTTCACAAATTAGAGTGTTAACACAGAGGCTGTGTAGTCAATTTGTTGTTTAATTAAAGTCATGGATAAGTCTTTGCCAAGGTTGGACTCAGCTTTTCCAGTGTTGCCTTCTGTATCATTTGATGCAGTACAAGTATGGACTTTTTCTCTTTTAAAACTTAATATGGGTAGTAATTTACATATTTTAACAAAGGCTCCGAAGCAAAAGTATTGTCTTCATGTTTTATTGTTTCTCTTGTGTTCACTGTTAGCATTCGCGTTGGGAATATTTTCACTAACATATAATAGATGATATTTGATTTGATTTCTTTCAAGTACCAGATATGGTAATTGTACATTGATAACTGATCGCCTGGTAATAATCGCCAGATTTGCAGAATATTACAAACAAAACAACAAAAAGTAAAGATCTATTTTATGTTACACACACAAAAATCACTGCTAGATGAGACATACCTAACTAACTTAAAAGTTGAAGCTTGTGACATTATGAATAGGTCAATTGATATAAATATTACAGTAAAATTTGGTTACGGCTCTGAGAATAGATGGTTTACTAGGGAAGTCTTTCATGACATATGTAGAACTTCCTTTTGTGTATGTGTATAAAGAAGCTACAGATAGACAGCATGAGAGAGGCCCTGATATTGGCCCTGTTAAAATAGGGTATACATCCAATAGACTGTGAAACATACCACCCACTGTTGATGATTAATGTTAAAAAAACAATAATTAGGAAAAATACTAGTGGTAGACTAACTGCATTAATGATGAAGTTGGTGGAGGAAAACAGTGCAGGCTTTATAGCAGCAGGACACGTGTTCCCACATAAGGAGAGCATTCCTTTTGTTGAAGCATCTGCGGCATGAACTCATAATGCATGTACTACTGAAGTTAGATGTGCTCAATGCAATAAATACTTGATTGCAGTGATAAACAGTAATGGGGTTGTCTGTGCCTTGTTTTGGTGGGTAACGTTGTTGCATACAGTTGAGGTTGAAAGAGCTTGCATTAACACCTTGGTTTCGAACAAACAGCGGATCTGAGGGGGTTGTGCCGGGGTATTGGATTATTCCTTTATCTTCAGGCTAGAATTAGAGCCATTGGAAAAAATATTTTTTGCAGACACACACAGTGAGGTATTACGATAGGAAAAAAAGCAGATGTTATATCAATGTATGCAAGCAATGTCCTGGTTTTCACAAGCTATCCTGAGATCAAAAGCTCCAGATACGTTACACAGTGAAAGAAGTGTGGCATTACCCAGAATATACCCAAAATATAGTGGGGCCTCATGTAAAAACGTATAGGTGTATATTTACAAGCTCCCTTGCACTGCCAATGCGTCACTTTTAATATGTGGAAAAGTGACGTATCGGCGCCACAAGAGGCTTGTAAGTAAGCCAAGAATGTATGAAAGTGGTCGCAAATTGTTCATCGATCTCTTGTGTATCCAATCTGTTTTTGTTTTTGTGAAATGACCTATGCACCTATATGTCAGTTTAAAAATACTAGCTCACAGAGGTTGCAGAATGACCTGGCAAATTAACTTTAATTAGGCAGGTTACAGTTTAGGCAAACCCCTGTGATTGGCTGCTAATGCAGGTCTAGAGACCTGC
Source organism: Lissotriton vulgaris (assembly GCF_964263255.1). Classification (NCBI taxonomy): domain Eukaryota; kingdom Metazoa; phylum Chordata; class Amphibia; order Caudata; family Salamandridae; genus Lissotriton; species Lissotriton vulgaris. The sequence goes on along the minus strand of NC_141693.1, from coordinate 1,405,741,565 downwards.
AAAGGCACAGTGGTCCTCTATCCGTGCATTTGCATTTCCAAATGGAAACCTTTTATGTTTTTAAAGACCGACTTTGTCCTTTAAAAGTATAGGTGAAGCTTTAAAATTGAACATATAAATAGAAATTGGTAACACATTGGGAAAAGCAAGTACTAAGGCTGCATTCATGATTCCCAAAGTTGAAAATGTTTGATTGATCAGGTCCCCTATAACGAGTGTTGTATGGTTTTCCATATTTATACAGTCTGGGATTTAACTGTGAATTTTGATCAGGTAAGATTGCTCTCAAAATCTGATGGGCTAACCACTATCTATCCATGTGAAGTAGGTATAGCCCCCGTCCCTTAGTGGTGGCAACATATAATTTGGAGCTCCGCATCCTGGGATTATTGGAGCCATATATGAACCGGAGAATCAACTTATCAATATCTTTATTGTGTAAGGGATCATCAGTAGGAGCATTCGAAGATTTAGTTAAAGTTGAGCGCTCTATTCATTTTAATGATTTGCACCCTGCCTCAAAGTAAAACGTTTAAGGGGGACCACTTTTGGAAATCCGCTTTCATTTTTTCCATCAAACGGAGGATATGGTCAGGGATCATCTTCTGTAGGCCTCTGTTGATGACTGTACCTAAATATTTCAGGTTTTCACTTTTCCAGGGAATGGGAAGGGAAAATATAGAAGCATGTGTGGTGGAGATAGTAAGTGGCTGGGCCTCTCATTTTGAGCAATTTATTTTATACCCAAAAAACCTGAGAATAGATCAATCAGTGTCATCCGGGAGGTAGCAAATTCAGGAGGGTGAGCTAACATGAGCAGGATGTCATCTGCATAGTAAAATGCTTTGAGTTTGTCTGCTGACATCAGAATCCTTCTGATTTGTTCTATATGTTGTATGTCTTTGGCCAGGGGGTCGAAGGCTAAAATGAAAAGAAGGGGGAGGGCAGGCTTGTCTTGAGTTGCAGTGATCTGTAAAGTTGTCGGAGTTATGGTCTCGACAAGTAACCAATGTAGTGAAAGCGAGGTATGTAGTTTTGACTAACCTGAGGAATTGAGGACCTATGACCATTTTTTTCCAAAGTTCTAAAAATATATATCCATTTCAAGCTGTCAAAAGCCTTTACTGCATCTAATGCTAGAATAACTTTCTCATCAAGGTCATTACGCACTTGCAAGAGAATGCATACGAAATTACTGAGAAGGTTAGTCAATGTTGTCTCTAAGACAAACTCTATTTCAGTGGGGTGTATTAACTGGGGAATTACTATTTTAAGGCAATTGACCAGGTGTTTTAACCGGGGAATGACTATTTTTTTTAACATCAGTGTTAATGAACGATATCGCCATGTAGTTGGGACAATCCATGGGGTCCATTCCAGGTGTAGTGATTAGGGATATTCTACTCTGGGATATGTCCTCTCTCAAATTACCGTCCTCAAGCAACTCTCAAAACATTGAAGACAGTCCTAGTTTTGTTTGCAATTTAGTGAGTTTATAAAATATTATGGAAAAGCCATCAACCCCAGGGGCTTTATTATAGGATATGGCATCAAAGTCATGGCATTATCCTCATTGGAGATTAGTCCTTCCAGGCTTTTTGATCGTTGCATTGTCAATGTGGAGATAGGTATGTTTTGGAAAAACTCAATTTCTGTATTGTGGTTAGAGTACAGGGATACATAAAAAGATTGAAATTCTGACAACATGTCTATCGGCTTGGTTAATAGACTTCTTGTCTTGGCACACATGACCGCACGGCATTATCGTAATGGACACTAGCAGATGAAGTCAGGGGCAAACAGACGGACCACCTTTTCTCCCAATTGGTAGTGGCACCGATGTAAGTGAAACAGCAATATTTGTGCTGCTGCCATTTGCCACTCATTTAATGCTGTCTTGTCTTGACTTAGAGTAAGCATTGCAGTAATGCCAGGATGGGGTTTTAGAGTAGCAGACTTTCAATGTTATTTTTTTTTTCAAAAAGAAAATCCCAAAGCGGGATCTTCTTTTTGAAAATATTAACACAATGACCCCCTTGCCATAAGAGTTTTCTGCCATGATGTTCGGGTCATTTGTAAGTTTTCACTTTTTTCTACTGCAATGTTTTATCTGGCAGTGATAGATAGTGAAACCTGCTATATGTCTGACCGCTCTATTTAGCGGGGTGGACAAATGGGCAAATCTCTGATGGGCCTTCTGAGGTGAATGTCAGCGGTGGAGATGGAGTAATCTCTGCAGTAGACATAACCCTCAACTCTAAATAGAAGATGAAGTCAGGGGGCAAACAGACACCACACCTTTTATCCCAATTGGTAGTGGCACCCATGTAAGTGAAACAGCAATGTTTGTGCTGCTGCCATTTGCCACTCATTTAATGCTGTTTTGTCTTGACTTAGAGTAAGCATTGTAGTAATGCCAGGAGGGGGGTTTTAGAGTAGCAGACTTTCAATTTTTTTTTTTTTAAAGAAATTCCCTAAGCGGGATTTTCTTTTTGAAAATAATAACATAATGACCCCCTCACCATAAGAGTTTTCTGCTGTGATGTTCGGGTCATTTGAAAGTTTTCACTTTTCTCTACTGCAATGTTTTATCTGGCAGTGATAGATAGTGAAACCTGCCATATGTCTGACCGCTCTATTTAGGGGATGGACCAATGGGCAAATATCTGACGGGCCTTCTGAGGTGAATGTCAGTGGTGGAGATGGAGTAATCTCTGCAGTAGACATACCCCCAACTCTAAGGGCCCGATTCACAGAACTAACTTAAGACAAAATCCTAAACTTACTACTTTTGGTATTCACAGAAGTTAGGATTTTGTCTTAAGTTTGTCTTAAGACAGACTTAAGAAAGACTTAAGACAGACTTAAGTTAGGATTTTGTATTGAGTCTGTTTCGTTGTTTCATCGACTCCAGCACAGCTTTTGAAAAAGTAGATCGCACAAGTCTATTGTGGAAACTGGGGAATACCATCCATATTATTGAATGCAATAAGAACCCAACAAGGATACCTGGGTGTGGGTAAAAACAAGCTCCCACACAGTGACCGACAAACAACTGGCTCAAACAGGGCTGTGTGTTGGCGCTCCCACCCACTTCAATCTGTACACCGCCAATCTGGGGGCTGCTTTGCAAGGTGCCAACTTAGTAGCTCCTAGGCTGGGAAGAGTGAGGTTGCCAGTACTACAATATGCTGATGATACAGCAATAATGGACCACTCTAAAGTGAGCCTCCAATGAGCTCGGCATGCTTTGGATTGCGTCAACAAGGCAAACTCCCTGAAGGGCAACCAGGGGAAGACCAAGGTAATCATCTTTAGGAGACATCATTTCAAAAGTCAAGCACAATGGCTCTTGGCGGATTTACAAATCAGCACAGTGGCCTGTTGTAACTATCTTGGGGTCTGGTTCTCAGAGCAGGCCAATGCAAATATTCATTTAAACCTTCTGAACTTCAAGACCAAGAATGTCATACACTCACTAAAACAACTGAGCCAAGATTTGCTAAGCCCTAAAGCGGGCCCAATATTGATAGCACTAAAAGCAAAACTGCTTCCAGACATCAGTTACGGTCACCTGGCCTTCCCAGGATCAATAGATGCCTTCTTGAACCAAGTCCAAGCTAAAGCTTACTAATCAGTGCTTCTTGTACCCCACGCTGCCAGGAAATCAAGGCTGAGATTGGAGCTCTGCCTTGAGAGGCCGGACCTGACATGCCAGGGGGACCTCATAAAGCAATCCCTAAGGATCCTGAGGCCCCCAGCTGACTCCCTAAGATTCCAACTGAGATCTGTCTTTGAGGCGGCAGGGACAGCTTGGCATGCCAATCTGGACTACTGTATCAACATTTTGAAGATAGAGTCAGAGAGCCTGTGACTTTTGGAAATCCCGCTCACGGCCTGGAAGAAAGCAGTAAACAAACAAGTCTGTGAAACATCTTTTGCTCAAGACATGAAAGCCCTCCACTCAAGCCCCAACTTAGAGCCACTAAACAAATCATACATGCCAGGGAAAGCCCAACACTACCTTAGTGAGACCCTTACACCAGAAGTCTGCAGTGAAATATTTTTTATGAGACTATTAATGCTACATATCACTGATTTCAATCAAGCAAGGGCATGTAAGGGGGAAAATATAGAATGCAGGCTGTGCTCCTTTCAGAAGGAATTCTGGCTGCACCTCCAATGCGGCTGCCCCAAACTAAATTATGATCGCAGGCGTCTTCTTTGCCCGATTTGTATTGGCCACGGGAAAGACCTGCAGACAGGCCTCAGCCTTATGTTTCTCCAAATCAACGACAATGAATCTAGCATGAATGGGGAAACTTAGGTATGTAATTAGGATCACCTAAAAGGAGTCACAGAAAAGTGACCCTGTTCCCTTAACGGATCTGCCAAATGATGCTGAAACAATCAGGGTGGTCCCTGACAGGCACTAAGGGGTCCCACCCAACTACTCAGAACTATCAAGTCCGAGCATTTTAATGTTCTGTTTCAATGGTTTAAAGTACAAATGAAATATGAGTAATATTGGGGATCGCACTATGTGCCCAAAGTGCTGTTGTTTTACTGTAATGATTTTAAATAATTGATCAGTCAATAAAAAGTAAACTTTAAAAGATAAAATCATTCCTTTAAATGATGACCACTAAATAAAAAATTCCAGCATCAATCCAGGAGTTTCAATGTCTGATATTGTGGGCTAACTTGATTGTAGCGTTGAACCAAATTTCGCTCCCTTAAAATACTTGATTTCTGTAAGAAGGAAAGCATCATAATCCAAAATAGCTCTTCTTGTAGATTTAATAACTGGAACATTTTTGCTCATGTTTATGTTATTAGATAGAGTTAAAATCGTAGGCAGTGAATCCAGGTTATCCATGTTTTCTTCACTTGTGAACCACAAAAGAATATTGGTACTTTTGTTCAATTGAAACCATAAAGGTCCATGTTGTATAATAATGGCGGTACAAAAGGGGGTGGTGATGGACGGAGCATCTGAACCAATCAAACACTCACACCCAGTCAACAGATCTGGGTTTAACCCATCACCATTCTTTAGCCCACTCTGCCACCCCAGTTCAGACATGGCCATATGAAAATCAGTCTGACCCTGTGCCTCATGGGAACAGTCCAGCCCGGACTGCCAAGCCATGCCTTCCCTGGACCGGAAACAAGCTTCCTAGGACCGGTTTCTGGCATTACAGCCATCTTCAGCCAGGCTTGCTTGAATCCAATGGCAAATGAGTTTTGCAGTTCTCTAGAAATTGGATATAACACTTTGGGTCTAATTAGGATGTCAGTCGGAAAGTGTCCGACCCTGGTTTGACTTCCGACTGCCATATTACAATCAATTACAATTACAGCGGTCAGAATTGAAACCGACCAGTCAATACGGCTGACTTTCGATGAGCTGAGCCCGATGGATAGTCAGAAGTGCTGTATAATCCTGTGAGGAACGTCGTTTCCACCTTCAGGATTATGATGCCACTTTCCGAGGGCAAATCCACGTTAGCCTTTCCGACATGGGCTCTCAGAAGCATTCTTTTAGGGGCCTCTATCAGGGCCCGATTCCCCCCTGGCCCTCCTATAGTGCCCCCCGTAAATCCCTGCACCGTATTGCAGGCACCATGAGGTGCTTGCCACACGGTGCAGGGATTTCCACAGGCTCTCATTTTTCAATGTGAGCTTGTTCTACGGCTGGTTTAAAGCCGCAGCACAAGCTCCCATAGAGAAATGGGAGTATGCGACCACAATATATGCTGTCTCATTGTAATTTCGGTGTCGGGACCGATGAACATAGGTCAGTTGGTCCCGAAACCGCAACAGTCCACTCGACATCGTAATTATGCCTTGTGTTGTTTCTTATTAAAGAAACTTGAATAAAAATAGAACATGGATTTTTTTTATTTTAGTAATAATATAATCAATGTAAAGTTGTAATGTAAGTTTTGTAATGTGAGCAACAAGTATTCTAAGATACTTGTTTTTATTTTGACACCAAATACTGTTATGTTGATTAATCATATCAAATGAACAATGTATATTCAATGAAGAATTCAGTTTTATTTAAATGTAAAGCATAATGAGATACTTTTGGATTATTAGATTAATATGGCAGGCATTGAGGTAACCAGATTGAAAAAACATTAAATGCAGCAAATGCATATATTTTAACATTACTATTCTCAATAAGAATGTCTTGAAAAAAAGTGCGGAATATCTGAACGGATTTGGGAGAGGTTCAATGGCTAAAAAGCAAAAAAAGGAGGGAAACAGCACATCCTCAGCTGATGCCTCTAATGTACATACAAATAACCATTAATAAATATTTTGGCTGAAAGGTGTGTGTGTATAGAGCATTAACTATAGCAATAGGAAGTTTACCAAAGTTACAGCACTGAAGATCATGGAATACAAATTGCTAATTAACCTTGACAAATGTTTTTTTTTCTAGTTAACAAAACATGATAAGCCTTTTTTGTGAGCAGAACATATATTTCATCAAATCTACTTGATCAAAATGAATCAAACTATTGGGAACCTCAAATAATTTACTAGCAAGAATTTTGAAATATATTTTACAGTCTTGATTCATTGATACAATTGGCCTATAATTATAAACAAAATTGAGGTCTTGTCTTGTTTGAAATAAACTACAATAAGTGTGTTAAAGAAGGACCCTGACATGGTAGAATTGTGAGCAAAATAATTAAAAATAAATTAGAGATATGGGGATAAATGGAGAGGAAATGCTGTAAAGAACTCAGCTTGTATGCCATCTGGGCTAGGAGCTTTCCCAGAATTAAGGGAATCAATAGTAGAATACATCTCAATTAGTGAAATATGGGTGTGTTTTTATTTTCATGAAACATAAAAGACATTTTGTATTTTGGGAAAAATGAATTTATTATGTTGGGATCTGTGACGTTTGGATTATTATAAAGATTAGAGTAGTGTCTTTAAAACTCTTTTAAGATGTTATTCAAAGCAGATAATATTTGAACATACCTATGTTAAATTGACAGAAAGAGACATTGGATTTCACAAGTCCATCTCCGGGATTGGTTTCAGGCAATTACTGACTTTTTAGTGCTCTTTATTGTCACTAGGAAGGAGGGGTGGGCTGGTAGCTCCTTGTAAGAAAGGCTCAAAACAAATGCTCAAATAAAGGAGAGGCTTTATCTTTCAGGTACCTTCCAACTTGTTGGGGATAACACCCCTGGGGCACAATGAAGCAGGATGTTGGGAAGTAATGTACCCATTCTTAAAAGGGACCTCTGTCTCCTGTTCTCCACACGCTTGGGTCTGGTGCACTTCAAAGGAAGTAAGGCCCTCAGTGTGCAAGCATAATCACTTTGTGTGCTGAGGACAGAATGAAAAATAATTCAAAGATCCACTATGTGGACCTCAGAGCAGGGTTGCATGATCTCTACAAGCCATACAGGGCACCTTTTTTAAGTCCCAACAAGCATGAATACAAAATATGTTATACAGCTGCAAAAATCAACAATAGAGGAGTTGTGTGCAGAGAATGAGGAGGAGTTTTAGTAATCACATTCAGAAAGTCAGCAGGGAATTGAAGCAAAAAAGGAAATAGTAAAGTCATGGGAAAGAACGAGAAAAGAAAAATATGCTCATTTTGTTTTGATTGGTATGCAAAAAATATATTTTGAATACACCCTCACTTACAGCCCTGGAACAATACCATATTCCCCTACATCTTTCACAACTCTAGATACTATAAGTGGTACTGAAAATGGTTGGTTAATTTGTGTTGGGCCTACTCTCTTCTAAAAGTTTATTTTTAAAATAATGTAGTATCTTCATGTTGTGTTTTTATGCTATGTTATCTTGTTCCTAGCAGATCAGCCAGTGTGAGTGTTCTTAGTGGAATGTTGGTGTGTGGGCCATGAGTGGAATGCTTGAGTGACTGGTATGCGTGGTGGCAGTTGGTGGAAGGGCTAAGCAGCTGGAAGGCTGCTCCTGTTAGGGATGCTTTACTGAACATAACTACCTGCTGTACAGAATCTAAACTACTTGTTATCTACTTGAATAAACCTACTTAAACTACATCCTACCAGCATGGACTATGTTACTACATTTATTTTGGCGAGACTTGGAGACTTGCTCACGCTCTACAGTGAAAAAGCTCAAGATAACATCTACAAATAGTCAAAATGTTGGAGAGAAGCCTCAGGAAAAGTTTGCAACAATTCTGGGTCACAAGAGGCCACACAGATACCAAAGATGCCACAAAGAAAACAAAGGAAAATGGAACAGCACCCCTTACAGTCCCACCAGTATCCATTACATCAGACAGCCCCAGCCAAAGTGTGCTGTATTTTGCTCACATGGCACAAATCTAAAAAAAATGCATATGCAAGGGAAGTAAGCATCATCATTTTTGGCATTTTATATGCCTTCTCTTATATGAACGATGCGTACATTGTGATTTTCAAGGACATTTGATTTGTGTGTTATGCTGCACCAATTTGTAGCACATTCACAGCAAGCTTATCTTCAGCACAGCAAATTGACAACCTTCATTGTCATCTGGATGTGAGCGCTAGAAGGGAGATGCCTGTACTGTGTGCTTTCATGCTCCTGGGCACCTGCATCTGGAAGCTATACAGAGTAGGTTTTGTCTGACACAGCTGTCTGCCCATTTGTCTTTGCCTACCCAAAGCTTAGTAAAATCAGATTTGCCCTATTTTGGATTAAGACTTGGATCATCCTCATATTTGGAGCTTTTTTAATGGAGTTTCAGCGTTGGATTTGAGGAAACCCTACTTGTGCCTTCTTTACATTGCTTGATGAACATTTTGCTAATCAATACATATGGGTATGGGACATCTGGCCATTTACGTAGGGAGTGCTGGACTTTTGGTGAGAATTCTTGTGTTTTAAAAATCTAATTATGGAAGGCCCATTATAGGCCTCATATTAATGTTGTTGGTTTAACCGTTTTATGGAAGGTTTGAAAGTGGGTGCGCTCGACGTTTGTAGTGTGCGGTCTTACCATCACTAGGATTTGCGCGCAGGCCGATACACAACTGACACAAGATGTTCGCCTGCACCACTGCTGTTGGACACTTTAGTGCACAGACGCGCCGTGAGTCTCCTGGCTTGCGTCATCCAGCGTGCTTACATCTTGCTTTTGGTGCTGTCTACAATCCACAGAAGCATTGGAGCCATGAAGTCTTAGGATTGCCGTCTGTCAACCCTGATTCTGGTGTGGCACGGGGGCGATATACCAAAGACTGCAGGGTGTGTCTGTTTGTCCCAGCTCAGAGGTTGGTTCTTTTATCTCATGTGTGGACTTACGCCACCAATACATGGAGGACATGATCTACTGGTGAATTGGAGTCAGTCATACTCCACTGTCGGATGCTTTCAAGAGTAAAGAATTGTGTAATGTGACACATAAGTTGTATCAACCTCATAGACTTGGAAAACGGAACACAGAAACAGATGACGGTTCTTGTGCCAGACAGCTTCTAAGATATTGTTTTTTGTTTTTTTCAGACATGCAGTAAAGTGAATGTGCAGTGTCACAGGTGGTCTGGTTGTCAGAATAAGTATGTGTTCCACATAACATATTGTAGATTATCTCAGAAGTCCTCACATTTGCTAGCATGTAAGCATGTAACTTCACAAAAGTGCATGTTGCATGGTTTCTAGGAGAGTTCATTTTTATTTTTGTGTAGCCCATTTCTATATGTTGGGAGGGTTTAACAAGCCTTACAGGAGGCTGGCATATTTGATGTGTTTTGGCTTTTAAATTATTTTTTTATTCATGGGTCCTTTACTTTTGGATGGGAATGGGTTTTAGTCCCATATCCTCACTTTAAGACACTGTACCCTTACAAGAGGGTTGGGTTAAGGGTTCTGTTTCCCTTTTGCGTCTTTTTCCAGTTCACGCAGGAATGGGTTCTCATTACATTTCCTTACTGTAAACCATGGTACCATTACCATTCCCTTTCACTCTAGGAATGGGTTTTAGTCCCATGTCCTCACTGTACGCCACTTTACCCTTACATGAGGGTTAACTTACATGGTATTGTTCCCGTTTTTACACATAGAATGTATTTGTAGTTCCATTTTGCTGAACTTGGCCCTTTTAGTAGGGTCATCCTTCAACTTTTTGCCTTCCTCCTGTATTTTGTCTGACCTGTTTTTTTGTTTTTATGCCTCTGGGCACTTTACCACTGCTGATCAGTGCTAAAATGCACATGCTCTCCCTATTGTAAATTGATGTATGGATTAGTGTCTCCATGATTGGCCTATTTGATTTACTGTCTGACCATAGTACAGTGCACTGCCGGTGCCCAGGGCTGGTATATCAAATGCTGCTGGTGGGCTTGCAGCACTGGTTGTGCCACCCACAGAAGCAGCCAGTAAAGTGTGTCCCAGGTCTGCCATCGCAGAGCCTATGTGCAGTCTTGTACTGCCATGTTGACTGGGCAAGTGCACCCACTTGCCAGCCCCTAACCCTTCCCTTTTCTGCATATCAGGCACCCCTATGGTAGGCCCACGGGCAGGGTGCATTGTAAGTAAAAGGTAGGACATGCCCTGATGTGTATGGCATGTCCTGATAGTAAATTACAGCCATTTTCGTTTTTCACTATTGCAAGGCCCTCTGTTCCCCATGGTAAACAGACAAAATATCGACTCCAAAATATCGACTGGACATAATATCGACTTTAAAATATAGACTGGACAAAATATCGACTGGACAGAATATCGACTACAAAAATATCGTTTTTAAGGTAAGTGAAGTAATATCGACTGTATAAAATATAGATAGCAAAAATATCGAATTTTTAATGATATATAATACTTTATAGTGTATATTTATGTAATAATATGTGTGCAAAGTGTGTATTAATGTTATAAAATATTTTATTAAATGAATTTTGTTTTTATAATAATTGCGTAATGTAATTCTGTAGCGGGTTGTGGGTTTATAGGGGAATAGGGTGGGAAGTAATTTAATAATAATTAATTAATTAATATATGTTTGTAAATATTTTTAATTAATAATTAATTGATAATTAATTAATATTAATTAGTTAATTAATTAATATAATTTAGTACATATTTTTTAAGTAATTAATTGGTAATTAAATAATATTGATTAATTTTGGGTCAAGGAGTATTTTTAGGGTTCAGGGTCAGTTTTCAGTTTTAGGGTACAGGGGTATTTTTAGGGTTCAGGGTCAGTTTTCAGTTTTAGGGTAAAGGGGTATTTTTAGGGTTCAGGGTCAGTTTTCAGTTTTAGGGTAAAGGGGTATTTTTAGGGTTCAGGGTCAGTTTTCAGTTTTTGGGTAAAGGGGTATTTTTAGGGTTCAGGGTCAGTTTTCAGTTTTAGGGTACAGGGGTATTTTTAGGGTTCAGGGTCAGTTTTCAGTTTTAGGGTACAGGGGTATTTTTAGGGTTCAGGGTCAGTTTTCAGTTTTAGGGTAAAGGGGTATTTTTAGGGTTCAGGGTCAGTTTTCAGTTTTAGGGTAAAGGGGTATTTTTAGGGTTCAGGGTCAGTTTTCAGTTTTAGGGTAAAGGGGTATTTTTAGGGTTCAGGGTCAGTTTTGGGTTTTTGGGTAAAGGGGTATTTTTAGGGTTTAGGGTCAGTTTTGTGTTTTTGGGTAAAGGGGTATTTTTAGGGTTCAGGGTCAGTTTTTAGTATCTTATTTAATTATAGTATGTTAATATATATATATGTTTTAACAAATAATATTGTAAAAATTTGTTTTATTACTTTCATTTATTATTTAATTATTATAAGTTAATGTAAGTATTTTTAAGTATATTTTAGTAATTACATTTTAATATTAATTTAATTTAACACTGTTTTTTATAAAGTCGATATTTTTTACAACTATATTATTGTAAACGATATTTTGTACTCGATATTTTTGTACTTACCTGTTTGTAGATACAAACTCGATATTTTGACTGTCGATATTTTGTCCACGATATTTTTGCTAGTCGATATTTTGACACTCGATATTATTTCAGTGATCCGTTCCCCATAGGCCAGAGTGGGCAGTTTGATTATAACACCTTATAATCCTAACTGACTCAGGGAACTAGGTAGGAATTTGTGTTTAGTATGCCTGAACTCAGAATGATAAAATACATATTTTAGTGAAGTCGGTTTTAACAATCTGTGTTTGAAAATACCACTTTTAGAAAGTGGGTATTTTCTCGCCTAGCTATCCAAGCCTGCCTCTGCTAAGTTGTGTATTCTTTGTCTGGAGTTTGAGTAACAGTGGCAGGGGGATTCCAGGAGAGAGGGTGAGTCAGCACAGGGATTAATAGAGCTATCTGCATGTAGATGGGTGGGAGAAGTTACACCTGGCCATCCACAATGCTGGGTCCACCTCCTGTGGTGCTTCTGATGTCTCTGGCCCACACTGTCAAAGGAAAGAAGGTGTCTTGTCAACAAATTGCTCCAGGACTGCACTGAACTGGTTTGGACTAGGCACAGACATTATCTGCCTCTAGAGACAAAGGATTTGCAAGTATAAATATTGGGACCCAGACCCTGGAACTTGAGATCACTTTTGGGGAACAAGAAGAACCTTTGCTGAGGAGAGGAACCAAAGACACTTAGGGAGACTATCCCTACGCTGAGTGCTGTTTGGGGAATTGGCCTGCAGTGGTTGCCTCACTGCCAAAGAAAGGAGAAAGGACGTTGTGCTACATTCAAATTAACTTGTAAAGGCTCTCCAAGGACTTGAGATAGAGCTTGCCTTCTGCTGAAGTCTCAGGGACAACAGACTTCGCCAACCATTTCCCCTGGCTTCCCTTGCTGGGAATTAAAGTGCATGCTGTTGAGCTGGGCCTTCTGAAAGACTGCGTGTCACTGGGAGATGGAAGCGTGACTCAAGACAAAGAAGCGTTGTCGTTGCATCACCGGAGAAGAGTGTTGCCGTCGCAGCAGACGCAGACGCATCAACGGAGAAGCATGCCGCCGCTGCTGCTGTTGCCATCGCATCACCCAAAGCACCTCGAATCACAGGAGTAGAGTGTCGCCGTCACAGCAGACGCTGTTGCATTGCCGGAGAAGCATGGTGCAGGGCCTGTCGTGGCTCAGAAGAATCGTTGAGTCGACACACGCCCGTTGGGCATGCACGCATCGTTGTCGCATCAAGAAGATGTCATTTTGTTTCATTGCACGGGATCTTCATCGCATCATGGCTTCGCGGGCCGTGTCGCCGCGGAATCGCAGTAAGAAACGGATACATCACCTCCCCATGCAGAGGAGAACCGATACATCATCGTCCCCTATGCAGCAGTAGGGAACCAACAAATCACCGTTCTTGCTTGTAAGGAACCGACGCACCACCTTCCCTGCAACATTTTCACTGTATAGCGTTACGCATCCAAAGGTACATTGAACTTAAAGTGTCGCAGTTTACCATCTAAAGAGAACTAAGCTATTTCTACCATTTTCAAAGTGCAGTGTAAAGATTTTTGTCGTTTGTGGTCTTGTGTTAAGTCTATATAAAAATACTTATTTTTATATTAAAACTTGTGTGGTGTCAATCTATAGTGTTGTCATTGGGTTAATGTATGTGTTCACAAATGATTTACTCCCTGCCTCTGAGATAAGCCAGTCTGCTCATGCCAAGCTATCAAGGGGGTGAGTAGGGGTTATTTTAGGAGTGTACCCCCTTACCCTGACTAGATGCAAGGGTCCCTATTTGGTCAAAGGTACCTACCTCTGCCAACTAGAGACCCCCAAATCTAACACATTTGTTGCAAGGTTTTTGTTTCTTGTGTGGATAAGCCACCATATGCTGCATGCTCATTTTGTGGTAGTGGGTGTTTTCAGTAACTTTCTATGGGGTTTTTGTCCATTTTGTCCCTTATTTAGGGGCAGGAATTTGGGGTGTAGTCCTTGTTTCCACATTTTACATGGTCTTTCTCCTTGCATTGAGAGTATTCTTATTGTGTTGGTATATTATTTTCTTTATTAAAGTAGGAGTATGGGTATTTTGTTTGTATCTTCCCTCCTTGTGTGGTTCTTTTCCCTCTCGCGATGTGGTTTCTACTGTTCATCACTGGGTTATGGACCATTGATTTAGGTTGTACTTTGTTGTTTATAGTTGTTAAAGTTTCATTTCTTTATTCTTCTATTTCATAGAAAGGAGATAATGTACTATCTTCATGTTTTTTTATTATGTTATATGTTATCTTGTTCCTAGCTGCTCAGCCTGTGTGTGTTCTGTGTGGAATGTTGGTGTGTGGGCCATGAGTGGAATGATTGAGTGACTTGTATGACTGGTGACAATTGGTGGAAGGGCTGAGCAGCTAGCAGGCTGCTCCTGGTGGGGCTGCTCTACTGAACATAACTACCAGCTGTACAGGATCTAAACTACTTGTTATCTACTTGAATAAACCTACTTGAACTACATCCAACCAGCATGAACTACGATACCACAAATACCTGTTAATACAGGACTATTTTATGAAGATTTAGCTATTTATCTGTAAACCTATTGACCTAGTTGACTTAGAATTTGACAATAGAAGTAGGATTTCGACATATGTGAATCTTATACTTGCCTTCTTTGTGCTACAATTAATGGTCTAAATTAATTGGCTGACAAATGAGCTCATAAGTGGGTGTGGCTGATAAATACTGCTCTGCCGGCAGAGTTCTTGGAGTTTTGGCCACTCGCGTTAAGCTTCTAATTTGGAGTTCTAGCCAAACTCCGCCAACCATCACGTGGCAGAGCTTTTTCTTGTGTGCAGCTCCCATACCGTGAGTTGGCAAGCTAGAATTGGCGACCCCTAATGCAATTTTCAAGCTCTACGAGGGCACCCTGTGAGATATTCTTAACATGGGCGGTCAAAGTTGGTCTCAACAGTCCACGATAAGAAAGATACTGTATGAGCAGCAGCAAAAAATCAGTGCCCTCTGGTACCCCACAGGAACAAGCTCCCAGTGCTAAAAATAAGTGCGAGCAGTGGGAGCTGATGTCTGGCTGCTTGTGGAACTCCTCAGGAATCTTGAGGTATTTCCATGTAACTACACAGATATCCAAAGATTTAAATCCATGAGTTCCACCCACTCCTACTAATAAGACGGGGCACGAGGTCGATGAACATGCAGTTAAAGATTTTACATATTTGTATATGCATTTAGAATTGTCCACGCTCAAACTTCAGCTATTTAATACAATTAGCACTTTGTAATGTATGCTAGAGGTGTATTGTACACAGGATTTGCTAATTCAATAGGTTAAAGGGAACAGTGATGCTTTATTACATCAACATTGCGGGCAGAGGAATGGAGATACAGTAGATATATATGTACTGCTCTTTTCAACTTACTGGTCCGAAATTGACGACTGGCTTTAATGAAAATTGCAAGAGAAGGTGAAATTAAATGCACATAATATCATGCTGGGTATTGATCTTAAATTGACACAGGTAACGTACCTATTGTCTTTATCTCTATTATTAAGGTCAGATTATGCATTGCTTGTGAGTGAAAGAGCAAATTACCACTCTTTTGGAAGTTGTGGTTTACATCTGTGTGTCACTTTCTTGAATTGGAATCAGCAGCTTTGAATCCTAATGTTAAAGAAGGCTATATATGACATTTATCAATATGGGGACAATTATTTAGTCTTGATGGAGACTTGCTAGAGACTCCTAAGTATGCATTAAATGCTACAATTTTACTTCCCGTGTTTAATTTTTCCCGTTCTACTGTTTGCATAATTAGGATATTTTGTCTTATTGCTTGTAAAAAAGACCATCTCAATAAAAAATAAAAAGCATTTGTTGATTGGGATGGAAAGTGTGAGCTATCATCAGGTATGTACCAAGTAGGGCCGGATGATTGACTGCGCACCGAGCCCTAGGTCACGGTGTTACAGACCCGTGGGCATACATCAGAAGGACGCGATCATATGATGCGTTAAGGTCCGTGAGGTTGCCGGTATGCATCAGTCACGCAACTAGAAGGTATGATGGCCATATTACCTTGAAATACTGGTGTGTAGCACATAGTGATAGGTTTTAATGAGATTGCAACTATAATCATTTTTAATCCCCTCTGTTTTATTTTGACCACCACCACAGGTTCTGATAACAATCTCTATTGAAAACAACGATTTGGATCCCTAGCCCTGACGAAGTTGCTCCAAATTGAGTATAGCAACAAAACATGTTGGCTAGTTATGAATAAGGCTTGACTTGAGAGGAGTCAATTTTAATTTGGAAAGGCTTACAGCCAAAAGAATAAAGATTATGGATGGCAAGTAAGCTTTACCAATTTTTATTGGTGAGAACTACGTCTTTGGTTCTCACGGGATCCTTTGAACACATGAACAAAGAATTATTTGCACGCATAGGAAGTACATTCACATTTAGGTTGTTTACTTCTTATCTTTCACTTTTGTTTTCATTGGGTTGTGGATTTGTTGCACTACATATGCACACTTTCCTATGGTAAAGAAGGTAACCGATGATGATAAGTGGGTTACTGGCGTGCACCAGTCAGTATTGTCCCCCTTGGTGTTGCTAACGTGAGGTGCCTTCTTTCCTTCTCACACTTTTTTTTGTGACGATAGATCTATGGTGGCAGTTTAATTTCTGTTTACAAGTAGGATACACTACGGTTTGATAACCAATTAAATTCATTGGTCTACATGAAACGATGTCTTAAACTGATTTGACACGCTTCAGACTGTTAAGCAAAAAAACGTTGTGTTGTGTATCCTTGTAGGGACAGCTGATTGTTGACATTAATGTACCAAGTAGAGACAGATAAAAAATAATTAATGGAAGACTCATACTAAGAGGAGGAAGACAAAATTGGGCAATTACAAGCATTACAATATCGAGATATACTATTGGGGAAGATAAGAGAAGAAAAAAGATTAATATAAAGAAAAGAAAGAGACCAAAAATAATAAAATAATAAAGTAGGGGAGAGGTCGAAGCCAAAAGTAGAAATGAAAGAAAAGTAAAACAAAGAACTAGTACCAGCGAGTAGAAAAGGCATGATTGTTCAGCATGGTGAGGCAAGTTAGAGAGTTTGCAACAGACAGATGTTTCTGTAGATTGCAAATTAGACAGCAACAGGGACAGAAGATTATAGGCTTATATATTATGTATGGGTGAGTAGTGAGATAAAGTAGATCAGGTGTTTAAGGTATAGTTTGACTTATTCAGGTTGTGCATTGCAAGGAGTGTGGAGGATTAATATTACCCCAAGATAAAAAAACTGACAAGATTTCTTTCATTCGTTCTCTGACTTATGAAGGTTTGTCAGAGGAAGTAAGAGAGTAGTGGTGAGCCAGGGTTGGGTGATTTAGGAGAAGTGATTAAGAGAAGTGAAAAAAGGCCAATGTGGACTTAAAGAGACTAGAAAAGGTAGAATCAACAATAATCAAAGAATCCATAGGGGTAACAGGAGAAACTATAGATGTGATTAGCTAGGTGATGGCAGGTGAGCACAGTAAATACACAGATAAAAAAAGATGAAGAAGGCAGAAACAAAAAGGAGAGGTAGAGGGTTTTTAGGAGAAACAAAGGTCAATATGTGGTGGTAAGGCTTTGAAATTAGATAAACATACAGAGGAACAGAGCCTGGAGAATAGAAAATTAGACCTGTGTAAGAGGCTGAGGTGTGAGAGAGAGGCCTGTTTGACAGTGAATAGATGTGGATATCAAAATCACCAAGAAAGAGAACAAGAGTGAGAGAGCTATTTGTTTAGTAAAATATTGACACAAAGAATCAAAGTCAACCATTCCCTATTTAACAGTACGTCAGTCTGGAATGGAGTGCCTCAAGGGTCCGCACTCTCACCCATAGTTTTCAACTTATTCATGGAACCCCTCACCGAAATTCTGATTTGCTCAAACATAAAATATCACATTTACACTGATAATACCTAATTGTACTTGAAAATGTCTTCACCGGATGATATCAACATTTGTAACTCTGCTCTTCTGAAAACGTAATATCACCTTATGCTAAATACACTGAAGATGGAATTCCTTCTGATTGCTCTCCAAAAACACTCTGCCACCATTCAAGATTGGCTCAAACAACTAACGGAGCTCAACTGCGCTCCTTGTGTTGTGGACTCCACTAAATCATTAGGCATAACTCTGGATAAACACCTGAAAATGCAAGACTACATCAGTGCAACAACCAGAGGAGCCAATCACCAACTAAACACATTAAGGAAAATCAAACCGTTCATTCGGCCTGATGACATGAAGCTAGCAGTCCAATCTCTGGTTACTTCCCGCCTAGATTATGGAATTCTGACCATGTCTGAGCTACCTAAAGTTCAACTGGCCCCCCTATGGGCAAAGTTGAACTCGGCGGCCAGACTCATCATGGGATCAACAACATGTGATCACATCACACCAGATCTAACTCCACTCAATTGGCTCTCTCTTGATGCAAGGGTCCGGTTCAAGATAGCCTGCCTGATGCACAAAGCACTTCATTATAACACTCCAATTTACCTGGCAAAAAAACTTGAACTATCTGGTTTTAACCGGACTGTAAGAAGCTCTAACACTGTACTATTAAAACCACAAAATTTCAGGAAGAAGAAAACTTACAACAGCGCCTTCTCCAGTCTTGCTCCAAGAATATGGAACACTCTTCCTACCAAAATCAGAACTAACTCTTCAACCGCCTCATTCAAAAAAGAGGTCAAAGTGTTGTTTCTGAAAAGCTACCTGCAACTATAGACTTGAAGTCACAAAGCAAACTTTTATTTAATGTTTACAGCAATGATCTATCTTTCAACTATGCAATGCTTTGATTCTTTATATCTAATATGATTGTCTTATGTCTGTTTAGCTTCTTTTGTGGTTTGCTTATATGTACAACCCCCTGATACCCTGTCGGGTCATGTTTGCACTTTGTAAAACTTTTTTAATAAATAAAATAAATCCATCATCTGCTGTATTACCTACAGATTTTAACAAGAAATTATTTGCTTCTAGCTCAAGTGGATCAATAGTTACTAAAAGTGTGGCGACTTGTCCTTGTATAGAGGAAAGACCTTTGCAAAGGTGTCCTCACAATCTTTCAATTGCTTATTGCTGTATATGGATATTAATCTGGTACTAATAAAGTGACATCCTTGTCCAGAAAGTGTTACCAAGTGTAAAAAGGCCAAAATAGCGAAGTAATACTATCACAAAAATCAACCACATTAGGCCAAATAATTTACCTTTTCTTGCCACATATTTTATGCAAACCATATAACTAGATCCTCCTTTGCCACATGATTCTAATATCCCTCAATATAATCCATTTTACAAATTCTACATGAGTTTTGTGAACATCAATGAGTATATATCTGTATTGCGCCATTAAATGGACTATAAGCTAAAGTATTAGCTCTAAAGGCTAAACATTGGCCTTGAGGAAACAACAGGAAAGTCAAGTGATTAATATTTGTTGACACTTTTGTATAAGAGTTTTTGAGAATTTGGCTCTCTAACTCCGGTAATTTTGAATATAAGATTTGAGAATATAAATTAAACACTTTCTACAGTATAAAGAATATTAACAGAAGTTTCACAGATCTTCCAACTGTCTATTTTTACAATGCAGAATTCTTTGGGAATGTTTCAAAAGTCAATCCCCATGGGGCTCTGATGAAGGAAATTGTCTATGGCTGAGCCCATGGTCACTGTCTACATTTAAATACATCTGATTTCATGAGGCTTTAAACATTGCAGGGTCCAACAACAGCAGCAGCAGCTGCAGGTACGAGAGGTGAGGTGGTGGGGCCAGCTGGGGGGGGGGGGGGATTTCGAGAGATGATCACAAGGGAAAATTAAATAAATAATGAATTCTCTCTCGTGTCCATCACTCCAAATCCCCCCCAGCCGGCTCCACCGCTCTTACCTGCAGCGGTTGTCCAACCGACCTTAGGAGCCACCATCCGGAAATCCATAAGTATAAACACATTACATCCCTGAGCATGCTTGCATGTATTCTTGTCATTTGGATTGTAGCACATTCCTACACTTGATGGGGCCACAGAATGCCTAATGATCGATCAAGCCAGGCGCTACTTCACTTTATTGTGAGATTGGAGAAAGTGATTGGTCGAAATTTAGCTATAAGTGAAGAGTATTTCTATGTCGCATGAGACCCGATGACGTAACTTTATGCAGCAGCATTTAGCCCCGCATTATGCACTGAGCAGTTTGCAAAAGGATATAGAAACCAGAGCCTGAAGTCGGTGAGGTTGTTGACTCATGAGTTTAGCAAAAAACTCGTCTTCATTGGCTGTCTGAATTCTATAGAGCTGTTAATGAATCTTATACTTTTTGGTAGCGTGTTCCTAAGCTTGCACGCCAAAAACAGAAACTCTGCTTCCTCAAATGAGTTTTTTCTAAAATAAGGGTGTGATCACAAGTAGTTCAGTTCTGTGTATGAGGTTTGTTCTGTAACTGTAAATTTGATTTACGAAAGTAAGAAGACGGACCCTGTTCAATTGATTGCCCAGTGTGCAAAGCAGAATGCTTTGTCAGAGATTTGTCTTACTACTGTTTGCGGCTTTGAGGGCAGTGTGGTCGAATCTGCTCAAGTTTAGGAATTGTTTATTGTTGTAGTTTCTTTGTAGCTTGTCAATTATCATGGGAGGTTGGGAAGTCACAAGAACACATCCTGATATCGATTATATTGTAGACACATGCACAAAGGCAGCTCAGACCAGCCACTGAACACATGCTGGTGGTGTCAAGGTCTGAAAAGCCCTTCTTCCTCTTTGGTGGAACATATGACAAACAGAATGCCTTCTCTTGGATTCTAAAAGAGGCAATATATAAAAACCTACCAATCGTTTCACTAGACATATTTACAAATTAGTTGGAAAAGACAATAGGGGAGACCACTATAGGATAATGTACATAATTTTGACAACACTTTGGGGACGATTACAAATTGGCTTGTAAAGGCTCTGACCTGCATTCAGAGCCTTTAAAGCCGCATAGTAATGGGCTATTTGGTTTCCTTTCCGACCTCCTCATTACGATAGAGCCGGTCGGAAAGGAAACCGGCAGTTCATTCCAGTTGGCTTCAGATGGCGTGGAGAGCTCGTCTGTTAGTCATAATCTGGCCTGTAATCTCAAGGGCAGGCCTTTCCACCCTTGAGATTACAATGAAGGTTTCTGACATGGTTTCCCTGCCGGTCTGTCTGACATGGAAAACCATGTCAGAAAGCATCTTTGGGTCCACCAGCAGTGCTACCTTGGGTGCAGGGTCTTCGGTTGCGGGCTGATGGGGCACCAATGGTGTCCCCCTGCTGATCCCTGCACCCAGTGGCAGGCACCTTGAGGATGAACCCCTCCTCCTGTTTCACTACTGTAGCATACATTACAGCCGGTTTACGGACAGAATAGATGCTGCCTTAGTAAAATGTACGAATGTGTCAAAATAGTGTTCAGTCACATCCTAATGAGATGGACGGGACAGCGGACCGGGTGTCAGTCGGTTCCATGACCGATGGGGTGTCGTGGGCAAGTGATTCAGGCGATCGTAATGACCTCATTAGTATCCTGAGAACATAATCAGAGTCTAAGATGAACTTTAAAAACAAAAAAAAAACATGGTATAACAATATAGCACAGTATAGGACATGATGTTTATAGCGCAAAAATAATGGGCTCATAGATACAAATAAATAACGCAACGCAGCACAGCAAGCAAATTTGTTGCGCTTTGTTCCTTGAACTGGAAAGAGTGCTGGCGCACTTTATGCTCCCATGTACAGACATTCTTGCATCATAGTGCAAGTACGTCTGTGTTGCGGCCAGCGTATTTATGAAGGAATGGGTCCCTTCCTGCACACAAAATCTAAGCTAGGATCCAATGTTATGTATATGGGTGAGCTGCAGAATGCAGCACACATACAAAGATGAAAAACTAGGGAAAAATAAAGATATTTCTATTTGTCACAACAGCCTCAGGTAGGTGCAAGGTGTTGACATTTAAATGTGTCTATAAGTCTTTGAAGATGTGCTTTGTGTCAAAACCTATGGATGTATGCACATGAAGCCCATTCACCACCCGTGTAACATCTCCCTGATGCAAAGTAATGCAAGACAGCATAGAGCACTACATTACACAACTTTTTCTACAAGCCAACCAAAACTGTGATTTGTGTTTTTCAAATTTTAGCAAAATTCTTTGTGTTCGGTGTGCCTCAAAAAAACATTATTGAAAACGCTTCATATCATGAGGTCAGATTGGTCTAAACATGTAGGGGCTGATTCCCACAAGTAACCTTACACTTTGGAGTAATTTTACGATTGTGTGCTATTCCCAAAGGGATTTACGAGTAATATCTTTACAACTGCGGAGTTTCCGCACAATCAAAAAAGACCTATCTTTTTAAGTGTGGCAAAAGCCATACATAGACCATAACTTTAGCTAACATGTTGAGATGCTTCCATTAAGGATTTTCATTTACTCAATTCTTGTCTTGTTCATCTTATTTTTACCTAAAGAAACCATAGTGAATTTGATCTGGTAGTAGGATTAAACAGAAATCTAAAAGCATTTCTACACAGTATTCCTGTGCACCTTTCTCTTTATGTGCCATTTATTTCTCTCCCCAGGCGTCCCCTTATTTATAAGCCGAGGCCTATATTGGGCAAACCCAAGTGCAAAATGGCTTTTTCAAAGTTTTGCCATTATATTTGTCGGAGCTCAACGCGTATTGGCATTATGGCAGCGGAAGTACAGTGGAGCAGCGACAGTACATTGGAGCAGCGACACTAAGGGGTCCATTAGGATGGCGGGCGGATTGCGCCCGCCAGGCTGGCAGTAGCCACAACCAGCCTGGCGGGGGCAATCCCCCGCCATCCTTCCCTGTATTCCCACTGCCATATTAGTATGGAGGGGGGACCACAGCGGAAGAAAACACCGCCCGCCACTTTTCCGCCCCGGTCACCTTGCGGCCGGGGCGGAAAATGTTTAATATGGTGGCGGTGTCTATTAGACACCGCCAGCCATATTACAATGGCAAGAGTGCAATGCCTTTCCGTGGAGGCAGGCGGTCTTCACTCTGGGGGCCCCCTGCGGGCCCCCAGACTGAAGGTGAGTGGGGGGTTCACATTTCATTTCGCGGTGCCTGCCGCTTTGCAAATGAAAATGCTGTGATGTATTGTCAGCATTGTGGCGGGCGGTGCAGAGAGCACCGCCCGCCACCATGCTGAGAATACAGGATGTGCCCGCCACTGTGGCGGCCACATCCTAATGGCACCCCCGGGACCTCCGCCCTTAAGGCGGGTGGTCCCGTTTCCCGATAGGGTGGCGGGCGGGCAAAGCCCGCCCACCATCCTAATGAGGCCCTGAGTATGTGTCCTACTTAACTAATGTTCCTGCGGTGCTTGCCTGCTGAGCATCCCTGGGAAAATCGACACAGTGCTTAGTCGCTTTGGATGCCTTACTTCGTGTCAACACCAGTGGAAAACTTTAGAAAATAGCACCCTAACCTTTGCTGCTTGCTAAACCACAGAAAGGAAGAGTCACCTATGCGTTTGCATCTACACCATGGTCAGAAGAAACTGAACTATATAATTAAATCTTACAAATGGAGAGGCAAGCAATAAAAGTAAATCTCTTCAACAGTTATTCATACGTGCAAATTGCAGAAACTCCCGTCTGAAATTTGAGATGATAAAGCAATTAAAAGTGCCGTGGAAATTGTTACAGTCTGACTTCCGCCGGATTGCGCTCTCTTCACTCTTTGGCTTAATTCCCATGGTTCAGGATTCAGACATAGAATACGTAACAAGGTCCTTTAATTATTGTATCTTTGACACCTGTTTCTGTCTATTCACTTAAGATTTAACATGTAATGTGTTCTCTTCTCTGGGAATTAATGCTTCCAATTAGGTGTCTTACTTTTTTGCATTCCCTGACAAGAGTTCACCTCATTAAGGACTTTCACCTAGTGGAGATTATGTTTTGCATAAATGGGAGCAAAACGTCAGTCCCTTCCAACTTTAATTTGTTCACAGAACCGCTCACAGCTATCCATGCGTTCTCATTTTGCTGCGGATTGAGGAATTATTTCGTCTGTCTGCAGTGGGAGTTCGCCACCTTTTTGGTTTTGCCTCACCATGAAAAATGCCCAGAACCCATAGCTGTGAGTAGATTTGCTCACATTTCAATTTACGAGCTTAATTTTGAGATTTGCAAATGCATTCACAGGTGCAAATTGACAATTTATGAATCGTAAACATGAAATTGCTCTCGATAATGATGCTAATTATATATTTATACAGATGTCTTCAGATCCGCGATGTTATTCATCCCTACCAGGGCAGTCTACGCTTAAATCAATGAACTTCGATTATGCAGATCTTTCGTTTTTGAATTCTGCAAGTCAGCGGTTCTTAGCCTGTTGCTTCATTTTTCTGCATGCCAACTAAGTGAAACAGATAACTGACAATGAGGAGTACCAAGATCTGCGGTGCTGCCTCAAGCCCAGACATCTTCTGAACGGGGCCTGGTGCCAGCTGTTGGCCCTCCTGCAATGTGGCAATCTTCTCTGTCCACTCCTTGAGCCCTTTCGGTGGCGTGTTTCCATCTGCACGCTCTGATCCCTCAGTCGAGCTACGTTGATGGTGCCTGTTGTTCTGCTGCCCTGTTGTCCCCTTGGCTTATGTCAGTGGCCTGCTGTACCGAGCCATTGATACATTATAGGCTGCCCCACAACTGGGGTTTGGTTTTGAAATAATGCACCAAATCCGGTTGTGGTTAGTGGATTCGTGCTACTTTACACTTTCACAAGATTTCAAGAGTGGCTGCTATTTTCGAGTGATGTTGATCCACAGCATCCATCATCTAGTGGTTTTAACTTTGACGTTGTGTTTCTCTAGTTATTTACGTCTGCAGAAGTCATCATTACCTAAGGCAAATTGCTATCCTCCTCTTCTGTACCAGATTCGACAATTCAAGTATAACCTCATATGTGCTATGCAACAACCGGTGGTCACGAATATATGTCTTTACCACGAATACAAATACTCCGCATTGCATTACGACGCAAATTTTACTTCGCAAGTGGCTTTACCACGCAGCTGTTTAGTACGCTGGTAATAACATTGCATTTAAAAAACGTTACGTTCAGCAGCTCTTACTTCCATCCACCATGGAAATATGCGTGAAAACACGTCTACCAAAACTAAAAAAGGACTACAATTTTGACGTACACTGCCACGTCTTTGGTGCAGCTCTTTTCTTTTACTTTTTAATGACACTGTAGTGCGTTTTTTTAATGTATGTAGCCTGCTCGTTTTTTGTTTTTTTTTTAATTGGGGGGGAGACCCCCCCAACCCCCCCCAACGTCACGCAGAACTTACAAGCAGGACGACCATTTAGAGGCCCTCTAGGTGACTTAATTTTACGCACTGCACGCCGCACTGTTTTCTACGGGAAACATCATTTACAACGAAGTCTTTTCCACGCATGACGTTATCAATGATCCACTTACCCCGCAAACGTCTCTTCAACGCGGGTGCCTTCCACAACCGTCTTTACCACGCAAGTGGTATTCCTTTTGGTCGTCCTGCTTGTAAGTTCTGCGTGACGTTGGGGGGGGTTGGGGGGGTCTCCCCCCCAATTAAAAAAAAACCAAAAAACGAGCAGGCTACATACATTAGAAAAACGCACTACAGTGTCATTAAAAAGTAAAAGAAAAGAGCCGCACCAAAGACGTGGCAGTGTACGTCAAAATTGTAGTCCTTTTTTAGTTTTGGTAGACGTGTTTTCACGCATATTTCCATGGTGGATGGAAGTAAGAGCTGCTGAACGTAACGTTTTTTAAATGCGATGTTAGAACCTGCGTACTAAACAGCTGCGTGGTAAAGCCACTTGCGAAGTAAAATTCGCGTGGTAATGCAATGTGGAGTATTTGTATTCGTGGTAAAGACATATATTCGTTTTCTACTGGGTACCTTTACATTCTCTACCTAAGGGGTCAAGACACTGTGTTTTGTCAAAAAGCCCCCCTGCCCAGACTTGGTTGTCTGTACTTTCTGAGTAATAAGGCTGGACAGTATTCAGCCTAACTTCTTGCGTACACCTGTTACCCTCTTGTTCCTCACTTTTCGCACAGGTGCTAGACCTACCTCATGCATCTGAATGCTAACGGAAAATCCATGCCTTTCCTAACGTTTAACTATGGGACACTGGTGGAAGCAGGTGACCAATTTTGCAAATTAGTCACCTGACTCCTCTAATTTAAAGGTTTAGGGGTTTTCTCATTGATGACAATGTCGACCTGGTTATGAACGCTTGCATGTCCATGACGAAATAATGAAAAGACCTAACCACAACCCAAATTAGCAGTTTGACCCATATGTAAGACTGAAAAAGAGCAATGTCCAGTTTTGCATGACTGTCAATAGTCTAATAAGTCCAGGACATTTTCTGACTAGACTAAAAGGTATTCTCTCACTGTAATATTCTAAAATTCAGAAATAACATAGAAAGTATACTAATTGTTAGATCTGACAGACATCTTCCCCAAACTTTTTGTCTACTCATCTCTTTTTGCTGAAATTCATTTTGCTGGATTTAGGACTTTGTGTACTTTACCACAACTAATCAGCAAACAAATGAAACATGCAAGAGCTACTCCTTCTCAACTAGGAAGTACAGTTTATGAGTATAATATGGAATTATAGGCCTCAGAGTAGTAAAAAACGAATTTGGGTATTTTTCTCTACCAGTGAAACGTAAACATGGCCTACCTTTTAACCCCTTCGGTGCTGATGATGGCCCCCAGCCGTCATGCATTACAGTGCTCGTGTGCTGATGATGGCTGGGGGCCGTCATGAACCCACCCACTCGTGATTCTGCCGCACAGGTGCAGAATCGCGGCCGCACCCAAAGGGTTAATTACACAGCACCCTCCCCCATGGGCTACCTAGGGCCTTCCTTAGGGGTTACGTATATGTAATTAAAGGGGATTGTTAGAAATGTGGGTCTCTACTTGGCAATGGTTTGCACCTTTGTCCAAGTAGGGACTCTTGCTACTAGTCAGGGTATGGGAGTTACGCCCTTAGGTAACCCCTGCTCATGCCATTGGTAGCTTGGCACGAGCTGACAGGCTTTTTCTCAGAGGCAGTGTGTAAAGCATTTGTATATATATATACAGTAATACAGTGAAATCACTACAAATGGACACCACACCAGCTTAGAAAAACAAGTAATCTTTATCTAAACCAATCAAGACCATACAACAAAAATCCACCATAAATATACCAAGAAATCTTTACAAAATAGGTAATTCACACAAATAAGCTTGTAGCACCAAATTACTCCACCTGGAGCTAATATAACTTCATGAATGATGAAAATACAGAATAAAGACTGACAGTGTGGTGGACGGCGGCGGGCGCGGAGTCACAGACCCCCAAAGAACAGTACCTTGGCAAACGATGAGAGCAAAGGTGGTGAACGGTGATGCGGAGGTGATGCTTCTTTGGCGGTGTTGGTTCTTTATAACCACAGGGTTAGTGATGCATGGTTCCTTATGTCCCCAGGGGAGGTGAGGTCTTGGTTCCTTAATGCAGTGCATGGGAGTTGAGGAGTAGGTTCCTTACTGTTGTCGAATAGGTGAGTAGTCGGTTCCTTACTATTGTTAGGAAGGTGATGTTGTGGTGGCAGCGAGGCGGTGGTTCCTTATGACTGGGCATTGTCAATGGATTCAGGGAGTCACCCACTTGAGGTTTCGACTCCGCGATGATGAAGCACCAGCGTTGGTGAAGTCAGGCCTGCAGTACGAGTTGGGGCGATGTGTCGTGAGCATCACAAGTGGTCCTGTCTGCTCTGGTGCAGGCAGCGGCCTCAGTGACGGCTTTGGATTCAATACAGTGCGGAGGCAGCCGGCACTAGGGCTGCAGTGTTATTGGGGGCGCTGCATCGTGCACTTCATGAGCAGTGCCGACAGCTTTGTTGCATGTTGTGGCATTGCTGGTCAGTGTCAAGCTTGCAACTTCCAGCTGAAACAGCAGTTCTAGATGCAGGAAGACAGAGGGGATGAAGTATTTGTTTCACTGAGACTTCTAAACAGGAGGCAAGCACTACTTCAAGCCCTTGGAGATCTCCTTCAAGTAGGGTACAGAGCACACAACAAAGTCTTTGTCCTCTCCCTGGCAGAAACTGCCATTGCAGGCCAACCCCAGACAGCAGACAGCAAAGGGGCAGTACCTCTCCTTCAATTTTCCCAGCTCGTCTCCTTCGGAGAAGTTCCTTTTCAGTCCAGTAGAATTCTAAAGTTCTGGGGTCTGGGCCCCAATATTTAAATTCCATTTATTTTTGTTGTCTGGTGGCAGAGATGCTCTCTGCTCAGTCAAAACCAATTCTGTCCTCTCTGGAACAGCTTCCCGGCATGAGGAGGAGACAGCATTGTGTAAGGCAGACCAGGTCCATTCAGGTGCAAGAAAATGTCCTCCCCTACTCTAAATACAGCCCAGGTATATTCAGCCCAGCCTTGTCTCATCCAGGAAAGGCAGGACACACCTCAACACCCCAGTGGCTGTCTACAGTGAATGCACATCTCCAGCCCCTGTCACTCCAAACCCAGACAGTCAATCGACAAACCAGCAGAAGCAAACAGGATGGCTAGGATGGCTAAGCAAGAAAATACCCACTTTCTAAAAGTGGTATTTTCAAACACACAATATAAAAACCATCTTTACTAAAAGATTCATTTTTATATTCTATGTTCAGGTATACTAAACTTCATCTTTCTAACGTGTCCCATTGGGAAATTATATCTATAAGATGTTATGGATATATTCCCATGCTACCCTATGGGACAGATAGCCTTTACATGGTGAAACAACGAAATACACATCATTTCACTATCAGGACATGCCACGCACATCAGTACATGTCCTACCTTTCATATACACTGGACCCTGCCCAAAGCCTTGAGCCTACATTAGAGGTGACTCACATGTAATAAAAGGGAGGTTAGGGCCTGGCTAGTGCACTTGCCAGGTTGACATGGCTGTAGAGACTGCATGCAGATACTGCAGTGGCAAGACTGAGCCCCCTTCTAAAAGGCTGCTTGTGTGGGTGGCACAATCAGTGCTGCAGACCCACTAGCGGTACAAAAGGGGGTGGTGATGGACGGAGCATCTGAATCAATCAAACACTCACACACAGTCAAAAGATCTGGGTTTAATCCATCACCGTTCTTTAGCCCACTCCGCCACCCCAGTTCAGTCATGACTATATGCAAATCAGTCTGACCCTGTGCCTCATGGGAACAGTCTAGCCTGAACTGCCAAGCCATGTCTTCCCTGGACCGGAAACAAGCTTCCGAGGACCGGTTTCTGGCATTCCAGCCGTCTTCAGCCTGGCTTGCTTGAATCCAGTGGCAAAGTGAGCAAGGGACTCACGTCTGAGCATACCCTGCCACACTTATGGCGGCCAAAAGCGGTAAAAGGGGTGGTGATGGACGGAGCATCTGAATCAATCAAACACTCACACCCAGTTAAAAGATCTGGGTTTAATCCATCACCGTTCTTTAGCCCACTCTGCCACCCCAGTTTAGACATGACTATATGCAAATCAGTCTGACCCTGTGCCTCATGGGAACAGTCCAGCCCGAACTCCGAACTGCCAAGCCATGTCTTCCCTGGACCAGAAACAAGCTTCCGAGGACCGGTTTCTGGCATTCCAGCCGTCTTCAGCCCGGCTTGCTTGAATCCAGTGGCAAAGAGAGCAAGGGACTCACGTCCTAGCATACCCTGCCACACTTATGGCGGCCAAAAGTGGTACAAAAGGGGGTGGTGATGGACAGAGCATCTGAATCAATCAAACACTCACACCCAGTCAAAAGATCTGGGTTTAATCCATCACCGTTCTTTAGCCCACTCTGCCACCCCAGTTCAAACATGGATATATGCAAATCAGTCTGACCCTGTGCCTCATGCGAACAGTCCAGCCCGAACTGCCAAGCCATGTCTTCCCTGGACAGGAAACAAGCTTCCGAGGACCGGTTTCAGGCATTCCAGCCATCTTCAGCCCGGCTTGCTTGAATCCAGTGGCAAAGTGAGCAAGTGACTCACGTCTGAGCATACCCTGCCACACTTATGGCGGCCAAAAGCGGTACAAAAGGGGGTGGTGATGGACGGAGCATATGAATCAATCACACACTCACACCCAGTCAAAAGATCTAGGTTTAATCCATCACCGTTCTTTAGCCCACTCTGCCACCCCAGTTCAGACATGGCTATATGCAAATCAGTCTGACCCTGTGCCTCATGGGAACAGTCCAGCCC
This sequence comes from Lissotriton vulgaris, assembly GCF_964263255.1. Classification (NCBI taxonomy): domain Eukaryota; kingdom Metazoa; phylum Chordata; class Amphibia; order Caudata; family Salamandridae; genus Lissotriton; species Lissotriton vulgaris. Next base: position 1,405,711,250 of record NC_141693.1, on the reverse strand, counting down.
GAACTGCCAAGCCATCTCTTCCCTGGACTGAAAACAAGCTTCCGAGGACTGGTTTCTGGCATTCCAGCCGTCTTCAGCCCGGCTTGCTTGAATCCAGTGGAAAAATGAGCAAGGGACTCACGTAAAAAGAGATACTTCCAATGTGGACTGTTTGGTATTACAAAATTGGATTATGAACTGTGCACTGCTTGTTTAATCCACACTTGTACTGGATACCGTGCTCCTGGGATTACTCCCCGCTCAGGAGTATTATTAGAACAAGTAGATAGCACTGGCGCAAGACATGCGAGAGTGGCTCCCAGGTCACTGGTTATGGGCTGAAATGTTCAGCAAAGTTTATGAATAAAGTTTCATTCAATCACAGTTTCAACAATGACAGAAACGTTTTCTATTATTTTTCTTTTGCAGATCTTTTATTCATACTTTAGAATTTCTTCTATGTTTCTGTGATATATTCCCTACATTATTCAATCATGAAGTCAAATTTAACAATCAGTGTAATTTCCAATGCATTTCGCCCATCGGGCTTCGTCAGGGAAATCTACAACACGAAAATACATCTAACACCATTCCAAACTAAATAATGCATATAATAACATTACTATGAAATGTTCACAAAAATTATATACAATCTGATAAATCATAAAATATGGTTTCAAGGAGGTTAACTATCTGCTTAAACATCAAATCTGTATTCTCTGAATAAACATTACCACTGTAGGTTTCATAAGCTAAATGTATTTGCTTTACTAGTTCACTTATATAGCCTGCCCCTTATCTCCAAAAAGATCCCCTCTCTGTGCTCGGTGAGTTTCAACCTTAATGTTACCGCGAGCTTACGTCCTGTTAGCGCGCTAGGATTACCTTTATCGGGTGTAGAGCACTTAAAGCTCCTGGAGGGTTGCAGGTAGCTCAATAAAGCCATATTAACTTCAGCGCATTAGACACCTGGCTTTACGCGCACGTGATATTAAAAAGGATCATTGTCCTTACCCGGGATCTATTCAAAATATGCGCGTATGTATTTCCTCTACGGCGTGTGTTTCTGCAGCAATGGACCGGCGGCGTGTGACGCTTAGGCCGGAAGTAGGTGTGCTAGTGGATTCCCGTATATTTAAAGGGGCAACTGCATTAATGTGATTAACTACATCATACCGTGAATCTGGTTACTTGCGGTACATCATTGGAATTTAATCATATATACCTCCTATAATCTGATTGTAAATATAAACAAAAAAAGGCAACACATAAAGCAACAAATTAAAACGTGGATACATAAATGGATGCATGATTCAGCACACGTCTTTCTTTTACTAGTCTTTCTTTTAGAAATAGCAGCTATATTCAACCCTCTCATTGATTCCATGTGGGGTCAAACTTTGTAAATAAAAAATCCAATGATTTTCTCGCATAAGCAGAGTCTTTTTATTGTCTTTGTCTTCTTTTTTGTCAACAATTTCTAGGATGCAGGCTTTTATCTGATTTATTTGATGCCTTTGTTCCAAAAAATGAGTGGCTACTGCCGATTTCATTACTTTCGTTCGAATGTTGCTTTTATGTTCTGTAAGTCTTGTTTTTAATTTACGCTCTGTTTGGCCAACGTATACTTTCCCGCAAGGGCATTTGATGAGGTAAATAATGTTTTTGGTATCACAGGTACCTGTAACGTTTAATTTGATTTTATTGCCCTTCATGGGATGCATGATAGTGTTGCCTTCCATAATATTATGGCAGTTACTGCAGTTTCTGCACGGGATTGTTCCTTTATGGTTTTTTTTATCCTCAATGATATTGGAGCGTTTGATTATTTCTCCAAATTCTTTGCTCGGGTATATGCAAAAATAGGTTCTTCCATAAAGATATTTTGGAAGTCCGGTCTGTTTGTAACATTGGCCAATGCTTTTTAATAGCTTTTTTCACTAGATGGCTCACTGTGGAAAATTTGCTTACGCAAGTTATTTTTGCCTCTTTTTTATTAGGTTTTTAATTCAACAGAATTTCTCTGGATTTAGTTTGAGTCCTTTCCATGGAAGCTTTCAGTATATTTTCCGGGTATCCTCGCTTTTTAAAGCGTTGTAGCATGTTTTGGGTTTGCGTCAATGATTCCTGTGGGTTAGAGACAATTCTTTTAACTCGTTGTAACTGGGAGTAAGGTAAATGTTGTTTGAGGGGGCTAGGATGGAAACTCTGGTATATCAAGAGGTTATTCCGGTCTGTTTTTTTTGTATACAGTGTGGTTTCTAAATGATTGTTCTTTTGGATGATGGTTACATCCAGGTAGTTGATCTGACTCTGATGAATTTCTGATGTGAATTGGATGCGGGGGTCTATGGTATTTAACTAACTGATGTTTTCTATTAAATTTTCTTTTCCTCCTTTCCATAGTATGAATATATCGTCGATATATCTTACATACATCCGTAGTCCTTGTTTCCATTGGTCTTTTTGTAGAATGTGTCTTTGCTCATATTGGTGCATGAAGATATTCACGTAGGCTGGAGCAGCCGGATTGCCCATAGATGTTACCGACTTCTGAAGGTACCAATGTCTGTCACATTAAAAATAGCTGTGCATCAAAACAAAATTCAGCAATTCCAGTAAAAAGATTTTAGTTGGTTCATCATATTCCATAGATAGCAACGCTTCTTCTACTGCTTCTATTCCCATCAAATGTGGTATGGAAGTATACAATGCTTGAACATCGATGGTGCATAGAGTAATTTCTTCTTCTGGTGTTAGATTAATTGATTCCAGTTTCAACAGAAAGTCGGTGGTGTCTTTCACAAAGGAATCCATTGTGATTACGAATGGCTGCAAGTATTTATTAATCCATTTTCCCACCGGTTCATGAACACTTCCACATCTGGGAACAATGGGTCGGCAAGGAGGTCTAATCGAATCTTTATGAATTTTGGGTGTGAGGTACAGCCTGGGTGTTTTCGGGAAATCTGTAGTGAGGTATTTTTTAACTTTCTCATCAATACATCCTCTTAACACACCTTCTCGGATGATGTTTTCTAAGACCGTTTGTATCTCTTTGGTGGGATTGGTGTTCAGTTCCATATAGGTATTGTAGTCCTGGAGGTGTACTGCAACTTGGGAATCATAATATTCTTTATCCATGATTACCAGGGCGCCGCCCTTGTCTGCCTTTTGACATACGATATTAGGGTTGTTTGCTATTGTTTTTAGAGTAGCATATTCTTTTTGTGTGAGATTCCGATTTTTGGTTTGTTTACGGTAATTGATTTTGTTCAAATCTTCTTTAACCATTTGTTCATATAAATCCAAAGTCTTATGGCTGATTGGAGGCATATATGTACTGGTTTTAGAGAGGCCCTTAAGAGGATCTTCACCTTGTTATTGTTTTTCTGTGACTATGTTGGAAAAGAAGTTTTGAAGTCTCAGTTTTCTCATGAGTTTATATAAACTGATGTTTACTTCCAATTGGTTGGTGCCTGTGGTGGGCACAAAGAAGTCCCTTTTTGTAATGTTTTTATCTGGGTTGTGGTAAGGTGCATTTTAGAAATGTTAATGACTAAATTATCTATTTCTGATTCTTCTTCTTGTCCTTCTTCGTAGTTATCTGGCGTGTTTGTGGCGGTTCTTGTTCCTTTTCCGTTGTTGGTTTTTCTCCTTGACCTCCTGGGTCTTCCCCAACGCTGGGGCCTACCTCTAAAAAAGGCTGTGTGGCTTTAGAAGTGTCTGCTGTGGGTCTCTTTGATGAGGGTTCTCTTCTGTTACTTTCTGATGTGGTATCTGTGTCAGTAGATGATGTATCTGTCTGTTGAGTGTAGGGACGATTTTGCCGCTTTCTCGCATAGATTTCCGCCCAATTATAGACTTTGCCTAACTTGTAGTCAATAGTGTCTCTGCGGTATTTCCGCAATTTCCTTTCATTAACTTCCTCAGTATGTTTTGCTAGTTGAGACTTGATGTCCTCCAATATGGTATTAAGTTCCTCTGATGTCATGCCTTTACTTAACTCATCTTTTACCTGGTTAATATCCTTTTCAAGTTCTCCAATATTTGCGAAAGTTCCTCGATTATCACTAAGATAAGATCTAATGAACACTTATTTAAAATGGCGTACCATTTGTCCGTGAATTTTTTGGAATTTTTACACAAGGATGGTTTCAATAAGATTCTCAGTCCCCGTCGGATTCTTGACGCTTTGTGGTATCTTAACATTGTGCTGGCATGCAACCTTTGGTTAATGATTTTCCGTGATAGATATAATAGTTGTTTAACTTGTTGTTCTTTAGATTTTGATGTGGTGTATTCACACGTTTCCTCTTGAATGAGGGCATACATTTTGGTAGTTTCCTCAGTTGAGTATGCAAATGTATCTGCCTTTGTTTCAGTTAATTTCGTAATTTCTTCATACTGCATCTTTTTTGTTGCGTGCTACAGTTGAGGAGCAGGAATGATATAACAAAATTGGATTATGAACTGTGCACTGCTTGTTTAATGCACACTTGTACTGGATACCGTGCTCCTGGGATTACTCCCCGCTCAGGAGTATTATTAGAACAAGAAGATAGCACTGGCGCAAGACATGCGAGAGTGGCTCCCAGGTCACTGGTTATGGGCTGAAATGTTCAGCAAAGTTTATCAATAAAGTTTCATTCAATCACAGTTTCAACAATGACAGAAACGTTTTCTATAATTTTTCTTTTGCAGATCTTTTATTCATACTTTACAATTTTTTCTGTGTTTCTGAGATATATTCCCTTCATTATTCAATCATGAAGTCAAATTTAACAATCCGTGTAATTTCCAATGCATTTCGCCCATCGGGCTTCGTCAGGGAAATCTACAACACGAAAATACATCTATCACCATTCCAAACTAAATAATGCATATAATAACATTACTATGAAATGTTCACAAAAATTATATACAATCTGATAAATCATAAAATATGGTTTCAAGGCGGTTAACTATCTGCTTAAACATCAAATCTGTATTCTCTGAATAAACATTACCACTGTAGGTTTCATAAGCTAAATGTAATTGCGTTACTAGTTCACATATATAGCCTGCCGCTTATCTCCAAAAAGATCCCCTCTCTGTGCTCAGTGAGTTTCAACTAGGCATGGGCGGAAAATCCGTTCCGCTCGCGGATTTTGCGGATTTTCGGGAAATCCGCAATCCGCGAGATTTGCGAATTTCCTGCAAAATCCGCAAATCCGCGAGCAGCGGATTTTGCTCGCACTGCTCGCACTGTTCGCGTGAGTTCGCGCCCCGCGAATAAGTGCGAAATTGCAGAAATACGATCTAAGCAAAACTGAAAGTAACTACTTACCAGGTTCAAAAGTTCAGGCACATCATTAGTAGCCATTTCCTGTAGTGCTTCCTGAGGGGCCCCTCCAGAGTTCAGTTGCCAGTTGAAACTATTATGTGACCCTGCTCTGAACCTCAGAATAGTTACACATATGCCACAAAGGTCATGAATTACAGCCAAGGGAGACAAGCAGGAGCCAGGCTGGAAGTTAAAATCCATTAATCAGCCCCTAATTCATTATTGTCAGTTGGGGCAGGGCAGGTGTTGTAACTAATTTTGCAACAATGAAAGCACTTAGCAAGTGCAAAAGATCACTAATCAGGGCGCACTAAGGAAGCAGGTGCCAGCTAAAAAAATATTCTGTGACACATTAATCAGCCCCAAATTAATTCAGGTCACTTGAGGCAGGGAAGGTGTGCTTTGCTTTGCCGAAAATAATGTACACTGGACAACCAGAGGGTGTGGTGATGAAACAGAGGGTGGCATGGGTGGGCCAGAGGGTGGCATGAGTAGTCAGAGAGTGGCAGTGGTGACAGAGAGTGGCAGTGATGAAGAAGAGTGTCCCAAACAGGTTGGACACGTAGAAACAACAAGTTCGCAAAACTTGCGACCCGACAGGTAAGTTCGCAAATTGCGAAATTGTAAAAACCCTCGCGAACTGGCAGAAACACGGGCGAACACAAAAAAAAAAAAAATCCGCAAATTCGCGGGAATTCGCGGATTTTGCGGATTGCGAGTTCGCAAATCCGCAAATTCGCGGATTGCCAATCCGCAAAATCCGCTCATGCCTAGTTTCAACCTAAATGTTACTGCAAACTTACGTCCTGTTAGCGCGCTAGGATTACCTTTACTCGGGTGTAGAGCACTTAAAGCTCCTGGAGGGTTGCAGGTAGCTCAATAAAGCCGTATTAACTTCAGCGCATTAGACACCTGGCTTTACGAGCACGTGATATTAAAAAGGATCATTGTTCTTACCCGGGATCTATTCAAAATACGTGCGTATTTCCTCTACGGCGTGTGTTTCTGCAGCAATGGACCGGCGGCGTGTGACGCTTAGGCCGGAAGTAAGTGTGCTAGTGGATTCCCGTATATTTAAACGGGCAACTGCACTAATGTGATTAACTACATCATACCGTGAATCTGGTTACTTGCGGTACATAATTGGAATTTAATCATATATACCTCCTATAATCTGATTGTAAATATAAACAAAAAAAGGCAACACATAAAGCAACAAATTAAAACGTGGATACATAAATGGATGCATGATTCAGCACAAGTCTTTCTTTTACTAGTCTTTCTTTTACAAATAGCAGCTATATTCAACCCTCTCATTGATTCCATGTGGGGTCAAACTTTGTAAATAAAAAATCCAATGATTTTCTCGCATAAGCAGAGTCTTTTTATTGTCTTTGTCTTCTTTTTTGTCAACAATTTCTAGGATGCAGGCTTTTATCTGATTTATTTGATGCCTTTGTTCCAAAAAATGAGTGGCTACTGCCGATTTCATTACTTTTGTTCGAATGTTGCTTTTATGTTCTGTAAATCTTGTTTTTAATTTACGTTCTGTTTGGCCAACGTATACTTTCCCGCAAGGGCATTTGATGAGGTAAATAATGTTTTTGGTATCGCAGGTACCTGTAACGTTTAATTTGATTTTATTGCCCTTCATGGGATGCATGATAGTGTTGCCTTCCATAATATTATGGCAGTTACTGCAGTTTCTGCACGGGATTGTTCCTTTATGTTTTTTTTTATCCTCAATGATATTGGAGCGTTTGATTATTTCTCCCAAATTCTTTGCTCGGGTATATGCAAAAATAGGTTCTTCCATAAAGATATTTTCGAAGTCCGGTTCTGTTTGTAACATTGGCCAAGGCTTTTTAATAGCTTTTTTCACTAGATGGCTCACTGTGGAAAATTTGCTTACACAAGTTATTTTTGCCTCTTTTTTATTAGGTTTTGAATTCAACAGCATTTCTCTGGTTTTAGTTTGAGTCCTTTCCATGGAAGCTTTCAGTATATTTTCCGGGTATCCTCGCTTTTTAAAGCGTTGTAGCATGTTTTGGGTTTGCGTCAATGATTCCTGTGGGTTAGAGACAATTCTTTTAACTCGTACTAACTGGGAGTAAGGTAAATGTTGTTTGAGGGGGCTAGGATGGAAACAGATTTCAGCCCATAACCAGTGACCTGGGAGCCACTCTCGCATGTCTTGCGCCAGTGCTATCTACTTGTTCTAATAATACTCCTGAGCGGGGAGTAATCCCAGGAGCACGGTATCCAGTACAAGTGTGGATTAAACAAGCAGTGCACAGTTCATAATCCAATTTTGTTATATCATTCCTGATCCTCAACTGTAGCACGCAACAAAAAAGATGCAGTACGAAGAAATCACGAAATTAACTGAAACAAAGGCAGATACATTTGCATACTCAACTGAGGAAACTACCAAAATGTATGCCCTCATTCAAGAGGAAACGTGTGAATACACCACATCAAAATCTAAAGAACAACAAGTTAAACAACTATTATATCTATCACGGAAAATCATTAACCAAAGGTTGCATGCCAGCACAATGTTAAGATACCACAAAGCGTCAAGAATCCCACGGGGACTGAGAATCTTATTGAAACCATCCTTGTGTAAAAATTCCCAAAAATTCACGGACAAATGGTACGCCATTTTAAATAAGTGTTCATTAGATCTTATCTTAGTGATAATCGAGGAACTTTCGCAAATATTGGAAGAACTTGAAAAGGATATTAACCAGGTAAAAGATGAGTTAAGTAAAGGCATGACATCAGAGGAACTTAATACCATATTGGAGAACATCAAGTCACAACTAGCAAAACATACTGAGGAAGTTAATGAAAGGAAATTGCGGAAATACCGCCGAGACACTATTGACTACAAGTTAGGCGAAGTCTATAATTGGGCCGAAATCTATGCGAGAAAGCGGCAAAATCGTCCCTACATTCAACAGACAGATACATCATCTACTGACACAGATACCACATCAGAAAGTAACAGAAGAGAACCCTCATCAAAGAGACCCACAGCAGACACTTCTAAAGCCACGCAGCCTTTTTTAGAGGTAGGCCCCAGCGTCGGGGAAGACCCAGGAGGTCAAGGAGAAAAACCAACAACGGAAAAGGAACAAGAACCGCCACAAACACGCCAGATAACTACGAAGAAGGACAAGAAGAAGAATCATAAATAGATAATTTAGTCATTAACATTTCTAAAATGCACCTTACCACAACCCAGATAAAAACATTACAAAAAGGGACTTCTTTTGTGCCCACCACACGCACCAACCAATTGGAAGTAAACATCAGTTTTTATAAACTCATGAGAAAACTGAGACTTCAACACTTCTTTTCCAACATAGTCACAGAAAAATAAGAACAAGGTGAAGATCCTCTTAAGGGCCTCTCTAAAACCAGTACATACATGCCTCCAATCAGCCATAAGACTTTGGATTTATATGAACAAATGGTTAAACAAGATTTGAACAAAATCAATTACCGTAAACAAACCAAAAATCAGAAACTCACACAAAAAGAATATGCTACTCTAAAAACAATAGCAAACAACCCTAATATCGTATGTCAAAAAGCAGACAAGGGCGGCGCCCTGGTATTCATGGATAAAGAATATTATGATTCCCAAATTGCAGTACACCTCCAGGACAACAATACCTATATGGAACTGAACACCAATCCTACCAAAGAGATACAAACGGTCTTAGAAAACATCATCCGAGAAGGTGTGTTAAGAGGATGTATTGATGAGAAAGTTAAAAAATACCTCACTACAGATTTCCCGAAAACACCCAGGCTGTACCTCACGCCCAAAATTCATAAAGATCCGATTAGACCTCCTTGCCGAACCATTGTTTCCACATGTGGAAGTGTTCATTAACCGGTGGGAAAATGGATTGATAAATACTTGCAGCCATTCGTAATCACAATGGATTCCTTTGTGAAAGACACCACCGACTTTCTGTTGAAACTGGAATCAATTAATCTAACACCAGAAGAAGAAATTACTCTATGCACCATCGATGTTCAAGCATTGTATACTCCCATACCACATTTGATGGGAATAGAAGCAGTAGAAGAAGTGTTGCTATCTATGGAATATGATGAACCAACTAAAATCTTTTTACTGGAATTGTTGAATTTTGTTTTGATGCACAGCTATTTCGAATGTGAGAGACATTGGTACCTTCAGAAGTCGGGAACATCTATGGGCAATCCGGCTGCTCCAGCCTACGCCAATATCTTCATGCACCAATATGAGCAAAGACACATTCTACAAAAAGACCAATGGAAACAAGGACTACGGATGTATGTAAGATATATCGACGATATATTCATACTATGGAAAGGAGGAAATGAAAATTTAATCGAAAACATCAGTCAGTTAAATACCATAGACCCCAGCATCCAATTCACATCAGAAATTCATCAGAGTCAGATCAACTACCTGGATGTAACCATCATCAAAAAGAACAATCATTTAGAAACCACACTGTATACAAAAAAAACAGACCGGAATAACCTCTTGATATACCAGAGTTTCCATCCTAGCCCCCTCAAACAACATTTACCTTACTCCCAGTTACTACAAGTTAAAAGAATTGTCTCTAACCCACAGGAATCATTGACGCAAACCCAAAACATGCTACAACGCTTTAAAAAGCGAGGATACCCGGAAAATATACTGAAAGCTTCCATGGAAAGGACTCAAACTAAAACCAGAGAAATGCTGTTGAATTCAAAACCTAATAAAAAAGAGGCAAAAATAACTTGTGTAAGCAAATTTTCCACAGTGAGCCATCTAGTGAAAAAAGCTATTAAAAAGCATTGGCCAATGTTACAAACAGAACCGGACTTCCAAAATATCTTTATGGAAGAACCGATTTTTGCATATACCCGAGCAAAGAATTTGGGAGAAATAATCAAACGCTCCAATATCATTGAGGATAAAAAAAACCATAAAGGAACAATCCCGTGCAGAAACTGCAGTAACTGCCATAATATTATGGAAGGCAACACTATCATGCATCCCATGAAGGGCAATAAAATCAAATTAAACGTTACAGGTACCTGTGATACCAAAAACATTATTTACCTCATCAAATGCCCTTGCGGGAAAGTATACGTTGGCCAAACAGAACGTAAATTAAAAACAAGACTTACAGAGCATAAAAGCAACATTCGAACGAAAGTAATGAAATCGGCAGTAGCCACTCATTTTTTGGAACAAAGGCATCAAATAAATCAGATAAAAGCCTGCATCCTAGAAATTGTTGACAAAAAAGAAGACAAAGACAATAAAAAGACTCTGCTTATGCGAGAAAATCATTGGATTTTTTATTTACAAAGTTTGACCCCACATGGAATCAATGAGAGGGTTGAATATAGCTGCTATTTGTAAAAGAAAGACTAGTAAAAGAAAGACTTGTGCTGAATCATGCATCCATTTATGTATCCACGTTTTAATTTGTTGCTTTATGTGTTGCCTTTTTTTGTTTATATTTACAATCAGATTATAGGAGGTATATATGATTAAATTCCAATTATGTACCGCAAGTAACCAGATTCACGGTATGATGTAGTTAATCACATTAGTGCAGTTGCCCCTTTAAATATACGGGAATTCACTAGCACACCTACTTCCAGCCTAAGCGTCACACGCCGCCGGTCCATTGCTGCAGAAACACACGCTGTAGAGGAAATACGCGCGTATTTTGAATAGATCCCGGGTAAGAACAATGATCTTTTTTAATATCACGTGCGCGTAAAGCCAGGTGTCTAATGCGCTGAAGTTAATACGGCTTTATTGAGCTACCTGCAACCCTCCAGGAGCTTTAAGTGCTCTACACCAGAGTAAAGGTAATCCTAGCGCGCTAACAGGACGTAAGCTCACGGTAACATTTAGGTTGAAACTCACCGAGCACAGAGAGGGGATCTTTTTGGAGATAAGGGGCAGGCTATATATGTGAACTAGTAACGCAATTACATTTAGCTTATGAAACCTACAGTGGTAATGTTTATTCAGAGAATACAGATTTGATGTTTAAGCAGATAGTTAACCTCCTTGAAACCATATTTTATGATTTATCAGATTGTATATAATTTTTGTGAACATTTCATAGTAATGTTATTATATGCATTATTTAGTTTGGAATGGTGATAGATGTATTTTCGTGTTGTAGATTTCCCTGACGAAGCCCGATGGGCGAAATGCATTGGAAATTACACGGATTGTTAAATTTGACTTCATGATTGAATAATGAAGGGAATATATCACAGAAACACAGAAGAAATTCTAAAGTATGAATAAAAGATCTGCAAAAGAAAAATAATAGAAAACGTTTCTGTCATTGTTGAAACTGTGATTGAATGAAACTTTATTGATAAACTTTGCTGAAAATTTCAGCCCATAACCAGTGACCTGTCTTGCGCCAGTGCTATCTACCTGTTTGGTATTACACCAGCTCTTGACCAAACATAAGCAAAATATATTGCAACTGTGAAAAATAAAAATATATATTGAAGGTCTGCTAAGCATGCTAATCCAGGTAGACAAAGAAGACAACAGAGACAAGATGTCCTCCTGATATGCTTGCTCAAAGAAATGTAAAGAATAGCCATTATCAAATACTTTACCCCTAGATCAAAGACTAGTTGGATGACTTTACATAATGATGTTAAGAACCTTGTATGAAGGAGAACAGAAATTTCTGAGCAAATAAACATGCTGTCCTTTGGAAACATGGAAAATAGCTTCTGTGTGGATAGAGGCTGTTTTACACAGAGTCTCATTTGTTCTAGACAGTAGACAACATGCAGCACAATCTATACCCCTAAATAAGAGAATATGAAAGGAAATTCAAAGTTCTAATCATCCACTGTAACATTGTTAGACCTTTCAGCCTTAGGATGGTCTTTCCCAACCATTTTTCCAGCTCAACTCCTCTTTTTGCTAATTCTCGTTGTTGGCCATAGGACTCTGAGAATTTTACTACGGATGACCAGTGCTAAAGTGCGTGTGTTTCTCACCTAAACATGGTTACATTTGGTATATCCACAATTAGGATAGTTGTTTTTGTCACCCAAACAAGTAGCCTTATAAACATGTCTCAGGTCTGCCCCAGCAGAGCCTGGGTGGGCAGTTTCAAACTGCCAAGTCAACCTGGCTAGATCAATCACTTGTAGGTTCCAAATCTTCCCTTTTACTACATGTAAGGCACCCCTAAGGTAGGCCCAAGTGAACCCCATTGGCTGTGTGAAGTGTCTTTGAAAGATAGGACATGTAGTGATGTGTTATTCATGTCCTGACAGTGAAATACAGCTATTGTTTTACTTTTCACGATTGCAAGGACAATCTCTCCCATAGGTTATCAATGGAACTGCCTTGTAACCTTTTACAAGTGTAATATTTAAGAAAATGATTCCCTAAAACCCAGACAGAGGTCAGAGCATTCTTATGCCTCACTGGGTACTACAGGAGGTTTATCAAGGGTTATGGCACCATTGTTACCTCCTTGACAGAGCTGACTTTTAAGAAGCAGACCAGAAATATGATTCGGACAGACACATGCCAAAAACATATGACTCCCTACACCAGGCCATGTGCACAGCCCCTATGCTCAAGGCAGCTGACATTTCAAGGGAATTTATTTAACAGACAGATGCCTCAGAGCATGGTATAGGGGCAGTACTTTTGTATCTTAATGAAGAGGGCCTGGACAAACCTGTAGCATTCATCTCCAGCAGATTAGTTCCCAGGGAACAAAGGTGGAGTGCTATTGAGAGAGAAGCTTTTGCTGACCTTAGGACTCTGAGGACTTTACCACTGATGATCAGTGCTAAAGTGAATATGCTTCTCCCCATAAACATGATTACATTTGGTATATTCAAACCTGGGATAATTAGTTTATCTGCGAGTCCCTAGTAGAGTGCACTCCCTGTGTTCAGGGCTTGTAAGTTAAATTTTACTAGTAGCCCTGCAGCACAAATTGTTCCACCCACAAAAAGTACCCTTCAAACATGTCTCAGGCTGGCCACTACAGAGTCTGTGTGTGTAGTTGTACTGTCATTTGTTCTTGGTTTTTAAAACCCCTTGCAAAGCCTTAAACTCCCCTTTTATTATACAGGTCAACCCTAATTAGTCCATAAATCAAGGTGATGTGTAGGTAAAAGGTAGAACATTTGCCTTTTTTTTTTTTGCATGTCCAGGTAGTGACACACAAATAAATGAGTTTTTCACTACTGTGAGACCTACTCCTCTCATATGTTAACATTGTGAATTCTTTATTACACCTTTAAGCTGTATTTCCTGATTAGAAGGTAGCAGCTCTGTCGTGTTTTATATCTTTTGACTAGTCCAACTATACTAGTTAAGAGGATTTGTCATTACTATTTTAGGAATGCCACTTTTTAGAAAGTGGGTATTTCTCTGCTCTGTGTGCCTGCAGCCTGTCTCCAATATATATCTGGCTTAGGCGACACTTTGACTTTGCGCATTCCCTCTAAACAACCACACACAAAGGAAAGTTAGGTATGTGTGAGTGCCCTTGAGAATCTTGATGTTTATCATGGGGAGGATGGGAAGGAGGAGCTGACACACCTGAATAGGCAGTGTCCTGTTTCCATACAAAAGGTTGATTACCCCCCTGTAGTGAGTGTAAAGTCAGGGCTGGAAAGAAAGGATATCTATGCCCTTCAAAGATCTTTTTTTGAAATCACACCTACTTCAAAGGTACAGCTGGGTATAAGTACTGGGTCTCTGACCAAATCAGACACTTCTAGACCTTTAAAGAAACTCTGTCACAAGAACTGCTACCCTGCTACAAGGGGTGTCACTCTGCTGGACTGTTGTTCTGGAATAACTGCTTTCCTGCTGTGCTGCCCTGCTGCCCTCTGTCCTTGCTGAGGAAGAGCTGGACTCTCACTTGATTCCAGAGTGATCTCCAGGGGCTTGTTGGCTTGTCTCCTGTTTTCTGAGACTTGGGATATCAAAGTCTAATCACCTGCTCCTGTGCCTGGTACATTGGAAGTGGACCCAGGTGCTTGGTCCAGTCAATCCAATGCATCTCCGGTCGAGGTATAGCAGAATTGTTTTATTGCACTCGGAACCGGCTCATCAGAATTAACACATCTCAGCCACTGCAGGGTGGGAAGATTAACGCATCCCTTCAACTGCGTCGAGAAACCTGGTGCATCATCTATGGAACCAACTCCTCTTGACTTGGAGCATCATCTTCTAAACTGATGTGTCACTGCCCCTGTGTGAAGAAAATCGATGCATCACCTCGACTGCAGGATCAACACCAATGCATCGCTCAGCTGCCCCCCTGCATCTTGCTGTTTCAAATCTGTGACCAGGATCAAGGTACTATGTTCCTTGGGTCTGCATGGCTCCTGTATCCAGCGGCACTCCATCATAGTTGGGCTGAACTGTGGAATTAGCCTCTTTCCTGTGAAACCAATAATCCAAATTGGTGCTTATTGCTTCTAAGCACTACACACATTTTTATTCTTTAAAAATTCATATCAGAACGTTTACTTATTGGGTATTTAATATTTTGGTCTTGCTTTATTAATAAACATGAAATCATATATATCTTTCTAGCCCAGTGTGGAGTCATTTTGTGGCATTTCCATTGTGTTACTGTGTGCTGTGTTGCACAAATACTTTGCACATTGCCTTTTAAGTTAGGCCTGCCTGCTCAGTGCCAAGCAATCAGAGGTTGAGCACAGGATCATTTATGGTGTGTGATTGACTTACCCTGACTAAGATTGTGGTCCCTACTTGGACAGGATGCATTCCTCTGGCAATTAGAGACTGTTAGAAATGGGATTTCTGGTTGGCTACGGCTTGCGCCAAAGTCAGGCAGAAACCAACCTTTCTAAGTCAGGGCAAGGAAGTCACCCGCCAAGATAACCCCTGCTCACCCTCTTGGTAGCTTGGCACGAGCAGCCAGGCTTATCTCAGATGCGATGTGTAAAGCATTTGCGCATGCACGCCCAGCAACAACATCCCAGGTCCCCACAAAAGGAACTCCACACAAGGTTATATAAAAATAGCCTTTGTATTACAAAACACATTAGATAGTAAACACACTCTTTACAATGTGCCAGAGGCACGGGCAAAATTCACAGGGGATTATGTACATGGGACAGGGCCACATGGACCACTGTCAGGAATCAGCACTTAAGGAACTAGCATTTGGTAGAAATGACACTTTGTCTACATAGCAAATGTAGCGCACAACCAGTAACCACTGGTAAAAGGTAATTACCACCTACGCAACACTAACCACCTTACGAAAATATCACACAGGGAACCATGAACTCACTAACATCACTAAACTAGGAAAAACAACCACCTAAGCATAAAAAGACATTTAGGGGTATAGGACAGAAACTTTACACATGCTGCATATAAACACATTCAGAGGTGACAGAACACAGGGTGCGCAAAACATACTACACACAGTACATTTCCTAAAACCCAAAGCATTAGCGCATAAATCATAATATCACATAAATCACATTTAGCGCACAACTCACATCAAAGTCCAGGTTGCGCCACTGCGCCAGAACCTAAACGTAGCAGCTGCCCACTACTTGCTGGGCAGCTGGGGATAATAGCAAGGGACCTAAACGCTGCAGCTGGCACTAAGTGCTGCGCAGCTGGGGAAGGCCAGAGTAGGGGCGAAGGAGAGCGACTCACTCCTGAGTCCAGAGATATGTCCCTAGGAAGGAAAACCTAAACGTAGCTGCTGCCCACTAATTGCTGAGCAGCTGGGAATCAAGAACTTCGACAGGGGCTTTCACTAGCCCTTAGGAGCAAAAGGCTGCACCAAACTGAGCCACCTGGCTCTGGAAATACATGTAGCGCACAGGGGAGCCCTCCAGGATCTGAGCCAACACTTGCCCATCGGTGGAGCCCTCTAGGCTCTAAAACAATGTGCCCCCATGAGCACCCTGGCTCCTTAAGTAATCAAACATGGCTCCCAAATGTTGGAGCCACACAGGGCTCTGAAAATCAACACGTGGCCCCTGGAGCACTCTGGCTCCTTAGATAGTTATGCACCCAAACGTGGAGAACGGGCCCCCCCCAAACATGGTGGGAGCCATCTGGAGCCCTCGGTCTCGGGGACGGGCGGCGTTAGTGTTGGAGCGGCCCGCTGCCATCTGGGGCCGCTCTGGGAAATGCACAGTGCCTTGGAGGTCCTAGGAACCCTTAACCCCACTTACCGGCTTTCCCTGCTGCCGGTCTCTTCTCTGTGTGGCTGTAGGAGGCCTCCGGGGACTTCTCCTGGTTGGCAGCCGCCTCTGGACTCCTCTGCCGGGGCTCTCCCTCGCTCACGGGAGCCCCGGTGGCTTCACTGAGGCGGCGGGCGGGGATCTCTCTCGCTTCTGAGAGCCCCCCGGGTGGTGGCTGCTTTTTCTGTGGTGCAAGGCTTCCCTTTTCCTCCGGGAGCCCAGCGCTGCCATCAGCCATTCCCAGACCCCGACGCGGCTTGGTACGGCTTCCCCCAAGCAGGGGGAAGCAGAAACAACATTCTCCCGGCCCCGCCCACGACGAGGCGGCTGGCCGGACATCGGCTTCCGGTGCTTCTCCTGGGCCGCAGCGGTGAATTAGGGGCACAGATGAGGCTTGGGCACCCTCGAGGTATAATTTAAATGCGAGCCCCATAAAGCGGAGTAGACTAGACTCTCGCTATTAACAACAAGGACCCGTAAATCACTCGGGCAAGATGCAGGGTGGGCACCTGCGCACCATAAGTGGGACAGCAAAGCCCCATAAATCACTCAGGCACAATGTAGGGTAGGCTCCTGCGCACCACGCACAGGACATTTCAAAGCAAAGTGCTTCCCAGACGCTAAAGGGGGCAGAAACCTTGGCCCAACAAAGCAATTGGGGCAAAAGGGGTTTAAGCCAATCCTGGGTATAAAGAAATGGAGCAACCAGCTCCTCAGCCCAGGGAAGTCTTCCAGTCCACCTGGCAAGGCAGAGGGGTCCCAGCACAGAGTCCAGCAACAATCCAGGGGCTGAGCAGGGCCCAGGGAGGCAAGCCTTCCCCTGGGCCCCAGCAGCAGCACGCCTCTGGTAGATTCTAGTCAGGAATACAAGAACATTTTACAAGAGGTCACAGCCTCTTTTTATACACACAATTTATTTGTCTAAAGGGTGTAGGGTTGGCAAAACCAGATGCAGCTGGTTTGGGAGCACTCTGATGGGCTCAGCCCCTCTCACTATTCCCTGGCCAGGCCAGGGTCATTAGACGCACCACAGGGGGCGAAGCCAGAATTGTGTGGGGAAAGCCCAGCCCTATTCAGGTCCCAGGTGCAGCCCCTCCCTGCCATCAACATGCAGATCTCCCCATTCACCACCGGGGCAGACCCACCCAGACTCCGGGAGCCTGGCACACCAGCCAGCTCCAGCCAATCACAAGCCAGCACATTCACTGCACAGACAGGCCAACTTATAGAAGTGGCACTTCCACACTAGAGACAATTATGCCGAACACATCATTGCGCAGCATTTAATCACACGAGTCCGCACCTACCAAACTCGACCCTGCACTCCCCACACATCAGGAATTACCATGGATAAACACATTCCCCATGCATTCCTATGGGAGGGCAGGCCATTCTCACACACGCACTCAGAAAGCGCACGCACTTTACACTGCGCCAAAGTGCTAAAGTGCGCAAAGACCAGAAATCACTACAATGATAACATTAAAAGGCATAAAGTTCAGGGGTGAACCTACCAGAAGCTCCAAGTCCAACAGAGACCCAATGTCTAACAAACATATTTCAGAGGAGTGCCAGATACCCTTTAGCCCACATGACAAACATCTAAAAATCAGTGACATAAACAAATACAAGCCCACATAAATGTTGAATGAAATTCACCTGGTCCAGAATGAAACAATCGATTTTCAGCAACATTAGTACTCATGGGGATTGATGGCTATGTCATGCACACTGGTTCCCAGACAGTGTATTTTTACAAGGTTCCTGGCACTATTTAATTGGTGGTGGAAGCTGATGAGTAGACCATCTCACTCTACATCGACCAGTGGTGCAAAACCCATGCAGGATGCCATTTCTCCTACAACCAACAACAAGTGGATTCAAAGAGTCTCCTGTCACAGGATATCATTGAGCTAAGCATAAAACCAGCTCCCTCAACCTTGCCCATGTTGCTCGCATTTCACAAAAAGCTAAAAACTGTACTGTTCCCTAAGATTTAGATAAGTTAGGCCTCTGTACTTCGGGTACCTGATATCTATTTTCCTCTGGTTAATATCAAGCGCTGGGATGCTTCCGAGTAGCCATGCGCTATAGAAGAACCTTTACAATTACAATTACAATTGCAACCATGTTGCACCTTCCATAGAAAGACACTAAGAACATATGCATCTGTTTGAACATGTGAATATCTAATACCACCATGAAAAGTGACTTTTAAGTCGACATATTCATGACTGGATCAGTTTCCTGAATGTAATCTGAAAATCGTTCAATTTAGATGTCGATAAGGTTAACCTCAACTGATGTTTATTTCCTTCAAATAGTTTCTTACAATATATCCAGGTACAAACTTTGTACAGCTACCAGCACCTGCATGTTGGCATCTTTTCAACACCACACATTCCAGGCAACAGAAGGAACAATTATGGAAACCTGAGTTACTTTGTATTCAAGAGTAAACCCCTCAGGGAACTTACAAAGCACTTATTGACTTTTACATGGACTCCTTTGTGTGAAAAGGCATTTTAGGGTGATATTTTGCCCTAGGGCATTGTGGACATGGCCTTTCTTAGGGGGACTTCCCTAAAACATTTTCCTTTTTGTCCTCCTGATTTTTTCCAACTCTCTTTCCCTAATCGTAGGACCCTGGGCACTTTCCCACTGTACTGCAGTGGGAAAGTGTGCATGCCCTTCCTGCACATGTCTAAATAGGTAGCTCACTTGATTGGTTTAGGTGTTATACCTGTGAAAGTCCTGTAAAAAGGTACACCACATACCCAGGGCAGGTGCTACACTGTCTAATAGGGGGAAATAGGGGGAAGCCGAACTGATTGTGCCTCCCACCTGTATGCCCTGTCAAAAATGACTCATACTCAGGTTGGCTGGTCGCACTCTGCATCCAAGCCTGAGGGGGCATTCACTACCACAATACCGTGTTAGGTGAGTGGTCGGGTAGGTACATCTGCATGTGCACTGCTTGGGTAGAGATTAAAGCCCATGTTGGTTTTCCCTACCTAGGGGGTTTTGCTTTTCCTATGGGATACGTCCTGGGGTGGCCCATTCTCTCACTAGGGCCATAGGGCCTGGGGCACTTTTCCACTGTCAGTGCAGTGGGAAAGTTTATATGTCCCTCCTACACACGTGAGAAGGTGGTGCCCACCTGAGGTTTCTATAGTGTTTGTCAGGTAGGCCATGGACAACCGATGGGTGCGCACTGGCATCTATTATGTTTTAAGATCTTGGTCCAGCCTGCCAGTGTATGCTGGTATGTGCACTTCTACTGATGGTGTCTATGAATGTGTCCAACCTGCCAATGCAGGCTGGTGTTCACTCGGCGCAGAGGGTGTGCTAATCATTTGTCCAGTCTGCCATTGCAGGCTGGTGTTCGCACTCACACTATTGGTGTTCCTAAATACTTGTCTGACCTGCCAATGCATACGGGTGTGCGCTTCGCACCGATGGTGATCCAAAATATGTGTCTGGCCTGCGATTGCATGCTGGTGTTCGCTTTTCTCTAATGGTACTTTTAAATCCATGTCCAGCCTGACATTTCAGGCTGGTGTGCACTTTGCACTGATGGTGCTCCTAAATACATGTCGGGCCTGCAATTGTAGGCTGGTGTACAGTTTGTACTGATGGTGCTCTTTAACCTCTTCACTGCAGAGCAAATTCCTGCGCAGTGCTGGACTTTCCAGTCATGGGTGTGGTCCTGACGACACCCAGCCATCATGAGCACATGCCCACCGTGACTCATGACGGCCGGGAGCTGTCATGAGCATTGAAGAGGTTAATACATGCCCAATCTGCCATTGCAGACTGATGTGTACAATTGCGTGTTGACTCAGACTGGCCTGTTTAAGTCACTGGCTATCCTGAGAGGACTTCTCCCCGGAGGGTACGATTCAAGTGATAGGTGAAAGGCAGGGCAGGTACACATGTGTGTCCCCTGCATAGGTAGTGAGGAATACCCATGGTAGTTTTCACTACCTTTGAGGTTTGCTCTTCCCACAGGCTAACATGGGGAAATGGATGAAATCACTTCAGGCTGCAATAGTTTATTGCAGTGGAGCAGCATCATGATGTTTCCTATAATTTTTTTTTTCCACGGTTTTAAATAGTGTGAACTTGACCCGAAGGTATCGGGTATCAGAGTGCTTTACACTAGCACCATTTGAGTTACACAAGGACACATTCATTTTTGTTAGGCACAGGGATATTAAGTGGTTTGCCCAGAATCACAGGATGTTGAGCGTTGTTGCAGAGACTCAAACCTGGTTCCCTAGATTTAAGGTTGATATGCCCTAGCCGTTAGGCCACATCCTCTCATTAGATTTGCAGCAACAACCCCTTGGCAGAGGTAAAGGTGGCTTTGTCGTAATTCGTGTAGACATACCACTACTAGAAAGTGGGAATTTCTGTGTTTTAAAACTCTTTGTGTGCCTTGGTGCTTTGCTCCAGTCCATACTGGAGGTTTGGAGCACATCTGGGCATTCCTCAGCAACTGCTATAAAACACTGGGCATATAACCGGAATGAGAGTACTCTACCAATTGCTGGTTGGCTGGAGTGATTGTAGGAAGCGGTTTTGACACCTGGACTCTGGAGCCAGATCATCGCCCACTAAGGATAAAAATCTGCATTCCAGAGACTTATGGCAGACAGGACTGAAATTTAGGGAAGACATCTGTGGTTCAATGGGAGAACCGTTGAACCACTCTCAACTTCAAAGGCACACTCCAGTATATCTACTGGTGCCATATTTCAGCATGGGGTTCAATTCGCTTGTGGGGATGTGGGCAGGAGAACCTGGGACTACGTGGTGCACATTGCAAGAGGACTTGTGCACAAGGTGGAGTTTTACTATTGAAAGTGACCGCATGCCCTTCCTGAATAGTGTCTGCCTGGGCCAACTACCGGCTGCTGTGTGGCACCCTGAAGTGTGATCGACAAGGGAATATTGAGCTTGCCCCCATTCTTTTGGCGGTCTCAGGGACATCAATGATCTGCTAAGAGGGACCCACACCATCTACTTGTGACACTTAAAACATGGTGCTCTCTCAAGTGCCCACATCGTCTGCTGAACTCAAACTGGTAGCGTGGCGTTGACATGGAAATAAGAATCTAAGAATTGTGCCCGGAGACCAGATCACTTTGTGCAGGACCCCGATTACTTGCCTGCATCTAAGGTGTGTGGCCCCTGTATCGTATGGACGCTGGCACACATAAGGGTCTCACTGATGGTGAGTGGATTCACCAGTTGCTGGATCCATCGTTTTTCGCTTCATCGATTGTGCCGCATCTCTCTCATACAACATGCAGGCTGCAGGCTCATTGAGTGCAGTGTCCAATTCACAGGTTATGACTATCGGAGGTGGGGGCGTATCCGTAGAAGTGCCTCGTTGTACCACGTGAGGCATTAGTGAACTTGTGCTAATGTGTGTGACTGGAACTGTTAGGTGCAATCAATATCGATGTGCACTGGATGTTGTGCCTCAGTTCCAGGGAGGTAAGAAATTTGCAACTCTTCATTGTGTGTATGACCGGAGTTGTCTGGGGGGGCCAAAATCAACATGCACTATATGTTGTGCATAATTTTCAGGAAGGTACGGAATTTTCAGCACTTTATTATGTGTGACCTGATCAGTCTGGTGTGACCCGTATCATGGTGCACTCAACTTTGTGCCAAGATTTCCTGGGTGCGAATCTGATGTACCTGATGGGGTGCCTCCTACTTTCGAGAGGCCACTCCTGCTTTATTTTCCATTCATCTGCTGCTTCCTTACTTAGCCCTTAGTGATGTAGACCAATTGTCCTCTCCTCATTAGGCCTTCTCTGATATTACTGTGTTGCCAGGTAGTAGTGCCTGGGTGATGAGAGTGACTGACTAAGCTGTAAGGACACTTCCGAGAATAATCTGAAGTGGGCCAAGTGACGGTGTGACCCACTCCTCTGCTTCGCAGAACTGGGCTGGTGCCAGAAGGCCCTTGGTAACCCTTTTGGTGTGACTGTCTATTGCTTTCGGAACATTTCTGCTTGACATCCTGTGGGTAAGCTTGTTGAGTGGCTGCCAAATCCTTTTTGCAGACTGCCTGCTAATTGACCTGGCTGCTCACCCTTCTTTCCTGGGATCCTGACTAAGAGTGACTACAGCCTCATGTCGCCTAGTGTCCAGGGGGATGATGAGGTGTCTTCAATTCACGGGTGTAGGATAGTCGGGGTGAGTTGGAGGGTCGAGGCATGCTTGGGACCACGGGATCTGCAGTGTGTAATCAATTGACCTGCTGAGTATCAGTTACACTGCCTTAGGGTGCTGAGCGCCTAAATGTGTAAGCCCTTCCATACGTCCATATGGACTTGTCTGATATTGGTTGCACTATGTAGCAGTGCAGAGTGAGTGTGTGTGTGGAAGTGACAGAGGGGGAACCGCCCATAACTCACAACATTGGATGGCAGTTTGCCTGATACACTGATTTCTTGCCTTGAAAGCATTACGTTTGACATTGGTTTTCCCCTTGCGGCCTCAGCGCATGGGTGCTGCTAAAAAGGGGAATAATTGTGCATATGCACATATTTCTAATATTGTTGTGACCTAGGGTTTACCTTCTAGCTGTGCGGTAGTGAATCATAAAAATTACTAGAGTAGGGATGGAGTGGGCAACGTGTTGCACTCATAAAGGTGCTGGGGGTGTAGAATAGGATTTTTCCAAAGTGCGCACATTGCTGATGGTATTTGAAAACAGTTGGGCCTAGTACTGCTAGTAATATTCCAAGTGTGAATTATGCCCATAAATATATGATATTCATGTTGTGTTGATGTTTATATGTACTGAATACAAAGGACCTCAAGGTACTTGTGGTGAGAGCTGTGCCAATGCTTTACACGTTGCCTCTGTGGTAAACCTGACTGCTCAGTGCTAATCTACCCAACGGTGTGTGCATGTTTACAGTGTATGTAATCAACCGGCCCGACAGGAGTGGTAGGTTCTTCCTGGCTGGGGTACTGCCTCAGCCAACCAGAAAGTGCCAGTTCCAATATTTGGTGGTAAAGCGGTGAGATAGGACTAGCGTTTGCACAGCATTGCATTGCAACTAATTGCAAATCACAACTTCATGTAGACAAAGGGTTCCTTGGTTTCCAAAAGGGTGCCTAAAGGATAAATTGATTTCTGGATCAGTGATTGTTGTTCCCTTTAGAGCTCTATTTCTTCTCTAGCCAGTTTGCGACCATGCCTGGAGTCCTACCTAAGGGGACTTGCTTGAGTTGGGTTATCTGGACATGTATATGGTGATACAACAAGGGTTTTGCCAGGAGAGGGGGATACTTGACAGGGGAAGTGCCACAGAGGTGAATCTTCAGTAAGCCCTGCGAGCATGGGCTAAGGTCCACCAAGAGTGGTTGATGAACTGTGGGGGAGATCCTGAGTAAGGGGAGGGATCAGAGCGGATACAGGGGTTTCCAAATTTGCTACCTATTTAGGGGAATCCCTGTCTTGCGGGATGGGGAATCTTCTTGTTCATAGGCAGCAGTGTGTTTAACAGAGGCCTTTCCTACGAGGAGCTGGAGGACAGAAGGGAAGAACTTACACTGAAACTAGAACTTGCCTGACAGAACAAGGAGCAGGTCCTAGCCCCTGCTATATTTGAAAAAGAGCAGGTCCTTGCCAAATAGGAAGCTGAGCCAGCCCTGGCTGAAAGGAAGCAAGCCATGGAAGAGAAAAAGATGGCCCATGAGCTTAGCCTCAAAGAACTGCACATTTGAACATTACTGATAGGGTCCAATTGTATTTTCTATTCTCATATTTGAGTCAAGAGGCAAACACAGCATTTTAATACATCACTATGCATAAATGAGTGTGCTGCACATTAAGTATGTTTGAAAGAATACCGGTGCAGTGTTTTAAGTCCTGCAGAAAGCCCTGGTCCCAAGGAGGTCATTGATTTTGGGGCTTAATCACGTTGACTATTCACTACGGTGATAGGACCATTAAATTCTTACACCTGCCCAACCTCAAAAATATTTTATTTATACCCAAACAAGCAATAATAAATGGGTACCTTGGTTGTTTAATCTATTTTCATTGTCATCTGAAGACTGAGGCTCGAGAAATATAAAAAGGTCCCTGGAATACAGTTGTGCCCATTTGCCTGTTTAGGGACCGGGATGAGGCTTGATGATGAAGCATGCCACTACTAGAGTAGATGAGGGACTAACAAAGATACAAATATTTTTTTCTTTTCCAGCAGGCTGATATTTAGAAGATATACCGTTTTCCTTTTAGTAAACAAATCAGGTATGGGATGCTTTGTTTAAGGCACTGCATAGAGAATCTATTACATTAAACATGTCCGCTGGAGACATGGTTCTAGTACATCACTGATTTGACAGAAAAATTGAAACTACCTTTGATATATTTGCCACCGAGTGAAGGGCATGACCGGAAAAGCAGCTTCTGAGGAACATATCCCTTTATAAGAAACACCAGGAGCAAGGTGTGGATTTCCAGAGACCTGTGTTTTATAAGAATTTAGGAAAACCTTTATACTAGCATGATGTACTGCAAGAATTATTTTTTCACAACTTCCATCATTTCCCTTTTCTTTCTGGTGTTCCACAAACCCCAACTTAATTACACTATTCATGCTCAAAAGCTCTAACTTCATCTTACCTGGAGACCTAAATTTGAACTTAGATGATGCCACCTGCAATCTAAGTCAGGCGCTTATGGAGGACCTGGGCACTCTCAACCTTAACTTAATCAATTATTCTCCTACACACAGAGCTTGCCGTTTGTTGGACCCAATTTTCTCTAACATTACAGGTCGCTCATGCCACTACTTTGGTCAGACCACTTTACCATGCCTTTCTTTCTACCCTATCCCTCTCTTATACTGGCAGTAGCCGGGTCCAAAGTAATGGCTAGGAACTGGGCCAAGCTAGATATCCGTGCACTCAACACATCTCTACTTAAATCCTTATATTTGGTGGAGTAACCCACGGTTGATAACTGGCTACACAATTCCTTAGACACAATCTTGGTAGCATCCCCCTGCACCTTGGTTCATTGAAACCTTATAGGATGAAAGGAAGGTGTGCACGTGGCTAGAAAGGGCATGGAGGAAGTCATACGATAACATCTCTAAATTATATAACATCTCTGTCTCAATACCACACCCATTGTAGGAATGATTCCACCTCTTTCTACACTAAAAAAAGTTCTCAAAACTGCCCCAAAACACTTTTCAAAGTGGTTCAAGATTTGGCGGACCCAGCAATACTTCTCCTTCACTCTCACTGTCACAGGCCCAAAGTTAAAAGCGTGCTGACTTCTTTGTTTAATAATTGACAGACATTCAACTCACTTTAGCCTTTGCCGGGACTCTGCCTCTCAACCCTATCCTCTCTTACACCTATAAATACAAACTATGGGTCAGACACCAGTAATGCCGCAGACTCCTCCCTTTGGATTCCTCTCGCTTCCTTGATCTTCTGTATTTAATTAAATCAGGCTCACCTTTAGAACCAATTCCCTCAGCCATGTTTGGCATTCTAAGCCCACACCTCGTCCATCCAATGATGTTACTTCTGAACTCCTCCTTACACAAGGGGCATTAGCCCAAAGCATGGACGCATGCTGTGGTTATTCCCCTGCTAAGATAACCCACTTGGACTCGACTAACTGTTCTAATTTTAGACCCATTTCCTTGACATCGATCTTTTAAAAAATACTGAAAAAAACATGTCAAAGCTTATCTTACCTCAAGTGTGGAGGCACAGGATGACCTTCCCCCCTCACAGTCAGGCTTCAGAATGGGGCACAGTAGGAAGTCACAGAACATCTAAGACGACTCCAAGACAGGGGTGGCACTGCAGCGCTGATCATATCGGATTTCAGCGCAGCCTTCGATACTGTGTCCCAAGACATTCTTGTCGATAAACTGACTCAAATAGGTCTCCAATGTAGGCATGAGCGGATTTTGCGGATTGGCAATCCGCGAATTTGCGGATTTGCGAACTCGCAATCCGCAAAATCCGCGAATTCCCGCGAATTTGCGGATTTTTTTTTTTTTTTGTGTTCGCCCGTGTTTCTGCCAGTTCGCGAGGGTTTTTACAATTTCGCAATTTGCGAACTTACCTGTCGGGTCGCAAGTTTTGCGAACTTGTTGTTTCTACGTGTCCAACCTGTTTGGGACACTCTTCTTCATCACTGCCACTCTCTGTCACCACTGCCACTCTCTGACTACTCATGCCACCCTCTGGCCCACCCATGCCACCCTCTGTTTCATCACCACACCCTCTGGTTGTCCAGTGTACATTATTTTCGGCAAAGCAAAGCACACCTTCCCTGCCTCAAGTGACCTGAATTAATTTGGGGCTGATTAATGTGTCACAGAATATTTTTTTAGCTGGCACCTGCTTCCTTAGTGCGCCCTGATTAGTGATCTTTTGCACTTGCTAAGTGCTTTCATTGTTGCAAAATTAGTTACAACACCTGCCCTGCCCCAACTGACAATAATGAATTAGGGGCTGATTAATGGATTTTAACTTCCAGCCTGGCTCCTGCTTGTCTCCCTTGGCTGTAATTCATGACCTTTGTGGCATATGTGTAACTATTCTGAGGTTCAGAGCAGGGTCACATAATAGTTTCAACTGGCAACTGAACTCTGGAGGGGCCCCTCAGGAAGCACTACAGGAAATGGCTACTAATGATGTGCCTGAACTTTTGAACCTGGTAAGTAGTTACTTTCAGTTTTGCTTAGATCGTATTTCTGCAATTTCGCACTTATTCGCGGGGCGCGAACTCACGCGAACAGTGCGAGCAGTGCGAGCAAAATCCGCTGCTCGCGGATTTGCGGATTTTGCAGGAAATTCGCAAATCTCGCGGATTGCGGATTTCCCGAAAATCCGCAAAATCCGCGAGCGGAACGGATTTTCCGCCCATGCCTACTCCAATGGACAGCACTCACCTGGTTTACCTCCTTCTTGGTGAACCGTACCTTTCAGGTCTTTTCAAGGAAGGCTGTGTACAACCCTCACCCTTTTATCTCAACGATCAAACCTGAGTCCCATGCTCTTTTATATCTACGTCCGCCTTTGGCATACCTAACAGAAAGCTGTGGCCTTATGTTGTTCTCCTACGTGGATTATACAAAAATAATGTTTTCAGTGTAATCGTGGCAGGAGGTCAACTCGGAAGATCTTAATTCCTTCCTCGGCCTTGTCTCCACCTGGAAAAATATCAATCAACTCTCTAAAACTTAACGGGGACAAGACCGAGGCAATAACCCCCAGTTCTGGGGGCTCCCACTGGCCGACCAAACTTGGAGCACTTCTCAATCCTACCAATTAAGTGAAGACATGGGCTTCTGGCTGGACCCCTCCCTGTCCACAAATCAACAAGTGACCAAAATATCCTGTATATGCTTTGTCATCATGAAGTGGCTAAAAACGATTTTGTGGATGCTCCCGTTTTTGGCACAAAGGACGGTGATGCAAGCCATGAGCCTCTCAAGGCTTGACTACGGTAACATCTTGTACCTGGGGGAGGAAGGGCCACGATTAGACGGCTCCAAGTAGTCCAGAACACAACAGCAAGGCTTTTATTTTGCCTTCTCAAAAACTCCTCTGTATCCGGTCTCCTGCACAATCTCCACTGGCACACAAGTAATAAACGCATCAATTTTCAAGGCACTCTGCCTCATGCATAAAATCAGCTCATGCACTCGATCTCACTACCTGCTAGAGCAACCGTTTTCTTTTTACGGTCCCCAGAATCAAACACACCCGAATGGGTGGCTGCTCCTTCTCTTCCCTGGGCCCCAAGCTTTGGAACTGTCTACCTGAGCCTTTGAGATGTTGTTTTTCCAACTAATTTACTTTCTGTAAGAAGCTTAACACCTGGTTGCTCTGTGTTCAGGTTTAGGCCCTTACCCTTATGGTCTGTTTCTGTCCACAGCGCTGGGGAGCCCTTTGGGTAGCTGTGAGCTCTACATATCTTAAAAATAATATACTTTCTTTCATTTTTTTTATTGTGGAAGAGGCAGATATACAGTAGTAGGTGGGATATTGGGTGGACTGCTAATGAGGGGACTGCAGAGAAGCCCAGAAGAGGAGCAGCATTGTGGGGGAAGAGGTAGTCAAGTCGCTGTCTATGTGAACAGTAGACTCCAGAGGAATAAAACAAAATGGGGAAAAGGAATAGTTGAATCAGGAACATGTGTGCAGGCATAAAGCTGAGCTGACATTGTACTGTTTAATGCACAGACTCCCGGAGTAAGTGCATGAGCTGCAGACAGGCCAGAATGAAACCCCAAAGTAGGTACCACTGCTATTAGCTGCAGACCTGTGCTGACTGCAGCTCACACACCAAATCCGAGAACTTTCTAGTAAAGTGAATATGCTTTAGACTGTGAGTTTGCAAAAGGCGTGTGCACAGCTCTGATCTAACCAGCGCACCCATTCATCATCGTGCCTCTTGTTTCCGTCACTTCCATTCTGGACCAGTAGGCTGCTGATATGGCCCCTTGTCTGAGTTGTTTCCTTTTACCATACGCCAAGAAAGGGGGTAGAACAGTGACCAAGTCGAGACAAGGTCAAGGTGTCCGGAAACAGCAGTACAAATATGTTTTTGTTTATTTATAAGGATTAATTCTGTCTGTTCTGAATATTTGCTCTGATGATGACAATGGAGCCGCACTTTGCTTGATATCGGCTAGCTAATGTGAAACGTTCATCTTTCGCTGTGCACTATTTAAATAATATTCATTCAACATATGCAAAGACATTTGTTGAAAGAAGGTAATGATTTTTTGTTTGAGATTGGTATTTTCATCAGTTTTTCTTTATTCCCTTATAAAGTTAGAAGTATTTATTGCAAACACGTATGGTATTGCTGAGGCATAGCATGCTATGGTGACGTGCATATATAAGGATGTACCCTTCGTCCTTGATTCCATTAGGCAACAGTTATTTGGATAAGCAATCAAAATTGCTAGATAAAAGCTTCACTTTTAATGAAAGATATATTGGATAGTTGTCAGAGCTCCAGAGACCTCCGTTGAGTCCTTAATGACAAAAATACATGTTTTGTAAAAGAGAGAAATTAAAGTGAAAGCTTGGCACATACCTAAGTTACTCTGCCTAACAGTTTTGGAACAGTTTTGCGAGATAAAAGTATTTACAATGAGAAAAGGAGAGCTACCTATGAAGTGTGCCCCTACATCAAGGTATGCCATACATTAAGGAGTCAATTATCCTCTGTAACCAATGTTCTGACTCACTAGCGATGCATAAAAATGCAACTTTATTTCATATTTGTCATCTTGGATGGACGTAACGAAACTTGATGGGGTCCCCTGCAAGATTTCTGGAGCTGCTCCCTCCGGACTCAATCAGGAGCTCTCTGTCCAGAGTACTGTGCTGAGGGGGCCCCCTGGAGCTTGGGGGCTCCCGCACCCTGGGGGCTGTGTTAAGGCCAGTTCACTAGCGGCCGGCATGACTCACGTTGGGTCGAGCGTGGAGGGGGGGTCAAACAAGAGGGTTAATTTAATTTAGCCCCTTTCGTGCTGGGGTAATTCCCCCTGCTGCGCTGGGGGGCGGGAGGGCGCGCACAGCGCCCCGGTGCTCATGACGAGCTCAGCTCGTCATGAGACACAGTGATCATGTGCTCATGACGAGCTGAGCTCGTCATGACCACACCCGTTCCCGTGGAACGCTCAGCACAGCAGGGGAATTTTTCCCGCATGCGAGCGTTCCACGGCTCATGACGAGCTGAGCTTGTCATGAGCACCGGAGCACTGTGCCTCATGACGAGCTCAGCTCATCATGAGCACGGAAGAGGATAAAAAATATATAAAATTAAACTTACCTTACCGCTGGCCAGGTTTCAAGTCTTCTCTGCTCTCCTGCTCACCAGGTACAGGAAGCAGAATCAGGCAGCCAGGCTCCCTTCCTCCCCTAAGCCAATCTTAACGCTACAAGCAGTGTAGTGATTGGTCCGAATGCCGCCCAGCCAGGCGCTTAAGTGGAGACCATTTTTTCCATGTAGGCTGCATTGCAGCCTGCATGGAGAAGGGCAGAGGGCAGAGTGCGCATGACTCGTTTGGGCGGCCCCAGGGGTCCAACCAAACAGTCTTTTTGCACTCGGGAGAGGGCAGGAAGACCATTCCTCCCCTGCCCTGCTCTCAGAGCTGACCTGTCCGTCCGCAACCAAACATAAAATTGTAATAACAGAAAGTTTTTACCAGTTTATGTTTCTGCTTCTAGCCTCCACTTGGTTATTCTTAATAAAGGAGCTTATATCTGTTTACTGAAATCCCATTTGGCACAAGCGATTGTCAATTAAGAATGTCGTACTGTAGAAGTGATACAGGAATTAACTGGACTGGTCAATAGCTAATTAAAATGTGTACAGTCAACATGGCGGCAATTAACCCCACTGCTTGAATCTGACACTTAAATCTCACTTAAAGTACACATGATTAACGGCCAAGATGCCCATAGCGTGAGAGTCACCTTCTGCTCGCCCAGCAGTTATCAACATGTAGGCCCACACTCATAAATGGAAAATGAAACTAAAAGGCTGAACAGACTGAAGGTGATGCCCATCACGTGGCCTGTTGATTAATTGCTTCTAATAACTTAATTTACAGTGGAAGCATGCTGTGTTTGTATGTTTTTGAGGTAGTGAAACTGAGGTAATTTGTGATATTCAACCAAAATCTTAGGGGAAGATGTACAAGCCCCTTGCACTGCCAGTGCGTCACTTATTGTGACGCACCAGCAGTGCATTTTTCTGCCCCATATTTACAAGGACGGGAAACACAACCATGCATGGCTTTTCCTGTCCTTGTCAATACGGCCCCTTTACACGCAGCACTTTGCATGAAAGGGGAGTTCCATGGGTGTTGCTGTCGGTGTTATCACGCAACACCTGTGGAACCTGAGCCATTTCCAGATTTAGAAGAAATCGCAAATCTGAAAATGCGTCTGAATGCTACGCCTCTCCAGGGAGGCGTAGGGAGGTGCAACGAGGAGAAATGTATACATTTCTTCTTGTTTTTTTTTCTTTCTCTGTGTGCTGCATTCTGCAGCACACGTAGAATGAGAAAATGACCTCTAATAATTGTTCATGTACAGGAAGGTGTCCTCTCCAGTACATAAACAATTCTTTAAATCAATGACATTTTACACGTTCTATGGGGGCTAGTGCAGCATACATAGAAGTTTTAAAACATAATTTTTGATTGTTTATGTACAGGAAGGGAACCCTTCATGCACATAAATATTCATCCCCTTGACGCAGGCAGCCCCTTCGCAGCAGTTTGTGCGCCAGCGCATGGGGATGGGGAAGCACCGAAATGTGACATATTGTTGCAAATATGTTGCATCCCTGTGCATCAAAACTAACGCAGCGTGGCACAGCAAAATGACTTGCTGCACAGTGCTGTGTTAGTTTATTGTAAATCTGCCTCTTACTGCCTATTCAAAATGATTCTTCCTATTGGCACTCACGTTGATAAACTTTCTGTTCTCATTGTGGAAGCTGCTGCTCGAGTAGAAAATCTACTCGAGTGCCAGAAAGAAGCAGCGCCCACTTGCTCTGTGCATGGTTCATTTCGAGCTGATTTCCGAGCCCAGGAAAAACACCTGGTGCTAAAAATCAGCACAAACAGTGCAACCTACGCTCTCCACCACTTCTGGAACTCCGCATAGTGCGGCTGAGGTTTTTGATCTCTTTTTGGAGTCCCGCATAGCGGCACTCTGCAAACTCCAACCAGGCCTAATTAAATTCAAGTCAATATGCATTGTGCGTGGGCAATTCATGAAATTGGCCCTTATTTTTCGCACTGCCAGCTTTCAGCAAAGCGTGCCCTCCAGTTCACTCCATCCCTATGGTGTTTGGCAGAAAGCCATTTCATGATTCTGCATTTAAAAAGGATTCATGAGAGGTATGTTTTCTCTAAGTTTGTACTAATTTTGGGAAATAACCTTCCAAAGCTTTGAGGACAACAAAGCAACTACGCGGTTTTAGGGAGACATCTGAGAACTGATTGCTCCCTAATTAGTTAGGGTGAGTGAATAAATGAATGAATAAAGTTTTATTGTTTGGTTACTCAAAACCATTACATTAAAACAAATGTATAAAAAAGAATTACAAAAGTTAAAACGGTAAAATGTGTTAGTGAAATAGTCTGTGCATCTACGGAGTCTCTATTCATTTAAGCCCTATTTGGCCATCAACTTAGACCGTGTCTCTTGGATGAACTTCCCAAATGAGGCCATGTCTTTTACTGTAGACAGTGTATATAACTGATGGACCGCCTCCTTTACAGTGCGGGTTTCCGCTTGTCTTAGAATGGGCCTAAGGTAGAGACTGCGTGCTGCGCACAGGGCCGGGCAGCAAAATAGCAGATGAGCATGGGACTCACGTTTGTAAATGCAGAGCCTGCATTCCAATGCACCCAGCTCTGCCCGTTCAACAGCTTACAGTTCTTTAAGGGGCAGAGGGTGTAGTCTGTAGGCTAGAATCTTATGGAGAGCTGTGCGGCACACAGCCTGCGTGAGATGGTGCTTGCGATTATACACAATATGCGGCAGGCATAGGGTCTCGTGCAGGTCTCTTATCACTAATGACTCCAAGTCCAATTCGCGGGAACAAACCCAAACTTGTTTCTTGATTGCGTTTTTGATCGCAATGTAGTTGACTAGTTCGGGGTCCCAAAGCTCAGTGGCCAGATTGAGGCGAACTTTTGCCGCGGTAAGGGTAGCTGACCAAGGATTCCCGGGTTCCATAAAGATATATTTCAAAACTGCCTTAAGTGTCTTATCTTTTGCGGTTGTAGCAAGGTAGTAGTATTTACTTAAGGCCGCCATCTCTTCCAGAATTTGTTGGTTGAGCGAGAATTCTAAGCAAATAAGGGTGTTTCTAGTGCACTTCGGTTGGTGAAATATTCTCTTGTATGCTCTGCAATAATTTTTTTCAAGTTCCTTGTTGAGTTTGCCCGGGTACGCTTGCTGAGCGTAGTTTAGGCCGTCATTAGTTTAGCCTTTAATACTCTTCGAATGGCCATTGTAGTTGGGCTGTGTAAGGAAGCTTGTAATTTGCAGAGTGCATAAGTGATGGTTTTCCCTTTGCCTTGGATTTTCTTTAACTGGGCGCCGGAGAGGCCTGACTCGTGGTAGCAGACTCCCAGGTAGGTATATCGTTGTGTGCTTTCCAAGGAGAGATGACCAAGATTCCATTTTACTCGTTTTTTATGTGGGTAGTGCCCAAAAATAACTATTTTTGATTTGGAAGGATTTGCCACCAGCCTGTTTTCGTTGTTATATGTTGCCAGGGCAGTTAGCATCTTTTGTAGTCCTATTTTAGTGTGAGCCAGGAGTACCAAGTCATCAGCGTACTGCATAAACTGGAATTTGACCCCCCAATCCTTGAGGTTGCTAGGGCAACCCCCAACAGGGCTGACTCTATATCTGCTGTGTACAGATTGAACAGCAGTGGCGCTAACACGCACCCTTGCTTTAGGCCTCGGTCCGTGTCGATCTTCTCAGATGCGGAAACACTCGAGAGTTTAATTCTAACCCACGTTTTTTGATAGAGTGACTGAATTGCTCTTATCAGGGTCGGATTGATGTTCCATTGTGCCAGCTTTCTCCATAAAATTGCGCGGTCTACCCCATCGAAAGCGGCAAGGTAATCAATGAAGCAGGCGAATAGAGGGAGGGTTTTACGTGACCGTGCTTGATAGGCCAAATCGGAGAGTGCAGTGATGTTATCCACGGTCGAAGACCCGGGTCTGAAGCCAGTTTGACAGAAAGGCAAAAGACCTTCTTCATGTGCCCAATCTGCGAGGTCCGTCAATATTGCACTGACATAGGCTTTGCCCTCGATGTCCAAGAGGGCAATCAGTCTGTAGTTGGACGGCTCTGATTTAGGCCCCTTCTTATGGATTGGGTGTAAAAGCGAGCCTCTCCAGGAATCAGGCACATCCCCCAAGAGCCAGCATTCATCATATAGATGGGACAGATTTTCGGACCAGAATTCGATGTTCGCTTTAAACAATTGGCCAGGAAGGGCATTTGGGCCTGGTGCGCCAATTTTCCTGATTTTTTTTAGGATTTTTGAGACTAGCAATTTACAAGGTGAGGCCTTCTTGTCGGTGGTGGAGTATGGCTCGTCTCTTACTATCGGTCCGTTATTCTCCTGGGAGATCGGTTTGTCTTCGTTGTATAGAGCTTTTACGTGGGCTACCCAGGTTGAGGCCTCAAGGGAGTTTTCTCTGTGATTAGTGCGTCGGCCGAGATTACTTAGGTAGCTCCAGAACTCTGGCATTTTCCCAGGGCTCAGCAGGTCAAAGATCTTCAGCCATTGCGTTTGCAGCCCATACTTTCTTGGATTGGTTTTTTACAGCCTCTTGTAGTTGTTTTTTATCTGAGGCTGTGCCATTTTTACGGAAAGCTTTTCGTTTCATGTTCAGGTGTTTAGCACTATTTTTGATTACCCGGTTGAATCCGAATGCAGCTGGTAAATCCCAGTGGGGAGTCCTGTTTGAGTCCTCTCGAAGTATCGCCGCTAATGTCTCAGTGATGCCATCCCATGTTATTATAGCGCCCTTCTTCTGTTCACACGATGGCCAGCCCGCCCACGAGTTTATCCATTTATTAAATTTGGAGGTCGCTATGTGCCCCCATTTAATTCTTCTAGGGAGCTTTATCAGTTCGTCTCCTTCAGCAGCCCCCATGCATTGCAGCCTACGGCGTGTTTCTGCTGTCAAGTTCAGAGTGATTGATAGGGGGGCATGGCCGCTGTCACTGCGCGGATGGACTGTATAATCTGACATTAGGGGTTGCAATTTGTCGCTTAAAATGATATAATCGATCGTCGTCTGGTTATTATACGTGGGGGCGACAAAAACCCCTGGATTGTTCTTTATATGAACTGAATGTGCTGAGGCCAGTTTATACGATTTTAGTAGTTCGTTCATTGCCTTAGTAGCACCAGACTTGTGGTTTTGTATACTCAAGACCCCTATATTATGAATGTTGAGGTCTGCAAGGATAATGCAATCTAATGACGGAAATTGTAGCAACAAAGACTCTAGATGGTTTATTAGCATGGGCAGGTTTGCTGTATGCCCATGCGGGTTGTGATAGATGTTAATTACTAGGATTGAAGTTGTTCCATGTGACGGGTAGAAGCCTTTCAAGATACCCGCCTGGAGCGTGTTTGGTAGGTTGTTTATTTCCGTAAATTCTAGTTTAAGAGTGTGCTTTATATAAATACATGTCCCACCTGATGGTCTTCCAAATATGTTGGTCTTTGTTGCTGCTTTGCCGTAGTCTGCGTATCCTCTTAATGAGAGTAAGTTAATCAGCCAAGATTCTTGTATGCAGATTATATCCGCCTCCTCCAGAAAAGTCACCGCAGCTTGGTTATGTAACAGATTTTTGAAACCTGCAACGTTCCAAGTTATGATTTTCAGGGTCTTTATGGTTCCGGCTTTGTTTAAGAAATTCACCCGCTTGTTAGGGTGAGTGGATTCCCTGTTCATTTAACTTTTAGAAGTATTTACCTATGATGAGCACATAGCATAAAAATACCATAACACAGCATAACATAAAATAACATTACATTTCAATATCAGAAATACACTTTGTCTTTGTGAGAAATGCCTTAGCTTCCCAGAGTAACAGAGTGTATAATTTTGTACTTTTCCTAATTAACCCATTGTAATGCAGGACCTCCAATTAACGTGAGATTGCACAGAAGGAGTAAGAGGTTGGTGCCAATAAAGAAGCAAAGAATGGAAAGTTGCATATTAGAACCATCTTGTGCAGAATATAAAATTTTCTCACAAATGAGTTATACTTGCCGGTGGAGAGAAGAAGTCTCTGCAAACAAGATATTTTAGATTAAAAACATGCACAAGATCAAATAAGATGCTAGTGGTCAACTTCCTGTGGTGCATTGATTATAGTAAATCAGTGGTATTCAAAAAGAAGATCCATTGTTTTTGCATCAGTAATAATTGGTTAGAAATGGGCTAGCATTACACTCACCAACCACTCATGTAAGAAATGAAAAGATAGACCATTTGAGATCATTACATTCAAGATAAACTATTGTTAGAACGGGCATCTATGAGCATGGTTTCTGCTGACGTTTTGCCTCTACCTCTTGTATTTTTGATGCTGTGCTGGATATAGTTTTCGCTGGCTTAGATGTTTTGGGCACTTTGCCACTGTGGAGCAGTGTCAAAGTGCTAGTGCTCCCTGTGCAAATTGTGTTTACAATTGGGGCTCCCTGATTTGCATATTTGATTTACTGGTAAGCCCCTAGTAAAGTGCACTAAGTGTAGTGGGCCAGCAGCACTGATTGTGCCACCCACATGATTAGCCCTGAAAAAGTATTTCAGGCCTGCTACTGCAATGTCTGTGAGCAGTTGTTAACTGCCTTGTCAACCTGGCAAGTGCACCCACTTGCTAGGCCCTAACCTTCTATTTTCTTACATGTAAGGCACCCATATGGTAGGCCCAAGGTACCCCACTGGGCAGGGTGCTGTGTACGTGAAAGGTGAGACATATACTGGTGTGTGTGACATGTCCTGAAATACCATCATGCCGCATAGGATAGAATGGGAAATGCTTTGTAACATCTTACAAGTATAACTTCCCATTGGGACAAGATAGAGAAAGAAAGTTTAGGCTCTCTGAACTCAGAATTTAATAACACATCTTTTAGTAAAGATGGTTTTAAAATTGTGTGTTTGAAAATGCCAATTTTAGAAAGTAGTCATTTTCTTGTTCAAGCATTCTGTTTGACTCTGCCTGTTTGTGCACTGACTGACTGATTTTGTAGTGACAGGGACTGGGGATGTGCATTCACTGTAGACAGCCACGGGGGGTTGAGGTGTGACTGGTCCTTCCTGGATGACTCAGTGCTTAGCTGAATAGGCCTTGGCTGAATTTAGAGTAGTGGATGGAGATTTCCTTGCACCTGAGTAGGGTCTGTCTCTCTTGCTCAATGTTGTCTCCACCCCTGTGGTCATACTTCACCAGTGAGGACAGGACTGGTTTGGACTGGGCTCAGAGACCCTTGCACTAAGAAACCAAAGACATTTTGGGGTATAAGTATTAGACCTAAACACCCAGAACTTCAGATTACTTCCGGACACAAGGGGAACCTTTGCCAAGGAGAAGAGCTGAAGAGCTGTGAGGAGGAGTACTGCCCCTTTGCTGTTTTCTCTGTGGGGTTGTCCTGCAGTTGCTATTTCTGCGAAGGAGAGGACAAAGACTGAACCTTTACTTTGAACCTGCTTGAAGAAGATCTCCATTGACCTGTGTGGCTGGCCTCCTGTTCTGAAGTATGAGGGACACAAAGACTTCGCCCCCAGCTCCCCGGAACTCTGATGCTGAGATTTCTGACCTCCCAGGAGGTGCCTGGACCCCTGGAGCTTGGGCTTGCTGCTGAGAGCTAGAAGAAACCCAACAAACTGAAGAAATCGGCACATTGCTCTTCTTGCAGCAGTTTTTCCGATGCAGCACCGCTGTGCGAGAAGAATCTCCATGCATCGCAGCGATGCTGCCTCAACCGACTCAGCGCCTACGCATCGAGGGATCGCAGCTGAAGAAACTGACGCAGCGCCACTCTATGCTGCTGAATCAATCAGTGACACCTCCCGGATTTCCACGCAAGTTTACCCGACACATCACCCCTGACCAGAATTGTGTTGAAGCCGACGCATCACTTCCCCCTACTGACCAGATTCGGCGCATCACTTCTCCTGCGTGCAGCAGAAATGTTGCATCACTCCCCATGGTCTCAGTAACTGACTCATCTCTTTGTTTCTTAACGCTTCTTATTTCTGCAGTGGTTTAGCCTAGTGAATTTTCATGCATCTATAGGTATTTTGAGAGAAATCAGGCACCCATAGTTTTCTATGGACCAAGTTGTTTGAAACCTTTTTAAAGCCATATTCTTAGTACATGCATGTTGGATTTTTGTCATTTTTGTCTTTTTGAGTTTAGATAAAGATACTTTATTTTTCTCAACTGGTGTGGTGTCCATTTGTGGTGTTATCACCGTATTACTGTGCGTTTTGAGTACAAATACTTTACACATTGTCTTTGAGATAAGTCTGTCTGCTCGTGCCAAGCTACCCAGGGGGTGAGCAGGGTTTATCTAAAGTGTGTTTCCCCTTACCCTGGCTAGAAGCAAGGGTCCGTATTTGGACAAAGGTACCTACCTCTGCCTACTAGAGGCCCCCATTTCTAACAGCTATTATTCATCTGCGCCCGTCAGCGCTAAGGAGTTGCGGGTCGCGGCAGGACTCCTGGCTCTTGTCTTCTTGTCATGTCGTCACCGTCACCTAGGATTACCTACTTAAAGGATGATCTCTTGACCGTCCGACATCGGAAAACTAACTGCGACCACCCACCTGTGGGTCCGCTATGTGGTCCTTACCGGTGTATATGTGGAGGATGGTCCATGGATACCCCTGCTCTTATTCGATCGCTGGAGCTGCCAGCTTCACATAAAAGCACGGTAGGATTACGTGATTTTAGCGTATGGAATCTAAATGTTAGATCACTGGTTAAACACCATCTGGAGTGTTTATGACCTCATCAAGGACGAGTCGCCTGACTTGTTCTTCTTGACTGAAACTTGGCTGCAGGACATGGATACTTCCATCCTTAACCTGGCCTTCCCCCCTGAATATTCCATCTTCACGCTCAACCGTGCTACTAGGGGGGGAGGTATTGCGATGGCCATCAAGTCATGTTATCCGTGCGAGTGGAAGGTCTTAAAACTCCCAGGATGTGATAGTGCTCTATTTAAAGTTTCGATCAGCCATCATTTTACCTTCTCTGGCATGCTGATATATCGCCCACCAGGCTGTGATTCTGCTTTTAGGGCAGCTCTTCCGGACGTAATTAGCACAGAGGCACTAGGATGTGCTAATTGTAATATTCTTGGAGACCTTAATCTCCACTTTGACTGCCCGACTTCTCCCTCCAACAGCAGTATTTTGGCTGATTTAGAGGCCTTGCAACTCACCCAGTTGGTCACACCTCCGACACATAGGGGTGGGCATATTATTGATACTTTTTTTTACTAACTTAGAGGGAGCTAGAGCCCTATCCCCTACTCAGATCACTTGGACAGCCATATGTTGGTGAAAATGCTATCCCCCATACACGAGCCTCTTATTACACCTAAGGATAGAATGATACTTAGGCGACACTGGAATAATATGAAATTGGAGGATTTTTACCATCTGCTGGAAGAGGCTCCGTTGGGCCCCTTTATTGATGTTGAACGCGGATATGATCTTTTCTGTGAGTGGATCACCCATGCTCTTGATTCTCTGATTCCCCTGGTACAGTCTAAGTGCCGTACAAAAGAGCCTAGTCCCTGGTATGACAGCTCTCTACCGCTTCTTAAAAAAGCCTGTAGACAGTCTGAGATGGAATGGCGAAAATCGTTTCATCCCAGAATGAAGGCCTCCTATCTCGCTAAAGTTAAAATGTATCATAGGGCTGTCTGTAGAACACGAGCAGCTTTTTATGCTCAAGAATTTCAGAACAGCGCGAACCCATCGAAACTTATATTTAAAGTGCTAAAGGAACTGATGTCTAAGAGGGCAACGACGCCAGAAATCTGCTCGGACTCCCATTGCGAGGATTTGGCCTCTTTCTTCCTTGAGAAAGTTCAAGCCATCTATCGCTCATTTCCACATGGCTCCCCTATCCCGGAGCAGGTTAGCTGTAGCCTGGGAGGATGCGAGTCTCTTACTACTCTGCCTCCCTTATCCACAGAGGCCTTTGACACCTTGTGCCACAAAATTAAATCAGGATCTCCTGCAGACCCGATGAAACCGGCTCAGCTCAGTATTATGTCACCGCTATGCCGTACTCCAGTGCTGTCCTTGATTAACCTCTTCAGGTAGTTCCTATTAGGTGGAAACAGGCCGTAGTTACACCTATCTTGAAGAAGGCCACCCTTGACCCCTTAAAACCTGAGAACTACTGCCTTATTTCCTTGCTTCCTTGGGCAGTGAAAGTTGCCGAGGCCCACGTGAACGGAATTCTTGCTAACCATCTCATTACGGCTAACATCCTTGATCCCACTCAGAACGGTTTCCGTGCGGGTGACGGCTCTACTCTCTATGGTCGAAAATCTGTGTTCTGTGCTGGATATGGGTCGGACGGCGGCACTGTTGCTATTAGATCTTAGTGCCGCCTTCGACACTGTCTCGCACAGGATTTTGCTCCAGTGCCTAGAAGAAGTGGGTGTCACGGACTCTGCCCTATGTTGGTTCCGTTCTGTCCTGGCCGAATGGTCTTTTAAGGTGGCGATCCCACCCGGTCAGTCTATCTCTTATCCATTGGACCTGGGGGTCCCACAAGGTTCCTCATTAAGTCCCACTCTATTCAACATCTACGTAAGGCCGCTGGCTGCAGTCGTCAAGCACTGGGGCTTGACGATGGTATCATACGCAGACAATACGCAGCTGGCGGTCACGTTGAGTGGGGACTCTGATTCGAGGCCCCCAGGTTCCGAGATGGACTATGGGAAGTGTTTAACTGGAGGAATTCCAACTGTCTCCAGTTAAACGCCAAAAAGACCGAGGTTATGGTGGTCGGCAAGCAGACCTGTGGTGGCCTCCTGAATAGGGTGTTACCCCTTCTCCAGCAGCGGAGATAAAAAACTTAGGGGTTTGGCTTGATCCGACCCTTAGTTTCATCTGCCATACCAAGAAGGTGGCTGCCTCCTGCTACGGCATTATCAGAGGTTTAAAACCTATTATGAAATTCTTCGACGCACCCACCAGGCAACTAGTGGTTCAGGCGTCAGTGTTGTCCCGGCTGGATTATGCTAGCTCGCTTTTGGCGGGGATTAATCAGTCGGAACTCACCCCGCTGCAGCGAGTTCAGAATGCTGCAGCCAGAGTGGTGATAGGTCTGCCAAGGCAGTGTTCGGTTTCTAATACGCTACGCTCTCTTCATTGGCTCCCTATGAACCAAAGGATTAAATTCAAGGTATTATGCCTCACCTTTAAAATCCTCAAGGGTTCAGCTCCCCAAATTTTGGAGAACTTGGTGGTACCATATGTACCTTCACGAACCCTCAGATCTCTGGGCCAAAACCTGGCAGCTGTTCCGCGCTTCAGGTTGAGTAGAGCCGGTGGCCGCTCCTTTCGGGTGTTAGCGGCGAAATGGTGGAATTCTCTTCCCCCTCACATTCGGGCTCTAGAAGATCTTCTGCAGTTTAGACGTGCCATTAAAACCATTTTATTCGTCTAGCCCTGACCTTTTGTATCCTGCTGTTCCCTTTCTCTGGTTTTCTAGGTTGTGTTGTGTATACCTTGTTAAGCGCCAGGACGCCCCTTTGCTGGGGCAGCTGTGCGCGGTATAAGTATGAATAACATAACATAACATAACATAACATAACATAACATAACGTAACATAACATAACATAACATTTCAGGTTTTCTTGGATAATGTAAATCTCTTCAACTACTGGCAAATAGAGCATTGTCACTGCCATGTTCGCACTGTATGATAGTTGCTAAATTAGTCTCAATTAGACAATTTCTAATTGTTCAGAATCATCTTCACAGCGGCGGTGAGAAGAAGGTCAAATAGGGCCCTGTCAATATCTGTGAGCAAGTCGGCTCTTAGAAAGCCGAGTACCATGGTGGATAGATCTCTGGCGGGGGAGAAGGAAAAAACCTTTGTAAGGGATTTGTGAAGATTTTGTCCCGAAGGGTGTAATGCATACACATCGTAGTGAATGGTGTTCTAGGTCCCCATCTTTCTCGTTACAGTTCCAGTGGCATTGTCTCTCATACTATGTGAGAAGAGACGCGCCGGTTTCCAGAAAGCTGTATAGAGAAGCCAAAACTTCATCTGGGAGAGTGTAGGGCTTATTTTGTATCTCATGGTTTATTCCCAGGTTTTGGAACAATCCAAGTCTGAAATTAGTAGCGAGGAGTCCCAGAACTGTATACGATCTTTATTGAGATTGGATTGTTGTGGTCGTAGGAGTTTGTAAAGCTTGGAGACCTGGTGGG
Organism: Lissotriton vulgaris; assembly: GCF_964263255.1. Lineage (NCBI taxonomy): Eukaryota > Metazoa > Chordata > Amphibia > Caudata > Salamandridae > Lissotriton > Lissotriton vulgaris. Next base: position 1,405,668,598 of record NC_141693.1, on the reverse strand, counting down.
CCAGCTTGTTGAGACTAGCTAGATAACTCGGGAGGGAGGGAGGCTTTGTGGATAGTTTTGCTTTGGAGATCGCTGTTTTAATGTTCAAAAAGTTGTAAAAATCCATCGAGTCTAGGTCATTTTTGGCTTGGAGTTCTTTAAAGAAGAGGGGGTAATAATCTCGTAACAGTTGATGTGGAAAGAATATACCCTTATTGATCCATAGCTCAATGTGTAGTGGTTTTCCTTTGTAGAGTATTGAGTGATTGTACCATAATGACTCCCAGTCAGAGCGTCTTATATTATTAACAAAGAGTTTATAAATTTTCAGCAGGGCAAGTCTTGTATTTTTAATGATGGATTTTGAACAACTGGCCGTACTCATATTAGCAGTGAGGATGGACGCTGGTGCAAGATTTCTAAAAAGAGCTTTCTCTACGTTGAGCCACACAGGAGTGTAGTCAGCCAATAAGAGCCTTGTTTGGCAATGAAGGCTATCTGATATAATTTAAAATCCGCTAGGTTGACCCCTTCCCAGGTATTTGTCGAGGCGCAGCTTTTTTAAGCTAATCCTAGCCTTTTTCCCTTTCCATAGGAACTTAGAGAGTAGAGTATCTAGTTTATGGTGGAAGTCCTGGGACAAGGTAAGAGGGAGCATTGTAAAAAGGTAATTGACTAAGGGGGAGATCATCATTTGATGGTCTCGACCCTTCCCTACCAAGTTATGAAGCGGGGAGACCAGCCATTGTGTTGTAATTTAATTTTATCTAGTGTGATGGATTCATTGTGATGAAGGGTTTCGAGAAGGGAGCTGCCAAATTCAATACCCAGGTATTTAATAAAGCCAGTCTGCCATGTGAGACCTGAGCTTCCAAGCATGCCTCTGGTGCCATGTACATTTAGGGGTTTAACCTCTGATTTATCCGGGTTCAGTTTATTACCGGAGTGTAAAGAGTATCTTTCTATAGTAGTCATGAGAGCTCCGACAGAGGTCTCTGGGTTCTCCATAGCCACTAGAATATCGTCAGCGTATGCTGCTAGTTTCACCTGAGTGTCCCCGAAGTTCACTCCCGCTATGTCCTTATTTTGTTTTATATCTGATAGGAGCGGTTCAAGGGCCAGGAGAAACAGAGCTGGAGGGAGGGGGCAGCACTGCCTGGTGCCCTGTTGTAAATAAAATGTGTCTGATAGGGTGCCATTCATGGCTATTTGAGCGGACGGAGAGAAGTATAGGGCTATTACCATATTGGTGTAAGAGTTTCCCAGGTTAAAAGCTCTCATGCAATGTTCTAAGAATGACCAAAATACTCTATTGAATGCCTTTTCTGTGTCCAGGGTGATGGCCACCGATGGGGTTGGTGTTGTTTTTGCTTTCTCAAGGATGTGGCACAATAGTCTTGTGTTATCGTTGGACATGCGGTGTTTTAGAAATCCCACTTGAAAATTGCTGATCAATTTAGGGAGGACGGCATTAAGTCTGCTGGCCAGGATCTTTGCATACATTTTGCACTCCAGGTTTATGAGCGATAGTTTTTAGTTAAAAGGGGGTCTTTACCCTCCTTTGGGATAACGATTATAGTGGCTTTGCCCATTGACTCAGAGACACTGCCTGAGGTAGCAATCGAGTTAAATAATGTTAATAGCATGGGGGTGATCAACTTATCAAATGCTTTGTAGAAGCCTGCTGAAAACCCATCCGGGCCAAGGGCTTTGTTGCTTTTGAGAGATTTAATAGAGGCAAAAATGTATTTGTCCATGATGGGGGACCCTAGCGTAGAACTGTCTTTGTCAGAGAGTTTGGGAAGATTCAGAGCGTCCAGATAATTAGTACATGGGTCCTGTTCGAATGACATTTTGTTCTTGTAGAGGTCCTCATAGAAGGCCTGAAAGGAGACTACAATTTTTTCTTGTTTGGTGTGGATGTTATTAGCGGAATCTTTAATAGATGATATGGTGAGTAATTTTTGCCTGTGTTTGAGATAGGACGCAAGCAATTTCCCTGCTCTTTTCCCCTCACATAGCTTCATGGCTTTGAATTTATTGATCCATACACCGGCGCGTCGCAATAGTGTTCTTATTTCTTTTTGATAAGTTGGTCAAGAGCCTGTTTGTTATCTAGGTCAGTTGAGTGGTAGGTTCTAGGGCCTTGATATATTTTTCAAGTATATCGAGTTCCCTGTTTAGTTTTTTATTAGTCCTTGCTCTAATGCCAATAATCACTCCCCTTTTGTGGGTTTCAGGGAATCCCAGACAATGGAAGTGTTTGTGTCAGGGGAATCATTCAATGCGATATGATCCCTAATGGTGTTTTCTATTTGCCGCTTTCCCTCGGGATCCAAAAGAATCTCATCATTAAAACGTCAGCGTTTTGGGGGTAAAATGGAGTCGGAGCCTGCGAGTTTGATACTAATTCAAGAATGGGTTAGGTGCTATGTCCGTTTTTTCTATGAGATGAGTGAAAGGGCTAGAAATTAAAATATAATCAATTCTGGAGTATAAATTGTGTGGAGCTGTATAGAATGTAAAGTTCCACCCATCAGGGTGTTGGAGGAGCCATGAATCTTTTAGGAGGAATTTGGTGCACAGGCGTGTGAGTGACTAGTGAGAACGAGATGGTTGGAATGTGCATTTGGATTGTTGGTCTAATAGGGGGTCCATTTGGAGATTGAAGTCGCCGCCTACAATTAGGAGTTCATCCTGTGGGTTGTTCTCTATGGCTAAAGAGACTGATTCACAGAAGTCTGGGACATCAGAGTTAGGACCATATATGTTTACCACGTGAATGAGGTCTTCGTCTCTCATGAGGTGGGTGATTAATAGCTTTCCATCTGTGTCATGGTGTGTGAGGCAACTGAAAGGTTTGATTTTTTGAGACTAGGATGATCACTCCTTTTTTCTTGGCGACGGCCAAGGAGCAAAGCGTGTGAGAAATCCAGTTGAGGTTAATAAAACCTATATCCTCCTCTGAGAGCTTAGTTTCCTGGAGTAGGATGACATCCCCTTTTGATTTTGATAGGTAGTCAAAAACCTTCCGTCTTTTCACTGGATGGTTGAGTCCCTTGACGTTCAGGGGGACTACAGTGAGATTTTCTAATAGGGAATTGGGTTTAGCCATCTAGAGAGTGGTGGTCGCTGGGGGAGTAGTTGACATTGGTTTTGTAGTCGGAAGAGGGGAGAGCTTGAGCCCCGCCCTCTGTACGCCAATCGCTGAAAGGTGTGAGACTAGCTAACTGTATAGTTTGTGGATTCTTCTTAGTATATAGACACCTGTGGAGTCTAGGTTGGGAACTATGATTAGTGCACGACCTGTGAGATACTACGGACAAGTTATCCTCAGCAAAATAAAGAAAACTGATAACAAAACAAAGGGAAACAACCAGTACAATAATCAACATCAGCGCCTTCTCCCCCTTCCTCCCCTCCCCCCCTCCTTTACCCCCTATACTCCCTTCATCCCTCCCCTCACTCTCAACCCATCCCCTTTCTCCCCAAAGGTTCGAACTTAGGACTTGCGACGGCAGTACCGTCTACGGGCAGCTCAGAGAAATAGGCTGTAACAATAATGCTTCGGTAGAAACAAGGTTTAGGAACTACACCTCATTTATAGCGTGAAAAATTAACAATGAGCATATGGATAACATGGTTGTGGACCAACATACCATTAGAGCAAGTTTGGTGGCACGAACATGGCAAACGGTGCCAATATGATGAGATTACATACTATGTGCATTACATGACCTATGAAGATGAGCTAACCTGACCCAAGAAACTCTAGAAAATTGTTATGCAGTGCCATGAATTACCCTGAAGGGGCAGATAATGGCCCATGGTCACCATGATACAAGGCAACAATCTTTAACAGTGTACCACCAAATACTAGGGAACAGTCGTATCAATGAAAATATTGCAGACAGTTGCCAATAGTTGAAAACAGATATGACTAAAGGAAGACACGATATATGTGGTGGAAGTGAAAATAGCAAAGATGGTAATCAATATACAACAGTACCAGTGGTGGACAATGACCAGGTAATTCAGGCGATGGAGGAGTCCTGGGTTTCCGTTTTCCTCTTTTTGATAGAACCACTTGATAGGTCCATGTTCTGTATTGGAGAAGTTCCAGGTGTCGTGCAAGGTCACGAGGATCTGAATAGAAAAGTGGTCTGCCATTTTTGATAATTTTATACTTTGATGGACCAGCAAAGGAAAATTGGATATTTTTCGCTTTCAGTTTATTCCTCAGAAGGAGGAACCCTTTCCGCACCTCAACAGTTTCTTTAGAGCAATCTTGGGTGAATAATATACGCTGGACTTAGGAGACGTGATGATTTTTCCTTGCGAACTGCAGAATGGATTCAACATTTTGGTATCGGAGCGATTTACAGATCAGGGGACAAGGGCCTTTCCTCCCTTGGACATTAAACGTTGGTATTCTACGTGCTCTGTCAAGTTCTAGGACGTGTTGGAATGTGATCCCCATTATCATTGGTATCCAGGCCTCTAGAATGCCACACATGATCCTGCACCCTTCTCTGAATTCTCCGGAACACCGAAGAAGCAAATGTTCCCTCTCTTGTTACGATCTTCCAGTTCGGAGTTTGTCTTCTGAGGTCGTCTGTGGCGCACTGGAGATGCTTTATTATCTTTGATGATTGAGAGGTCCTGTCCTCCACATGGCTTAGGCGTTGTTCCGCTTCCTTGATGCTTTTATTCATAGTGCTTATGTCCGCCATAATTGCCGTGAGCTCAAGCTGCATGGTGTCAGTGTTGCTCTTGGTAGATTTAGCTAGATCATGAACTTCTGCAAGTTTTTTTAGGATCATATCCACAGTGGCTGTTAGGTCCGACTTGGCTTTGATAGGGGATTCTGAAGGCGATGGTCCCGGCGCACCTCCACAGTGTTGGTCTTGCTTTCTCTATGAGCCATTGTTTGGTCCGAATAGGGTGTTTGCATAAACGAGTTGGTGCGGTTGCCGTCGTTGGTGAGGGAACTTGCCCCAGTTCTCTTCATTGTACTTGCTCGTCGTCTTGAATTATGGTGTGCCAAGTGTTTTAACAGTCGTGATAATCGGAGCGCTGGAAGTGGGGCCGGTCAGGCTGATTAATGATGCAAAGATGGATTCCAGATGGCTTACCTGCCCAAGGGGTGACACCAGACGGCTGGAGGCAGTAGAAATTACACAACAACAAACTTCAAGGATTGAGTGACTGAATGGGTGAGTTTTGAGGCAGAATATTGGTATTCGATCACCCACAGGCAGGTTCCAGGCAAGATCAGTGGAATCGCCACCAGTGCAGACTACATACTCGCTATATGGACATTAATGTGAAAGGAAGGAAGGCTATAGGTGGAGGGATGTAACACGGGCCAGAGCACACCATGAAATTGTAGCTGAGAGAGGGAAATCTGCACTTCCTCTGAGCCTAGGATTAATGATTGTGTGGGATTGATAGGAGATAGTTGTGGAGTCTCCTTATAAATTTGCTACAGTCATGTCCTTTTTAGGCACAGATCACAGTGGAAGCAGACAGGTGAGCGCTTCGATACCTTGCTGCAGCAGCTATATGAAAACAGGCACTGTGGAGTAGGAGCGTAGGCGTGTAGCTCCCAGAGCTGTTGGCGATTTACTTAGCATTAGAGTTTAGTTGATTGTCACGGGGATGTCATTGCTGAGTCTATGCACCGGGTTAAGATAGACGTATCTGCCTCATGCTGCCATTTTGAAAACATTGGTAGCGGTAGCAGTAGCAATCCCTGGACAGTATGGAGCCCCCCCCTCCCTTCATTAGCACCAGGATCGCGGTGAAATTTATCAGTGGGTGGGCAGTTAGACAAGGGGACAGTGGCGCTAGCATAGAACCAAGGCTGGCAAAAGACTTATCCAGCATCACGCCACCATTTTGAGAGCTCCGGTTGCGAGATCCAGTGCAGATGCCCCTGGTCGATTAAGGTATGCGTAAGCCATACTTAATTTATGTAATTTTTCACAGCAGTAGGGTTTTTGGAGTGCAGGTTAGGATGTGGGTTGTGGTGGAATGAGCATAGCGGCGTTACGCTAATAATGTTCAATACTGCCAAAGGATGTCCGCCATGTTGAGATCAGGCAATGCGATGGAGTCGATTACATGGCTCTTGCGTTTGCTCTTGCGTTTGCTGCTAGATAATAGGGCACCCACCATCGGTAACGCTGAGGTCGAAAGAAACAGCGCTGTATTCCTGATTGGTTCAGGGTCAACGGGTCCTGGAATAGGCACCGGACTCGAGCGAACTCAATCAGTGTTGCGCTGCCATCTTAAGGCTTCATCCCTGGGGATCGTGGATCGCTGAGCACCACAATGAGTACATCTTTCCTAGGGTGATTCAGATCAGATTTTGCGGCGCTATGCAGCACCACCTGGCAATCGGTAATCCGAATGCAATCGCTCAGCTCAATCTCCTGGAAGCAGCCTTAGTCGCTCCTCTGTCTGCCGAGCGAAGCGTTCAGGCAGCCATCACCACTGCCGTCCAAGCCACACCCCCGGTGTGAACAGCATCATTGAGGAGCATATGAACTGCATCCATCTGCGCAGACGTAGAGTAATGCTGCATGTCTGAGTGGGAGACCAAGTGTACGATGGGAGACTTTGTGCACACGTCATAATACAAATTAGTGTGCATCTGCTGACCCGAGGTCTTGTATGAAAAACTTAAGTGGGCGTACTCGTCAGTTTCAGTATTTCATGAACATTATTTCTCCAGAGGGTGCATGCTTTACTCTGGCACACCGCTGTTTTTGTTGCTTTCAAGTATTCTTTGATGGGATCCCCAAAGGAGTGTGCGCGTTACATTAGGGCACCATGTATATGCTCCTTTGACCTGTGTGTCACCAACTCATTAGTAATCAACCTGAAGAAGTAAGTAGGGCAACTCTTACCCTAGCATCTACTGCTACATATGACATCTGCAGTGATAACATTATAGAACAAGAGAATTTGTGTGATCTTCTCATTGGCTGTTACTGATCTCCTTGAACGGTGAATCCTTGAAATCTTGACTGATGATTTCACCTTTGACTTGCACTTATTAATTTAGTTTATTTTGTTTACTTGTTCTGTTAATTTATTATTCTAATGTTGTATCTTATGTACTGCAATGGATTCTTCCCCAGTGCTCTGCTCCTTGCAGCTCAGTCAGGGTGAATGTGATGTCACAGAATGTAGATGTGTGCCTGGCTAAGTGAGTGTCAGTTGGGGAGAGAGGGCTGAGCAGCAGGGAGGCTGCTCCTTGTGGGGCGTACTTTCCATCTTACCAGTTACTTGGAACCAACTGTAACTGTGACTTGATAAACCTTTCTCATAACCTATTCTACTGCCTACTGGATTATCTACATGGAAGGATAATACTTTGAAGTAAGTGGCTGACAACTTATATGAGGCACAATACTTTTATTCAGGTCAAACATCAGCTTCAGGAAAACAGACTGAAGAAAACCACCACTCTCTGAAACACGAACAATACTGTGTTCCAAGAGCGAATGTATATAGTTAAAGTATTACAACAACAAGCGGTAAGTATTGAAGCATGACATTACTACATTGAGTTTTTCCTTAAAGATTAAGCATTTGTCTTAATATAACCCAAAAAGCAAAAACGAAAAACAATAGGAAACATTTGTGACCCATTAACATTTGCTAATAAAACCCACAAAAAATGTACTACATAGAGTATTCCCTTTTTAAAAAAAATACAACAGAGAAAAAAAACAAGGAAAGTAGGAAAAAAGAGAGAGACAGGGTGGAGGTGGGAAAGAGAGAGACATTAACATGCAGAAGAGAGAGACAGAGTGAAAGAAATTACTGCTGAAAGAAGGTACTAACGGTACATGGTTGGAATTCTTCAAGGCCGGAGGCTCCTCCGTAGAGATTCAACTGGAGCTAAATACCTTCCACATTTCCAGACTAAGCCAGATGAGATTTTTTTGGAAACATCAGGAATTGTCTTGAACTGAAACCAGGATTGAAAGATATATCAAGACCGCACTTAACAGACTGAAACATCGACTCATCATGTACAGCAACTTTGACTATTTTGGTCCACTAATTGCGACCTTGGACCCCAACAGCGTTACCGCACACTTTGTCAATGACCAAAGGGTCCGAATGCTTCAGCTCACCTTTCTTCATAAACCCAGGTGTTTTGATACGTACAGAATCACCTACCTTGTAAGGGCACACTTTCACTTTTTTCCTTGCATCAAAATACAATTTCTTTTCTGCTGAGCACATTCAACATTATGTTGAAGCAATTCATTACGAAAATGATGAAACATTTCATTTTTTTTTAAACCTACTCATGCAAGCAGGCCTAAACTGCATTGCAGGTTTCCATCCTTTCAGAGCCTCCAAAGGAGATAATCCTGTGGTGGAATGCGGGGTGGATCTATAAAACCACAACAAGGATTGGACAGCATTGTGGACATTGCATTTATTAGCCAACTCCCTCCTCTTACACTCACCAAGCACCCTATTGAAACGTTGCACAAGTCCATTTGTTTGTGGTTGGTAAAGTGAACAGCTGAGATGCTGAACAGAGCTATCACTCAAATCTTTGTCCACCTTACCAGAGACAAATTGCACCCCATAATCTCCTCATGTAAACCCGCATTCAAGAAAATATCTGTGAGGAAAAGAATCACAGCTTTGGAGTCTGGTTCTTGAATACAAGGCAATTTTCAATAGTACTGCACTTCCTCTGAGCCTAGGATTAATGATTGTGTGGGATTGATAGGAGATAGTTGTGGAGTCTCCTTATAAATTTGCTACAGTCATGTCCTTTTTAGGCACAGATCACAGTGGAAGCAGACAGGTGAGCTCTTCGATACCTTGCTGCAGCAGCTATATGAAAACAGGCACTGTGGAGTAGGAGCGTAGGCGTGTAGCTCCCAGAGCTGTTGGCGATTTACTTAGCATTAGAGTTTAGTTGATTGTCACGGGGATGTCATTGCTGAGTCTATGCACCGGGTTAAGATAGACGTATCTGCCTCATGCTGCCATTTTGAAAACATTGGTAGCGGTAGCAGTAGCAATCCCTGGACAGTATGGAGCCCCCCCCTCCCTTCATTAGCACCAGGATCGCGGTGAAATTTATCAGTGGGTGGGCAGTTAGACAAGGGGACAGTGGCGCTAGCATAGAACCAAGGCTGGCAAAAGACTCATCCAGCATCACGCCACCATTTTGAGAGCTCCGGTTGCGAGATCCAGTGCAGATGCCCCTGGTCGATTAAGGTATGCGTAAGCCATACTTAATTTATGTAATTTTTCACAGCAGTAGGGTTTTTGGAGTGCAGGTTAGGATGTGGGTTGTGGTGGAATGAGCATAGCGGCGTTACGCTAATAATGTTCAATACTGCCAAAGGATGTCCGCCATGTTGAGATCAGGCAATGCGATGGAGTCGATTACATGGCTCTTGCGTTTGCTCTTGCGTTTGCTGCTAGATAATAGGGCACCCACCATCGGTAACGCTGAGCTCGAAAGAAACAGCGCTGTATTCCTGATTGGTTCAGGGTCAACGGGTCCTGGAATAGGCACCGGACTCGAGCGAACTCAATCAGTGTTGCGCTGCCATCTTAAGGCTTCATCCCTGGGGATCGTGGATCGCTGAGCACCACAATGAGTACATCTTTCCCAGGGTGATTCAGATCAGATTTTGCGGCGCTATGCAGCACCACCTGGCAATCGGTAATCCGAATGCAATCGCTCAGCTCAATCTCCTGGAAGCAGCCTTAGTCGCTCCTCTGTCTGCCGAGCGAAGCGTTCAGGCAGACATCACCACTGCCGTCCAAGCCACGCCCCCGGTGTGAACAGCATCATTGAGGAGCATATGAACTGCATCCATCTGCGCAGACGTAGAGTAATGCTGCATGTCTGAGTGGGAGACCAAGTGTTCGATGGGAGACTTTGTGCACACGTCATAATACAAATTAGTGTGCATCTGCTGACCCGAGGTCTTGTATGAAAAACTTAAGTGGGCGTACTCGTCAGTTTCAGTATTTCATGAACATTATTTCTCCAGAGGGTGCATGCTTTACTCTGGCACACCGCTGTTTTTGTTGCTTTCAAGTATTCTTTGATGGGATCCCCAAAGGAGTGTGCGCGTTACATTAGGGCACCATGTATATGCTCCTTTGACCTGTGTGTCACCAACTCATTAGTAATCAACCTGAAGAAGTAAGTAGGGCAACTCTTACCCTAGCATCTACTGCTACATATGACATCTGCAGTGATAACATTATAGAACAAGAGAATTTGTGTGATCTTCTCATTGGCTGTTACTGATCTCCTTGAACGGTGAATCCTTGAAATCTTGACTGATGATTTCACCTTTGACTTGCACTTATTAATTTAGTTTATTTTGTTTACTTGTTCTGTTAATTTATTATTCTAATGTTGTATCTTATGTACTGCAATGGATTCTTCCCCAGTGCTCTGCTCCTTGCAGCTCAGTCAGGGTGAATGTGATGTCACAGAATGTAGATGTGTGCCTGGCTAAGTGAGTGTCAGTTGGGGAGAGAGGGCTGAGCAGCAGGGAGGCTGCTCCTTGTGGGGCGTACTTTCCATCTTACCAGTTACTTGGAACCAACTGTAACTGTGACTTGATAAACCTTTCTCATAACCTATTCTACTGCCTACTGGATTATCTACATGGAAGGATAATACTTTGAAGTAAGTGGCTGACAACTTATATGAGGCACAATACTTTTATTCAGGTCAAACATCAGCTTCAGGAAAACAGACTGAAGAAAACCACCACTCTCTTAAACACGAACAATACTGTGTTCCAAGAGCGAATGTATATAGTTAAAGTATTACAACAACAAGCGGTAAGTATTGAAGCATGACATTACTACATTGAGTTTTTCCTTAAAGATTAAGCATTTGTCTTAATATAACCCAAAAAGCAAAAACGAAAAACAATAGGAAACATTTGTGACCCATTAACATTTGCTAATAAAACCCACAAAAAATGTACTACATAGAGTATTCCCTTTTTAAAAAAAATACAACAGAGAAAAAAAACAAGGAAAGTAGGAAAAAAGAGAGAGACAGGGTGGAGGTGGGAAAGAGAGAGACATTAACATGCAGAAGAGAGAGACAGAGTGAAAGAAATTACTGCTGAAAGAAGGTACTAACGGTACATGGTTGGAATTCTTCAAGGCCGGAGGCTCCTCCGTAGAGATTCAACTGGAGCTAAATACCTTCCACATTTCCAGACTAAGCCAGATGAGATTTTTTTGGAAACATCAGGAATTGTCTTGAACTGAAACCAGGATTGAAAGATATATCAAGACCGCACTTAACAGACTGAAACATCGACTCATCATGTACAGCAACTTTGACTATTTTGGTCCACTAATTGCGACCTTGGACCCCAACAGCGTTACCGCACACTTTGTCAATGACCAAAGGGTCCGAATGCTTCAGCTCACCTTTCTTCATAAACCCAGGTGTTTTGATACGTAGAGAATCACCTACCTTGTAAGGGCACACTTTCACTTTTTTCCTTGCATCAAAATACAATTTCTTTTCTGCTGAGCACATTCAACATTATGTTGAAGCAATTCATTACGAAAATGATGAAACATTTCATTTTTTTTTAAACCTACTCATGCAAGCAGGCCTAAACTGCATTGCAGGTTTCCATCCTTTCAGAGCCTCCAAAGGAGATAATCCTGTGGTGGAATGCGGGGTGGATCTATAAAACCACAACAAGGATTGGACAGCATTGTGGACATTGCATTTATTAGCCAACTCCCTCCTCTTACACTCACCAAGCACCCTATTGAAACGTTGCACAAGTCCATTTGTTTGTGGTTGGTAAAGTGAACAGCTGAGATGCTGAACAGAGCTATCACTCAAATCTTTGTCCACCTTACCAGAGACAAATTGCACCCCATAATCTCCTCATGTAAACCCGCATTCAAGAAAATATCTGTGAGGAAAAGAATCACAGCTTTGGAGTCTGGTTCTTGAATACAAGGCAATTTTCAATAGTAGTCCATGAGTACTAATGCAAAGCAAAAATTGTAATAAATGGCCCCACCAAATCAATGCCTAGCTTCTTCCAAGGTCCAGAAGGGCATTCAATAGGTTTCAATGGTGGAGTTATAATTTTAAAAGATTTATCAGAAGTAGAAAACATACAACAACTCCGAAATGACTCACGCACCCTCTGTTTAGTCAACATAGACCCCAAGTGACCTTCATGCGCTTTGGGTAAATTACTGCACCTCAGCTCAGTTGGGGGAATCAGTTTGTCTCCTCTCAAAAGTAACCCATCTACAATGCTTAATTCCTTTGACGCTTTGAAAAAAAGTAGTCAATTTAAATCTAAAGTTTTATCTCTTGGCAGCCCAGAAGTTACATTATCCATCACTTTTTTGATTACCTCATCATCACCTATGAATTTCCTCCACACTTCTTCAGTGAACTGACAGGATTTCTCAACTTCTAGGGCAGCAATGAAGGAACACTCTTCTTCGCTCTCACAAGCCATCTCATCATTCTCAACAATGGGATTTCTGGACAGATAATCTGCCCTCACGTTTCTCTCTCCAGAAATGTGTACAACTTCAAAATTGAATTGGAGCAATCTAGTAGCAAAACTTGCAATCCTGGTGGTGCTACTCTTGCAATTAGTGCCATTAAGAATGGTAACTAAGTGTTTGTGATCCGCTTGTAAGATGAAATTTCTGCCCCAAAGATAGCACTATAAGTTCTTTCTCTATCACAGAATAGTGAACCTCAGCATCCCTTAGGAATCTCGATGCAACCTCAATAGTGCATTCCACATGAGGATCCTTCCGTGTCAGCACAGCACCAACACCAAACTTACTTGCATTGACAGTCAAACAACATCTTAGTTTTTGATCAAAAGAGTTGACTGCACTCATCCAGGCCAGCTATTTTGTTATGTCAGAAAAAGCAGCACTGCACTCATTCCACACAAATTTCGACCTGTCTTTCAACAACAGTGAAATAACCCTCACTCTGCAAGCAAAATTCAGTATGAACCAGTAATAAAATTTACAAAGACCCAACAAAGATTTCCCCCCTGCTTTATCCACAGGGGAGGGGCATCCAGAATGGCTTCAACTAATCCAGGCTTAGGACGCACACCCTCCTCAGATACAATGTGACTCTACAGAAGGTTTAACAAATTAGCATGTGTCCCTTTTTAGCACAACCCCAGCTTTGTCAAAGGCCGTAAGCAATTGCTTCAAGATCTGATCATCGTCCGAGTGAAAAGACGGAAGCTGCCAACGCGAACCCAAATAGCATGCAGCAGTCCTGGAATGCCCCCATAGGGGAACCAAATGCTGTAATATGACATGATTCCTCTGCCAATACTACCTGATGATAGGCAGACGTTAAATCGTGTTTCGTGAAAAACCTGGCACCAGAGATTGTCAACATAATTTCACCAATCTTGGGAAGGGGATAAGAATCTACCCATATCTCTTTGTTAAGGGCTCTGAGATCAACACAAACTCACCATTCTTCTTCTTGGACACTACCAAGGGAGAAAGCCACAAAGAAGACTCGTTACGTTACGTTACGTTAAAAATATTTGTACCGCGCACGTTCACCAGCGGTTTCATGGCGCTCTTGACAAAACGGTGACCAGGGAGGAGGATTTACTCAAATGCTGACTGAAATAACAGGGTTTTTAACAGTCTGCGAAAGCAGTCGTAGCTGGGGCAGAGACGAAGTGCAGTTGGAAGGGAATTCAAGGTAGTGGGAGCCAAGGCAGAGAAACTCAGCCCTCCATGCTTTTTCCGTCTGCATTTAGGAACCACAGGATAATTAAGAGATGTTGAGCGGAGATCTCTCTGGGGAACGTAACGTGTCAGGCAAGATGAGATAAAGGTGGGGGCTGAATCAGATAGGGCTTTGAAGATGGTACATCCAAGCTTGAAGGTGCAGCGTTTGGAGACAGGGAGCCAGTGAAGGTTGCGCAGAAGGGGGGTGACGTGCTGATGTTTCGGCTGGTGGAAGATTAGGCGGGCTGCCTGATTCTGCACCAGTTGCAGCCGGTGGAGGTGGAATGCTGGAATCCCCACATATAGAGTGTTAGCATAGTCGAGTCTGGAGGTGATAAGAGCGAGGATGACTAGAATCTCTGGTGAGGAACCTACTGATTTTGCGAATCCGCCTTAGATGGAAAAAACAGGATGAGGTGACTGAGTTGATTTGTGGTCTCATAGAGAGGTCTATAGAGATGATCACCCCCAGACTCTTCACAGTGCTCACAGGAGTGTGTGCCGCCCCTAGGGATGAAGGCCAAAAGGTGGAATTCCATGGATTAGAGGAGCCCCCCACTAGTACAAGCTCTGTTTTTGTGGGGTTCAGTTTCAATTGGCTGTGAAACATCCACTCTGCAATGGCCAGCATGGTGGACTGGAAATTAAGACAGGAGGAAGGAAGAGAATCAATGGGAAAGATTAACTGAAGATCGTTCGCATAGTTGAAAATAGTGACCGGGGTATTGCGGAGGGAGGCTAAGAGGGGCTGCAGGTACAAATTAAATAATAAGGGTGATAGCGCAGAGCCCTGAGGGACCCCGCAAGTTAGAGATGAGTAGGGTGCAGAGAAAGTGGACAGGTGAACTGCCTGAGATCGGTGGTCGAGGAAGGATCTGAGCCAATCGAGGGCCACCCCCTGGATGCCAGCATTGTTGGCATGGTCGATCAAGATAGTATGATCGACCGTGTCAAAAGCTGCCGACAGGTCCAAAAGGACAAGGGCCTGTGAGATGTTTTTGTCGGCACCTTTCCTGAGGGCATCCATGACGGCTACTATGACTGCCTTGGTGGAATGGAGGGGTCTAAAGCCTGCTTGTTGGGCATCCAGGAAGGAGGAGTTCTCGATAAAGGTGCTCAGGCAGCGGGTGACCTATGTCTCCAAGATTTTTCCCAGGTAGGGGAGGAGGGAAATCGGTCTGTAATTGCTTAAGATTGTGGGGTCAGCATTAGTTTTTTTCAGAATGGGTATGACAGCTGCCTGTTTGAAGGAGCGAGGGACTTCCCCAGTAGCTAAAGAGTTGTTGAGCAAGGCTAGTGGTGGGCCAGGACATGCCAGGAAGGCCTCCCTCAGGATCTGAGGGGGGCAGCAATCATTAGGGGAACCTGAACTGACTTTGTGGAGCAATGAAGAAAATTCTTTTGGAGAAATTGGCAGAAACTCTATCAGACGGCTAGTGTTCATGGGAGGAAGAGGTAAGGGTAGAGGGGATGAAGGGGAAGGGATGTTATTTTTGATGGTTGTGATTTTGTCAATAAAGTAAGAGTTAAGGGAATCGCACAAGGTTTGGGTCGGTTGGGGTTGAGGTGTGACCCTGTCAGGCAGGGAAAGCTCGTTGACAATGGAGAAGATATCTTTTGCTTTATTGTTGGAGTTCCTTATCTTTTGGGAAAAGTAGGCGGTTTTAGCTGCCAGGATCGTTTTTTTTGTAGGATTTTAAGGATTCTACATAAACGAGTCTGAGCTGGGGATCGTAGTTGCGCCTCCAACGGCGCTCTGCCTGCCGGAGAGCAAGTTTATCCGCCTTGAGTTGGTCAGAGAACCACCGCTGAGCGTCGTGAGGGCGCTTGGCTTTAATGGTTTTAAAAAGGGCAACTTTGTCGCAGGCAAGAAGTAGCCATTCTTCGAGGTGGACAGCCTGGTCAGCCACCGAGATCGAGGGTGTGGGAATGGTGGAGTCCAATAAGGCATGAAAATCAGTCAGATTCGCTTGATCTGCAAACCCTCCAATTCATTTTCTAAAACACTGTGTACACTGAAAGGAACCCCCTCGACTTATGTTTCAAAAGTATAGCAATGGCCTTTGTCTTTGTTTTGTGTTGGAAACCCACACTTTTCCCAAGTTCCCCTGAAAATACCCTGCGGAAGTCATTTAACAGATGTTCAATATCATTCAAATCTCTAATCCCCAAGACCTGCTCCTTCATGCCAGGAAGCAGGACCATCCCGAACAGCCCTTGGTGGAAACATCCCAAGATGTTCAACCCATTAACAGGAACATAAATTTTGCCACAGATGTGTCTCTCTTTAAACATCATGGTATCTTGAAAGAAAGAAACCCTGGAGATCGTTCTTTCTGCCCACATAGGAAATGGGAAATCTATCAGGTGGGATCAATGACCGCCCTGGCCAGTTTTGTTGAAAAAGCTATTGAGTAATCATGCTAATTCTGGCACCTGAATCCACCCAAAGATAAAGCTATCACCCATCTTAACATGCACCTAATGGTAACTCACACTTCTTGCTTATCTTTGCCCATCATGTCTTCACCCACCACCACAACCATTTCACGTATTTCACTCAATAAATTCTCAACATTAACTTCGCAATCATCACTCACTGCTGATACTCTGGTTCCTTTGCATCTCATACTTTGACAGACATTAGCAAAATGCCCAGATTTTCCACAAAGTCTACATTGTGCGTTTTTAGCCGGGCACCCCCGACCCCCCTTTTGTTATTGAGGATAACCTCACCTGAAACATATGTTACTTTCTTTATAAAAAAGACTTCTGCTGTGTTGAGTTACCAGGTGACCAACATGGCGAAGAAGACGCTCTGAACAATTTCTCCTTGTCATCTTTGGAGATCACAGCATTAACCATATCAGTGGCTTTGTCCTCTAGTTCCCTTGCCAATATGATTGATGTCTCTATACTCTTGGCAATCCTGATGGTTTCTGTCAAAGAAGGATTACTTAAAGAAAACAACTTCTGCTTGATCACGAATGAGCTGCTCTGCAAAACCTTTGAATTGGAATTCCACTGCCAACTTGCGCAGAGCAGAGATGGATGTTTAAAGATGTTTTTGCTCTCTTTTGAAAAACTTGTGCCTCGACACGACCAAACTGGGAGCAACATCAAACCTGTGAACAAGTTTCTTTACAGCTTCTTCATAGACGTCTATCTCAACCTCCCCTTCGACTTGAACATGAGGCAGATGTTTAAATGTGGATCTGCCTTTAAAACCCAAAGAGTGTAAAAATGAATTTTTTTCCTCTCCGGTCTGCATCTTGAGGCACCAATTGCCCCCATGAAGATTTCAAAGACATTGTGCCACTGCCTCCATTTAATAGGTGGATCTCCTTGTGTCTCCCAAAAAGGTGGTAGACGATTTACAGACTGCATAGTAGTTTTATGCACAAAATACAGCGTAAAAACAAACCTAAATGCAAAAATCTGGTTTCTCGAAAAAAACAAGAAAATCAATACAAATTTGTAATGTTCCCATCCCCTGTGCGCCCCCGCATGAGGACATTGCTCTGTCCTTGCCTCGCTGCCGGTTGGCACGCGAAGAATGTTGGGTTTGACAGTTGGTTCGGTTGGCGTGTGACCACTTTATGCTGTGCTGGCTTGCGCGACGGTTTGTTCTGTGTGAACTGAATAAACCTTATCTACTTAAACATCTACTCTTGTCCGTGTGTTATTACACACATTTATGGCGATGACGGGAGTGTGTTCCCACAAAGAACCCACAAAGGAAATATCGCAGAATTAACTTAAAAATAAAAGGAAAAAAAGAAAAACAAAGGAGAATAACAGTTTTACAGAGTGTACCTCCTTGAAGCATTCTAAGAAGCTGGAGTGCTATTGTGGAAAGATTCGGCGAGCGAAAAGCTGAATGCGGCCACAGACAGGCCTGACGACATGACACAGTGAAAGGGAAGATTGACGTTTCAGGAAGCAGAAGTGCGGAATCGTCGCATCTTGAAGACGTATCCCTGCCTGATGTCGACGTGTTTGGCAATGGTAGGAGGAGGCGCATGACGGAACCGCCTCTGCCACCCTTTCAGTCCCTGTGAGTTGGCTGGCTCCTCCCTCCGCGCTGTGTACCGGAAAAAACTGAGGAGGATTATAAGCATGAAGGGAGTTCTGAGAGGTTTGTCAACTCAATACCTGGAACAAATCCGGTGAGAAAAGCAAAAAATTAAGATGTACCACATTTTTTGTTACTACAACAGACTCTCCTGTGTCTTCAGCAGTGATACGCTCCTCATTCAAAGAGCGTTAAAATTACCAGCGTGCAACGATAAAGACAGTGGCACGCACACCTATACACATAGAGAAAAAAAAACTGAAAACTTTTCAAAGAGATTGTCCAATAAATAAAATTATTATATTATGAGGTAAAAAGTATAGGTAGTAATGTGTGAACGTAGATCTTTGTTTAACTCTATTTGGAGGAGACACATTTTAGAACAGAAAGGAATATTTAATAGTCATACATTTGATAACTTAAAGGTGGTATTAGTAGTGTATAGTGTGATCAACTGTTATAAGAGTACACAACATGCAGGCTGTCCATTCTCCACCCCCGTTTCTAGATGCACCAGGAGAACCACCAATTGTATGGAGGAAATGGTTTGATGCATTTGAAAATTATTTAGGGGCAATTGGTGCACAAAGATTTAGACCAGAACTGAAAAAGTTTTTACTGCTACATTCATTAGGGTTTGAAGGAAGGGATACACTCTAAGATTTACCTGAAACCGAAACTGTTGAGGGGGAGGAACCAGATGAATATCAAAGCACTGTAAGAAAATTAGCAAAAAGATACGATAAACAACCTAGCATAGTAGTGTTGAGGCACACATTTTTCAAAAGGGCGCAAAAGATGGATGAAAACGTAGACACTTATATAACTGTACTCAGAAAAATGGTTGCAGAATGTGAATTTAAGAACTTTAGTGAACAGCTGGTTTGTGACCAATTTATAAGCAAATTTCTAGACAAATCGATAAGACAAAAACTACTCTCATTGGAAAACCATTCTCTTGATGAATCCATTTGAATTGCAAAGAGTATTGAAACATCGCAAACATCTATAAAATAACTTGAAAATAAAAATACTGAAATGGTCACTCCTGTACGCCTCTCAAATTACAAGAAAAAAAAAGATTACCAACAATATAGTTTCTTTAAGAGAACTGACATATGTTTTAGGTGTGGTAATCCTTTTCACAAAAGAAATGGCAGACCATGTCCTGCAAAAAATGCAGTATGTCGCTCCTGTGGGAAAGTTGGGCATTTTGATAAAGTGTGTCAAACGCAAAAAAGAGGAAATGTACGTATAGGATGTGTCAAATACTCAAGTGACAGCGACAATGAAGACACATTAGGTGAATTAAAAGACATGGTGCTTGTGGTGAACGATGGCGAGGTTAAAAGTGGTGATCCCAATGATTGTGTTGATCCATATGTAGTGATAGAGGTTGGTGACAAGAACTTCAGACTTCTAGTAGACTCTGGTGCGCGCATCACCATGATAACTGACTCTCTCTTTAAAGAAAAATGGGGCGAAAGACCACTTCTACCTCCCGATCATGAGCCAGTGTCCTACGAAGGGCGCAAAATTGACCTCCTTCTTTACATTGAGGATGTTATGGTTTTTAAAAATAGGCACATATTTGGGAAGATATATGTGGCTGTGCATGGCCTAAACATATTAGGATGGTTCCATCAAGGTCTTTTTAACATGATGTTATGCCCAGGTGCTAGAGAACAAGTTTTAGCGATCCGTGATGACGCTCATGTTGAAGATCTGCTCAACAAATATCCTACAGTGTTCTCGGGTGATTTAGGGAAAATCAAAGGATTCCGACAAAAAATAAAGGTAAGAGATGATGCTGTACCCGTGAAACACAAGATCAGAAGTGTACCCTTCAGCATAAGGGAAGACTTGGAAAAATAACTTTTATCCATGCACAAAAGAGGCGTAATCAAACCCATCGAGTCCTCTGATTAGTCTTCGTCCTTAGTGGTTGCACGGAAAAAAAATAATGAGTTGAGAATCTGTATTGACCTACGTAGCCTCAATAAAGTGATTTGGGTGGACTCACTCCCCTTGCCCACCATCACTGAAATGCTAGGAGTAGTAGCAGGGGCCAAAGGTTTCTCGAAATTAGACCTGGCATACCACCAGATAGAGCTTGATAAGGACTCACGTCATTTGACAGCCTTCAACTCCCTGTCAGGTATATTCCAATTCTGTCGTATGCCATTTGGCCTGGCTTCGGCAGCCTCGGTCTTCCAGCGAGTCATGGTCAATTTACTCAAAGGAATAAAAAATGTAGCGATCTTTCAGGATGATGTTCTTATATATGCCAAAAATCAAGCAGAACATTACATGACCTTGAGTAAGATTCTCTCCATCTTTCAAGAACATGGTGTTGTTCCCAAACGTGACAGGTATGTGTTCTCTAAAGACAAGGTGGAATAATTGGGTCACACCATCTCCAGTGCGGGAGTCACACCTAAGCCCAGTCTAGTACAAGCTATATTGGATGTTTCAGCACCAAAAGACAAAGCTGGTGTGAAATCTCTGCTTGGTCTACCAGAGTTCTATGCACGCTTTATTCAGGACTATGCCACCAAAATACGACCCATTTCTAAATTGTTGAAAGACAAAAATGAATTTGTGTGGGACAATGACTGTAAACAAGCATTTACATGGCTTAAAGAACAACTAAGCACTCTCAAAGCATTGAGACCATTGAACCCTCTGTACCATGCACGTTGACTGTGGATGCCAGTAGTTACGGTCTGGGTGCAATCTTGACACAGGAATTTGAACATCAGGAACATACTCTGTTATTGAAAAATAATTTCTAGCATGTTGGTGGGGCAATGAGAAGTTCAAGAATTACTTATGGGACAGGAAATTTACATTACAAACTGACCACAAACCTCTAGTTGCAATTTTGGCAAACACCAACCACCGTAATGCTACACCGCGCATAGCACGTCTTGCATCAAAGCTTTTACAATTCAACTTTGACGTCACACACATAGCAGGAGGAAGAAATCTCACAGCTGATGCACTGTCATGTTTGACCCCTGTGCCAAGTGAAGACATTGATTACGATGAAAAAGAAGATTGTATAATAGCTAGTGTTGAGTTAATGAATGTGTGTTCAATGGGGGCAGGGAGTTGGTATTTAGCTATGGACAATGATGAAGTCTTGAAAGATGTAAAAAAAATACATAATCCAGGGGTGGCCCAAAGAAAGGAATGTAAATGTGACTATACGAGCGTTTGTTAAAATCTGTGATGAACTTTCTTTAGAGGATGGCTTAATTTTTAGATTAGATAAGTTAATACCCCCTATAAGCATCAGAAGCACTATTCTTAATAAGGCACACGAGGGACATCTGGGAGCCACTCTCACCAAACGCAGGGTTCGTGAATACTTTTTGTGGCCACAAATGGATAGAGACATTGATGCCCTAGTGATAGAGTACATCATTTGTGCTAGCAGCAATAAGAGTCTCCGTACGACCAATCCACCTCTCACTCCCTTACCTTTTCCTGAATCTCCTTGGGGAAAACTGGGCATTGATGTTCTAGGACCTTTCCACACCTAGCCACATCAGAACAAATTTGCCATTGTAATGATGGACTATTACACAAAATGGCCCGAAGTCGATTTGTACCCAGAGCTGACTCTAAGGAGATCCTTGACTTTATGAAAGAGATTTTCATGAGGGAGGGCTTCCCCAAATCCATCATCTCAGACAATGGGGTGTAATTTGTGTCATCTGATGTGGAAGAATTTCTTAAAGAATCCTCTATCACTCACCTCAGAAGCTCACTTTACCATCCCCAAACCAATGGGCTGGTGGAGAGACTAAACAGAGTTATTGTGGATTGTGTTAAGTGGGCCATTGAACACAATAAAAGTAGTACCTCTCACTGTGAGAACAATGTTGTGGTTGTAGAGGACCACCCCTCACTCATCCCCAGGTTTCTCCCCTTTCGAACTACTTAGAGGCAGAAAGCCGTGCACGGAATTTAGACCTGCATGGATGTCCAAATGGTTCAAATCCAACAATACACCTCAGGAGCTAGATGAAAGTGTCAGACGCAAAGTTGGTGAAGTCCAACACAAACAAAAGAAATACTTTGATGACAGGAAGAATGTCTCCAGCAGGGAGTTTGCTGTAGGTGACCTAGTAAAAATAAAGAAACAAGGTTTTGTAAAAAAAGGAGAGTTAAAGTACAGTAAACCTGTTGTTGTAGACAAAGTGTGTGGCAGTGCTGTACACGTCAATGGGCGCAATTGGTGGAACATAAACAAGATTGTAAAAGTAAATGATGTGGTCAGTGAAACGCGAAGTTCTAATGTTGATGTTGATGTGTCACGTAATTCTGTTTCTAGTAACAGTAAGGTTCATGATTCAAGTAATCCCCTTACGTTCCAAAGGAGGAGTTCCAGAGTGGTCAGAATACCAGCCAGGTATAGGTGTTAGTGCTCTTTTACTTTCGCCTTCTATTTTTTCCTCTGTCCCTTCCCTTTTTCTACCTTCCTTTCTCTCTCTCTCTCTCTCTCTCTCTTCTCTGAGAAAAGGAGATATATGTAATGGTCCTGTCCCTTGTGCGCCCTGCGCGAGGACATTGCTCTGTTCTTGCCTCTCGCTGCCTGTTGGCACGCGAAGAATGTTGGGTTTGACAGTTGGTTCGGTTGGCTTGTGACCACTTTATTCTGTGCTGGGTTGCGCGCCGGTTTGTCTGTGGGAACTGAATAAACATGATCTACTTAAACATCTACACTCGTCCGTGTGTTATTACAAAATTCTGTAGCTGTGTTTCCTTATTAGTATGGAAAACAATGCATTTTTGTATAAGTATTGCGCCAAAACACAATAAGAGCAGACCTAAAAATACTGCAACAACCACCTGAAAAGATGCCTGAAGTGTAGAGTTGATGGAAGTTGTCTTCAAGTGCATTCGTACCACAGTTGTCCCACTTGCACGATATGGCTACCGGTGTTACTTATAATTGCTAGACTTATTATTTATTTTATTTTATTTATTTATTTAATTTATATGGCGCGTTATAACCACAGGGGTCTCTAAGCGCTGTCTGTCCAGATTTACGTGATAAGATGTTATATTCACTTGAAACCAACTGTGCACCTAAGATCTGCTCCATGCTTGTTTAAACAATACAGTTTTTAGTTTTTTCTGAAGGAAAGTAAGTTACTTTCCTTCCTGAGCTCTGGATCCAATTTGTTCCATAAAGTTGGGAGCGTGTTGGAAAACGCACGGCCCCCCACCGTGGTCAATTTGAAGCGGGATTGGGACAGAAGAGTAGCGTCCGACGAACGCAAAGTCCTACCCGGTGTGTAGGGGGATAGTCGGGATTTCAGGTATTTTGGTGCTTTGCCATACAGAGCCTTATTAGGCACTTTTCTTAATAATGTGGTGCTCAATTATTCTTCCCAATTTACTAAAATGGCAGCCGTATTTCATATGTTGTTTTCACCTGGGATTGTGCTTGCTACCTTCAGAAGCCCCTTCTCGACGCATGTGCAGATTCTCCTACCTGTGCCAGGACGAGCGGTCAGCCTCCCACAACCGACAGTCAATTGCATTTAACATGTCAGGCCGCTAAAGTCAGGAAGGCATCGCCTCACCCAGTTCAGTTCTTTATTTATTTCGAAGGTTAAAAACCATCATAAAAATACATATTAATACATGACCACATAAAAAAACATACTGAACATCAAAATTTTTAACAAAAAAGACAAGTTAAAAAGAGTTTTTGTAGTTAATATATACAGAATGTAGGCATGACAGGGAGCAGCAAATATCCTTAAGTTTCATCCCCTTTCATCCACCATCATTAACCCCTTGTATTTCTTAGTTTAATCACAATTTTTAGAAAATTCATGATAGCAAACAAAGTACTCGTTTCAGTTGCTCTTTGCAAGAATAATAAGGCAGATTTGGCATGGATAATATTTGAGTCCTTTAAAATGTCCACCAGAAATCTTTGACGCGGTATTTTATAAAAAGGACACAGTAATACAAAATGAAGGGTGTCCTGCAGAGACCTATTATCGCAGCCGCAGGCACCCTTCTGCTCAATTGTTTGCATAAAACCAGACGGATAGGCTAAAATATTATGCAACAAATTGAGCCTAAAACGAGTCATTAAAAACCTCTCATGTTGGCTATACATTAAAACGAGATACGGTTCCATGCCCACTTCATTACAAACAAGCGAATGAGCAACTACCGAGGGTTTAATAGAATCAAGTTCCATCCTCCTACAATCATATTTTTCCAGTAGATGCTTTTGTACATAATGACTGCTATAGATGTCCACATTTGAGAATCCAAAAATATCCTTTGTTGGTCAATAGCCCCTAATGTTTCTTTAATATATTTCAGCCAGGGGATTTGGAGCCATCTATCTTTCCGTAAGCAACCCAGGATGATCTGTCTGCATAATTCCGCATTGGGGTTTGACCAAATTTTAAGCCAGGACAGTATTGGTCTCAGTCTGATCAAGTCAGATATGTATGGGGTACCCAGCTCTTTGTGTGTTATTGCTGCTGGGATGCTCAGGGGAAGCTTTAACAGTTTTTTAAAAAAATTTGTCTTCCTCTCCTTGTATCTGTTGTGAATCCCTAAAACCCCACACCTCCGCTCCATAGATGGTCTTCGAGTTACTGACCGACCTATACAATGTCATCACCCGCTCAGGGGACCAGCGACCCAGTCGTCGGACAAAGTTTAATATGGCCCCATTTGCTGAGACTAGTTTCCTAGACCTCTCCTCAATCAAAGGGGCAAACTTGATCTTTTCGTCAAATAGGAGACCCAAGTGCGGGAAAGTGGTCACAGTGTCCAGGAAATGTTCCCCTAATTTGAACACAAATTTCTTATGTGGTTTCTTCCCTACTACCATAATGAAAGATTTTGTCAGGTTGACGGAGAGGTCCAAATTCCTCATGAAATCAGCAAAACCTTTAATTAGGAGCTGGAGACCGACTGCTGTTCGCGCCAGTAGGACCGCGTCATCCGCATACAAAAGTACCGGCAAATAACACAAACCTACGTTTGGGCAGTCAGTCCCCAGTGCTATTAGGGCACTCTCCAGACCATTTATGTAGAGGGAGAACAAGAACGGCGCCAGGATACACCCCTGCCTCACCCCGCCTGAGCACGGGAAGGGATCGGTACTCACCCCCCCGCGCTATAGCGGACCTTGGCAGTGGTGTTCCAGTGCAGCTCCCTAAGAATGTTAATAAGGTCTGGGTCAATTCCCAAGTTATACATAAGTGTCCAAAGTTTGGCTCTATTAACGTTATCAAAAGCCGCTGCTAAGTCCATGAATCCCATGTACATGGTCCCATCAGTCGTCTTGGTATATTTAGCCGTAAGGAGGTATAGATTGAGGCATTGGTCACTAGTTGACCTGCCTGTTCGAAACCCGTACTGGGTATCCACCAGGATGTTATGAGTGTCAGTCCACTCTATTAAGCGGTTGAGAAGTGCCCTCCTGAGTACTTTAGCAGAGACATCAATCAGCGAGATTGGTCTATAACACTGCGGGCTGTCCCTACAGCCTTTCTTATATATAGGGACAATCACCGCAGTGGACCACGATCTCGGAAGACCCGATTTAATTGCTGCATTAAGTACTCTCGTTACTATTGGTGCCGATAAATCAGTGTTACTTAAAAATAGATCTGGTGGGGTACCATCCGGGCCGGGGGCTTTGTTTCGCGTCAGCCCTAGGATTGCTTTTAGAACTTCCTCCAGAGATAATTCTAGTTGTTCTGCCCTGGGACCCATCCATATTCCATCTCCAATGTCTACCTCCTGCTGGTTATACAAAGATTTAAAATGGTTAATCCATTGTTCTGGTAGTATGTTGGAACTAATGACTGGGGAGCTTGAGTCATGGAAACATGGTCTATTTATGATTCTCCAAAACTGGGCATAGTCCCTATTTTCTCCTGCCTCCCTCAGGTCTGCCCAAACTTCTTTTTGAAGAGCACTCTTTCTTCTCTTTACCTGGGTTTTATAGTTCTGTCTGCACCGGGCAATTTCAATCTTGTCCCTCTGGGCCTTTTTTTTAAACTCTGCTTTAGTTCTCTTAAAGCCCTTGAGCAGTTGGCATCGAACCATCTTGGGGAAGATAATTGTTTGACAGGCTTCTTAGTTTTCAGTAACCCTTCTACTATTTTAGTTAAAGATTCGAAAGCCACAACCACTCCTCTGCCCTCTATTGAGAGATCTAAGCAGGTCTCTATATGATCTTTCCCTTCACCCACTAACTTGGAGTAAAAATCTTGCGGGTTTATCATTGTCCACCTTATGCGTCTCCCTTGGTCTGTTGCTTGGATTTGAGTTTCAGTTTCCACCCCTGGGTTTTTCCCTGATAAGCCTTTATAATTAATTTCTAGTGAAAGGGGATTATAATCACTGAAGGGACTCCACTCCGTTCTTGTACTTAGAATCTGCTCTTTAGAGCAAGCAGAGATCATTATAAAATCTATTATAGACCCACCACCTCTCCCTTTAAATGTGGGTATAGGGGTCTCCCCTGCTTTAAGTGCAGCTAAATCCATAACATGGGTGAGCGCAAAGTTATCTAAGAGCTTCATCAGGGCTGTGCCCTCTTTATTGTGTACAAAATGGGGACCCTTTTCTAAAGGGCAGGCGGACCAGTCAGCAGAAATAGGAAATAGCTTAGGGCATAGGTGGCAATTAAAGTCCCCCATCAGCAGGACAGTTGGTTCAGTCCCCTTCAACCTTGAATCCAATTCCTCATTTAATCTACTCTCCAGCTCTAATAATATGGGAAGATTCCCATCAACCGGCCCAGAATTATAAAAATTTAGAAATAGTAGTCTCTCCCCCTGATGCTGTAGTGAAACTGCTTGTAGAGTGTCTGACGCCCAGTCTGACTGTGACCAGGTACCCTTTAGATCTAAATCTACGTATATTGCTAAGCCTCCTTTTGCTCTCCCAGAATTCGTCCCTTGGGCAGGTCTGAAAAAACACTTATAGCCCTCCAATTGACAGAGGTCAGAATCACGCGCCCATGTTTCTTGGAGAGCTATAACATGAAAGCGCCTTGTGAATTCTTTCCACTCCTTGCTTTTGAGTTTGGTTTCCAGGCCTGCTATAATCCAGGATAACATGGTCAATCCAGCCCTATTCTCTTTCCCTCTCACTATGATAGGTTCATTTACTCTAACCTCACCCACTATTGGTGGATCTGTGATGTTTTCACTTTTCTCCCCCTGGTTCGAGAGTTCTTCTGACCTCCAGATTTGTACATTCCCAGCACTCCCGCATTTAGCCTCTATTTCTGGGCGTGGGCATTCACTGGTTGCTGAGGATGTTACAAAATTATTTTCTAGCGGGATGAGTCAATCATTGTCCTCAAGTGACTGTAAGGGAGCAAATCTGTTTCTCCACTGAGGGTAGTCTTGTGGAGGAAAGAACTGGTCGGGATGGCCTACAGGTCTTGGTCTTTGTATGCGTTGTGGTCTTCCAGGGATTCACCCACCATCATCATCAGCACGATTGGTGTTTCAGCTCCTTGGGTAAAAATACCCGAGTGGGAGTGCACAGATAGTGCTGGTTTGATTCCTATTGGGATTCTTCAGGATAAAATCAACCAATCTAGTGTCTCTGAAGTTTGCGACTATACAGTCCCCTCTAATGTCTTTTTTCCTCCCACCAAGCCAATTTACTCGTCTTACATGCACTATCTCTCCTCTGTCCCAATTATCTAAGGGTCTGTGTATATTCAGCCACTTGGAGATTTTAGCGTGTAGTTGATAGTGTGATTCTCTCTCAGTAGGCCTAATTTCTGGCACCCCTGCAAAAACTATTACAAATGGGCTGGCCTCTGGAGGGAGATCTATGTGTGGGGCGGGGCTGTTTGTAGTGTAGAAAGGGTCAGAATCTGTATAACATGGGTCATAATTCCCGTCCCTCTGGGGGTGGTCTTCCTGTCTCCATTGCATTAGTGGTTGTAAAGGGGGTTTATCCATATTTTTGGAATTCGTACTTTGAGTGTGTCCCCCTCTTGGTTTGTCATTGGAGCCCCCTCTTTAGTTTTTTGGGAAGTTTTTGGTGCCTCGTGGATCTGGGCAATTGTGTGTTGAGTATGACTAACACAGTTGTTATTTGGCAATCTGTTTTTGTTTACATTGTCACTAGTAACCACCTCATTTAGTTGAATTGAATCAATAGGGGGTTTCATGAATGTGTGTTCTATTGCCTTACTTTGTTTGGAGAGCTCACACATAATTTTGTCCACCTTACTTATAATTGGTTTTAGCTGTGCCGCGATAAAGGTTTCTAGTTGTTTTTTAAGGTCTCCTAAGACTGCCTCAACCCATCCTAGTGGCGTTGTTTCTGTTTGTGTGTTATTTTCTACTAGTATAAACTCTTGCCTGCTTGTTGAGCGACTGCCTCTTACGGGTGCTTTCCTTTGTCTCTGTGGCCCCTTGGTCCTCCCCTGTCGCTTCATTTTTCTCTGATGGATCATTTTGTTACACCCAGAGATTTCTGGCCCCGGGGATTGTGCACAGGGGACATCCTCAGTATCATTATTTGAGTGGGTCACATTTCCTATCATATTTGGGCTATCTGCAATTGGTGGGTCTCTAGAGGGTGTTAGAGTAATTGCATTAAGGTTAGGTGAGGAGGATAAACTCCGTTCCATACGTTCTATTTCCCCGATACCTTTTTTAACATTAAATCAATTGCAGTAGGTTTATTTCCTTTTGTTAGGGCAAACTCCTTCGTTGCTGCTCACGTTTGCTTAAGGGTCTCTCTATTGTGAGTTTTACTCACAACCGAACGTGTATTGGGATGATTAACATTTTTCCTCTTAGGTCTCCAACTTAGTCACTCTTGTACCCACAGAAACAGGTTTAGTTATACTGCATTAATTGGTAATCCCACAATTAACAGGTGACAACACCGACTTAGTTCTATAACACCCCTATTCTTCCGGCTGTTAAATTAGTCAAATAGTTTTATAAAGGGCTTTGACAGCAGTTACTTAGTTCAGAGCATCGATGTGTAATACCTGAGTCAGTTGTTGGAAGTCCGATGGGGCTAAGGGGGGTGGCCCGTCCCGTCCCTCGTCGTCCCCGGACGGCCACAGACGGCCCGCCCTCTGCCCGGGCTCCGCCTGGCGTCCCCCGCACGCGTACCGCAACGCGGGAGGAAGGGTTTGCTGATGTACGCCTCCCGGCGGAAGCGGAAGCCCAGCTGACAGTCGGCGTCCCCGGGAAGCAGGGAACGCTGGGGATTGTGGTTTCTCCTGCCCTGCCCCTCTCGGCGGCCTCGAGTGGTCAGCGGCGGCGGGGGCTAGCAGGGTTGAGTGTAGGCCAGGAAATGCAGGAATGACAAGGTGTTGGCCCCAAACGCTGGTAACGGTGGTTCCCGCTCTGCCGAAGGAAGGGCTCGCTGATGTACGGCTCCCGGCGGAAGCGGAAGCCCAGCTGACAGGCAGCGTCCCCGGGAAGCAGGGGACGCTGGGGATTGTAGTTTCTCCTGCCCTGCCCCTCTCGGCGGCCGCGAGTGGTCAGCGGCGGCGGGGGCTAGCAGGGTTGAGTGTAGGCCAGGAAATGCAGGAATGGCAAGGTGTTGGCCCCAAACGCTGGTAACGGTGGTTCCCTTCACTTCATAATATATGATGAAGTTCCTTTAGTTGTGGATATATATGTGAATATATAAATATATATTCAAGCAAGTTGAAAGAAAAACGCCGCACTCTTCTTGGATTGTTCCACTCAGATTTTAATGGCCTTCACCTTCTCTCCACCTACGTGTTTCGAACTCTACTAGTTCTTGATCACAGTTGCCTGTTGCCACAATCGCCTCACCCTCCTGAAACTCAACGCTCCTCACAGTAGCCACGAGCAGTATGATGCGAAACACCGACACCCCTTTTGAAGCTCACTGCAGACACAGAAGTGTACGACCGAACTCCACTGTGCTCCGTACCATGCAGGCAATCAGCGCTCTTCACAGCTGACACCAACAATGCGTGACTCCACACCGACACCTTCATGGGGATTGTGCTCTACACTAGGAGCTTCGAAGCTGTGGCCAGCAGAGAAACCCGCACACACAAAGAAGGTATTTGCCTTCTGTCCAAATAGTTCTTGCACGCAATGTCTACAGGTTCACTGCTCCGGGTACACTAGTCCCATCCTCGTCGCCACATGAAGTAAGTGGCTGACAATGTTATAGGAGGCACAATACTTTAATTCAGGTCAAACAGCAGTACCCCCGACAGCTTCAGGCAAACAGACTGAAGCAAACTGCCACTCTCTGGAACACGAGCAATACTGTGTTCCAAGGGAGAATGTACATAGTTAAAGTAATACAACAACAATCAGTAAGTATTGATGAAAGACATTACTACATACTTCCATTACAACTGTCCCACTGTAGCCTCTTGCCCGAGGGCGGCTGTGCGCCGGAGAGTAAGGGGCTATGGGTAGGAGGTCAAGGAAAGGTGCAAGTACTGTCCTGGCTCACTTTCCTCTGCTTAAGTATTGCTGCAGGAGCTTCCGTGTTGATTGACCTTGCTTCTGGCTACATGTGGCCTTGCTTCTCACTACCCTGCATCTGTTATACATATCCATGCAGGGAGTATGTTAAACATACAGGCTGTACAGTGCTTGCATCAAAAATGGTGTACATTACATTTTTCAGAGCGAACAATGTAAAAGAAGGAAAGTAAAAATGCCCATGAAGGCACTGATCGAAAAATCGGGAAAGTATAACTGTGCATGGCGCACTGAATGTAAGGAAAGCATGTCCTACCTCCAATAGGGTGAAACCCATTAAAGTAAATAGTGCATAAGACGTACAGTGTAACATCGGAAGTAAGAGCTTTCAAGTGAAGACAAGGTGGTAGGAAGGAGGGACTAACAAGGCAATGAATGAATCAGAAGGCAGCATTTGAGAAGTGCATGGACAAATGCCAAATAAACATGTGAGTAGGGGCGTGGCCAAGATGGCGGCGTGATCGGACGCGTTTGTCCGGAGCTCCAGCCAACAGCAAACTACAGCACGGGCTTGGAGGCCAGTTACACTGGGGTCGGTCGGCTTGATCGGCTGACCACACTGCAGAGACTCCAAGGGGTCCTACTGTTGGCGATTTTGGCGATTTTGGCATTCCGGTGGCCGTCCACATACCGTAGCGGCGGTCGGCGGAGGGAAGCTGAAGTGACGGTTTGCAGGCGAGCCTGGTGCGGAGGCTGCCTGACCTCGCGGCGGCATCCGCGAGCTGATCGTCACGGCAGGAGCGGAGGCGGCATGTAACGGTCCCAACGGCGAGGCGGGCTAGAGGAAACTGCTGGGCCGTTGATCAGTGTCGGATCCGTCATTTTGTGGAGGAGAGGCGGCAGAGAGATCTCCGGCTGCGGACCACCTGACCTACCCGAGCATCTGGGGGCTGATTGAGGCGGTGGGGAGACGAAGACAAGCGGATCCTCCTGTAGATCGCTGGCAGTCCTGGGAACCAGACAGGAATGGCAGGTGAGGCCATTTTTAGACGAGGCCTAACGAAGCGGAGAACAGTGGGGGAGCCTACGGGAAGCTGATTGCAGCTAGGGGGGAGACCGTCTTGCCTCTGGGCCGCGGGAGCACTGCGAGTAAAAGTGTGGGCTGTAAGTGGCAGGCATCGGAGGACAGGCACTGACTTTGCTGGCGAAATATCGGGCGACAGCGAGGCCCACATGGCATTTGGAGTCAGCGGGGACTGCATAGGAGAGAGGCCCACAGTTAAGAGCTGAGTGGGCCCGAACACCCACTAACTAAAGATCGGGTCGGAGGCCCGAGTCTATCGCAGTGGGCCCGGTGGCGAGGCGCACACACCATTCCTCAGAATAATTGGGACACAGGACTAGGGTGCGCTGGCCTGCACATTGACGGCCAAGACGCGACCTTAGGAGGCGGATTTAGAAGCGTGCCACGAGGAGACGGAGAAATAAACGCACCATTGGCCCGGTGAGGACCAAAGGCGTGCTAGAGAGGGGAGTGAAAGCTCGGAAACTGAAGCTACCCGGCAGTACCTAATGTGAGGTTTGGGGCCTCGAAGGGCCCAGTTATCACCAGTTGTAGCCTTTACGGGCTGTAATGTCCACGACGAGGGGCCGGAAGGATAAGATGGTCAAGGAGCTTTTCGCGAAGGCACAGGCGAATGAACAGGCCAAGGATATGGCGGCAAACTAAACAGATGCCACTGGGGAGCAGGTGGAAGGGGCAGAACCTATCACCAAGGCCTACCTGGAATCGCTCTTTACCACCTTACAGGACGACATTCACACCCTGCAGAAGGAGTTCGCGGAGGAGAAGAAGGAGGTGAGACGGGATGTGGATGGCATAGGGGAACGTGTGGCAGACCTCGAGACCAAGAGTGACAGTCGTGACACCGAGATAGAAGCATTGCGTCAAGAAATAGTGCAGATTCATGACCAGCAGGTCGACTTACAATCACACATTGAAGACCTAGAAAACCGCTCCCGCCGCCACAATGTCTGCATTCGGGGGGTTACGCCCACGGAAGACACTAAGGATTTGCTCAGTTTTACTTGTGATCTCTTTAACCATATATTGGGACGCCCTGTGGGTTCGAAACTCAGGATTGACAGAGTACACAGGGTGGGCCCTCCGAGATTGGCTTCAGCCCCCCTCCAGACATATTGGCTTGCGTGCAGGATTTTCATACAAAGGAAGATATCTTACAGAAGGTTTGGCAACAGCATCCTTTGTCTTTTGAGGGCCAATCTCCGGTGCTCTATCAGGACCTGTCTGCACTCACACTACAGAAGCGCAGGACGTTCCGGCCAGTCACGACCTACCTCCAACAACATGGCATTTCTTATAGTTGGGGCCACCCATTTTGCTTAATATTCAAGAAGGACAACAAGCTACATCAGCTTCAGTCGCTGAAGGAAGCATGTTGATTGCTAGGAATAGATCCCCTGGAGGAAGTCCCTGACGAGGACGTACCCACCACCGAGCCGGAGAATGGCAGACATAGGTGGTGTCAGCAGACCAGGTGACGACGAGTCCGGAAGCCCCCCGTGGATGTGATTCGGGGTGGTCAACGGGCAGCAGTGGAAGCAGTCTCCGCAGGGCCGGAGGTACCTCTGCCTAGCTGAGCTCCTTGTGGACTGGATGACTGTCTGAGCCTTACAGTTTGTTTTAGTTCCTGCTGTCGGTGGGAGGGACGGCTTCTATGCTGTGAGTAATCTACCCCACTACTGTAATTCACCAATCACCTACGGATGATGGACAATAAGTATGTTTTGAAATATTGGGTATTCTTTGTTTTTCTTTCAGGGGGTCGTGTTGGGGTGGGGGGTTGGGGGTTGGGAGGAGGGTGGGTTCCAGGTCCAGGGGCTCCTTCAGGGACTCGCAGGGTCTCATCCCCTAATGATGGCAGAGAACTTGGCCTTGGCTACTTCCCGAGGGGGGTCTGCTCTTTGGGAGGGGGCTCCGGCTAGCACTATGCATCATCCGGTTGGGGAGAATACTGCTCTCATTGTGAATTATGCCTGCTACTGAATTATGAATCCTCACACTTACTGTGTAAGGAATTAATAATCCTGTGAAACGAAAGGCTGTCCTCTCCTTTTTGGAGGCCTCTAAGGCTGATATCTGCCTTCTGCAGGAATCCCACCTACTGAAGAAGGATTGCTGAGGCTGCGATCCTGTTGCTTCCTGCAACAATGTTTTTCTTCTGCTTCCACTAAAACTGCAGGGGTAGCGATCTTAGTGGCCCAGCGGTTCAGAGGGAAGGTCCTGCAGAGGGGAGTGGAGGTGAAGGGGAGGTTACTATCTTATAGATTCTCCCTTGGGGGGGCGGTCTTTTCGATCTGTTCTATCTATGCCCATAACGAAGGCCAAGAGAAGTTCTTTCACTCAGCCCTTAATGAGGTAGCCACTTCCCCTGACCGACATATTCTGGTGGGAGGGGATCTGAACTTGGTGATGGACACTCTTCAGGACAGGTCAGGCCAGCGCTCTTCTCAGGCGGGGACCCTCTCCGTCGAGGGATTGGATAGAATGGGTGACATGGGCATGGTGGATCTGTGGCGTAGTTTTTATCCAGGCACACGGGAATACACATCCTATTCTAACGCTCACAAAAGCTATGCCTCCTCGTCCCTACATGCACTCTCCACTGAGGTCGAAATAGGCACTGCGGCCCTGTCCGATCATTCACCCATGGTGGCGGTGTTCTCCTTCCCTCTAATGACACGAGCTACATGCTAGTGGAAGCTGCACGACATGCTCCTACACCGTGTGGAAGTGGTGGAAAAGGTCTGGGGGTCATCAAGGACTACTTATCACAAACACAACAGCACTGCAGACACGTCATTAGCTACACATTGGGCGGCGCTTAAAGCGGTAATGTGCGGTGAGTTTATTGCGGTCTCCGCGGCCGAGAATGCGGAGTGGGCTTGTGAGAGGGAAGAGCTCTCACAAAGGACGCAGAAACTAGAGCACATGCACCAATGGACTGGGGCGCTGAGGGTATGGAGGCAGCTGCGACAGGTTAGGCAGCAATTAATGGCGCTAGATCAAGACCGGGCGGTATACCCGGCGTTAAGGGTGCGACACATGTACTATACAGGGGGAGATATATGTGGGCGACTGCTAGGATGCGCGCTCCGTGAAGTGCGGTGAAGAAATACAGTTTAGGAGATCGTTACACAGGAAGGGAGGGTGGTTACTGAAGACGCGGATATTGCGGCAGCTTTTAGTGCTTTTTACACCTCCCTATATACTGGTTCTTCGCTTGACCTAGCTGAAGGAGAAAGGTTCTTGGCGTTGGTTCCCCTCCCAACCCTGACTTTGGAGCAGGCGGACCTACTGGACCGGCCTGTCCGACCGGAGGAGGTGATCACGGTCATCTCACGTCTCAAGCTAGCAAAAGCCCCGGGACCGGATGGCTTTTTGGCTATTTTTTATAAGACGTTCTGTTCACAAGTGACTCCATTGTTGACCGCCCTTTTTAACTCCTTCGCAGACACAGGAATGATCCTGAGAGATCTCTTAGATGCCACCATCTCAGTCATCCCCAAACTGGGGAAGGATCGCGCACGATGCGAGGCGTATTGCCCTATATCTCTCCTTAACGTGGATCTCAAGCTTTACACTTGAATTTTGGTGGCTCGGCTCGCTCCGTTGATGCCGGGACTGATTGACCCGGATCAGGCGGGTTTTATCCCGGAGCGCCAGACAGTAGATAACACCAAGAGGGCACTACACCTCATAGAGAAGGCCACGCGGACGACAGGTGAATATATGATGCTCGCAATTGATGCCGAGAAGGCGTTCGACCGAGTCCATTGGCCCTACTTGGAGCAGGTATTGGTGAAGGCGGGGCTGGGCAACAAATTTCGCACTTGGGTCCTTAACTGTTATTCCTGCCCTACAGCGATGGTCAGAGTTAATGGCTGTATTTCGCCCTGATTCTCTTTTGAATGAGGCACGAGACAGGGGTGCCCATTGTGGCCCCTGCTCTTCGCCCTGTATATGGAACTGTTGGCGCTGTCGATGTGACTTGACCCAGAGGTGCGCGGGGTTAAATTTGGGGCCTATATACACACCATCAGCCTCTACGCGGATAATGTCCTTCTATCTTTATCCTCCTCAAAGCCTCTTTACCGGCCTGTGTCGCAGTTCTAGCGCATTCTCTCGGTGTCGGGATTTAAGGTCAATATGTCTAAATCAGTGGCCTTGGACCTCTCACTAGAGGAGCACACTCGGTCCCACTTACAGGAGCGATTTCCATTCCGCTGGGCGCAAGATGAGGTCCCGTATTTGGGGATCCAGTTGGCACCCACATTGCAGGACAGGGTCCGTATCAACTATGCGCAACTGCGCCATTTAGTCCGCAGTGAACTGGGAAGATGGAGACATCTCCGGCTGTCGTGGTTGGGTAAGGTGGCTTGAAACAACAAGAGAGAAGACCAGGTCAAGGTGGTGTACTGATTTGAAAGGTGCATGGGAGTCACATGGACACGGATGTGAAAAAAGAGTGTTGAGTCCTGCTGGGCTGAAAAATCCCATCAGACCACCCATTTGGCGGCATATCATCATATGGGCATTAGTGGTCGCTCCAAACAACGCCTAAACCTTCAAGTGGCGTTGCATACATGGAGAACGGCAATTTCAGCCACAGTAGTGCTCTAAAAATAAGATGGAAAAAGTGCAGTGCTGTTGAAAAAGTGCTTGCTAAAATTGGCTACCTAGATTAAGGAACAGTTTGCAGAAATAAATCTAGGTGTCAAGATTAAAAACACGCCTGGTAGTGGGTGAGTAAGACTACATTATGGCGCTGTGCAAAGGGGTCGACTAGTTTCAGCTTGAAGGAATGTTGCTCCAGCTTTCATCAGGACCTTGTAAAACAAAATAAGCTACTGCAAAACAGTGTGAGGGGTATATACACATGTAAGAGGAAATGAGTTGTATCAATATCATGTGATATACTTAAGAACATCATATCTGCCCCTCAAACCTTGGAACCCCAGTGTCCACTGATCACAGGAAAAATCTTCTTCCCAGCTTTGTGTGGGTGAAGACCTCACCTCGCCCGGCAACTGCTCGGGATATTGAGGCCCCGCTCTATCCGTCGGTACCCAACGCTCCGATCCGAGCGGAAGGGTAAGGTGGCTGCCATAAAAACAACAGTCTTGCCGCAGATTCCTTATTTATTCCGTGCCATTCCACTACGCGCGCCAGATGGCTTGCTTTGTCGAACACAAGCTGAACTTGCTCAGTTCCTTTTTAACGGCAAGAAGCCACAAATGAAGCTCAGACTGGCGAAGTTGCCTCCGTAGAAGGGGGGTCTTGGATTACCAGATCTACTGCTTTACTATCAGGCGGCCCAACTGCGGACCTTGG
The DNA here is from genome assembly GCF_964263255.1 of Lissotriton vulgaris. Lineage (NCBI taxonomy): Eukaryota > Metazoa > Chordata > Amphibia > Caudata > Salamandridae > Lissotriton > Lissotriton vulgaris. The sequence continues at coordinate 1,405,631,862 of NC_141693.1, read as the reverse complement.
TGGAGTGGAGCAGGTGGGAGTCTGAAAAACATTGGCTCTTCCAAGACCAGGCCGTGGCAGGCCATCCGCTCCAGGAGGTTCCCCTTCTTCGCAGGCAGCATCGACCCCCTAATCTCTACACCTCACACATCATGAGGGTTCCGCTGGAGGTGTGGGATAGCACTAACCTCAAACATGAGCTGACCACCTTTCCGTCCCTGCTCACTCCCTTGCTGGAGAACCCAGATTTTAGCCCTGGGCAGGATATTGTGGCATATGCGAAGTGGCGCCCTGCGGGGTGCAGATTTTTCTTTCACCTGTACACTAGGGAGGGGATCATCCCATTCGAGACCTTCAAACGGGAATACGGCTTGCCAGAAACGGAGCGGCTCCAGTATCTTCAGGCTCGGCATTGGGCGCTTAATAGTCAGGTCCGAGAGGAAGCGGACCGACACCTGCGGCCATTTAAGTATTGGCTGATTACAAGGACCGCAGATAAACACCTCATTTCTGACCTGTACCGCATGTTCTTGGACCGCTATTCCCTCGTTTATAATTCTGGAAGAGCTCGCTGGGCAAGAGAATTGGGGCGCACACTCGGCGCTAAAGAAAGGGACAGTATCTATTACCGCCCACGACCCTCCGCTTACCATATGGGTCTGACTGATATGCTCACCAAAATAATATCATATTGGTATTACACACCGGAGAGGCTATATAAAATAGACCACACGAGGGAGTCAACCTGTTGGCGTGGGTGCGGAGAGAGGGGTACTCTGGTCCATCTTTTATGGGATTGTGTCCAACTCCAGGGGTACTGGAAATTAGTCTTGGATGAGGTAGATTCACATTTTGATACCGAAATCCCGCGATTTCCCTCCTACGTCTTACTGGGTCTGCCTAATCCCATTACATACCCGTTGAGATCACGCATGGGCCGGTTGATCGCCATTGCCATTGGGTCTGCATTACAGAACATCCTGTCTCACTGGCGCACTTTGCAGATTCCGACATTCCAAGGGTGGCTAGATCGTCTGTAGGTGGTTCTGGGCATGGAAAAGCTGTCCTTGGTCAAAGCTGGAGAAGGTGCCAAGTATGCGGAATTGTGGAAGCCGTTTCTATCACTATTAGCCACGGAATTTAGAGAGGTCACGTGTCCCAGGTACCTGAGCTTACTGCGGCTGTCCCAGACCGAGGCCTGAAGTGCTTTGAGAGGGCCTACCTTTTGATACGATGGGGGAAAGACCTGGAACCAGGGGGGCGTTGGGTATGGGGGTAGGGTGGGAAGGTAGTTTTCATTTTACCTTTATGTATCTTAGTTAACCAAAGATGAGCCCTATACAGTGGCATTGACTTTCTTATTGAGTTTGGCCTGGAGGACGGTCTGGACAGCATTCTAGCCGCATGCTCTCAAGTGGGGCACACGGCTCCGCCTCGTGATAATGGGACATATATGTTTGTGCATGCACTGGTCCACAAAACACAGATTCCACAGCCGGGGACGCTCAGAGGGGCGCCAGGGGGACGGGTTGTGGTCGGCGGCCCTCGATCCTTTACTCCGCACAAGGGCTGGCGCATTCCGCATTGGGTGCCCCACTCCTTCTTAAGACGCGGCCAGCCCTATGGGGTTGTAGGCGGCTTGCTGTGTTTAATACCTGAAGAATTGTTATTGTCCTTGAGCTGCTTGCACAAATGTTCTTTCTTTGGCCGTCCCATCGGGTTGTAGGCAACCTTTGTTTGTGATCGTTATTTCTGTATATTGTCAATAAAACAGATTTAATACTAAACATGTGAGGGGGGAGTGGGCGGAGCTTCAAATGCCTAACTGAATACTACATGCCTCGCAGAGCAGCACATGCACGCTGCCCAGGCTCACCCTAAAAAAGTCACCCAGCAGGTTCTTCCGGTCACATGACTGCAGGCTCTGGACGCTGAAGAATGACAGGGCGGTGAAAAACTAACATATGCAGTGAGTTGCCAATGCATTGTTATTTAAGGTGTGTGTAGAATTTTAAAAAGCATTGCTCCTTGGCAGCAGCCAATTGGGGCCAGACAGACTCGGGGAGGTGTGCGGGCCGGCAGCAGATGTGGGTGGAACTCCGTGGAATCCCACAGAGTTTTTAGAGTTTTTAAATAACACAGCAAGTTCTGCCCACTCCTACATTTTAGTCACAGAGGTAACAAACACTCCCCATTAATCTTCCCCATCACCACATATTTGTTCTGCTTTTAACCTGCTTTAGAAGATTAATGTGAAAATGTAACTTTCATTTATATGCACACATTTTCAGCTGTGCCAGGGAATAAGCTATACGTTTTAACCTTTGCATTTGAACCTGAAACTCTCCGTTTGGAGACTTTTGCATCAATTTTAATTACATTTCTGAGACAGAATGATGCTTGAAAAGATGCTAAATTGGACAACATATCAAAGAGCATACTATACTGTAAATGCTGAGCAATACAGATATAAGGATGCTCATTTCAGCTAAGAAAATTAAGTTGGGACGTGTCAGGGGACGGTTAAAGTTTAGTATCATACACTACAATCGGAAGTTGTAAAGCATGCAGATGATTATTGTGCTTGTAAACAGGCGGAAGTCAAAATTAACCATTATGGCTTACACAAATTGGCACTGACATGTTTGCCACTCTATCTGAGCAACCTGCTGCGCGTTGTTTTCATGCTTGCAGTGCGTTTTCATGCTTGCAGTGCAGTGTGTGATTCGGCATGCCACATGAACTGTTATGCCTAGAGCCAGATGTGACTTACTAATGAGAAAAAGGTCTTGACCAGACATATTATCTGACAGGACCACCTCACAGCAGTCCAGCTAGGCCTTACATTAATGTTAATGACTCCTTCCGACACCTTCCTCAGCATGTGGCTGTCAGAGTCATTGCATTGTAGAGCAGGAACCCCAGGGCTGCACTCTGAGGGTATTGGCAGGGATAGCATATTAATGAACCAGGTTTTCTTGAGCCCTTATTGTTTTTCTTGTATTCTGACCTCCCAACTACCTCTTCAGTGAGACACATTTTGAATCCCATGTCTGTCTGCTAGCCATGAAGTTGAATGCAAAACCTCACTACCAGAGGTATATTCGACAGAACGAATTGAAAGGCCGAGGATGGGCTGCTTCCACTAAATCTCAGAAAGAATTATCAGGTGCAGTCTGCAGCCGTCTCATTCTCAATTGCAGTGAAAACATAAAATAATGCAATACTGAGAACGTTAACACTCGTGCTGTAGTTACTGAGCACTGAGGGCCCCATTTATGAGGCTGTGCGTCACTTTTACGCCCTGGTGAGTCACTTTTTGTGACGCACCAGTGGCGTAAAAAATGCGTCTTGTTGCACCATATTTACAAAGAAACGCATCTAGGTAGATGCGTCACTTTGTAAACCCCTGCGCCACATTATACCTGCACCAGGTATAATGTATGCAAGGGGGGCGTATTGACGCAAGGAAGGGTCGTGGAAGTGACGCAGTGAAATCTATGAGATTTCACTGCGACACTTTTAGGATGCTGTTGCGTCAAAATCTTGTGCCTGCCTCACAGCAGGCGTAAGACTGACGCATGTGAAAGGACGCATTGCTGGAGTTGCGTCACTTTTGTGACACACTCCAGCAATGCATCACTTTTGCGCTTACAGATACGTCAGAAATACTGACGTATCTGTAACTCCTTGCGACATGATGCTACAGCATACGTCACAAAAAACTAAGATCTTGCGAGTGATAGACATGCTTGTAGAAAGGGGAAAATGGGATTCTCGAACTGCCTCAATGTGAAAAATATTGCCTAATATGATATTCTCTCATAATATGGTCTGCTAGTTTCAAACTCTGCTAATAAGCTACTAGAACACACTAGTCGGATGGAGGGATGCCAAATCAAAACCTTTATCTTTAGAGGCTGCCTTGGGCCACATCATCTTGGGCTGAGTCACATGTCCACCAACAACTAGTGTCAGCATTCTCCTTCGCTCATTCTGCACCCTTACCTGTAATGACCCAGGGTATCATAGCCTGAGCATCTAAAACAAAGGCCAGTTGAATACATGAGCATTCTCTATTAGGGGCTGTTATTGGCTGTAAAGAGCCAGACCCCCTGCATCACACAAAACATACATATCAACAGCCAAAATAATGTTAGAAAATCCTCTCACTGTCTCCGTCCTATAACACAGCCACTTCACACACATAGCCACACTAGCACATGTGCTCCTCATACAACAAATCAAAACAATCTCATCAATGCACTCCTCATCACCACTCAGTAAGAACAAGTACTTCCCAGAAATGTTTGCTCACCACGTAGGGCAGCAAGCAATATAGAAGATTTAATTTCTCCTAATAACATTAATATCATTCATGCCATTTTTGTTACAGAAACTTGGTTTATCTTGATCGCCACACATATTACTGATTTCCTGGTCCCTCAAGATTACAACGTTGAGCATATCAGTCAGCTAATCTGGCACTTGGACCAATAATGCAGTTACCCCTACAAACTTCATGATTCTAAACATCCGTGGTAACATAGGGCTGGACTGGAGCCATTTCTGAAGGAAGGTATTAAGCGTGTCTCCCATTGGCTAACTGTGCCAATTTTTCAAACAAGCAAGAGGTGTAGAAAGAAGAAAAATATTCATTTGTGAGCCCCTGACTGTACAAACTGTCACGGTAACTGAGCATAATCTGCTAGCCTATGTGATACAGCTCTGTTTACAGACAATAGTTTATTGTTTATGGTGCAAGAGCGGTGGACAGTTGTATAATGCACACAGACTGGCACTGACATTTACACTATCATTGTTCACTAAAGGTATTTTTTTTGTTTCAGAAATTCGCATCTCCCGATCCCCTTATCCAATTAGTTCAAGAGGGATTTTATTATAATTATTCAATACTTTTTTAATATTAAAATGGTTTGAAAGGTTTAGTGTTTGGACTCTTGAAGTTAATGTTGTTTTGGTGTGCTTCAATACTTTACCCACTTGTGAGAAAGTACCTCTGTGTGTGATCACCCCTATTTTGTAGGGGCAGGTGCTGCTGGTGGTTGAACCCTTCACACTGGGGCAGAGCAGCCCAGTATATTTCCTCTGACCCCTATAATATGAGAGGATGCCGCTGCCTGCGTCCCACGCAGGGGGACATCCGCAGGGCAGCCCCCTAGTGCCCACTAGTTGGAGCCCCCCCCTTGGTCCCCAGGGAGGGGGAGGCTCTGGTGGCCTCACCTGCCCCTCCCCTTGGCGGGTGCACCGTGACATGCGTCCAGGGGTGGGCTCGTTTGGGGGCGGGCCTGGTATTTAGGCCCCTGGCGCCCCTAGTTCGACCTCTTTTGCCGGTCGTTCTGCTGCCTGCCTGCCGCGCTGCACCCACCCTATCCTCGTACCCAGCAGCTGGGCAGGCGGCATGCAATTTAGATGTTTTAATGTTTTCTTTTGTGTTGCAGGCAGAGTTACAGGGCGATCTGGCGGAAGAAGGTTACAGTAAAGGTACCTCTGCGGCAGACTGGTACAGTAAGGGTACCTCTGCCTGGCACAGTAAGGGTGCCTGAGTCAAAGACTGGGAGCCGCAGGGAGGTTCCGGGAAAACCGCGACGGCGCCCCGTTAGTCAGTTGGGGGCCTGGCCAACCGGGGGTGTGCCATACCATGCTCCGCCCTGAAAGGGGCGGGACTATAAGACATGATCACGTGATCCAGAAGGGGATCTGCAAAGGTGCTGCTCTGTCCGGGCATCGACCCACCGTGCCGGCTGGCTCATTAGGCGGGCGGGGAAGTGATGGGCTGCCTGCCCTGGATCACCCGTAAGATAACCCACTAAGACGCCATACTTTTGTTGTATGAAAATAAACCTGCAGCAGTTCTTTACCCATAAACAATGTGTCCGGTGTAATCGTTATATGGGCAAATGTAAATTTGCAAGGGGGAGCGGATGACGGTGCGGGCACTATCAGCTAGCTCCTAACTAGCATATTTAACCCTCCACTAAGGCCATAGCATATGGTGCAGGAAAATATACCATCGGTAGGGAAAGTTAAATGCCACCCATAAACTGCAGCATTAGTTGTGTCTGCAGTGTATGTGGTGCCATTAAACTGTGAGACCTGACTGCTGCAGCTTGGAAACCTGCAGATCAGTGTCAAAATAACCATTTTAATAGGAGAGAACCATATTTTAAATAATGAATAAGTCACCCCTAACAAGGGTTTGTAGCCTGCAAGGTAGGGTGTTCTTACAGTGATAAGCCCCTGTTAGGCACAGGATCCCAGGTTGGCTGAGGTAGGTACCTTAGGCCAAATTGGGACCCGCGTTTCCAAGTCAGGGAAAGTCAGGACACGTTCTGAGATAGCCCCCGCTCACCCCTTGGTAGCTTTGGTCGAGCAGCCAGGCTTATCTTCAAGACAAATGTGTAAAGTATTTGCAACCACGCTCACAGCAACCAAATGTTGACACCACAAATAGATTCCACACAAGTTTTATAAAAACAAGTATAAATTTTATACAAAAAGATATACGATAAGACCACAAGATATAAATCCAATATATGAGTATGGGTAATATTTCTCTTGGCTGGTGGTTAAGCCAGCCAGCCCTTGTAAGTTCTGGCAATATTAATGAGCACTTTTAAAAATTCCACTGTCGTCCTAATAACATGTTATGCAGTTCGTAATGCTAGAAACAGGCACTTTGCAATAGAAAAATAATGCAAGGTTTAACGCAACAATAAGTACTTTGCAAAGTAAAAATAATGCAATGCCTAATACAACCACCGGGTACGTCGTTATGCAGAAATAAGGCATTGCGTAATACACTAATCAGATAGTTCCTTATGCTGGAATAATGCAATTCATAATGCAACAATCAGGTAGTTCATATGCAGAAATACTGCCATGCGTCATACACTAACCAGGTAGTTAATTATGCAGGAATAATGGAATGCGTAATACACTAATCAGGTAGTTTGTTATGCATAAATGATGCAATGTGTAATACGACAATCAGGTACTCCATTATGCAGAAATAAGGTAATGCGTAGTACACCCCAGCACCAATCACAGTGCATTAGGTGGTCTCTCCGCCCCTCCTTCTGACTCGCAGTCAGCCTCTGTCAACAGGTGCTCCCAACACGGGTATGGATGCCACTCCCCTGGCAAGTATGGGTCGCGATACGAGCCAAAGCAGGGGCTCGTGCTTCCGGAATGAGAGAGAGGCCAATATCGTCTCCCTCCGAGCACGCACTCCGCCCCAGGCACCGACACACATTACCTGGGGGTGGGACCGCACTCTTCTCTCCTCTTCCAGCGACTTGGGCCTCTGATGCAATCTTTTTGAAATGGCAATGGCGGGCTCAGGCTGGCGGCTCAGCTCCTCTGGAGCTGACGGTCCAGTCAGCTACTGCTACGAAGAACTCAGGCTGCCACAGGACACAGGCACACAGCGTTGCTGAGACTTCCTTAAGCTTTGGGTGCACAATCATTGGGCACTCCTCACGAAGGTCTCAGGCTGCACAAAGAACACGCACACAGCGCCGATCAGACTCACGTTAATTCTGGGTGAACGTTAACAAGGCAATCCTCACGAAGGTCTCAGGCAGCACAAAGAACACGCACACAGCGTCACTGAGACTTACTTGTACTCTGGGTGCACGATAACAACGCAATCCTCACGAAGGTCTCATGCTGCACAAAACACACGCACACAGCGTTGATGAGACTCACTTGGATTCTGGTACACACGATAACAGGACAATCCTCACAAAGGGTTCAGGCTACACAAAGCACACACACACAGCATCGCTGATCCTCGCTTGGACTCCAGGTGCCCATGGTAACAGGACAATCTTCACAAATGGTTCAGGCTGCAAAAAGCACACACACACAGTATTGGTGAGACTCAACTGGAAACTCTTGTGTTCCTGACTTTCCGCAACAGGGAGCCAGCTCACCTCTGGCCTTTAGGGTTTAGTTACTTCAGGAAACAGCACAGCAAAGTCCTTTCAAACACACAGCAAAGTTCCTTTAGCCTTTCTTTGGTTAAAACAGCAAACTGCAGGCCAGCCCCAGAACCCACAGCAAGGGTCAGTCCTTTCCTTCAGTCTCTTCAGTTGTTTCCTCCTTGGCAAAGGTTCCTGTTGACCACAAAGTAGCTCCAGTCTTGTTCAATCTTGATCAAGCCATTCTTCAAAGTTCAGGGGATTCAGCTCTCATTATACCCCTCAATGGCTTTGAAGTCTTTGTGTTCAGGGGGGCACTGATCCCTTGTTCAAACCAGTTCTTCTGGGTGCCTCCACACCAGTGACACCTTCCTTTGATAAGTGGGGGTCTGGATTCTCAATCACTCAGCAGTAGATGGGACACTTATTTTATGGCAGCAACCTAGGCCTCTTCACCTCTATGGGCTACTCCTCCCCCTACACTTCAGATGCAGGTCAGCCTGTTGCTGTCTCACCTCCTCCCCTGGGTCAAGACATTCCCCAGGTCCTATTGCTTTCAAATCCAGACAGACAATCCACAACCAGGCACAGGCACACAGAAATGTTAGAGCCCAAAGATCCAGCCACTTCTAAAAGAGTGGCTGCCAAACACTCAACGCAAAAACCACCTTCATAAAAAAGATGTATTATTGCATTGTGAGTTCAGGAACACTAAACGTTACATGTCCATCTTAAGCCTTTGGGAAAATAGGCTGGAAAACATATTACACAGCCTTCCTATTCTACCCTATAGGCAAGATGGCCTTTCAACAGTGAAAAACGAAATGGAGATTATTTCACTGTCAGGACATGGGACACACCTTAGTACAAGTCCTACCTTTCACATGCACTGCACCCTGCCCAGGGTGTACCTTGGACCTACCCTAGGGGTGTCTGATGTGCATAGAACAGGAAGGGTAAGGTCTGGCAAGTGGGTGCACTTGTCAGAACCACATTGCAGATTAACAAACTGCACTCAGGCACAGCAAGGGCAGGCCTGAGTTCCCTTCTTAAAGCTACTTGTGTGGGTGGCCCAATTAGTGCTGCAGGCCCACTAGTAGTATTTGCATTACCAGCCCTGGCACCCATAGTGCACTTCACTAGGGACTTTACTAGTAAGGCAACCATACCAATCATGGACAACCAATTACCATTACACATTATACAGAGAGCACTTGCACTTTGGCACTCTTTAGCAGTGTCAAAGTGTCCTAAGCATCTAAGTTGGCAACCCCATGTAAAAAAAAAGGACTAGGGGAAAGCAACAAGTTTAGGGAACTTTAGCCAAAAAGGGCTAAGTGCTACAGCCCTCAAAAGCTACTTTGACTGTGCAAGGGCATAGCTGATCCTATGCAGTTTAAATACCACCCATTTTTGCTGATTCTGGTTTGGGATAGATTACAGAATCTTAGTCTACCTGATACTCCAGTAGGCTACTTAGCAGTACCCTTCAAGGAACTGGTCACTGTAAGTGTTTCTTCTTAATATGGTGTATAACTGCTCCCAGAGCAGAAACAATTGCTTAGGTCATTTGTCAGGAAAATGTGGGTGTGAGGTCTGCAATTCCTCTCATCTTAGGAAGAGCAGCTGGGGTGGGTTCAGGAACTTCTTTATCTTGAAGGAAACCAGAGTGAAGTCTGACCTCTTACATTTTGCTGTAAAGGAGACCTGGGTCTGAGAAGACTTACAGCCTGATTCATGTAGCTAAATTGCACTCGCAAAGGGCCAGATTCTCAGAATCTGGCCCTTTGCGAGCGCAATTTTTGCATTTGGTATTCATGATACCAAATGCAAAAATCGCTATTTAAGAATTCGCATATTTGCGTGGAATGGCATTTAAGGAATCTCTAATAGAGATTCCTTAAATGCTATTCATGACACACAACAAAATAGCGATTTTGGACTTTTGGGGCCGCTATTTACCGACAGGTCAGACCTGTCGGTAAATAGCATAAACTCAGAAAAATGCTTTTAAAAGCATTTTTCAAAGTTGCATGTAGCACACACACATGTCCTTTGGACATGTGTGTGCGCAACACCTGTCCAAAAGTGCATTTTAGGGGTGCTACAGGGCGTCCTTTGGACACCCCTGTCACCCTTAAAATCGCTATCTCAGTTGCGAGTAGCAAATTGCTACTCGCAAATCCCCAATCATTCCAATGGGCCTCTTGGCCCATAGGAATGAATGGGGAGTATTTGCGAGTAGCAAATTGCTACTCGCAAATAAAGAACATGTAGGAATCGCTATTTAAGTAGCAATTCCTACATGAATGCCGTTTTGCGTGTCCTCAATAGCGAATCGCTATGATTCGCTATTAGGGACACGCAAAACGGCCCGTACATGAATCAGGCTGTTTGTTCCTTGTGCCAACTGTAGCCAACTTGGCACCAACCCTGTTGCAAGGGAGCTGGCCCCAGAACAAATTTGGTACGGCTGAGGAGGAGGGGACTGCTCATTTCCTTAGACACACACCAAGCTGGAACACCTATCACCTCCAAGTCCAGAATGATTCTTTCATGTTAGATGTTACCACAAAAGTGCATTTTGGGATAGTTTGCAGTGAGGCAAGCAGGAAGTGCTACAAAAGAGGGAAGGTTTGAATTAAGAACTTTTTTTCTCACTTGTTAAGGAATCCCTACTGGGTCACCACCAAGCACTGGCTAGTGAATTTTACAAACATGGCAACTCCCCACAGCTCTTTAAAACACATCAGAGCCTGTGAAAGAAGAGAGGAGTACTGGGCCTGCTCCCACTAAAATTCACGACTGAGAAATGGACTGCAAGGGTCAATTGGCTGACTTCCTGTGTGCCTACAGGAAAATATCAAGCTGCAAGAGGTCTTTTGAATAAAGTGACGAGCAGACCAGTAGCAACTGGATCTGGACTGGACCCTGATGGTATTTTCAGTTGGGCTGAGTCACGGCCCTAAACTGTTGTTCCTCTGGTTCTGAGAGCTGTAAATGAAACCACGAGGAACTGCTCCAGAAAGTCTAAAAATTGTGACTTAGTAATGTTGTCCGGAGCTACTAAAGGACATTGTGGCACATGTGTCTAACTTCTAGGAGACTTAAATCAGTAAAGCTTCTAGGCTTGTCTTCCTAACAAATGTTGAGCCACAAAGAAGAGACTAAGTGTGAAGGTAGAAATCTTGAACAGGCAGCGATGCGTTAAGCATCTGACAGATCAGAGGACTTCAGTGTGTGTGAAAGGTTCTGGTAAAATCAATGTTTTCAGCAGTACCTCATCCAATATTTATCAGTCTTTGAGGGGAATCTGCAACAATTTGGTATACAGCATTTAACCTTGCCCCACTGCAGATTTCAATAAAAAAAGACTTAGGGCCAGATGTAGGTAACTTCAATTTAGCGAGTCCTTAATAGCGATTTTTACCGAATCGCTATTAAAGACTCGCTAAATGGAATTTAGGTAGGAATTGCTAAAATATTAGCGATTCCTTAACATTCCTTAATAACGAATCAGTACTTGAAATTCCTTATTAAGGAATGCCTAGCCATTCATTTCAATGGGCTAGGAGGCCAATAGGAATGAAAGGGAAGATATTAACTATTAGCGATTAGGTATTACCGAATCGCTAATAGCGGGAGGTATTTCAAGAGTGCCATGGTGTCCAAAGGACACCCTTTTGCACCCCTGAAATTTGCTTGGGTGCACATGTCGCACACATACATGCCCTATGGGCATGGATGTGTGGCACATGGAACATTTAAAAAAGCAAAAAAGTGCTTTTTTAAAGGAAATCACTATGGGGCATATTATCAAGAATGGGCGTTACATTATCGCCGCTTTTATCGACAGGAAACTGCCGATAAAGCGGTGATAATGGGCTTGATAATATGCTCTATGAATTCCAATCAATGTCTATGTTAGATGTGAAGACATCTAACATGGGCTTCGATTGGAATTCATAGATCATATTATCAAGCCCATTATCGCCGCTTTATCGGCAGTTTCCTGCCGATAAAAGCGGCGATAATGTAACGCCCATTCTTGATAATATGCCCCTACGTTCCACCAACTTGAAGTTGGTGGTAATTAGCGATACCTTAAGGATCAAGTGCACTATTTTTAGTGCTACGTACATTGCATTTAAGGAATCAGTATTTCCGATTCCTTAAATGCAAGAGCAAAATAAGGAATAGCTATTTTGCGATTCCTTATTTTGCATGTAGGTATGAACTCACCTACATTGCACTCAGCCAAATACTGGTCAGTAAGGCTGAAATTCTCAGAATTTCGGTGTTACCAACCGGAATTTAGCCACCTACATCTGGCCGTAAGTGAGAAGATAAAAACTTAGACTGAATGGCTTCTGCTCTGTTACCAGTGAACAGTGACCTCAAATGTGTGGCTTACTTTTGCTTAGTTCTCTTTGCCCTTTATTGAATTATAATGATTTTGGTGTCATTTGTCCTATAAAATGTTTTCTTGATTTTTTGTAATTTAGTTCTGGCAGTTTTATTGATTTGCTAATTGACTTTTTAAATATTTTGATACTTCTAAATCTTCTCTGTTCCGTGCCATAGCTAATAGGGGTTGAGCCCAGTTTATTTACTGAACTTGTGTGTTGGACCTGACAAGAGCTTGGGGTTTATTATTGGAGAGGAACGCTCATTGTCCACAACTAATAACCCATTTTCTTACACACATTTCTCCGACGAAATGCCTGTCAATTATGACAATAGCTACAGGGGAGCAATCCCACGTTTCTTCATTGAAATGTGTACTTAAATAGCAAGGAACTGAGTTAGTACCTTTGTGGAAATGCGTACTTTGCTCACTGCAAAGTAAACAATTTAAGGTTTAACTTTGTAATATTAGTGAGAAATACAGTAAGTTTGAGAGAGAAAAACATTAAACATAGCAATTTCACACACCCTTAATGTCCAGTACACTTACTCCTATGGATTGTCTTCCCTGCAAATAATCCATTGATTTTTGTATGAATAAATAATAAAGATTTTGATAGATTTTTTAGAGACTTTTATGGGGGTTTTGTGACTGCACTTGAAGTTGAGAATCATTGTAAATTGCAGGAGAAAACATGTGAGGCATCTATTTCTAAAATTATATTTCTAACGCTGATATTTTCTTCGAGAATGAGCCCCTTAAATGAATCGTTGTTGCTCTTCTTATCATATTAGCCACAATTCAAGGCAGTTGCTAATTAAGAACATAGCTGAGCCCATCTTAGCTTTCAAATGTCCACTATCCTCATCAAAATTACTCTATTTCTCATTTTCCATTGGAAAGCACAGATATGCTTCATTTGCCTTAATTCAGAAGTTTGTAGAATTCGTAATTGGGCATTCTGGGAACAGAGTTTGAATGAGCACGCAAAGCTCTCTTGTTGCCAACCTTTCACCCTCTGCCTTCCCAACAGACCTGCCTTCTGCCCGCACTTTCGGAATATTTCAGAGTGTGGTTGCCAGGTCAGTTTCGATGACTATTTTCGATTTGTTTTTCTTCCTTTTTTTTAGAACTACCACATGTTGCCCTTTGAAACAAAACCTCATTCTCTGATGGTAAGAAAAATGTTCTGCAAAAGAGAAGATCGGAAAGGTAGCAAACCATATATCCCTTAGTGCAGTCGTTTTTGCAATTGTAGGAGTACAGCACCTCGCTCTCATATACAGCAGGCCTGTCTCTGATATCCTCTGGTTCATTTCCTGCATCGCACGGTCCTCCTGACTAGAATAATGATTAGTGCTTTCGATTTTTTTGTCTCTGAAAGGTATTTTAAGGGGGGCGAATCTATCTTTACTTTGATTTATTTTACGATCACACACCTTTGCCTTGAGTAGCTTGAGACAAAACTGAATGGTTAATCTTATTTCACTGAAGGCAGCTGTTGGTATACAAGCACAAGTATTCACACTTGCAAACACTTCAAATACAATTGTGCATTCTAAACACACAGAGGACGTCGTGTGATAGAAGGAAATATTAAAATGTATGTTCACTTCTCTTTGTTAGATTATCAAATAAACCCACAAGGTGCGTGTACATTATTTCAGCTATTATTTCTGTTCATTGTGTTTGTTTATTTTATGTACCCAAGGGAAGCGTATAAATTCAGCATTGCTTTTTAATTGGAAGAATTGGAAGAACATCGAGTACTGGAAGAAATAATTACATAACAAGCTCGACCAAGCATAATAAAGAAGGTTCTCCACGTTGGGGAAACATGTTACATTAAAGCATAATTATTACGAGGATTAACTCAGGTGCCCATTGCATACATACTTTAAAATAAGCACAAATCTATATAATTAAAACTACCCTTTCTATCAACTACAGTATATGTCAGTGACATTTGAAATCTCAGTGCGATGTTTCACTCATAATAGGGCCTTGGGAGGCATTTATAAATGAATAAATATTATATGATTTACCTCTGATCGCGTGGAAGCAGCGGTGTTTGCCGCCATGTCCAAAAACAAAAAAGATAGCTGGCACAGATAGGGAGAGAGCCCCAAAGGGCAGCGCTGCAGCGGGGCCCACCTGTGGGAAGGGTGCAGGGCAAAGGCCACATTACAAGTTTATTGCAGAGAGGGAGGGAGAGGCATACAATAGCTGCCAAGTTTCTAGATTGGTCATGTGTGACATTATCAAGGTTTAAGTGTGGATTAGGTGTGACATGCTACTCCTTATGTGTGACACTGTGAGTGAAACCCAATTGGGATTAAAACCGATGAGTAAGAGTCCCCTGTGGTGTATCATAAAACTGTAAGTAGGTCACTGTCATAATAAAACTTGAGGGGCCCCCCTGCAAGGTACGTGGAGGGGCCCCCTCTGGACTCAATCAGGAGCTCTCCAGCCAGAGTATTGTGCTGAGGGGGACCCCCTAGAGCTTGCCCCCCACACCACAGGGGCTGTGGGGACTGTGTTATGCCACTGAAGTTGGTACTACCCAATTTTTAGGTCTTGGCTAGGCAGCGCATGCGCTGTCTCGTCAAGAGATGCTGTATACAATATAGCAGGGGAAGCTCCGCCCACTTTCCGCCTATCTTCTTGATTGGGTGAATTCCTAAATGCTGCAATATGACTGGTTTTTGGCAACTTAATCCCGCTTCTTTATTCCCAAGGGGCCCGGTGGGGGGGCGGCTACGCCCCCCGCCCAGCCCCTCTTGCGGCCCGCCCCCCTGACCCGGAAGTCCTACTATGACATCCGGGTCAGGGAGGACGCCAACCAATCGGTGGTGGGGTGCGCCCAGGAGGGCACGCCCCACCACCGAGAGGCACAGAGGAGGAGGCAGTCGCCGCGCCGCCATGCGGTCGGGGGGGCCAAGAGCCCCCCCTTTTCACAAATCAAATTATTTCCAATTTGATAGTTGATACGCAATGAATGGACAAGCGGAGGATGAAGGTCTGACTGGGGCCCTTCCGCACATTGAATTTGTAACTGGCTGGTCACACAACGATGCTAGTAGCAAGCCTTTAACTTGGGACCACCCTTAGCTTTAATAAAGTATTGTGTTGTAAGTATTTTTCAAACTCGGCTAATACGAGTTCTGTTTGAGCCTGTCATGCTGCTCTGTGCTGAAGAGGCAATGGAGGCGACATGTTTACATGAGCAGAAAGGAAGGCACTACGATCACACTAGAAAGAAAGAATCGCCCTGTTGAATGTGCAGCGTTTTAAAAGGACAGTTACTGCCCGGTCCTTGCTTTTTACCTTGCATGAGCAGCGCCATTCACATAACAAGCATTTGCAATGCAATCGGTCTCGCCTTTGGGACCTTATATATTCTTACCTATGCAGCACATTATTACATTACAGCGTCTGAGTGACAGACTCTCGTCCGAGCAGGCCAGTGCCTTTCTAAAGCTAGTCGAAACGTGGCAATCGGACACCTATTTGGTGGCACCTGGCACAGCGGCGCCTGACATTGCCTCAGCCATTGTGCCACTAGATTGACTTTGAAGTGTCCCCACTGACAGTGTGTGTGTTCCTTCCGCCTACCGATAACAGAACCTGACCAATCATAAAGACACAGTTACAGTCGAAAAAACATTTGTGTCTTTTATTTACTCTGTTGTCAGCCTAAGACAGCCATCTCTCAAAGGCGTTTAACCATCACGAAAACCTTCCTCTTGCTTGGATGGATTTCGTCAGCTGGCCAGTGGACAATGAACAATTGTAAAATGGCAAAGGGATGTGTTCTACACTCATTATATAAACGTGAATAAATTAACTGAAGAAAAAAGAGATAGTGGGCAGAAATCTGTATTAATACATCATACATTATCATTTTTTGCAGTATTTTTAAATATAGCACAAACTCGCCCCAAGGTTTTTGGAGCTCCGTATATATGGCACCAGTTGCATTACAACCGTCACCTTTATTTAGTTTTTGTAGGCATGGGAAGATTTAGTGATTTATCCAGTATCAGAGTATGGGGAGCCTGTGGTACTGCACCCTTTCCCTGCTTCGTACACATTTGAACAGTAAATGTTGCTGTACCCACAATAATGTGCTGCATAGGTAAGTACATATAAGGTCCCAAAGGCGAGACCGATTGCATTGCAAATGCTTGTTGTTCATAGTACTTGCTTGCACTGAGGTAGAGGAATATTGCCATTGTATTCAAAGCTACCTATTCTCTGCAGAGAGCAGGAACCACCCACCATCAGCCTCATATAACAGCTCTCATCCTGAAAACTGTTAACCTTTCCTCGACTCTTTATCACCAAGCCAGGATGCAGACACTGGTAGCATCTAAATGTTGACTGTCAAAGTCTCTCTTCCTGCTGACAAATACCATTGTAACAGTGAGTGCCTTACAAATAACAACTGCTGGTGAGTTTACAGGAGCTCCCAGAATTGTCTGAAGTTGCAGCGCAGGAATGCGTGAAAGATTAATGATTTGTATTCATCTGACCCATGATGTGTTGCACTTGGCTCACAGTGTCTCACATAAGGCATAGAATGCCACACGTAACCACTGAGAGAATTGACTGCATATTTAGAAATTTACATATTTTAGCACATTACAAATGCAATTTAGAACGTATTTTAACATAAGTAAAATACATATTTAGAAATGACTTTCAAAATATGTGAATATCTTTTAGCCGAATCAGTAAATAAAACCAAAACATATAGTAGAGTGAAAAACATAGATGTGAAAGATGCTATTAGAAATGCTTCATTGAAATTGCATGTATTTTACAAATGTGCACCAAACAATCCTTTAGCCTCTGCAGTGACTAGGCATTTGCCCATAGTAATTGGTACTGTGCAACAGCCTAACATTTATGTCATTTTAGTAATGTGCTGACTTTAGTATTATGCTCATTTAGTTTCTCTCATCCCATATTAGATCGTTTCCATTGAGAATAATAAACTTGTTAAAACTGATCAGAATAAATGGGATCACTGAAATTATATCGACCTCAAAAATATCGAGTTGCCATAATATCGTTGACAAAATATCGATGGACAAAATATCGACTGGCTATCTTTAAACAGGTAAGTACAAACATATGGACTCTAAAATATCGAGTTACTAAAATATAGACTGTAAAAATATCGTTATTTTTTTTTCTTTAAATTAAGTTAATACTAATGTAGTAATAAATATATTTATTATAAACTTACTTAAAATTAATAAATTAATGTTATATTAATAAATATTTATTGTAAATTAAAAAAATATATAAAAATAATACATATATGTTTATATAAATATTTTTTTATTAAATAAACATATATAATAATTTTACCGTAGAATAGCAAAATAGTTAAATTTTATTGTAACAACTGTAGTGAATTCTACAATAGCTAAAGCGTTGGATAGCGTAGGGGTTAAAATTACTATTCCCACTCCAGTGGGTGCTACAGTAGGGAAAGCGTTGGATAGCGTAGGGGTTAAAATTACTATTCCCACTCCAGTGGGTGCAACAGTAGGGAAAGCGTTGGATTGCGTAGGGGGTAAAATTACTATTCTCACTCCAGTGGGTGCTACAGTAGGGAAAGCGTTGGATAGCGTAGGGGTTAAAATTACTATTCCCACTCCAGTGGGTGCAACAGTAGGGAAAGCGTTGGATTGCGTAGGGGGTAAAATTACTATTCTCACTCCAGTGGGTGCTACAGTAGGGAAAGCGTTGGATAGCGTAGGGGTTAAAATTACTATTCCCACTCCAGTGGGTGCAACAGTAGGGCAAGCGCTGGATAGCGTAGGGGTAAAAATTACTATTCCCACTCCAGTGGGTGCAACAGTAGGGAAAGCGTTGGATAGCGTAGGGGTAAAAATTACTATTCTCACTCCAGTGGGTGCTACAGTAGGGAAAGCGTTGGATTGCGTAGGGGGTAAAATTACTATTCCCACTCCAGTGGGTGCTACAGTAGGGAAAGCGTTGGATAGCGTAGGGGGTAAAATTACTATTCCCACTCCAGTGGGTGCTACAGTAGGGAAAGCGTTGGATAGCGTAGGGGTTAAAATGACTATTAATTAATTAACAATTAACAATTTTAATTAATTTCCATATTTAATTAATTATTATTAAATTACTTCCCACCCTATCCCCCTATAAACTCACAACCCACTACTGAAAATAATTTACTAAATATTAATTATTTATCAATTAAATATTTATAATTAATTACCAATTATATTTTAATTAATTACCAATTAATAATTAATTAACAATTATTATTAATTTACATAATAAATTATTATTATTTTACTTCCCACCCTATTCCCCTATTAACCCACAACCCGCTACAGAAAATAATGTACTAAAAATTAATTATTACTCAATTATTATTTTTAACCAATTATACTTTAATTATTAACTAATTAATAATTAATTAATATTTATTATTAATTTACATAATTAATTAATTATAATTAAATTCTTCCCACCCTATTCCCCTATAAACCCACAACCCGCTACAGATTTATATTACACAATTATTTAAAAATATTAAAAACTACCTTATTTTCGATTTTTTTTTATATTCTATCTAGTCGATATTATGTCTAGTCTATATTTTTGATTCGATATTTTGGCTATTATTATCAATATTACTCGATATTTTTGTAGTCTATATTATGGCTGGTCGATATTTTTGCTAGTCTATATTTTTTACTCGATATTTTGTCCAAACGATATTTTGGAATCGATATTAAGTCTGTTTACCACTACGGTACATACAATAGTGGAGACAGCATGCATACCGCAGAAATCAGCTCAAGCAGCAAAACTGATAGCGTTGACACGAGCATGTGAGCTTAGTGCAGGATTATGCGTGAATGTTTACACAGATAGCGCTATGCTTTTGGATTAGCGTACGATTCTGGCCTGCTCTGGAAGGAAAGGGGCTTTTTGACATCACATGGAGCACGGATAATGTATGGAGAGTTAGTGCATAACCTCTTTACTGCATTGACCTATCCAAAGAAGATAGCTATAGTGAAATGCAGCGCACACAAGAAAGTGACAGATAAAGTAGGAGAAGGAAATGCTTTTGTAGATCGAGCAGCACGTGAAACTGTGATGCAGCCTGACTCCACTCCAATGTACGTTGTGAAGTCACAAGCTGACTGGTGGCACGATGCTAGGAAGGAGGCGCTAGAGATACGGAGGACCGCTTCTGATAAAGAGCGGGAGCAATGGTCCAAGGATGGAGAGTTGGATGATGAAGGTTGTTGGAGAAGTAAACAAATGGATAAGTGGATGTTAGCCACAGCCTTTGTACAACCTATGGCACATGGGCTAGCACATGTTGGAGCTTCGGCAATTGTGAAATTGCTTACGCAAGTTTGGGAGCATCCAGAGATTGCTAGCACGGCTAAGAGAGTAGTACAGACCTGCATGATTTGTCTTAAGTACAATCCAGGAAAAGGGACACAAACTCCAGCAGAAGGATTTGCAACACCTACTGCACCTTTTGAAGTATTGCAAATGGATTATATTCAGTTGGAATGCTGCAATAATCTAAAATACGTCTTAGTTGTGGTTTGTGCGTTCAGTAAATGGACTGAAGCATACCCTACGAAGGACAATACTGCAATTACTACGGCAAAGGTGTTATTGAAGGAATTCTTTCCTCGGTATGGTGTTTGTAGATTGTTGTGGAGTGACAACGGGCCTCATTTTACAGCGTACATTGTTAAGTATGTCCTGAAAGGATTGGGAAGCAAACAGAAATTTTATGCAGTGTTCCACCCGCAATCAGCAGGATTGGTGGAAAAGTACAATGGTACTCTAAAGCTTAAAATAGCAAAGATACAAGCTTCTACTTCTTTGACTTGGCCAGATGCCTTGCCTTTGGCATTATTGTCTATCAGATCAGTACCACACTCTCGGACGGGCCTTATGCCCTATGAGATTTTATTCGGGCGTCCCATGAATATATGGGGAGTGCCCAAGCCAAGCTCAGTGTATGATGCACCTTGTGTTTTAATGAATGACTATTTGGCACAATTAACTGACAGTTTGGTTTCCATTCATCAACAGGTTCGAGAAGCACTCCCTGACCGGTCCACCGGTGAAGGCCATAATCTACGGCCTGGAGATTTCGTCCTCATAAAATCATTCGAGAGGTCGAGCAGTCTGGAGCTGAGGTGGTGTGGTCCCGATCAGGTTCTTCTTGCCAGTAGAACAGCTGTCCGAGTCACCAACCGGAAGAACTGGATCCATTCCGTACATTGCAGGAAGGTGCAACCTGGACTGGTGGAGCCTGCTGTATTGACCGACCATCGAGAAATTCTGACTGCGGAGAGAGGCCGTGCTGTGGTACCTGACGAATCTGAGGAGTTCTTCCCGGACCCGACCGTTCCTGGAGCGAAGAGATACCATCTACGCCCAAGGAAAGAGCCTGCAGCTGTGTGATAAGTTGTCAGAATGGTCCCTAGGTCAGTGAAACGGAGCGCCGATGAGGCAAGGGGGGGGGTATCAGCCCTGCATTAGAGTAGTGACACCCGTCTTGGCCCGCTGGTGAAGAAAACAACGGCTGCCTAGGGGGAAGAGTTCTGACAACATTATTAGTTTCAGGAAGATACTGTTTGTACATTTGTTCGGATGGATAAGAAGAAGATTTTCTGTGCTGTAGGGTTCATTGCTGCTGTAGCAGTTGTTGCTACAATCACGTGGTTTGTCGAGGATGCAATTCCTGCCCGTGAGTTGTATGTTGTTTCCACTCCAGTTCCAGATGAGCATTTGTTTTTGCCACAAGAAAGCCCACAGTGGGCAGACTGCTTTTCAGATTGAATAAAGAATGCCATCAGGATAAAGAAGGCTATCCACAAGCCAACAGAACTATATGGGAGTGGGAAGAATATCTACCGGACAATGAGTCAACGCCCTATATTTTTACGAACACTAGAGACATTGTTGGCAATGAGAAGTTTGTGATTTCGGTGGCCCAAGCACAAGCAGATTTATGTGTACAGAGTGTAGGTTATATCCCTGTAGGTGTTAGTGATTGTATTATTGTATTATTGTGTTAAATATTGATGGTCTGAATAATAGCACATTTCTGGCTTCTCTTACTTTGTATGTGGTAATAGAGGTTATTGCCGATTACCAGCTGGATGGTCTGGAGTATGTTATGTAGCATTTTTATTACCGCCTGTATTCCTAGCACCTGCATCATATCATAAAGATTTAAAATTATTGAATAATGTAACTGTAAACAGATACAAACGGACTTTGTCTATTGATGATGTAGACCAGACTGACACTAGTCTGCAACAGTATATAGATTTCAATTTAGGATTATTTTTCTTTGTTGGAGCTGCTCTGAATAGTAGAAAGATACGGCGATTAACGAGAGTAGTGGAAGCCGTAACGAATCAAACTGCCGCAGCTCTTGGTAATCTCACCGAAGAGCTGCAAATTACTAGAATTGTTGCGTTACAAAACCGAATGGTTTTGGACGTGATGTTAGCAGATAGAGGTGGTGCTTGTAGAATTATTGGAAGTAGCTGTGTACAGAGTGTAGGTTATATCCCTGTAGGTGTTAGTGATTGTATTATTGTGTTAAATATTGATGGTCTGAATAATAGCACATTTCTGGCTTCTCTTACTTTGTATGTGGTAATAGAGGTTATTGCCGATTACCAGCTGGATGGTCTGGAGTATGTTATGTAGCATTTTTATTACCGCCTGTATTCCTAGCACCTGCATCATATCATAAAGATTTAAAATTATTGAATAATGTAACTGTAAACAGATACAAATGGACTTTGTCTATTGATGATGTAGACCAGACTGACACTAGTCTGCAACAGTATATAGATTTCAATTTAGGATTATTTTTCTTTGTTGGAGCTGCTCTGAATAGTAGAAAGATACGGCGATTAACAAGAGTAGTGGAAGCCGTAACGAATCAAACTGCCGCAGCTCTTGGTAATCTCACCGAAGAGCTGCAAATTACTAGAATTGTTGCGTTACAAAACCGAATGGTTTTGGACGTGATGTTAGCAGATAGAGGCGGTGCTTGTAGAATTATTGGAAGTAGCTGTTGTGTATTCATCCCTGATCACACTTCTTCTGTGTAAAAAGCAATTAATAAATTACATAAGATCGCTGCTGATATACATGTTGAAAATGGAACCTGGACATTTTCAAGTTGGTTCTGGACTCTGATCTCCACATGGGGTTGGAAAGTTCTTACTGGTCTCTGTATAATTATTGCTATTATTTTTACATGTTGTGTATGTATTCAATGTAGTCCAATGATATGTTCTTTATGTGATTCATTTTGTGTACCCAATAAAAGAGCTGTTGCTGAGGCTACCCACCAGATAAGCATAACTAGAGAGGTAGCTGAAATGATGAGCATCAACATTAACGATGAGTATTTAGATTATCCTAGGAAACCGAATGTCTTCAGCTAATGCTGAAAGGGTCGTCTGTTGTAAATAAAACTGCGATAATGTTAAGCATTAGCTAAAGACATGATATTGTAATTCACTTTTTGCGTTTTCCCGCTCAATCTCTTGATACAGTCAGACTCCATCTTGTTTTCTGTCCTCCATTTTGTTTGCTACATATTGCCATGTGCTCGCCATGTGATGAGTCCTTCTTCTTCGCTAGTCGCCCTTAGGATCTGCCCAGCAACAGTCTATAAATAGCCCTTTTTGCGTCTAGCGCATGCTCAGTAGAAGTCACATCTGTCTTTGATTAGCGTAGATAGGAATAAATAAATCGTAAATCGTAAATCATACGTTCTTATATAGCGCCTTTCACCGTAAGGTCTCAAGGCGCTTGCTTTGGAAACCCGTCCTGGCCTTTCCCTGCGAGATTACCCCTACTGGGCATCCCCAAGGTGAAGACCAGGCATGCCATTGCGGTGGGGCCGTTGTGGAGATTAAGCAAGCTATTGCCCAGAGTTGCAGAGTGTGAACCCACGATTTGAGTAGGCACCAAGGTGAGAATTATCGAGTCCGTGGACATTTTGAGCTCAAGGCCCTGCCGCGTCGGGGATTGAACCCTGGTCTGACCTCTGCATCAGGGACTGCCTCCTCTAACTGGTGAGCCACACTTCTCTATGATGTGCATTTTCGCGGGCCTCAAGAACCGTTAACTCTACCCATGTATTGCTTATGTTCAGAAATGTCCATATATGGTCGTAAATCATGTTCTGAGTTGTACCCGCCTACTTATGAGCCCCTTCTTTGTGTATAAAAGGGGACTGTGTACTTGAGTTTTTTGTGCTACCCTGTACAATGCTGTAGAGTGTTATGTGGACTGTAGGACCACCTTTAAAGGTTTATTAAACTATGTTTTTGTATTTCCAGTTTCCGTGCCAAATTCTTTGTGTAGTCTGAGGACTTGGTGCACAGAAGGGCGAACCCTTTGCACTCGCAGGCCTTGCTGAGGCCTGTACTCGTCAGTGGTGGGTAATTAAAAACACATTAGTGCCTCCGAGTGATGTGTAAGCATCAGAGACAAATGGGAACAAGAAAGTGCTGTAGAGCTGATATATATATATATATATATTGGTCTCCAGGCACCACCACTTCAGTACACTTCTGCACCTGTGGATACTCTGTCATCTGTGAGTCTACCCTTCCAAGTGGTGCCAATCCAGTTCTGGACCTTTGGAAGTGGGTTTAAGGTGCTCTGCCAGCCTCTGTAGATCAAGCAGTGTTATGAGCCCCAAGGTAGCTGCATAACCTATATTCATCCTACCTTACTCTACATATTAGTTCTGGCGCTGACCTTTTACCCAGTTATGTGCCGAATAAATGTTGTGTGATTTTCTCCGAAAACTAGCCTCGTTTATTATGTATGAGGATTCTTAGTATCAAAGGGCCTGATTCACAGAACTAACTTAAGACAAAATCCTAAACTTACTACCATTTTGGTATTCACAGAAGGCACTTACTCACGTTGGTATTCACAGAAGGCACTTGCTTATCAATTCTCATCACTAATTGCCTTGGGGAGGTGGCAGTCCTTGGGGCTGCGGGTCCCCCCGTGTGCCCCCACAAATTAATTGGTGAGTACCACCAGGACCTGGCCCAATCCGGGGAGCCCGCAATTAGCCTTTTTACATTTTTTCTTCTGGATTCGCACAGACAGCGCCTAGGGGGTCAAGGTGTTTGTACCGTGCCCCTTTTCTTGTTTTTCACCTTTTTTTAACTATTTTATTGTGACTCGGTTACCGAGTCACAAGATGGCTGCCAACACATTTTAGTTTGGAATGTTGGCAGCCAATTAGAATTGAGCTCCTGCTCTGGAGGGTTCGCGACTCCTCCTTGGTGCTCAGATATCAAATCCTTTCTTTTTTTAATTTCTCAGGAACTACTAAATGGATTTACACCATTTCAAAAAAAGGTGGCTTTCTGAAGCAAGCACTACTTTTTTTGCCAAATTTGGTTAAATTCCAATCAGCAGTTCGGGCTGTAGCCTTGGCTAAAGTTTCCTATGGAAATTACCATGGAGATAACGCATTTTGGGACCCCCTTCCTTCTTGGGCCTCCGCTTGACGAATCACCCTGATACATTCTAGACGAAAGCTGACCTGAGTGAACCTTTATTTTGGAACATTTCACGAGGATTTGTCAAACGGCGCCAAACATATTGGCAAATCAAGAAACACTATTGCTATGGATTATAGATCCTAACTATAACTACCTACTGGTGACCGCCAGTAGGTAATATGTTTGTATACACACATCCAAGATCAATTTCTTTGAAGTATTGTAAGTATATGTTATTGTAAAAAGTAATGTTATAGTTAGTTACACTTCTAGATATGTAATATACAACTGTAAATCACATCCCATTGCATGTTCCTATTAATTGCTAACTGCAACCTATAAATATGGATTTGTTCTCATGTATCACATTATAAATAGGAAATAAAATGTTTAGATATGTGTCAATAACCTTTTTATTTGTATTTCTATCCCCCATTGCCTCTGTGTTCTTTACTCTCAGTCAATGTGTATCTAATCAATATAGTCTGTTGATTGAACTATGATATATTTAATGCAAATGTTGCATATGAATCATTATATTTACAACTTTTTGTGCTTTGTACATACAGTGTATTTGTATCTGAGTTGTAATGTCAGCAAACGCGTTTACTGTATATGCAAGGTAACATTGCATACTCATGACATTCCAACCTTTACGTACATTGTAAATGCAACAGTGACTGATATATTACTTTCTTTTTTTATGGGTGGGACATTTCAATGAGTAAAACTTAGTGGAAGTGCCTAGCACTGTAAATATGATCAAAAAGAGATTTGATTCATTTGAATACCTCAAATCCCATATTGTTCCTGTTGAGTTAATTTACCTTGAATCGCATCGCCAACATTTTGAAAAGTCACATTTTAAGCCTATCTTAAAATTGCTTTTAATAGCCAGAATGTGAAAAGGAATAATGTTGTTACTGTTGCTGGGTCGTTCCATACAGTTGTGTATATTGGGGCAGGGAGACATCAAAGAGCATCTCAAGCTCATCTGGAGTGAAGTACTTTTTTAGTACTTTCAGCCATGTCTCCCAAAAGGCCAGGTAAAGCAGCAAACTCTGAAGAGGTCTGTACACTACTAAAGACAAGAAACAAGTGAAAAACTGTTACAGAATGCAAATGCCACTGCAACATATACATGAGTTAACAGACGTATTCCAAAACTGTTGGATATTGCCAAATTAACTGGCTCACGGTCTCCAATGGGTGTGCATTCCATTGCTGGATGTTACACCTGCTAAATACAAAAGAAGGGGGGAGGTAGAGGGTGTTTGCGAGGTTCACCCTCTTATTCTAGTGTATGAAAACAAAAATCTGGGATATCGACTAGAGAACCTAGCTGGTAGGGTAGCTTACCAACAGTAATAGTAGTAAAAATGTCCTTTCTTGAGTCCCCTCACTCACCGGAGTTTCCTCGCGGTGACATGCTTCATCATTGGGGCCATCGCAACGCGTTGCGAGAAGTTGAAGCATGCTGCGACTTGCGAAATACGTAGGAGCACTTAAAGTGAGGAACTATGTGTGGTGCAGTGATATGCGTAGGTGGAGTGGTGTAAATTAAAAATACCTGACTAGTGGGCAGAATTTCTTTATTCTTGCTCTTAGTTGATATATTAAAAATGGGGTGGGTCTCTAGGTTTTCCTGGTTTTGCAATGAGGCAGGAGCCCTAGTAGAGTGCCAAAATGTTTCAAGCTTACCCCTAAGCTCTTCTTCAGGACACCACAGGCAGGGGCCAGCCCTGTGTTTACCACTCCTAAGTGCAGTGAAATATTTTAATTAACTGCCTGTCAGTGAGCATTAAAATAAACTATATACATAACACATAAATAGAGTTCAGTCGATATCTGCAGATAGAAAAAAGATGAACAGGTTAGGATGCAGCGCCCTGCCCTCCGCAGGATTTTTACTTTTCTTTGTGTTATACAATAAAACAAGAGAGAGGTAGTGGCGCTGTGCCAAAAGTTCATAGAAAACATATCTGGTTCCTACGTATTTTGCAAGTCGCGGCACGCCTCAACCCGCAGCGGGTTAGGATGACCCCAATGATGAAGTATATCACTGTGAGGAAACTCCGGTGAGTGAGGGGACTCAAGAAAGGACATTTTTCCTTTCTAGATTACTACTATTGCTGTTGGTAATCTCCCCTACCGGCTAGGTTCTCTATCCGATATCTCAGATTTTTGTTACACGTGCTAGACATACTATTTACTTATGTCAGGACGCAAAGGTCAGACAGTCGTCATTTGCAAAGGGACCACTTGTAAAATAATAGAATACTTTCTGGCAGCACATAAAATTGTGGCTTATGTTGCGAAAATGCTTTTAACATCGTAAATGTTGTTCATATAATGTAAAAAGTTAT
This sequence comes from Lissotriton vulgaris, assembly GCF_964263255.1. NCBI lineage: Eukaryota > Metazoa > Chordata > Amphibia > Caudata > Salamandridae > Lissotriton > Lissotriton vulgaris. The sequence goes on along the minus strand of NC_141693.1, from coordinate 1,405,604,570 downwards.
CTGTCAACAGTAGCAGAAGTGAACTGTGTAACTATACATTTCAATATGTGTACACATACTGTAATGTATACTCTGCTATAATGCTATGGGAAATGGGAAATGAACTACTACTCCAGAAGAAATAATTTACAAATCTCTGTAAAAGAAAATCAGGCATGGAGCAGACAAATGTATGAATGCTTTATCAGTTTTTTTTAACTGCATTTTATAATCTGTCAACGGAGGTTGAAATGTTACTATGTACAATATAGTTATTCTGTTCATTACCGCTACTGTTGATAGATAACTTTTTGATTTAAGTTGCAGAGGTGTTGGACCATTGGTGACTTATTTAATGGGTAAGTTACCTTACTTGTGTTTTACAGATGTAATATCTCCTGAATCTTTTTTCTGTGGTGGACCTTTGTATTTTTCTAACATTTAAATATGTTGAAACTGCTGGCATCATTGCAGTGTGTGATTCTATGAAGAGCTAATACTCCTGTGTGAGTATATACATATATGATGTGATGGTAATGGTATAACTTTAAAAAGCAAAATCTGCTCATATTCTAATAAAGGAAGAATCGAAATATATACTTTTATTAAATGTACTAAATCTGTCTTTCTTCTCAAGAACATCAGATTCTGAGATAAGCTATGAATATGTTTTAAATATGACGATTGTCTATGTAGGGATATTTTGTCAGTGTAAATGATATTCCTAGGAGTGTCCTGGCGCTGTTGCCGAAAAGGTGACAGCTGGGGAAGAAGAAAACTAGGGGCTGGAAAAAAACATGTTTTAAGCTTTTTCCGAAACACAGGTGTTGCCTTGATACATCTGCGGGTCAAAGGCAGTTTGTTCCAGAGGAAAGGGCCAAAGAAAGAAAGGGCTTTGCCCCCTGACCTTGCCTTCCTAATTCGCGGAATTCTGTCAAGGCAGAGATTCGCACAGCAAAGGTTTCCCTGTGGGACCATAAACATGATTTTACCATGAATATTCTAAAATATTATACGTGGAGTATCTTGCAAACTTTGACAGCATATGAACTTTATATAAGGAAACCACATTATAAAATCCAGCACAAATATCAAATCAAACAGTATAAATGTAGTGAAAGGCAAATAATCAGAGTAACACATATGATGATTGAGGCGGGAAAGAAGGCAAAGCAAAATGTTAATTATCACTAAAATTGTTTATTTTTTTCACTATCTGACACAGAATTGGCAAAGAAGATGGATTACATCTTCAAGGGTACAGCCAAAATTGTTTTGAGAAAATGTTCAAAATACAATATTATTCTCTGAAGGCAAAAGTGTAGAATGGATTGTACCAACGGTTACTGTTACATTTTCACAGAAGGAAATTACTTGCACACACCTCTTGGTGGGTCTTGGTGAAATCCTCTCCCACTGGTCCCGATGACCGACCCTCCTCAGGGTGAGTGTTGGCTCCACAGTTGCAGGGTAATACGTGATTACAGGTGGATCCTGGGGTTGCAGGGCATCTCTTTCTGTGAAAGAGCCTGGTTGATGGTCCAATGATGTTGTGGGGGCACAGTAAGGGTTTAAGGACTTACTGTAAGCCCTGTATAAGTTCCTAAAACCATCCTGGACCACACCAGACATGTAGCACAAAACATAAATTTGCCTTCAATTCAGTCATTGTGCTCCCTCTGCAACTGCTTGATGTCAACTGTGAACTCTTTATTGTCTCTGAAGAGCTCTATAACCTGGCCATTTGTTCTTAATGTCAGAAGGCTGCTCCAATGATGTTCTGCTCCATAGTTTCACTTAAACTGTGGCCATCAGTGGCCTCATTCTGCTGTCCAAATGCTGACCTACTCTTGTCCACACTACCTTGTGAGCATTGCAGAGTCGGCAACATCACACTGCAGATGTTGTTGTTGGTGTTGTAGCCGCAAATATAGGAACCAGGCTCTGGGATGAGCACTGCAAATTTTGTTTCGGATGCTGGGCCACAAGGAGCAGTAACTACTACTAGCTGATGCAGAATGGGAGACAAAAAAAGGGTGGTTTGACTTATAGTGCAAAGAGTAAGACTCATAATAGTAGCATGCCCTACACACTTGACGGAATAGGCTGCTCCTCATCTGGATCAGGACCAGCAGGATTTCTGTCCTCACTGACAGCTTCTGTTGGAGTTTGAATTGTGGTAGGGTAGTAGGCATTGTTTCAGGACCCTCTGATTTGGGAACTGTACCTACAGTATGAAATTACATTATGATTGTTAGTACATCTGTGAGCAATAGTTTAGGTTTAATGGTAAGTGTCAGCCTTTTTATATTGTAGGTTAACCAGCCATGATGGTGGGCACTCTCTGCTAAAAATCTGCTCTAGCAGTGCTAAAATCTTCCTCAATTAACTAACTGCGCCAAGCCATTGAGGCAATTTCATATAGTAACATCCGCCATGGATGTATGGCTAGCAGGGCTCCTTACCCCTGCCCACCCCCGGGTTGGTGCTGCAGACCTTGGGGGTCAATGGAGGGGAATAAAGCAGCAGCCTGTGCCAGGGGCCCAGACTGAGCAACCTGAACACTGGGCCACCTGCACCATGTTTTACCTGGGGAGCAGGCGCCTGCCGGGTTGAGAGGGTCTAACACAAATAGCGGGCACCAGGCTGAATAGATGCTTGGATCTGGGCACAGCGACTGGTATGAAGACACAGAGCGGCGAGGCAGGTTTCCAAGGGGTGCAAAGACCATCTGGGAGCTGCCTAAAACCAGCTGGGTGAAACTAGGCCCAAAGGTGACAGGAGCCATCGGCTCCTGCAACGTGGAATGCACTGGTTCTTGCTCATATCTCCTTGGCGGCTGGAGGAGGCACCGGGTGTTGGCAGCCCAGTGAGTTGTTCCTCCCCTGAATTATGCTCATCTCTGACTGCATTCTTTTTACAAGAGGGCAACTCAATCTTCCCCCCAGGAACTAGGTAATGTAATCTACAGATAAAATGTTCCTGGAGGAAATATTTATGCCTAGCTCAGTAATATATTGATCATTAAAATTAGCCAAACGCAAACCGTCAGTAACTCATGCATTATAAGAACTGTGTATTGTTGTTCACATAGATTTACTTTTTTACATGAAGAATAAACTAATATAAGAACAAATCCATAATAGATAATTGCAGTACAAAAACAAATATTATATACAGCAATACATCAATATAGCAACACTGGTGCCACCACACGATCACTGAAAGCTAGTAACATACGTTCAATCTAGGAACCAGGGGAAGCGTAAACTCATCATACCTATATAGGTTCATAAATCCAGTCTATGTAATTTAATCCCTTATGTTTTGACTGTTCAGAAAGGACTGAAGCACCACACGGTGTAAACAATGATACTAAAGAGGTCAAACCCTCAGCAATACAACTTTAACTCCAAAAACAGACTGGCCAAACATTCCTTCAATATGGCTTTTGAAAGTGACACATGACCTGGCACCTACCTACTATGAAACAGGAGGAGTAGAGGATCCATATATCCTCCCTCCCTGCCATCTACATTGGAAAACAGTGACTGGCCACATTGCGAGGCAGAGAGACAACTATGAGGGCATTTTGACAACAGGACCCTGCAGCACCGGGGGCAGCCTATGTATTGTAGTTTGGTGTACCTAACCAGGGGGGACATGGGAGGGGTATCTACCCCCCGGTTGTGCTTAATGAAGACTCATCCCAGCTGGATAAGGACTTTCGACCCACAGATTTCCCGTAGTGAGTACGTACCCATTATTACTCCTGATAGTCAAGGTTGGTGTGGAGGGAAGCAGACCATTGCTACCTCCTGCCTAATTGCTGCGGGTACAGAGATCGTACCACCTGCTGCACACACATGGCTGACTGGGACGAATTTAGAGACACTGGGGATTCCCAACAGCCCTCCATTGGCAGCTACTCTACACTATGTATCCTTGATGTTAGCTGCCACTCATGGATGGTGCTGATCAGAGGCAAAGACCTGGAGCCCCACCAAGTGGCCGACATGGACTCTAGGGCCTGATCGTTCAACTCCAACCAAGCAACTCAACCTCGGAGGGGCCAGGTTATTCGGGCTGCCTCAGCTTGGTAGTGAACACCACATCACCAGCTCTATCAGACCCATTCTCATCTGGGGACCCCTTGCCCCCATCCATGGACAGCCTGAGGTTAGCATCCCCAATGCAGACCTCCCAGGTGGCTGTCCCACTGAGTATATAATAACCGGATACACTGATGACAGGTAGCACACTGGGCCCTCTAGCACCTGCAATCAATAAACTGGACACAGTTCTTGCAGCCATATAAAGTTCATGGATCTCCAAGGAGAACAAACTTGGCTTTCTGGTAGCTGAGTTGGACATTCTAAGTGATGACCACCAGAAACTTGCTGATACGGTGACTGATGGAAAGAAAGTATTGGCTACTCCCAGAACCACAAACTGAGGGCAACCTGTGCACCATAAAAGACCTCCAGCATTGAGTGTGGACGCTTGAGGAGAGGGCGGATGATGCTGTGGGACGCTCCAATAGGAGCAATGCTCAAAACCTGGCACTGCCCAGTAGAGTTGAGGACCTGGAGAAATGGTTCAGATCCTTTATCATCACCTCAGATCTCACCCCTTTCTTCTTTCGGGAGAGAGGTTAATGGGTCCCAGCATGTCAACCTCTGGGGGCACCTCCACATCCTATACTTGACAACCTCCTGCATTTTAAATACCTCAATGCAATCCTAAAAGTGTCTAGCGTGGCCAGACCTTTAAAGCTTGAAGACAAAATCATCATGCTGTTTTCAGAGTACACCTAAGCAGTGAAATAGCAGAAACTGAGATTATCGGCTGTGACGATAGGGCTGCTACTGAGGCGGAGGTTTTGGCTGTTTGTGCAGAAGGCGAAGCCCTTAACTACCTTTCGGAGTTTGTGTTTCTAGGATCGGAGGACTTTAATAGGGTGGCCAGCGGTGTCCACTCAGGGTCTCCGCTTGACCCTGTGCCCCATAAAATTTGGAATTAATTTAAGGCAGAGCTGTTCCCCACTCGTCGACTGAACTGCAATCAATCTCTGTCTTGTGGTATGGTCCCGGCCCGATGGAAACAAGCAGTGGTGACACCCCTGTTAAAGAAGCCTTCGCTTGACCCGGAGTGTCTTAAGAACTTTAGGCCTATATCTCTTCTGCCTTTTCCAGCCAAAATCGTGGAACGAGTGGTGAGCAGCACTCTGTCCAGGTTTTTGGAACAATACAGCTTGCTGGAGGAGGTCCAGTTTGGGTTTCGGCCGGCCCATGGAACTGAAACGGTTCATGTGACCGTGATGGACGAACTTCGGATGCCGCCAGACAGGGGGCAGGCAGCGGTGCTGGTTTTACTCGACTTGTCTGCTGCTTTTGACACATTCAACCATGGGATCCTGCTGAAGAGATTGAGCGAGGTTGGGGTGAGGGGAACAGTCCTGAGGTGGCTTCGGACATTTGTAGGGGATAGACAGCAAGTGGTATCCCTCCCTCCTTTTCAAACCACCTACTTAAATATCTCTCATGGCGTACCACAGGGCTCGGCTATCAGCCCTATTTTATTCAACATCTACATGAAACCTCTGATTGCTGTCATCAAAAAGCATAACATTAACATCGTTAACTATGCTGATGACACGCAGTTGATCTTCTCCCTTGAGGTAGACCAATCAATATCAACAGAAGTGTTTTATAACTGCCTGCGTGATACTCGCTGCAAATAAACGCAGATAAGACTGAGGTGCTTTACTGTCCGAGGGACAGAATTCCATCTGTCTTGCCATGTAATTTCTGTCCGGCCACTACCTCGTCCATGGTTCAACCTGTGAAGGAGGTCCGTAATCTCGGTATCCTGTTTGACTCCAAACTTACTCTGGAATCACAGGTCATGAAAACTGTGTCCTGGTGTCTGGCTAATATTAGGTCTCTGCGGAAGATCCTCCCTCTGCTCCCATATTGTGCTCGGGCTTTGATAGTTCGCAGCACCATTCTTAGTAGACTTGACTATTGTAATGCCTTGTTTCTCGAGTCTCCTAAATTTTTGGCTGATAGGTTGGAGAGGATTCAGTCTGCTGCTGCCAAACTGGCCTTGGGGTGGCCTAGAAAATCTGCCTCTTCAGCGGCTATGGCAGAACTACACTGGCTTCCGTTTAGACAAAGAGTCCATTTCAAGTTTCTCTGCATAGTGTTCAAAGCCTTGCATAAGGTGGGGCCTGTGTCAATGCAGCGAAAGTTTGAGTGGTATGTTCATGGGAGATGTCTTTGCTCCTCTTTGGCAAGACTTGTGATAACACCCAGAATCAGGAAAGTCAGGGCAGGTGGTCAAACCTTGGGCACGCTGCTGCCAAACTTTGGAATCAACTCCCTTTGGAGCTAAGACAAACTAGTGATCTGTGTGTCTTCAGAAGGAGACTCAAAACCTGGTTGTTTCCCAAAACCTAGTTGGATGCCGTCTCCGCTCTATCTTCTGTCCTCTCTTATTTGGAGTCAACAGCGCCAGGATGCCTTTTTGGTGATAGCGTGGTTTATAAGTTAAATAAATAAAATAAAATAAATACATTTTTAGTAGGTCAAGAAAAGGTCCTGGAGGTCTGCGTCCAATATTTTTTGATGTTCCCCGCTCTGTTCAAAATCCTTGTGGACTGTGACTCCTTTTTTTTCTCTGACCCAAAGGATCCCTGTGACTGGGCCAACAAATGCCACAGTACAACATCTGCTGGAGCTGCTGAGGACCCCCTGCCCTTCCCAGAATGGGCAAAAGTGACAAACTTGTGCCAGCGGGGACTGTCCCCGGTGTCCTCACCAACAAAATCCCTCACCCTGGAACAAATTATTGTGAACAGATGCAGGGCCTTTCTGGCGGAGACATTTGTAGGCATGGAAGCTGGAATCTTTGACAGTGAGGGAGGCTCACACATCTCCTCAGATGAAAGCTCTGGCATGACAGATAGCTCTAACTGGGAGTTCGAGACCCCACCCCGGGTGACACATCAGATGGCAGACAGCATAATATAACCTTGATGCAGGTGCTTGAGTGCAGGAAAAAGTGTAATTGTCTCCATATTTTCATCACACCACACAATCACTGGCCAGCCCATCGTCCAAAGACTGAGTAGCCAGAGACCCCCGATGTAAGGGAATGGGGTATTACCCCCACCACATCTTATTCCCACACAGCCAGACCCAACACTTCACAGATGTTAACAGCGGGGACGATTTTAAACTTTGACTTTGCCCAAACCTCATAGCCACCACACCCCATTACTATATGGTTGCTCACCATGATCAGTTTGGGCATTCCACCATTTGTGGTAAGCTCTGTGCGTTGCTGTTTCTGTTTGTTGAAATGTTCCCAAGAGTCCTCCCCCAATGATTCAGCCAATAAGGCAGACATCACACTATCCAGAAGGTACAATGGACCAGTGGCAGGCTGCAGGAAACCTCTGGGTATACTCTGTGCTCACACCACCTTCTCCTCCCCACATACAATGGCTCCACCAAGCAACACTAGTTTCCTCACTCTGAATGTATATGGCATGTACACAGCAAGGAAACACTACTCAGTATACTCCTACATAAAGCAACTGTGAACGCACATAATATTTCTCTGGGTAATGCACACCACAGCTGGGGAACTGTGGCAAATAAAAAAACACTGTGGAAGGGGTCGAATATGCCACCATGTACTCAGCATATGCCCATGCTGTTTTGGATCCGCCCAGGGTCGCCTTCCAGGTTCTCAACACAATGATAGATAGAAAAGAGTGGTATGTGGTCATCGAGGGCGGGCTCAATGACTCCTGTATCCTCATAAGGAGCATCTACGCCCCAAACATCGACCAGGGGATCTTCAGGACTGTGCTATCCGGTGTACTAGCACACAGAACTCAAGTACTCTGGGTGATGGGCAGGCACTACAACTGTGTGCTCAATGCCCTACTCAACCGATCTTACCTGCCACTCCACTTCTCCCCTCCAGACCCACACAATTGCAGAGCTTTGCACGGTAAATTCATCAGTGAGCACTTGTGGATGCCTGGAGGATGGTGCACCCGATCATTGAATCTGTTTTTTCTACTGTGCACCACATGACCTGTACATGCACTATACTATTTAAAACCACAGGATAGACCTGTAACCTCAGTTGAGACCTGGGTAGGTACAGAATCATACAACAATGTCTCAACTGGAGTCAATGAGGGGATACAATTTAGAAAGTAAATTAATTACTCAAAACACATAGTCCTAATTTTTTTTCAATGTAATTATATTAACAAAAAAACATAGACTTATACTTTTCAGCAGTTATAAAGCAGCAGCATCCATGTTTTTTAAGTTGTGTAGTAGGTGCACGGTGGACACATGCTCATGAAAAAGTATTTAAACGGCTCAAGTGAAACACATAAAAAATGTAAAATAGCATTTTTGGGGGAAGATTTTGAAAAGAATATTATTCATGAACATTTTCTTTATAATGCAGGCAGTGGAAAATCATGGCATAATTAACATTGCCTATTAAGCAGATGCAAGTCGATGTCATTTTGACCTTCATGACTTGAGGTCATCATCAGAACAAGGGAACACAAGGAAGGTGATTACTGCCCAACGGTGAAGAAGATGAGAGTTACCCCTGACATTGAATAGACTTGGATTGATGCAGACATACATGGGATACTTGTTTTACAGTACATAAAGGAATTCCAAGGCACCTGGGGAGGAGGACAAAAAGAGAAGAAGGGCTAATCTGAGCCACTGCTAGCATAACTTGGATGAAGCAGCATCCTTAGAAACAATCATAGTGTGGCCATTACACTCACATGGAACAAACTGTCAGAGCGTATAGGCCAGGAGCTGGGTCAGCTCAGTTGGACACCAGGGTGAATGGGTTGGTCCAAATGCTGTCCTTCAATTGGGTTAGTATGAACCCTTGGCAATGCTGCCTTCAATTAACACCTTGCATGCTCATGACGAGCTGAGCTCGTCATGAGACACGGTGCTCCGGTGCTCATGACGAGCTCAGCTCCTCATGGGCCGTGGAACACTCAGGTGCGGGGAGAATTCCCCTGCTGTGCTGAGCGTTCCACGGCAGCCAATGCACCTGTGACGAGCTGAGCTCGTCATGAGCACAGGAGCACAGTAGCTCATGACGAGCTCAGCTCGTCATGAGCATGCGGGCCCTGTGCGCGCCCTCCCTCCCCTCCAGCACAGCGGGGGAATTACCCCTGCAGCGAAGGCGTTAATAGCACGCATCATTATTCTCTCCATGATTTGCCACTGCTTGTATTATAAAGAGTCCTTACTATGATCAAGTAATATGGTCAGTATTTCTTTCACATCACATGTGTAAGTCATCTGCCTGGAGTGATATGCGGGTCCTATACACAACTAGATATTTTAACTCATTTTATATTTGATAACTACTACAAATTTATTTCACATTTAAATACCGAGACATATCCTATGAAGGGAAGAAATTACATGTAAATACTTCAGATTATTAAATACATATTAGCCCCCATGTAACACATTGAATAAGTAACCCTTCTTAAACTAAGTATGTTTTGAAATGTGTGAACATGGATTGTTTGAAAATTGTGACAATTGAAGAGATCTCTTAGGAGTCCTTGGTATAATGAGAGTTTCCTATCACATAAACCAATAGTATCTATTTAAAAGCATTGTGGCAGCTGTTGTCATTGACCATTAAACGGGGTAGCAGGTGTGGTGCACCGCATTGTAAAAGGACTCCCTGTAGGTTATGTAGTAACTTAACAACTGTCTTACACATAAATAGAAATTATTAATATTTTAAAAGCTAATGATGTGGACAAGGGCAACACAAAGAAAATAACGTACATTGTCTTTATTTGTATGTGCAGGGGAAATAACCCCTCACTCACAATGGTTAATGTTACCTCAGTATAACACTTTTATACATGAAGTTAATATACACTGCTGTTGTTACAACAATCAGGAAAGGAAATGAGGTTAATAGATTTTGAGACATTATAGTTTAGTAAGGAAAGTGGCCTCTAAAAGCATTTATCAAATCAGTTTACATACATTTATGGAAACATATGTTCGTGATTAGAATACACTATTTCATCTAGTAAATTGCAAGGGGAAAAGTTACCATTAACCATTTGCTGCATAAGGCAATGTGTTTGTAGTTACCTGTCTCCGTTCCAGTTAGGAGTCCTGCAAAGCCTTTAATGTGTAGCACCGCATACACTTTTTTTGCCAAAGGCAAGAGGTTCATAGGCCTGGGAGCAACACTACAACCAGTCTTCTGGGGGGCTAGGTGAGCTTTGGAAACCTAGGCTCTACTCTACCCCGCAGATCATTACAGTGCTTGCATATTCCCTCCTGCAAATGCATGCTGTTAGATACAGCATTCACTATTTTTTCTGTTCAGAATGCTTTATTAAAATTATATAAGTACAGACATTAGACAAAATATACAAGTTCTTCAATTTAGGCAGAATTCATGGACTAATGAAAACCGAACACTCAGGGGTCGATTCCGATTCAGGAAACCAATTCGTACGGCGATTTGTATTCATAGCCATTTTCGTACGAATCTGTCCAAATGGCGTAGTATTATCCGTTGCGAGAAAATACGTCTGAAACCGTACAAAAATGAAGGGTAAATCCGTACAACATCGACCCGCACAGTGAACCGTATGATTTGTAAAAATGCCGTACGACCCGCCAATTAGGTTCCTGCCCGGGGAATCAGTAGCGATTCGTACAGTAAATGTCGGATATGAGCAATTCGTACAGAGGGCAAAACTATCACATATGCACCGTACCCCTAAAATCAATGGGTGTATGCACGGGGTGTATGCACCGTACACCTACGACCTTGGGGTGTACGAACCGTACACCTACGATCATGGGGTGTACGCACGGGGACATACGCACCGTACCCCTGAAATCCAGGCGTGTACGCACCATACCCCGATGCACCGTACCCCTGCAGTCATGGGGTGTACGCACCGTACCCGGGGGGTTCCGTTTCGTACGCATTTTGAGGCGAAATCTGCTTTACTGACGTTTTAAGCTCCCGTAGAAAAAGAGTTGTACGGAGTGTTGTCGATACGATTCATACTTGATGGTTAGGAAAATGCAGCTTCGATCCGTACGGACATCGCGTACTGCGTGTTCCGAATGCGGTTCATATGGATTAGTGAGTTGTACGGTCTTTGGTACGATTCATACGGAGAACTCCTTCGGGTACACATCTTACTACATCGTACGTACGGTATGGTTCTGCATACGATTCGTCCGGGGAAAAAGCTCTGTACGGCTATTCGGAGGGCATTTTACCGAATGGGAATCGACCCCTCAATGTCTCAATTTAACCAAATATGAACAAAAGAAACATCTGAATATGAAGCCAACAAAGGGTAGCCATGCATAAACTTATGGATTAAAAGTATATAGCCTGAAATACAAAACATATGCATTTTAACAGAGCAATTGCAGTTTAGATTTTCATAAAAAGAACAAAAGAGAGAAAGAAGGAGAAGGAGAAACCTGGCAAAGGGAGGGTGGAGGAGATAAAACCTGTATGAAGCAACTGCAACAATTACGAGAAAAAAAACAGTATTAACCTAATAAATCCTTTGTAATTAATAAAGGAATAAAGGTAGCATATGCACGATCCAGTCTGTGATGATGGCATAATAAATTTGACCAACCAGTTAAAGAGTTGTTAGTGGAATCTTTCCAATTCGTGGTGATAATCTGTAGGGCTTAGGCTATAAATACGTCTATAAACTTTCCTACCACACCCTGAGATTGCCATATAAAAGAGGTACCTCCTAAGAAAATGTGTATAATATCAATAGAAAAGGTCATGGACAAAATGTCATTCAACTTCTTCCATAAGAGCATCCAAAATTTCTTAACAGGAGGGCAAAGGAAAAACATGTGTAAGAGATCACTCTTGACATGCGAACAAGACCAGTATTTTGCATAATCAGTCAACTTAAATTTGTTAAGATCCGCGGGGGTGAGGAATAGTCTATTGTTAAAATATTATAGTGTTTGTGTTGTGCTAGCTGAGTGAGATGAAGTATGAATTTTAGCCCAAAATGGATTTCCATGTCTGAAGAGAGAGCTCCTGGTTAAAATCTGCTTCCCATGTAAACTACACCTTGGTTTTAGTTCTCAAAATAAAAGGGCGAAACTAAATCCAGTATACACCAGAAGCTTTCAAATGAGGGGAAAATCTAAAATATAGGCTGAGTATGGCCTACAGGTACAGGGAGAAAAGCCTGAGTACAAGAGGAAGAAGAAGAGTCCTAAGATGGAGGTAATTTGTAGCATAAAACAAAGAAATGTAATACTTTTCTTGAGTCTCAATAAAGTCTATAAGAGAGCGGTCATTGACTATATGGCCAATGATAATATTACCTCTGTTAATCCACTCTCTCAAAGAGAGAACTCTATTGTTTAGTTTCAGGTGTGTGTTTGACCAAATGGGAGTTTGCAAAAAAATATCCATGTGAGAGTCAGGAGAGACAATTAGATGTTTAGCAACAGCTATGGAGTGGCTAAGGAGTGGAGAGGAAAAAAGACCTTAGGGAGTTGAGAGAGAAGAACTGGCTTGTTCAATGAAAATGGTGCACATTGAGCCTGTTCCAGTTGACCCCAAGTAGTCAATTCTTCTTGAGGGGTTAGAGCAAAGAGGTCCAAATTTGTTTCAGCATGAAAGCAGAATAGTATCTTCTAAGATTGGAAAAATTACCCCCTCCTTTTTCTTTTGATTGTTGCAGGTGAAATAATGAGATTCTAGGCTTACAACTAATACATAAGAATTTGGTGAGAGAGTGATTCTTTGAGGAAAGAGGGATATGGTCAACATAGATAAATAAAATATAATGTTCGGTAGCAACATCATTCAAATTGTTGCCAGTCTACCTCTCCAGGACAAAAATAACGGGGACCAGCCATCTGTCAAAGCCGAGATTTTGGTAATGATTTAATTTAGGTCAATTCTAATAGTTTCTTTATGTAGTTTGTATATAAAATACCTAAACATTTTATAGTTTTTGAATTCTATGTAAACCCTTTGTCTTTGAACATGTCTGGAAGGCAGTATTTATTTAGACGTAGGACCTCTGATCTGTCTATATTACATTTTTTACCCAGAAACCATGGAGTATTCCTGTAATAGTGAGAACAATTCCGGAACGGATGTGCTTGGGTTAGTAAGGTATAACAAATTATCATCTGCATAAGCAGTGAATGTATTGTCTATATCTTTAAATTGGAAACCTGTGAATTGTAAAAAAAAGGGAATTTTTTCCCGAAAGGGTTCTAGAGACAAACAAACAATAGTGGGGATCCACCTGTGGAGGGAAAAGTAGCTGTTGACCATTGATGCAAATGGAGGTGGAAGGATCCGAATATAGTTACTTAATGTATTCAGGTATATGAGGACTAATGCCACGCCATTTAAAGCTCTAAAAATTAACTCCCACTTCACAAAATCAAATGCCTTTTCTGCATCTAGCGTTATGGCTGCCACAGTGGAATGCCTCTTGGAAATCAAATGAATTATGTTAAGGAAAATTCTGGAATTGTCCGTGATGGAACAACCCTTTACAAACCCTAATTGATGTATATCAACTAGGTGAAGGACAACTTAGTAAATACTGAGTGCCAATAGTTCAGTAAAAATCTTGCAGTCTGTGTAAATCAATGAAATAGGTCTGTAATTACTGTACTGAAAGGGATCCTTGCCTTTCTTAGGGATAAAACAAAGCATGGTTTGAGTGAAAGAACTTTGTGCCCTTCCCATGGTTAAAAAAAATGGGTAATAAGGAGGAACAGCTTACTGATCAGTAGTTGTTTGAAATGTTGAAAAAAGCGCACGGGGAATCTATCAGACCCAGGAGTTTTGTCTATTGGAAGGTGAATCATAGCATTAGAAATGTCTTGCTCTGAAATTGGAGTACCCAAAGGAGATAGATCAATATTATTTTCAGGTGACTTAGGAATAGATTAAAAAAGGCATCCATCTGGTCCTGTGAAAGAGAGCATTCAGGGGTATATAAATTGTTGTAGAAATCTGTGAAGCATTCAAGTATTTTAGAATCAATAACATGCCTAACCCTAGCAATGTCTGTTATAGCAACAATTTTAGTCTTTTGATTTTTAATATTAAGGGAATTAGGCAGAGATTTGCCAGCCTTATTCCGACCTCCATACATTTTAGTATTAAACTTAAGCACACTTTCACAGGCAACGTCCCAAGACTGTGTGTTGTATTGCATTTTTGCCTTAAAATTTTAGTCAGAGTGTCTGTGTGATTTTAAGAAGAGCATTCATGTTCTAAGGATTTAATTTGATCTTTAAGCAGTATTGACTCCTTACATCTCTTCCATTTTTTTTTTGTTCAACATAATCTACAAGGAAGCCCCTGGCCTTTGTCTTAAAGATGTCCAAGACACAATTCATCTATGAGTCTGAGGGGAAGTTAATATGGAAAAATTCCAGTGCAAATGATGTAAACCATTCTTTAAATTGATTGTCCAGCAAAAGAATATTATTAAATATCCATCTACGTGAAGAGGGTGTAGGAGTAAGGTAATCCAGGTCTACTATGACTGGGGCATAGTCTGAAATAATTATTGATTCCATCTGGGTGTGTGTAAATTTGTAGAGTAGGTTGTGTGAATAAAATGCAATCTATTCTAGAGTGGGATCTGTGCACAGGAGAGAATAAAGAGAACTCTAGAACATCTGGGTGAGAGTTTCTCCAAACATCTATCTGCCCTCTGGAGGCGATAGCTTTGTGAAAGGTTTTATGCATTTTGTTTGGAATAAACTTAGTTTGGGGGTTCCGATCTATAAAGGGGTCCATAAGTTGTTTACTGTCACCACCTTCTATGAGATTTTCAGATACATGAGAGGAAAGAAGAGTGGAGTGCATTCCAAAATACTAAATCTACACCATAAGGACCATAAACATTACAGAAACTGAGTATTAGTTATCTTAATCTCTAATAGAAGCCATCTACCATTGTCATCTTTGGCCTCCTTCAGCATATTAACTGTTGGGGAACAGAAAACATTCCCGACCCATTATTTACGCAATAAAGGGTCTTATTGGCATTTCCTCCAGAGTCTTTGTGACCGTTGGTAGTGGAATTGGTAGAGGCCAAAGATTTAGTTGAGTGTGCAGCGTCCATATTTGTACAGTCCCCAGTGTTAACAGGATGCCGTATGTATTTCCTCAATGAGCCACCAAAGCAACTGATATATTTGATGCTCAACTACTGACGAGGAGAATTAGCAGAACAAAACAGAATAAAAGGAAACTTTTCGTGAAAGTGTTGCTAAGAATCTCAGCAAAAGCATGCCAAAAGTGAAAGCCAGTATATTTTTTGACAGAGCCCCTTGAAGTGAGTCTGTCATAGATATATTACGAAAATCCATAAAGAAGCAGGAAAGATAAAAATAGAGTGATATTCCTCAGCCTCTGTACTGTTTAAACGTGCTGACCAAATGCACATTCCTGGCGGGGGGGGAAATGAGCGGTGAAGCTCACAAAATGGCAGCTGGAGAAAGGAGCACAACGGGAGCAGCAAAGAAAAAGCCCTAAATAAGTACTCAGACCAGGAAAATGTCTGAAAACCTACCGTGCTGCTTCCGGGAACTTCCGACGTGTTTTTGCATATTTTAAAAGTTGCGGCGTGCCGAATAGCCGCCATTCCCTTTATTCCGTTTCCTCGATATGCCGGGGGAACACTAGAGAGCGGCCATCTTGAATAACTGCTGCCCTGATCCCCCCACACTATTCACTCTTGGGACAAATCTCTTCAATGTTTGCCTCTTCTGAGTAAAAGTAGTATTTTTGACAAGGGCTCAAAACAAGTGAGGATATACCCTCATGATCCCATCCATCTTGACTGTCATTTCTGTGTCTGTGAATCTGTGGTTTCTTCTGACAACCATGGTTTAAAACTAGACATCAAGGTAAAGAAGGTAAAAAACACTATATATACATAGCAAAAACAACTTAAAGTGCCCAAAAAACGCATACCTGCTGGTTGTTTATGAGAAAGGCAGATGATCATGGTATGGCACAGGGTGTGTTTTAAAGTGTGTTCTGCAAGTGTGTTTACTTAGCAAATTATTATTAGGTGCATAACTTAAGTGTCCATCTTTAAGATGCAAGGCTATTCCATGCCAAAACTGGTCCGCAACATATTTACTCTGGCAGAACACCGCTTTGAGCCGCCCCGATGAAGAACACATATACATTTGGTGGGTGGATTACCACTGTGTCATCGCCGATGGAGTGCTATCTTTTGTCAAATAATTGATTTGCGTCTATGTTGTAGAACTGCTAGTAGGACAGATCTACCTCCGCCAAGACTGTCAGTGGTTCTCCCATTCAATTTATAAAACAGATGGGAGATACTCTGTCAAGCTGCCAGACAGATTTACACCTCCTTTGCAGCAGGGGAACAGACCAATTGCCAAGCAATAAGTCAGTCCCTTGTTAGCATAAGTTGAAACGTCATACTAAGATATCATTTTAGGCATCATGTACCATAAACAAATAATTAAAATCAATGTTCTTATTGCATAGAACATTGAGCTGGAATGTGGAGATAGCTTAGTACTTTGAATATATATATGGTATGAAGTTGTTGAACTTCAATTAAGCAAAAATTTGCAAGTAATCCTTTGGAGAATTCTGGATTTTGTCTATGTGTGAAAAAATGATGTACTTTTCTTCTATTTTGAGTAACTAAATGCAAGGCGTGTTAACAATCAAGAACAGAGAAAATGACAACCATCTAGAAAGGACTCAAACTATTCAACGTATTTTTTTTTAACAGAAAGCGTGATAAATAAAGCACACATGATACTACAGTAAGTTTTCCGAAAGTTTTCTTGCACATAATGTAAGGAAAGTGCTGCTTTTGTTGATACAGCTTGTAGTACCAAACTGCATACTTTTTAAATAAAGTGTTGTAAAATGGGTTATGACATTAAATATATTTCCAATCTATTCAGCAACTAAATTATACATACATCCTCCTCAACGTACATTACTTGCAGGGATGTGCTGTAGAGGACTGGAACCTCCTCCACACCCTCTCACCAGATATTGCCTTCTTCACAGAAACTTGTACGAAATCCATCACCACCACCATCCTGGACAGATACAAGCTCCAGAGGAAGGACCGCCCTAACCGCCAAGGAGGCGGACTCGCCATTGCACACAAGAGCTCCCTTCGACTCATGACCTCCAGCTCCAGCGAAACCCCGCCCACCACTGAACACCTCCATTTCAAGATCCAGACCAGCACTAGCATGACCCTGAGAAGCACCCTTGCTACAGACCACCCGGTGCACGACCTACTTTCACCACCATCATCGCCGACCTCATTGTGGCCCCACGCCATCGCCTCCATTGACTACATACTCATCGAAGACCTCCACTTCCACCTCGACAAACTCAGCGACCCCAACTCCGCCACCCTCCTGGACAACCTCGCCAACCTTGGACTGTAACAACTCGTCACCACCCTCACACACAAGGCAGGGCACACCCTCGACCTCATCTTCGCAGGAGGTAACAACATCCACTTCAGCCACACCATGCAACCCCCATGGACAGACCACCTCTGAGTACACTTTCATGTCTGCAAGCCAATGGCGCTCAAACCTGTGCTCAGCCCACCATGAAGAAACTGGAACAATATCACTGAGAAGCAGCTCAACTCCACCTTCAATCGTGATATCCTGGCCGCCCCGACTGACTCCAACCTCGCAGCCAAAGAACTCCACAGATGGATCGCCAACTGCACAGATGAGCTTGCGCCCCTATGTAACCCCAACAAACAACACCCCAGGAAGGCCATGTGGTTCACAGCCAATTTCCAAGAATCCAGACGCACCTGCAGACATCTCGAGAAGAACTGGAGAAACAGAAAATCCTTGGAAGACCGTACCTCCTACAAAAACACCATGACAGACAACCACCAGTGCATTGAATCCACCAAAAGGACCTTCCTCCAGAACAAGGTCCTCGCCAATACTAGCAACTCAGAGGAACTCTTAAGCATCATCCAGGAATTTACCAAACAACCCAGTGAAACCACGAAAATCACCCCTTCCCAGGACCTCTGTAACAAGCTTGGATCCTACTCCCATCTGAAGATCAAGGGCCTCTACGACAACTTCAACGACCACACACCAGACTCCAAAACCACTCTATTCTCCAGCAACATCAGCCATTCCACCATCTCCTTCTGGACCCCAGTCGCCACCACGGAAACAGCAGCAACCATGAAAGGCATCCACTCAGGAGCCCCAACTGACCCCTGCCACCGCACATCTTCCACAGATGCGCAGCCAACATCGCCCCCCAACTACTATGCACCATCCAAACCACCTTCGAAACCTGCATCTTTCCAGACAACTGGAAAAGTGCAGAAGTCAGACCCCTACTCAAGAAAGCACTCAGCAGATCCCAAGGACATCATTGAACTACTGAACCATCTCCCTCCCCCCTTTGCGGCCAAAGTCAGAGAAAAAAAACATCAACATCCAATTAAGGAAATTCATCAAAGAAAACTCCATCCTTGACCCCTCCCAATCTGGATTTTGCAGCAGCCACAGCACAGAGACCGCTCTACTTGCCGCCACAGTTGATATTTTCACCCTCCTTGATCAAAGACATCCTGCAGTTCTGATCCTACTCGACCTCTCTGCAGCCTTCTACACCGTCTCCCACCGCACACTCACCCCCAGACACCACAAAGACTGCATACAGGGATCCACTCTCGACTGGCTCCGCTCCTTCCTTGCCGGAAGAACCCAAAGAATTAGACTTTCATCCTTCCTCTTCGAACCCATGGAAATATACTGTGGAGTACCCCAAGGATCGTCACTCAGTCCCACGCTCTTTAACATCTACATGACCCCCTTGCCATAATCATCAGACAGCACGGGCTCAGCATAGTATCTTACGCCGAAGACACCCAGCTCATCCTCTCCCTCACCAGGGACCCCATCCCCACCAGACTCAATTTCCAGGAATCAACAATTCTCTGCGCCGCAAACTCCAGACCATTGGGAACACCACAGCCAGACTCCTCCTTGGCATTCCTCGACATGAACACATCACCCAGCACCTGTGCAACTTCCACTGGCTCCTGTCGAGAAAAGAGTAACCTTCAAGATACTCACCCACACATGCAAATGCCTTCACAACACCGGACCCCAATACCTCAATGACAGAATCTCCTTCCATGTACCCAAGAGGAACCTCCGATCTGCTAACCTCATACCTCATCCTCGCCAAACCCCCACGTGTCCGCAGAGCAAGAACAGGTCTAAGAACCTTCTCCTACATCATGGCCAAGACCTGGAACGAGCTGCTGATGAACATCAAATGTGCCCCCACCCTGCACACCTTCAGGGAGACCGTCAAGACCTGGCTTTTCGAATGTCCGGAGTTGCCCCCCCAAACCCCCTCCCCCCCAGTGCCTTGAGACCCTCACGGGTGAGTAGCATGCTTAACACTCCCCTGATTGATATTTGGCACTAACAGGCCAGAACCATTCCAATGCTTTACAGAAAGAACATGGACAAAGAATATTTGGTGCACATGACCAGAACAGATAACTATTGAAACCAGCTGGCACTGATTACAATTGACGTTATGGTGTTAATATGAAGACAACTCTAACCACTAATTTCTTCTTGCCTATTTCTATTGAAGTAGTTGGTACCATGCTTCCTACTATTGAACCAGCCTCCACTTTGTACCCCTCCCCTCCTACTCAAATAAGCATGGACTCTCACTGATGTTCCTTGCTTTCTGCTACCACTCCACCTCAAATTGTAATTACCTTTATCAGTTGTACTTGATAGCCCACAGTGGTTCCACTACATATACATACTTTGAATACTGCAGACCACAGGATTTTATGGAATCTGTGTCTTGTATCTCTTCTAAGTCTCTAGGCTAATATTCTTGAGAAATTTGTTAATGTCCAATTTCCCTAACATCTGGAAACTGCCTCTGATTTGGATCCTAAACAATCTGTTTTTTCCTGACCATCCTTGTAGTTGCACTGGATGACATCTTGATAAATTTCCCCAGATGAGATGCAGGTGACATTGGAAGATGTTGCAAAGGTTCTAATTTTATTGGGTAATTTAGGTTCTTTTACTATCTTCGACCATCCCAAACTCATCAACATGCTTCACAGGATGAGAAATAGACTGTATGTGCTAAACATATTTTTCTTAATGTCTAGTTCCCGACAGATTGGTCTTCTTTTACTGCACTCTTGTGCGCCAAGGCTAGCAGCGGCTTCTTACCCATTTTAATGCATATGTCACTGCACTGGCTACCGTGATAAGATCCTTGAGCTATATTTTAATTGCCTACCCAGATGATGTGCAATGTATTATTCAGCCCAATTGTGCTAACATGGCCCCAGCATAAAATGTAAACACTGTACAGATTCTGTGGCTGCCTGGATGTTAGAGAACACCTTAAAGCTCACCTCTGATAATTTGATTCTAGGTGTAACCTAAACCGCTTGATTGATGCCTGGTAGCGCTAAATTCTAGGGCCTTTACCCATCCCTACCACCAAGATTCCTAATCTGACAGTACTTCAGGAGGTGCAGCTGTAGTTATGCAATCATAATTGAAGAAATGGTCAAACATATATTTATCTGTTTGTATTATTCAAGGAATTTACAATGGTGCAGAATAAGTATTTTTAACAACGAATTAAATAGTTACATATTTATTTATTAGAGGTAATTTCAAGTATTAATATTATTATAATCTGTGAATGTAGGATCTGGGAAGAAAACATTGAATCTCAGAAAGAAAATATTAAATACTAAAAATGTATAGCTGTGTTGAAAAGTAAAATTCAAACCCCACTTAATCTCACGATGAAGGGACAAAAAGCTTGAAATGGGCAATAGTCTCAGGCCCTCTTCAGAGTCATAAAAACATTCGTAGATATACTTCGCCACATCTCCATTTTATTCACTATTAACATTTGGCTCATGCCGACTTTCATGACTAGATGCCAATTAGGAGCATTCAAGCACATCTTCTGCTAACTCTTGACTCCCTTTGCTATCCATTGAACTTCCTTTACTTTCTGGAATTATGAAAGCAGTAGAAGGAACAAAATATCATTTCTGGCATCGTGAAGGCAGGGAAGGAACAAAATATAATTTCAGGTATCATGCAGGCAGGGAAAGGAACAAAATATAACTTGTGGGCTCATGAAGGCAGGGAAAAAACAAACTATAATTTCTGCCATCAGGAAGGCAGGTAAAGGAACAAACTATCATTTCTGGAATCACGACGGGAGCAGAAGAAACACAAAATAATCAGTCCTGGTTTCTTTCTGCCGTTTCCACCCCCTGAAGTTCTGTAATCGAACCCCCCGCCTTTCAGCACCAAGCATAAGACTAGCGGGAATAATGGTAGAACTGAGTGTCAGTCAGGTGGGATCCTTGTGGGACAACAAAGACTGCATGACGTCACCTTCACTGGCATGTTGGTGAATAGACTCTCCAGGTCTCATGTTCAGCAGTCAGTCTGCTGGCAGGAAAATATTAGCAAATCATCACCCATCTCCCTCTGCTGAAACTAAGCTGACAAAAGCAGGTCATAGTTCTGAGGCCTACTTTGATGTTCAACATCATTAGTAATAATCGGTAAGAGTTTTTCAGCTGAACAATAACCATAACTAGATACCATCGCTTGCAGGTGGCATTTTAAACCGTAAACAAACAAGGATGAAAATAGATCTCATAAATTCTAGATAATTTATATTAGTTGTGAACATATAATATAGATACATTAACAACAGACTGAATTTTCTGCGAGGACACATACATTAGTCATACCTACATTTTAATTATTTATTTTATCATGCACTTGACCAAACAATCTACAACAAATGCGAGAGTATGAAATATATGTTTTGTTTCTTCTACTTGAGTGAGTCAATTGAAATTAAGAGAAAAGGAGATGTGTCCTCAAGAGATGCAGAATAGAAGAAAATAAATGTCGTTTTTCACGTTGCCGTGATATAACATTGCGTGGCATTGTATTGCAAGTATGTACTTCTAAGCGGAAAAGCACATTTCTCAGATTCTCGCCTGTCAGCTCCGCGCTCTTCTGCTTTAGCGTTGTGCATGTAGCTGTCCCACATCCAGCCGGTGAAAGGCTGAGCGCTCTGCTGGAAAGTGGCATCACGCCGCATCTCGGTGATCGGAGTGGCAGTTGTTTTGTTCTCATTCTTGGCTGATATTTCATTATCTAAAGTCATTGTTGAGAAAACATTAGCCTTAAACAGACTGCACGCGCACTCTCCCAGGGGTCACTGACAAAATATTGCTGCTATAGGAGGATGTGGGCAGAGTGAAATAAACGAGCTCAAGGCTACGGAATATGTTACAAAAACCTATGATTAGCTCGATATAGAAATTATTCTGAGGTTTTTAAGAGTTCACTGTAATTTAATCGAGAATTTCACTGCACGTACAACATTCCTTTTTCCAATGCAAGTGCGTGGTTGCCTTCGGTAGTCAGAGCGGAGGGAATGATAGGAATAGGTGATGTTAAAAAAGGAGGAATCGTATCTGTGACGTGTTTAGAAGACAAGTCATGCTAAAGCTGTTTGTGTTACTCAGAAACAGCTCTGTTCTGTCAGACCGAAATCGCCTGCTAAATAAGGTGAAATAAACGAACGAGTGAATATGGCCGCCTGCTGGGCTCAAGATCGCCGTTTTGGCGTAAATCCCAGCAAAGCCCCTCTATCTAGCCACAGCATATTGGGAATAGGGTGACCAACCGTCCGTAAATTTCACGGACAGTCCGTAATTTCGGCCGTCTGTCCGTTGTCCGTGAAGGAATCTTTAACTGCCGCCATTTGTCCGTCATTTTAACAGGGCATCGGTTGCTCCACCCTAAAGCCGGCACAGCTTGCACCCACCTCCCTTCTTCACTCCGATGCTGCACCAAAGCTCCTCAGATGCACCACAGCATTGGAGAGGCACAGCGGGATGGCAACCCTCACACCTCCAGCCCTTGATGACCTGTTAAGAGGTGCTTCGAAGGTGACAGAGAGGAAGGGGCTGCTGGTTCAGGAGCAGCGACATCTATTCACATGCAAACAGCCCTGAATGTGTCATGTCTCTGCTATTTAGAGGGGGGCTCACACATTCCATTTCTACCCAAGGCCCCATTACACCCCTGATTACACTGAGGCAGCACGTGGTTCTCTTCACAGAGCGTAATTACAGTCACTAATTTGTAAGCAAACCTCGATTCTTCAAACATGCAGTCTATAGTGTTAAGAAAATAAAGAAATGGCACAATCGCACCCACACTGATTAACAAAGTATGGAGGACAATCAGTTCAATCAGTTCTCTTAGAGTGTCTCCTGTAAGTACTGTACATCACAGTGGGGGATGGCATTTTGGACAGAGAGCCTAGCCTGTCTTCTCGTTGTCTTGTGCAGGAGAGGAGCCCAAGATGATACTAGAATACTGCATGCCCACCCCTGTGCCCACCCTGGTGGATCCTGTTCCCTCTCCTGTGATGGCTCCTGCCCTCCCCTCAGTGATGGCTCCTATCCCCCATGTTGTGGCTCCAGTCCACCCCCGCCTGTGATGACTATTGTCCCCCCCTGTGGTGGATCCTGTCTCCTCCCTGGGTGGCTTCTGTCCCAGTCCTGGAACGGCCCCTGCAGCGAGGGTGAAGTTCTTGATGGGCCTCTTCTCAAAAGGGCTCAGCTCAAAATTAATATGGAAAGGTCGGCGGGTAAGTAAGTGAAGGGATGGGTGGATGGCTGGATGAATTAGTGAAAGGGTGAATGGATGAATGAAAGATTGAATAAATGGCTAATGAGAGAGGATGGATGGATTGATGAGTGAGGGGAAGGATGGAGAGAAAATGTAAATAGCTGGATGTATGGGTGGAAGGGTAGCTGGATGATGGATGAGGGGAAAGATGGATGAGGGGAAGGATGATGGATGAGGAGAAGGATGGATGGATGGATGGAGGGGAAGGATGGATGGATGGAGGGGAAGGATGGATGGATGAGGGAAAGGATGGATGGATGGAGGGGAAGGATGGATGGATCAGGAGATGGATGGATGGATGAGGGGAAGGATAAATGGATGGGATGGATGGATGGGTGAGGGGAAGGATGGATGATGGATGAAAGGAAGGATAGATGAGGGGAAGGATGGATGGATGAGGGGAAGGATGGATGGATGAGGGGAAGGATGGATGGATGAGGGGAAGGATGGATGGGTGAGGGGATGGATGGATGGATGGATGAGGGGATGGGTGAAGGGATGGATGGATGGATGAGGGGATGGATGGATGGATGAGGGGATGGATAGAGGGGAAGGATGGATGGATGGGTGGATGAAAGGATGGATGGATGGATGATGAGGGGAAGGATGGATGATGAGGGGAAGGATGGATGGATGGATGATGAGGGGATGGATGGATGATGAGGGGGTGGGTGAAAGGATGGATGATGAGGGGAAGGGTGGATGGATGGATGGATGATGAGGGGGTGCGTGAAAAGATGGATGGATGGATGATTAGGGAATGGATGGATGATGAGGGGTGGGTGAAAGGATGGATGGATGATGAGAAGGATGGATGGATGATGAGGGGAAGGATGGATGGATGAGGAGTGGGTGGGTAGAAGGATGGATGGATGGATGGATGATGAGGGAAAAGGATGGATGGATGATGAGGGAAAAGGATGGATGGATGATGAGGGGAAGGACGGATGGATGGATGGATGGATGGATGATGGATGGGTGAAAGGATGGATGGATGGAGAGTCGGTGGGTGAAAGGATGGATGGATGATGAGTGGGTGGGTGAAAGGATGGATGGATGATGAGTGGGTGGGTGAAAGGATGGATGGATGGATGAGTGGGTGGGTGAAAGGATGGATGGATGGATGAGTGGGTGGGTGGATAGTGGGTGGGTCAAAGGATGGATCAGTGGATTGGATGGTGGGTGGGTGAAAGGATGGATGAGTGGGTGGGTGGGTGGATGGTGGGTGGGTGGGTGGATGATGGGTGGGTAGGTGGATGAGTGAAATGATGGATGGATTGATGGATTGATAAGTGCAAGGGTGAATGAATGGACGTATGAGTGAAAGGGTGGATGTAAGGATGGATGAGTGAGTGAAAGGGAGGGTAGATGGACAAAAGGATGAATAGATGTGTGAAGGAGTGAAATGATAGATGGATGAGTGATAGGATCAATGGATGGATTCATGAGTGGATGAGTAGATGGATGGATGGATGGGTGGGTGGATGGATGGATGGAAGGAAGGATGGCTAAGTGAAAGGGTCGATGGAGAGAGAAAGGGAGGATGGATGGATGACTAAAATAGTGGATGGGTGGAAGGATTAGTAAGTGAAAGGATGGCTGGATTGGTGAAAGGGTAAATGGCTGAGTGAATGGATGGATGGGATAAAGAGTGGATGGATAAGTGTACAGATGGATAGGGTGAAATGGTGGATGGATGGATAATGGAGATGAGTGAAAGGATGCATGAGGGGATGGATGAAGGGATGGATGAGGGGATGGATGGATGAGTGAAATGATAGATGGAAGAATACATGATGGATAGGTTTGCAAACGGTTGAATATGTTTGGAAATGGCTGGGCTTACTTATATACTATTGCGCGACCTCTGATGTGTCTGTAAAACGTACCTATTGTCCTGAAGTTTTGTCCTGAATTTTGACCTCCTGTCCTGAATTTGTATCCTGAATTTTGACCCTTTGTCCTGAATTTTTACACTCACCGTCCTGAATTTGCACCAATGCCAGTTGGTCACCCTAATTGGGAATCGAGAGAAACAATCACTAAATCTCCCATAGCGGACTATGGTGCCCACGGTCGTGGAGCAGGGCGACACGGCGAAGACCGCACAGAAACAATAAGGAAGGGAAAAACGGGGGGCCACTATTTTGGCGGTAAGGCCCACTTCGGCAGGAGCATGGTGTGTTTGTGGCCCGAACCAGGTGACCGGACGTGTGGTCAAGGTTCCGGGTTTGTGTTTCCGCCATGCCCAGTGGCTGGTAGACTGCCGTGCACCATCTGTTGTGAGCTGCAAACATGGATGGCCAGTGTGTCGGGGGTTGCGGGTTGATGCAGGAGGGCACCATTTTGGTGATTGGGCATGCTCTGGGGTGAGGGGGGATGTGCTCTCTGTGGCCCGACCCCATCTCGTCAAACGCATTGGCCTTGGGTCCACTACGAGTGCTGCCCAGCTGTGCGCAGCTGTCTGGTGTTCGGGAGACTGCAGCTGATCTTCTGCCGTGTGGTCCCGGGTCCACTGCTGGTGCCCCAATTTACCAAGCTGACTGGTAGCAGGGAGACTACCGCAGTCGTCATGGAGGCATCAATTCAGCCCCCTCTTGCTTGGACATCTCCGCAGATCGTCCCACTCAGCCCGCCCTCACCCCCATCTCGACCCCTGGTCCGTGTGCCGGTTGAGCAACACAGAGGCAAACACCCTGCCGGTCCCCGGGGTTCTCCGCTGCTGCTTTGGGGATATTGAGGGAACCGGGACAACAATCTTGGAGGACATCTCGTAGGCATGCAATGCCCATTGGGCTCAAAGGGCTTCAGCCCCCCTGTCCTATGTGGCAGGCTGTGCTGAGAGAGCTTCCAAGGCACACACACAGCCGCACCCAAATACTTCACAGGTCTTTAATAGACCATTTGCTTGTTAATGAGGCTTTGTTCTTTTTCACCCCTTCTTAAAGCCTATGCATCTCCACTATGCCTATTGCTGGAAGAGTTAGCCCTCCCCCGAAAAAAAATAATTCTTAGCCCCCCCCCCTTAAATTTGGCTCTAGTTGGGCCTCTAACTTCTGGACATCAATAGCTCGAGGTTCCCTCCAGGCCCAAGAACAGCGCCCGTGAGAGCAACAATGCCCTGAATGCCTGGCTGAATGCGCACCGCAAAAAATTCCAGCAGCAGCAAGATCATGCCCTGTAAATTTGTAATATATATTTGTCCAATCATAATCTCTTCAACTTTTCTTAAAATTAAATCTCTTTTTTTTCTTCTTTTTTTATGTCCTCATTCTGCCAATTCTCTTGTTGGTAATACTTTATTCCAAATTGCCAGATACGAAAGCATGGGATAAGGCCATTCCATCCAAGAAAAAGCTGTTTCCTCTTCCAACCCTTCACTGGTGTGCCCGTAGCAAAGAAGGAATCAGGACCGACAGCAGTTATTTGGTTTAATCATTGGACCCCCTGGGACTTTGACTTCAATCAACCAACTTTATCCATACTTTCTCCTGACTGCTAGGATCACAGGCTATGTCAAACTGACTCGTAGTTATTATATTTTTAATACAGTCAGATGAGAGGGGGGGGGACTGCTGATTTCCAGGACCTGCAGATATCCCGTCTCCCCAATAAAATTGTGTTGAAAATAAATCTTGAGATGACACTATTGGGTCAAGTAGGACAGTCCTGGCACAGTCCAGAAAATATAAGCATAGGGCTTACCTTGACTTGTAGGCCCGTTACTTGAGTCAAAAACTTGCACAGCTCGATCCAATAGTCGATGATCCTGGGGCAAGTCATAAACAAAGGCATATCATTGGCCAGAGAGTACATACATCTTGGGCATGTGTACTGAGTTTCTGTGAATCTTTAAAATTTTGCTGGTGACCAATATACTCTGTACATGGTGAAGAGGTGATTACGCTTGAGGAAGGAGGGTTTACCACAGCTCAAAGAATTGCAAAAGAATCAAGCCAAGCCTCCCTGATGTTTAAATTTACTAGATCTTCTGCCCAAAGCTTTGAAATGTCTGTGTCCAAATCCTCATCCACCTCTAACAAAGTACGATACCACAAAGAAACTTCCTTTTTAATAGGGCCAGTTTTAATTGTCTGGTTTAGCCAGGAAGCCTCTTCCTCCTCCTGCCAAACTTGTCTTGCCCACCAGGAGGAAACATAGTAGTATTTAAATCTATTTAGTTGACCTCTGGTGCATTGACTCAGTGTTTCCCAGCTGACTAAAGATGACTCCGACTTGAGATCCCCCACTTGGACATCCCTGCAGCTTTCAAGGGAAGACGGAGCTGATCCTTTGCACACTCAGGGGTTCCTGGTGAATCCCAGATTGGCACCTTGGAAGAATAGTACGGAACTCGAATTTTTTTTCCGAATGAACACCCAAGTTCTCAAGGCACTCAGTCCCTCAGTCCACTCAACATAGCCCCAAAAAGTATTCTTAATGGGGACCCATCCACTTTATTTAACAACATACAGAAGTTCTTGAAATGAAATGCATACCAATATGTCATGAGATCAGGGAGAGCCAGTCCCCCCTTCTCCAGCCTCCTCATTAACTTTTTCAAAGATATCCGTGGTCCCTTAGGGGACCAGATAAAGCAGACTATCTTCCCCTGCAATTTTTTGTCCCATGTCAGGACAACAAATTCCTCTGCATGGTAATGGACAAGCACCCCAGTCATGAGTGTCCCAACTTTACTCATGTCTGGATTCCAAATGAAGATTTTTGTTGTCAAAGGCAAACATGGATGTAGCATGTACGCCATGACATAAGCCTGCCTTATGGATTTCAGTCCTGTTTTACCAGGAGACGCACCTAAAATGCTACCCTCATAGTGGTGGAGGTTACTGCCTTCACCATGAGTTAAGAAGCACAAGAGCGGTGCTGGTAGCATGCAGTGTAGTGATCTGTAGTAGTGACCAGGCCCTTTTTAACCTGGGTCACTGGAGTCTGGAGTACAGGCTCACTAACCTTTTTAAAGTTCCGCTACTCTGTGCCTAACTCCTCCTCGGCTACATTAATTAGATGTAGAGTGCTGCGCAGTGCAGGAGTGGTAGCTCTGAGCTGGATATGTGTGTCTGTGAAGGGTACACTACAGGGATTGAGCAGTGCTGTGCAGTGTGCTCATGAGGAGTGTGTGTAGTAGGTGCATGTACACCACAGAGACATGGGAGATGTAGTGCTGTGCAATGCACTTGAAATAAAAGCATATACAAGGTGTAAGTATGCTAGTGAGAAGTGAAATACACAAAGGATGAAATGTTCAGTACATGCATGGGGAATGTGTGTACTAGCAAAGGGTGTGTTTACATGTAGCAGACAATGACAATCCAGAAAGTATACAGTACTGAGTAGTGTGCACAGAGTGATTGTGCTGAATGGTTGTGTGCCTAAGGTGGCACAACACATGGATGTGACAGTGCTGGACAGCGTATGTGCTGTGTATGCACAGTGGCAGCTCGGATAGGGTGTGCTGTGGGGCGGTGAGGCAGGGCGGGGGAGGGGCAGGGGGTAGTAAACTCAGACATGCGACGGAATGGAGGAAAGTAATTATTACGTTCCTTCATTCCGTCATATGTCCGAGTTTACTACCCCCCCCACCCTGTCCCTACATGACCCGCCACACCACCCAACAGCACACCCTAGGTGAGCCGCCACTGTATATGCACCCTGCGTGCATATACAGCCAGCAATGGTACATTACATGGAAGACCCTGATTTCCATTTTGGAAAACCCAGGCCTACCTGGTGAAGACATTAGGAGTAGAGGAATCCCATCAGACAAATGTGTGTGCTGCTGCATTCCTGTAAGCTGAATGGGACATTCTGGAAAAGGGAGAGGTAAACTCCCCCTGTACACTTCAAATGGTGCTTTTTCATTCAGTGAGCAATCACAAAGGAAGGGGCATAGACATATGTCAAGAAGGAGATGGGGCTGTTATCATAAAGAGTAAGGCTGGGAGCTCAGGTTTCACCATTTGATGCCGTATCACTGTGACTGATATCCATGTATGAACTCTGACATCCATGGACTTTGTTGTGGGATGGTCAGCTTCAGAGTCTCTCCTTCTGTGACAGACAGCCTTTGAAGAGAAAGAAAAGAGAAGAAAAGTGTGCACTTCAAAAGAAGCAGAACCCCAACATACTTTTCTAAGACTCGGACTCTAACTCACATTTGGCATCTGGAAATTGTCTATATGGAGAGGAGGTTGAGACCCCAAAAACTGTCATTTGCCAAGCAGCCAGATGTGGTGTCTGAGGAGGGAAAGCTCAGCAAACGTTTGCCTGTGACTAAGACTGGGGGCCAGGACCTGCCAGTCTCCCTGCGTGGTGAGGGCTTATGACAAAATGGTTTCTTCATGAGCATCGGTGCTCCTGTGCTCATGAAGGAACCATTCAATCAAGAGGACAGGGGCACGAAATCCCTCTGCTGCAGACAGCAGAGGGATTTCCTTTTCTCCCCCAAAGCCTCGGGAGCTGGGGAAGAGCTTCCCCAGCTTCCAAGGCCTCTTCCCTGGTTTCTGTGAAATGACGATCAGTGTGCACGTTGCGCTGTCGTCATTTCACAGAAACCAAAACTAAAATAAACCTTTAGGCTCATTTCACTTTCACTTTCTACATGCTCAGGAGGCACACAATTCCACACACCCTGCATCTCCCAAAGGCTTGCAAGAAAAATGTACTTCCTGAGTGCATCACCACATCACTGGGACCCCAGCCGGGACCATTGGAATTCAATCTCCCTCCCCGGATTGGGGAGCACAAGATTTACTGTGCAGGAGAGGCACCAGAGTACCTCCAATAGCTGCTGGAGCCACCGCACATGTTCAGGAAAGAGCCAGCATACAGTTGACAAACCAAACAAGAACAAGCAGTGAGAGTGCCTGCTGTTGGGGCACTTGCAGGGACATTGCAAACCTCCTTGCTGCTTCCTTAGATTTCTGACTCTGGGTGATACTGCCACACCTGAATCTGCTAACTAATGCTACTAATTATGAGCTGGAAACTTACCTTCTCCTCTTTGCCTATGATCAGTGGAACACTGCTGTGTTTAGGAGTTATCCTACGCCGCTCTTCCATAACTGTGACAAAATGTGCCTTTTTGCTTAGACGCTGTCATTTTTTTTTGCTGAATTTATTACACTGGGGCATTGCTGTCCAGTCTCCAGTGTATGTGTTTTGACTCCTAAAACATGTAGAAATTGGCTAATCCTTGAGCGGCTTCCTCAACTGTATTTTACATGCATTGTACTTAGTTCAGGATATACACACATGGACTAGAACATTAAAATGTCATCTGTAAACAACAGCACTTTTTTGCCATCTACGAGTGTAACAAAGGAAAACATGGCTTTACAATTGTACTCTGACTGCTATGCAAAACCTGTGGTGTGACTCTTTTTAACAGGTAGGAGCTTCCATTTTAAATATTAGTTAGTGTACCCATGTAAGCCTTGTAGGCCTCAAAGTAGGGAGCATCATATTTAAAAGTGGGACATATAGAAAATGAATGTTCCCATGTCCTTACAATAACACTGCCCTGAAAACTTTTTTACTGTGGCAGGACTAGCTCTCCTGATCAGAATAAATTACTAATACTGCATGCATCTCAGGAATGGGACCAACTATAAAAATAATGAAACCACTATTTTATATATTTTTTATAAATCCAATTCATTTTGTAAAGTTGGATGTTTAACAAACATTACGGAAAGGTAACTTTTAGAAAGGTACCCTTTACCTGCCTGAGCTGTCAGAATGCTTATTAGCATTTGTAGCTGCCAAGTCCCAACCTGTGCTCAGCTCAGGAAAATGTGTGAAATTACTCACAGGAGCACAGATGATCCTCTGAGCTCAACAGGATTTGCAAGAAGGGGACTGTGGGCATTCTTTATACACTACATGTCAAATCCTGCTTGATAGGTCTGTTACACCATATGTAACACTTTGGTGCACTTAAAACTGAGACAACAGGATGCCAGTACAATTCTTGTGTATTCCTTATCTTTGTTGATAATGGGCCCTGCTTTTTTCCTACCAGACTTCGGTTCCTGAGATTTTTGTGGTTACAGTGCCTACTCCAAATTGGATTATAGTGTTAGATGTGGGAGGACACTGATGATTTCCCTCTGATTTTCCCATACGCACCCCAGCCTGTGAGAAAGACCTGAAGAGGTTAGTCCGCCTTCTACTTGAAATCCAGGAACAGAAAGATAAGGCTGATCCCCTGGAAGTCTCCAAGAACATAACAAAGCTGATGAGGACATTCCTTTGGAGAATCCTAGCTCACCACAGTCAACTGAGACCGGACTGGACTTTTCTGTTGCCCTCTGATTACTGCCCTGCACCCTGGGTCTCAAAGTGTTTTTTCTAAGATTCTGGGGATACTGGAACTGCACTCATTTGATTGTTTGGCAGTATCTGGTCAGCAGTTTCCCTGTGTTGGATTGAATTTCAGGTTTGCCCTACATAGAGAAGAATTATTTGTTAGAAAAATGATAAAGCCACTTTTCCGATTGAGACTTAGACATTTTTTGAATTTTCCCACTTCGAGGCCCTAGTCGGGCCATTCTGCTTGGTCTTCTTTTGCTTTCAGTCTGGGAATAGTAAGTGTCACCCTTTTAATGTCCAACCCTTCCCCAAATTGGTTTAGAATAGAGTGGGAATAATAAATACAACTCCATTAGTGTCCAACACCTTTCCCATTGATAAATTGATTAATATTGGAGTGGGAATGGTAAATGTCTCCCCTTTAGTGTCCAACGCCTTCCCCAAATTGGTTGACATTGGAGCCGGAATAGAAAATGTAACCTCTTTAGTGTCCAACACCTTCCGCATTGGTTTAGATTGGAGTGGAAATAGCAATTGTCACCCTTTAAGTTTCCAACCCCTCCCCCAAATTGGCTCAGATTGGAGTGGAAATAGCAAATGCAACCCCTTTAGTGTCCAAAACCTTCTTCAAATTGGTTCAGATTGAGTGGGAATTGTAAACATCACCCCTTTAGTGTCCAATATCTTCCCCAAATTGGCTTAGATTGGAGTGAGAATAGTAAATGTAGCCCTTTAGTCTCCAAATCCTACCACCAGTATGGGTGAATTGGAGTGGGAAAGTAAGTGTTACACCTTAGGTGTCTAATGATTTTTTGATTTATTTGTATTTAGAAGAAATAGGTTGTGCTATTATGTTATTAATATTGGTGAATAGAAACACAATGAACAAATAATTAGCTATATGTTTCTATACGATCATTGTATCTATTACATTGCTTTATGCAATAAATACACGTCACACAAATGTATCTTTGATTTATGTATTCAAACTTTTTTAATTGTATATTGTGACATTTGTAAATATATACTCTTAATGTAAAAAAACTGTTTTATATAGTTAAGTACATTTAATATAAATTCTTATTGTTATTAAAAAAACATTGAAATATGTGCATAGTATAGTATATTGTACATTTACAATTTTTTCTTTAGCATTGTTTGACAGGTTAGTAACATTTTTTATCTTTTTTAAATACACATATTGTCAATATTATTTTATCAAATATTTGTATAGATTTCATACCAACATTTTATTTATACTTTGCACATGTGAATTATTTTATATAATATATTTTGACATGTTTGACATGTTTAATATTTCTTTACATTTTTTAATAGATGTAGTCAGCATTTGTAAAAATGTTTAACTTACCGGGCATTTTCTTTACAGCTTCCTTCTATTTTATAATCTATTTGTGTTCTTTTTACTCATTTAACTAGAACTAGGATGAGGTAAAATACTGCTGTTCGTTAGAATAGGTAAGTACTTTTTTAAGGTATTGTTTTTGAGGGTGGGGAGTGTAGGGGGGTCTGGAAGGTTGTTTGTATATATTTAGATGTATGACTGTATTTATTTTCACTAGTTTGTGTTTTATTCCACTATTTAGGTCATATTTTGCTATATTTGGTTACATTAAGTTACGCTGGTTATGTTTTGTTGATTAACTTTTATGACTATGTGTTTTTAGGTGTGTCATGTGTTTTTGTGGGTGTGTTCTTAATTTTATTTTACAGGTTGTTTTCTAAGATCGCCTGCTGTAGAAATTGGAAGTTTATGTTGTTGTTTAATGAAATCATTTTTGGTTTATAATAAAACAATGCTGTTTTAAGCATGGGCGGAAAATCCGTTTCGCTCGCGGATTTTGCGGATTTTCGGTAAATTCGCAATCCGCGAGATTCGCGAATCTCCCGCAAAATCCGCAAATCCGCGAGCAGCGGATTTTGCTCGCACTGTTCGCGTGAGTTCGCGGCTTCCCAGTACAACTTCGCGCCCCGCGAATAAGTGCAAAATTGCAGAAATACGATTTTAGCAAAACTGAAACTACTTACCAGGTTCAAAAGTTCAGGCTCATCATTAGTAGCCATTTCCTGTAGTGCTTCCTGAGGGGCCCCTCCAGAGTTCAGTTGCCAGTTGCAACTATTATGTGACCCTGCTCTGAACCTCAGAATAGTTACACATATGCCACAAAGGTCCTGAATTACAGCTAAGGGAGACAAGCAGGAGCCAGGCTGGAGGTTCAAATCCATTAATCAGCCCCTAATTCATTATTGTCAGTTGGGGCAGGGCAGGTGTTGTAACTAATTTTGCAACAATGAAAGCACTTAGCAAGTTCAAAAGATCACTAATCAGGAAGCACTAAGGAAGCAGGTGCCAGCTAAAAACATATTCTGTGACACATTAATCAGCTTCAAATTAATTCAGGTCACTTGAGGCAGGGAAGGTGTGCTTGTTGCCACAATAATGTACACTGACTGGACAACCAGAGGGTGCTGTGATGAAACAGAGGGTGGCATGGGTGGGCCAGAGGGTGGCATGAGTAGTCAGAGAGTGGCAGTGGTGACAGAGAGTGGCAGTGATGAAGAAGAGTGTCCCAAACAGGCTGGACACGTAGAAACAACAAGTTCGCGAAACTTGCGACCCGACAGGTAAGTTCGCAATTTGCGACATTGTACAAAACCCTCGCAAACTCGCAGAAACCCGCGCAAACACAAAAAAAAAAATCCGCAAATTCGCGAGAATTCACGGATTTTGCGGATTTGCGAGTTCGCAAATCCGCAAAATTCGCGAACGCGAGATTCGCAAAATTCGCCCATGCTTATGCTGTTTACTTTGATTTACTTTTTTCTCTTTTCCTGGAACGGTTAACTTTTTATTACACTTTCTAGGGATTTTTGTCATGGTTCCCGTATACTATGAATTGCTTTGATGGACTTTTATTGGATTTGTTTCATTTGTGCACTTTTTTGGGGCTTTCTGGACAATATTGTTTTTATTTTTGGTGGATTACCTTTTTTTAATACTTAAATACGGAATGATCTGGAGCTACTGAATAGTAAGTATTATTTATCTTATTTCCTTTTGGGTGGGGCATATCATTTTAAAATGGTTGTGTAAATATAATTAGATTGTTAGGTGAAAGTCTTTGCAATTAATTTATGTGATGATTAAATTTGTTTTGAAATAATTTTTACTTGGTGATTGTTACATTTTATTATAAATAATATATATCTCATCTGTTAAAGCAGAGCTAGACAAAATTATGACTTCGGAAGAACTCACAAAGACACTAGAAGACATCAACACCCAGTTACAGAAGCACTCTCAAGAAGTGAATGAGAGGAAAACCAGTAAATACCTGAGAGATACTATAGGCTATAAGTTAGGCGAAGTATATACGTGGGCAGACATCTATGCCAAAAGGAGACAAAATGGCCCCTGCACAGCACAGACAGATACCTCATCATCAGACACTGATACTTTGGAAGCAACAGAAAACACCACCATTTTGAGCAACAACGATGGACAACAACAACAACCAACCACGAGTGCCACGTCGTCCACTCCTTTTTTAATAAAAGGCCGCGACGAAAGGGACAACACTGTAGGGAAAGAGAAAAAAGCAAAGAGGAAACAAGGAGCCACCGCAGACATGAAATGTAACAACGAAGAAAGACAAAAAGAAAGGAGCTCACTGAATATTCTGGTCATTATCACCTCTTATTTTCACTTCAACGAAATACAGATACGCACATTACAGAAAGGTACCTTTTTTGTACCTACAGCACACACAAATTTATTGGAATTCAACATTAGCTTCTTTAAACTCATGAGAAAGTTGAAGCTCGACATTTGTTTGAAAAACATGATAACTGAACGCACGATGGATGGAGAAGATCAGCTGAAAGGATTAAAATTAGGAAGCACATACATGGCTCCTGTGAGTCATAAAACCTTGGACTTATTCAAACAAATGGTTAAACAAGATTTGGCAAAACTAAAGTACCAAAAAAGATCTAAGAGGAGAAACCTTACAAACAAAGAATTTAGAATACTCAGATCAATCTCCAATAACATGGCAGTCACCTGCCAGAAAGCGGATAAAGGGGGAGCCCTAGTGATATTAAACACCACATACTATCTTGAACAGGTTAACAACCATTTGCAGGATGAAGACATCTACGTGAAACTGGATTTTAACCCTACAACTGAAATTAAAACTACCTTATCTAACATCATTCAGAAAGCAGTAGACAGAAGATTCATCAACGAGAAGGTGAAGAAATATCTGACACAAGACAACCTGAAAAAAATGATCAAAAGACACTGGACCCTATTGAGAATGGAACAAGATTTTAACAACATTTTTATGAAAGAGCCAAAGTTGGCACACACAAGATCCAAAAACATAGGGTTAATCATTAAACCTCAAACTAGAAGCACAGAGACAAGATCATACAATGTCAACTAAGAATGTGCAACCCAATATACCCTTGAGGGCTTGGGCGGAAGGTATAAAAGGGTAATTGTGCCGTCAAGGGTTTTGTTGCACTGTAGAGTATTCAAAATTATATATTATTTTGTGGTCCTAAGCATTTGACACCACTGATGCACAATTTGTGTCAGACAACGTTTTTAAACAAATAGAGCTAATACCAAACGGTAATAAAAAGAGAGAGCAATAGCAGGGTATATGGAAAAGTTCTGTTTGTTTTAATTATTCACAAAACAAAAGCAGTGGAATAAGCGCAGTCAGACTGTGCTTATTCCACTGCTTTTAATGATATAACTTGTAAATAGGTGGATAAGCTACAACAATTGCTGCAAATAGGCTGTTTTATTGATATATTTTTTCCTATTGTAGCTTTTGAAACAAATGGTATACCCATGTATATTTTACTTTTATTTTGTGAATAATTAAAACAAACAGAACTTTTCCATACACCCTGCTATTGCTCTCTCTTTTTATTACCGTTTGGTATTAGCTCTATTTGTTTAAAAACTTTGTCTGACACAAATTGTGCATCAGTGGTGTCAAATGCTTAGGACCACAAAATAATATATAATTTTGAATACTCTACAGTTCAACAAAACCCTTGACGGCACAATTACCCTTTTATAAGATCATACAATGGCACCATTGCATGTTGGAACTGTTATAACTGCCATAACATCATCAGATGAGGATTCATCACCCACCCCATGAGAGGCCATAAAATCACATTACGTGTTAAAGCCACATGTGATACATCCAACATTATATACATGCTCAAATGCCTATGTGGGAAGGCCTACATAGGGCAGACAGAACGTAAACTAAAGACACACCTAAATGAGCATAAGAGCAACATAAGAGCCAATTCCCCGAAGTTGGTAGTAGCTTCCTATTTCATTGAGGCACAACATCATGTAAGCCAAATTAAAGCTTGCATATTGGAGACAATAGACAGAGTGGGATAAAAGGACAATAAAAAATCGTTACTCATGAGAGAAAATTCCTGGATTTAACATTTGAACACCCTGAAGCCAAATGGGATGAACGAGAGAGTAGAATTTTCATGTTACCTTTAATGATCACCAACTGGTACCTTTATCAGAGTGCGAGCCTTCAAGATGGGGCTTATTTTCTATATCATAATTTGCTAACAACTATAATTCAGTTAGTAATAAACTTTGCTGTTCAGTGACTAAGTTTGTTTTTTTAGGTATAAAATGTTGCTTACTTCTATTAACATTTGTGTTTTCTATCATGATTTCTATTACTTTAGACTGTTCCTATTGTTCACAAGGTTTAATGCACACGGAAAGCACATTTACCATATACGTCATTACACAGTTTCACCATCCATTATATCCACCCAATGAAGGCGTTTTTTTAATGACATAACTT
The DNA here is from genome assembly GCF_964263255.1 of Lissotriton vulgaris. Taxonomy (NCBI): domain Eukaryota; kingdom Metazoa; phylum Chordata; class Amphibia; order Caudata; family Salamandridae; genus Lissotriton; species Lissotriton vulgaris. The sequence goes on along the minus strand of NC_141693.1, from coordinate 1,405,566,466 downwards.
TATTGAGCACAAACCACGTGCAACGTAACTTACGTACTTATTAAGCACGCCTTGACGTCACAAGCCGATTTATTCCAAATGACACACTTGAGCGAACAGGTCCGTCGCATCGGTCTCAGAGGCACGCTATCACGAATCGGTAAGCGTGTACGCAGGCACCGTAGCATGCAAACACGTACACAACTGTTTAACTGCTGACACCTAAGACAACACTGAATAAGTTACGTTTCTATTTCTTAACCATTTTCTTAACCATTTTCTAACAATGACACTGTTGCATTATAAAAGCAACAGTCAGATTGCCAGGATTGTTCGAATTCCGACAGCATGTCATTAATCCACAAACTCGAGGCACTTTTGATTTTTTGTTTCTAATAACTTCTATAAAATGCGTTTTCTAGTAGCACTCCTCACCGCACTATTAATTTTTGCTCGAGAGGCACAAGTCCTTTAATATACTGCGTCTTTCAAGAAGCATGCCACACACTCTTTCACAGCCTGGCCCAGTACCCTTATTATCGTTCACGATATCTCGAGCAACAAACCACATTACCTATTGGTGGTGGTGTCATATGAAGTGGGAAAACCCAATATTAAAAACAACTACATCTGTTTGTTTTAGATATTCCCCGGACAAAGGCCTAGTGCCGAAATGCATAGGGACAAAGTTTAAACGTGATAACCGCTATGATGTTTAACGGAATACCTTAACATACGGATGTGAAGAAACTTGAAGAAATATATGGAATGAATATGTTTTGAAGACTAAAAAACATTTGGAACAACAAACTTTGTCAAGCATGTTTTGTTTATTCTTGCTGTATTTTTCAGCACTTCATAACCTGTGCCCGGAAAGACACCCCACAGGATTGTTGATATTTGGCCTGTGATGTATTTAGTGAATTTAGGTAGTAAATATTTAAGGATTTGACTTTTGGGTTCTTGGGAGCTACTGCTTGCCTGTCTTATAATCTGTTGTATCTCTCTTACTTATATTTCTGTCACATTTGGGGAATGGTTGTACTTGCATGAATTACATCATATTTTGTAGTGGCCTTCCCATAGTATATATTAGATACATTTCCAGATTATAGTTTCTACTGATGAACTGTCGTGTCTGTGGGTGCAGCCCATGTAATTTAGAAACTGATTTCCTTTCTGCAAAGGGATATACGTTGCAGAATGTATAGAATATTTTAAAGTTTGTACATTAGTTATTTACATGTACGAATATGCAGCTACTTCTATTTTGTATATCTAAATGTATGTTCTGATTAGATGTTCCACATGGTTTTGCAGCTTTTCCATTGGGGGTTGTAATGTATAGCAGGTGCTTTCTTTTCTGTTCGATGAAAAAATACTTAAGTTTCATTATAAATGTTAATTTGTTGGGGGTTTGTAGGAGTTGAGGTTGTTAGGTATTTTTTAGTTTGCAATGTAGATACTTAGGGGCCTATTAGGATGACCGGCGGACGTAGTTGCTCGCCATCCTATTGGTCATTGTGACCGCCCGCCATAGGGGGTTCCTGTGGGGGGTATTAGGATGCGCCCGCCACTGTGGTGGGCGCATCCTGCATTTTTAGCATTGCGGTGGCCGGTGCTCTCAGCACCGCCCGCCACAATGCTAAAAATGCACGAATGTGGTGCCTGCTGCTTTGTTAATGCAAATACCCCCCCGTGTGCACCCCCCACCTCTCTTTCACTTAAGGGGCCCGCAGGGGGCCCCCGAAGTGTAGACTGCATGTCTTTCTGTGGCGGCGGAAAGGCAACTGTTTTGGCCCATCATAATATGGCTGGCGGTGTCTAATAGACACCGCCTCCATATTAAACCTTTTCCGCCCGGCCGCAAGGCAACGGGGCGGAAAAGCGGCGGACGGTCTTTCCGTCCGCCGTGGACCCCCCAGCCATCCTAATGTGGTGGGGGGTCATTTCAATGCGGATGGTGGGCAGATTGCCCCCGCAGGCTGGCGGTGGCTACCGCCAGCCTGGCCGGGGCGATCCACCCGCCATCCTAATGGGCCCCTTAATTTCTTAAATCTTTTTGCTGGATTGTGAGCCTTGTTATTTTCTGGCATTTTATTGCTTTTTCGAGTTTGGGGTTTTTCTGTTAGGAAGTCTATGTAAAGAGATATAAGTTTGAGATTATTTCATTAATTGTTTGTTATTTATAATTTTTAAGTTCAATAATAATTATGTTTTAGTTTGACTATAAGTTTTACTTGGTTAGGAAGTTGTTCAATGATACATATTTCTTCTCTAACAGTCTGGTGAGAAAATCTATCAGAATTTTCTTTTCTTGCAGTGTTTGTCATTTTTGAAGTAGTTAGTTGTTTAAATTAGCGGGTCTTTTATATTGTTGAATTAAATGTTTGTTTAATTTCATTGGTTAAAGTTGTTTATAGTTTTATTTTATTGTTTGGTTTAATCTTATTTTTTATTTTTTTCATACTTTAAGTCCTATGATAAACACTAACTTAGGTATAATCTTTTATGTATGATATATAGTTAGATACATTTGAATATACATTTCTATATATACATGTATACATATATAATTATGAATATTTAGGTTGTAGTTCAAATGTTTGCAGTTATGCTACTATGTTTTTTTGGGGTTGTTTTGGTATAATTTCTGTAATGTATTTTTTTAGATGATCATTAAAGATTTAGTTGATGTAAAATATTTTTACTTAATTTAAATATGTGTATAAAATGTTTTGGATGCATTAGAAGTAATTATTTTTTGTAAAAGTTTGATCTTTTATATTTGTTAATGATTATTTAAATATTTTTGTGATAATAATATAAACAATATCCTGTGAATCTATATTTTTAACATGACATATATTTTTATTTAAAGCCAACAACATTTTTGTATCCAATATTTTTGTTTTTGATATAGTTAAAAATAGAGATTTTTAACATCGGTATTTGTGTACTCGGCATTTGTGGTTTTACTAGTCAAATTTAGAAAGCAATATTTTTGTTATCGATATGGGAATACATGGGGGAGATGTATGTTCATTATAAATCCTGATATGAGAGGAGTGCAGGGGCAAGTTTGGTATGTGCAAACTCGTGAGAATAAATGCTGCGCAATGGCGTGCGCAGATGTATTGTGACTGGTGGAGAAGTGCCACTTTTAGAAGTTGGCATTTCTGTGTGCAGTGTGTCTGCATGCCTGATGTGAATTGCATGTCTGGCTTGTGATTGACAGGGGCTGGCTGGTGTGGTTGGCTCCAGGAGCCAGGATGGGTCTGCCCAGTGGTGAATAGGGAGATCTGCATGTAGATGGGAGGGAGGAGTTGCACCTGGGACCTGAATAGGGCTGTGCCTTCCCTCCAAAATGCTGGATCCACCTCCTGTGGTGCCTCTGATGTCCCTGGCCTGTCCTGTGAATAGAGAGGGAAGCTGAGCAAAACAAAGTGCTCCTGAACCAGTTGTATCTGGTTCTCCCCTTGCCCTACAGTTGAGAACAAAGGATTTAGTGGTATAAAAGAAGGGGCTGTGACCCCATGAGATTGTTCTCTTTGGGATCCTGACAGGGTGGGGCTTGCTGATGGTGGGGCCCAGGAGGGACCGCCATGGGGGTTGCCTCCCTGCTGGAGGGCCCTGAGTGCTGGCCCCTGGGACCTACATGAACACCTCGATGCCTCCAGGACCTTTTGCCCTTCCTTTGCCTTTGCCCAGACGAGAAGCAGCCTTCCAGTGCCCTGGGAGTGCTCTTTCTGGAAGCTTTCTTCCCCAGGATAGGCTGTGCAGCACTGCGCTGCAGCCCTTTTAGAAGGGAACCCCAGCGTAGGGGTTCCCCCGTGATGCTAGCCGAGGCAGGTGCCCACCCTGCTCTTTGCTGTTGATTAGGAGGGAGCCTACCCCGCCTATTTTCATGAGAATTCGGGTGCCCACCCCGCATGGCCGCTGTGCTGGCTTTGTTATTCAAGTTGCGAGTGCCCACCCAGCATTTTGCCGCTGTTAAAAGGCCACCGCCACAGCCCGATTGGAGATTTGCGGAAAGGAGGAAGTCAGGCAAAGTTTTGCCTGACGGTGGGCAGAACTTCCGGTTTCCAGAGGGAAGTCCTGTGCATGCCGCCAGTACAGGGGAAGTGTGTGAAGTCCAGGCGGGAGCCCACCCCGCACTGGACGGTGCCAGAAGAGAAGGAGGCAGCCTGGGGCCTTGCTGGCCCCATCCTAAAGTCTAGGTCCCAAAACGGGGTACCGGGTGAAGCTGAGTGCAGGCAGCGCCTGCTCCTTGGCCCCTCCGGGGCTCCCATGGTAAAGAGGGAGCCCCGGCACCTCGAATGAAGCAGAGACCGGAGAAGGTTAAGCTGCCCCCTGAGCCGGTGGGTGAGGGCTCAAGGGGGTGGGGTGGTGCCGGTTAAGGGACATATTCAGAGCGATACCGCCAGGTGAATGGGCCGCTCCACCGGTGGTTAGCCCACATGTGTACCCGGGACCAGAGGGGCCCATTCTTTCATTGTGTAAGGGGCATAGTTGGTGACAGAGCCCCTTGCGGCTCCAACGTGGGGTACAATTGCTTTTGGAGCCCAGGTGGCTCCAACGATGGCACCATTATTCTATGGCGGGCCAAAGGAGCCCAGACCTTTCCCTGTGAGGGGGCCTATTCATTTTCAGGGCCAGAACTCTTTTCCTTCACTTCTCAAAACCTCTAACTCTTTGACCCTTTTCCGTAAGTCTTTAAAAACCTGGCTTTTCCCCCAATCTGGCTAGTCTTTCTGTCCTCTTTACTTCCAACCAGCGCCAGGAAACCCATGGTGTCAGTGCGCTTTACAAGCACCCCTTACAATACAATACAATACAAGAGGGGCCTGTGGTTGCCCCAGTTGTGGCATGTTTATCCTTAGAGCCCAGGTGGCTCCAACATCGGGCCTGATTGTTTTAGAGCCCATGTGGCTCCAACATAGGCACATTAAATCAAAGGGCACAGTAGTGCCAGGCCTCATTGAATAATTACAGCTGCCCAGCAAGTAGTGGGCAGCTGCACCGTTTAGGCCACAACTCTTTGGGGGACATGGGTGGTAAGCTAGGAGTGCGACGCACTCCCTCGCCCTCATCCCTTCACAGCTGCAGAGCACTTAGCGTGCCCTGACTTTTGGGACACAGGGCATTTGAGCCCCTTTTCTGAGATGGCCAGTTGGCCAGAGGGACTAGTAGGTTTTTAGGGCGCCAGGCCCTAATGTGATTTATGTGCTAAAACTTATGAGGTGCTAGGAAATGTAATGCATGTAGTATGTTTTACGCACCCTGTTTTATACCTCTAAACTGTGGTTTATGATTATGAGGTTGTTCTGCATATTATGGTTTATGGTAGTTAAATTATGTTTCACTCTGTGATTTACAACCCTAATGTGAGTTATACTGAGGAGGTTAGGGTCTAATTTGTTAAGACTTGTGAGATGATTGCATAATGTGTTTATGCTGGTGAGGTTGGTGCAGAATGTAATTCGCGCTTGATGTGATACTGTACATAATGTAGTTTGTTACAGGCTGATGCTAAGTACAGTGATTACCTGTGTTTACTGGTTGTACGTTTATGATCTGTTTTACTTTTACCAAGTTCGCTTTGTGATGGTTCTGACAGTGGTCATGTCATGTGTATATAACCCCTTGTGAATATTGCCCGTGCCAGTTGGCACAGAGTATATTGTGTGATTACTATTCTAATGTGTTATGAGAATACAAAGGCTATTTTTGATATAACCTTTTGTAGTGTGCCTCGGATGTTGTTGCTGTGTGTGTGCGCGGATGCTTTATACATGGCCTCCAAGATAAGCCTGACTGCTCGTGCCAAGCTACCAAGGGGGTGAGCAGGGGTTATCTTTGGCGTTTAACTCCCCATCCCTGACTAGAGTGGTGGTTTCTGCCTGGCTTTGGCGCAAGCCTTAGCCAACCAGAGATCCCATTTCTAACAGTGATGTTATGTTATATGCATTTTATATTGCGCAAATCATCTTCAGGTCTCTAAGCACTTCTAGAGAAAAGTGAGCAAATCACTAGGGCAGAAATAGAAAGGTTGCAACGGTGGCATAAATGATGCAGTTGTTAACTCCTCTCTAAATACGAATGTTTTTAAATGTTTCCTACAGGTGAGAAGATCCGGTTCCCTGCGTAGATACTCCGGCAAATCATTCCAGGTTTGCGGGAGGAAAACAGAGAATGCTCTACCCCCTTTAGATTTAGAGATGTACCTGGGGGAAGCTAAACGGCAGGCCTCAGATGATCACAGAGTCCAGCCAGGAACATATTTCTCCAAGCTATATTTTATATACTTGGGTGCCTGACCATAGACTGCCTTGTTGGCAATACATAGACCCTTAAATTGTGCTCTCTGTTTAATGGGAAGCCATTGTAGTTTATATAACAGAGGGATAGCGCATGTCTTTCTAGGTCTAAAAATGAGCCTAGCTGCATTGTTCTGCACCACCTGCAATCTCCTGATAAGTTTCTGGGGGAGGCCAGTGTAAAGGGCCGGGAGATGACAGTGGCAGCACAGCACGGCTGTCCTGAGTATTGGGCAACATCCACAATATTTCCTGTCTTTAAAAAAGGTGACTGAAATAGTACATTGTGCTACAGACCTATTTCTTTAATTGATTCTGTGGTAAAGTTGGTAGGGCGCGTTCTTCTTTAGAGACTGACATCGGGGGGCTGAGGAACAGATGATCCTGTCGGAGGTTCAATACGGTTTTGTGCGCGGTCGGTCTACTATAGCTCAATGTCCTAATCTGTTCTTGATTTTGAGCAAATATACCATTGCACGCTCTGGGACCATCCATCTGGCCTTCATGGATCTGTCATCGGCCTTCGACTGTGTTATTAGGAGGATGCTATGGCAGTCCATGAGGACCATGGGAGTGGACAATGGTATTGTTAACTTCCTGGAGGACATGCACAAGTCCACCAAAGCCAACGTCAACTTTTCCCAGGGCTTGCAGGTCACGAGGGATTTTAACTTCAAAAAGGGAGGTTGCAAGGCTGCCTACTGGCCCCCTTTTTATTTAATTTTTATATCAATGACCTGGATAACGTTTTAAGGGCTACTGGTGCAGATTACCGAGAGTAGTATGGCGCAAGATTCCTGTCCTGCTTTACGCGGATGACACCGTTCTTATATCCAGGACTGTAAACGGGCTACAAACACTTTTATCTGCATTTTCAAGCTTTATGCTAGAGAGGGATTTGCTGATTAACAATTCCAAATCGTATGTTATGCAGGCGGAGCAGAGGGTTATGAAGAATTATCAATTTCGAGTGGCATACTCAAAGATTCCATGTACCAATGTGTTGTCCTATCTAGGGGTCCTTTTTGATGACAAGATGAATTGGGGCCCATTATTGCAGAAAAGAAAAGGGAACATGGTGAGGGCAAATTCGGCAATCTTTAATTTCTCGTTTAAAATAGGGAAGAAGCCCATAGGGGCCATGTTGCAAGGTTATAAGGCTAAAAGTCGGTCAATAGCCTCATATGGCAGTGAACTATGGGGCTATATTGCTGGACAGTCCCTTCAAATATCGGAAAATGATTTTCTGAAGTGCCTATTATGTGTTCCTCGAGGTACCTCAAATATGGTGGCTCATGAGGAATTAGGGGTCTCGTACTTAATTGATCTACTATCTCTGCGACCACTTACCTGCTGGATAAAAAGTTGGCTGAATACAGATATCCCCCTTACTCATTTGATCTTAAGAGATTGTATGGCTCTTGATAATTCAGCACGTATCCCGTGGTTGAATTACGTGAAGAGAAGTCTGGAAAGGCTGGGTCGGGGGGATCTATTCTATAATCCTGATTGCATTGTAAAGAAGGATGTGGAAGCAATTAAGGTAGCCTTTTTATTAGAGAGGAACATGGAAAGGGAAGCCAAGGAGGTTGAGAAATCCAGTGTACGTACACACATTATGCTTAAAACAACCCCTAAGACAGAGCAATACCTTATGGGGACTCTGTCTACGCATGACAAATTTCTGCTAACCAGGTTTTGGTTGAACCTCTTTCACCTCCTACTTGATAGACCCAAAAGTTTTTTTTAGAGGGATGGTGGCAGCGTCCTGCGGATATGCTGCATTTTATGATTTTATGTAATTTTTATGCTCTACCTCGAAAACATTTCCTGGTCCCAATTTTAAAAAGAATGAATTTTACCCAGGCTCGACCCGCACTGATGCATTTGCAATTATTGAAGGAAGACTGTTTACCTTTCATACTTGGTTTTTTAAAAGCTTGTGTTAATTACAGGAACCATATGGATCAATAATATATGCCTTCCTCTGACCTTTTTTTTAATTATTTATTATCTTTTTTCCTATTGTAATTCTGGCGCTCTTCTATTAATCAAGCATGGATTGTTTTAACTGTTTTATTGTTGTGTAACATTTATGGTTTTTATTATAAAACCGAATAAAGTTTTTGAATGAATGAATGAATGACAGTGGCAGAGACAATTGACTGTAATGAAGATGTTGACAGGAGAGGAGCAAGTTTCCGTAACTGCCTGAGTAGTCCAAAGCAGGTTCCCACCAATGTGGTAACCTGGCAGGCCATAGACAGTTCAGAGTCAATTTTCAACCCTAGGCTCTTTACAACCGAGACTGGTACAGGGACTGCACCTAATTCCGGGGGCCAAAAGAGATCACACCAGGGACTATTACTTGTTGGAATGACGAGCAGTTTGGTCTTGTCAGGGTTTATTTTCAATGTATTGGCTGTCATCCAGTTCACTGTGAATCTGAGCAGCTTTTGGCCGACCCCTGGGCCTGGCGGGAGTTACTATGCCGGATAAGGATTTGAGTATCGTCGGTGTAATTAAATTCCTGTCAGTCAATTTGAGTCAAAGTCTCCACAAGAGGTTGCAGATAGATATTAAAAAGTAGTGGGGATAATGCAGAGCCCTGGGGTACACTACAGGCCAGGGAGCCCAAATGCGATGTCTTCTCACCCAGCTGAACCCTCTGAGTACGGTCAGACAGAAATGACTTTAGCCATTGGTATGCTGGCCCACTGATACCCAGATTGGTGAGACTGTTTAGCAGTATGTTATGGCTGACCATATCGAATGCCGCTGATAGATCTAATAAAATCAGGGCACTGAGCTGTTTATTGTCAGCCATAGCTCTGAGCATGTCCAGAACGGACAGCATCACTAGCTCTGTGCTATGATGAGCTCTAAAGCCCGCCTGTCTGGCTTGAGTAGCTGGTGGTCCTCCAAGTAATTCAAGAGTGTCTTCAATACATGCTGTTCTAACACTTTGGCCAGAAAGGGGAGCTGAGAAATGGGTCTGTAGTTCTTTAAAGTCAAAGTATCTGCACCTGGTTTTTCCAACAGGGGGGTGACCCTAGTGTCTTTTAAATTTGTCGGTAGATAGCCCATTTCCCTAGAGTTATTCAGTAGTTCAAGGTTCTGCTTCTCCAGCCCCGGGCCAGGGCCATTTGAAAGCTCCTCGGAGGGTAGGGGTCTGCTTGCGAGCTTGATTTGGTATGGTTTGCTAATGATGCTAAGGTGACTGAGTCAATTTTAGGGGAATTAATAAATTGACTACTGGGGTAGGGAGGGGGTAGGTCTGGTGGCGGGAGCTGGGGTCAATCGGGGTTTTAGCAATTTCCGAAAAGATGTCTTTGACTTTCTGAAGAAAGATGCGACTGTCTATTTCTTCTGGGCTTTTTTGCTCAATTCTTTCAAAATAACAAAAGTCTCTATCAGTTTATTCTCTACCATGACAATCCTTCCCTAATAATACTCTGCTTTCCATCCAGTGCTGCTCAGTCAAACCCAGCGCATTTGGCGGAATGTTTTCTATTTTTTTATAGGTGTTTCTTTATCTCTGAGAAAATATTTTATATTGCTCCTTCTCTCCATTGCTGACTTCAAACTAGGTCTCTGAGGCATTTTTTTCTCTGAATCCGTTGTGTGCCATTCCTCTGAGAGTCCTTCAAGCAGCAAAGAACTGAAGTTGCATTCATAACTGGCTCTATGCTGAAACTACTTCAGCAAACTTTCAGGCTGTAGTAACACATATACTGGGGATGAGAAAGGACCACCTCAACAACAACCACATTTCTCTGAGTCTGTGATTCATGTTAGCTACTTTCTTTTGTATTTAAATGTATTTTTGAGGCCAGACCATTTGCATATATCTTCCAAACATGCGCCTTCTTATAAACTACTTGATAGATACAGGAAGAGGCGACATTATTTTGCTTTATGTACACGAAGAACATAGGGTTGAAAATCTCAAACTTGAGGGATTAATAATATCAAGGATATATTTTGTGATGTTACAAAGCATAAAAAAAGATAGAGTGTGTGTTTTGTTTGTGTGTGCGTACCAGCGTATGTGTGTGTGTGTGTGTGTGCACCGGAATAGGTATGAAAATGTTTACAATAGGGCCGGTAGATAAGTAGAGCAACTTTTATAAATGATACCTACATTTCTAACTTCGACATCCCTGTTGTGTCAAGTCATTTTAATTGGTTTGTTATAAGAATGAAAAACGACGGCAATTTTGAACTTAAAGCGAATTTTCCAATTTCCCATGAAATTGGTTCCCGACCAATGGAGAGCATCACTGCTCAGCGTCGTAATATTCCACATGAACCGTCAGATCATGAAAGCTTTATGAGGGAGGAAACACATTTGTGAGAGGAAGGGGAATGAACAAAGACGCATTACGGGAGGTCTGTCATTCATGACAGAGAGCCGAATATACCATAAGGGATCCCTGAGATGCATGTGCCACTGATGTACAACCGGTACTCAGAGAGCATATGGACTAACCCCCACATGCATCAAGCACTTTTTCATTCGCAAACGGTGCGATTCCTTAAAATCGGCCGTTTGCGAATGCAAAAGTGCTTTTTGGGATGCATGAAGCAATTTTAGAATTCGCAACATTGTTGCGAGTTCTAAAATTGCGGGTGCTTTTAAGAAGTCGCAGATGTGCGACTTCTTAAAAGCAATGCATCATCACTTTTGACAAGTGAAAATTCGCACTTAGGGTTCCAAATTTACCGAGTGGTTGAACCACTCGGTAAATTTGGAAAAAGTGTTTAAAATGCTTTTAATGTTTTTTTTTCAACATTCATGTTACGGACACACATGTCCTTAGGACATGTGTGTGTGCAACATGATGCGAAAAATACATTTCAGGGGTGCAGGGGGGGGTCCTTTGGACCCCCCCCTGCACCCATGAAATTTTCTAAGTGCCACTCGCAATTTGCATTGACTCCTATGGGCCTTTTGGCCCATAGGAATCAATGGAAATTGCGAAAATTAACTTAAGAATTCGGTATTTCTTTGGGATTCGGTAAAAAATGCGATTTTTACCGAATCACAAAGAAATACCGAAAAAAATGATGCATAGCATTTTGCATTTCCTAAATAGCGATTCCTTAATTTTCGCTATTTCAGAAATGCAAAATCCTACATTGATGCATGTGGGGGTAATAGTTTTACCTGCAGTGAAACGAAGAGGATCCCTCGGTGTCTTTGATCAGTCAAAGTCCTTACCCTGATGCCAGTGTGAATGACTATCAGGAACATCAGGGCTGAGCACGCTCCAGCGATCCTTTGATAATTGAAAAGGTGCTTGCTTGTGGTCAAAGAAACACTCTTAAGGCAAGAGTACTTTGCTAATGCGCACGCATTAAAAAAACGAGCTCCTAAAAACCCCCACTATAAATAAACAACGAAACCTTTGATATTTTCAATCAGCTTGAATTGTACTGCTTCCACAATGCCTGGTCGCTTGGCATAGCCTGCAATATTATGTGCATGTAGTCAGCGAATTCTGTGTTTAGCAAAAAGTACGAGAGCGGAAATAACAAAGGATAGCATTGATAACTATTCGCTCTTTTGAAAGTTGTTAGGGGCCTCGTAATAAGGAAATGCTTGACCACTTTAAAATGTACCTGTTACGAGGACAATTAAATGCTGGCACTGGTGAAAAGGGGGTGCAATTAGGCCAGTTTCGCTCAGTTCAATTCAATTGTGCTCACCTCTAAAATCCACATCGTGATTCAAATGCTAAAATAATATCAAAGAAAGAGGTAATGAGGATGCGGTTATATTTCTGTTTTAAACGTTCACAATGTTCGGGAGCTGTAAAGAAAGTGTCAGTGCATCCCAAATCTCTCCCAATAGGTTTTCTAAATTTAAGGAAGGTCAGGTGCACTAGAGATACAGCCGGCTGTGCCAGTGCCCTGTCATGCACGCCCACCTTATCCCTGACCATGGGCACCTTGTTTTCACTAGTAAGCTAGGCACAGGCAACCCTGTCAATTGTGGGAGCTGGAGTATGGGCAGGTAAGGGTTTGGGGTAGGAAGCTACTGCCAGCAAAGAGAAGGTGTGGAAAAAAACGAACGAATGAACAAAATGTGTAGACAGCCTCTCAGGCGTCACCAGGCGTCACCAAGACTGGATGAGATGGGGTCTTCTGATTGGTGCTGGTGCCCCAGCACCGTAAAGGCTTCAGGGCCTTTGTTGCACCACTGGATGGGCGAATAAATGCAAAGGTGGATACAAAAACAGAAGAAGGTGGAAGACGGAGTGAAGAATGAGTGAATTGCAGCAGGGATTGGGGAGAGAGAGGATAGAGCAAGAGGATGACCAGGAAAGGGGAATAAATAAGAGGCAGAGTTAAGTGAGAAGGTTAATCTAATACAATAGAGGAGGTAAAAACAGTACATGTATCTTTCACTTATCAGAAAAACACAGCACACTGGCTGCCACCGAAATCGAGAGGACAAGAACAAATTAGGCATTAAGTCTAAACTCCTCTTCTCCCCTTCCCCCAGGTTTGACGGCCGTATGATGGCAATGCGAGAAATAGATATGGGTGTACAGTATGCAAAGTTGGCATTAGTGGGCAGTAGGAGGAGTTTGACCTGTGTGAGGTGTGGGCACAGCTAGGCACTGTAACAAGGCGGCACTGGAGAGCCATCTGAGAAGGTGACACTGGCAGACAGAGTGAGCAGCTGTCACTGGTGGTCAGTGTGGGCAGCGGGCATTGATAGGCAGTGACGAGCTGGCAAGTGTGAGAGCACACCTGTGATGAAGGCAAGAGCAAGTGCTTTCACTTTGGTTACATTTGCCACGCACACCATTCACAGACAATGTTCAGAAAAAACTTTACCAGCCATCGTAAAACGAGTTTAAAAAAAGAACTACGGCTGGACATCGTTTGTCCAATATATCCTTTCAAATCGTAAAAACACACTATCAGGGTGGACGGAAAGTATGAGCCTCTTGAAGTATTTCCAATGGTTTTAGGGGAGCTGGATAAAAGGTTGGTGTTTTATTGCCTTTGGACTCTGGCACTGGAAGTAATAAATTCTCTCTCCATCCAGCTTTGAGCCGCTTTTGCCTCACTGGCTTCAATGATAAATCATATATAACTCTGCCTGTCTGCCTTTCTGTATATCTATCAATCAAAAATCATTCAATCAAATGTTACTTTCCCAAATTTAGCTTGCTTGAACAATGTTCTATATTTGTCGATCATGATGAGTGTATGCATCCACATCAAAAGTTACCATTTTGTTGTGCGCCATTTGAGATGATATTGGCTCTGTGCATTGTTAATTCACATTGCTGTAGTACTGCAAGATGCACAACACTGTACTGTTTCGCAGAGGTGATACATATGATGTGGCTTATCAAATCCCATATTATGGCTCACTGTGTTTACGTGTTTTACTTTTAGCAAAACTAATAAGCACTAGCAAAGCAGAAAGTTCAGGTCATGGCAAACTGTTTTGAAGGTTAGTTTTTTTCTTGCAAACGTCATAAAAAGAAATGGAAAGAAAGAAAACATGCATCTTTCTTTACATGTCTGCCGTAGATTTGCAATAAGATTTAAAATGTAATAATTCCGTATAATTTTAGTCGAATATTGGGGTTTCTTCCAAGAAAGCAGGTGTACTTACAAGGTTTGATGCACATCACAAGAAAACACAATTCTTACTGATGGGAAGAAAGGGTACTATTGGCTTTGAATTGCTTACACCCAACTTCGCAATTCCAACACAAAAGGGATAACAAAAATGAAATTTGAAAAATAGTGTGGACAATACATTAGCAAAGTTGTAGTGTAGTTCCTAGTTTCCCACTAGGCCCTGCGCATTGGAATAACATAAACAGTAGTATCGACGTGGAACTGCGGATATTCCAGGCCTCCACTGACTATGCTAAACTTAATTGGGTTGTGTTACCAACTAGCTCAGAGGTCACTGGAAACTTTCTTCTCTGCATAGGAAGTGATCAGCTTCCTTGGCACAGACAAGAAGGGATTCAGTTTTCCAACAACCGTGCAACATGACAACTTTGCTCCTCAGATCAAGAGTCAATCTCTAGGGTCGTGTGAAACAATAGACATGTATTTCACTCAGTCAGTCTAGTGCAGTTTACTTTCACAAGATGTAGAGAATAGAGAGATGGGCGTTAGTCAATAAAGGGTTAACATTTATTGAACAGTCTTTCTTCTCGTACAAGAGAAATGTATTGCCACAATTGCAATAATTGTTATTATAAAAAGTACGTACAGTAAGATAAGTATTGCGAAATAGAACTGTAAAAGCATTGATATGGTTTCTTAGCCATACAATGGTTTAAAAGTAATAAAACATATATACAGTCATATATACATTAGGCTAACATACTCAACTGGTGCTTCTAACTAAGCCTACCCCAGTGTGCCTGACCTAAGCCTAACACGTGAAAAGGGGAGCAAGTAAGTAGCTTTAAGTTAAGTTGGTTTTGCCAAGGTTTGTTTCAAGAATTCTCGTCTAAGGGTTTAGTCAACACCATACCTCTGAATAGAATGATGGAGGATTGGTATCTCCTTCAGGGGTCTCTCTCGATATCCCAGTCACCTGCGAGGGTAGACCGGAAGCGCCGGGACTGGATTTCTCTGCACGAGAAAGGCAGCGGCTCTCTTCAGCGCGTCGAGGAAGGAGGGGTGACAGCGTCCGCGGGCAGCTGGAATCTGCTGGATGTCTTCGCAGAGGACGGCTGCTCGGCTCCTCAAGCGTACTGCACCATAGTTCGCGCTGTAGCGGCGATAATGGTAATCAGCAGCTTCACCACCACAGGATAGCAGGCTGCAGCGACAGAGTGCTAGTTTTTACCAACACAGCGTCATGCAGGCAGCTGGCATCAGCAACAGGCAACGAACTCACAGCTCGTATCTCTCTCTCATTGCTTAAGGCAACGTTGGTAATATTTATACCTGACAGGTGCCGGGTTTGACGCAAGTTTGCTGGACATAAGACGTCAATTAAAGATGTCACTAGGAAGTGACAGTTATCAGTTGCTCATTAGAGTTCCATTACTAATCAAAACATAGCAAGCGGGGATTTCCAGGTTTGCTAAGTTTTTATCTTGTTGAAGAACTCGGAGTGTTATCTAGGAATATCAGATAGTGACTGCTGCTCTGTCATTGCACTAATTGGTCGCAAAGGAAGTAGCAGAGAGTCATGCTGGAATGTGGCTCTGTTCGTGTGAGGCCAGAGATGACTTTTCAGAAAATCGCACTTGAACGGTT
The DNA here is from genome assembly GCF_964263255.1 of Lissotriton vulgaris. NCBI lineage: Eukaryota > Metazoa > Chordata > Amphibia > Caudata > Salamandridae > Lissotriton > Lissotriton vulgaris. The sequence goes on along the minus strand of NC_141693.1, from coordinate 1,405,550,909 downwards.
ATGCCAATATAGGGAATAAATGGATTTATAGCCGAATAGGGGCATAAGGTCACAGTATCGATCAGGAACCTAGATAAGCACGCAACACCCACTCCACGTTTTCATGTTCATCAAAATTACTAAAACTAAGCAATAAGATGCATGTGTAACATTGCCCACCCCAAAATACATAAATGCATTCGAAATAGGCGTACTTGTAATACATGGAATTTAGGTACTGTACGTTTTTTAAAGCATATTAATCATTCAAAAAATTATTGCATATGAAATCAATGAACGATTATGCAAAAGGAATTACACATGAAGTATCTCTGACAGAAGAAATGCGAGATAAATCATCACATAAAAATGCATTGTAATAACATGTGTGCTAGAGGCTGGTGTTATGTTGTTATGTCTCTAGATGTGTTTAGAATTAGAAGTGTGAAGCTTCTGTTCTCTAAGAATAGTTTTTACGTTAAGCAAAGAATTGTTCGTGCCAAAAAGGGTCAATATTAAAAAAATTGTCCAATTCAAAGAAAATAGATTTCCAAAGCTCCTGGCAGTTTTTGTTGATCAAAACTGAAGGCCGAATTCAGAGTTCATGGGAACGCTGTGTGTCGGAAAGCTTCTCAAAAAGTTATTGTTTCTCTGTGGGTGAGAACATCGTATCAGACAGGCTCTCAAAGAATTGGTCTACAAATTCAGGTGATAGTTCAACCAAATTAGATAGCGCTGTAACTTGGCAGGTGTGAGAATGATTGCTGTCATCGAAGGCAGGACCAGCAATGCTCACAGAACGTTGTACCTGGATGATGTTGCTTTTGTCACTCGCTCCACTGTTACCACTTGACTGTAGCACAGGAGTCTCCACGAATGCCGTCATCAGGATTGGTAGCCGCTGGGGACAACACAATGCGTGAGCCGTTATTGGACTGAGCAAAGTATCGACGTCCATTGGTACTGCTGATGGAAGTGAAAGACAGATGTCCAACACGCATTCATCGCCGCAAAGCATACACCGTAGCACAGGTAAAATGCAATTTTGCCATATCGGTCTGAATGAAAGGAACCAGGTCATGTTTAGATCTCTCAGCCTGGCCAATCCGAGGACGTTAGTTATCCTGTCCCTGTAGCGCATTGCTAGGATTGTCTCTTCCATTCCCATGGGAGCTATGTCTGAGCCGAGGCTTGCCATAACGTAGCAGGATGGTCAAAAATAGAATCCCTGCAACGAGTCCCAAAAATATTGGAATGCCGCCAAAAATGGAGTGCACAAAATTAGGAAAGATTCCCAAAATTGCCTGGAAGGGTGTTAGCAGTCCCGTAAAGACTGTCTTAAATATGCCTGGGATGCTTGTTGCACTAGACATGTTAAGGAGTTGGCTGAACATTTCTACGAAATGCACGGGGCAATTTGTTGATAAAAGGTCATGGACTTCAGTAGCCGTCCTTGCGACTAGAAGATCATACGTCTCTTTAGATGACGTTATAGGCACTGTTGTCTGTAAAAGCACAGATTTCATTTTGCTTAATGTATCAATTCGTATAGAATAGAGATTCAGACGAGGCCAGAGGGGAGTCACTATGTCTGGAGGCTCGCTCGGGAACAATGCTTGCATACAACATTTGACCATGGACGTTACTTGTATTAGATAACTTTTCCCGGGCGCGAGGCCACAACACCTGTGATCCGTTCTAAGAATGTAACTCCCATTTGCGAGTTGCATAAAGAAGGGCTCTATCTGAGTTGCAGGTGTGACTAGCTGGTGGCATGAAAGGTTGTTTGAATTTCCATCACATGCTCCGTGTAAATTAATACCCTGACACAATAGTATACCGCTTAGTGAGTGTTTACAGTTGTTACCACTAAGAAATACATTTTTGTCGCTGTCACTATAGCAAGAATGAGTGTATGGTAATTTCCATTCGGATTTTACATATCCCTTACCCAATTGTTCATATTGGCCAGCAGGTATGTACTCAAGGCACTTTTTAAATCGGAAAGTTGTTATCGGAATTGTGATAATTCCGTGTATTATCCATTCAATGACAGGACTCTCTGACATTGTCAATGGTAATCTCTCAAGTTTTTCGATGCTCAGGATTGTATAGTCTGCTCCTTTCTGTGCCAAACTGATCTGTTTATCAGTAAGGTTAAAACTGGAAAATAATGACGTTGTGTTGATTAAACGCCAAGGCACATAGCCTGAACGAAGATTTTGCAGCGTCCAGCCTAATTCAATAATAGAGCGTAATTGAGATTGGCCATGTTGTAACATTAGCAAATCTCTGTCTATCACTTCAAAGGCAGAGGATACAATATTGTCCAAAGAATATATTCTGGAAGACAGAGTCATTAACCCATTGTCTACCACAGAAAGTGATTTCTCCAAATTAATACGATCAATTTCTCGTATTTTTTCAGCAGTTTCAATTTGCTTTACTTTCCAAGCCTCGTTGTAAGCAGCATAGATACTGGTCGCTATGAAACGCTTTTGACGCTGTTTGCGTGGTCCAAGAATGAAATCGCGCAAATCAGCACCATCTTTTAGTAAAGACAAGTGTTGCTTAATTTCAGCCAGTGTGGACGAAGTTAGCCATTCAAGGCAGAGTTTCCCTACACTGTATGTTGTTATAATCCCTGGATGTTGTCTCTGGGAGTATCTAGGGTCTAATCTGGTCATTTTTAACCCCTGTGTTTTATTCAGGAATCTATCTTGGCAGCTATTTGTGTCTGTAGGCCAGATTAACCACTTTTTCCAAACAGGATTTGTTCTGTTGAAATGTAAAATTTGTGACACGTCTAACTCAATATCAGCTGTTGTATTCTCAGGTATTGGCTTTGGAATAGACGGTGTTTTAAGGTCTTTGATCTTAGCTAGGCCAAGACAAGATGTTTGGTGTATTGTGTCATTTAAAAATAACATTTGTTCAGGTATCATGCAGGTTCTAAATAGTGCTTCTATGCCTTGCACCTGCCAATCTTTTGTACCCCAAATTGTTTTCGTTTCAATATTATTTTTCCAATAATCAAAACCAAATGTCATCATTTTGTCATAAAATGCTTCTGAATATATCAATTTAGAATTTGTCAGCATTGTTTTCATTCCTGTTTTATCTAACAGTTTATAATAAAACGTTTCTGCATCACTGGTGTTAAACCCTGAGAAGTATTTGAATTTCTCAAAAAATGCTTTAGAACTGCTTTTAGGTGGTGTAGAACAATGTTCCCATTGATTATACATAAAAACATTTCTAGGCTGTGCAGATTTATGCAAGTAATGATCCCCATAGTGGGTGTAACAGAATAACTGTTCATAACTAGATGAACCTTGTAAATAATCATGATCTGTGAATCTAGCTGACATTACTAAATCAGACATCATGTCATTAATACTGTTAAAGTCCCAATCATCAGAGAATGTACTAGGTGTCACAAAGTCACTTAAGGAAACCTTTAGTTGATGAGGATACTTCAGGATTTCGACCGGACCATATATCTCATAGTCTGTTTTCTCCCATACTACCCCACCAGGTATTGGAATTGCTGTGACATTTACTGTTGACAGTTCTCTTTTCTTCACGTGGGATGATCTGTGTGGTTTCAGGACTAGGTTGATGTTCTGACTTGCTGTGTCCATTGTAATATATTTTCCTTCAATGAATTTTCCCAAACACAGTACCATGATGAGCCAAAGCAGGAGGAAAAATACACCTAGACCAAACCAGAACTCTAGCCAAGGGGAAATTAAGTAGATTTCCTTCAGTTGATGAAAGAGTTCCGTTGCTTTTTCTTTAAAAGACTTTTTTGTTTCTGGCATCACTTCGGGGTCGTTAAAATCTTCAGAGAAGTTGTCGAAGTTGACGAAATAACCAGAGGCAGTTCTGTCAATTGATGGGATTGTTTTTTCAATCTGTCTCTCGGTAGCACTTTCTGATGCCACATTAGTGTAGACTGGTGTTGTTTCTTGACGAACTGTTTCAATCTGTGTTTCAAGAGGCACGAGTTCCATGGCATTATTGCATAGTCCTTCATTGTGCACTGCAGGCTGATCGAATGTGATGAGTCTTTCAGTTTGAACCTCTTGGATTGTTGCAAGTTTGGGTATTCTGTTGTTTCTTGGGAGTCCACTGGGCCTACTGTTGATTATAGGCCACATGCTTGTGGTTTTACCAGATCGATAGACACGACTCTGTTCTCCTTTTTACCAGCAAGGGGCGGTAGCACAACTGATCTTGTTCCGGTGACTGCTAAGACAGGTACTGCTTTTCTGTAAGAAGGCCCAAATTCCTTCTTAACCGCGATCTTTTCTCTGACTAGATCCCCAATCTTTGGAATCCAGACAGGCCTTGCTGGGGCTGTTGCGGGTGGTGCCTCGTCAGTGGTACTTGGCTGTTGCTTTAACTTTATGTTGCTTAATGATTTTCTTGTTTCATTCAGTTCCTGTAAAACAGCCAAACGGTCTTTTACATCAGAGTCTGTTGTTTTTTCTTGTACCACTGACATCTGACTATCGAGGTCCTGAACGTTCATTCTAATTCCGAACAATAGTTCGTATGGGCTGAAACCTTTTAGAGAATTTCTTGGCATGTTGTTAAGACTAGTCTGGACACTTATTAAATGTTTGACCCACCCAGCGCCTGAACCTAATACCTTCGCTGTTATAGATTGCTTTATGTCACGGTTTTTTCTTTCTACCACACTATTCCCTTCGGGGTGCGACGGACAAGAATACCGCAACCCAATTCCCATGCTGGCCATGGCCTCCTTATAGGCTCGAGAGCTGAAAGCAGGACCCTGGTCAGAATGGAACGTGGTAATTGCGTATGTGCCGATAAAGACTCGCAAATCTTTTATAACCGTTCTAGCGTCAGCCGAGCGCTGGGGACCTCATTTTTTAAGTGCTTTTCGTCTTAACTGTGTACACTGGGACGCGCTTCTCTTCTTTGATTGCGCAGATAGACCGCCTTATGCTGTCTAGAAGGGATCCTGAAACTACACTGGCCTGTTCATTTCTGCGATCTCGGTTGCAGTTTTCACATTTTTGAGCAAAACATTGAATATCTATACTCATTCCTGGCCACCAGTACTCTGATTGTAATTCTTTCAGAGAGGCTTTAATTGTTTGGTGTCTCAGACCCAATCCCATGTGTGCTTCCAGTAAGAGGAAGCCCCTCCTGCTCCTGTTTGGAATTACTCTGTCCCCCACTCCAGGGATTCGAGCAAAAGGAACGGAGTTTGCATCGATTATGTATGCATAATTGAGTGGATAGTTTACGGGTAGTGCTGCACAGTCGCCTTTTACGGTCGTTTTTACTGCCAGCATGGTTTCCCCGTCTATGTATTTATCTGTACGCTTTTTTGTGGCTACGGAAGCCGGGTTAGTTGCTTCCGCTTTGGCTGTATTAGCCAATGAATTCCCTGCAACGTGAACGCCATCACGTTGAAGACTCTGTGCGTGAATCACGTGAGTCTTTTGTAGTTCTTTGTGTAAAAGAGCTACCTCGTTCCAGAGCTTTTTATGCTTTATTGTGGCACCTGTGTCATCTTTGTAGTCGTTTTTGATCCAACTCTGCAGTTTGTTATTGTAAGAGTTGACGCAAAAATGAGAATCGCACACTATAAGTGTGGGGAATTCGCGTTCTGCATTTTCGAGCGCCATCTTTAAACATCTGATTTCAGTTCTTTGAGCCGAACAGTACTTTACTGATTCAGTTTTTGTTATTTTCGGTTTGATTTTACCGCACAGCCAACGACATTTAATAATCGCACATGCTGCATCGTAGGATTTTCTCTCTACGTTGAAATGCTGTACAAAGCTATCTGTATAGATTTATACAGGCGTATTGTGGGAGAGGCAGAATTTCGATTGGCAGAGGATATTCTTCTTCATATTCTAAATCATTCAGTTCTTTGTATTGCGGGGCGAAATAGTATTTCACATCTTCCGCTCCTAGAGAATCTATACACTGTATCCATTTCGGATCCAGTGACAATGTAGGCAGGTTTACTGGGCTGAATAGCGCCTCGAAGGCGGATTCCGCTGTAAGGATATTAATCCGTTTGCCGTGTGCTAATTCTCGTTCATTTGCTAATGCGATTTGCACTGCGTTCACAGTTCTTTCTGTGCGACTGAATGTTTTTTCTGCTTGTGTGTACAAGTGAGATTTAATTGAAATTGGTACCTTTTCTCCCTCATTAGAGGTTAGGTATGTGAATCCGCATCTTCCTGGGATGACTCGGATTACAAGATCACGTGTGTTGTCACGTGTATCTAATTTTGTTTTTGCTAACATGTCTGTTTGCAGCGATCTCAAAATTTCTGTGTGTTTTTGAGTCCAATTGATTTGTTTTAAATCAGGTTTTATTAGTTCGTAGAGAGGTTTAACCCTCTCTGCGTAATTTAGGATGTAAGTTCTTCCGAAATTCAGAAAACCTAGAATGGATTGTAAATTCTTCAGCGTTTTTGGAGCTTGGAGTACAGCGCACTTCTCTAAGAAGTTGTCCGCTAGGCTTTTTCCTTCACTTGATAATTCGTACCCTAAGAACAGTACTGTCAGATGGGCAATTCGGGACTTTTTAAAGTTGAATTTGTAACCCTCTGCTGCGAACCCAAGTATAATGGTGTTCACTCTTTTCAAGTGAGTATCCAAGTCGTCGTCTGTGAGATAAATATCATCTACGTAAGATAATGCTTCATCATCATAGATTTGTAGTAACTCTGTTACCCTAGCTGAGAATAGTCCTGGGCTGTTCTTGAACCCCTGTGGGAGTCGACAGAATTTTTTCTGTGACCCAAATGCGGAAAAAGCGGTCAAATATCTGCTTTCTGGTGCAATGTTTTGACAAAAGAAACCATTAGAAATGTCTAATGTCGTTTTATATTTTTTCCTAACTATGTTATTCATTAGGGCTGCACTATGCGAGTTTTGTACTGCAAAAGTTTTGCAACACGTATTAAGATGTCTGTAGTCCAAAACTAGACGATATGAATTGTCTGGCTTGGAGACAGGAAACAAAGGATTGTTCATTTGAGAGGTGCATGTTTCAATCACCCCCTGGTACTCAAGCTGATCTAAGATCTCCCTGACTTGTTTTTTAGCTTCTTGCTTTATGGGATACTGCCGTTGGGCAGTTGGTTCACTTTTTAGTTGGATTTTGTGAGGAGGAGAATCCTCATCCCATCCTACATGATTTTTATATAATGCAGGTGCCTGGGCTACTGCCCATTTCCTTGCATATGTATATTTTTTGTGAATTGGAATGTGATTCGAGAAGGCAGGCATAATCACTTCTTCGCCACGAGGGCACTCCCTGACAAACTCTGGGGGCCAATCTTTTTCAGCTAACAGAATATCATAGCCTTTTGAGAGCTTATCCCAAAATAGACCCTTAATTTTCCTAGTCTTATCACCCTCTATACGCAATGTTATTTCGTATATTTTATGGGGCTCGCTAAGTCTGGCGTCGGCAGTTTCAACCTGAATGTATTCATTCGTGTCCACTGTCTCCAGATGACTCATCAAGATCTTGCGCGCTATACTGATTTCTGCTGCACTGTCCAACATTGTCAATGCCCACTCCCCGTTTTTCAACTGTGTCCTCAGTATTCTCGGCATGGTTGATTACTCTAATACTGGCTACCTTCTTTTTCTGAAATTGAGATTTCTTATTTTGAGCAGGTTCCTTGTCTTTGGACTTGGTGTGCTCTCCTGGGTCTGACCGTCCTCTTCTTTCCGAATTCTGTGGAAGAGATCGAGAGGGACGTGTATCAATACTTTGATATCTATCAGGTTTTTTTATATTATCCCTATTTCTAAGGTTATATCTTTTCTCAGAGGGCTCCCGTTGGGGAGACTGGCGTTCTCGAGTCGGAGTTCTTTCCCTCCGTCGAGGAGACCTTCCTCTGGACTGGAAAACTTTTTCCATGGGAGTGGATTGTTTATTTCCATCCCAGCTCTTTTTAGGAGTGTTTAAATTATTTTTAATAAATAATTTTTCAGGATTTTCGAGCAGTTGGGGCTTAACTGGTTTCCCACCCAAGCTGTCTCTACCTAATTCTTCATAGCACTTTTCTATGATTTTTGCAAGCTCAACAGGATCTTTTATATCTGTTTCCCTCAACTTCTGGCGGATCGCCACAGATGCTGCTTCTCCCTTTATGTTGGCTAATAATATAGCCGTGACCTGCTTGAAGTCTTTCAGTAATTTCATACCTAGATTTAAAGCGGGCTCTGGACCGAATTCATTTTGAATCTGTTTTAGCACTTCTGGTATTACCGCCATAGACGGAACACCGTGTGTTTTTGTGTAAATGGAAGCAAAGACTGTACCCCAAGTGTCGCAGTCCTCCACGTGTGGTGCGATTCCCATAGGAAGGCAGATGGTCAAGATTCTGTGTTTCTCTATAGGGGTAGTATCAGGAAATACTGCCTCTATTTGAGTGATTTTCTGTGCTAACCAGAAAGGAATTTGTTCCCGTTTTGCGGGTGTTTTAACAAGACATGACTGTATGTTCTGTGGTGTAATTTTATTTGTGTTCCCCTGGTGAGGGGTCAGCTGGTGTGAATTAACAGCTGGCTGGACTGTTGCAGTCCGCATTACATATTGGACTAATTGCCTATGTATTTTTATTAATGTGTTTAGCTGTGCTAGCAGCTCTTCTCTAGACATTCTTGCAATGTCAGGATGTGGTGTGTAGCTGGCTAGAACCGGCCACGTGGCTCCTGGTCTACCTAGTGGACCGAGCCTAGTTATTTGATCAGTGTGTTTTAGGGCGCCATTAAACCAGAGCAGGTGCTCTTGAAATTTAAGTGGGATTTCAATCTCCTCGAAAGGAGCGTACTCTCCCGGAGGTTCCTCTATTTTGTAATAGTGAAACTCTTTTGTTCGAGCGTTTACCGCTGGAAAGTTTATCCATGAATAGAATACCTCTGTCTGCCGATACTCGTGAGCCTCTATCACGAAAATTACTGTACCACCTTGTGGTGTCAGTCCGTTCTCTATAAGTTTTAAAGTTATAGATCTTCTTAAGTGGACCGGGATGTTAATAGCATCCGGGTCTGCCTGTAGGAGACTCGAGTCCTCCTCTATTAGTATGGAAGCCAGCCTAACTGCTTCCCTTTCTTCTTCACTGTCTGTCATTTTTTTAGAAATGCAGGCTTTGCAGAGTAGGTCTCCAAGGAGACAAAGATTAGGTGCACAATATTTTGGAACACTGTATCCTTCAACGTTGAATAAACCAGAGCTTTACATAGGAATCTCTTCCTACTAAGGTCGGGCGGATTTTAACCTTTCACCCACTCCAGACGTCTATTAGAGTATTTACGGGAGAAAGGGGTCTGTGAAATATGCACGACTGAGTTACTCTATAAGTCTTGCGTTAGTTTATCGCCTTACCAAACGTTTGGGCGCCATGTAGTGTAGTTCCTAGTTTCCCACTAGGCCCTGCGCATTGGAATAACATAAACAGTAGTATCGACGTGGAACTGCGGATATTCCAGGCCTCCACTGACTATGCTAAACTTAATTGGGTTGTGTTACCAACTAGCTCAGAGGTCACTGGAAACTTTCTTCTCTGCATAGGAAGTGATCAGCTTCCTTGGCACAGACAAGAAGGGATTCAGTTTTCCAACAACCGTGCAACATGACAACTTTGCTCCTCAGATCAAGAGTCAATCTCTAGGGTCGTGTGAAACAATAGACATGTATTTCACTCAGTCAGTCTAGTGCAGTTTACTTTCACAAGATGTAGAGAATAGAGAGACGGGCGTTAGTCAATAAAGGGTTAACATTTATTGAACAGTCTTTCTTCTCGTACAAGAGAAATGTATTGCCACAATTGCAATAATTGTTATTATAAAAAGTACGTACAGTAAGATAAGTATTGCGAAATAGAACTGTAAAAGCATTGATATGGTTTCTTAGCCATACAATGGTTTAAAAGTAATAAAACATATATACAGTCATATATACATTAGGCTAACATACTCAACTGGTGCTTCTAACTAAGCCTACCCCAGTGTGCCTGACCTAAGCCTAACACGTGAAAAGGGGAGCAAGTAAGTAGCTTTAAGTTAAGTTGGTTTTGCCAAGGTTTGTTTCAAGAATTCTCGTCTAAGGGTTTAGTCAACACCATACCTCTGAATAGAATGATGGAGGATTGGTATCTCCTTCAGGGGTCTCTCTCGATATCCCAGTCACCTGCGAGGGTAGACCGGAAGCGCCGGGACTGGATTTCTCTGCACGAGAAAGGCAGCGGCTCTCTTCAGCGCGTCGAGGAAGGAGGGGTGACAGCGTCCGCGGGCAGCTGGAATCTGCTGGATGTCTTCGCAGAGGACGGCTGCTCGGCTCCTCAAGCGTACTGCACCATAGTTCGCGCTGTAGCGGCGATAATGGTAATCAGCAGCTTCACCACCACAGGATAGCAGGCTGCAGCGACAGAGTGCTAGTTTTTACCAACACAGCGTCATGCAGGCAGCTGGCATCAGCAACAGGCAACGAACTCACAGCTCGTATCTCTCTCTCATTGCTTAAGGCAACGTTGGTAATATTTATACCTGACAGGTGCCGGGTTTGACGCAAGTTTGCTGGACATAAGACGTCAATTAAAGATGTCACTAGGAAGTGACAGTTATCAGTTGCTCATTAGAGTTCCATTACTAATCAAAACATAGCAAGCGGGGATTTCCAGGTTTGCTAAGTTTTTATCTTGTTGAAGAACTCGGAGTGTTATCTAGGAATATCAGATAGTGACTGCTGCTCTGTCATTGCACTAATTGGTCGCAAAGGAAGTAGCAGAGAGTCATGCTGGAATGTGGCTCTGTTCGTGTGAGGCCAGAGATGACTTTTCAGAAAATCGCACTTGAACGGTTATGCCAATATAGGGAATAAATGGATTTATAGCCGAATAGGGGCATAAGGTCACAGTATCGATCAGGAACCTAGATAAGCAGGCAACAAAGTAAAGGATTGACCTGTAGTCTTTTAATAAAATTTCAATTCTTTTTAGGTGAATGTGTACACGTGATCAGCAAACATTTCTTAATTCGCAGTGTAAGACATCCAGAGGCTGAGTGGGTTAACCTATTTGCCCATGCTGTTGGCTGTCACCTATATGGTTTAGTGGGTGGAAGCAAAATGTGAGTGACAGGTGAACAGATAAGTGAAAGCGCCTGAATACCTTATCGGGTGATTAATTGCGTTTTATAAATCCTGATTGATTGAATGAAAGAAGAGAGATAACCAAAAGCCTGTCTATGCATGTAAATATGTATAAGAAATCTGGTTATTAGTTAAAAGTGGTGAGTACCCATTTTAAATCAATATAATATTCCTTATCAGGGTGAACCCTTATTGTCACTTTTTTAGCCTGAACTTAACTCTCTTGTAAATACGGCACAGAACAAAGAGGTGTAACTTAGAGGGAATGTGTAAAGTATGTATGCAGTGCTAAAACAATTGAAATGCAAAAGAATACAATTAACTAATTAAGTTAGAAAAATAGAGTAAAATTTAACAAACAAAGTTGCACCAAAATGACAAAAATCCAATAGGGGTAACCAGAGATATGAATTTTAAAGTTTTAATTGGAAATAACACCAAGAAGCACAAAGTCTCAAACATGGACAATGGTCACTGTAAAACATGACCTAGGTACAATTTGACGATGAACACGATGGAGTGTTGGTCAGATACACTAACCACGCTAGTCCTGGTTAAAAATGTTACCTTCTGAAATTAGACCTAATCCACCACAAGAGTACAGCTTCTAAAGCCCTCCTGAACGTTACGTTAGACACTTTGAGACAGGCTGAGGCCAGCAAGAGAATCCACTCAAGGTCCAAGTGCCACTGGTCAGCTGGATTGTTGCATGAGAAGGCCTCTTGTAGTCTCTGTTACTGTAGCATTAATATGAGTTCAGCCTTATGACCCTTGCAGCCCACTTCTTTGTCCTGAATGGGTTAAGTCGTTAATGGCTCTTCTCAGATTGCAGACAGCAGCTTTAGTCACTTTCAGACCTTCATTAAATCCATAGTTATTATGCAGCGTGTGCCTGGTGGTGCTACATTTATTCCTAGCACGAGCTAGCAGGTGGAAATTATCCCTGATGATGCCCTAAGCAATAGGATAAAGGTTCCAGAGGCAAACCCTACATGCTTTGGCCATTTACAAGATATAGAGATTCTTTATCCACACTAAACGTCTCTGAGAGCTGGAGGTGTGTGGGGGAATATTTACTATAATGATCCTGGTGTCTTCACACATCAAACACGAAAATCCAGTTTTTGAGGTAGTCCCTGTTCGCCCAACCAACTCAGATACTGATGTTTGGTAAAATCAAAGCTGAGCTTTCAGCAATGAGACAGTGGGTGCATTAAAGTGTTTTGGCATTCTGTATCCTTTATGATTTAAATCTTTTGTTAGCATTTTCAAAAAAGGTAAGCAGATACAGCCGCAAATTTAAATCTTCAGAGAGACAACTTCTGGATTGCTAGCCGCACAGTATTTACTGCAATGGATGCGTCACAAACCCAAAAAGAATGAAAACAAAACAACAGAGAACCCTTCGACTCGAAAACCACCCCCAACTCCCCTCTACCCATCCCCACTCACCCAATTAAATGATTTGCACTATTATGTATAGCTAGTTGTTGTCCTTACGCCTTGTGATATTCTGGCTTGGGGAGCTCCTTGAGAAGCAAGAGCCTGGGGTCAACTCGTTGAACTCCTGTGATAGTAGTGTTACATAAGGTTCCCATACCTCCTGAAATTCCGCCCCTTCCCTGCTTGAGACATAGTGATCTTCTGCATACCTTAGATGTGCCAAATCTTATGCAGCCAGTTTGTGTGGTCAGGAGTGGTCGTTGTTCCCCAATGAGCAAGGATGGCCTGGTCCGCAGCGCCTAACGCTATACCTATCTGTCAGCCATGAACGGATTGAAAAGGGTATGTCAGAGGATTTAAAAGGCCCAGCAACACATAGGTCAGGAATTTTGGGAGCTGTGTGTCTAGGTGCTTGTCTATATCATCAAGGACCTGGTTCCAATAATGCTGAATATGCAGGCACTCCCACAGAATGTGTGTCAGGGTCCCCTTGACCCTGCATCCCCGCCAACAGCTGTCACTATGTGAGGGTTTAAATTTGTTTGTTCTATCCGGTGTGTAGTACCAGTGTGAGGTAATCTTAGTCAGTGTCTCCATGAGGGCCATGCTGCATGCTATGTGGAGAGCCTGATAGGCTATGCCCTCCCATTCGTTTGCGCTTAGAGACCGTTCCAATTTCCCCTCCCATCTTGCTCGCCCTGCATGAAATGTGTGACTCTGAGTCTGGAGAATGAGTGCATATAGTTCTGAGCTGATGCCTTTATCAGATGATTTAGGAAGGAGCCACCTTTTGTACTGGGTCAGATGGCGCTGCACCTTAGTGCGGTTAGAGGAGTGCATGATCCAATGCCTCAATTGTAGATAACGGAAGTGTTCCACTTCCGGAAGACCGAAGATTTCCTGCATCTGAGAAAATGAAAGCAGGCCCTCCACGTTAAAGAAATAGCCTCTAGAGTGGTATCCTGACTCTCTCCAAGCTGCAGTCTGAGGCTGTCATTCAGGCATAAAGTCCAGGTTCTCAAAGAGGGGGGACAGTGGAGACGGATAAGTGGTCAGGCCGAGTTTAGTGCTAGTGCTGTCCCAGGCTGCCAGTATTACCCAAGTTATTGGGGATCCTTACAGACTTCTAGGTCTGTGTGCATTGGGAAGGAGCGTAATATTCCAGAGAGCTGTGTTAGCCCCCGCCCTGTCCTGAAAAATCCAGGGTTTCTCAGATTCCGGGCAGCTCTATTCTACAAAATATCTCAGCTGTGTTGCTTTAAAGTAGAGTAGTAGGTCCGGAATTCCCAGCCCTCCAGATTCTGGAGGGAGATCAATCAATCAATCAATCACTTGTAAAGCGCACTACTTACCGGTGAGGGTCTCAAGGTCCTGAGGGGAGAGGGGGTGCTTCTACTGCTCGAAGAGCCAGGTCTTGAGGAGTTTTCTGAAGGTGAGTAGGTCTTGGGTTTGTCGCAGGTGGGTAGCGAGGGTGTTCCAGGTCTTGGTGGCAAGGAAGGAGAAGGATATGCTGCCGGAGATTAATCATTGGATGCGGGGGACGGTTGCGAGGGCGAGGCTGGCGGAACGGAACTGGCGGATTGGGGTGTAGAAGCTGAGTCTGATGTTCAGGTAGGCTGGTCCGGTGTTGTGGAGTGCTTTGTGTGCATGGGTGAGGAGCTTGAAGGTGATCCTCTTTTGACGAGGAGCCAGTGTAGGTGTCCCAGGAGGGGGATGATGTGGCTTTGGCGAAGAATCTTGAGAATCAGTCGGGCGGAGATAACTCAGAGACCACTTCATACGCGGCTTCCGACCCTGCCAGATAAACTGTGGTAATTCTGACTGAAGTTTGCTGATCAAGCCCCTCTGGTGAGCAAGGGGCATGGTTTGGAAAAGGTATAGTATTTTGGGGAGGACTTTAATCTTACAGGCTGCTATCCATCTCAGCCAAGAAATGCTAAGGTGTTTCTTCCTCCCCAGGTCGCTCTGTATTTGCCGGGGAAGTGCTCCATAGTTGCTATCTATCGTCGCTGGTATCGAATTGGCTAAGGTGATCCCTAAGTATGAGATGGTCTTCGAGGTCCACTCCAATGTTATTGGGATGCGAGGAGGTCCATCATACCCTGAGAAACCGAGAGGTTTAGTGCTTGAGATTTTGTTATATTGATTTAGAACCCTGATGCCACTCCAAAGGTCTTCAGTTCCTCCATGAAGGTTGGGACGGAGGTAGTCGGGGACGCCAGAGATGCCTGGACATCCTCAGCATACAGGCTAATGCAGTGTCTGTCACCGCCGAAAGGGACATCAGTAATGTTCGGGTGATCTTGGACTATCTGTACCATAGACTCCATATACAGGGCAAATTGCCCAGCCCTGATGGGTACCTCCGTGAATGGAGAAGGGGGAAGAGGTGCAGCCATTGACCTGGACTGTCACCATGGGGGAATAATAAAAATTACGAATAAGAGCCCCTTCATCTGTCCTGAACCCGAAGTGCTCTAGCACTTGACTGAGTTTTGGCCAGTGGACCCGGTCAAAAGACTTCTCGGCATTGACCACCAGAAGCATGTATTCCCCCCTGGAACCTGTACGCTTTATCAGTAATGTGCAACACTCTCTTAGTGTTGTCACTTGCTAACCGTTGAGGAATGAAGCCTGCTTCATCTGGGTCTACGAGGACGGGCAGATAATGGATCCATCCTTTAAAGGGTGTTCCAGATGTCAGATGTCAGATGTCATATGTAAACCTACCAGACATGTCAAACAGGTGGAGACACTGAAATGTCAAAGAGAGTCCTTCAGTGATTGGGCCCTGACTGACTGGCAGGACAAATGAAACTCCCTGTCCAGGTGTCAGCTAACATTTGCCTTTTAGAGGGGAGGCCTCCTTGAAGTGTACCCCATTGTCTGATAAAAAACCCCAGACAACTTGTCAAGCATGGTGTGACATTTAAGCAGGACTTGACAGTGTAATGTCAAAGAGGATCCTGCCAGCCTCCTTTACAAATTCTCTCATGTGCAGATGGGTCATTTCTGCCTATTCTAGCCAGCGTATTGTTCGCACCTGGGAACATTTCACATCTCACTACAGCGGTGTCATCAGTTACCAGGTGATAGTTAAAAGGCACTGAAAGGCCTTAGTGGCTTTAGGCGGGCAAAAGTTAGCTTTTCTAAAGTGCCTTTTCTGAAATAGTTTACCATTAGATTGGATTGTGTCTAATTCTTCAAAACTGACATATTTCTCTATCGGTTTCCGTTAATAAACTTAAAATTGCACCCCAGTGCTTTACTATGGTACTGCTAACCCCCCTCCCCCCAATGTTGAAAATAGACTTTTGGGCCTTTTCACTATAAGGACATTTATAACATTAAACATATACATGAACCCTGGTTTAGCGGGCAGTAAGGCGGGACTTAGTGTTAGAAATGGAGGCCTCTAGTTGGCAGTGGTATAAGTAGGGAACATTCCATTTAGTCAGGATAAGTAAAGTACACACCTCAGTTTGCCTGTGATCAGCCTCTGGTAGCTTTGCACATAGCAGACAGGCTAAACTAGAAAAGGCAATGTGTAAAGCAGTGGTATATAACCCACAATATCACAGTGAAAACACTACAAATGGACTCCACACCAGTTTAGAAAAATAAAGTATCTTTATCTAAACCAAACAAGACCAAAAGAATGACAAAAATGCAACATACAAATAATCAAAATATGACTTTTAGAAGGTAAAAACTGTTCTGTCCAAAGGAAACTTTTAGCACAAAGTTCCTGGAATGCGTCAAAATATCAAGCAAAAACAGCCACAGGGAAGGTGATGCCTTGGTTCCCTAAGCGCAAGGAAGGTGATGCGTTGGCTCCTTCCTCCAGGGAAGGTGAAGCATCACTTCCTTACTGTCACACAGGAGAGGTGATGCATCGGTTCATTATTGGAGAGAAGGTGAGGTGTGTGTTTCTTACTGCAGCCCCATAGTTGTTCTATATTCGATGCCCAAGTGTGATGAATGGAAAATCTGGACATGCTGGAGGTGATGCTGCGACGGTGAACCAGGTGCTGCATCGATTTCTCCAGAGCTATGATGCATCAATTCTTCTTGCCGACCAGCAGGGCCTGCGTTGAGTCAGTGTGGTGATCTTCAACATCCAAGATCAGTGCATGGAACCTGGCGTGCACCAGTTTCTCGGGCCGCTCGCAGGTGCTGCATCAATTTTTCAGCCGCACGGGGCTGAGCATTGGGAATTTCTCCATCACAGTGGATCCGCGTCAGAAAATTCAAACTCTAGGAAGACCAAGCGTCGATTTTTTGTCAGATCTTCAGTTCTTGACATCTTCTTGTAGCAGGAACAATCTCCAGATGCCCAGAACCGGAATAGTCACCTCATGGCAGGTCGGAACTCCCAGCAGTGGAGTTCAAGCAAGCTGTGGGTGAGCTCATTGTATCCCTGAGACTTCAGAACTGGAGACCAGCATACACAAGCACTTGGAGATTCTCCCAAACACATTGACAGCAAAGTCCAGTCTTTGTCCTCTCCTTGGCAGAAGCAACAACTGCAGGCCAACCTAACAAAGCAACACACAGCAAAGGGGCAGTCTCCTCCTCACAGCTCTTCAGTTCTTCTCCTTGGCAGAGGTTCCTCTTGATTTCAGAGGTGATATACAGTTCTTGGATTTTAGGTCTAATATTTATACACCATGTTATCTTTTCAGTCTAGGTTTCTAGAGTCTCAGAGTAAAAACCTATTCTGTCCTCCCTGGTCTAGCTTTACCACATGAGGTGGAGACAGCATTGTGCAGAGCAGACACAGCCTATTCAGGTGCTAGTGAAAACTCCTCCCACCACTCTAAATTCAGACAGGTCTATTCAGCCTAGCTATGAGACACCCAGGAAGGGGGCAGGACACACCTCAACACCCTTGTGACTGTCTAGAGTGAATGCACAAACAGGCAGAGGCACACAGGATGGTTAAGCAATAAAATGCCCACTTTATAAAAGTGGTATTTTTGAACTAAAAGGTGTGTTATTACATTCGGACTTCAAAGAGCCTAAACTCCACATTTCGAGCTGTTCCTACTTTAGGTGTGACTTTCATGTAGCACAAAAGAATGTTAGCGCTTGATAGAATTGGAGTCTCTAGTTGGCAGAGGTAGGTACCTTTGACCAAATAGGGACCCTTGCTGCTAGTCAGGGTAAGAGGCTACCCTTCTAAAAAATAACCCCTGCTCACCCCCTTGGTGTCTTTGCACGAACAGACAGGCTTATCTCAGAGGCAGTGTGTAAAGCATTTGTGAACACATACAGTAATATAGTGACTACACTACAGATGGATACCACACAGGTTTAGAAAAAGAAGTAACCTTTACTAGACTTAACACAAGACCAAATGATAAAAATCCACAATACTGTAATCCAAACAAGTCTTTAAAATGGTAGAAATAGCTTATTTCACTTTAGATGCAAATGCAACACTTTACTCTTACAGTACCTGGGATGCATAACGCAAAACAAACAAACTGGGTCACAGGGAAGGTGATGCATCGGTTCTTTACACTCAGGGATGTGTCGGTTCCTTGCTGCTGCGCAGGGGAGTTGATGCTCGCTTCCTTACTGTGTGGGGAGGTGATGCGTCAGTTTCTTACTGCGATCTGTTGCAATGAAACTCCAGTGCAATGCGACAAAATGGCCTCTTGGTTACGGTGCGACAACGTAGATGCGAAGCGCGCACGCCCGAAGGCTGTGCGGCGACTCGGTGATCTTCTGAGTCGCGACAGGCCCTGCGACACGCTTCTCCAGTGATGCAATGGCAACCTCTGCGGCAGCGGCAGGCTTCTCTGGTGATGCAACGCTCTTTGGCAATGTGATGGTGACAGCGGCAGCGGCGGCACGCTTACTCAGCGATGCGACAACAACTGCTGTGGCAGCGACACATTCTCGTCGTTGAGTCACGCTTGCAGCTCCCAGCAACACACAGTCTCTCAGAAGGCCCAGCACAACAGCAGGTACTTCAACTCCCAGAAAGTGAATTCAGGGAGGGAGCTGGGAATGAAGTCTTGTATCCCTGAGACTTCAAGCAGGAGGCAAGCATAGTTCAAGCCCTTGGAGATTCTTCTTCAAGATGATGAAAGCACACTCAGTCCTTTTTCTAATTTCTTTGGCAGCGAAGCAACCACTCCAGGCTAACCCCCAAACACACAGCACAGGGGTAGTCTCCTCCTTCAGCTTCTCTGGTTCTTCTCCTCAGCAAAGGGTTGTCTTGATTCCCAGAAGTGATCTAAAGTTCTGGGGTCTGGGTCTCCCTTTTTATAATCAGAAATCCTTTGCCTCTGAAGGTAGAGAGTGTCTGTAACTAGTTCAAACCAGTTCTGGGGGCATTCTGTCAGTGCACACCTTCACTCTTTGTCAGTGTGGGCCAGGGTCATCAGTCACTCCACATGAGGTGAAGCCAGCATTGGGGAAGGCAGGCACAGCCCTTTTCAGGCCCAGGTGCTACTCCTCCCACCACTCCTCATGCAGATAGGTCTATTCAGCCTTGTGCTGACTCCCCCTGTCTCCTGGAGCCACCCCAGCCCCTGTCACTCCAAACCAGACATTGAATAGACAACCTAGCAGAGGCAGGCTTGGATAGTTGTGCAAGAACATACCTACTTTCTAAAAGCGGTATTTTTAAACACAGAATGTTAAAACCAACTTCACTAAAAGATGTATTTTATCATTCTGAGTTCAGACATACTAAACTCGAATTTCTACCTGCTTCCTTGAGTCAGTTAAGATTATAGATGTTATATTTAAACTGCCCATTCTGGCCTATGGGAACAGGTAGCCTTGTAATCGTGAACAATGAAATTGGTTTTAATTCACCATCAGGACATGTCACACACATCAGGACATGTCCTACCTTTTACATACAATGCATCCTGCCCATGGGGTACCTTGGGCCTACCTAAGGGGTGACTAACATGTAATAAAGGGAAGGTTTAAGGACTGGCAAGTGGGTGCCCTTGCCAAGTTGACATGGAGGCCCAAGGCTGCACACAGGCTCTGCAATGGCAGGCCTGAGCCATAGGTTACAAGCTGCTCCGGTGGGTGGCACGACCAGTGCTGCAGGCCTCCCAGCAGCATTAGATTTAGAGGCCCTAGGCACACTTGGCACGCTTTACTAGGGTCTGACAAGTAAACCAAATAAGCCAATCGCGGTGTCACTAATCCATTACAATACTTTACAATAGGGAGCACTTGCACATTGGAACTGAATAGCATTGGCAAAGTGCACAAAGCATCTAGACCAGCAAAAACATAGAAAAAACACAGAAGGCAACAGCAAAAATGGAAGCGAGACCCACGCCCATGGTGCCAGGTCTAACAGGGCTTGGCATGTGGGTGCACTTGCTAGGTCGACATGGCAGTTAAAAAACTGCGCACGATGCGGGTCTGAGTCATATTTGAAAGACTACTTGTGTGGGTGGCACAATCAGTGCTGCAGGCCCACTAGTAACATTTGAGTTACAGGCCCTGGCCACAAACGGTGCACTCTACTAGGGACTTCACAAGTAAATTAAATATGCCAATCATGGAGAAACAATTACAAATAAACTGGGAGCACCTGCACTTTGGCACTGATCAGCAGTGGCAAAGTGCCTAGAGTACCTAAACCAGCAAAAACGAAGTGCGGCACACAACCCAAAATGATGGAGGCAGAAGTAAAAAGTCAGGGGAAACCACGCCAAGGATGCCAGGTCTAACACTTAAAAATATTTAAATGGAAAAGTTAGGCCTCTAAAAGGGGTTATTGTTTGACATTTGAAATTGCAGTTAATAGTAGGCTAAGTTACATTTTAATTTCAATTTGTAATTGGTATCATTTTGGAAATTTCACATAACAAAACTACAGAGATTACTGCAGTACTCCACATTGTGTAATTATGGGCAGAAATTTAACTTGAGATGTACCATTTGGGTAATTTCTCAACATCAGTGGAATTTCAGGTAGATTTTTTATCTGAGCGGACTGTTTGGTTAATTTTTGAGTGAGAAACTATAACTTTGACCACAAATGGCAATGTTTTGAAAGTGTTTGGCAGTTCCTTTAATGTGGGTGTTCAACAAACATTTCAGGTAGATTTTTTAAGTTGACCGTTTGGGTACTTTGCAAAACTGCAAATCCAACTGTAAGAAGCAGTGTTTTGAATGCAAGAATAATATTTTCAAGTTGAATATTTACCCGAACGAGCCATTTGGGTAATTTCTTCAGTGCAAGTTTCATTTTGCATAATCATGCGTAATGTTTGATCATTTTGCCGGACCTTGTGCTTTCAGGCTGTCTCCTCCTCTCACAGGGCCACTGGCCTTGAGGCAGATAGAAAACGGGTGCTCCAGGCTCAGTGTAAGTAGACTTGACTTTCTGGGTGATGGCCCCTCTCATAGTAAGAAGACTACCATACATTGGCCCATATGTTATGTTATGTTATGTTAGGAAAATTTATAACGCGCTCAGCTACTCGTGAGTGTCCCGGCGCCGAACCAAGGGGGATAGCTGAGGGCTTACAAGAACAAATGTGTCTTCAATTTTTTCTTAAATACACCAAGGTCCTGGATGGGACGCAGCCCCAGAGGAAGGGCATTCCAAGCAATTGCCGCTTTAAATGAGAAGGAACAGCCCCCTATCCTCTGACGCTTAAATCGTGGAACCCGGGCAAGAAATAAAGATGTTCCATCAGCTAGAAGTCATGGGGATCCTTCCGGTTGCACAGTGCTGTTGAAAACTTGTGAGTCTAATGCTCTCACCTTTTTAGCCAAACTCCAGACACAAATAACATTTAGGGCCCGATGTAGGTAAACTCCAATTTACCACTTCTTAAATACCGAATCATACCGATTCGGTATTTAAGAAGTGGTAAATTGGAGGGGGGGGGGAGATGTGGGTATTTCAGAATCGGTAAATACCGAATCTGTAAGATTCGGTATTTACCGATTCTGTAAATACCAAATCGGTATCCCCCATTGATTCCTATGGGCCTTGAAGCCCATAGGAATCAATGTGCATTACCGAATCGGTATTTACCGATTCGGTAATTACCGATTTCTGCAAGGGTGCAGGGGGTGTCACTTTGACACCCTCTAGCACCCCCAATACTGGCTTGTGTGCCATGTGGCACACAGACATGCCCTAAGGGCATGTCTGTCTGTCACATGGCATAGGTGTGCATGCACACCTGGATTCGGTATTTTAACACCCAATTGGATTGGGTGTTAAAATACCAAATCTGAAGGGCCTGTGGGACTGAAAGTAGTCCCACCTACATCCCGAATTTTAAAACTCGGTAAACTTACCGATTCGGTATTTTTCAAATTCGGTAATTTTACCGAATTGGTAAAATACCGAATCGGACAAAAAAAGGTCCCCTACATCTCAAAAGGAAAAAATACCGGCCGTTTCCGACCGGTATTGGCCACCTACACCGGGCCCTTAGTGTCTGCTCCTTTAGAATTTGGGTTGTGGATTCCAGCTTTGAATAAATGCTCTCTCCTATGAACTGCCTTTTTATCAAAGAAACAGTCTGCCACAGCAGGGTGACTCAAATTCTAAATGACCCATAGCACAGGCTTCGAGAGTAACAGGAACTCACACCTGGCTGTCAAATTCAAAGGACTAAGCCTTCCTCTCTATCAAGATTAGGGGTGGATGGTCAACTCTACTCCGCTGGCGGACTGTGCAAAGTTTTGCCACTCTGAACTCTGTTTTGGAGCATGAAGTTTAGAAAAAAAATCTGCTCTGCTGCAAAGTGAAGTTTACTGGCACTGCTGCCCACTCTGTGTGTCTGCCTATGGCTCTAAAGATGATATCCAGGCCTATGCCAAGTGACTCGCCTCCGCCACAAACAACTGTTAACAAAACGAAAAGGAATAGAGACAAAGTCAATCAGAATGTGCTGCTCAGCGGCCTATGACTGCTAACAGGACTGACTTAGCACACACATCTGTGGTCTCCTTACAAGCTGCAGCTCTCAGAGCGGAGTCACAGAGCTCAGCTGACATGAGCAAGTTCAGTTGAAGAAAAGGCACGGAGTGGTTGGAGAGTGCAGAGAAAGACAGACTGGAGAGCATGCTGAAAATGAGCTGCACACTGTTGAAGCAGCATGGAAGACGCTGTCAAACCAATGAGTTCGCACCAGCTGTTTCCTCAGAGTGCTGTCAGATGTCCATGTCACTATAACCTATGAGACTTGTGGCAGACAGGGTTGTGGAGTGAAGGGGAGTCAGAGGGGCTGCAGATCTAAGGAATTGTACTGGTGGCGTGCCGCTCTCAGAAATCTTTGCAGTACCTCAGACTCATTATCTTGATGGAAGGTAAAAGCACTTCCAAGTTTAGTTTATGTACTCTAAAGAGCATGCCAACATTGTACAGAATGTCCATTAGGAGATGAGGGAAGGAGGGAGCTTACAAAGAGCTGCATAGTGTTTGTCACCTTTACATTTTCTGTTTCAAGCCTAATGGGTGGAGACTTGTTTGCCACAGTGCAGGCTCCCAGGCTCCCTCCTACACTTGTGGGTGCCTCCAAGTGCTGTCCGTGGAAGAGCAGAGTGTTTTGTCCATGTGTCAGACTGAGAAGTTGCTGGCGTGATTGGAGACAGACTGCTGACGGCACAGAGCCCTTGGGTCACCACAGTGGCATTACGTTTCAGTGACACGTCTGGTGGGTGTTTGAGGGTGACCAGGAGGCATTGCATCATGCTCAACATTCCATCAAACTGTGCCTGCGGGTCTGGTATGGCTGTGCTCATTTTTATTTCATCACTAGCTTTGCTCTCATGGCCCACTGACTAAAGCTGCTATATCCTAAGTGGTGAAATCTTTTGTGGAATATCATAACTAATGGACGTCACATACTCCGCCCAATTTGGGAACTCCACACAATTTGACGGAGTTCTTTAGTCACTCTGCGGAGTTCTGTGTAGTGAAAGTCTGGAAACTCTGCCCTGGCCTAATCAAGATTTCCCAGTCCACAGTGCCATCCTTAGCAGTCCCAAGCCCCACTGACTAATACCTCTTTCTTAAATCAGAGACCTTTGATATGCACAGAGCTTGCTCCTCTCCCCTTTCTTCAGTGTGTGCTCCTGCCCCATCCATCAGGAATATGTGTAATAAACATCCTATAAGGGGGGTTCAGCTTCTCACCTCACCTCTCCTAGTCTTTCCAGGCCATATTTGTTTGTTTGATTCTCTTTCAGAGGGGCACAGGGCACACAAGGGTTCCTTGGCCCAACCATGGAAGTTGAGGTTTTACGAAATTGGGTCATTGGTTGACTGCGGTATTAGCCCTGGTAAAGCAGCAACCACAGTTCTTGGCAGGGTTAGGAACAACAAACCACAAGTTAACCTGTTATCATCCCCTGGTCACTTGGCAAAGAGCAGTCAGGCTTAACTTAGTGACAATGTGTAAAGTATTTGTGCAACACTTCAAACAGTAAATTAGGGAAAGCCCCACAAAAGGTGGATCCCAAACCAAGTTAGAAAAATAGATCTTAATTTAAAAAATAAAATACGACTAAAATGACAAAACCTCAACTAGTAGAAGCAGATATATTGAATTAAAATGATTTTAGGTAAAATAGCACCAAAAGTTGTAAAGGTTCAACTGTGGATGTCTGGTTGTGCTGTATCGCGGTTTCATAGCGCTTTGCTGCCTCGCATTGATTCCCATAGCGCTTTGTTGCCTCGCATTAATTTCCATAGCACTTTGTGGCCTGACTTATTTTCATAGCGCTTTGTTACATAGCCCACATTGCGCGTGCTGCCTCTTGTGCTTGTGTGACCTTGTGGCGCTGTATTGGAAACCTCGCATTGCTGGTTAATTAATATTGTGCCTGATTGTGCCGTTGCCTTTGCCCACATTTTTGCAGTGTTTTGACTTGTGCCACAATCTTGTCCGGTTTTGCTTTTGGCTTGCTGCCATTTTGTTGTTTTGACTCCCAGCCCGTCTCTACACCCCGCTCCCGCCTCCCAGCTGCCCCTCCCTCGCTCCGCCCCTTCCATGATCCATTTATGACAGATGCACTTACGCGCAGCGTTCACGCGCTGCGGTCGCGCCCCATGCGTGCCGAAGGTGCGCAAAGGTAAGCCCGTCTACGCCCGTCCGTGCCTGGACCGCACCCAGCGCCAGTCCCCTTGGCCCCCGCAAACTCCTCTCCACCCGCATTACATACGACGCCACAACCCTCTCTGCCCTCAACCCCGGCCGACCACCAAACTGCTACCAAGCCGCCCCAGGATACACCCATGGACCCTTCACCTGCCACTCCTGCAAGTTCGACTGCATCAGGACCCACACCAAATCCACAAACTCCAAACAGAGCTCCGACACTAACCACCTGAAATGCATCCTGCTCAACACCCGCTCGGTCCACAGACACGCCATTGACCTTTGGAACCTACTCGACACTACATCGCCAGATGTCGCCTTCCTTACAGAAACCCGGATGAACGCCTCATCAGCTCCCGACATCGCCATAGCCATCCCTGACGGCTACAAGATCATCCGAAAGGACCGCATCAACCAAACAGGAGGAGGCATCACCATCTTCCATAGGAACACCATCTGCATCACGACCAGTTCAGATGATAACCTTGCTACCGCCGAACACCTTCACTTCCAGATCCACACCGACCCAAAGACCACACTCTGAGGCACCCTCATCTACACGCCACCAGGACCCCGCACACAATTCAGCGAAGACATCACTGACTTCATCAGCCCTCACGCCCTCCCCTCCGAGGACTACATCCTACTGGGAGACCTCAACTTCCACCTGGAAAAGAAAAACAACAGCAACACCACCACCCTTTTGGACAACCTGGTCAACCTCGGACTCAAACAACTCATTGACAACCCCACCCACTATGCCGGACACTCGCTCGACCCAATCTTCACCTCCAGCAAGCACATCTCCACCAACCACACCTCAGTTCTCCATTGGACGGACCACAGCTGTGTTCACTTCAACTACAAAAATACCATGACCCACAACCTCCCACAACCAATTCCCCGAAGAAACTGGAACAAAATTACCACCGACCAGCTCTTCACATCGCTTCACCAAAACCCTCCTGCCAAATCATCGGACCCAAACCAAGCAGCCACCAACCTCACACAATGGATCACCCACAGCGCCGATGAACTAGCACCCTTGAAAAACCATCAAATCAAGCAAGGTAGCAAAAAAGCCCCCTGGTTCAACGATGACCTTAAGAAATCCAAGAAGCTCTGTCGCACCCTCGAGAAAGCCTGGAGAAAAAACCCAACCACTGACAACATGGCCACCTTCAAGAACGACACCCACAAACACCACCAACTGATCCGATCCACCAAGAAATCAGCATTCAAGGATTGACTTGACAACAATGCCCAAAACAGCAAGGAACTATTCAACATCGTCAAAGAATTTACCAACCCCACCGCCGGCACCAACTGAAGTATTTCGGGGTTCCCAAGGCCTACACGCTCCAGAGATTACCCACTTACACACAAGAACTGTTGGCACGGAAACTGTAAAATGCAAAGAACAAGTTTATTAAGACCCCATGGGGTGGTGGTACACTCAAACAGCACCCTTCGGTAATGCAAGAGGTATCACACCGAACACCGGTGTGACCCCGTTTATATACAAGTTTGGGGCAATAAAAGATAGGCGGCACAAGTTAAGACATAGTTTTAGAGACATATATGGTCATGTTTTGGAATACTGCCAGCTCATTGGAGAGTTTCAAACCCACTGGTCAGTTAGCGGCACATTCCTGAAGGTTTACGGGTCAGTGAGAACTGCGCATGTGTGGCTTGACCAGTACTAAAAATAGCCTGTTGCTGGGCAGATGAGAGTGGTCAGTGGGACGGACAAAGGACTAAAGGGCACGTCGGCCACGAGGCCGCTCATGGTCTAAGATGGCCGCTGCAACATTAAAAATGGCGTTTATCGTATATAGCCAAGTTAAGGAGGACAACGTATAGGTTCAGCTAGTCGCTAATCCAAGCGGGCCAATTACGACAGACGACCCTTTTAGCGTTTAGCTGAATCTACCTCATAATGAACATACTCTGGATGTTCGTCCTCGATGTCTATTAACATAATTTGTGTCACCTCTTTGTGTAGCATCATTTTGTCATGGGCAAGAGCCCGCCTCGATGGTAAGCAGGCTGATAGACACATTGAACATAAAGCAGGGCCACATTGGATACACAAACATATAAAGAACATTGCTCCCACAAGTATGCAGAGAATTGTCAACAGTTTCCAGCCCCAAGTTGCAACCATAGACCAGAACCATCCAGAAAGTGTCCAAATTCCATTGTCCGGGTGTATTTCGGCAGCTATTTTATGCAGCTTGGAAATCGCATCATACACAGATGGAGAATTATCAGGCACGTAAACACAACAGCTGCTTCCGATGATTCTACATGCCCCTCCACGATCAGCCAAAACAACGTCCAGCACCATCCGGTTTTGGAGGGTGACAATTCTAGAAATCTGCAGTTCTTCGGTAATATTCCCCAGGGCAATAGCAGTGTCATTCGCAACAGCCTCGACAACGCGAGTCAGCCGTCTGATTTTCCGGCTGTTCAATGCAGCCCCCACAAAGGAGAATAGTCCCAGATTGAAATCCACATACTGTTGTAATGCAGTGTCCGTTTGATCAATGTCCTCTAGAGCAACAGTTCGCTTAACTCTGTTCAAAACAAAATCGTGGTACAGAGTATAGTCGTTGTGGTACATCGGAGGGGCAATGAATACAGGAGGTAGCACAAATGATACATAACATGTGCCCAACCACCCCACTGGAAGCTGATGGTACCCCTTCGTTCCACAGATGAAGTAGGTGTTTCGAGATGCAACAAATGAAATGCCATTCGGGCTATCAAACGTGAGAGTAATATTACATTCGCTTTTCCCCACTGCAATCGTGCCCTTGTTTCGGATACATAAATCGGCTTTTGTGGCAATGACATTTATGACATGAGCACTGGATACATTCACATTCCGTTGATTGCTATATATTCGTGGAGCAGATACATTATCAGGCCTGTATTCTTCCCACTCAAAACGTGTACCCTCCGCCCGGGGAAACCCATCCTTGTCATGGGAACATACTTTATTCAAACGGAAAAGCACCCCCCCTTTGGTTGGCCATCTCAAAGTAAAGAGGAGGGTGTACCAAGCATTGCATGACCCATTGTGCGAAAACGGAAGTGGAATAAGTGGGGTGCCCCCTCTCTTCTGGTGCCCAGGCAACATTCCACACACCCAGCAGTTAGAGGTATTGGTCATATTATGCGTGTGGTGAAGAATCTGAATGAAGCTGTTATTTAAGTACGTTTGGCGATGGCGTTCTTCATGGAATGGCAATGTAAAATGGAAATGTTCAGACGGTGCCGGGGTAGTCGGCAGCAAATGTTCTCGTACAGGCACCACAAGTTCGACTACCCAGGCCATAACAGCTATCACCACAATAGTTAGAACAAAGAGAAAGGCACCCAATATTTTCTTGTCACGGGATGCCGTTGATGCCATAGTTCAAGAAAGTCTGTGCAAAGTCTCAAATGACACAAATTGTTCACAAGTTTTCACAAATAGTCTCAGATACACGTACGTGTATACCTAAAAAAGAAAAATGCGGTGCTGAACTCCGAGGTAGCCGTTGTTTTCTTCTCCGGGCCAAGACGGGTGTCGCTACTCTGGCAGAACTGATCCCCCCCCCTTGGAATTCCCGGTTTCCGTTTCACAAACCTGGAGCGGTTACCAACCAGTCATAAAAAGGACAAAAAAAATCTTCTTATCGCGGACGTAGATTGTAGCGCTCTCTTCCAGTAGCAGATTGGTCCGGGAAGGCTCCCTCCACTTCGGCCGACGTCACAGCTGGGCTCTTTTCTTTCTCCAAGATCTCCTTATAATCAGTCAGCACAACAGGAGTCACCAGATCCGGAGAGACTCGGCGACAATGTGTCGAATGCACCCACCGCTTCCTGTTGGTCACTCGTACGGCGGTGCGGGTGGCCAGAAGGACCTGCTCGGGGCCCTTCCACCTGGGCTCCAGACTGCTTGCTCTTTCAAACGAACGGATCATCACATGATCCCCAGGACGAAGATCGTGGCCCTCTCCAGCAGAGTTGTCAGGGAGCGCTTCTCGAACCTGTTGGTGAATAGAGAGCAAATCATTTGTTAATCGTGCCAAATAATCATTCATCATAACACAAGGCACATCATGTATTAATCGCGGCTTGGGCACCCCCCAGATATTCATGGGGCGGCCAAACACCACCTCATAGGGCGTAAGGCCAGTTCGTGAGTCATCTGGACCATCGCCTGTAAGTAAACCGCAGGCAATTTCCACTTCTCCATGTCTTTGCTTCTCCAACAACCTTCGTCATCTAGCACCCCATCTGCTGCCCAAGCCGCAAGCTCAGATTCTGTAGCTGATTTTTGAATATCCCGTATCTCTGCTCTAGCATCACTCCATCTCTCGGCCTGTGATTGTACCACGTACATAGGGGAGCTAGTTCGGGACATAGCCGTCTGCCTTGCTATGCTGTCTGCAAAGGCATTTCCTTGACCCACTTTATCCGTGATCTTTTTATGGGCACTGCACTTCACTATTGCTACTTTCTTGGGGCAAAGCAACGCGTTTAGGAGATCACGCACTAACTCTCCGTGCATAATGTGCTCTCCGTGTGATGTCAGAAACCCACGTTCCCTCCAGAGAAGTCCGAAATCATGGGCCACTCCAAAGGCATACCGGCTGTCTGTGTATATGTTCACACATAGGCCAGCACTCAATTCGCAGGCTCTTGTTAAAGCTATCAGCTCTGCTGCCTGAGCCGATTTTTGTGGTATTCTAGCTGTTTCAACCACCGTCTTAAGAGTCGTGATCGCATATGCTGCGGAAGTCGTACCATCTGGTAGCCTCAAACACGATCCATCAACCCACAGTTCCCCATCCACATCAGGAAGTGGCACATCCTGTAAGTCAACACGACCCTTTGTCTGTTCCTCAGTCAGGAAAACACAGTCATGATGTTTTTCTTCCTGACCCTCCTCGGCCGGATAGGGCAATAAAGTCGCAGGGTTCAGAGTAGCGCATCTTTTCAATGTTATGTGTGGCGCTAAAAGTGTCAGCTCGTATCCTGTAAGTCGTGCACTCGTGAGGTATTGGGTCTTTGTTTGGTTTAACAGGGCATCTACTGCGTGGGGAACTAACACCAACAGTTTGTGTGATAACACTATGCCCTCACTCTGTCGTATGGCTACTGCTGTTGCCGCTACCGCTCGAAAACACCCAGGCAACCCTCGTGCTACAGGATCCAAAATGGCAGAGAAGTATGCACATGGTCTCTGCTTATCCCCGTGTAACTGCACTAACACTGACAACGCGCACCCATCATTCTCGTGCACGTACAATGTGTAAAGTTTCGTGTAATCTGGTGTTCCTAGCACGGGTGCAGAACAAAGGGCCTGTCTCAACTGCTCAAAGGCTTTCTGACATTCGTCTGTCCACTCAAGAGGCATCGGTGTAGTTTTGGACAATAATGCTAGCAAAGGTTTTATGATATGTGAAAAACCCATGATCCATTGTCTACAAAAAGATGTCAACCCTATGAAGGCACGCACATCTCTCTGCGTGCGGGGGACTGGTGTGTCTAAAATTGCCTGAATTCGATCAGATGTTAATGCCCGCCCCTCCTTAGACAACAGATGACCGAGGTAGGTCACCTGGGGTCTACAGTATTGAAGCTTTTTCTTGGAAACCTTGTGATTGTTTTGTGCCAAAAAGGAAAGCAACGCAAGCGTACTCTGTTCACATTGTGCATAGGAGTCGGCGGCGAGCAGAAGGTCATCCACGTACTGGATGAGCGCCACACCAGACTGCAATTTAAAGGAATCTAGTTGACGTTTCAAAGCCTGGCTGTAGATGCTAGGGCTCTCAGTATATCCTTGGGGAACACGACAAAATCTATACGATTTATTATTGAGCGTAAAACCAAACAGATATCTGCTATCTGGATGAACAGGGATAGAAAAGAACGCATTCTTTAGGTCAATAACGCTAAAAGTGGTGGCTGTCGGTGGAACCAAAGTAAGCAAAGTCGTGATATCAGACACCACTGGGTATTGGGGAATGACAATTTTATTTATTTCACGCAAATCAATAATAAATCGATAGATCTTGCCATCTGAGTCTCTCTTAAGAATCGGTAGAATAGGGCTGTTACAAACATTATAAGGGACCTCCTCCACCAAGCCCTGCAGAAATCAAATCCTGAACAATATGCGTCAGTGCAATTTCACCTTCCTTTGAGATCTTATACTGTGGCACTCGTGGTAGAGGGGCCCCCTCCTTAACAGTAATGTGTATTGGCGGAATGCGCATCTCTCCCACATCCGTATCTGATGTCGCCCACAACGTGTGCGGCAGAGAGGCCAAAGCGGGAATATCTAAAATGACACAAAATCTGTCAGGGTCAGGGCAATCATCAGGGTCAGGGTAGTTGTCATTCAGAATAACCCGCACTCCCTCTGGAGCGCAGCGTATTGTTGCTCGAAAATATTTAAGCAAGTCAATGCCCAAGATATTATCTGGGGTATGAGGCGATAACAAAAATTGGCCAAAACTAAAGTATTTGTCAATGCATAGTGCAAGGGGCTTGGACAATGGGCTGGGGGAGGGTGTGCCATCAAACCCTACACACGTAATCATTTCGCCAGACAGGGGAGCCCTCGGAACCAAGTTTTTCGACAGAGCGCTACGAGTAGCTCCTGTGTCGACTAGAAACTGATCAGTAGAACCCAAAATACCCGCTGTTACATATGGACCTTGCTGATCTACTGGCACTTCAACTGATTCCTTACCCCATCCTACGCAATCCTATGCATGCACATAATCCTGATGTTCCACATTCTCTCCTTCCAAAATCTGATATTGATTCCGTCTATCAAACGTATTTCGTTCGTCCTGGCCACGGCCCCTCTCCTCAACCTGTCTACGATCTCCTCCGCCACCTCTTGTTCCCGTATAACCTCCTCTTAACCTTCCACTGCCTCGACCACGCTGACTACGCTGTTCACGAAGTACCGGACAATCTTCGGCCCAATGCCCAAACTCCTTACAATAAGCACACTGATCCTCCGCAATGTCCGTACGACCATACGATGCGTTACCTCCACCTCGTCTACCTCTCTCATTCCCTCTACCCTGTGTTCCCCGAACCTGCGCCAACATCACCTTTGTTTTCAATTCCTTCGTCTTTTTCTCTACACTTTCTTTAGCCTCCACTTCCTGCCGCTCATAATACTGAGCCATAGTTAACAAAGACGCAGGGGTCGCCGTGGCCCAGGAACTTTCACTCGACTTCAATCGCTTTGCAATCTCTGGTAGGAGATTAGCCACATACTTATCTACAAACAAATGCCGACCCGTATCATCTGTTAAAGATTGACCACTGTAATCATGAAAGGCCTCCTCGAAGCGCGTAAAGAAATCGGAAACCGTTTCATCGGGTTTCTGCTTGCACGACGTTAACATAGTCCAATCAATCTTCTTGGCGGGAACAAGCGTTTTTAATTTACGCAAAATAGCCGCCGGGAGTTCTAGGATTAGCTGACAAGGCTTGCATGCTGGTGCCCTGTCTAAATCTGCAGCATTTATTTCTTTCCATGTCCCTCCCAATATTGTCTCATCATTATTTTTACGAATCTGCCGCCACATATCAGGGGGTAATATCAACCCAAAAAACAAATCTATATCTACAAGAGTCATCACACAAGACGATATAGCCCCCTCTACCCCCTCATAGAATGCCGCTGGGTTCTTTCGGAGATCGGGTAAAGAGTTTTTCAGGGCCATAACATCTGCCCTATTCCATGGCGTATATACCCAATTGTACACAAAATACCCTTTCGCATCCTTCGACAACTTATCATCATCCGTACCTTCCCCTTTTGGTGGAACATACAAAGGTGCGGCTTCACGCATAGGCATAACATGCAACGCAGAATTCTTATCTGAACCACGAAGAGAACACTCCTTAGCCGCCTCATCATTCCCCGGCTCAGACTCCTTTTGCCTCCGTTTCCGTTCCTGTCGCAAATGGGTTGTCTCATCCCGCAGCGCGATCAAATGCTTGAACAGGTCATCAACATCTGTAAGATCAAAATCACCTTTAGCCAAATTCTCACGATACACCGACAAAACTTTAGGCTCAAGCGTATCAGAAAGTTCACGATATGCGTTTACAACTTCATCCGCCAAACTGGACAGAAAATACATTAATTCAAGATCCGACCACCCTTTCTTCTCTGTTAACAACTGCTCCTGAGTAACACAATGCTTATTCACTTTACGAGCCCAACTACGTAAATGAGCGGACCTATCCGCAGTAAACCTGAGAGCAGATACACCCTTTTGGTTCGACTTATCCTGTCCGTCATCATCAGAATCCACAGCTGGAGCCGTCGGCATGACGTACGGAGGCGGTGACCGATCTAACAAAGAAAAATCATCAATTTCATTATTAAGGACAGGATAAAGTGGTCGGCGAATAGGAAATTGACCAGTCGTTAGCAATTTACGCTCCCGTTCCTCCCTTTCTTTCTTCTCCTGAGCCTCCTTCTCCTCCAGCTGTAAAGCTTTATCCCGAGCAGCCTTGCGCTGCTCTTTGTCCGCCAAGGCAACCTCACGCTTCATTCGTTCACGCGCCGCTTTCTCCCACATTCGCACACAATCAAACATGTTTTGTCTAGACCTGCGCTGAAACATACATTGCTCCACAAATTGGATTTTACTCAAATCGTATGACCCGTGTAGGGGCCATTGCAATTCGGGATCGGCCTTAGTGTACTTATGCCATAATTTACCGTACATAATAGGGGGGAGGCCAAACTTAATATACATCTCCCTATTTGGTGTTCCCTCTGGGGGAGCCGGCTGTGATTCCGCTAACCTAATTGAGGTACCATCTCCTAAACAACACATTCCCCGGAGTGTGCTAAAAACAGGCATGTTCAAAGAGTATCACGAAAGCGTGACACCGGACCAAATGGCACTTACAGTTCTTCTCACGATTGTGCCGCTCAAAGAAAAAAACAAAGTTAGAGAAACATCTCTACATGCCTGCCTATGTGAAGTGCACTACACATATAAGTTCAAAGATCACAAATTCAAAATGTTAGCTAACTCAAATCAAAGTTCATAGAATTCGGCAAGCGTCCTCACCGATCACAAAGCACAGATTTTCAGTAAGCGCCCGAAGACTACCTTACCGAACACAATTCGTAGGACTTCAGTAAGCGTCCGAAGACTACCTTACCGAACACAAAGCTTACCAAATACTCAACTGTCCAGGTTCCAACTGCCAAGGTCTTGTAAGCCAAATCAGCCAAACGGCACTCTCTCAATGATGCGGACACTTCGAAAACTCAGTCGGAGACCGGCGCCACCTGGAAGGTCAGATCGGAAGGAAAGGAAAAAACACCGTGGCAGCCAAGACTCGGGTCACTCGTGGCAGCGCGCGCCCATGGCGGATTTCCAAGCCTTCGTCACGACCTCTCCTTCGGGCATCCGAGTCGCCGATGAGTCCCTTCGTGGTCGCCAATTGAAGTATTTCGGGGTTCCCAAGGCCTACACGCTCCAGAGATTACCCACTTACACACAAGAACTGTTGGCACGGAAACTGTAAAATGCAAAGAACAAGTTTATTAAGACCCCATGGGGTGGTGGTACACTCAAACAGCACCCTTCGGTAATGCAAGAGGTATCACACCGAACACCGGTGTGACCCCGTTTATATACAAGTTTGGGGCAATAAAAGATAGGCGGCACAAGTTAAGACATAGTTTTAGAGACATATATGGTCATGTTTTGGAATACTGCCAGCTCATTGGAGAGTTTCAAACCCACTGGTCAGTTAGCGGCACATTCCTGAAGGTTTACGGGTCAGTGAGAACTGCGCATGTGTGGCTTGACCAGTACTAAAAATAGCCTGTTGCTGGGCAGATGAGAGTGGTCAGTGGGACGGACAAAGGACTAAAGGGCACGTCGGCCACGAGGCCGCTCATGGTCTAAGATGGCCGCTGCAACATTAAAAATGGCGTTTATCGTATATAGCCAAGTTAAGGAGGACAACGTATAGGTTCAGCTAGTCGCTAATCCAAGCGGGCCAATTACGACACAACGACATCACTCCCTCCCAAGACCTCTGCGACTCCCTAGCCTCATTCTTCCACAACAAAATCGCCGACATACATAACAGCTTTGAAAACCAGTCCGGAGACCAGTCCACTCCACCCACCTCCAAACCAAAACCCCCCTATAACAACCTTTGCACCTGGAACCCAATCACCACTGAAGACACCATCCGCCTGATGAACTCCATCCACTCAGGATCGCCAACCGACCCATGTCCCCACCACATCTTCAACAAAGCAGACTCCATTATCGCACCCCATCTCCGAGACATCATCAACTGCTCCCTCAACTCCGCTACCTTCCCGGAAAGCTGGAAACATGCAGAACTCAGCGCCCTTCTGAAGAAACCCACAGCAGACCCCACTGAACTTAAGAACTACCGCCCCATCTCGCTCCTCCCATTCCCTGCCAAAGTCATTGAGAAAGCCGTCAACAGTCAGCTCGCCCCCTTCCTCAAATCCAACAAATCCCTCGACCCCTCACAGTCCGGCTTCTGAGCCAAACACAGCACCGAAACCGCCCTCATCGCAGCAACCGACGACATTTGTACACTACTGGACAATGGAGAAACAGTTGCCCTCATCCTACTTGACCTCTCCGCAGCCTTCGACACAGTTTGTCATAGCACCCTCATACAACGCCTCAGCAACGTCGGAATACAAGGAAAAGCATTGGACTGGATCATCTCGTTCCTCGCCGGAAGAACCCAGAGAGTCCGCCTCCCCCCTTTTAGATCAGAGGCTACCGAAGTCATCTGCGGCGTACTACAAGGATCATCACTCAGCCCCACCCTCTTCAACGTATACATGAGTCCCCTCGCATCCATCGCGTGCCAACACAACCTCAACATCATCTCCTATGCAGAGGACACCCAGCTGATCCTCTCCCTCACCAAAGACACAAACACCACCAAAACCAACTTACACGAAGGAATGAAAGAAGTAGCCGAGTGGATGAAGAACAGCCGTTTAAAACTGAAATCGGACAAAATGGAAGTCCTCATCTTAGGTTCATCCCCCTCTGCTTGGGAGGATTCATGGTGGACACCGGCCCTGGGAACCGCACCCATACCTACGGACCATGCACGTAACTTGGGCTTCATCCTAGACTCCTCCCTATCGATGACCAGACAAGTCAATGCCGTCTCATTATCATGCTTCAACATCCTACGCATGCTCAAAAAAATCTTCTGTTGGATCCCCACCGAAACAAGAAAAACGGTCACCCACACACTGGTCACAAGCCGACTGGATTACGGAAACACCCTCTACGCCGGAACCACAGCCAAACTACAGAAAAAACTCCAACGCATCCAAAACGCCTCAGCCAGACTCATACTAGACATCCCCCGCCAATCTCACATTTCCGGTCACCTGAAAGACCTCCACTGGCTCCCCGTCAACAAGAGAATAACGTTCCGTCTCCTCACCCACGCACACAAAGCCCTCCACGACCTAGGACCCGAATGCCTCAACACGCGCCTGTCCTTTTACACCTCCACCCGCCAACTACGATCGTCCAATCAAGCCCTCGCCGCAATCCCGCGCATCCATAGATCCACCATGGGGGGAAGATCCTTTTCCTACTTAGCGGCCAAAACCTGGAATTCTCTCCCCACCCACCTCCGCCTTACACAGAACCACTTCTCCTTCAGAAAGCAACTAAAAACTTGGATATTCGATAAGTAAAGTACCCCCTCCCTCAAGCGCCTTGAGACCCCCTGGGTGAGTAGTGCGCTATACAAATGTTTGAACTTGAACTTGAACTTGAACTTATCGAGACAAAGTCACAAGTTTAGGCCGACCATTATGGAGCCCGGGCCGGATACTGGGACCCACTGAAGCCTACTGAACATAGTAGATTAAATCCAGGTTGTGGAGCATTGCTTGTATCTGTGTTGAAGAGACTTCACGCAGCCAAAGCAATGCGTCAAAATGATGAGCGAGGCTTTGGTGAAAGGTCCTGTTGCATTGACATCTTGGATCTCTTTGATGGGAGCTTGCGATCTGAAGTCTGGCGTTGGAGATGCCGCGCGGTCTTGGGGCAATGCATGGGTTCCTTAGAAGCTGTGAGACAGCGATGCAGAGTTCAACTTTGCTGTTGAGGCTGCCGTTGATGAGAAATGCAAGGGCCTCCACCAGAGATGCCTTATGCAGTGGCAGTCTTTCGTGTCCGGTCTAGCCCACGCAGCGGCGGTGATGCATTTGTTCTGTGGTGTTTTACACTGCATAGAAGATGCGTTGGTTTCACTCGATCCACAGGCTAGCAGAACATATTTGGCACAGTCTAAGTGTTCAGGACTGGGGTGGCCCCACTTGAAAGGGTAGACTCACAGACAGCAGAGTTCAGGTGAAGATGCAAAGTTGTTGGAAGCCTGTTATGTCTATGAGGCTTCAGATCAGGAGGCCAGCCTAACGGCACATGGTGGCACTCTGGGTTTTGGGTTCAAGAGATGCAGGCCCAGTCCTTCTCACCCAGGTTTGAGGACAGCAAGCAGCAGGTTAGCACAGCAAAGCAGGAGTCCAGTAGAGTGCAGTCGATCAGAGTGGCCTTCCTTCAGCACACAACAATCCTTCTTCCTGGCAGAGCATTCGCAGGTCAAGAAGTGTACTGATGTTGTGGTGTTTGAGGTACTCTATTTATACTCTGTTGTGCCTTTCAAAAAAGTGACTTTTGAGGATTACAATTTAAAATCTAACTTCACCAAAAGTTAGGCTTTTAAATTGTGATACCAGAGACATCCAACATGAACTAGTTATCTTTTTTCATTTGGAAATTATACTTATAAAATGTAAGGCAAATCTGATGTTCTCCTACGGAAGGCCTTACAGTAGTAAAAAGCAAAGAGTTCTTTATTATCAGGATATGTAAAACTTTAAAGTGCATGACCTACTTCTTAATGCACCCTGCCCTCTGATCTATCAATGCCCTACCCTAGAGGTGACTTATATGTATTAAAAAGGAAATCTTGTGCCTGGAAAAAGGTTTATTTTGCCAGGTCAAAATTACTGTTTAAAACTGCACACAGAGGCTCTGCAGTGGCAGGCCTGAGATGTTTAGAGGGCTGCTTAAGTGGGTGGCACAATCAGGGACAAGAGGGAGAGGACAGAAGTGAAAAAGAGGAGATGGTAAGAGGGTGGAAGGAGGGGAATCAGAGGTGTGGGGAAGTAAGGGAAAAGTACAAGGGGGGAAGGAGGAAGAAAATGGGGAGTGGAGGGAGGTAAGCTGGGAATGACACAATGAGGGGGCGGTTGGGGAGTGGAAAAGAGGTATAGGGTCAGCGAGGGAGGGTGGGATATAGTGAGGATGTTTGGGTCTAATCGACAGAAGGCCACCCAGCTTTGCGGCGAGGTCCGCCTGAAAGGGTCTGCAGGCATACGGGTCTCAATACTCAGGGAGTGAGGGGTGCGGTGGTATCAAATCTCAAGGCTCTTCTCATAAGAATGATGCTCATGTCTGCTTGAATGCCTCAACATGTTCTTGCATGTTGTAGATAACACATCTGTACTTCACTATCTGAATCATTGCGACTTTCTAATCTTTGTGCAATGGGGTTGTGGGGGACCTCCGTTGGCTGCTGATACATATTTTGGCCGTAGCAAGAGTTGTGTGTAGGAGGCTATGCTGTAGGTGGGAGAGGTCCAGAGAGTCCCCAAAATCATGTAGGAGGATCACATGGTGAGGGGTAGTCATAGTGGCATGGATACCCCCAGTGTCTTCTTGATGGCCATCCAAAAGAGCGAAACCAAAGAATGTTCACAGAGAATGGGAGTAAGGTTGTAGTGGGTGACCTTGCATCCCCAGCAATTTGTGTGAGGGAGTAGTACCGACCTGTTCACCATCACATGGGTCCAGTGCCATTTGTGAGGAATCTTGAAGAGGCAGAATTGTAAGTGAGCCTCTCTGGTTCCTTTGTCCTAGGCTTCCAGGATGTCAGTGCAATCATCTTCCTCGAGTGTTATCTGTATGCTGGTCTGTTATTTAGTGGAAAGGCTCTGGAGGGGTTGGGAGAAGAGGTGGCACATGAGTATGCTGTAAATTCTCGACATCACATCCCTTATGACCTCCCCACATGGTGTGGTAGGACACCGCAGGTGAAGTCTCTAGGGACCATTGGCATGGGCCTAAGCAGGATCTCAGGCAGTGTGCAACTGCAAATGGTGCCAAGCCGGTGGTGGTCTGAGACTAACTAGCTCTCTCAGTTACTCCAACTCTTTCAGGTCCCCGCCATCCAGTTCTTGGTCCAGGTTGTGTAGTCCCACTTCTATCCACTGCGTCCATGGGAGGGCCTGATCATCAATGTGCAGGCTATCATTTACCCATTGGGTCGCACTGTCATGCAGGTGTGGGTCCACCCCAAATAGATGGTGTGCATGCTACCAGGCCCTTTGCATGGCCTCTAGCACAGGGTGTGGAGGCACAACTGGAGGAGACAACTCTCATAAAGGAGGCAGAGTCACTGGCCATTAGAAACTACTAAGCACTCTATGTGGACCTGGAGTACTGTGGAGCAGGTATGCTAGTTGCGAGAAATGGAGGGCTAGGGCACAGCATTCTACTGATGGGAGGACCAGGACCCCAGACGAGCGCTGCCCCAATGGTTTGGCAGCAGCCATGTGGTGCTGTCTGGAGCCCTACATGAAGGACCATATCTGAGAGTTGATGAGACATAAAGTAGCCGGAGGCACCATTACAGTGACCATGCCTACCTCATATGAGAATTGAGGCATCATGACCATCCTCACTGCCTGTCCCCTGCTCCAAATAGAGATCCCCAGGTGGGAACATTTCTTGAAGTGTAGTTTCATCTGGGCAACCATGGGAGTCTAAGTTGTCCATGAACCATTCTGTCAATTTCCCAAATGACCAGGATTTCTAGATATTTGAGGCGTGATGACTTCTAGCAGGAAGGAAATCCATGAATAGGCGCTTTTGTGGTGCCGATTGAGAGTAGTACGTCCTTACTCTTGTCCCAGTTTACTTGGTCATCAACACAGAAGGAGCAACAAGGGTAGAAACAGTCAGGCTGCCCCCCACTCAACAGACCCTAAACAACAAAGGGCCTGACTTAACATGAACACCTTCAATTAGATTCAAGACACAGTGGGGTTCTCTAACAACTTTCAAAAACTCCCTCACAAGAGAGTCTCACTATCGCTAGTCTAAGTGTCAGTGTGTTCTGTTTATAACCAGAAAAGTCAATACAACATAGGAAGGCTCCCACCCATACAGGAAAAAAAAGTGTGAGAAAGGATAGAAAGCACCTTACGGTTGTAACATCAAGGGGGGCTTGCTGCTTGATACTCACCAGCACACCCACTTATCATCATCATTTTTTTTCTCCTCGTAAAGAAAAAGTGTGTGTTCCATCATGAAATTCTCAAAGAATGAAGGAAAAAAGGACAGTGAAAAAACAAATGTAAATGCAATGTCAGTGCAAAGAGTCACTAAAGTGGCCACTGGACCCGGTGAAAATAGATATGCAATTCCCAACGTTAAAAATGAGGTAAAGCTTAGTGGCTCGACATAACATTATTCAGTGCTGTAAGCCTTCCCAATTAAAAAATGTAATTAAATGGTTTACATCAGTCCATTATTAATTCTAGCATTAATAATAGTCTAATTCAAACCATCATTCTCTTTTTAAATGTAATGAAACTTTTTCATGGTTGTAAAGAGGTATCCCCATTCAATTCAGTTCCTCGCTATTTTGGCATCAAGGGAGAGGGCCAGCACTTTGTCTGGCATGTCTTTTGCCACACAGAAGGTGTGGACAAGGGTGCAGAGAAGACAAAGCCAACCTGCATGTGGTTCATCAGGGGGGGGGGACGTTGCTTAGGTGCCCCACTACAGGCACCTTCATTGTGATCTATCACTGAATCAAAGACCAACCTCTTCAGTGCCAAGGAAGTCTCTCCCTTCCCTACAATGTATATCCCTCTTAGATCACAGGAATGCAGCACTACACACATTTGCCTGGGGAGATTCATCTCCTCCTCATATCACCAGGAAGGTCTGGGCTTCCTAAAATGGAACCTAAGGTTCTCCATGCAATGTACCATTGCAGGCACACTTCCACTTATATTATACTCAGTGTAAATTCACAGTGCACATTTGGGTACAGCACTGTTACCTTAATGCATTGTACCCTTAAATGTACACATGCATTCAGTAAACACATTCAATCTGTGCGAACTGTTCAGCACTAAAATGTTCTCTTTTTAACCAAGGTGTGCTATATACAAACACACACATTGTCAGCACACACACACTCACATTGTTTGTGCTGCACAGCACATCACCCTTTATGTATTGTACTTCAAGTACACATACAACCAGCACATTCTCTCATTCCCAAAAAAATGCACCAAACTACATCTTTCATGTCATGTATTCCTCACAGCCATACATACACTCAGCACATACCTTAATCACACATGTACTAAACAGTATTGCTCTATATTTGTCCTGTACCCTTCGCAGGCACACAAAAAACAATGCAGAATCACTACTCTTTCGACATGCTGTACTACACATCTACTTGATGTAGGCCAAGGGAGAGTGGAGCATACAGCAGCAGAACTTTTAAAAAGGTGAGTGAGCCTGTAAACCTCTCACAAGTGACACAGGGTAACACAGGGTAAAACGGTCATGTTCAGTACTAATGATCACGACACAGTATACTGCCACACTGCACTTGTGCTGCTTAACTTCTGGTGAAGGTGATAATCTTCCACCACTTTGAGTGTACTGCTTTTACACCGCTCCCGGTCTAACAAGACCGCAATCCGTGAGAAAGGCCAATGCCATGGCACACATTCATGATCTATATTCGCCTTTGAAAAAAAAGAATCAGCATTAGGGATTCAGACACTTGTACAGATGGGCACTCAGGGCAGGATTACACGTCCTTACCATGTAGAGGACTTTTGCATCCCAACAGTTTTAAAAATGAACTCACAGATCTCCATCTTATGTACTTCACATAGGCACACTAACATCACAGAAGACACACCCTCTCACTGGGTTTCTGGCACTCCACACAATAAATGCAAGCCAAGGTGGAGTTAAGTACACAGCCACTGAATCTTACATGATTGAACTAGTGGGCACCTCTCCTGTTATAATGGTAAAAAAGACCTGGTCACCCTTCTGATCACTACCAGCTCCCAGATATCCATACAGCCTGGGCACCTGATGTTTTCTGGACCTTATGATTAAGACAAATGGAGTGACCTAATTAAGCGATACCACTGCGGACTCACCAATGTGTATAGTTTACAGAAATGTCTGGTGTGGTAGGTTACCTTGGGCACCAACAGACCCTGTGCTGAAGTACTGCAGCTACCCACATCCTCAGCGAGATTGAAATTACTAGAACACATCTTGATGTCGCCACAACTAATTTTGTGACCTTTCCTGATACAGAACCAGTAGGGTACTGTTTTTATTTAGATATCTATGAAAATTCTGGGTGACAGGACTTTTGTTGATCCAGACTTTGTAGAAATATGAAGAAAATCTGTGATTTTTTCTAAAGTTTAATGCTTGTGGGACAGTCTCTGTATGAAAACTTCATTGGCTCTGCATAAGACCTACCAGACTGGACTCCACTCAGTGTCTAATTTTCTGAATTGTCTGCAGTTGGTTGATTTTCATGGGAGGTGGCCTACCATGGTCTACCATGGACCCAAACACTGCAGCTACTATTAGCTGTGGAAAGATTGAAATTCTAAGGAAAAATCTTCATGGAAACACATTGCAATTTGGGACCTTTTTTTCAGGTATTAGGCCTATTTGGAAAAGTAGGGTACAGTTGGTATAGAGACAAGTGTGGAAACACTCATGACCTGAATACGTAAACAACTTTTTATGCACATTTTGGAATTATGAGTTGAAAACTATTTACCAAATCAAATCATTTTTTGATACATTAATACCTCATGCTTCATTAAACTTTCCCAGGTAAAACCTGCCAAAATTTAACAGTGGAAATGTGTACTGTATTTACTGCACAATATGGATTTTGGTGAGTTAAACAACAAAAATGTGCATGTTGTTCCCCTACAAACTTGTAATAGATGATATTTTTTGCACCCAATAAATAACATACCCTCTGGTATAATTTTTCATATGGTGCACTAAAGACAACCTTCACTCGTTATTAGGGCTTGAGTGATAGGACTTTTGAAGATTAACACCGATTGAGGAAGGTTCCATCTCAGAAATATAAGGAAAATCTGTAGCGAGATTGATATTTGCAGGTTATTCTTAGTAAGAAACAGTGGTGGAATCAACAAAAACCACACCACTCTTGACTGACCAGGGTACCTAGCTTTAAAAAATGTCTAGGGTTGGTAAGTTATTCTTGGTTCCTACCAGAACGGTGCAAAAACACTGCAACTACATTTTTCAATTAAAAAGATTGATATTCAAAGAAAACGTCTTGATGTATTAACTTTGCATTTTGAAGTCTTTCTTGTCACAAGTGTTCGGCCCATCTCTACAAATTAGGTGCTCTTTTTGTCAGGAGAAGTGTGAGAACAAAGAATTGTAGAACATACAAAAAATTGTTGTATATTAAATGACTTCATATATGGCTTCCAAATGTGACACAGAGTGCAAGAAAGATCACATTTTGCAAAACACTACTTGGATCATATGATATTATGAATAACCTCAAATTCAGAGTGAAATGAGTAACCACTATTATCACATTCAGAATGATGGCCAAATTAAAAAAATATATAGTTTTTCATCCCACCGATTTTTCATTCCTTACATTTTCTTAGATTTTTTTACCTGATTAATTTCTACATGATTGGTACACAATGGAAAATCACTGTAAATTGCAGGTTGGTTGATGCCTCTGATTATCACATGACTTTAGGCACCCAAGAAACACTATATATTGCTACAACTGGAAGAGTTTCAAGGATGTAGCAGTATATCATTTCTTTCAATTGGCCATTAAGTTAAAAAATGACAGATGAAAACACAGTCATCCGTGTCTATTTTTTTCCAAAATATTTTCAATCTCTTTTAATTTTAATGATTACTTTCTGTAGAAAAACCTAAGTAGTCTTCCCAAATGATTTGCTGAATTCAGAAGAATTCTGTCTAGTACATGAAATGAACAGTAATCCAGGTGCCCCAAGTATTTCTTACCTTATATAGGGACTTTGAAAATTGCACAAAATGTCGTGAATTTGTTTTTTACAACTCCACCAGTTTTTGAAAGCTGGGAAGAGGGTGATCTCAGCACAGCAATTCTTATGTGGATTACATTT
Source organism: Lissotriton vulgaris (assembly GCF_964263255.1). Classification (NCBI taxonomy): domain Eukaryota; kingdom Metazoa; phylum Chordata; class Amphibia; order Caudata; family Salamandridae; genus Lissotriton; species Lissotriton vulgaris. Next base: position 1,405,506,829 of record NC_141693.1, on the reverse strand, counting down.
TTTTTTAAAGAACAAACATTTTCTTGCATTGCTACAAACTTGGGTAAAGTACTACATTATGCTTGCGTAGTTTGCGAAGTTTGCGCGACTTCGCACAACACATAGCTCAGTGCAAACACGCGTAGCGGTAATTTTTTGCTTGCTCGCGGTCTTCAACGTCAAGTTGGCAACTGCGAGCGAGCAAAATGACATCCAAGCAAGACTTTTTCCTCGTTCGCGATCAGCAACTTCAAGTTGCCGATCACGAGCGTGGAAAATAAACCTCCTGGCGTGATTCTCAACGCGAGAAGGTCAGGATTATCATTGTTAGCGGTCGCATATGCTCGCAACAGCTCGCAACGAGAAACTACCAGTCCGTGTTGAGAAAGTTGCCGCTCGAGTAGAAATCTACTTGAGCACCAGAAAACGACTGATTGCACTGTGCAAGATGGGGTTGCACTGATTGGACAGTGTGGACAAACATCCGGCACTGTGCAATCAGTGCGAACAGCATTTTGCACAGTCCACTACACAGTTCGCGTAGCTACACGTAGAACGCATAGTGCGAAGTGTACTTCGCGTAGCTACACATATCGCTGCTACGTGAACTACTCCCAAGGTTTATTGCTACATTTTTATCTATTTTGTAAGTTCCCAGGGGGGAATTAACAGCACTGGCTACCTTTAGAAATCCTCACCTTCTGGGATAAAACAATGCAAATTTGGTCTGGATATCTTTTGTGCAGAAAGGTTATGAAGGCTTAAGCACAAACTGCCCCAAATATTAAAAAACACTCAGCACTGAGGCAAAGGTTGGCTATGTGTTCAGTTTTGTGCTTTCCAAGAATTGCACATTTCCTCCTGCAGTGTTTGCACAAAGTGTCTGGAATTCAGTTTCATACATTAATTTTTACTCATAAGTCACTCAATGGTAGTGCTCTCGAGTATAAAAAGCAACTTCACTTATCGTAGTTTCAGTTATATGCTGTGATAGTTTATTTTTCTCCACCTAAATTTGTCAGGATAAAGACTGGGTGCATATATATTCTTATACTTGAAAGCAAACTGTGGAGTATTTTGCGGGATGTATTGGGATGCTTGTACTAACTTTTACCATTAAAATAAAGCACTAAAGACAGGCCTATTTGTGTGAACCATTTTACTGTATTCCTGTTCTTGAAACACTGCCTGGTTGCTCAGTGGTGACCTCCTGTTAAGCTACAGGGACGCAACAAGCTAATAGAAGCTCTTTTGCTGAAGAGCCCAGCTGACCGTTTCCACCTACACTAACCCTGGACCCTGCTAATTAGTGTCTTCTGTTGTAATGATTCTTGACTCCCAAGTGCTGTTCCTGGGGTCCCCCATGAGTCCTTTGGCTGTGTCAAAATGTACTCTTCCTGACATCTTGAAACATCTGGGGCTTAGAAACGCTTTGGTTTCAAACCCCCCGGAGGACCAGGACCTGTCAAGTCAGTCCGATGAAGATGCGTTGTTCTGGGCCAAAGATTTAGGTTCCTCCTGCTTGGAGTTTTTCTGTTTCACCTGGATGTTGCTAATAAGGTATCTGGTGTTGTGAGGCCATTTTCAGCTACAGTTTGCAGCCTTGCCCCACTGGGAAAAGTGACTAGTGCCAACATAGAATACTTCACCGTGGGAAGGTTCCAAAATGATCCGGCTGGGAGAAGCCTTACTTGGTCATGAGCTCAAAAACTTCACTGAGAGCTCCTAAAGATTACATCGGAAAGTAAAACTTCCGACCAGGGCGAAAGTGGTTTCCTTACCTGAGTCACGCTCCAGTGTGCTCAGCCTTAAATTGCTTATATTTACCAGTAAACCAAAACCATATCTCCATGGTCGCGCATAAAGCTTTTGGGTGCTATTTTTGTTTGAAAATTTAAAAGAAAATATTTCCAGTTACCGCTATTTGGTCTTTGTTGTTTTGGTGTCATTTTGTTCATTACATTATCCTCTATTTGTATAAAGTGGAGTGGGATTTTAATTGTGTTCTGTTTAGATTTTTTTGACTGTTTTGGTACTTTTTAAGTTAGGCATGTCTACTCTGCACCATAGTTAACAGGGGTTGAGCTCTGATTTAAGTTACTGAAACCATTACTGGACCTAATACGATTAGTGATATTTTGTACTTGTAATGGACTACCAACCACCCCTACTAACAATCCACTTACTCACAAAAATATAAAGTGATGCACTGAATATCTTTGTATGTGTTGTGACAGCCTTGTAATGACTTTTCAGAAATTAAAATAAAACCATTACAAGATGGTCTACATGCAAATATACACACATTTGGCAGCCATTTGACAAAGGATATGATTGGCAAAGCCAACCAATAGGTGCCACTGGTGAGATCTATTTGTTTGACAATGGTTGTACTTGCTAGCATGGTAATTTCTACCTATTTGTTTGTGCGCCACTGGTGAGATCTATTGTTTATCTGTTGCTGTTCTTGAAGGCGAAAATATTTTGTTGGTGCTATTACAGGTTTCTGGTTTTCTTTTGCCCAATGGGTGAATGTGTGGACTTAAGTCTCTAAAATGCTGTAAATATTTATGTAGGCTTCTATGATATAATATTTTTGTCAAAAGTATTGCAATACAAATATTTTGCAGCAAAAATATTGTGGCTAAAACATAGATTTTTCAGATATACAAAGTAAAATACAAAGGTAAAGTGGGCAAACTATGATGGTCCTAATTAGCAACATTCCATAGGTAGGTAGGTATATTTAAAAGGTTTTAAAAACATAATCACCTTTATGTAATTTCTTCAAAAATATATGTAATATTTAAAATATATATGTAAGCAAAAAAGAATATAAAATAAACTTAGTATGTATAAAAAAGGACTATGTATATACATATATATATATATATATATATATATATATATATATATATATATATATATATATATATATATATATATATATATATATTCACTGAAAAAACCATGGGTTATAGACCATATATAGTTAGATCACACAAAACCATTGACATTCGCATATATAGTTAGCTGCACTAACTATATATCGCGCACCCGCAATCCACTGCAGATGATGTCACATATTACATCATTCATGACATGGTCAGTGACATCACTGATGACATCACTGATGACATCTCAAATGACATCACTGATGACATCACTGATGACAACATCCAGTGACTGTATGTTTCTGTAAAGTTAAAATATGTCTTACATATTGAAGAATGAGTGGATGTATAAGTGTCTGGATGAAGGATTCAGTAGGTGCATGACTGACTGTATGAGTGAGTGATTAAATGTGTCTCACTGAGTGCATGGGTTAGTGACTAAACTGTCTTAATTTGTGCATAATTATGTCTGTTGTTCTGTAAACTGCTGCTTGTGTTGATCAGTAGCTATATAAGTAACTATTTGGGTTATTGATTGGTTGCCCAAGTATTTGTATGGGAGACTGAGTGTGTGTGTGGGTGGCTGTGAGGTGTGTGACTCTGTGCATAGATGTGTGAGCAGTTGATTCACTAGATGTATGGGTTCAAAAGTGCATGTGGAAACAGCTGTATGGGCGGTTGACTGTGTGCATGAGTGTATTGGTGAGTGAATGGATTTCTCAGTGCTACATGTCAAAGTAAGTACATATGTAAAACACAGTACATGTGAGAGTTGACATATATAAATAACTGTGCATAAGAGCCAGTGAATGTGTGAGTGGCTGTATGGATCATTGTGAACATGTATCAGGGATTGTATAAGAGAGTAAATATGTGTTAGTATATGTTTGAATAAGTAAGGTGTGTATAACTGTATAGTTAAGGAAATGGAGGTGTGATTGATTCTTTGCATGACTGACTAGGTGTGTGAGTAAGTCCTTGGATAAGTGACAGTCTGTGAGTGTCTGTTTACACTGATTGTATCTAACGTTATATTAGAGTCTCAAGAGGTTCATTGTATTATCACATAAATGATATCATCAGTGATGTGATCAGTAATGTCAAATGAGATGTCATCAGTGATGTCATCAGTGATGTCATTTGAGATGTCGTCAGTGATGTCATCAGTGATGTCATTTGAGATGTCATCAGTGATGTCATCAGTGGTGTCACTGACCATGTCATGAATGATGTAATATGTGACATCATCTGCAGTGGAACGCGGGTGCGCGATATATAGTTAGTGCAACTAACTATATATGCGAATTTCAATGGTTTTGTGTGAGTAAAATAAGGTTTTGTAAATGCTAATTCCTAACTATATATGGTCTATAACCCATGGTTTTTTCAGTGAATTTTCAAGGTTTTGTAAATGCTAATTCCTAACTATATATGGTATATAACCTATGGTTTTTTCAGTGAATTTCAATGGTTTTTTAATAGCAAATATCAAAAGCTTTAAAATGTCAAGTACGTGGTAGGTAAAAACATTTTCGTGTTTTAAAGATGGCTCTGGGCAACCGTGGAACTCGGACGCTTGACTGCTAGGGCATGGGCCCCATTCCCAAAAAAGTCCCCTCAGCCTTGAAGATTCTACAACAGTCACCGGGACCCCCGACTCCCGTAAACTTCCGGTGGGGAGCGACTGCCATGATTGCTCGCGGAATGGCCACGACGTATCCACGAGATGGTGGTGCTCTCATGCTGACGCCAGCGTCAGTCTGAAACATCCAGAAACACTGTAGACTACCAATTCGATCACTTCCGGTGGAGCCCCAACGTGACCCGGTAGAGAAGAACTTGCCCTCCCCTCTTTGGCTGATGATTCTTGTTGCCTGTCCCTTCTGTTGTCATTTAACAGAACTTTTTGGACTACTGAAAGGGATTGTGTTCCGACCGCTGGTTGGTGGAGACATTTTGACTATATTCTGGACCTGCGTTGTCGCGTAATGCGTCATATGACGCGCCGCGTTAGCGCACCCGGAAGTGTTCCGGTGTGCGAGGCGCAGCTTCCCGGAAGCGATCCAGAGCGCGGCGCGCAGCGCGTAACGTAAGCATAACAGGTCATGTGACTTGTTAATAAAACTTTTCATTGGTTCATTTTACTTTTGTTTTTCTAATGATGGAAGGCTTGGTCATATGACCTAAAAATAACACTTTTCATTGCTTTCGAACATTTTTTTTTCTTAAATGATGAAAGCCCCACCTTTTTTTTCTCACTCTGACTTGTAAAGCAAAGGACCCAGATGCATTTACAGTTTATCACTAACAATGTTCCAGGCTAATGTATTTTCCCGGGAAATTTACAACTGTCCTGCAAGTAAAATATTCCTATTTCGAGAAAAAGGGCGTTTCTTCGTCCCATGAGGGAGCCGTTGAAGAAAAGAGGCTCGGCCTGCTGTCTTAGTCGCTGATAGGCATCAATATCGGATTCTTATCGCTCACTTTATGTTGCAGGAGTGGAAAACACAACAGCCCTTGACCATTTATCTTTACTGCGTTCCTGCGTATTATACCTTTTAACCGTCATGTAATCGGGCTGCTTTATTTCACTTGCCTTTTACTGATTCGAAAACAGTGGCTATTATTCAAAACTTTACCAATCTAGGTACTACTACCATGTTTTGTTTTAATAACCTTTATTGTGAAAATGTCAGTATACAAATACGGGCCTATAACCACGTGGACCGGCCACGGAGCAAACTGGAATCGTATATGATGAGGGGACATTTACACTGTAAAAGAACGTAACGGGCGGGCCATTAGGTTGCAAGAACTAAGGTGTCTAACAGTTGCGGAATCGGTGGACGTACATTTTATAATTAAAGTACGACAGGGCCAGTTACAATAAAATTATCTAGATATACATTTGCGGGCAAGTACATGGGTGACGTTAATTCGAACTTTCAATAGTACAGTAAACAATAACACATCAGAACTTAATATCAATGGGGATGTCCAAATGTTCAATCAGTACTCGTCCCCGCCCGCCATGTGCTTCAAAACTGCATACGTATCTCGTGATATCAAGGTTGGGCAACCAGTACACAACAAGGAGTTACGAGTCCCATTTATACCGGCGCCATTTTGGGCGAGGCCCAGCAGGTCCAGGATATAATCAAAATGTCTCCACCAACCAGCGGTCGAACCAGAACCCCTTTCAGCAGTCCAAAAAGGTTCCGTTAAATGACAACAGAAGAGATAGGCAACAAGAACAATCAGTCAAAAGAGGGGACGCTTTCGGGAATGGGGCCCATGCCCTAGCAGGCAAGCGTCCGAGTTCCAAGGTGTCCCAGGGCCATTTTAGTGGACCAGGCCCAAATCCAAAGAGCCGGCCGCCATTTTGAGAGTCCTGTTGCAGCCGCCTATCGCTGTAGCCGCAAGAGCGGGCGGAACTCAACTGGATGGCGGGTGAGGCACTGTGCCGCAAGAGCGGGCGAAACTCAGCTGGACGGCGAGTGAAACGCTAAGAGGCACCCCACTGCAGATGAGGTGCCTCCACCTGGGGAGGCGGGAGAGGCCCGTTCGCGCCGCCTCGCCCCCCCCCGGGCACCCCACGCCGACTTTCGGCGCAGCATTGTAGGATGGCCACACCAGTACAACAACTTGCTGGACACCACCTCGGTGCCATCCGGATCTCGGCGCGTTGTGCTGCCTTCGGCCGCACAACGCGGGCGGGCGGAACTCAACTGGACGGCGAGTGAAACGGTAAGGGGCGCCGCACTGCAGATGAGGTGCCTCCACCTGGGGAGGCGGGAGAGGCCCGTTTGCGCCACCCCCCCCGGGCACCCCACGCCGACTTTCGGTGCAGCATTGTAGGATGGCCACACCAGTGCAACTTGCTGGACACCACCTCGGTGCCATCCGGATCTCGGCGCGTTGTGCTGCCTTCGGCCTATTCGCACATCGGTCCGCTACTGACGCCGCCTCACAGGCCAACGGATTTTGTAGGCTTTTTATAGCCCAATGATGGAAGGCTTGATCATATGACCTAAAAATAACACTTTTCATTGGATTGAAACATTTTTTTTTCCCAAATGATGAAAGCCCCACCTTTTTTTTTCTCACTCGGCAATCCAAAAAGGTTCCGTTAGATAACAACAGAGGGGACAGGCAACAAGAACCATCAGTCAAAAGAGGGGAGGGCAAGTTCTTCCCTACCGGGTCACGTTGGGGCTCCACCGGAAGTCATTGAATTGGTAGTCTACAGTGTTTCTGGATGTTTCAGACTGAAGCTGGCGTCAGCATGAGAGCACCACCATCTTGTGGCTCCGTCGTGGCCATTCCGCAAGCAATCATGGCAGCCGCTCCCCACCGGAAGCCTGCGGGAGTCGGGGGCCCCGATGACTTTTGTAGAATCTTCAAGGCTGAGGGGACGCTTTCGAGAATGGGGCCCAAGCCGTAGCAGGCAAATGTCCGAGTTCAAATGTGTCCCAGGGCCATTTTAGTGGACCAGGCCCAAATCCGAAGAGCCGGCCGCCATTTTAAGAGTCCTGTGGCAGCCGCCTATCGCTGCACCGCAAGAGTGGGCGCAATTCAACTGGATGGTGGGCGAGACGCTGTAGCCGCAAGAGCGGGCGCAACTCAGCTGAATGGCGGATGAGGCACAGTGCAGCAAAAGCGGGCGGTAAACAGCTGAATGGCGACTGAAACGGTAAAGGGGTGCCCCACTGCAACAGAGGAGCCTCCACCTGGGGAGGCGGGAGAGGCCCGTTTGTTCCGCCTCCCCCCCCCCCTGGGGCGCCCCACGCCGTTTTCCGGCACAGCATTGTAGGATGGCCAGACCAGTGCGACAACTTACTGGACAACACCTGGGTGCCGTCCAGATCTCGCCGCGTTGTGCTGCCTTCGGCCTATTCGCACAACGGACCGCTACTGACTAAAAGACAAACCAAAGCAGCCCATTGGTGCTTTGAGATGGATGTTGCAGCAGGCTGCCATGTAAATAGTTGTTTAATTTTTTTTTTTTAACGTGTTTACTTTGTTGGAGCGTTGTATATATTTATAAGTTATTAAAGTGTTATAATCCTACTACTTTGTTGGAGTGCTATATATTTTTAATGTGACACATAATTGTGAAGACTTTGATGTACAAAAAGGCATCCCTGGAATCTTCCGCTTCAGGCTCGGTCCCACACACCCTTACAGTGAGAATCCCCTCCCCAATCACAATACAGGATCGTTATCAGATAGTAGGAACGCGTGTGGTGTGACGGATCTCATGAGGTGGGGGCCTTGATCTACTGTAACTCCTTTGAAGAGGGGTGATTCTTTACAGTTGGGGCCATAAACTACATCCGCACGGCTAGGTGATAGCCTGGTACCGGCCTGGACAATCAGACACAGAGGAAGAGGAGTGTCAGAGGGTGCGGTAGTGAATAGGGTGAAAGGGAGGTGTCGGGCGGGCACAGGGTGTGATTCTCAGGGAAAAGCAGCGCAGATGGGGGGAGGTTTATGGCCCATGCATGAGAGAGAGAGCGGGGGTGACCAGTGCGTGGGGGAGATGCTTGCGAGGGTGGGGAGCCATGCTGAGGATCGGCGGCGTGCAGAGAGTGGGTCTGGTCAAGGCATCTAAAATGGCTGCCGTGCACGACAAAAGTGTGGCATTGGAAAAAAGGCGCAGACAATGTTTATCAATACGGATTAATTTATAACAATTATTTTTAACAAAATATTTACTCGCAGTGACAAAATGACGGTCAACACTTCCTGATTTCCTTCGAATCGAACGTTAACAGACGTCACGCAACCCAAAAAAAAAAAACGCTCCCGCGCAGCCACTTGAAGACATGTATCAACATATATGAGCATCCTCAGCCACCCTCAGAAAACATAGGGGGTCAGGATATGTCTCCCGTACCCCCTTATACCCATTTCTCACATTGTTTTTTCTCCATCTTGTAATTTGATTAAAACGAAACACAAAATGGCGAATTCCCGTTTCGCGACCCGGTTCGCGAACCGGGAAACACTTCTACCGCGAAAAATCAATTTTTTTTTATTTGCCCCACGGGACCCTTTAATAACCCCAACATCATTCGTAGGGGGTCAAGAGGGGTCTACCTTGCCCCCTTTCATTAAATTCCCCCTTCGTTTTTCTCCTCCTCTTGTCTCTCGATCCTACCGAGAGACAAGATGGCGGCCGTTCCGGACTGTTTAGAATGTTGACAGACACCGGAGAGCCAATCAGCTTCGCTTCGCAAAGTTCCGTAACGCGAAAAGTACGCGAACCGGAGCGCTACCCGGGACGCTGTCACAGATATATCTGTTTTTTAAAACGTTAATTTCTCAAAATCCACTGGAGCATATGTATTGAGACCCAGCAAAGGCACATCGGGCTAACAGTCCCTACAATTTTGCCAAGTTTCGTGCAAATCCATTCTGCCGTTCGAGCTAAAAGTGAGGCCAAACGCCCTATGGAAAAATGAATGGGAAAACGTGTTTTGGGACCCCCCTTTTTTCTCGGCCCCCCCTTGACGAAACCCCCCCGAATTTTCAGAGGCTGCTCAGAAACAAAATGTGCCATTTTCCTGAAAATTTCAGCCGATTCCGTCCACAAACGCCAAAGTTATTAGACATAGAATTTTCAAAAGTCCCATAGAGAAAAAATCCTAACTATATATACCTACTGGCGACCGCCAGTAGGTAATATATATACATAAATATATATATATATATATATATAAATATATATATATAAATATATATATATATATATATATATATATATATATATATATATATATATATATATATATATATATATATATATATATATATATATATATATATATATATATATGTATATATATATATATATATATATATATATATATTTCCATAGTTATCCCTCTCAGGATCGCTCCTTCTTTGCAGGTAAGATTCCTGCCTTAACCCCTTTAACTTCGGCCTACGCGTTTCGGGCAGGAACGCCCTTCTTCATGGGCCATGGGCAAAGATGACGACAAGCAAGCGCTGCAAGTAAAATCCCTCTTTTATTTCAACAATCAGCATGTTAATTTCACCCAATGCATTCTGGGACTCGCAGTGCAACATTAGGTAACCCCTGTGGGCGTCGTCAAAGTCACTCGTTTGCACAATCAAATTGGGATAAGTGTGCTGTCCACTCACTGCACAATATAATTGGCATCTCAAGCTGTACAATCCAAACAGCAGGCGGACCTGTGTGGCTCCGGGGTGGAACTCCGATGTAGCAGCAGCCACACAGGAATTACCTCATCCAAGTAGCTGTACAATGCTAACAGCACACAGACCCTCGAGGCACAGACGGTGGTGTCACTTCGTGACCAAGGGCTGGTCGCTAGTTTATTTCCATAGTTACCCCTTCAGATGAAGGACACACTCGGGATCGCTCCTTCTTTGCAGGTAAGTTTCCAGCCACAACCTCTTTAACTTCGGCCTACGCGTTTCGGGCAGGAACGCCCTTCTTCATGGGCCATGGGCAAAGATGACGACAAGCAAGCGCTGCAAGTAAAATCCCTCTTTTATTTCAACAATCAGCATGTTAATTTCACCCAATGCATTCTGGGACTCGCAGTGCAACATTAGCTAACCCCTGTGGGCGTTGTCAAAGTCACTCGTTTGCACAATCAAATTGGGATAAGTGTGCTGTCCACTCCACTGCACAATATAATTGGCAACTCCTGCTCCACTCAAGCTGTAGAATCCAAACAGCAGACGGGCGCGTGTGGCTCCGGGGGTGGAACTCCGATCTAGCAGCAGCCACGCAAGAATTACCTCATCCACGTAGCTGTATAATGCTAACAGCACACAGACCATTGGGTGAAATTAACATGCTGATTGTTGAAATAAAAGAGGGATTTTACTTGCAGCAACAATAATAGTATAAAATCAAATATGTAAAAAAAAGAAATCACAACAAATATAAAGGGTCCGATTCCGATTCGGGAAACAAATCCATACGACGATTCGTATTCATAGTAGTTTCGGTATGAATCATAGAAATCCATCCGAATCCCGTAGTATGATCCGTAGGTCAAAACTCTGTCCAAATCCCTGCAAACCGTACGAAACACAAGGGAAAATCCGTATGACATACACCCGTGCAGTTAACCGTACGATTCGTAAACATGCCGTATGACCGGCCAAGTACGATCCGGACCAGGGACTGTGTACGCGATTCTTACGGTAAACGTCGCGTATAGGCAATTCGTACAGAGAGCAACACAATAACATACACACCATACCCCTGAATTCAAGGGGTGTATGCATAGGGTGTACGAACATACACCTACATCCTTGGGGGGTACGGACCGTACCCATAGGAACCGAACACCGACATTCATGGGTTGTACGCACGGGGATATACGCACCGCACCCCTGAAATCCAGGGATGTACGCACGGTACACCGAAGCACCTTACCCCTGCAATCATGGGGTGTACGCACCGTACCCATGGGGTCCATTCCATACGCATTTTTGAGGCGAAATCAGCTTTTCCGGACGTTTTCAGCTCCCGTAAAAAAAGAGTCGTACAAAGTGGTGTCCACACGAATCGTACTTGCTGGGTCGTAAAAGGCTGCTGCGATCCATACGAACATCGCGTACAGCGTGTTTCGAAAGCCATCCGTACGGTTTCTTGAATCGTACGGTCTTTTTTACGATTCGTACGGAGAACTGCATTGAGTGCACATCGTACTACATCATACGTATGGGTACGGTTCTGCGTACGAATCGTACAGAAAAAAAGCTCCATTCAGCGATTCGGACTGGATTTTACCGAATCGGAATCGGCCCCAAAATGTACCATGCAAATAATGCAAATGACAATATCCTTTTTTCAAAAGAATAATCTAATAAAAAGTTATTCAATACACAAAACACTAAATAAAATTGTAACCCTACTCCTCCAAAATCCCATCTATGTATAAAAATGTAAACAAAAAAATAAGGAAATAAATCACAACAAATATAAATGAAAAAAAAATTAACACAATAAAATAAAATTAGGAAATTCCAACAATTAAATAATTTACACAATAAGTAACCTATACAATATTAATTAACAACTTACTCATAATACAAATTCCAATTATCCATTTAAAGTTTTTCACTATGGAATAACAATACAAATGTTTGAAGTATATAATAACATTATTTGCCATTCTACTACCCTACAAATCCAAAAACTCACCAATAATTAAAATAAATAAATAAACTCAAACAGAACACTTAAAAAATATGACCCAAAAAATTACAAGATGAAAAATCATAAACCATTTCTTCCTAATAAAAATTCAATCTTATATGTGGAGAAGTGTGGCTCACTGGTTAGAGCAGGCAGACCCTGAAGCAGAGGTCAGACCCGGGACCAGGGTTCAATTCCCGATGCGGCAGTGTGTTGAGCTCAAATGTCCACGGACTCGATAATTCTCGCTTCGGTGCCTGACCTAATCATGGGTTCACACTCTGCAACTCTGGGCATTAAGCTGGCATAATCTCCACAACGGCCCCCGCGGCGTGATGCCTGGCTTTCACCTTGGGGATGCCCTGTAGGGGCTATCTCACAGGGAAAAACCAGGATGGGTTCCCAAGGCAAGCGCGGAGATACCCCTTCAGGGTTCGATTCTGGCGCTATATAAGAAATATAATAATAATATTAATATATAGCTATAATAAAATAGACTAACCAACAAGGCATTTCCAGTGCAACATCCTTTCATCACAACATTTTTGATTGTGTGTGTGTAAGACGATAATTATCACATGCTTCTTAAAACTGTTCTTTACTTTCTTTTTCAGAGAAATATACATAATTTCTTAATTTCTTATTCCCATCTCTTCCCACCCTGCATACAGCTCACTTGACATCCAACACATTTTAATATGTTGGTAGTATGCACTGTAGCCACATTTACATGTAAAATCACCATGTAGCATAATTGTTTATTTAATGTATCTTACATCGATCAACTATCAGCATTTTCACTAACCTGGTGGTCCGGCATTTCTACATCAGGAATCATTTTTCTAGCCCAGCCAGCATCAAATTCCATTCCACCCTGCTCCCCATTGCTCCAGTTCGGTATTGCATAGTTTTGCAGAACCACATTAAGCAGCTACCAATTTTACCATATTTGTTTCCCACTTCTCCCATCCATATTCCATTTTAAAGCAATTTAATGTTTTGCTATTGCCAATCCCAATGCAATCGCTCAGTGTTTTTCCAGTCCTTCTTTTTAGGCACTAGCCCAAACAAACATTGCTTTATCTTGACATGCAGCATGAAACCCTTAAGGTGTTCAATATATTGACCATATTTACCGAAAAATCTTTGTATCGATGGACACCCGACCAGTTATGTAAGTTTGTCTCCGATGCTATCTTGCATTTAAGACAATCAACATCAATTTCTGGGTCATTCCTTTGTAAAAGCTGCATAGTTTTATATAACCTGTGCATAAATCTTTAATGATCAGTTTTAATCAACTCTTGTGGGCAAAAGTCCTACAGTTTGGAATATGGACTGCCAAGATTTTTCTCCCACTTCCCCCTTCCCATTTCCCTTTCAACACTGATAGCCACATCTCTGTCTGTGGCATTACAGCATGGTCTAAACTTGAAACCAACTTCCGCCCCCTCCCATTTCCAGTATCTTTTGGTTCATCCTATGTATCTCTGGTTTGTTAAGAAATTCTGGACAATTTTGTGTTATATACCAGCAGCCAAGTCAATGTATGTAAGAAAGTGGGTATATTTGATCCTCCATTTATCACAAAAAGGCTTGTAGCCAGAAACATCTATTCATCAAATAGAACAATAAAGAGGGGCTTCTTCTCTTCTTGCAAAATCCAGGTTTTTGGGACAAATTTAAGTTAATATCCTTTCTGTCTTGTTAACTCACTCCGTATTGTGTCTAGATTTGTACTCTGTGGGCAATTTGCTAAACCTATTTGATAAACCAGTGGTTGTGTAAATAACTCTGTTGGGTGTAGTTAATCTTAACTCACTACAGACTGAAGTCACAAGGCTAAATGTTCACTTTTGTGTAAGTTAATTTTTTTTGAAACTCACAAACTATGGGCCTGATTAAGATGTCAGTCAGTCCGCCACTAACAGGCAGACGTTGGCGTTCCAACCGACATCCAGCAGGGTGTGCCGTCCACTACATTACCCCCAGGCCCCTCCTGTCCTCGTCCCCTTCATACTGAACAAGTGAGATTTACTATCTCATCGACAGAAAAAAAGAAAAGCAGGAATGCTGGTACGCCCCTCCCTCTCCCTATAGGGAGTACATAAGGGTACAGTACCCAGCATGCCTCCTGTTCTTTTTTTCTGTCTTCAACATTATTTTCTGCATTCCCAGGTGCCCGTTGGCTCCTGGGGCCTACCTGTTGCTGGTCTTCGGGTGGGGCTGGTTTCTTCGGGGTTTCCCCTCCTGCTGGGCTTGAGGGGTTCCCTGGATCATCTTCCTAGCTGCTGTTGGATCTCTGGACTGTTTGTTCCTGTGTGTGGCTGTGGGGGGTGTTCGGCCGCGTCTCTGTCCTGCTTGGCTTGCTCAGAGACGCAGCGCTGTTTCCTGTGGCTCCGGTGGTGCGGCGGCCCCCGTGCGGCTGGTGCGCTTCCTGCCGGGGTAGGCCTGACTTCCTTTGTGTGGAGCAGGAAGTCAGGCGTTTCGATGGACAGCCAGCGGCGGTGTTTGTGAATGGCTTGCTGGCTCTTCCCTCGTAAGTACTGCGTAGCGTTTTTTTTCTCTTTTGCCTCTATTTATGGTGCACTCCCCCTGTGGTGCCTGCATTTCTTGTATCCTGAGTTCGGGCGAGTGGTGCTGCTCCTTGGGTGCCACTATTTGCAGACGGTCCTATTCGTTTGTGCTTGGGGACCTCCTTGGCCATTTGCTGGTGCTTTCCTGGCTCGTTTTTCCTGCTAGCCTTGGGCAGTCTTTGGTGGCTGTCTGGTTCTGCTGTGGTTTCATCATGGGGAAGCACTCGCAGAAGAGCAGGCATGTTGTGGAGTTCTCCTCTTCTTCATCTTCTTCTTCCTCTCCTTCTCCTGCGCGGTCCGGGCGTCGTGCCCATGATGGTGATGCCAGATTAAAAGCGCTGATAAGAGAGACATTGTAAGAGATGGGGGGTCCCGGGTCTAAGGGGTCTCGTTCCATGTCCAGGTCCGGTGGTGTTCTGCGCCCTTCTTCTTCTTCCTCCTCTGGGTCGGAGGATGGTGATCTGGAGCATGATGTTGTCAAGGGCAAATATGTGGATAAGGATATGCTGCCGGATTTGTTGTCCCATGTGAAGGAGAATATGGGATTTCCTGCTGACGATGTTGCGGGTACTTCTGGAGGGTCCTTAATTCATCAGTTCCAGTGCGCTGCGCCTGCGTTTTTTTCCTGTCCATCTTTGTGTCAGGGAGGTTTTGGATCGGGAGTGGAAGGATCCTGATCGTATTCTTCTTCCTCGCTTTATGGTGAAGCTCTATCCTCTTCAGGATATGGCAAAGGATTTGCCGAACTCTGTTCCTGTGGATTCTTTCGTGGCCAGTCTGGTGGGGCGCACTTCCTTGGCTGAGGATGCTGTTGTGCGTGATCCAGTGGACAAGAGGGTGGACGCTTCGCTGCGTAAGGCTTATTCTGGTTCCCATCTGGCTCTGAGGGCGGGCATCTACGGGACTTATGTTGCTCAGTCCCTTCTTTCTGACTTGAAGACTTTGTATGGGTCTAATGATAATGCTACTGACTGTTCTGCTGTCCTGGCCCACATTGAGTTTCAGGTGGAGTTTCTCTCTGACGTGTCCTTCGATGTAGTGCGTGCTTCTGCCCTCTCGGGGGGTGCTTGCGTGGCTGCTCGTAGGAACTTGGTCCTCAAGGATTGGAAGACTGATTTGGCCCAGAAGTCTGCTGCGCTGAAGTTGCCTTTTCAGGGTTCCATGCTGTTTGGGGCGGAGTTTGAGGGCAAGCTTCATCGTCTTTTCAAGGAGAAGAAACATTCCTCCTCTTTCAAGCTGTCCTCGGCTGCTCCGGCATTTTCAAAGCCTAAGCCTTTCTTTCGCCCCTCTTCTCACAGGCAGTTTTCCAGGGGTCGTGGTCGTTTTCAGCCTGGTCGGGGTCGGGACAAGAAGGCGAAGTCCCCCCCCTGCGAAGCCTCGTTCCTGACTATCTGGGGTCCGAGGTCGGATCCTTGGTAGGTGGTTGGCTTCGGTTGTTTCTTCCGGCCTGGATGTCCTCCTGTTCAGACTTATGGGTCCTGGATGTGATCCGTTCGGGGTACCGTGTGGAGTTCTCCAGCCTTCCTCCGGACTCGGGGGTTCGTCCAACTCCTTGGCCATCCTGCCCGTCCAAACGTGCGGAACTGTCTTTGGGGGTTCAGTCGCTGTTGGACAAGGGGGCGGTTCAGGTGGTTCCTCCGGGGGAGCTGGGTCGGGGGTTTTACTCCGTCATTTTTCGTTATAACATTGGAAATAAAATTTAATAAAAATGTTGATGGTTTTGTTTTTTTATTGTTTTGGATCCAGCACTTTCCCTATTGTTGAATGAGACATGGTTCATTGATCTGCACAAAATGCATTTTTCTAGTGTGCCTTGTGCTGCTGCCACTATCCTTGGTGGCAGCACAAGCCAAACTAGAAAGATGCATTTTACGACCACCTTCACGACCACCTTCACGGCGGTTGCATTGTAATAGGAAGTGTGTAACTGCTGATTCATTGTTTGACGGTTCGGCTCTGAAATGATGCACCATTGTAATTAGGCCCTAAGAGTTAATAGTAAGTTCATGACTGCGAGAGCCCACAGTTAGGGGGGAGGATTCGGCATACAAAAGATAGGACAAGCCTACCTTTTTATGTGCAGAGTTCTCCACCCCAAGAGTTTCTGCAGTCTTAAACTTATGATTAACCCGTAGTTTATGAACACCAAAAACAATATAAACTTACACTAAAGTGTAAGTTCATGTTTGAGAATCAGGCTCAATGAAATGTAACTGCATAGTCCAAAAATATACCTTAAAAATGGGAGGCATCATACCTTCGTTTTCTCAAGGCAGTCTAAGCACATCTAAGGCTTTATTGTCCCAGAATATTGTTGTGACAGCAATAAATCTAAACTCCTAAACCACAAATCAGGTATATTCATAGGCATAAGCTGCAGGATGAAAAGCACTCTTGGGGCTCGATTCCGATCCGGTAAAAAGCGCTCCGAATTGCTATACGGAGCGTTTTTCCCCGTACGAATCGTACCAGAAGGCGTCCCCGTACGAATGTGCAAGTACGATCACAACCTAATGCGTCACTCCGTACGTCCCGTAAAAAACGCCGTACAAATCGAAAGTCCGTACGAATAGCAGTCGGCTGACGCTCGACGCTACGTCCGGACGTAAATAGACCGCGTCTTCCGAACCACAAAGTACGATCCGTGTTCCACACACTCCGTACGGCTCTTTTCCTACGAGAGCTCAAAACTACCGTAAAACCAGACTCTGGCACGACCCCCACCAGTGCCCCCCAGTGCCCAGCATCAGAGTGTGTGGCTAACACCCCCCCACCAGTGCCCACCAGTGCCCACCAGTGCCCAGCATCAGAGTGTGTGCCTAACACCCCCCCCACCAGTGCCCCCCAGTGCCCCCCAGTGCCCAGCATCAGAGTGTGTGCCTAACACCCCCCCCAGTGCCCCCCAGTGCCCAGCATCAGAGTGTGTGCCTAACACCCCCCGTGCCCCCCAGTGCCCAGCATCAGAGTGTGTGCCTAACACCCCCCCATCAGTGCCCCCCAGTGCCCACCAGTGCCCAGCATCAAAGTGTGTGCCTAACACCCCTCCCACCAGTGCCCCCCAGTGCCCACCAGTGCCCAGCATCAAAGTGTGTGCCTAACACCCTCCCCACCAGTGCCCCCCAGTGCCCACCAGTGCCCAGCATCAAAGTGTGTGCCTAACACCCCCCCACCAGTGCCCCCCAGTGCCCACCAGTGCCCAGCATCAAAGTGTGTGCCTAACACCCCCCCACCACTGCCCCCCAGTGCCCACCAGTGCCCAGCATCAGAGTGTGTGCCTAACACCCCCCCACCAGTGCCCCCCAGTGCCCACCAGTGCCCAGCATCAGAGTATGTGCCTAACACCCCCCCACCAGTGCCCCCCAGTGCCCCCATGCCCAGCATCAGAGTGTGTGCCTAACACCCCCCTAGTGCCCCCCAGTGCCCAGCATCAGAGTGTGTGCCTAACACCCCCCCCACCAGTGCCCCCCAGTGCCCACCAGTGCCCAGCATCAAAGTGTGTGCCTAACACCCCCCCACCAGTGCCCACCAGTGCCCACCAGTGCCCAGCATCAGAGTGTGTGCCTAACACCCCCCCACCAGTGCCCCCCAGTGCCCACCAGTGCCCAGCATCAGAGTGTGTGCCTAACACCCCCCCCACCAGTGCCCCCCAGTGCCCACCAGTGCCCAGCATCAGAGTGTGTGCCTAACACCCCCCCCACCAGTGCCCCCCAGTGCCCCCCAGTGCCCAGCATCAGAGTGTGTGGCTAACACACCCCCCACAAGTGCCCCCCAGTGCCCACCAGTGCCCAGCATCAAAGTGTGTGCCTAACACCCCCCACCAGTGCCCCCCAGTGCCCACCAGTGCCCAGCATCAGAGTGTGTGTGGCTAACATCCCCCCACCCCCGCCCAGCTGTTACACAAAAACACATACCATTGTGAACCGCATTACCATCTGGAGATTGACACATATGAACATACCTAAATTACAACATGACACCAGCTCCCAGGCACACAGCAGTCACAGACATTATCACACAAAGTCAACTTCAGAAAATAACAAGAATTGCTTTATTCAGCTGCTCCAAAAAAGAAACGCAAATTAGAGTCCCTGCTCATTAAAGGCCAATATCCAGTCCAAAAAAGTCTGAGCAACAGTTTGTACCTCCATGGGTGTGGGCACACCCAAACTTGCCTGCACATGGCGTTTAATCCACAGTGGAAACGATGTGGCCACCATCTGTGGAATCCTCTGGCACCGCATGGACAGGAGAGGGAAGGACAGGCGGAGTGGGTGCAGGTGTAGTGCATTCAGCCACACTGGCTGGTGTATTGCCAAAAGTAGCTTCGAAAACCTGGCTGCACACCTCAGCCAGTGTGGAAAAACTACCACCTGAACCCGGGGACACATTGGGGGTGGAGGTAGAGGGCTGTGAGTCTGTACTCCTGGGTGTGTGGATGCGTGTGTGCGTTGTGTCCCCTCTCCCTGTGGGTGTGCCTACATCCCCGTGAGATTGCGTGCGTGGAGCTTTGAGCTTTTTCTGACGTGTGGGTGTGCTGGGTGTGTGTGACCTGTGGCATCTGCGTGTATGTTGTGTAGATATGGGAGAGGCAGAGGTGGATGGGTCTGAAGGATGGGGTGGAGACAGATGCTGCTGGGAGTACATTGCTGCTGTCAGTGTTGACTCTATGGCAGCCACACTCCGACGTAGATCAGACATGGCCGACGACATGCCCTCCATGAACGACACCAACTGTGTAATCAGTTGTGTATGTCCATGGAGGACAGTCAGTATGGATGTCTGACCTACTGCAATCTGCCGGAGTAGGTCCACAGTCTCAGCACTGAGGGCAGCAGGGGACACAGGGGCAGGGGCTGCGGTGCCGGGAACAAAGGAGACACGGGTGCTAGCACGGACCCTAGGGACACTAACGACTGGGAGGGTGGAGATGGTACTGGAGGAGGGGACGCCAGCCAAAGATGATGGAGAGACAATTGCTGCATATTCCCCCTCCTCCTGAGAGTCTGACTCGGAGTTGTCGGCATGGTAAGATGTGTCAGTCACATGTCGTCCGGCCAGCAGACTCTCATCACCCTCCGTGCCACTGCCTCCCTCTGACTCCTCAAAGCAGGTGGCACTGTTGGTGTGTCCCTCTTCCTGGTCTGCGCCTGTGTCCCCTCCAGATTCAGATGATGATGCTGTGGCCAAGGAGAAGAATAATAACATATCAGTCACCTGTACACATCAGACATGTCAGCTACAATTCATTAGGCTTCATTTCTGAACATGGCATGCATCATGAGTCACAGGAGACTGAACACTGCACAATGATAAGTCTAGTTGTGGCAAATGGCGAGAGACACTACGCATAATGTATAGTAGGATACAAGCAACAGTGAAGGGAAAAAACTATCATGAGCGACACAATGATGATTGACTGCCTGACAACAGGATAGCTGATGAAGCATCACAGCTCATTTACACACCCTGCCACCCAAACCCAGACCTGCACATGTTGAATTTCCTTACACCTTGTGCCACATGGGAAAAGTCCTTCCTGAAGTGACATGTGATGCCATCCTGGGACCTGAACCAAGTGTGACATCACCTCACACTGGCATCACAGCTGTTGACACCCCAAGCGTCATTGTGTGACTGACCATCAATAGTAATTACAAAGAACATTTGACTTATGTGGCAACTATGCACACACGCACTGCCCAGTGTGAGTATGCATAAGCCCAAAATATTGCACATGTACATTGTGCACCTGTAGCCAACACATGACTATTTGAAAGAGTACCATGGACAAAGGCCACTGAGGCTGACTCGAGCAGAAGACACATGTTTAGACTCAAGATCAGTGCCTAAATATGAAGAACGGCAGACACAGTGCACATGTGGTGCCACATGTAAGGTTCCAACAGGTGTCACAGACCCCCCCTCCAACATGATGATGTGCAAAGGAAGATGCATACATAGACATTGCTAGGAGTACATGTGAAAAACAAACATCATCCAAAGCGCAGGTCAAAAGTGGATTAGGGCAAGGCATGTAAAAAAGCAGCTGCAGAAACGGGGACATTCTGAGGCCAATGCATGGAGTGCCTGTCTGACCACAACACTCAAACTATGGGAGTGTAACCATGCCTTTGAGCACTGCAGGGAGCATTTATTTATTTATTTATCTATTTTATATTCTTCTATAGCGCCTGAATAGACCCCCGGAGGGGTATCTCCGCGCTTTGCCAGTAAGAATATCCTCAGATGATTATGGGTAGATGAATGGTACATATTAACAGAGGGGGATCAGTTACTGGGGAATAGGTGTGTTTTTAAGACCTTTCGGAAGGTCAGATGATTGGTGAGTGATCTCATCTCGAGAGGTAAGGAATTCCAAAGCTTTGGTCCTAGATGGGCTAGAGCTCGCCCTCCTTGTCTGGACTTTTTTATTCTAGGCACCTGCAGAAGCTGCTGGTTGCCTGAGCGCAGGGTTCGTCCAGGGGCATATGGCTGGAAGATTTTGGCTAGATATTTTGAGCCTTTGCCTATCACACTTTTGTGGATAGTGCACAGGGTCTTAAACTGCACTCGCTTCCTCACTGGTAACCAGTGGAGTCTGATCAGCAGCGGGAGGGAGGGAGTCCTGGGGGGAGCATTAAGGACCACCCTTGCTGCCGTGTTTTGGATCACCTGTAACTTTTTAAACTGCCCTTCATTTGCTCCTAATAGAAGGCTGTTACAGTAATCCACTCTGCTGATGACTAATGCTGCACAAGTGTTTTCCTGTGGCAGTCTGGCAGATAGGGAAACACTCTTCTTAGCATTCCGATGGCTCGAAAACAGGTACTAGCCACCTGATTTACGTGGTCCTTGTAAGTGAGTGTCTGATCTAATAACACTCCGAGATTTTTCACCGTGTTTTTAGGGCTAGGAACAGGACCTAATTCCAGGGGCCACCATTCAGGTGTCCAGTGTGCTGCTGCTTGTCCAAACAACATGACCTCCGTTTTCCCTATGTTGCATTGGAGACAGTTTGATGACATCCATGCAGATATTGCTCTCATTCCCTCTGCAAAAGATCTTTTTATTGCAGGTGTCAGGTCTTTAAAGGGAAAGAGGAGTTGGGTGTCGTCGGCGTACAACACCGGAGTGAACCCAAATGATCTTGCTAGGTTGGCCAAGGGAGCCACATACACGTTGAAAAGTGTCGGGCTTAAGCAAGAACCCTGTGGCACTCCCTTGTTGAGCTCCCTATAGATGGATTTGTGGGAGCCCAGCCTAACCTCTTGAGAACGGCCTGACAGAAAGCTTTCCATCCATGCCAGAGCCACACCTTCCAGTCCTACGTCCTTTAGTCGCTCAAGAAGCACTTTGTGAGACACCGTATCAAAAGCGGCAGAGAGGTCCAACAGCACCAGAATCATAGAGCTGCCTTCATCCAGTGCCATTCTGATGTTATTGGTCACTGTTTGAAGGGCTGATTCGGTGCTGTGGTTCGGCCTGAAACCAGATTGAGAATAGTCCAGGCCCTCCGTCGCTTCGAGATGTTGTGACAGATAGGTGTTCACATGCTTCTCAGCTATCTTGCTGATGTATGGCAGGAGTGAGATGGGACGCAGGTTGGAAAGGTCGGTCCAAGGGGATGACGCTTTCTTACGTATTGGGTTTACCACCGCCCTTTTGCAATCTGCTGGGACCTGTCCTTTAGTAAGGGAGATGTTAATGACATTCTGTATGAAAGGCCCCAGGAGAGGGATCAGAGGAGGAACCATCTTAGCAGGGAGGAGGTCATTTGGAGATCCTGATTTGATATGAGTAATGAGATGAGGGAGCTCTGTACTTTCAATTAGAGGGAAGGATGATAGTGGATGTGCGTTATCTTTAGGCGGGGTTGGAGAAGTGATCTTATTGATGTCACTCGTGCTGTTATTGGCAGCCACTATTTTTTCATATATAGTGTTAATTTCACTCTCGAAAAAAGACGATATCTCGTCGCATAAGGTCTGTGAGAACTCATCAGAGCTCTCACATGCGGCGGGTTTAACAAAGTTTTGGAGGATTTTAAAAAGCTCCTTGGGACAGTTAGCAGCTTCTTCTAGCTGTTGCAAAAGGCGATTTTTCCTAGCCTGCTTGATGTTTTTATAGTATTTTGATTGAGCCTGAAGGAAAACTGCTCGAGTCTCCTCGGTCTTATGTTTCCTCCATTTTTTCTCGGCTCGCCTACATTTCTGTTTTTCCTCCCTTAACTCCTGAGTATACCAACTTTCTTGTTTAGATGAGGGATACTCTTTGTATAGTTTTAGAGGGGCCAGGATATCAATGGCTCGCTTGATTGAGCCAGTGAATTTTGCCAATGCTGTATCTACTGTGTCTTCTGCTAGTATGATGGGTTGTACCCAAATTTCCTGTAAGTTACTTAAGGAAATTGTGTGCCATTGGCGGCGCCAAGTGGGAGGGGAGGGTGCTTTATTAGTGGGTCTTTTGGGAGTTGAGAGTAAGATTTCTAAAAGAAAGTGGTCTGTCCATAAAATCTCTCTTGCTTGGAACAGTTGGAGAGGACAAGGTCCAGCGTGTGGCCACCCCTGTGCGTGGGTCCACTGTTTTTTAACTCTAGACCTAGGTTAGACAGGTCAGTGATAAGGGAGTAGGATTCAGGTAGTGTTGGTTGATCTACATGGGTGTTAAAATCCCCCAGAAGAATGAAGTCTTCATTGGATTTAAGTTGGGGGGCTAGCAATTCTTGGAGAATGAGCGGAAAATCTGGGTTTGGTCCTGGGGGACGGTAAACCAGAGCTCCTTTCCAGAATGTGAGGCTAGTTAGGTCAATTTTAAAAAACATAATTTCTAGTTGTAAACTTTGATGTTGTGCAAATATAGTGACCTTTAAATCGTCCTTGTGTATGATTGCTAGGCCACCGCCTGTCTTCCCTTCTCTATCTAGATGTTTAAGCTTATATCCGATTGGGATCCCCATTGTTACAGCTGTAATGGTGTGGGGCTTCATCCAGGTTTCAGTGACATAACATATGTCCGGCTGGATAGAATTTACCAGATCCCATACCTCATGCTGATGTTTAGGCAGGGATCGCACGTTTAGAAGGAAAGACTTCAGCCCTACTACAGGAGCTTCTGCTTCAGACGGAATGTTATTGCTGAGCGTTCGGCGGTGGCATTGTAAACACGAGAAGGCTCCCTCAACAGTATGCCATGGTATTTTAGTACAGCATGCGGACAACGGTTTTAAGTCTAATAGGGAATGAGCAGTATAGGTGATTAGATGTGGCCTCGTACCTACTCGAGTTGTAAGAGAGGGAGCACTGTCCATGGCCCCTATGCCCCGTCCTGGCGCGGACGGGCGCAGACGGGCAGCTCTTTGGCGGGTCTTCGGCGGGGCTGCGCGCGATCGCTGCGCGCTCGAAAAGGCGCGAGGGCTATATAGCGCTGTGTGGATCCACTAGAGCGCTAACCGCTCCCAGTGGAACAGGAAGTGAATCAAATGCCTGCCACCCCCTTGTTACCGAGGGAGGCGGCAGCCTAGCGCTGTGATCAACCGTGGAACACACGAGGATGGCTGGAAGCAGTGCTGCTTCTGAGTGAGTGCGTGTGGTGCGAGTAATGCGCTCCAATTTTAAAAATTACACATTTAAAAATGCAGTCTTAATTTCAATTAAAATGATGCCACGATTTAGAAGTAGTACCATTAGTTTCACGCTCTCCTTGTTCGAGGCTACCGGCAAGCGGGTTGGAGACACTGCCACCGTCTCCTTCCCGCAGCGAGCTCCCCCGGCGCTCCGCCTATATAGCGCTGTGTGGATCCACTAGAGCGCTAACCGCTCCCAGTGGAACAGGAAGTGAGTCAAATACCTGCCACCCCCTTGTTACCGAGGGAGGCGGCAGTCTAGCGCTGTGATCAACCGTGGAACACACGAGGATGGCTGGAAGCAGTGCTGCTTCTGAGTGAGTGCGTGTGGTGCGAGTAATGCGCTCCAATTTTAAAAATTACACATTTAAAAATGCAGTCTTAATTTCAATTAAAATGATGCCACGATTTAGAAGTAGTACCATTAGTTTCACGCTCTCCTTGTTCGAGGCTACCGGCAAGCGGGTTGGAGACACTGCCACCGTCTCCTTCCCGCAGCGAGCTCCCCCGGCGCTCCGCCTATATAGCGCTGTGTGGATCCACTAGAGCGCTAACCGCTCCCAGTGGAACAGGAAGTGAGTCAAATGCCTGCCACCCCCTTGTTACCGAGGGAGGCGGCAGCCTAGCGCTCTGATCAACCGTGGAACACACGAGGATGGCTGGAAGCAGTGCTGCTTCTGAGTGAGTGCGTGTGGTGCGAGTAATGCGCTCCAATTTTAAAAATTACACATTTAAAAATGCAGTCTTAATTTCAATTAAAATTATGCCACGATTTAGAAGTAGTACCAATAGTTTCACGCTCTCCTTGTTCGAGGCTACCGGCAAGCGGGTTGGAGACACTGCCACCGTCTCCTTCCCGCCTGTGACACACATCACAACAAACAGACATAAACCTACCCACTACTTGCTGCTGTCCCTCCTGCAACTGCCTATGGAGGTCTGGGAACACCACTTCCAGGACCCGGAGCATGCTGGGGGTGAGGTGGCGGGTGCCGCCATGCCGGCGTGGAGCTTCCAGCTTTAGCTGTACTCTGGCGATGCGGCGGCTCCAGCACCGGATGTCCTGCCACCTCTTCTTGATGTTCCGGAGCCTCCTGCGAGGCCCCCCCTCACTCCTGACAGCCCTGGCGATGTCCAGCCAGATTTCACCCTTCTCATAGGCAGATACCTGTCACAAATGTAAAGTAAAACAGCATCAGTACACCTGGTCCATGTTCCAAACACACACATATGTGCACAAAAAACTTGATGATAACAGGGCATTGTAAGCTAAACACATTAGCATTTTTGGCCACGAGTATGTGGCGTGTGAGCAAACACCACTGCATGACATGCCATTGAAAGGCTACAGATGACATGATGGGTGCTAAACACTCTCCGAGCATGGCACTCACTGAGCAATGTATGCTACGTCTGGGTGCACTGCAGCACGTGACACGCTGTCACACACCCCACTGCAACAAATAACCCTCTAGTAACAACACTGTACACCCTGGCACTCACTCCCAACAACATTGCATCTAGACACTATACATACACAGTGGCTATAATGACACACACACAACAGGTGCACACTCCAAGGTATTGCACACATCACTCACCTGATCCTCTGGTCTCCCATACAGCTTGCTGTAGTTAGGCAGGAGGGCATCCAGCAGGGCCTTGTTCTCACCATCAGTGAATGCAGGTGCCCTCTCCATGCTAAGCCAATCAGGGTCCAGAGGATTCAGAGACAGCAGCAGTGGTTACCACACCAATGCTGTGCAGGCAAGTGCCCTACCACAGCCACATGCTGCCTTATATCTGTGCTGCAGAGGGGCTGTGAGTCCAAGGAGTAGTGTTTGATAGGCCACCATACTTAGCATCCTACGTTCCATCCAATCACTTCACACATAAGGACATGACACACATATGCATGGTTTGAAAACTGAGCCTGAGCTGAACAACAACTTTTGCAACATTGTATACTTTTCCCCAACTGAATTTTCTCTAACACCTGTAGGAGGCTCAAAAAATTCAGTATCCATGACAAACTGGTTGCATTTTGATCTGTCCACTGTTCCCCTAGATGTTCCCTATGTATTTAATCAAATACCCACACAAGTAAGGTGACATTGCCGTTGCCAATGCAACCCATTCGATGGTGTAACGAGGCATACACATGCACGTACCATTGGGGTACGCTTTGCTTGCGTAGGGCTGAAATGCAATAGGGAAACAAGGCGTACACACGCACGTACCATTGGGGTACGCTTTGCTCGCGTAGGGCTGAAAAGCAATAGGGAAACGAGGCGTACACACGCACGTACCATTGGGGTACGCTTTGCTCGCGTAGGGCTGAAATGCAATAGGGAAACGAGGCGTACACACGCACGTACCATTGGGGTACGCTTTGCTCGCGTAGGGCTGAAATGCAATAGGGAAACGAGGCGTACACACGCACGTACCATTGGGGTACGCTTTGCTCGCTTAGGGCTGAAATGCAATAGGGAAATGAGGCGTACACACGCACGTACCATTGGGGTACGCTTTGCTCGCGTAGGGCTGAAATGCAATAGGGAAACGAGGAGTACACACGCACGTACCATTGGGGTACGCTATGCTCGCGTAGGGCTGAAATGCAATAGGGAAACGAGGCGTACACACGCACGTACCATTGGGGTACGCTTTGCTCGCGTAGGGCTGAAATGCAATAGGGAAACGAGGCGTACACACGCACGTACCATTGGGGTACGCTTTGCTCGCGTAGGGCTGAAATGCAATAGGGAAACGAGGCGTACACACGCACGTACCATTGGGGTACGCTTTGCCCGCGTAGGGCTGAAATGCAATAGGGAAACGAGGCGTATGTACAGTGCGTCAGACATGCTCAAGTGAACGTTTGTGTAGCCTGCATTCCTGACCTCCTTCATGTCACCATTGGGAGAGTGACTCCAGGAAATCACATAGCAGGGATGTAGTCTACCCTCATGTTGACAATGTGGATGCATACATCAGCATGGCATCCTCACATCAGCATGCCCCAAGTGTGCCAGACATTGAAGAAGCACAGGGACTGTGACCTAGTGCCTCAGTTGATGTGTGAAGAGCTGGCTAGACTTGTCATTACTCCTTCAGCACATGTGCATCACATGCATACAACACTTTGCACCGGCGTAACGTCTACAACATATTGCGATGCACATCAAGACTGGACTGCCACACCATTCAGTACAGGGAACTGGCACATGATGACAGCAACATGCCCACTGTGACAGAGGTGTAATAGACGCACAGCATTACCTCGAGTCACCACGTCATGTGTGTGCCATATGTGATATTGTGCCTGCTGTTTGCATATAAAATGTTCAGGACAGTATCATATTACTCACCTTAGAATATACCCACGTGTCATCCTGGACATGCCAATTTCCGCTCAGTAGTACACTTGTGTGTCGGTAGGCATGTCCTGTGGCCCACCGTGTGTTGTTGGCATTGTGTGTGCCGTGATGACGTTGTCTGGGTACTCATACGTGACCTCAGCGTGCTCACGTCAGGTCCTCTGTATTAACAACACCTGCGCTGGTCCCGTATAAGTGTAACCTAACTCATTTTTGAAACAAGATCATAGTACGATCACTACTGACCATTTCACTTGGATTGTCTGACTCAGGACGGTGCCAATAGGGATGTCCATTTCAAAGCCTGTGAGGATTGCAACCCTCTCATGTTGGTGACTGACCCTCACCGTCGGTGTCTCCACAGTGTTCACGTCAAGCAAGACAAGTAGAGCTGCTCCGACTGCTGGGACCAGACATATGAATGCAGATGTGATTGGTCACACATGCCGCTCAGATTCCAGCAGTTGTCCCTGCAGCACAATGGCTCATGGTCTGGACATAGGAGGAGTGCCTGGGCGTGGGTGTTGAGACATCATAGCCCCTGGATTTGACATCAGTCCTCCAGGGCCAAGTCGTCAGGTAACCCATATATGTGAAAGAGATGTCATCACACTTCCAAATCTACACAATGCACGTGCAATGCTGCATGGGATTCGGGTGACACCGCCCAAGCGGCTCTGTCAGATTTTCAGCCGTTGTAGCCTGCACCACGACCTGTGGTACTCATGTCCATGATGTCCCTCACACCACCAAAGGCCTACGTGGCGGATTCGGGCCCAGCGGACCCGTCTGGGGGCACTTGCGCGTCTGGTGATTTGCCCATGACGCCATCACTCACTTCATCCCTGACGCAGGCGGCGCATTTGTGCCAGACCCGCTGTGACAGAAAGGATCTGAATGTTGATCCTGGTCCTCGGTGGTTCACCTCACAACCTCACTGGCAACTGTCCCCCAGGTGCCAGCCTTTGTGCCGTTCTCGGGTGATGGTGTCCCCGATACCACACCCTGTACGGCACTGGCGTGGGAACTGTGCGGCAGTATACCGCCATTAATGCTGCAGGGGGGGGTTCAACTCCTACGAGCCGGCCACAGCTCATGACAGGCCTGATTATCAGGAAATGGGTGTCAATGAGTATTGGGAGGGTCTTGAAGACCCACTGACACATGAGTGTTGGTCCCAAGGTGACAGAACAGGTGGACTGGGGCATGCAAGTGGTCTGGACACCTAGCCAGACACTGGTGATGTCTCTACTCCAAATGTGTTAATGATGAGCGGCCAACGTACAGTGTAATGTTTATGTGGGCGGCCATAGCCTTGCCCAATCATTTCCCCGTTGCCGCGGTGAGGACCAACCTCCTCACTGAGGTCCTTCAAGTGCAGTCACGCTCCGCTGAGCGTCTGCAGGCCTATCCTGAGGAATGTACTGTATCTATATTGTTCTGCATGTACAGGCACGCTGCATGTTTGGCTGTAGATAGGCACGTTGTCAGACGACCATACCCCTCCCCGGACCGGCCATGTGCCCTGTCCTCCCACCCCACCCCAGAGAGCATGGGCACCCTGCCCGCCAAATCACAGACCACATTCCCCGTAGCTCCGCTGTAGAGGGTATCCAAGAGGTCTGAGCAGTACGGACAGATGTTATCATCCTCCCTGAGTCTGGGACTGAGGTCTTACAACATCACATGCCTCTTTGTCCGCTTCCCACACTGTCTGTGGGACATGGTTGTGTAACTGCTGGCAGAGTGTGTGTTGTAGGTACGGGCAATACTTGGCCAAGCACTTGTAGGATGCCAGTCAGCGACACCGTATTTCATCCAGTGATGGCTCAATATCCCCGACTCACATAGATGGCATCTAGGGAGGCAAATTTGTCTGAAGATTGGTATGTATTCAAAGTCAGGAACATGCTACTTACTACTGTTCCATTATGATATTTTGTTACGAAAGGTAAGTAACCAGTTCATACATTTCAGTACATCTTCTGTAGGAGCATCCATATTGTGTCCTTGCCGTGATTACAGGGTTTCTAATGTACGCACACCATGCCACTTGTGTTAATGAAGCGCTCATATGTGTGATGGCATCACAGACCATTTGTGACTAATCAAACATTAATGCAGGATGATGTTCATGTAATAGTTAGGGAAATATCACACCGCAACATGACTATATCAGAACTGTGCAAATGATGCCACATGTGGTGTGTGTATTGCTGTAAGCTGTCTGGATGTGCAGACAACCTCCTACTGACATTCACATGCCGTGTGTCACTGAGATGATACATTGTCATGCTCAATAAGACCTTTCCATCACATATTTTGTATGCATGTCATATCCATTCCACAGACCACAGGTCTTGTACTGTTCACGGAGGAGTGGCTGGGAGTTGGAACATGTTACAACAGTGTGTCTCCCACGCCACACTCACACTTGTCTAGATTTGTTGAAGCAGTGTTGCTTGTGCCATGTACATTGTTATTGTCTTAGTCAGACAGTTGAACACATTTCCTAATATTTGTGTATTGCAGGGCACCCCCTCTGGAACGGCCGTTACCTGACTTGGAAGCCATGAGGGAACGCAATTGCATCCGTCGTTATCGCTTCACCAGACAGATGATCAAGGACCTGACTGACAGACTGGAGGATCACCTGCAACCACGACACAGGTATCCAACGGCGCTGACACCCAAGGTAAAGGTGATGGCAGCCCTCCATTTCTTTGCCACAGGTACGTTCCAATTGACCATAGCTGATGTGGGAGGGATGTCTCAGACCATGTTCAGCTGTGTATTGACAGATGTTTTGGCTGCGATGTTGCTCCACCTTGATGAATTCATCACATACCCTACTCCAGAACAGTTGACAGATGTCAAGGGGGAATTCTATGCCCTGGGACGCAGGCCACATGTAATTGGTGCAATTGATGGTACACATGTTAGTCTGGTGCCACCACAGGCTCAGGAGCAAGCGTATCGCAACAGGAAACACTACCACTCAATAAATGCCCTGGTGGTGTGTCTTGCCAACATGATTATCTCACATGTCTCTGCACGTTTTCCAGGATCGTGCCACGATGCTTTCATCATGAGGCGTAGCAGGGTACCACAGATGATGCTGCAGCTGCACAACCACCGGGCATGTCTTGTTGGTGAGCATACTCTGTCAGCTATGTATGTCAGTATGTCACACCTTCTTCATCTGAATCATATTACCCACTCATTTCCATGATGTGGATTTGCAGGAGACGCTGGATATCCAAACATGCCGTGGCTAATGACTCCACTAAGCAACCCCTGGACAGCTGCAGACCAGCGGTACAACAATGCTCATGGGAAACCCAGGCGGGTGATTGAGCGGACATTTGGAGTCCTGAAGAGCCGGTTCAGGTGCCCGGACAGGACAGGCGGAGCCCTCCAATACAGCCCACGCAAGGTGTGTGACATCTTCACTGTGTGCTGCATGCTTCACAACATGGCAGTGGAGAAGGCCGTGCCGCTCTACCTTGACCCTGATGAGCTGGAACATCCGCCCGTAGAGGATGAAGGCCTTGCCCAGGATACCAGTGATGAGGAGGTAGAAGATGATATCCGGAGTCACCTCATCCGCAACTTCTTCTCATAATGGTGAGTCATAGCTGGTTATATGTAATACATGTATTACAGAGTTGCATGGGTAGCATGATGTGTATGCAGCAGACTGTATGCAATGTCACTTGGATGTCTGTAGTGCTGTGTCACACAGGTGCAGATGTAATGCAACACACATACGTGCTATGTGTGTACTTGGAATGTACAGGTGTACTACAACAACTGGATATTGTACAGGACATTGTCTGAATGACATTGTACAGAATTTGACCCCTTGTGTGCCACTCTCATCCACAGCTCACCCTGCCTGTTGTCCGTTTGGGTCATCGTGGTAACCATGCTATTGCTGAAGATGATTGCAACGTCAGCCTAATCAATGGAGCATGCATGGACATGTGTAGAAGTTATTTTGGGTAAGGACTCATACGAGGCTGTTTACCGTTGGTATGCGTTGAAACATGTGGTACATGTTCATGTGCATGTAGTGCGACCATGAATACATGCAACAACAATATGTTACTTATTACATGTATGCCCACTCCCATGACAGGATAGTCACCCCATCTGACAGTCATCTGTTGTAGTTGTATACTCTGGTGGATGCATCAATGTGTGTAGACATTGCCACTGCAACATTGCATATACCATGGTTTGACATTGTGTCAGAGGTCTCAAACACGGACTCTGTGGGGGATTGCAGCATCACTGTGTGCATTTGAATGTGACTGGATCCTCACCTCCACCTTGTGGGACAGTCCAGTTTGGTTGCCATTCTACCATGGCGTGTAGGTGTTGCCCACTGTATGTTCCACATGTCCTGAGAATTGTCCTGTGAATCTGTGGACATGGATGCATTGCCCCTTGTTGCACTATTTCATGTCACTGTCATGTCGTTACCACCGTGCAGGTTGAAAATACTGCTCCACCAGCCTTCACAGTGAGTAGCACTTCTGTTTTGAATCACATGATGCCATGTATATTTTGCTTGAGACATGACAATGTTGGGATGATGCATATCTTAATTATTGTGTTGCACCAGTGGAGTGCGGTCATTCACATGATTCTCGAGTCCCATGCAGCATTTATGTGCAATGGTAGGGTATCATTTTGTGGTTTGGTTCAACTTCACTTCCAGTTGATATTTCTTCTAACAGCATCTCATGTTTAGCTTAGTAATGCTATGTTGATAGATCAAAAGACTGGCTACAGAGTGCCTTCATTGCATGTAGGTCATTAGCTTCCTCATCATATGTGATTCTTACAGCTGTTGTGGGTGAAGTAAATTTTGCCTATATGGCCCTTATGGGTACACATGATCAAAAACTGATATTACAGTCTGCGTAAGTAGCATTGCCAACTGTTTTCATTTGTTTGTGAGGTCCACCGCATCTGAGCCAGTGAATGTATTTTTACCAACATAGGTCTCATTGCATGGTTGCTCACTTGTGAGCGTTTCACAATACTCTAATGGATCACAGACTGTCCTAGGTTTTATGTGTCCGTGTCATTGCATCGCATCTGATGTGATAGCATGATGACTAATGTAATGTTGTCTCCAGTCATTTTACTTCACAGGTGTGACTGGTACAGTGTATCACATAAGGTTATTGTATTAGCAGTGACATGAGAATGTACTCCTAATGGTTATTTGCCTCTGTTTCAGGTCTCCCTCCCAGCAGTTCCCATCCTCTCCTTCCGTCGCCTGATCACCCTTTTGTGTCTGTCATTTGTACTCAGACCAAGGGGCTATTTGGAGGTGGAACCCTTTGAGCATCACACCACTCTGATGAAGAATGGTACGGCCAGTCCTTGACAGGCTTCTACCCAATATTACTGCTGCATTACAGGTGACATCATTAATAGTGTCATTTTGAGTCCTTGCCAATGCACATGTATGTTTGACAGTGCTCCATGGGCTCACAATGTAATTAACTCATGTTGTGCATGACGTGTGTTTATTTTTAAGATTCTGCCGCCTTCATGTCAACGGACATGTCCTTCTAATGTGCATGTTTAGTATTTGGCATGTAGTATGCTTATGCTTGTTATGTGTTGACGTGTCCAGCGGGCACATGCATGGTGTATGGGAAGGCTGTAATACTATATTTTGTGTAAGGTCGATGGCTTTGTAGCAGCTGTTCAGCTTTCCACACCCTAGCTGTAGTCTACACCTGCTGACGCTGTGTGTCCTGTGCCCCACTTGTCTGTAAGGGCCCTGATACAGTGACTGTGATCTTTGGTCATTACTGTGCCATTTTATTTGCATTGACCCCGAGTGAGTCAGACACTCCTGCCTTCACATTCACATGTAACTCTGTGGCTTGCAAATGCCCTTGCGGTATGTGCCCATTTGGCAAGTTGTCACAACCCTCCTGCCGTCATGTCTTCACTCATTGCTGCTGCATGCACAGGCACGATGCAGCACACACGATCCAGATACACAGACACCCACAGGATGACCCTCCTTCCATCCTTTTGTAGAGCATGCTCCTGCCACCCTACACACAGACAACACCAGACAATCACCGTCCTGGTATCACAATGCTTCTGACTCAGCCACTGCAGCTTATGTGTCTGTGTGTGCAGCACATACTGGCACAACTATGCAGATTCACATGACATTGGGTCTACGTACCACCAGGTCATGTGCCGTGTACAGCACACACACACACCTTCCATAGGCACAATATTGTACATTGTTACCTTGTCAACACCACAGCAGGAAAAATCATCTTGCTAACAGTCACGTGGCAGTACACAACCTGGTCACACCACTTCGACATAGCTGTCACAGTCAGTCAAGTTGCCACAGGGGACACACACCATGACCACGTCTCTTGGGTGTGGTGTGATTTGTAATTGTAATTGTAAATAGATTTGTTAAGCGCGGTTGCTGCCCACGGGCGTCCAAGCGCTGAGTAAGTAGACAGAGATGGGGCGGTGCAGAAGAGTTAGAACTCGGAGGATTTGGCAAACAGTAAGGTTTTCAGCTGTTTGCGGAATGAGAGCAGGTTCGAGTTGGACCGGAGTTGTAGAGGAAGAGCATTCCATAGCTTTGAGGTGTTCAAGGAGAACATCCTGCCTCCGGCCCTGGCTCTCCTTACTCTGGGAATCACCACCAGGAAAGCCTCCGTGGAGCGAAGGTTTCTATTTGGGTGGTAGGGGGTGACTAGATTGTCATTGATTGCTGGGCCTGTCTTCCAGAAGGCCCGATGCGCAATACATAGTGCCTTAAATGCCACTCTCTGCCTTACTGGCAACCAATGTAGACTTTTTAGTCCGGGTCTGGCTGACTGGGTTCGCGGGATCTGTAGCAGGGTACGGGCTGCGCAGTTCTGTACCACCTGCAACTTCCGAAGAGTCATCTCAGGGGCCCCCACGTATAGGGCATTGTTTGAGTCTAGACGGGACTGGATCAGGCCTTGTACTGCCACCTGTTTGGCTTCCAATGGTAAAAGCGGGAGAACCTTCCTCAGGGTTCTAAGTAAGCCAAAACATGTGGTGGACAACTTGGTGGCCTGGGTGGAGAAGGAGAGATTTTTGTCCAGCCATACTCCTAGGCTCTTTACACTTTCCTTAGGGGTGGGAGGAGAGCCCAGACAAGGGGGCCATAAGGAAGTGAAAGGCACTGGCGAGGCTGGTCCCAGGAGCATGAGCTCTGTTTTTTCTCCGTTTAGTTTGAGGGAGGAGTTAGTCATCCACTCCTTAACGTCCTCTAAACATTTCAGAAGACCTTCCGGGGTCTGCCTGTTGTTCTCTTGTGCCAGCGAGACCACTAGCTGGGTATCGTCGGCGTACGATACGATTTTGATACCGTGCGGTTCGACGACCCCAGCCAGTGGTCTCATGTATACGTTGAATAGCGCAGGGCTCAAGGAGGAGCCCTGCGGTACTCCGCAGCTTAATGGTTTGCTGGATGACACTGTGTCCCCGTCAAAGATCTGAAAAGATCTATTGGTCAAGAAGGAGTCAAACCACCTCAATGCGTCGCCTGATACTCAGATGTTATAGAGACGGTTCAGCAAGGTGGCATAGCTGACCGTATCGAAGGCTGCACTTAGATCAAGGAGGATCACTGCCACTGACCCTCCCTGATCTAGTACCCTTCGAGATTCTTCAGTAACCGCTAACAGGGCGGTTTCAGTACCGTGCTTCGGTCTGAAGCCTGTCTGGGACGTGTCTAGTAGTCTGGTGTAGGTATGTGTCAGACGTGGGTAGTTGTTCTGTATGCGTTGCTCCCATAACAGGAGTCTAGTACTTGTAGCTACATAGGGGTAGGTCACCTAGTCAGGTGTGCTTGTGTAGAGAGCAACAGCCCATTGCCCACAGTCTGTCCTGCCACCCTTGTCCTTTGCGCCATTCATGACATCCACAGTACTGCATCATGTTGATGATAGTTCACATAACCCTAGGACACAATTGTAGGTACTCCCTACGTGGACAACTAGTTTTGTCACAATGATCTGTACAACTCAATGTGACTCTCCTGGGCCTGGCTGTGTTAGCAGTTTGGCATCCAAACCCCCCTCCAGCATTTACTATCCCACACAGTTGTGTCTTGCCATCCATGTATGTAGTTGTTAGTGATTTCTGACCGATGTGTGTCCTCACACGGAATCTGATACAAGTGTGTGGATTGCTGCTGTTTGTTGTATACCATTGCGTTGTATACATTTGCACACACATATCATTTTATGCTGTGGTTCAAAGATAAATCGACAAATGTGTATGTGGTTCAGTGTATTTATTTGGTGATCTTGTGCTGGAAACGTGAATAGGTGCTGTACATAAAGGGGTTGAATCCAAAGTTCAGTGGTGGAGATGATATGCCTTACAGTTACTCTCAACAGAGTCCAGGCCACAGTGCTTAGCATCATCGGGTAGACTGTGACCAGCAAGTCCATGTGGGAGAGTCGCATAGGGGATACTGTTGCACCCAGGGGCAATATGCCAGGTCCTGTGTCCTGGGAGTCGTGCATGGGCCACTGCCCCTCACTGTCTTAGCCGTGGACGACCCACCTTCCTTGGGGGGCCCTCAGGTGCAGGCCTGGACGATGCATGGGAAGCTACGTCAGAGAGTTCCTCCTCCTCCGCCTCCCCCCTCCCTGCGGCTGGTGTCACACTTTGCCGTGATGTTGATGGCTTTGTGACACAGGGAGGGTGCTGCATGTTGGCAGCTATCTGACGTAGCAATTGGCTCATTTCCCGATGCACCGTCAAGAGCTGAGCCAGACTTTCCTCCACCCGTCCATAATGTTGTTGTTTCCTGGCTATTTGCTCTGCCTGCTGCTCTTTCACCTGGTTGAGGACCTCCGCAAGCTGGCCTACCTCCCTGGTGTCCCGCCGGTATGCCTCCAGGATGTTAGTGAGTTCAGGCATGCATGCCCTGCAGCTGGCTGGCCAGATTCCCGCCTCCGCCTTGCACCTCTGCCACCACCCTGACCCACATGTGCACCGCCTGCGCTTGTGGGCACATCAGGTCGACGGGCCCCCCGAGTGCTGGCAGAGTGGAGGTTGTCAGCCACCTCAGGGGCGCCCGACAAAGGGTGTCCCTCATCTTCAGACAGGCCCTCTGATGGATCATGTGCAAGGCTCTGACCTGTCTGCTGTGATGTGTTGGGAATGGTTCCGGTGGTTGGCAGAGATGTTTCTGGTACAGTTGCTGCAGGTGTTTGGGATCCAGAGGTGCCAGGTTGGTTGGGGTCATCCACAGTGCGTTGAGTGGCATGGCTGTCGGTGGGGTCTGTGTCCGGCTGAGCCTGGGACTGGGATCCTTCTCCCCCCTGGGGGGGGGGGGCTCCACACGTTGCCCTGTGTGTGGGAGAGAGAGAGACACTGTTAAGGCACTATCAAGTGACATATTGTTTATTTATCCATTATCTGCATCACTATTCCACATGCTTTACATTGTTGTCATTGTTCAGTTGTGCATGTAGTGGTAGTAAATTGACATGTACTCAGGGGTATTTTCATTCTTCCATTCTCTAGACAATGACTGACACAGCCATTGCTGTCTCTTGTATTGCCGGCACAACACATGTTAAGCATTGCTCAGGTTGACGCAACATCCAGGATATGGTGAAAATCCTTATGCCTGCGTCAAGCATGCACAGAGTTTAGATGCAGCATGTTGATGTAAGAGACAGGGCATCATAAATTTGCATGACATCAACTACTTTGGATGTATTTTGCTGTTCCGTGATGGCCACACAATGCCAACACCCCTGGACCTGTACACACACTTATCGATCATGGCTTTTGAACGTGTCACTTCTCTAAGACGCATCACCTTGTCAATACCCATGTCCATGTTGTTACTTACGTGCATCCACATCAGTCATGAGATGGGGCACGTGCATTGTTTGGAAGGCACAATGGACTGGAGCTTCTGCAATGTGCATGTCTTACTTGTATGCATATTCATATGAGTGAGTGTTTAGTTGTGATACATGACAATTGTGACATTGTTGCACTCCTATGCTTGTCCCCAGGGGATGAGTTTCTGTAAGGGGTGTGTATGACAGGCCATGTCAGTAGTTTGCGTGTGATTAGCAAGCCTCCATCATTAATTATTTGGCTGCCCCCTGATGTGGCATGCTGGCATATTTGTGATTTTGGGTTCATGCACAGGATGTGTGACCTTGTCCTGGTGTTTGTGTTTGCAGTGATCACATGAGAGACTTGTGGTGCCTACACCTGTGCCCATTGTGTACTACAGACCATTCCCAAATGTGTGTCCTGACACAGTACATTGTCCACTGCAAATGGTGGGTGTGTTGCAGGCAATTAGTAGATGACTGCTGTCCCTGGACATTCATCTCTAGGTGTTTTGAAGGCCTGTGCAGTGCTTGGGTGCAACTGTGTGCGTGCCCAGGGGGCTGAGGTGAGGTGACTGAGGCAGGTAGACAGAGGGATGGAGGGAGACAGAGGGAGGGAGGGAGTGCAACAGGGGGAGGGGGCGACAGGGGGAGGGGGTGACAGTGGGAGTGGGAGAGAGAGGGAGACAGGGATGGAGCCAGGTTGTTTGTGCGTGCTTGCTCGCTACACTGCCTTACTGTGCCACAAAATGTTGCTTCTCTGGAATGCCGGGCCCCGGGGGAAGCAGAGTCGCAGACTAGTCTTCCCCCGGGGTCTTTTGCGCAGGGGATTGGCCAGGTAGGGGAAGGGGAGGAGTCAGGGGGTGGGTATTTAGGCGCTAGGGAGGAAGGGAACTTCCTCATTCTGCGCCTGGCACCATCGGGAGGGAGATCAAAAGGAGGTTAGTTTAGGGCTAGTTTTTCTTGGAGTTACCGTAGTGTCAGGTTTGGGTAGGAGTTCGTCCGGAGCTGTTTCACGGCAGCTGGTTTTTTTTTGTACAAGCCTGTAGCATGGTTTTTGGCGAGATGTCAGGGGTATGCACGGAACAGGTCCGGGAGGCCTTGCTGTTGCTCGCGAGGGCCGGTCGGGAAGACCTTATCCAGCCGGGGGTTTTGGTCCAGGCCTGGGTGGGGGCCACCAGGGGCACGCGCGCTGCCTCGGCCGGGGTTAAAGCCGCGGTGGTGGCCTGCCAGGATGATGAGCAGGACGCTGCGGGCCCGGATTGACGAACGGAGGAGGGCGGAGTGCCCAAGGACCCGGCGCGAGGCGGGAAACGCAGGAGCCTGCCCCCGCGGGCCTTCCCTCTGCTCGAGTTTTTGCCTGGGGCCTCGGGGGCGCCCGCGCTTCCGCCCCAAGGGCCTCTGCTGGTGCCGGCCGGCGCTACGCAGGGTGAGGGGCAGGCGGACAGCCTTTCTGGGCCTGCCCTGGAGCAGGCGGGAACACCGGGTGGGGGGGGGGGGGGGCTGGGTTTTCCGGGCGGCCGGCTCTCAATGATTCTGGGGAGGATGTGCTTGGGAACGCCTTGCGAGAGTCTGAAGGGCTGGAAGAGGAGGCCCACATTGACCTGTCCACTGGCTCTAGGGCTGGCATGCCGGCCATGGCGAGGCAGGTGGCGGTGGGGGATCTGGGGGGCCGGTTTGGGACCCCCACTCTGGTTCCCATTGGCGGGCCTGGTTGGGTTCCTGGTTTTCCGCAGGTGGGTTTCTTCCCCCAGGGGGCTGAATTTTTTGGCTACTGCCCGCACCCTCCCCCTCAGATCTGAGGTGCCGCTTCCTGGGAGGACAGGGCCCAGGGAGAGAGGATCTTGGAGCAGATTCAGGAGGTCAGGTGGGCCGAGGAGACACGGGCCAGGGTGGGGGCCGTGTGGGGCCATGAGGTTGAGGGCCCTCCCACCCCGACCTCTGAGGAGGAAAGGGAAGCGGAGAGGGAGGAGGAGTCTAGGAGGGTCAGGGCCAGGAAGGCAGTGCAGGTCCACCCCCCCAGGGGGGGTATGGCAGGTGTAGGGACGGCCGGGACGGCTTTGAGGCCCGATGGTGCTGGGGCCCGCTCAGGTTTGAGCGACCTGAGGGGTGGGCGGGGATCCAAGCCGGCGGCTGTCGGCAGAGCCCGGGGGTGCCTGGCGGGGCACAAGACGGCTCCAAGACGCAGGACAGAAGCAGTAGGGCAGTCCGCGGCGGCTGTCCCTCCACCAAGGGCTCGGGCACCTGCAACGCGTGGCGGATCTGGAGTGTGTGGGCGGGGAGGTGTGCAGAAAGGTGTGAAACGTGCGGTGAAGGAGGTGGACAATGTGGGTGTGGATCTGGAACCGGTGCTTGAGTTGGATTATGGTGCCAAGAGTGATGAGCTGGAAGACGGGGAGGTGCGGGATGACTTGGAAGGCGTAGGCGGCGCAGCGGACAACGGCGACCTTGGTGTGTTACAGGTCAAAACGGCGACGAAGACAAAGGCCGGATCGGCGGCAGTCCAGGTGACGGAGTCCAGAGGACGGCCCCGGGAGCGGACCTCTGCACTCACAGGTGAGGGTGCCTGGTGGGCAGCTTGGGAGGACGCCCCGCGGGGGGGGAAGGTCGGAAGAGGACTTGCAGGTCGGTGGGTGTGGGGGACGGTTCAGTGCGGGAGGCGGTGAGGCCATCGGGCGATCCACCCGGGGATGGTAAGGAGGTGGATGGTAAGTCGGTGACTTTGGGGGTGCAGACGGACAAAGGGGATGGTAAGGATGAGAAGTGAGTGAAGGTGCCTAAGAAGCTCCCATATATGGGGCTGGCGATGCCTCTGGGGTCGCATCTCTTGGAGAAACTCAAGGAGCGGATCTGAAAACATGAGTTTGTCGATGTCTTTAAGTTGCTCCATAGGGAGGTACAGGCTATGGAGGGGTCTAAAGAGGAGGAGTGGGAGCTGACGAGGTGCCCTAGGGTGCCGGTGACTATGGAGAATTGGACGTCAGCTTTCTTGATCTATGCCAGCGTTTATTGCCAGAGGTATTTGGACAGGGCGATTGCACTTTTTAGGTACATGGATATTATTCGCAAGGCACAGATGCAGTTCAGAGGTTTTGCTTGGTTAAGCTATGATGAGGAGTTTCGAGCAAGGGTTAGCGCGAATGCCGAGATGTGTTGGGGGGAGGTGGATCAAGAGCTTTGGATGCAGTGGATGGCGTTGTCGCACTCCACGGCGTCCACTCACACGGCCAGCGGCCTACCGGTGGTGTGTCGGTCTTTTCCGCAGCGTCCCGCCCAAGGCGGGGGTGGAACAGTGCCCAGCACCATTGTCTCGGGGCAGCAGTCCAAGCAGGGGGGTTATTCCACGGGGGCCTGTTGGAGTTACAATAGGGGGTATTGTTCCAGGTATCCCTGTGAATTCAAGCACGAGTGCTCAAAGTGCGGCGGGAAGCATGCCCTTACGCAGTGCCTCACGCTCGCCACCCCCTCGGAGCAATAGCGGAACCAACCTGGACCAAAGGGCGCCTACACCGGTTAGGGTGGAGGCGATGGCCTCGTGGCTCTCGTGCTACCCGGATCAGGAGGCTGCGGCACGGCTCTTCTGGGGTTTCTCTGAGGGCTTTAGGGTGGCCTACCAGGGTCCCAGGGAGCACCGTTGGGCCGAGAATTTGAGATCTGCCAATGAATTGCCGGGGGTAGTGTCTGCTAAGTTGAGGAAGGAGGTTGAGGAAGGAAGGGTGGCTGGGCCGTTTACTGACTGGCCGTTGAGGGACCTGATCATTTCCCCGTTGGGGGTGGTGCCGAAGAAGGAGGAAGGGGAGTTCAGGATGATTCACCATCTGTCATGGCCGGAGGGCCATTCGGTGAACGACTTTATTGCAGTGGAAGATTCGAGAGTGCTCTACGCGTCGGTGGACGATGCGATCCGCCTGGTGAGGGTGTATGGGACGGGAGCGGAATTGGCGAAGTGTGACATCAAGTCTGCTTTCCGTTTACTGCCTATTCACCCGGCGGATTTTTTGCTCTTGGGCATGCAGTTTGGGGGGGCCATCTACGTGGACTAGGTTTGGCCCATGGGGTGCGCCATCTCCTGCGCTCTGTTTGAGCTTTTCAGCTATTTTCTGCAGTGGGTCTTAGTGCGGGTCAGTGGGTGTCGTGAAGTCACTCACTACTTGGATGATTTCCTCTTCCTGGGACGGGCAGAGACCGGGGATTGCTGCAGGGCCCTGTCGCGGTTCCAGGAGATGTCCTCGCATTTTGGGGTGCCTCTGGCGCCCGAGAAGACGGCTGGTCCCAGCTGTTGCCTCACCCTCCTGGGTATAGAACTGGATTCGATGCGTTGGTTGGCGTGCCTTCCTGCGGCCAAAGTGAGAGAGATTCTGGCATGTTTGGAGTGGGCTGTGGGGGAACGGTGGATTCCTTTGAGGGCAGTGCAGAAGCTTCTGGGTTTCCTGAACTTTGCATGTAGGGTGGTGCGGGCAGGGCGGACGTTCTGCAGGCGGCTCGGCATGGCCATGTCGGGGGCGGTGCTTCCACATCACAGGGTCAGGATCTCCATGGGTGTGAGGACGGACTTAGTCTCCTGGACCCCCTCCAATCTGGCTTCAGACAAGGCCGCAGCACAGAAACTGCGATGCTGAACATCATAGACGACATTCACGGCTCTCTTGATGCTGACAAGTGCTGCCTTCTCATACTCCTTGATCTATCCGCAGCTTTCGACACGGTGGACCATAAGCTCCTCATCAAGACTCTGCAAGCAAGAGCTGGCCTCGGCGAGGTAGTTCTTGATTGGTTTTCTTCCTTTCTACAAAACCGCTCGCAAATAATAAAACTGAAGAACTTCACCTCCGAAACCCAGCAAGTCAACAAGGGTG
Organism: Lissotriton vulgaris; assembly: GCF_964263255.1. Lineage (NCBI taxonomy): Eukaryota > Metazoa > Chordata > Amphibia > Caudata > Salamandridae > Lissotriton > Lissotriton vulgaris. Next base: position 1,405,464,406 of record NC_141693.1, on the reverse strand, counting down.
TCCCCCAAGGATCGGTACTTTCTCCTCAACTTTTCAACATCTATATGGAACCGCTCGCCAAACTACTCAGGAATGCCAATATCCTCTTCCACCTCTACGCGGATGACACGCAGATCTACCTGGAAACCTCCTCACTTAATGACATCCACAGACTAAATGCTGTCTTAAACGATGTTCAAGATTGGCTGACAAAAAACCACTTGAAACTTAATCCCGACAAGACCGAAACTCTTCTCATCTCAAACAAAGAAGACAATCCTCAAATCACTGAGTGGCTGAAGTCGATCGATGCGCTTAAAGGTTCTCTCACACCAACTGATTCCGTTAAATCTCTAGGTTTCACCCTAGACCCCAAACTAACTTTGACAAACCACATTAAGAACTCGGCAAAAAGTGCTTTCTTCAACCTCAGACTGCTGAACAAAATCAAACCTTTCATTCCAAACAAGGACCTTAAACTAGCCACACAATCTCTAGTTCTATCTAGACTGGACTATGGGAACTCAATCCTTACAGGTATCCCCAAATCGCACCTGGCTCCATTAAAAACAACACTACATGCGGCAGCAAGAATGATCACAGGATGCAAAAAATTTGACCACATCTCCCCAGCACTCAAAGAACTTGAATGGCTCCCGGTGGAAATGCGTAGCACCTTCAGAATGGCCTGCCTAACCCATAAGGCCCTCCACACCGGAAAACCAGAATACTTGGCAAACAAGCTAACAAAAGCAGGCCAAAGTAGATATTTGAGAAGCTCCAACTCCCTGTTGCTCATCCTACCAAAAACCAGAAAGAAGAAAACTGCGGACTGCTCCTTCACTGGAAATGCCCCCAAAATATGGAACTCTATCCCCCCGCATATCAGAACTATACCATCCTATATGGAATTCAAGAACCAACTCAAATCCTTGTTCCTCAGCCGTTCCCTAGGTCCTAGATGACCAGGATCACCCAAGAAATATGTGCCATCTCTGTATCCTTCTACCAAAAGCCCTACTGTTACGAACTTTTCCTCCTCCAATGCTGTCTTTTGGGGATCGCCTTTATTTGTTACGTGTCTTGTTGTTTCACCTCGTCATTCTTTTACTGTAAAGCGCTCTGCTACCCTCGGGTCTTGTTAGCGCTATAGAAAACTTCTAAATAAATAAAAAATAAATTTCAACGGTGTGTCTTAGGACTTTGACGAGGAAAGGGCGGTCTGGCAATGCCAAATTTACTCTGATGCGGCTGGGTCAGCGGGATTTGGTGTCTTGTGGTATGGCAGGTGTTGTGCGGAGAGCTGGCCGGCCTCCTGGATCAAACAGGGCAGGAGCATTGCCTTCTTGGAATTCTTCCCTTTGCTGGTGGCACTGGTGGTGTGGGGGGAGGAATTTCGAAATAGGTCAGTGCTCTTCCACGTCGACAATATGACGGTGGTGGAGCTGGTGAATCATCAGAGGGCAAGGGACCTGAGGGTGCTGCGACTGTTGTGGAGGTTCATGTTGGCGTGTCTGCAGTTGAATGTGGTGTTTCGGGCTAAGCATGTCCCTGGGGCGAATAATGACATTGCGGATGCTTTGTCTCGTTCGCAGTGGCAGCGGTTTCGACACCTGGCACCTGGAGCAGATACGTGCAAGACTGAGCTGCCGGCCGGCATCTGGGCCTTGGGGGAGTGAGGATGATTGGGCTGGTGGAAGGATCACTGGCTGCGACCACAAGGAGGACTTATCGTTTAGCATGGTCTGAATTTAGCGCTTTCATGGGCTGGACGGTGGATGGGGTAGTGAGTGGGGAGTCAACTGTGGTACAGGGGCTGAGAAGTTACGTGTTGGCTTGCATGGATCGGGGTTTGACTGCGGCTACGATATCTGGAAAGTTGGCAGGGATATCGTTCTACTGTGTTTTGTTCCTGGGCTTTGACCCAACTAAGGATGTGATTGTGGCCAGAATGTTGTGGGGTTGGGGCAGGGAACGTGGGGTTGGGGGGGGTAGGCTGAGAGAGGTGGTGACGTTTGAGTTGTTGGTCAGGCTGGTGGGGGTGTTGCCGGAATGCTGTTATGACCTGGGTGAGGTGGGTCTTTTCCGCTTGTGCATGGTGTGGATGTTTTTCGGGGCGTTCCGGGTGTCTGAGCTTTTGGGTACGAGAAGTGGGGCTGGAAGGTTGTTTGAGGAGGTTCGTGTGGATGAGGGGCGCTTGGGTATTTGGCTGCAATGCTCCAAGACGGATCAATTGGGCAGAGGCAAGTGGGTGTGGTTGAACGAGTCTGGCGTGGCGGTTTGCCCAGTGTTGGAATGGCGAACTTTCCTGGGGACAGGGGGTGTGCGTTGTGGGGAGATTTTTTGTCACGCATCTGGCGCGAGAGTGACGGCGGGCCAGTTGTTGGCCGTGTTGCGTAAGGCCTTGAGGCGTTTGGGCATGGATGAGGCTGGTTTTGGGACCCACTCTTTCCGGATTGGGGCTGCGACTGCGGCGGCCAGGTTGGGTTGGTCCTGGGATAGGATTAGGAGGATTGGGCGATGGAAGTCGCGCTGTTGTGAGAGGTATGTGAGGAAGTAGGATGGTCCCAGGCAGGATGTTGGTTGTTTCGGACTGTTTTTCTTGTTCTAACATCTTTTTCTTCGTAGGTTGCGTGGGTGGACCGGGCGGTAGGACGGTGACTTGGATTGTTGGGCACTCCTTCGTGCATTGGGCATTCAAATATGCGGAGCAGCAGGTTTACAGCCGTAACCTGGGACTGAAAGGACACTTGCACGAGGTACAATGGTGGGGCAGAAGTGGAATGCGATGGGGGGCACTACTGCCCTGGCTCGCAAAAATGGTCCCACAGAGGGGATGGCCGGATTTGTTGATCATTCTTCTGGGGGAGAACGACCTGGTGCAACTGTCTGCATTGGCATTGTTACAACTCATGCAGCGGGACCTGGAGGTTTTGAAAACGAGGCTTGCGGGGACCTGCATTGCCTGGACGGAGTTGGTCCCCAGAAAAGTGTGGAGAGGGGCTGTGAAGCATGGAGCCATAGAGAAGGCTCGGAGGAAGCTCAATAGGGCTATGAGACTCTACTGTGCGGACAAGGACATTAAGGTTATTGCACATGGCGGGATACGACTGGAGGAGCCGTTAGTTTTCAGGGATGACGGGGTACACTTGTCCCAGCTGGGTAATGCGTACAACATGATGGAGATGAGAAATATGGTGAGCAAGTTGTGGAATGAGGCTATCTGGTGTCGCAGGGAGTGAATGGTGTGTGTGTGGTGGATGGGTAGCCCTGAGGGGGGGGCAGTGAACCGCCCTACAGGGGGTTCACTGGTTGGCAGGATTTTAAGGGACAAGGGGGTCAAGAGCGGGCACACCCATCCCTTGGGGGGGGAGTTCGTCGGGCGGATAGAAGCGTGAATGGCACGACGCAAGGAGTGGGGCTGGATGACGAGTGATTGAGGGGCAAGAATAAAGCGTGGTTGGAGCCTCTAGGGCTTGGTGATGAAGCGGGACGAGTGAAACGAATGAGGGGGCAGTGTGAGTGGGGGTTTGTTGTTATTATTATGTTGATGTTACTGTTATGTACAGATTTGCAGTTCTGGTCTAATGAAATGGCCTTTTACGCTGACACTGCGTGGTCTGTTTATTGCGCGAGATGTGTCCACCACATGAAATTGTTTGGCAACTGTAGTATACTATCTTGTGTGATATTTCCCTATCCCTGTGCATTGGGCATGGTGCTTGGGTGTGTCCCTGGGACATATGGGATGGGAGTTGCCTCCTACCCTCCACCTTCCACCCTTTGTGCCTCCCCCTTGCATCAATCCCCATGTTGTTTAGTGATGCTGGGACTCAAGGCCACCCACCCCATGCTGCTGGGCACTGTTGTAAGTCCACCCCTGTAACATGTTTTTCTTGTACACTCACCAGACTCAACGGCTCCTTCTATTCCGTGTACTCCCACCGGTGCCAGCAGCTCCATGACTTTCTGCTCCCAGGGATGGTATACAGCAGGTCTGCGGGGACCACCACCTCCAGTGTGGTGTGCAGCGGCGTAGTCCTGGTCCATCTTCCTCCTGACCATCCTCCGCAGATCGTACCACCTGTTCTGGCAATCCGCCCTGGTGCGCCTGATGGGTGCAACAGCATTGACCCTGTCTACGATCCTCTCCCACAGGCGAGTTTTTTCTGCCATGCTGGTCTGTCTGACCAATGTGCCAAATAGCTGTGACTCGACTCTGATGATTTCATTGGTAAGGATCTCCATCTCCGGGTTAGTGAACTTTGGATTCTTGGGTGTGCCCATGGTGTGGGGTGTATGTGATTGAGGGGGTGATGGTGTGTATGGATGAGGGTGTGTGGTTCTGATTGTGAAGGGGGTGGTGTGGGTGTAGATGTGATAGGGTGTATGTGTGAAGGTATGTTGCTGCAATTGTTGGTGTGCTTTCAGTTTCTTCGCTATAATGGGTATGTTGCAAAGGATGATGGGTTGTATGTGTGGACCCTTTTATAGGTGAAGATGTGGGTGTGGCTTATTTTGAATTGGTTGGGTGTGTCATATATGGGGTGGGTGTCAGTGTTGACCTCTGTTTAGCTGTGACCAGTTCATTCTTACTCAATGGTGTGTACACAGGAGACATGTTTGGTGTTGTTGTAGTGTTTTGGGTTTTGGCATTGTGTGCGTGCGGTACTTGGGCATGCGATCGAGTTGTACGGGCCGTTGGTGGGTGGGGGCTCGCGTACGCTTGTTGGGGGGGTGTGCTTGCGGTACTTGGGCGTGCGATCGAGTTGTACGGGCCGTTGGCGGGTGGGGGGCTCGGGTACGCTTGTTGGGGGGTGTGCGTGCGGTACTTGGGCGTGCGATCGAGTTGTACGGGCCGTTGGCGGGTGGGGGGCTCGGGTACGCTTGTTGCGGGGGTGTGCGTGCGGTACTTGGCCGTGCGATCGAGTTGTACGGGCCGTTGGCGGGTCGGGGGCTCGCGTACGCTTGTTGGGGGGGTGTGCGTGCGGTACTTGGGTGTGCGATTGAGTTGTACGGGCCGTTGGCGGGTGGGGGGCTCACATACGCTTGTTGGGGGGGGGGTGTGCGGTACTTGGGCGTGCGATCGAGTTGTACGGACCGTTGGCGGGTCGGGGGCTCGCGTACGCTTGTTGGGGGGTGTGCGTGCGGTACTTGGGTGTGCGATCGAGTTGTACGGGCCGTTGGCGGGTGGGGGGCTCGGGTACGCTTGTTGGGGGGGTGTGCGTGCGGTACTTGGGCGTGCGATCGAGTTGTACGGGCCGTTAGCGAGTCGGGGGATCGCGTACGCTTGTTGGGGGGGTGTGCGTGCGGTACTTGGGCGTGCGATCGAGTTGTACGGGCCGTTGGCGGGTGGGGGCTCGGGTACGCTTGTTGGGGGGTGTGCGTGCGGTACTTGGGCATGCGATTGAGTTGTATGGGCCGTTGGGGGGTGGGGGGCTCGCGTACGTTTGTTGGGGGGGTGTGCGTGCGGTACTTGGGCGTGCGATCGAGTTGTACGGGCCGTTGGTGGGTCGGGGGCTCACGTAGCTTGTTGGGGGGGGTGTGCGTGCAGTACTTGGGCGTGTGATCGAGTTGTACGGGCCGTTGGCGGGTGGGGGGCTCGGGTACGCTTCTTGGGGGGGTGTGCCTGCGGTACTTGGGTGTGCGATCGAGTTGTACGGGCCGTTGGCGGGTCGGGGGCTCGCGTACGCTTGTTGGGGGGGTGTGCGTGCGGTAGTTGGGCGTGCGAGCGAGTTGTTTGGGGTGGTGCGTGCGGTACATGTGCGTGCAAACAAGTTGTACGGGCCGTTGGCGGGGGGAGGGCTCGCGTACGCTTGTTGGGGGGGTGTGCGTGTGGTACTTGTGCGTGCGAGCGAGTTGTTTGGGGTGGTGCGTGCGGTACATGTGCGTGCGACTCAGTACGGGCCGTTGCGGGGGGGGGGTCGCGTAGGCTTGCGCGAGGGGTACACGTGTGGTATGTATTGATTGCGCTTGCTGTGAGGCATGGGATCCCGTACGAATCCATCTTCATGCGCGACAAATTTGGCCCATACGAATCGCGTACAGGGTTCCCCAACTGGATCGTACTTGTGTGGTTGTACGGCAGGTTTACAAATCGTACGGTTTGATTTCTGACGCAGAGTCGTACGGGGCTTTGACTGTTGTTCGTACGGATGGCTGATATTCGTACGGGAATAGGCGCGAAAGGATCGTACTACGCAGGTCGGATGTTTTTTTTCAATTCGTACGGATTCGGCTACGAATACGAATCGTACGGGGGATCGGAATCGGCGCCTTGGTGTAACAATCATTTTACATAGGGCAATGTGACACATTCCATTAATGACATTGAGAACTTTGGCCACCTCTTAATGCTTCTTTTCACCTTCGTGAGCATTCACTTCACATGGTGGAGAGTATCGCTGCAAAAATATTGTGGGACAGAAATATTGCTGCACAAATATCGTGGGGAAGAAATTTCGACAACAAAAATATAGTTGACAAGAATATCGGCTGACAGGTAAGTAATATCAAGTACATAAATATCTTTGTAATAAATATTGTTTACAAAAATATCGTTTCCAAAATATCAATTCTTAATAATTTTATGTATTTTATTGTTTTTAATGAAAATCTTTGTCATTTTATCATATGCTTTAGAGTTTTACTAGTTATTAATTTATTTTAAGTTTCATTGCGCGTTTTTAGTACCGTTGAGGGTTGTGGGTTTATAGGGGAATAGGGTGGGAAGTAATTTAATTATATTAAAATGTATTGAATTATTAATGTGTTCATTGATTAATTAATATTAGTTTAATAATTCATTGTTAATTGCTTTCAATTAGTTAATTAAAAATAATTAAGTTCATTGTTTAATTAATTTTAAGTTTGTGTTGTGGTGTTTATAGGTGTAAATTGTGTGAAGGGTGGTAAGTAATTTTTTTAATTAATTATTAAACACTTTTTAACTTAATTCTCATAATTAATGATTAATTATTAATTGCAATTGTTTAATTAATTGTATGTGTTTTTATGGTGTTTATATGTGTAAATTGTGTGAAGGGTGGTAAGTAATTTTTTTTATTAATTATTAAATACTTTAAAATTACTTACCATTAATTAATTAGCTAATATTAATTGTAAAGGTGTTTGTTTTGGTGTTTATATGTGTAAATGGTGTGAAAGATGGTAAGTAATTAATTTTGTAATGATTAATTAGTTAATAATAATACATGTATTTTCCTTAATTAATTGTTAATTAATAAATTTAATTGTGTAATTAATTGTGGGTGTGTGTTGTGGATTTTATAGTGATAAATATTGTGTAATTATTTTTTATTATCTATGTTAATAATAATATATTCAAATGTATATATTAATTCTGATAATATTGGAAATAAAATTTAATACAAATGTTGATTGTTTTGTTTTTTTATTGTTTTGGATCCAGCGCTTTCCCTATTGTTGCACTCACTGTAGTGGGAATAGTAATTTTTACCTCTCCGCTCTCCAGCGCTTTCCCTACTGTTGCACTCACTGGAGTGGGAATAGTAAATCTTACCCCTCCGCTATCCAACACTTTCCCTACTGTTGCACTCAATGGAGTAGGAATATTAATTTCTACTCCTCCACTATCCAGCTCTTTCCCTACTGTTGCACTCACTGGAGTGGGAATAGTAAATTTTACCCCTCCGCTATCCAGCGCTTTCCCTACTGTTGCACTCATTGGAGTGGGAATAGTAATGTTTACCCCTCTGCTATCCAGCGCTTTCCCTATGGTTGCACTCACTGGAGTGGGAATAGTAATGTTTATCCCTCTGCTATCCAGCGCTTTCCCTACTTTTCCACTCACTGGAGTGGTAATAGTAAATTTTAACCCTCCGCTATGCAATGCTTTCCCTACTGTTGCACTCACTGGAGTTGGAATAGTAATTTCTACCCCTCCGCTCTACAGCGCTTTCCCTACTGTTGCACTCACTGGAGTGGGAATAGTAAACGTTACCCCTCCGCTATACAGTGCTTTCCCTACTGTTGCACTAATTGAAGTGGGAATAGTAATTTTTACCCCTCCGCTATCCAGCGCTGTCCCTACTGCTGCACTCACTGGAGTGAGAATAGTAATTTTTACCCCCACTCTATCCAGCGCTTTCCCTACTGTTGCACTCACTGGAGTGGGAATAGTAAATTTTACCCCTCCGCTATCCAGCGCTTTCCCTACTGTTGCATTCATTGGAGTGGGAATATTAATGTTTACCCCACTGCTATCCAGCGCTTTCCCGACTGTTGCACTCACTGGAGTGAGAATAGTCATTTTTACCACTACGCTATCCATCGCTTTTCCTACTTTTGCACTCACTAGAGTGGGAAGAGTATTTTTTACCCCTTCGCTATCCAATGTTTTAACTACTAATATGTTCATTCTTTTATTAAATGTATGTATTTTTTTTTTTTTGTTTAATGTGTTAATTAAATATAGAAATTAAAATTATTCATAAATGTGTTTCTTTTATTTGTATATCATTAAAAAGTCTAATAAATATAATAGTTAATAAAATTTATTTAAGTAAATATATGTATATGTACACATGTTTTTTGTGTTTATATTTATTAAATTAAGCTTATTTGTTATAATTAGTTAAATAATATATTACATTCAATTTATGTTGTTAATAATAATAATAATAATATAATTTAATTAATTTATTTTAAGTCATGTTATTATTTAAAGTCAATGTTTTTTACATCTATATTTTTTACATCGATATTTTGAGTCAATATTACTGTACTTACCTGTTTAAGTATGGAGACTCGATATTTTTGTAATCAATATTTTTACATCGATATTTTTTACATCTATATTTTGGTAATCAATATTTAAACATGGAACCCATCACATTATATTTATAGACAGTGACCCAGTCCACACCCACTAATGTACCTAGGTAATGAAAACAATCCAGTTGTATTTCTAAAGACGTATGTGCCCCTGTCCCCATTTCTGCTCCTTTCAGATGATGTATAACAGATTTCTTTGAATTTAATGAGAACCCTTACCCGCTCCCCTACTTCCTTCAATGGAGACTCCAATCCAACCTACATTCCTTCTTTAAATGGCCATGTTATGTATCAGTGTGGAGAGTGGACATCCATGCCTAGTCCCCCCTGCACATTCCACAAGCCTGAAATCAGTTTGCTGGTAGGTATTGATGGCACAGTTTTGTTATTAGGGAGGTTGCACATCTCAAAAATGCCCCCTAATGCATATGTATTCAGTTCTTTATGCTTAGTGTTTGAGCACTAATCTGTGGCATGGCCCTCTTTGGTAGACTGCATCATGAATTTTCTAGCATGTTTATCATTTTGTGAAGGAGATTTGTGTGCTCCCGATCTACATATATGACAAACAAATTAAAGGATTGTTTTTAAACAGTGATTCACTTTGGGTATGCTTTCATATCCTGGGTTCACACAAACTATTTTATTTATACATTAGTTGTTGTCTTGAAAGATATTCTGTTAAGATTGGTGTTGTGCGTGAATATTTTTTGAGTGGGGAGCATAGGAATGAGTGCTAAGCTATACGATGTTACATCAAAAAAGAAGCTTAGAAGAAAATAAAGGAAATAGGAGGAGTCCTTCATTCCAAATTTAATAACAACACAACAAAACTACTTCCTCCACCCCTTGTAATATGCAAACATTAACCCATTTCAAAATATGAGATAAAGAACACCAGTTAAACAAAGTAATTATTGTTGGGTTTATATTCTTATTAAAAACTCATATTACATGCTCTGCCCTTGTGGGTTAGAAATAGGAGAATCCTCAGGTAAGGTGCTACCATATTGATTGCAATTCCAACCTGCTTTGTCAGGCTCTCACAAACAGGAGATCTAAGATACGCTCATGTGGTCACTTGACCCTACAGTAAAACATGTGCACATTCTCTGACCAATTTTCAAGTGAGTTTCACAAATGATAATTGGTCAGTGTATGTCATTTGGTTTGTAGTCATGAGTCAGATTTTGGAATATTAAAGTGTGTAACAGTACCGAGTACACACTTCTTGTTTGTGGGACTTGCAACCTTACAGGCTCATAGTGGCAGCGTCCTTGAGAGCCTGAAAACATTTGCTTCCTCTCCTTGCAGTAACCATAGTGCCTTTCCCTTTGGCCAATGTTCAGAGCTTGCCCTTGAATGACATCTGAAACTTTCCTCCTGGATGATGGTTCCTGATGACTATTTTATCGCAGTGACTGACGGCATTACAAGTAAACTCCCCAGCTTTACTGCACATTTGTAGCTCTTTTCCCTTCTGTGGTGACTTAGGCTGCGGTCAGGTGTGAAAACAAAGGGTATGGTGACAGTAGTACGGTGTTAAAGAATTGCCAGCCAAACAGCATGGTTTGCATTGCTTGCAGAATTGTGCAATCTGGACTTTTGCAGTATGTCTACAGGAAGTTGTGGATGCCCAAGCTGTGGATGTCCCCTCCACATTGCATTTTTGGTGTATGTAAATGTAAACAACCTTGTCTGGGGGTTTTATCAGTATTTCACCTCCCCATTGCATTATGCAATATTGGACTGATATTCAGGTGTGTAATGGCTACCAAGCTAAGGAATACTTAGAAATGTGATCTTTAAAATGCCAGTCTGTTGTCCATTTTGAGAATGTCTGGCATTCCAAAGATTCTCAGGTTGTTCTCGAGTTTTGGCTGGACATGTTCAAATACTGCTGATGGTTTCCACAATCAGGAAGTAGTCTAATGTCAAACTCCACAGTTCAGAGCGCAGTTCCTTGGTGATTATCTATGCAGGGTATACTGTGGATCCTGTAACATGCCACCTTTGGATCTTGTTTTAGAGGCGGTTCACCAGGGTGTCCTCGTGGCTCATGTCTACCACCATGCACAGGCTGCGTTGCATACAAGGACCTCTTTGACATCTCCCCCTCTGTATACTCTTGCACTTTGGTTGAATTGACACAGTTGATGTATGTTTTCAAGTGTGCCAGAAATTCCACCACCAAGTGACATGATTCCTCAGAGTATGCATCAACTGCTACCACTTTGTTGGCATGTCACTCTGAATGGTTCTCCTTAATTGTGATCTTGGCAAATCCTGACTCCATCTGTTCAGCACATACACTAGAGCAGCGGTCTTCAATCTGTGGGGCGCGACCCCCAGGGGGGTCGTGGAGTCCTGGGAAGGGGGTCGCAGATTCTGCAGTTCCTGGCGTCGGGCTGATCGAGGGTGCTCACGGCCTAATTCACACCGAGGTGTGAAAACCATCAAAGCCTCATTAACAAGTAAAGGTCTTTCAAAGACCTGCGAAGTACTCTGGTCTGTCTTTGTGTGTGTCCAAGCTGTTTGAGCCAGGCACACATACACGAGCTGGGGGGGGTGGGGGCTGGGGGTTTCGGTTTTCTGGGGGAGAAGGCTGTAGCCCTTTGAGTTCAATAGACTTAGATGTGGGTTTATTTTTCTTTTTAACGTTTGTTTTATATAGCGCTAGTTTAACCCATAGGTATCAGAGCGCTTTACAAACACACAGTAAACAGCAGAAGGACATTACAATCATTGGTTCAAGTCCCACGAGCCCTCATACCTGGTGCCTGCATGGTGAGATGTTTATACAGCCTGTCGCCCCCCTCCCCCCCCCCCCCCCCAAGCAGGGAGGCGCAGAGATGCCCTCCCATGAGAGAGGAAGAAGGAAGACAACGATGCCCTCCCATGATAGAGGAAGAAGAAGGAAGACGACGCAGAGAGATACTGACCCCCCATGAGAGAGGCACAGACAAGGTGGGTGAATGAATGATGGGTGGATGGATGGATGGACGAAAGGGTGGACGGATGAAGGATGTATGGATGGATGAAAGGGTGGATGGCTGTATGGATGGACGGATGGAAGGATGAAAGGGTGGACTGATGTGTGAAAAGGTGGGTGGATGAATGATGAGTGTAAAGATGAAAGGGTGGATGAAGGATGGATGGATGTGTGAAAAGGTGGGTGGATGGAGGATGGATGGATGGATGAAAGGGTGGATGGATGAAGGATGTATGTATGGATGGAAGGATGAAAGGGTGGGTGTATGGATGTATGGATGGAAGGAAAAAAGGATGAAGGATGGATGGATGGAAGGATGAAAGGATGGATGGATGTGTGAAAAAGTGGGTGGATGAATGATGAGTGGATGGATGTAAAGATGAAAGGGTGGATGGATGGATGAAGGATGGATGGATGTGTGAAAAGTTGGGTGGATGGATGAAAGGGTGGATGGAAGGATGAGAGGGTAGATGGATGAGGGATGGATGTATGGATGGATAAAAGGTTGCATGGATGAATAATGGATGGATTTGTGAAAAGGTGGGTGGATGAGTGATGGGTGAATGGATGGATGAAAGGGTGGATGGATGAAGGATGGAAGGATGAAAGTGTGGATGGATGGATGAAGGATGGATGTATGGATGAAAAGGTGGATGGATGTATGGATGGAAGGATGAAAAGGTGGATGGATGAAGGATAGATGTATGGATGGATGGATAAAAGGTTGAACGGATGAATGATGGATGGATGGATGTGTGAAAAGGTGGATGGATGGATGGATGGATGGATGTTGGGTGGATAGGTAAAGGATGGATGTATGGATGGAAGGATGAAAGGATGGATGGATGAAGGATGGATGTATGGATGGAAGGATGAAAGGGTGGATGGATGAAGGATGGATTGATGTGTGGAAGTGTGGGTGGATGAATGATGGATGTGTTGAGGTCTAACAGGCACATTTATGGTTGTCGATAGTTGTTTATGATGAGGAGTACCAGTTTCTAGAATTTTTTGTCGGAAGGGGGTCCTTAAGCCTAAAAAGGTTTTACAAGGGGGTCTCGGCATCAAAAAGTTTGAAGACCTCTGCACTAGAGAGTTCTTGCGAGAATGGTATCTAGCATCAAGCCTGGCTTACTGAGTATGGGCTGGCATAAGACCGTTGATTTATATCCTTTAATGATTTGGTTTCGGCCTCCTTTATTACACAAAAGGAATTTGTAACAAAAGCACCAAAAAATGTGCACTTTTAGTTGGTGTCTTCAATCATGCAAGTGCTCATTAGTTGCCTTAGTTTTGCATAGGAAGGATCAATCAATTCACATTCTTTTGGGTATACTTGTTTTATGCTAAAACTTTCCAAGTCATGATTGCATTGAGAGTTTACATTGAATGTTAGGGGCAAAACTGGTGTTGGGCGAAGTCTGGAAGTGTCAAGGTTCCTCCCCCCATGGGGCGGAGACAAATTCCACAGGAGCGAAGACGACAGTCCCCAACACTTCCAAACAGCAATGACCCGAGTGGAAATAAAACACACTCAAAAGCAAACTGCTCCCAAAAAATGTGGGGGGAAAATCCAAGGAGTATACCAACTCTTCCCCAGTTGGACTTTTGTAGCTGCGGTCTCGAAGTCAGGAGCGCTGTAAATAAACATGCAATAATGCTATACTTTAAAGATAACCTCCCAGATTATTAAACAAGTGTTCAAAATGAAGTTTCACTTACCCCACGATTGTGAGCGTCAGAACTCAAATGAGCAGCCACGGGGATAAGTTTGCAGAGGTCACGTGCCAGGTGGGAAAGGAAGGGGAACCAGGCTACCACAATAGTCAGGATCCCCCAATAGGGAACACACCCAGTCCTACGCATAAAACTGAAGACAGCACAGGACTGGACCATCAGAGACGTAGATGACTGCCTCGGTCCACTTATGGAGCTAAAGACAAAGTGGCACGGAGTACAACCACGTCCAACTCTTGAGCTTAAGACAGAGCGGAGAGGGTGAACATATAACACAAGCTCAAAAGAATAATTCCGTCCGCTCATAAACTTAAGACAGAGCGAAACGAAACTCCCAAGTGGTCAATGTAACAAAAACAATCACAAAACACGAAGACGTGTCATTCAGCTCGTAAACTGAAGACGGAGCTGAACGAGCATGGACTAAACAAACACACAAAGGTCACAAGCACAAGAATACAAAGACAGGTGACAGTGCTAGAGGTCGGAACCATGAGAGGTCGGAAACAGACCTAGCAGTGGAGCGAGAAGGAAACTCTCCACCCTAGTGGAATGGGACTACCGGGGAAAGGGATTACCGGGGCAAGGAATTACCGGGGAAAGGGATTGTCGGCAGTAAGAGGACAAAAATACCGTAAAGAGAAAGGGTTCAGGATACAAGGTTCAGGAACTCGGACAAGCAGGGAAATCAGATACCGGAAAACGCTACGAGGGTTCACACAGCAGAACGCTGAGAGAAGGGGCGTGGTCACTAAACCATTCAGTAAGCCAAGCGGTGATTCGTGGGCGAGACTTCCTTTTCAGTTCGTCAGGGAACGTCTCCAAAGTATCGAACAAAGCAAAACAGAACCCAAGGAGCGATAATAGGGATTATATAAAAACATGCAATTTTACATATGTGGAACTAAATGCTGAACACTCGTCATAATGGGTCAATTAATTTGACCACCCCTAACAGTTCTCCCCCTCAAAAGCCTCCCTCCGGGGCCTGGTTTAGACAGATGTAGTCTGTGAAATGTCCTTACTAATCTGGGGGCATGAACATCTTCTGCAGCTTCCCAGGTTCTTTCTTCAGGAGGGTACCCTGCCCAATCCACTAAATATTGTAGTTTCCCTCTCTGTCTTCTAGAATCCAGGATTCAGTGTACTTCAAATTCTTCCTCACCCTCTATCTTAACAGGAGGAGGAGGAGGATTTTCAGGTTTCAGTGGGGGTATGTATTTCTTCAGCAAGGAGCAATGGAAAACAGGATGGATCTTGAGGTGTGGGGGTAATTGTAATTTGAGAGTGACTGGAGTTATGACCTTGCTGATGGGATAGGGACCAATGAAGCAGGGTTGTAATTTCTTGGAACCTGGAAGTCTGAGATTTTTGGTAGATAACCATACTTTTTCCCCTATGTCCTATTGTGGTTCTGCTCGACGATGTTTATCTGCCTGGTGTTTCATGTTTTCTTTGGCTTTATTCAACTCTTGAATGGCACTTTTCCAAACTACCTTTAAATGTTGATGATGTTCTTTTAAGGCAGGAATATTGTCTAGATCATTTGGGAATGGGATGGGGAGAAATCCTGGATGCTGTCCGTAACTAAAGAAGAAAGGGGAGACCCCTAGAGATGAGTGTGTTGCATTGTTGTATGCAAATTCTGCCAATGGGAGAACCTCCACCCAAGTAGTAGACAAACTGGCCAATAGACAACGTAAATATTGCTCTAAAGTCTGATTTGTTCTCTCAGTTTGCCCATCTGTTTGGGGATGATAGGCCGTAGATAGACTCTGATCCATTTGTAGCACTGAACATACTCCTTGCCAAAACTTAGAAACAAATTGAGGGCCTCTGTCTGATATAACTACAGCAGGGACGCCATGTAAACGGATGACCTGAGCTAGGAAAATCTGTGCTAACTCTTGAGAAGATGGTATCTTCTTTAAAGGTGCAAAATGTGCCATTTTAGACAACATGTCCACTACTACCAGTATGGTGTTATACCCTTGACTACTGGGGAGTTCTGTTATAAAATCCATACTAATAGTATGCCATGGTTTAGGAGGAGCAGGGATCACTTGTAACAATCCTGTAGGAGCACAATGAGAAGCTTTTTGCCTGGCACAGATAGAGCAAGCTCTGACAAAGGTAGTTATGTCTTTATTCATGTTGTCCCACCAAAACCATCTTTGACATAAACTAGCAGTTTTGACATTCCTAGGATGTCCAGCTAACACACTGTTGTGACACCATTCTAACACTTGAGTTTGCAAGGCGGGAATGGGAATGTACAATCTGTTGTCATGAAAATATAGCCCTTCTTTGACAGAATTTAAAGGATTCTCTTTCCATTCATCTTCAGGGATAAGAGCATATTGTTCTCCTAATAGTTCTAGAAAGGTTTTGGTGTCATGTCCTTGTGCTCCGATGATCTTATATTCAGGAATGATAGGGGGTACTTTGTCTTTGTGATCTGCAGGAGGACTGTTCATTCTTGATAGAGCGTTAGCTTTGCCATGTTGTGCTGCGGGTCGATAGGTGATTATAAAATCATATTCCCTGAAGAATGATACCTAACGCATCTGTCTTGGCGTAAGAGCTTTTTCTTCATTAAATACAGAGTCAAATTCAGAATAGATATCTGGTATCACCGATGTGGTTGCTACTGATTGGACAGTACAACATAAAGGGTGCAGGCTGTCACTGGCTTCTTGATAACAGTGCATCATACAGTACTGAGATTTTAGTGTCACTGTTCGTTCTATCCAATCGATCTGAGGATTATGGGCTTGCAACCAAGGTACTCCTAAGATTGCTCCAAAGTTAGGAGTATCAATTAAATCGAAAGATATGTGTTCGGAATGCCCATTGCCACAAACCAAAAGAAGAGGAGGTGTCTGATGACTAATCAAACCTGAAGATAGTTCAGAACCATCTACTGACTTAACTGGTTCTGGCCAGCTTTTATTCATGAAAGGGATGCGCATTGTATGAGGTAACTGTATGTCAAGAAAATTACCAGTTGCTCCTGAGTCTAAGAGTATAGACATGTTGTGTCTATCTTGATTTGAAACGACGAGAGTGACATTTAACAGGAAATGTTTAACTGGTCTACTTAAGGTTTTATTGATTTGAGAGATCTGAGGTGAAGAAGAACTTGAAGAATAGATCTCATTATACCTCAAGTTCTTTAGTTTTCCTGAAAACTAGCTATTTTTTTTGGTTGAACAGAAGGCCGAATGGGACATTCTCTTGCAAAATGCCCACTTTTTCCACAGTAAAGACATAAGTGATTCTTCCTTCTTCTTGACTTTTCTTCCTCTGAAATAGGTCCTCTCACCCCCCCCCCCAATTTGCATGGGTTCGGGCATATCCTTGATTTCTTTTTTGTCGGATTTCTGTACCGCCAATTTAGAAAATCCTACTCAAGCTTTCTCTCCTCTTCTTTCTTGTAAACAATGATTCAATTTAACTGTGAGCTCAATAAAAGAAGGACAATCTTTGGGAGGATTTACAATTTGAGACAATATATCCTTTAATTCATCTGAGAGACCTCTATAAAACAATGATGTCCTTTTGTCCTCTGGGAAATATGTTTCTGCCAGTAATCTATGAAATTGTGTGATATATGTGAGGAGATCTTTGGATCTCTGTTTTAAGCTAAGAAGGGCGTTAACACTAGCCTGCATGTATGTATGTTTAGAAAAGAGACTTCTTAGCTTTTCCTGAAAATTACTGTAATTATACAACAAAGGATCATCAGTTTCCACAAGGGGTACTGCCCATTCGGCTGCATTTCCGGCTAGATATGAGATAATAAATGCTACTTTTGCAGCATCATCCGGGAAAGTAGCCGCTTCGCACATAAACTGGAGCTGACATTGAGTCATAAAACTATTGAACTTAGCGCTATCCCCTGTGAATCTCTCTGGCATAGCCAATGGGACTGGACTAGGTGTATGGACAGTAACTTGAACAGGAGTTACCACACTGGTGTCATCAGAAGCAACACTGGCAGTGGATGTTGGAACTGTGAAACGGGCTGGTTGAATATAGTTCCTCCTACCCTTGGGAATGGCACCCAATCCTCCAGTTGCCTCTAACTCTGGAGATTTTAACTGTGTTACTTCAGCCTGTAACTGCCTGTTTTCTGCCCTTAACAATGCTACTTCCTGTTGTAATCCAGCTAAGGCTACAGCAATGTCTTCCATTGTTGGGGGTTGACTGGCTAGGAGGGGTGTATGGACCTGAGAACTAAGAGTCGGATCTATATCCATCGTCGCTCGGGTGGAATGTGTTTTCGTGGGCTTGGCTTTCTGTCAAGGTTCCTCTCCCATGGGGTGGAGACAAATTCCACAGGAGCGAAGACGACAGTCCCCAACACTTCCAAACAGCAATGACCCGAGTGGAAATAAAACACACTCAAAAGCCAACTGCTCCCTAAAAGTGTGGGGGGAAAATCCAAGGAGTATACCAACTCTCCCCCAGCTGGACTTTTGTAGCTGCGGTCTCGAAGGCAGGAGCGCTGTAAATAAACATGCAATAATGCTATACTTTGAAGATAACCTCCCAGATTAATAAACAAGTGTTCAAAATTAAGTTTCACTTACCCCACGATTGTGAGCGTCAGAACTCAAATGAGCAGCCACGGGGATAAGATTGCAGAGGTCACGTGCCAGGTGGGAAAGGAAGGGGAACCAGGCTACCACAAGAGTCAGGATCCCCCAATAGGGAACACACCCAGTCCTACGCATAAAACTGAAGACAGCACAGGACTGGACCACCAGAGACATAGATGACTGCCTCGGTCCACTTATGGAGCAAAAGACAAAGTGGCACGGAGTACAACCACGTCCAACTCTTAAGCTTAAGACAGAGCGGAGCGGGTGAACATATAACACAAGCTCAAAAGAATAATTCCGTCCGCTCATAAACGACAGAGCGAAACGAAACTCCCAATTGGTCAATGTGACAAAAACAATCACAAAACATGAAGACGTGTTGTTCAGCTCGTAAACTGAAGACGGCGCTGAACGAGCATGGACTAAACAAACACACAAAGGTCACAAGCACAAGAATACAAAGACAGGTGACAGTGCTAGAGGTCGGAACCATGAGAGGTCGGAAACAGACCTAGCAGTGGAGCGAGAAGGAAACTCTCCACCCTAGTGGAACGGGACTACAGGGGAAAGGGATTACCAGGGCAAGGAATTACCGGGGAAAGGGATTGTCGGCAGTAAGAGGACAAAAATACCGTGAAGAGAAAGGGTTCAGGATACAAGGTTCAGGAACTCGGACAAGCAGGGAAATCAGATACCGGAAAACGCTACGAGGGTTCACACAGCAGAACGCTGAGAGAAGGGGCGTGGTCACTAAATCATTCAGTAAGCCAAGCGGTGATTCGCGGGCGAGACTTCCTTTTCAGTTCGTCAGGGAACGTCTCCAAAGTATCGAACAAAGCAAAACAGAACCCAAGGAGCTCTAATAGGGATTATATAAAAACATGCAGTTTTACATATGTGGAACTAAATGCTGAACATTCGTCATAATGGGTCAATGCATTCGACCACCCCTAACAGGAAGAGCTTGAAGATTTTGTCTCCTGCATAATACAATAGTATTGACTGTGCCATCAGTCTCTTTGGTCACTGTGAAGTGTTTGTTCAGGTGAGCGATCCACACATTCCTTCCGGATACTGCAGTGAAGCATTTTCCTAGCTAAATGAATAATGGTAGAAGTCTGGTGGTGCTTCCCACATGTTGCACGTGAATCAGGCATTCCCAAGGGTCTTCCTCCAGGGGTGTGTGACAGAGTTTGGTACCCAAGCTGGGCAGAGGGAGGCATTGGCGGTAGAGCATCACCCGGAAGAATCACAGCCCATCCTCGGTAATTATTGCCTTTTGCTGAAGAGGGATAATAAGTATCAGAATATCTCTGTGAAGATACAACTTATAGGCAAAACTCTGAAAGAGTGACACACTCGTTCAGTTCAGCATGGCAGGTTACTTGAAACTTGGGGTGGGGTCTTGGTTTTGCCCACACAACTGAGCAGGCTTCACCTAATGCAGTTCAATTAAACAAATACTTATACTTTTTGACTCAAAGAGAAATTGAAGATGCTCCTTATCCAGCACACTCTCCACGTGGTACTGTGCATCTTGTTTTGGGGTGCTGTATCAGCTGCACATCTGGCCAGCTTGCCCCTCAACACTGGAGAATACCCTAGGGTGATGGAGTGCCGCTACTTCCCAGGTGAAATGTATGACAGTATTCCACATGCATTTAGAATGCTTGTGTTCTGAACGCCGTCTTTAGTACGAACTCATCTTTAAAACAAATTTGTTCAGCATGCAAGTTGTTTTAACGACTTGCCTTACGGGGATGCAGGATGTTGGAATAGTTTAATTTACCATTTCAACTCCAGTCTGCACAACAGCAGGGAAGGTGTTGGATTTTAAAACCAGCACCATTCCACCAATGTGCCCTCTAAATGCAAGTCATTGTTCCAACTTTTGTGCTGAACAAATGTGTGCTTATGCCATGTTCGTTCTATTACTGGCTCTGTGTTGGCACAGCGTGATTCCGGCTTCTTCCTGAAAAGACGTTTCCCCCCAGGTGCACTACAGAGGTGTGTTGGCTGTGGATTGGGCAGCCTGGGGCTTCTACTGCTAGTTACATGATGGCCCAGTCCAAGGATGACCCAACCTCATCACCAGTGTGGTGTGCACAAGGAGTTGCCAAGGAACACAATGACACAGGTTCAAGTGGACATGTTGTCTAGGCCATGAGCTATGAACGCCTCGAAATGGTTTCCGGCATCAGGGAGCAGTGATTTTTGATGTTGTTGGTTGTTGGGGTTCAGGGGGTGCGGGTGCCTTCTGTCTAGACCCTCGTTCACTGGTTTTAGCGAATGGTGCCAAGTGAATGTACGAATTTATGGACGCTCCCTTGGGCTCGCTTTAAAAGGGCATGCCCGCAGGAAACCGGTGCTTTGTTTCTTTGATGGTCCCTTGCCGTGTGATTTCCTGTTCCTGTTTCCCTACCTTGTTCCTTCTCTATTGCGGTCCGTGACAGTGGGCCTCTAGAGGGCTGGTTTTTGATTTTCCTTTTCCTACTAACCTTGTTTTCTTGACCTTTGTTTTTTTTTTAACCATTAGTGGGGACTTGTTTTGTTATTGGAGACGCTAAGGGATACGCGGCTGCGTTTCCCTTGTGAGATGGGCGTCTCCTTTTCCTCTTTTTGTAGTCAAACCATCTTGTTGTGTATCCTGTGGGTGGTTTCACGAAGGAGCTGAATAACTGCCGTTTTTTGTGCTACCTTCGTGCTTTTTAGTAATAGGTGTTTTTTTGGGTGTCTTCTTAGTCCTTGGACACCTTTTTTCCCCTATCCCTTCCCAGTCCTTTATTTTGTTTCTCGTTGATTCCAACCCCGTTGTTATTCCCGGTGTTTCCCGAGGGGGTGTGGTTGGTCTGGGTTGACGGAAGAAAGATCCAATACGAAGCAGGCGATTGTTTCCTGTTTCGTTTGAGCTACTCCCGAATTGTGACTGGGGTAAGCGGGGAGGTCGGTGGGTTCGTGTGGGTTTTTGGCACTAGTTAGGTTGGTAGGGTGTGCCTAATTTTGTCCCCCTTGTTCTTTTTTAGAGGTCTCAACTGGGGTCAAGCAGTCCACTACCAGGGGGTTCTGAAGAGACACGCTGTATTCCCTGTTGCGTGCTTATCTAGGATCCTGATCGATACTGTGACCTTATGCCCCTATTCGGCTATAAATCCATTTATTCCCTATATTGGCATAACCGTTCAAGTACAATATTCAGAAAGTCATCTCTGGCCTCACACGAATAGAGCCACATTCCAGAATAGTTTTCTCTACCACTTCCTTTGCAACCAATTAGTGCAATGACAGAGCAGAAGTCACTATCTGAGATTCCTAGATTAACACTCCGAGTTCTTCAACAAGATAAAAGCTCAGCAAACGTGGAAATCCCCGCTTGCTGTGTTTTGATTAGTAATAGAACTCTAATGAGCAACTGATAGCGATCACTTCCTAAGTGACATCTTTATTGACGTCTTATGTCCAGCAAACTTACGTCAAACAAGGCACCCTTCAGGTATAAATATTACCAACGTTGCCTTAAGCAAACGCTGCTGTTTACGCTAATGCCATCGCTGCTGTGTTGCTGCTATCTCGCTGCTGCTGAAGAAGCTGTCATGCTGATGATACCATAGCTGCTATCGCTACTGCTATCGCTGCTAACCGGCGAACGATGGTGTGGTGAACTTAGGAGCTGAACAGCCGTCCTCTGCAAGAGCCCAGCAGATGCAAGCTGCCCGCGGACGCTGTCCCCCCTCCTTCTCCTCCTCGACGCGCTGAAGAGAGACGCTGCCTTTCTCCTGCCGAGAAATCCAGCTCCAGCGTTTCTGGTCTACCCTTGCGGGTGACTGGGATACCGAGTTTCCCTGAAGGAGATACCAGACTTCCATCATTCTATTAAGAGGTATGGTGTTGACTAAACCCTTAGTGAGAATTCTTGAAGCAAACCTTGGCAAAACCAACTTAACTTAAAGCTACTTACTTACTCCCTTCCCACATATTAGGCTTAGGTCAGGTACACTGGGGTAGGCGTAGTTAGAAGCACCAGTTGAGTATTTAAGCCTAATGTATATATGAATGTATATATGTTTTATTACTTTTAAACCATTGTATGGCTAAGAAACCATATCAATGCTTTTACAGTATTATCTCGCAATACTTATCTTACTGTACGTACTTTTTATAATAACAAGTCTTGCAATTGTGGCAATTCATTTCTCTTGTACGAGAAGAAAGACTGTTCAATAAATGTTAACCCTTTATTGACAAACGCCCATCTCTCTATTCTCTACATATTGTGAAAGTAAACTGCACCAACCTGACTGAGTAAAATAACTGTCTATTGTTTCACACGACCCTAGAGATTGACTCTTGATCTGAGGAGCAAAGTTGTCATGTTGCACGGTTGTTGGAAAACTGAATCCCTTCTTGTCTGTGCCAGGGAAGCTGATCACTTTCTATTTCAGTCAAGAAAGTTTCCAGTGACCTCTGAGCTAGTTGGTAACAAACCCAATTAAGTTTAGCATAGTCAGTAGAGGCCTGGAAGATCCGCACTTCTACATCGATACTACTGTTTATGTTATTCCAATGCGCAGGGCCTAGTGGGAAACTAGGAACTACACTACATGGCGCCCAACGTTTGGTAAGGCGATAAACTAACGCAAGACGTTAGAGTAACTCAGTCGTGCATATTTCACACAGACCCCTTTCTCCCGTAAATACTCCAATAGACGTCTGGAGTGGGTGAAAGGTTAAAATCCGCCCGACCTTAGTAGGAAGAGATTCCTATGTAAAGCTCTGGTTTATTCAACGTTGAAGGATACAGTGTTCCAAAATATTGTGCACCTAATCTTTGTCTCCTTGGAGACCAACTCTGCAAAACCTGCATTTATACAATGCCAGGAGAAAACAGAACCACTGGGGCCGCAGCAGATGCGACTCAGCAGGATCCCGACGATACGGTACCGGGTGCAATAATCATCCCGGCACATTTAAGAAAATCTATAACTTTAAAACTTATAGAGAACGGATTGACACCACAGGGTGGTACAGTCGTCTTCGTGATAGAGGCTCACGAATATCGGCAGACAGAGGTATTCTATTCATGGATAAACTTTCCAGCGGCAAACGCTAGAACAAAAGAGTTTCACTATTACAAAATAGAGAAACCTCCGGATGAGTATGCTCCTTTCGAGGAGACTGAAATCCCACTAAAATTCCAAGAGCACCTGCTCTGGTTTAATGGCGCCCTAAAACATAATGATCACATAACCAGGCTTGCGCCAATAGGTAGACCAGGAGCAACGTGGCCGGTTCTAGCCAGCTACACACCACATCCGGACATTGCAAAAATGTCAAGGGAAGACCTCTTAGTTAACATAAGAGAATTAACAAAGGCTTATAGAGAATTAGTAAAATTATTTATTACAAATAATTCAAACACTCCTAAAAAGAGCTGGGATGGAAATAAACAATCCACTCCCAAGGAAAAAGTTTTCCAGTCCAGAGGAAGGTCTCCTCGATGGAGGGAAAGAACTCCGACTCGAGAACACCAGTCTCCCCAGAGGGAGCCCTCTGAGAAAAGATATAACCTTAGAAATAGGGATAATCTGAAGAAACCTGATAGATATCAAAGTATTGATACACGTCCCTCTCGATCTTTTTCGCAGAAATCGGAAAGAAGAGGACGGTCAGACCCAGGAGAGCACACCAAGTCCAAAGACAAGGAACCTGCTCAGAGTAAAAAATCTCAATTTCCAAAAAAGAAGGTAGCCAGTATTAGAGTAATCAACCATGCCGAGAATACTGAGGACACAGTTGAAAAACGCAAGATCCTGATGAGTCATCTGGAGACAGTGGACACGAATGAATACATTCAGGTTGAAACTGCCGACACCAGACTTAGCGAGCCCCATAAGATATACGAAATAACATTGCGTATAGAGGGTGATAAGACTAGGAAAATAAGAGGTCTATTTTGGGATAAACTCTCAAAAGGCTATGATATTCTGTTAGCTGAAAAAGATTGGCCCCCAGAGTTTGTCAGGGAGTGCCCTCGTGGCGAAGAAGTGATTATGCCTGCCTTCTCGAATCACATTCCGATTCACAAAAAATATACATATGCAAGGAAATGGGCAGTAGCCCAGGCACCGGCATTATATAAAAATCATGTAGGATGGGATGAGGACTCACCTCCTCACAAAATCCAATTAAAAAGTGAACCAACTGCCCAACGGCAGTATCCCATTAAGCAAGAAGCTAAAAAACAAGTCAGGGAGATCTTAGATCAACTTGAATACCAGGGGGTGATTGAAACATGCACCTCTCAAATGAACAATCCTTTGTTTCCTGTCTCCAAGCCAGACAATTCATATCGTCTAGTTTTGGACTACAGACACCTTAATGCATGTTGTAAAACATTTGCAGTACAAAACTCGCACAGTGCAGCCCTAATGAATAACATAAGTTAGGAAAAAATATAAAACGACATTAGACATATCTAATGGTTTCTTTTGTCATAACATTGCACCGGAAAGCAGATATTTGACCGCTTTCTCAGCATTTGGGTCACAGAAAAAATTCTGTCGACTCCCACAGGGGTTCAAGAACAGCCCAGGACTATTCTCAGCTAGGGTAACAGAGTTACTACAAATATATGATGATGAGGCATTATCTTACGTAGATGATATCTATCTCACAGACGACGACTTGGATACTCACTTGAGAAGAGTGAACACCATTATACTTGGGTTCGCAGCAGAGGGTTACAAATTCAACTTTAAAAAGTCCCGAATTGCCCATCTGACAGTACTATTCTTAGGGTACGAATTATCAAGTACAGGAAAACGACTAGCGGACAACTTCTTAGAGAAGTGCGCTGTACTCCAAGCTCCAAAAACGCTGAAGAATTTACAATCCATACTAGGTTTTCTGAATTTCGGAAGAACTTACATTCTAAATTACGCAGAGAGGGTTAAACTTCTCTACGAACTAATTAAACCTGATTTTAAACAAATCAATTGGACTCAAAAACACACAGAAATTTTGAGATCATTGCAAACAGACATGTTAGCTAAAACTAAATTAGATACACGTGACAATACACGCGGTCTTGTAATCCGAGTCATCCCAGGAAGATGCGGATTCACGTACCTAACCTCTAATGAGGGAGAAAAGGTACCTATTTCAATTAAATCTCACTTGTGCACACAAGCAGAAAAAACATTCAGTAACACAGAAAGAACTGTGAAAGCAGTGCAAATTGCATTAGCAAATGAACGAGAATTAGCACATGGTAAAAGGATTAATATCCTCACAGCGGAATCCGCCTTCGAGGCGGTATTCGGCCCAGTAAACCTGCCTACAGTGTCACTGGATCCGAAATGGATACAGTGTGTAGATTCTCTAGGAGCGGAAGATGCGAAATACTATTTCGCCCCGCAATTCGAAGAACTGAATGATTTAGAATATGAAGAAGAATATCCTCTGCCAATCGAACTTCTGCCTCTCCCACAGTACGCCTGTATAATCCATACAGATAGATTTGTACAGCATTTCAACGTAGAGAGCAAATCCTACGATGCAGCATGTGCGATTATTAAAGGTCGCTGGCTGTGCAGTAAATTCAGACCGAAAGTAACAAAAACTGAATCATTGAGAAACTGTTCGGCTCCTAGAGCTGAAATCAGATGTTTAAAGATGGCGCTCGAAAATGCAGAACGTGAATTCCCGACACTAATCGTGTGCGATTCTCATTTATGCGTCAACTCTTACAATAATAAACTGCAGAGTTGGATTGAAAATGATTACAAAGATGACACAGGTGCCACAATAAAGCATAAATTGCTCTGGAAACAGGTAGCTCTTTTACAGAAAGAACTACAAAAGACTCACGTGATTCACGCACAGAGTCTTCAACGTTATGGCGTTCACAATGCAGGGAATTCATTGGCTAATACAGCCACAGTGGAAGCAACTAAACCGGCTTCCATAGCCACAAAAAAGCGTACAGAAAAATACATACGGGAAATCATGCTGGCAGTAAAAACGACCGTAAAGGGCGACTGTGCAGCACTACCCGTGAACTATCCACTCAATTATGCATACATAATCGATGCAAACTCCGTTCCTTTTGCTCGAATCCCTGGAGTGGGGGACAGAGTAATTCCAAACAGGAGCAGGAGGGGCTTCCTCTTACTGGAAGCACACATGGGGTTGGGTCTGAGACATCAAACAATTAAGGATTCTCTGAAAGAATTACAATCAGAGTACTGGTGGCCAGGAATGAGCATAGATATCCAATGTTTTGCTCAAAATTGTGAAAACTGCAACAGAGATCGCAGAAATGAACAGGCCAGTGTAGTTTCAGGAACCCTGATAGACAGCATAAGGCGGTCTATCTGCGCAATCAAAGAAGAGAAGCGCGTCCCATTGTACATACTTAAGGCTAAACACACTTAAAAAATGAGGCCTCCAGCGCTCGGCTGACGCCAGAACGGTTATAAGAAAGATCTGCGAGTCTTTATCGGCACATACGCAATTACCACGTTCCATTCTGACCAGGGTCCTGCTTTTAGCTCTCGAGCTTATGAGGAGGCCATGGCCAGCATGGGAATTGGGTTGCGGTATTCTTGTCCGTCGCACCCCGAAGGGAATAGTGTGGTTGAAAGAAAAAACCGAGACATAAAGCGATCTATAACAGCGAAGGTATTAGGTTCAGGCGCTGGGTGGGTCAAACATCTAATAAGTGTCCAGTCCAGTCTTAACAATTTGCCAAGAAAATCTCTAAAAGGTTTCAGCCCATACGAACTATTGTTCGGAATTAGAATGAACATTCAGGACCTCGATAGTCAGATATCAGTGGTACAAGAAAAAACAACAGACTTTGATGTAAAAGATCGTTTGGCTGTTTTACAGGAACTGAATGAAACAAGAAAATCCTTAAGCAACATAAAGTTAAAGCAACAGCCATCTACCACTGACGAGGCACCACAAGCAACAGCCCCAGCAAGGCCTGTCTGGATTCCAAAGATTGGGGATCTAGTCAGAGAAAAAATCGCGGTGAAGAAGGAATTTGGGCCTTCTTACAGAAAAGCAGTACCTGTCTTGGCAGTCACCGGAACAAGATCAGTAGTACTACCGTCCCTTGCTGGTAAAAAGGAGAACAGAGTTGTGTCTATCGACCTGGTAAAACCACAAGCATGTGGCCTATAATCAACAGTAGGCCCAGTGGACTCCCAAGAAACAACAGAATACCCAAACTTGCAACAATCCAAGAGGTTCAAACTGAAAGACTAATCACATTCGATCAGCCTGCAGTGCACAGAGAAGGACTATGCAATAATGCCATGGAACTCGTGCCTCTTGAGACACAGATTGAAACGGTTCGTCAAGAAACACCAGTCTACAATAATGTGGCATCAGAAAGTGCTACCGAAAGACAGATGGAAAGAACAATTCCAACAATTGACAGAACTGCCTCTGGTTATTTCATCAACTTCGACAACTTCTCTGAAGACCAAAACGACACCGAAGTGATGCCAGAAACAAAAAAGACTTTTAAAGAAAAAGTAACGGAACTCTTTCATCAACTGAAGGAAATCTACCTTATTTCCCCTTGGCTAGAGTTCTGGTTCTGTCTAGGTGTATTTTTCCTCCTGCTTTGGCTCATCATGGTACTTTGTTTGGGAAAATTCATTGAGGGAAAATATAGTGCAATGGACACAGCAAGTCAGAACATCAACCTAGTCCTGAAACCACACAGATCATCCCACGTGAAGAAAAGAGAACTGTCAACAGTAAATGTCACAGCAATTCCAATACCTGGTGGGGTAGTATGGGAGAAAACTGACTATGAGATCTATGGTCCGGTCGAAATCCTGAAGTATCCTCATCAACTGAAGGTTTCCTTAAGTGACTTTGTAAAACCTAGTACATTCTCTGATGATTGGGACTTTAACAGTATTAATGACATGATGTCTGATTTAGTAATGTCAGCTAGATTTACAGAACATGATTATTTACAAGGTTCATCTAGTTATGAGCAATTATTCTGCTACACACATTATGGCGATCATTATTTGCATAAATCTGCACAGCCTAGAAATGTTTTTATGTATAATCAATGGGAACATTGTGCTACACCACCTAAAAGCAGTTCTAAGACATTCTTTGAGAAATTCAAGTACTTCTCAGGGTTTAACACCAGTGATGCAGAAACGTTTTATTACAAACTGTTAGATAAAACAGGAATGAAAACAATGCTGACAAATTCTAAATTGATATATTCAGAAGCATTTTATGAAAAAATGATGACATTTGCTTTTGATTATTGGAAAAATAACATTGAAACGAAAACAATTTGGGGTACAAAAGATTGGCAGGTACAAGGCCTTGAAGCACTATTCAGAACCTGCATGATACCAGAACAAATGATGTTTTTAAATGACACAATACACCAAACATCCTGTCTTGGCCTAGCTAAGATCAAAGACCTTAACAAACCGTCTATTCCATACACACATTCTTGCTATAGTGACAGCGACAAAAATGTATTTCTTAGTGGTGAAAACTGTAAACATTCACTAAGCGGTATACTTTTGTGCCAGGGTATTAATTTACATGGAGCCTGTGAAGGTAATTCTAACAACCTTTCATGCCACCAGCTAGTCACACCTGCAACTCAGATAGAGCCCTTCTTTATGCAACTTGCAAACGGGAGTTACATTCTTAGAACGGATCACAGATGTTGTGGCCTTGTTCCAGGGAAAAGTTATCTAGTAAGCGTAACAGCCATGGTCAAATGTTGTATGCAGGCATTGTTTCCGAGCGGGCCTGTAGACACAGAGACTCCCATCTGGCCTCGTCTGAATCTCTATTCTATACGAATTGATACTTTAAGCAAAATTAAGTCTGTGCTTTTACAGACAACAGTGCCCATAACGTCATCAAAAGAGACGTATGATCTTCTAGTTGCAAGGACAGCTACGGAGGTTCATGACCTTTTATCAACAAATTGCCCCGTGCAATTCGTAGAAATGCTTAGCCAACTCCTTAACATGTCTAGTGCCACAGGCATCCCAGGCATATTTAAGACGATTTTTACGGGACTGCTAACACCATTTCAAGCAATTCTGGGAATCGTTCCTAATTTTGTCCACTCTGTTTTTGGCGGCAAACCCTTATTTTTGGGACTTGTAGCAGGGAGTTTATTTTTGACCGTCCTGCTTCGTTATGGCAAGCCAAAGCTCAGACATAGCTCCCATGGGAATGGAAGAGACAATCCTAGCAATGCGCTACCGGGACAGGATAACTAACGTCCTTGGATTGGCCAGGCTGAGAGATCTAAACATGACCTGGTTCCTTTCATTCAGACCTATATGGCAGAACTGTATCTTACCGGTACTTCGATGTATGCTATGCGGAGATGAGTGCGTGTTGGACATCTGTCTTTCACTTCCATCAGCAGTACCAATGGACGTCGATACTTTGCTCAGTCCGATAACGGCTCACGCATTGTGTTGTCCCCAGCGGCTACCAATCCTGATGACGGCATTCGTTGAGACTCCTGTGCTACGACTAGGTGGTAACAGTGGAGCGAGTGACAAAAGCAACATCACCCAGGTACGACCTTCTGTGAGCATTGCTGATCCCTACTATGATGACAGCAATCATTCTCACACCTGCCAAGTTACAGCACTATCGAATTTGGTTGAACTGTCACCTGATTTTGTAGACCAATTCTTTGAGAGCCTGTCTGATATGATGTTCTCACCCAAACAGAAACAATAACTTTGGAAAAGCTTTCCGACACACAGCGTTCCCATGAACTCTGAATTCGGCCTTCAGTTTTGAACAACAAAAACTGCTAAAAAGCGTTGGAACTCTATTTCCCCGTTCAAGCATTAATTCTTTTGAATTGAACACTTTTTAATATTCACCCTTTTTTGGCATGAAGAATTCTTTGCTTAAAGTAAAAACTATTCTTAGAGAACAGAAGTTTCAACTTCTATTTCTAAACACATCTAGAGACATAATAACTTTACACCAGCCCCTAGCACATGTTATTGCAATGCATTTATATGTGATGATTTATCTCGCCCTTCTTCTGTTTCAGAGATATTTCATGTGTAATTCTTTTGCATAATCGTTCATTGATTTCATATGCTATAATTTTTGAATGATTTCTATGCTTCAAAAACGTACAGTACCTAAATTTTCACGTATTACAAATACGCCTATTTCAAATGCATTTATGTATTTTGGGGTGGGCAATGTTACACATGCATCTTATTGCTCTAGTTTTAGTAATTTGATGGACATGAATGCGTGGA
Organism: Lissotriton vulgaris; assembly: GCF_964263255.1. NCBI lineage: Eukaryota > Metazoa > Chordata > Amphibia > Caudata > Salamandridae > Lissotriton > Lissotriton vulgaris. Next base: position 1,405,433,969 of record NC_141693.1, on the reverse strand, counting down.
GTGGGTGTTGCGTGCTTATCTAGGATCCTGATCGATACTGTGACCTTATGCCCCTATTCGGCTATAAATCCATTTATTCCCTATATTGGCATAACCGTTCAAGTACAATATTCAGAAAGTCATCTCTGGCCTCACACGAATAGAGCCACATTTCAGAATAGTTTTCTCTGCCACTTCCTTTGCAACCAATTAGTGCAATGACAGAGCAGAAGTCACTATCTGAGATTCCTAGATTAACACTCCGAGTTCTTCAACAAGATAAAAGCTCAGCAAACCTGGAAATCCCCGCTTGCTGTGTTTTGATTAGTAATAGAACTCTAATGAGCAACTGATAGCGATCACTTCCTAAGTGACATCTTTATTGACGTCTTATGTCCAGCAAACTTACGTCAAACAAGGCACCCTTCAGGTATAAATATTACCAACGTTGCCTTAAGCAAACGCTGCTGTTTACGCTAATGCCATCGCTGCTGTTTTGCTGCTATCTCGCTGCTGCTGAAGAAGCTGTCATGCTGATGATACCATAGCTGCTATCGCTACTGCTATCGCTGCTAACCGGCGAACGATGGTGTGGTGAACTTAGGAGCTGAACAGCCGTCCTCTGCAACAGCCCAGCAGATGCAAGCTGCCCGCGGACGCTGTCCCCCCTCCTTCTCCTCCTCGACACGCTGAAGAGAGACGCTGCCTTTCTCCTGCCGAGAAATCCAGCTCCAGCGTTTCTGGTCTACCCTTGCGGGTGACTGGGATACCGAGTTTCCCTGAAGGAGATACCAGACCTCCATCATTCTATGCAGAGGTATGGTGTTGACTAAACCCTTAGTGAGAATTCCTGAAGCAAACCTTGACAAAACCAACTTAACTTAAAGCTACTTACTTACTCCCTTCCCACGTATTAGGCTTAGGTCAGGTACACTGGGGTAGGCGTAGTTAGAAGCACCAGTTGAGTATTTTAGCCTAATGTATATATGAATGTATATATGTTTTATTACTTTTAAACCATTGTATGGCTAAGAAACCATATCAATGCTTTTACAGTATTATCTCGCAATACTTATCTTACTGTACGTACTTTTTGTAATAACAAGTCTTGCAATTGTGGCAATTCATTTCTCTTGTACGAGAAGAAAGACTGTTCAATAAATGTTAACCCTTTATTGACAAACGCCAGTCTCTCTATTCTCTACATATTGTGAAAGTAAACTGCACCAACCTGACTGAGTAAAATAACTGTCTATTGTTTCACACGACCCTAGAGATTGACTCTTGATCTGAGGAGCAAAGTTGTCATGTTGCACGGTTGTTGGAAAACTGAATCCCTTCTTGTCTGTGCCAGGGAAGCTGATCACTTCCTATTTCAGTCAAGAAAGTTTCCAGTGACCTCTGAGCTAGTTGGTAACAAACCCAATTAAGTTTAGCATAGTCAGTAGAGGCCTGGAAGATCCGCACTTCTACGTCGATACTACTGTTTATGTTATTCCAATGCGCAGGGCCTAGTGGGAAACTAGGGACTACACTACTTCCCTGTTTTTTATACCCACCCTCTCCCGGTGTTGTGTTTTCCATCACCCGGAATATATCTGTGGGTGCTGGGGTGTCACGGCGAGGGTAGGGGATTGGGACTTTCTTCACTCCTGCAGTGTTTGGCTGGTTGGCAGGCGGAACATTGGTGTCTCATAAGTGGTGGGTGAAACACTATAGCAACCCTGGAATATCAGTACTGGCTTCGGCAACCACTAACTCAAATTAAGTACAGACTCATACAAAAAAGAATGCCTGTGCTCCTCGGCTGCCAATTCACCCTATTACCATACAACTTTTTATTGATATATTACCAATGTCAAAGAACACCCGTTGCAGCTTTCAACATGATTGACACATTTCTTTGCTGCAATTTGTTTTCATTTAGATTTGCATAGTATACATGTTATGAGATTGAGATAATTGCACACATAAAATAATGTCTGTGAAAATTAGAAGTTGGGGAGCATTAGGTAGTTGCTAGGCAGCCTAATTTACCAAAATGAATTTGATATTTTTAGACATTACTCATGCGATTTTGTTATCTCGCAGTTGCTCAAACAAAGCATGCCATAATCCTGGTTGGTTAAAACACGTTGTTTGTGAATTTTATGCACAAAGGAGTGTTTGCTCTGCGATACAGATGCACACCTACTATGTACTTGAAATGATCATTTCACTAATTGATGGTGTGGTAAATGAAATTAATGAGTAGACCCAAAAGACAGGGTACAGCTCAGTGATCGCATATTTTCATTTCTCAACAACAATGGGAAGAAGAACATTGTCCCCTTTGCATAGCTATAGAAACGACATTCGTCTTTCATCAAAACATTCATGGCTCCATCACTCATCCACATGTCCAACTGTGTAACTAAGGCAATTTTCTAAATATAGTTTCACACAATAAGAGTCACTAATGTACCTCGCCAAAAATAAAGAGAAATTGAAGATAGACGTCCTATCTGCATAGTTTTAGTGACATCTTTTACATGCAGCACTCACAAATGCAAAAATGCATTAGATAGTCCTCATTATCGTAATAATAATATTAATAATATTAATAATAATATAATAATTGACTTATTTTTATGGGACATCATTATTTTGCTAGGAATTTTTAAATACGCATTATCATGCTGTTTATATTTAATGAATTTGATCAAACAATGATGTTATATTTTTTTGTTTTTATATTTGGCATCAACTTTTATGTCTAATATGGATTGTTGTTATTTGAATTAAAATTCAAATAAAAAGCATTTATTGGAGGGGCGTGGCTTGATGCCCATGGCGGCGGCTCCCGAGTGAGACTCCTCGGAGTGGCGCGGTGGGTCCGCACTAACCTGCTTTTTTCAACACAGCTAACGCAGCGCTTTCAGTTGCGGAGGCGATCCTGATTCGAACGATGTCTTCAGTGTTTATTTTCTTGGCTCCGGAATCCTAATATACAGGAAGGTACCTCCGTCTTCGCTGTGGATTGAATTACTGCAGCCATTTTGTGTGTGGAGGTCCATTTGGAATACTGCTGCTCCATCAAGACCTTTATCACAGCAGTATGCGCTCTTCCAATTTTTCTTTTTTGATAACAGTTTTAACCACACATGCGCTGCCACAAATTGCTGCCTATTTGCCTGCTTGCTTGCCTCTACAGCTATGTTTCCTCTCAACGTGTTCTTCTGCTGATGGAAGTAAAATCAATGGCCGCCATTTTAACTCAGTCTGCATTATTTATGTCTGGTCTTCATATGTCTTCTCATTCTGCGTTTACTAACTGGGTGCAATCTGGAAGCAGTAAGAATTGCAATTTTCATATTACCATGACTAGCGAATCAGGATTTCATTAAAGACACGGAGACTGACTTATGCATGATTCCTTTAATGTAGTCCAAGTGATGGAGCGAGATGGCAAACGCAAAATTTTGTGTACCACTCTTGAAGTCAATGTCTCATAACAGTAATGTTTACTAATTGCATGTTTTGTGAAATTAATCAACCATAGAGCAAGATGCACTCATTAGTTTACTTTTTACACACGGGAATACTAATTTTGCTTGCATGTTGCAATAAACCTAGCTAATATGTAACGGTATTGTAATGTGAACTAATGTGCTGTTTAGTTATAAACAAAACGTTATTTAAATGTGCCTTTTGTACACGTATTGTGAAAAGAGAAGGTCGATTATATAAGTATAAAATACATTTGTGTGGCTTATTTACTAGGTAACAACTAATGGGAAACATTAGTATGGTGGGAGGTAAACAGAATGGGTTTCAATTCAATAACTAACATGAATTTGTGTTTGTTTCTATGATAGTTCCAAAAAGTGGCCTCTGAGGCCTAAACAAAATGGGCGTGTGGGTAAACTGTGAGCAAGAGCTGAAAAGCGCTGGCGTGCTAAAATCTGCAAGTCAGAGTGAACTGCTTGTGTCCGAGAAAAAGTTCAAAGCTTAATGTGGCCCGGAACCTAGGATGGGTGCCAATCAATCAATCAATTAATCAAGGCATTTATATAGCGCGCTACTCACCCGGAGGGTCTCAAGGCGCTTGGGGGAGGGGGGTCTGCTACTGCTCGAACAGCCAGGTCTTGAGTTGGCTCATATATATGAGAGGTGATCTTGGGTCAGGCGGAGGTGGATGGGGAGGGAGTTCCAAGTCTTGGCTGCCAGGTAGGAGAAGGATCTTCCTCCCATGGTGGCTCTTCGGATGCGTGGAACGGCGGCGAGGGCGTGGCTGGTCGATCGTAGCTGACGGGTAGGAGTGTAGAAGGTCAGGCGGTTGTTGAGGTACCTGGGGCCCAGGTCGTGGAGGGCCTTGTGTGCGTGGGCGAGGAGTCGGAAAGTGATTCTCTTGCTGATGGGGAGCCAGTGCAGGTCTCTGAGGTGTCCGGAGATGTGGCTGTGTCGGGGAATGTCCAGGATGAGTCGTGCGGAGGCGTTCTGGATGCGTTGGAGTCTTTTCTGTAGTTTTGCTGTGGTTCCGGTGTAGAGGGTGTTTCCGTAGTCCATTCAGCTGGTGACGAGAGCCTGGGTTACCGTCTTCCTGGTTTCGGTGGGGATCCATCGGAAGATCTTTCGGAGCATGCATAGGATGTTGAAACATGAAGATGAGACGGCGTTGACTTGTCTGGTCATCGAGAGGGAGGAGTCCAGGATGAAGCCCAGGTTGCATGCGTGGTCCGTTGGTTTGGGTGCGCTGCCCAGGGCAGGGGGCCACCAGGAGTCATCCCAGGCAGAGGGGGATGGTCCAAGGATGAGGACTTCCATCTTTTCTGAGTTCAGTTTCAGGCGGCTGTTCATCATCCACTCGGCTACATCTTTCATCCCTTTGTGTAGGTTGGTTCTGGCGGTGGCTGGGTCGTTGGTGAGGGAGAGGATCAGCTGGGTGTTGTCGGCATAGGAGATGATGTTGAGGTTGTGTTGGCGTGCGATGGCTGCGAGGGGGCTCATGTAGACGTTGAAGAGGGTGGGGCTGAGTGATGATCCTTGTGGTACGCCTCAGATGACTTCTGTGGCCTCGGATCTGAACGGGGGGAGGTGGACTCTCTGGGTTCTTCCAGCGAGAAACAAGATGATCCACTCTAGTGCCTTCTCTTGGATTCCGATGTTGCTGAGGCGCTGTACTAGGGTGCGTTGGCAGACAGTATCGAACGCTGCGGAGAGGTCCAGGGGGATGAGGGCCGCTGTTTCCCCATTGTCGAGCAGGGCTCCGATGTCGTCAGTGGCTGCGATGAGGGCGGTCTTGGTGCTGTGGTTGGCTCGGAAGCCAGACTGCGAGTGGTCTAGAGATCCGTTCGTCTCGAGGAAGGTGGCAAGCTGACTGTTGACGGTCTTCTCGATGACTTTGGCAGGAAAAGGGAGGAGCGAGATGGGGCGGTAGTTCTTGAGGTCGGTGGGGTCTGCTGATGGTTTCTTCAGGAGGGCGCTGAGTTCGGCATGCTTCCAGCTCTCCGGGAAGGTTGCGGTGTTGAAGGAGCAGTTGATGATGTCCCGGAGTTGGGGTGCGATGACGGAGTCGGCCTTGTTAAAGATGTGGTGGGGGCATGGGTCGGTTGGTGACCCGAAGTGAATGGTGTTCATCGTGTGGATGGTGTCTTCGGTGCTGACCGGGACCAGGCGCAGAGGGTGCTGGTGGGGCGCGTTGGTTTGGTGGTTGGGTGCGTGGTCTGTGCTCCGAAGCTGTTGTGTATGTCGGCGATCTTGCTGTGGAAGAACGAGGAGAGAGAGTCGCAGAGGTCTTGTGAGGGAGTGATGTCTGGCAAAATCCGTTCCGCTCGCGGATTTCGTGGATTTTCGGTAAATCCGCAATCTGCAAACTCCTGAGAATTTACCGAAAATCCGCTAAATCCACGAGCGACGGATTTGGGGGGCGAAAGTTCAGGCCTGTTGAACTTGTAACTATTTTAGGATGGCGCCGGCAAGCTGCCAGCGCCATCCTAAAATAGTTACTAAGTTAGCTTCAACGGGAAGCACTAGTAGATAAAATAAAGCAGGTGCTCTAGCACCTGCTTTATTTTATCTATTAGTGCTTCCTGATGAAGCTAATTTAGTAACTATTTTAGGATGGCGCTGGCAGCTTGCCGGCACCATCCTAAAATAGTTACAGGATGATGGGCACTGGCAGGCAGCTCACTCAAGGGACCCCTGCACTCTTCGGTGTGATGGCAAAGTTAATCTGCCCCCCAAAAATGTGAGTTTTGTCGAGGCTGGGCAGGTGTGCGTTCTCCCCATATCTATCGTCGAAAATTAGCTTTGATGCTTGATGGAGGCCTTTGCATTATTGACTTTCAGGAGCTCAATCCCTGTGCAGTTCCTGTGACCACGAGCTTCTCTGATCCGTGCCTGTCCTTTCATGCACACAAGAGGCATGTGAACTCGCATATAAGCCCCGTCCGTTTGGCCCCTCCCCACACACTAGTGGTGTGCACTGTCTTCGTGCCCTTTACCCACTTGATGGACAGGTCACTCGAGGGACCCCGGCGCTCTTTGGTGTGATGCCAAAGTTATTCAGCGCCCCAAAAATATGTGTTTTGTCGAGGCTGGGCAGGTGTGCGTTCTCCCCATATCTATCGTCAAAAATTAGCTTTGATGCTTGATGGAGGCCTTTGCATTATTGACTTTCACGAGCTCAATCCCTGTGCAGTTCCTGTGACCACGAGCTTCTCTGATCCGTGCCTGTCCTTTTATGCACACAAGAGGCAACAGGAACTCGCATATAAGCCCCGTCCGTTTGGCCCCTCCCCACACACTAGTGGTGTGCACCGTCTTCGCGCCCTTTACCCACTTGATGGACAGCTCACTCGAGGGACCCCGGCGCTCTTTGGTGTGATGCCAAAGTTAATCAGCCTCCCAAAAAATGTGTGTTTTGTCGAGGCTGGGTAGGTGTGCGTTCTCCCCATATCTATCGTCGAAAATTAGCTTTGATGCTTGATGGAGGCCTTTGCATTATTGACTTTCACGAGCTCAATCCCTGTGCAGTTCTTGTGACCACGATCTTCTCTGATCCGTGCCTGTCCTTTTAAGCACACAAGAGGCATGTGAACTCGCATATAAGTCTCGCCCGTTTGGCCCTGCCCCTCACACTAGCGATGTGCACCGTTTTCCCACCCGGCCTTTACCCACACAATCCGCAAAATCCACGAATCCGCAAATTCGCGGATTTTCCAGATCGCGAATTCGCAAATTCGCGAATTGCGAATTCGCAACATTCGCCCATGCTTAGTGATGTCGTTATTTCCTGCGCTGGGGTTGGAGAGCTTTTTGACGATGCTGAAGAGTTCCTTGCTGTTGTGTGCTTTGTGGTCTAGTCGTTCCTTGAATGCTGTCTTCTTGGTGGTGTGGATCAGCTGGCGGTGTTTGCGGGAGGCGTGCTTGAGGGCGGTCATGTTGTCTGTGGTCGGGTCTTTGCGCCAGGCTTTCTCGACGGTGCAGCAGTTCTTCTTGGATTTCTTGAGGTCGTCGTTGAACCAGGAGGCTTTCTTGCTGCCGGGCCTGCTGGGATGGTTTTTTAGGGGTGCGAGGTCATCAGCGCAGTTGGTGATCCACTGTGCAAGGTTGTTGGCTGCTTGGTTGGGGTCCGTTGAGCTGGCGGGAGGGTTCCGGTTCAGCGATGTGGTGAGCTGGTCGGTGGTGATCTTGTTCCTGTTCCTGCGGGGAACCTGTTGCGGGTGGTGGTGAGTCGTGGTTCTTCTGAAGCTGAAGTGGACGCAGCTGTGGTCTGTCCAGTGGAGTCCGGTGGAGTGGCTGAAGGAGATGTACTTGCTGGAGGAGAAGATTGGGTTTAGCGTGTGTCCGGCGTAGTGGGTGGGGGTGTTCACCAGTTGCTTGAGTCCGAGGTTGGCGAGGTTGTCCAGCAGGGTGGTGGTGTTGTTGTTGTTGTTGTTGTTCTCCAGGTGGAAGTTGAGGTACCCTAGGAGGATGTAGTCGGAGGAGGAGAGGGCGTGCGGGCTGATGAAGTCTGCGATGTCTTCACTGAATTGTGAGCGAGCTACTGGGGGTCTGTAGATGAGGGTGCCTCTGAGTGTGGTCTTGGGGTCGTGTGTATCTGGAAGTGAAGATGTTTTTCTGCGTCTGACAGGGTGTCGTCGGAGTTGGTCGTGATGCGGATGGTGTTCTTGTGGACGATGGCGATGCCTCCTGTGGTCTGGTTGACGCGGTCCTTCTGGGTGATCTTGTATCCGTCCGGGATGGCGATGGCGATGTCGGGCGCTGAGGAGGCGTTCATCCGTGTTTCCGTGAGGAAGGTGACGTCTGGAGATGTGGTGTCGAGAAGGTTCCAGAGTTCCATGGCGTGTCTGTGGACGGGTGGGTGTTGAACAGGATGCACTTCAGGTGGTTGCTGCTGGTGCTCAGCATGGCGGGTGCGGTACGGGTCCGGATGCAGGAGAATTTGCAGGATTGGCAGGTGAAGGGTCCGTGGGTGCGTCTTGGGGTGGCTCAGTAGCAGCCGGGAATCTGGCTGGTGTTGAGTGCGTTGAGTGTGGCGGTGTCGTAGGTGCGGCGGGTGTGCTGGCATCTGCGGGGGCCAGGGGTCCTGGCGCTGGGCGCGGTCCAGGCATGGACGGGCGCAAACAGGCTTGCCTATGGCGCGCCTTCGGCGTGCAAAGGGCGTGCCCGCTGCGCGTGAACGCTGAGTGCACGCGTGGACTCCGACATAAATGGCATAGTGGGAGGGGCAGAGTGGGAGGGAGGAGCAGCTGGGAGGCAGGAGCGGGGTGGCGCGGGGAGGGGATTGGGTACAGAAGGCAAAAGGGGGGGCCGGGCCGCAGGGGAGCAGCGGCAGGGAGCGGGGAGGGCGAGAAAGACGGTAAGAAGTGAAACAAGCACAAGAGAAAGAAACAAGCAGAGGTAGCGAGCAGTGAGTTGGGGAGGGTGAGAAAGACGGCGAGAAGTGAACAAGCACAAGAGAAGAGACAAGCACTGGTAGCGAGCAGGAGCAGGCAGGTATGGGGACCGGGCACACTCACGGAGAGCTGCGCGGCGGGTGGAGCGACCGTCACCGACCAGAGTCAGGTCAGGTCACAGCTCCCAGTCGAGCTACGACACCTTAAGTATCCGGCGGGAGGGCGGAGCAGCTGGGAGCGGAGTGGCGCGGGGGGGGGGATCAGGTACAGAAGGCAAAAGGGGGGCGGGCCGCAGGGGAGCAGCGGCAGGGAGCGGGGAGGGCGAGAAAGACGGCGAGAAGCGAAACAAGCACAAGAGAAAGAAACAAGCAGTGGTAGCGAGCAGGGAGTTGGGGAGGACGAGAAAGACGGCGAGAAGCGAACAAGCACAAGAGAAGAGACAAGCACTGGTAGCGGGCAGGAGCAGGCAAGTAGGGGGACTGGACACACTCACGGAGACCCGCGCGGCGGGTGGAGCGACCGTCACCGACCAGAGTCAGGTCAAGTCACAGCTCCCCGTCGCGCTACGAGCATGGACGATGTAACTCTCAAGAGCCTGGGAAAGAGGATCGATTTTGCTAGTTGAGGATGCGCTTAGGCCGCAAACTGAACATAACTAAGACCCTTTATTTTTCTGCTGACATGTAGAGAAAAGTGTGTCGTAATAGTGAGATGATGCTCACACACCCCTGACAAGTTACTTTTAGATAGATTAAGTTAGGAGAATTAAGGTATGAAAACCCCTGGATTTGACTAGAAGGGGTCGCTTTTTCAATTTCAATCGGAGATGCTGCCTGTTTGCTGACTGATTCCTGGATGTAATACTCTGTTCTATTTTACCTTGTTTGCTTTGTAAGACTTAAGGATAAGATGAGGGTGTTAGACAGGGATGTTAGGAGAGAATGAAGTTGGAACTATCTGTTCTTTGCTACACTTTACTGAAATCTAAACTAAAGCGATTTTCCTTGAGCTCTGAAAAAAATGATCATTATTGAAATAAAGTTTGAGATTTTACTAAATAAAGATGTGACTAATGCATAAATGTCAGACATAATAAAGTTTTGCCTTTAATAAAATTGGGAAATGGAATTTTAAAAGCTGGTCTTGTGATTTTCCTACGCCTAATTTTCTTTCTAGCAGATCCGTTGCCATTATGGTGGTGGGTCTGAAAAATCCAATGTTTAATAAACTATGATAATTTGTTTGTTTTAAACTGCAGGTGTAAATAATAAATAGACGCTCAACCAAATGTTACAGCATTTCTCCATTGCGATTCACCAAAAGCCTTGAAGCCAAGTTTAAGTGAGTAGAGTAATTGCCCAGTGTTATGGACCCCACTGGTGCACTTTATGTGTGTCTAAAGGTTTCAGGGAAATGGTGAGTAATGATAAGAAGTAATTTTTGGAGCCGCGCTGTAGCACAAGCAGCCGCGTATATCACAATATTAAGAGGTTCCAGAATAGAACAATAGCAACACATGAAAGGCACGAACAATCAACAATCTGCCTCTTTTAAATGTGGCTCCAAGCAGACAAGTTAATTTTACTTCATTACCATTATTCATTTGTATCTCATTTTTGAAGTTCCCTTGTGTGTGACTTAACCCCACACCCCCTACCTACTGCCATATACCGATCTCCAATTTACGGAGATCTCCCTGCATCCCGTTTACTAACTGGGTGCAATCTGGAAGCAGTAAGAATTTCCTGTTTTATGCATACCATGTTCTCATACTGCTAGTGGGAAGCTCTGAAGTTCCCTTTTACATGGAATTTGCACAGCTCTAATGCGACCAGCCTTCATAACAGGACATCTGGATATTAGCCCCTTTTCATATTGTCTCTTATGGAAGAATTAACTCTATGGTGAACTACTATTTACTGGCCCTTCGGCTTAGACATGCTTTACTTTAACGAACCTTGCAAGCTTTGTAATTTTCTCTAATTTCTAGTGAGTATATTATCTCGCTGATTTCTGTTTGCTCTGTATTATTTCCCATAACACAAGTAATTTTCTCCTTATTGTCTTACATAGGAAGATTTAAAAAACGCGGTCCTCCTGCTTCTCGCTCGACACAATCTTTTATCAAGAACTCCAGAATATTCACAGAATTTTCCAAGATGGAAGGCTCTCTTTTGTCTTTACCCTAGAGGCCTGTATCGTCTACCTCTATTCCCTTAGTGGCAGGGACGACTACTACAAAACGCTTAAAAAAGGATCTGCCCTCTGCACCAAAACCTTATTACCTTGTTTCATTGGAATTGTTGCTGGAGGAGATTCACACCCTCTGACCTTTTATGGAGGAAAGAAACACCAAGTTGCAGTTCCTTATTGATAACTTGTCCCAGATTGCCGAAAGACTCACAGCGGTTGAACATAGCATGTCTTCTTTTGGGCTCACTGATACCAAAGTCAATGCTGTTAAATCCCAGGTTACCACACTTTAAATACAGGTTGAAGACCTTGAAAACTGAAATAGTAGAATTAACCTACGTATTTATGGTTTACCAATAGGAACTGAGGGCTCAGAACCTCTCCTCTTAAAATCATTTCTTCCCAAGGTACTACCTATGCCAGAGGATTCTGCGCTTAACATCCAAAGTGCTCACAGGCTTGGCCATCAATTATCTGGCATATCAAACTCACGAAGACCGAAAAGAGCCATGCTGTATTTCCTTGAATACACAGATTTACTAAAGGTTCTTGCAGCTGTCAAGTCAATCCAACGTGCCTTATGGTTTGGTTCGACCTTATTTTTCTTACAAGATTACACCAAAGCCACAGCAAAAAGACGAGGAGAGTTTCTCAACATGAGACCTGATCTACATTCTTTAGGAGCCCGTTATGGACTTTTCCACCCTTGTCTGCTTAAAGTCACCTACAAGAACAGAACAACAACTTACGATGATCCATTCGAACAGAAGAGCTTAATTAACTCTTGCAAAACAGAGGCCATGGAATTCTCAGGAGCCTTGTCATCTCACCCCATTTAATGTCATTAATCTTCTGGGATAACTCTCCCTGTTTTTTTCCATCACCTTGTTTTATTGGAATTATAATCCATGATTGCTCAGTTTAGTATTGTGCTATGATGCTTTTTAGCATGTTTTTTAATTGCATGTAGCATGTTTCCACTTGTTTTTCTTAATAAAAATGGTATTAATCTTTTCCCTTTACGGATTTATTGATGTTTATATCCAGCCGTTGTCTCGTCACATGTGGTGCGGTCCTCCCCTTGTCCTCTGTTCCGTCGAATTTGGACGTGCCATTTGTTCCATGTGGTTTCACCCCCCTTCATTCCTGTTTGATATCTTTAGGTATGTCTTTTATCCTGTATTTATACTTATTTATTTCCTTGTGTTTTCTATCCCTTTTTCCTTATATATCTCAGATTATTCTACTATTCTCTCACTCAATTTCTCATCTTTTTATCTATTTAATCGTGTACTAATGCAATTAAATCTATTTTTCTATTTTTTTCCTGTCCTATATGGTTATTTTTTTACTTTGTTGGATTTGTCTTTGGTATGCCTCTTGATGCATTTTTGTTTCTCTTTGTAATTATCTTATGTCTTTGGAATTAATTTAATGGAAAGTCAGTGGTCTGAATTCTCCTATAAAAAGGCAAAGGGTTTTGACTCATTTGGCTAAACTGGAAGTTGATATAGCATGTATAAAAGAATCTCATCTAGCAGCAGAAGAATATTTAAAATTAAAGAAAGAATGACTAGGGGAGGTCTTCTTCTCCATAGGCAATGGTAAACAAAACAGAGTTTTAACCTTGTGCTGTAAATCACTTTCTGTTAAACTTCTTTCTTAATGTTCTGATAAGAATGGACTTTGGTTATGCACCAAATTGATGATTGAGAATGCTCTGGTTTCTTTAATTAATGTATACACCCCCTCTGCTGGAGATTCCTCCTTGTGGACCTCCTTAGCTCAACAAATTACACATTTTATTGATGATATTTTATTTTGGTTGGCGACTGCAATCAAGTTCTAGATCCCTTTGTAGATCGAAATTCAACAGTAGCTTTTGTCCCAAATAAGGCTTACAAACTTTTTGCTCAAACCATCAAACAGTACCAACCTTTTGATTCTTGGAGAATATGCAATACCACCACCAGAGAATTCACTTATTATTCTGCAGCTCATCAAACTCAATCACAACGTGATTACTTCTTTATTTCTCCTCATTGCCTTACAAGCTCTTAAAAAAGATAAAGCCCCAGGTCAAGATGGTTTCACAATCGAGTTTTGTCTATATTTCGCACAGCTGCTACTCCCCAAACTTCACAACCTCCTGCATTTAGTTGTTTTCTCTGGCTCTTTCTCGGAAGCAATCATTTGCCTCATTCCCAAAGATGGTAAGGACCTAAAATACTGCAGAAATTATTGACCTTTTCATTAGTTATTATTGACTATAAAAGTTTTTGGCTATGCATCCAGAATCCCATTTACCCAAATTGTTAGGAATGGAACAATCTGGATTTGTTAAGAGTCGTCTTATTACAGACAATATGCATTTATTTTTTGACATTCTGTTGAAATCCTCACATCAATCTCAACCTTTGGCTGCAATAGCATTAGATGAAAAACTTTCAGCATATGCAGATAACATAACATAGCATGTGTATTTGTGAAGCGCACTTTCACCCCAACGATGTCACTTGGCGCTGAATAACAGATTTTTATTGTTACCCAACTCAATGGTGCTCATTTTTTCGACCGCAGATGGATAAAATGCTGAGTGGACCCACCAGGATTTTAACCTGTGACCACAAGGCCGAAAACAGGCCCCTGCAAGCGATGCATTAGTCCACTAAGCCACCAGACGTGGCTTTGACATATTGTTATTTATCTCACAACCTCAGACATCTATTCTCGCTTATTTAAAGGAAGTCAAATCCTTTTTCTCTGTTTCTGGCTACAAACTGAACAAAGGTAAATGTGAGATATTACCTTTAACTAAATATACTTTTAAAGATGACTTTGTAGCTTCACACTTTGCTTGGAGTCCTAATCACATCAAATACATAGGTTTATACTTTACTTCACCAATTCGGATACACTTTCTCTTTGTATGGACAAGTGTATACAAAGAGTCTTCACATTGACTGCCAAGTGGCACCCTTTATACTTATCTTGGTGGGATCAACTAGAAACCATAAAGATGATGATAACTCCTATAATACTTTATGCAATTTCCAACATTCCAATTCCCATTCCCTTAAAATTGTTTAAGAAGATAAACTAATCACTGAAAACGAAATACTCCAAAAACTTTGATCCTGCTTATCGCCACACCCAACCAGGCACTGGTAATCAAATAATGGTTGAAACAGCTTACAGCCCTTAACTGCACTCCACAAATCATTGACTCTGCAAATTCACGGGCTTTACTCTTGACAAAAATTTCAACATGCAGAAACACAACGTTTCCTCCAAAGCTGCAAATCATCAAATGAATATTTTAAGAAAATGAAAACCTTTCCTCCCCCCAGGGATTTTGAACATGCTGTACAAGCCTTAGTAATTCCCAGGTTGGATTATAGTAGTGCAACCCTTTCTGGACTACCCTGATCCAGACTTGCTCCTCTGCGGACCACGATCAACTCTGCTCCATGACTCATCACTGGCTAAAAGCGATTTAACCATCTCAAATCCCTCAACTGACTTCCATACGAAGCTAGAATCCAGCTAACAATTACCTGAATGATGCATAATGCCCTCCACCATACTAACCATAACTATCTCGTACAGAAGCTCAAACGCTCTGGAGGTTCGAGAACAACCAGAAGCGCAAACACCTTTCCTCTGAAACCTCTGAGATTCCACAAGAAGAAAACATATAGCTGTGCCAACTCTGTGATTGTCCTAGGAATCTGGAACTCTGTACCTCCAGAAATCAGAACAAATCCCATGATCATTTCATTCAAGAAGGAAATCAAATAATTACTCATGAACACATTTCTTCCTTAGATCACATGACTCTATTCTCCTAAGTTTCTCTTATAACTATCTCTGGCTTCCTAATGTGCTCTTTTGTGCAATATGATGCTACCTCCTTGCTTCTCAACTATGCCTGATATTTGAAGTGGATGAACTAGGACTTTATGTTGCTTACAACAATTTACCCATGCTACTGTTAGTGAACTTGTAATGAATATGTTACTACTACTTTTACTACTCGGTACGCTGTAATTCTATAAATCACTCTAATACCCACAAGGGCATTATTTGTGCTATAAAAAAATATTGAATAAATAAAATGTTATGATTATGTCTTGTAATGATTTAAAAACTACCATTTCAAAACCAGAAAACAACTTTATTTCACTGTTTATACTTTACTGAGTAAACTATAACTTGCGTTGCTACCATACATTATTATGACCTCACTTACTGCATCAATCATCTCAAATCACATCACTGCTAACATCTCAGTGACATTCCAGTGAATTTCTGAGGTTTTTCAAAGTAAACCAAAAACTTATTACCATACCTAATTAGAATGTCACTTTAACTGTTGGTGTGTTTTTTCAGTGAAATTCCATGTTTTTAAAATCATAGTAACCCAACTCCTGCATGGCCTGGCCAACTTACCGCCGCACACAGTCATTGGTGCCCAACTCCCCAAGCCCTTCCAACCCTCCCCACTATGACTGGCATTCAAATGTGTGTGGCGTGGGGTTGGGGGCAGGGCCAGTGACCAAAACCCTCAGGTACCCACGGACTTCGGCAGGGCCTGGCAGCTTGACTGCTATGGCACAGAAAACCTATCCCAATTATTGCATTACACTGAGGAAAAGAAAAAAGTGATGGATGGATTGCTTGAATTAATCTTAGCCAGTGGTAGCTACTCTGGCTCGCAGTACCGTCAATGTTTTGCCCCTCATGCCAACCCAGACAGGAGTCGGCTGTAGGGAAATCAGACTAGGTCCTTCGCCAAAATGAACAGTCCATGAGACCACAACCACAAACGTTTGTGAGAATTTACAAATTCCTCTCTAAGACATTCCTGCCTCTGAAACAGAGATTTAGTCCTTACAAGAGAACGATTACATTTCTTTTCAGGATGGGTAAAGGAAGCACCTCCAAAATCAGCGCAATTGTATGACAGATGTTCCTCCACAAGGTGAAAAATGTCACCTATAGAGGAGAAAAGGTGAAGCGTCATCAATAAATATGCTAGTTATAATTTGCATGAAAAAGTGGAATTCTGACACCTGTTCCAGGAGTCTTGAATCTAGAATGGTAATTCAAAAAAGTTGTTAATCTGCATTGAAGTGAGGTTTTAATACAGCTTCTGGTGCATATTTAACACTTGATTATTGTTGTGATGTGAGCTTTTTTTCCTGGTGGTTTGGCAACAACACAGCTAGCAGGTGCCAAATATAGTACTGAGTTTATAGGCAGACAAGTGTGGTCAGAGTCATCTTGTGTTTCTAAAAGATATGTCTGAGGTGGTTGCCAAATGTCTTTTGGTGTGAGGTTGGTGGTTGTAGTTGGGAATATATGTCACTATTGGTGCTATAGTACATCAGGCTAACAATCCAGCACTTCAATGTCGGTGAGTGTTTACAGCATTGGCGTATTGCAATTTGTGTGCCTCCCTGTCTGCAGCTTTGTGAAACCCAGTTATTAATTTGGCTCAAAATGCTGTGTACATGAACTGTGTTTGATGTATTTCCTGTAGCTGTTGCTCCAGTTCATGAGTGTACGCCGAGCTCTGGATTTTGTGTCTGGAGAGAGCGAAGCACTGTCTCGAGGGGGTTCTAATAAGATGTTCAAATCACCCTCAGGCATATTTGCGTAGCCTCCATACAATCTATTTGTGTTGTTAGATCCCAAAAAAGTCAGCGTCATCAATATTGGGGGCATATACATTCAATAATAGATGGTGTGTCCCAGCAAGTGGCCCTTTACCACTAGATAATGTACCTCCCTGGAAAATTGCAATTCAAGTGCACAGAAGGGTATCTGTTAAATTATCAATATCGAGACTCCCCTAGCATACAAACTGTTGTTTTGCAAAATATCAGAATGAGCCCCATGTCTTGACAAAGGATGTAGGGGTATCGGTAGATAAGTGTGTTTCTTGTAAGAATGCAATATCTATTTGATGTATTTGCAGGCATTGTATCACCTGTTTGTCGTTGCGAGGGTGGTTATGCCACGTATATTTCATGACACCAATATGAGAGTTGCAAACAGTTAGATTCTGCTGTCAGTACTCATATTTAAAAAAAGGCAGCATTTATCTAGATCTGGTTATGTGATTGCACAGTACTGAGCCATATCTCGAGAGTAAGACACTGTATTAAAACTAGAACATAACCCACCCAACCCACCCCCATTTCCCATACTATGAGGAAAACCAAAACCCAGGTTTCATACCCAAAGCATAGCCAAACTATCTATATGTAACACTAGTGTGTCCACACAGTTGGAGGGGCACTGCCACTCCGGATCCTCCAATATGTAATGAGAACTAAAGATTCATAAAGGCATGCATAAAACAGGTAACTTAGCTGAATCTACATTGTTCCTCATCTACTAGTAAATCATGTATATATGAAAGGACCATCAAAATTAGGTTGATAAAAACAGGTTTGCAAAGGCAACAGAGCCAGAGCAGGGCGTTGATCTGGTAGGGGAGGTGAATACTTGCATGGACTTCTTCTTGGACAAAGCATGACAGAACTCCTGCACAGCGACGGCTCGTGGAGGGAGTTACGGTGAGGCAGGAGGGTGGGGAGGGGGAGGGGCAGGGTGGAGGTTGCTAAAAACCGGCATATGGATAATTGCAGGTAAGTTAACAATTTAATTAATAAAACGAATTTCGTAGTGCGCCTTGCATCGCAAAATGCAATGCAGTGCGAGCTACGAAATTCGTTTTATTAATTAAATTGTTTACTTACCTGCAATTATCCATATGCCGGTTTTTAGCAACCTCCACCCTGCCCCTCCCCCTCCCCACCCTCCTGCCCCACCGTAACTCCCTCCACGAGCCGTCGCTGCTCCTGCACCTCCTCTGGTGTTTCAAAAAGCCAAGACTTGGTGTCAATGTCCATCCTAAGGCATGCCAGGTATAGCATGCCATATCTTTGTCCCAAATTCCTGAGAGTAGCCTTGATTCCTGGAAACTTCCGTCTGGCCTCCTGGACCATGATGGTGTAATCTGGATATATGGAGAGTGTTGTTCCTTGCCAGTGCAGGAAGCCCTTCTCTGGTGCATGACGTAATGCGGTATCCCTGTTCCTGAAATTAAGCAGGCGGGCAATATTGATGCGAGGAGGGCAGCCGAGTTTTGGGCAGGGCCCCAGCGAGTGATGGGCTCTCTACACCAAGATCGCCAGGAAGAAGGCCTCACTACCAAAGAGGTCTGTGAGGAATTGTTCAACAAAACCGCAGAGACGGCCCATATTGGAGAATTTGGGCACTCCAATCTATACAAATATTGTTGCGTCTAATCCTAGATTCCAAATCTTTATTTTTCATGGTGACAGTCTTTAAAAGTTTTTCAATTTGTTACAGACATTTGGTTGTTTATGCTGCGCCATCGTGGAGGTCCGATACTCTTCCCTAAACAGTGTCCAGTCGGCCATCATGTTTGTCTTGCTGTGCTCCCATATCGTCCAGGCATTTTTCTAGTGCATCAAATAGAGTGTTCAGTGCTTTAAATCCAGCATGTAGTTCTGCCAAAATGGGGTCAGGCCTTTGTTGCGCAGCCAATTCAGAGTTTGGGTTGTCTCCCCCTTCTGCTTGCCCCAATCCGATGGCGTCCCCTGCGCGACCTGTTTTTTTAAGTGTTAACTTACATTGCTTTGATGAGCGGAGCTATTCGATGGGGCTGCATTCCTCCGGGCAGCAGGGTGCTTTGTTGATGTGGGGAAGGGTTCATCCTCCCACGCACGCTCATGACTGTGGTCTCTGTGCCCAGGCAGCTCCTGTATAAGGCGCCTCCGGGAGCCTCTGGATTTCCTAAAGTTCACAGTTGCGTGTCGCTTAGTTTTGGTCGCTTCTGCAGTTATTTTGGCGGTTGTAGATGAGGATATAATAAAATCACATGCTTTTTGTTGGAGGCCTCTGGCGGTGCTCCGGGACAGCATGCCATTTTGGTCTACGTCCTGGGCATGCCCCCCAGTGACAACAAAGTTTATCTGCGAGCAGCAGTTGTTAATTGTACTGTCATATAGTAGACTGAGGGAGAAGGATACAGCATATAAATGTGGTTGTTTGGTGCAGCATTATAATAAAGAAGATCAGATGTGGCCAAGTTAAACATAAGCCATAAAGTTGCACTTTTATTGCTTGAGGTCCAGTTATAAAGGTGCAGTATGTTTCTTTCATATCACGCCACTGGAAGGAAGGTGGTGCTAGATCATCATTTTTCAGAACAAGATCAAGACGTGAGTCACATGTTTCTGACATGACTCGTAATAGCATTTTTCACTTTTAAGTCTTAGATGCTATTGCATGAGAGCCATAAGTATTGAACCATTTATTATTACCTTTAATTTAGGTTTTTAGTTTTATGCAACATAGGTTTGTCCATAAACCAGTTGTTAAATCTACTTTTTAATTTTCAACATGTTAATGACAGATGTTCCCTCTTTGACTAGCAGCCTGATTCATGTACGGGCCGTTTTGCGTGTCCCTAATAGCGAATCATAGCGATTCGCTATTGAGGACACGCAAAACGGCATTCATGTAGGAATTGCTACTTAAATAGCGATTCCTACATGTTCTTTATTTGCGAGTAGCAATTTGCTACTCGCAAATACTCCCCATTCATTCCTATGGGCCAAGAGGCCCATTGGAATGAATGGGGATTTGCGAGTAGCAATTTGCTACTCGCAACTGAGATAGCGATTTTAAGGGTGACAGGGGTGTCCAAAGGACGCCCTGTAGCACCCCTAAAATGCACTTTTGGACAGGTGTTGCGCACACACATGTCCAAAGGACATGTGTGTGTGCTACATGCAACTTTGAAAAATGCTTTTAAAAGCATTTTTCTGAGTTTTTGCTATTTACCGACAGGTCTGACCTGTCGGTAAATAGCGGCCCCAAAAGTCCAATATCGCTATTTTGTTGTGTGTCATGAATAGCATTTAAGGAATCTCTATTAGAGATTCCTTAAATGCCATTCCACGCAAATATGCGAATTCTTAAATAGCGATTTTTGCATTTGGTATCATGAATACCAAATGCAAAAATTGCGCTCGCAAAGGGCCAGATTCTGAGAATCTGGCCCTTTGCGAGTGCAATTTAGCTACATGAATCAGGCTGTAAGTGTTATTCTTCCTCGTATTACCTTAAAACCGGCTACTCTACTTTGTCATTTCTTAGCACTGCATGTAACTTACTCGTGTTATAATTTAGACCTATGCACAACTCCTGTCATTTCTTTATCCTCCAAAAATAATAATTTCAAGTCAAACAACACTTAAAGAAAAGAATGCACAAACCACCGACCTTCTTGTTTGAATATATTGACCCTTTTAGTAACTTGGAGGTAAGGTTAAACAGTTATAACAAAATGTTGAGCAGGTAAACCTTATCAAAACAGTAAACAATGGGGGATATTTCCAACACATTGTCGGAGAGTGGTGTTACTCCAAGTTCTGGCATTTTTTAAATGCTGAGATGAACCATATTTACAAAAATACTGTGCACCCCGTCTTTCCACTGGCACTGGTGCTAATGAAGTAGCCTAGCACCAGTGCAGGCACTATTGCGCCATGTTGCAAGGATATGTATTAAACAAACAGTATCCCAACAGGTATCAATCAATCAGGCAATTAAACAGGATATGAAAAAACATTATCAAGGACAGAAACAAGAGACTCAATATATCCATTTGAATGTGCCATTGGCATCAAATTTATGCAAACAAATTAGAAGAAGCAGTACTATCAGCACTGAAAGTTAAAATATTACAACCCAAGTTGTACTTGGTGCAGACAAGGTGCAAGTGATGTGCACAACAGCGATGTAAGTGACAAACGTGTTCAGCGTGAACGGCGCAAGAAATACAGGTGTACAATATTTACAGTGATAGAATACAATGTGACTAGATCCTTAATAGGAACTAATTGTATTGGCTTTTGAGGGTGGTCACAATGTTGGTAGCGCCTTTTGAATGGGCTGGGGAGTCGACGACGTTTCGATCCAGTCAAGTTAGGATCATCCTCAGGACAGGGTTGCAGGATAGAGCAGTGCTGTATAGGGAGGAAAACGGAGTGTGGTTAGGGGAAGGGAAGGTAAGCGCCCGGTAAGATAGTTAGTAGGTCTAAGGGGAGCCCTGTTCAGAGAGCCGAAGGGTGGAGGGTGAATCAGAGTACCCTGGGGTCTCTGAGCAATGTGGAGGACAGAGTGAAACTGTTTGCCACATCATGGACATCTGCGTTATACATGGAGTGTATGCGTCCCAGATTGTCTAGGACACCGTCTTCATATAAGCACGGGACAGAGGAAGAAAAATCGTCGGTCACAACGTGGGGCAGGAGGCTATAGGGGTTTGAACCAGCGTCAGTGAAGATAGCAGTGCACCGTGGTACTAGGGCGGTATATTTAAATAAAGAGTCCGGGCAGTGAATGGAGCCTGGAGCAGGACATACATAAAATTATGAAGGGGAGGACGGGGGAGCTGATTGCCATAGCTATACGTCATATATGAAGCGTGGCGCGCGTGACTGGCTTAAGAATCGCAAATGGAGTGGGGGTCACAAGTCAAAAGATTCGAAAGCCCGAAGGTTACATGTCAAATATAAGGATAAGCTCCCAGGTGTCGGCTCAATCGGATATTGGAGGGGATCTTTAACCTGTGAAAGAACAGGATATAAGTGAGGGCGGTTGATCAATGGCGACCATGGGCTAGGGGTACAGTCACTCGAGGTGGCATACCTGAATAGCATCTGTAGTCCCTTGTAAGAATCGCTTGGTAAGGATCAGGAACCGGAGGACGAAGGCAATGTCATCCATCCGGTAAGTGTAGTGGTAGCACCACCAGGGTACCGCAATGGCCAAGAATTAAAGCTGAGAATGGAAGGAAGACTAGTTAGGGGACAGTGAAAGTGCCGTTGGTAGTTGAGACCTAGCAAATTCTTTTCTGCATACCTCTGGCAGAATCTGGGGAACTTCCTGGTCAGTCGGGAGCCTCGGGACGTAGTCATGGAGACCGATGGAGTCCCAGAAGAAATAACGTCCAGGGGCGTGCCTGATCCGTGGCGGATGGCCCAATAAGCGAAGGTCAGGTGGAGTTAGGAGTAGCGCGGAGTCAGGGGGGCGTGTAACAAGGTGAAGATAGCACTGACGTGCTGACACAAGGTGGCGGGACGTAAACGGGTGTGTGGCAAGGCGGTGCAGGCACTTGTAGGTTCTGACGTTCGGTAAGGAGGAACAATGGAGAGAAGGAGAACAGCCAATTTTTTTACTCGTACTCGTTATGAACATCATCACTTGGTGGTAAAGAAGAGTCAATTTTAACACATAATCATGAACACGAGCATTTGGTGACTTTCATCAAATCAGTAATGTGATAACCATCAGTTATAAAGAAAGGTATAAAAACATAAATTCATAACCTTCATTATATACATTTTACAGTTCAAGATGAGACACAAGGGTGAGGTTAAGATGAAAAATAACGATTATGAAAGCCAGTATTGGACAGATAGCTATAACAATCATACAGTTAAGGCTATAGCAAACAATTCGAGAGAACAGTGGTACAGCAGTAGTGGTAAACAACACTTACAACGCAACTATTACAATGCACTGCTTTTACAACGCAACTTTTACAACGCAGGATCTTTTACACCGCATGCCATTACAACGCATGCGATTACAACGCAGATGTCATTACAACGCATGCCATTACAACGTATTTTTGGGTAAGTTTTATTTTTTTTAATTTTTTTGTACTTAATTAGGTTTGATTTTAATACTTGAATATTTATTTGTTACAAGAGTATTTTTCTAAAGTTTCATAAAAATGTTTTTTTTTTAATTTTAAGGTTTTAGTGTATTAATTTGCATATTTTGATAATTTTCAAGAAAATAATTATTACTCTAGTATTAAATACACATATTGTAAGAACCCTAACAAGTCTTTTAATAAAAAAAATTCAAAAATCATGCTAATTAATGCCATTTAAAAAAAAATTAATACTCTAGTATTATACACTCATGTTGATTTTAATTAAAAAACATAATTAAAAATACATTAGTATTTTAAAAATTAATACTCTAGTATACAAATATGTTGAAAGAATAGTAATTTTTTCATTATCGTACACTTACACCCTGGAGTTAGAATAGTAATTTGAACCCTGTACACTATACAGCACTTACCCTAATATTACTCCTCCCTGGATTTAGAATAGTAAATTGAACCCCTAAACTATCCAGCACTTACCCTACTATTACACCCCCCTGAAGTTAGAATAGTAAATTGAACCCCTACACTATCCAGCACTTACCCTACTATTACACCCCCCTAGAGTTAGAATAGTAATTGGTACCCCTACACTATCCTGCAATTTCCCTACTATTACACCCCCCTGGAGTTAGAATAGTAATTTGAACCCCTACACTATCCAGCACTTACCCTACTATTACACCCCCCTAGAGTTAGAATAGTAATTGGTACCCCTACACTATTCAGCACTTACCCTACTATTACATCCCCTCGAGTTAGAATAGTATTTTGAACCCCTACACTATCCTGCACTTACCCTACTATTACACCCCCTGGAATTAGAATAGTTATTTGAACCCCTACACTATCCAGCACTTATCCTACTTTTACACCACCCTGGAGTTAAAATAGTAATTTAACCCCTACACTATCCAGCGCTTACCCTACTATTACACCCCCCTTGAGTTAGAATATTATTTTGCACTCCTACACTATCCTGCACTTACCCTACTATTACATCCCCCTGGAGTTAGAATAGTAATTTGAACCCCTACACTATCCTGCACTTACCCTTCAATTATAACCCCCTGGAGTTAGAATAGTAAATTGAACCCCTAAACTATCCAGCACTTACCCTACTATTACACCCCCCTGAAGTTAGAATAGTAAATTGAACCCCTACACTATCCAGCACTTACCCTACTATTACACCCCCTAGAGTTGGAATAGTAATTGGTACCCCTACACTATCCTGCAATTTCCCTACCATTACACCCCCCTGGAGTTAGAATAGTAATTTGAACCCCTACACTATCCAGCACTTTCCCTACTATTACACCCCCCTGGAGTTAGAATAGATATTTGAACCCCCACACTATCCAGCACTTACCCTACTATTACACCCCTCTTGAGTTAGAACAGTATTTTGAACCCCTACACTATCCAGCACTTACCCTTCTATTATACTCCCCTGGAGTTAGAATAGTAATTTGAACCCCTACACTATCCAGCACTTACCCTACTATTAAACCCCCCTAGAGTTAGAATAGTAATTGGTACTCCTACACTATCCTGCAATTTCCCTACAATTACACCCCCCTGGAGTTAGAATAGTAATTTGAACCCCTACACTATCCAGCACTTTCACTACTATTACACCCCCCTGGAGTTAGAATAGATATTTGAACCCCTACACTATCCAGCGCTTACCCTACTATTACACCCCCCTTGAGTTAGAATAGTATTTTGAACTCCTACATTATCCTGCACTTACCCTACTATTACACCCCCTGGAGTTAGAATAGTTATTTGAACTCCTACACTATCCAGCACTTACCCTACTATTACATCCCCCTCGAGTTAGAATAGTATTTTGAACCCCTACACTATCCTGCACTTACCCTACTATTACACCCCCTGGAGTTAGAATAGTTATTTGAACCCCTACACTATCCAGCACTTATCCTACTTTTACACCACCCTGGAGTTAAAATAGTAATTTTAACCCCTACACTATCCAGCGCTTACCCTACTATTACACCCCCCTTGAGTTAGAATAGTATTTTGAACTCCTACACTATCCTGCACTCACCCTACTATTACATCCCCCTGGAGTTAGAATAGTAATTTGAACCCCTACACTATCCTGCACTTACCCTTCAATTATAACCCCCTGGAGTTAGAATAGTAAATTGAACCCCTAAACTATCCAGCACTTACCCTACTATTACACCCCCCTGAAGTTAGAATAGTAAATTGAACCCCTACACTATCAAGCACTTACCCTACTATTACACCCTCCTAGAGTTAGAATAGTAATTGGTACCCCTACACTATCCTGCAATTTCCCTACTATTACACCCCCCTGGAGTTAGAATAGTAATTTGAACCCCTACACTATCCAGCACTTTCCCTACTATTACACCCCCCTGGAGTTAGAATAGATATTTGAACCCCCACACTATCCAGCGCTTACCCTACTATTACACCCCCTTGAGTTAGAATAGTATTTTGAACTCCTACACTATCCTGCACTTACCCTACTATTACACCCCCTGGAGTTAGAATAGTTATTTGAACCCCTACACTATCCAGCACTTACCCTACTATTACATCCCCCTCGAGTTAGAATAGTATTTTGAACCCTTACACTATCCTGCACTTTACCTACTATTACACCCCCTGGAGTTAGAATAGTTATTTGAACTCCTACACTATCCAGCACTTAACCTACTTTTACACCACCCTGGAGTTAAAATAGTAATTTTAACCCCTACACTATCCAGCGCTCACCCTACTATTACACCCCCCTTGAGTTAGAATAGTATTTTGAACTCCTACACTATCCTGCACTTACCCCACTATTACATCCCCCTGGAGTTAGAATAGTAATTTGAACCCCTACACTATCCTGCACTTACCCTTCAATTATAACCCCCTGGAGTTAGAATAGTAATTTGAACCCCTACACTATCCAGCACTTACCCTACTATTACACCCCCCCTGGAGTTACAATAGTAATTTGAACCCCTAGTCTATCCAGCACTTACCCTTCTATTTTACCCCCCTGGAGTTAGAATAGTAATTTTAACCCCTACACTATCCAGCACTTACCCTACTATTACACCCCCCTGGAGTTAGAATAGTAATTTGAACCCCTAGACTATCCAGCACTTACCCTTTTATTATACCCCCCTGGAGTTAGAATAGTAATTTGAACTAAGGGTGGGCGGGCAGCTACGCTCCGTGCACAGAGTGTGCGTAGTGCCGGCTTCTACGCATTTTGCATAGCAGGCGTAGAATTCGGCACTACGCACGCTCCGCAGACGGAGCGTAGCTGGCCGCCACCCGAATCCCTCCCGTCCTCCCTAAATACTTTAATTTAAATGTGTAAAAGAATTAGAAGGCACTTACCTTGCCCGCCGCTGCCCGCCGCTTCCCTGGGGCTCGCTCTCTTCATCGCCGCCGTCTTGGGTACTAATGCGCATGCGCGGCTGCCCGCGCATGCGCATTAGTACCCAAGACGGCGGCGATGAAGAGAGGGTGCCCCGGAGACGCGGCGGGCAGCGGCGGGCAAGGTAAGTGCCTTTTAATTCTTTTACACATTTAATTTAAAGTATTTAGGGAGGGCGGGAGGGAGGCCTGCGGTGCGTAGTGGGGCTACGCGGAGTGCGGAGGTGGGCGTAGTTTCTCGCCCACTTCACGTAGCTCCGCGAAGCCCCACTGCGCCCACTAAGCCCAGGGTTAATTTGAACCCCTACACTATCCAGCACTTACCCTAATATTACTCCCCCCTGGAGTTAGAATAGTATTTTGAAACCCTACACTATCCAGCACTTACCCTTCTATTATACTCCCCTGGAGTTAGAATAGTAATTTGAACCCCTACACTATCCAGCACTTACCCTAATATTACCACCCCTGGAGTTAGAATAGTAGTTTGAACCCCTACACTATCCAGCACTTACCCTATTATTACACCCCCCTGGAGTTAGAATAGTATTTTGAACCCCTACACTATCCTGCACTTACCCTACTATTACACCCCCCTGGAGTTACAATAGTAATTTGAACCCCTACACTATCCAGCACTTACCCTACTATTACCCCCCCCCCTGGAGTTAGAATAGTAATTTGACATCCTACACTGTCCAGAAATTTCCCTACTATTACACCCCCTGGAGTTAGAATAGTAAATTGAACCCCTACACTATCCAGCACTTACCCTTCTATTATACCCCCTGGAGTTAAAATAGTAATTTGAACCCCTACACTATCCAGCACTTACCCTACTATTACACCGCCCTGGAGTTAGAATAGTAATTTGAGCCCCTCGACTATCCAGCTCTTACCCTTCGAATATACCCCCTTGGAGTCAGAATAGTAATTTGAACCCCTACACTATCCAGCACTCACCCTAATATTACACCCCCTTGGAGTTAGAATAGTAATTTGAACACCTAGATTATACAGCACTTACCCTTCTATTATACCCCCCTGGAGTTAGAATAGTAATTTGAACCCCTACACTATCCAGCACCTACCCTATTATTACTCCCCCTGGAGTTAGAATAGTATTTTGAACCCCTACACTATCCAGCACTTACCCTACTTTTACACCTCCCTGGAGTTAGAATAGTAATTTGAACCCCTAGACTATCCAACACTTTCCCTAATAATATACTCCCCTGGAGTTAGAATAGTAATTTGAACCCCTACACTATCCAGCACTTACCCTAATATTACTCCCCCCTGGTGTTAGAATAGTATTTTGAACCCCTACACTATCCAGCACTTACCATATTATTACACCCCCCTGGAGCTAGAATAGTATTTTGAACCCCTACACTATCCTGCACTTACCCTACTATTACACTCCCTGGAGTTAGATTAGTTATTTGAACCCCTACACTATCCTGCACTTACCCTACTATTACACCCCCCTAGAGTTGCAATATTAATTTCAACCCCTACACTATCCAGCACTTACCCTACTATTACACCCCCCTTGAGTTAGAATAGTAATTTGAACCCCTACACTATCCAGAAATTTCCCTACTATTACACCCCCCTCGAGTTACATTAGTAATTGGTACCCCTACACTATCCTGCAATTTCCCTTCTATTACACCCCCCCGGAGTTAGAATACTAATTCGTACCCCTACACTATCCAGCCTTTTCCCTACTATTACACCCCCCTGGAGTTAAAATAGTTATTTGAACCCCTACACTATCCAGCACTTACCCTACTATTACATCCCCCTGGAGTTAGAAAACTATTTTGAACCCCTATACTATCCTGCACTTACCCTACTATTACACCCCCCTGGAGTTAGAATAGTTATTTGAACCCCTACACTATCAGCACTTATCCTACTTTTACAACCCGTGGAGTTAGAATAGTAATTGGTACCCCTACACTATCCTGCAATTTCCCTACTATTACACCCCCCTGGAGTTAGAATAGTAATTGGTACCCCTACACTATCCAGCTCTTTCCCTACTATTACACCCCCCTGGAGTTAGAATAGTAATTTGACCCCCTACACTATCCATCACTTACCCTACTATTACACCCCCCTGGAGATAGAATAGTAATTTGAACCCATACACTATCCTCCACTTACCCTACTATTACACCCCCCTGGAGTTAGAATAGTAATTTGAACCCCTACACTATCTAGCATTTACCCTACTATTACACCCCCCTGGAGTTTGAATAGTAATTTTAACCCCTACTCTATCCTGCACAAGACCTACTATTACACTCACATGGAGTTAAAATATTAATTTTAAAACCTACACTATCCTGCATTTGCCCTACTATTACACCCCCCTGGATTTAGTATAGAAGTTTACATTTTTACAGTATACTGCACTTACCCTAATATTACAACCACCTGGAGTAACAATTGTACGTTTTTTCTCCTCCACTATCCATTATATATTCAGATATTACATTCCCTTTGATTAAAATATAGGTATTTTTAAAAGTTAAAGTATTTAATCAAAAAATTAATAATTAGTATAATTTAAATTTTGAAAATATTTCTAGAATACAAAATATGAAATTGAGTACTTTTAGAATTTTTTTATTTGTTTTAATAATAAGTTATAACATATTTTAAAAAATTCCCACGCTTTAACATTGATTTCAATGTAAAGAATTGTCCTACATTTATTTCTATAGCTCTCAATGTGAATCTTGCGTATATGAAATAAGAGGCTTGCTGGAGACTAACTGGGTTCCTTACACATTCAAAAGGGAGTATGGATAAGGTAAGAACAATATTTAATATATTTTGTCATTATTGAGAATATTATAGAAACAAGTTTTAAAAAAATACATTTGATAAACCATTAATTACGACACAAAAATGGATTTTTTATCTGGAAGAAAAGAAGCTATTTTGGAATGCATC
The DNA here is from genome assembly GCF_964263255.1 of Lissotriton vulgaris. Taxonomy (NCBI): domain Eukaryota; kingdom Metazoa; phylum Chordata; class Amphibia; order Caudata; family Salamandridae; genus Lissotriton; species Lissotriton vulgaris. The sequence continues at coordinate 1,405,404,719 of NC_141693.1, read as the reverse complement.
AATGCTTATTTTTTGGGAGTTTCACATTTTATGGAATTGTTTTCTTGGAAAAGGAATTTGAAAGAGTGCTGATTTGAAGTTCAGCAAGAAGATGTTTTTTTTATGGCTTTTATGTTCAATTGGATAAATAAAGCAGGAAGATGAAGGATGCATTTTTAAATTTTGTGGAGTTGGGAATTTATTCGAATTGGAGAACAAAATCTTTTTGGATGGAGTATTTGTTGAAAATCGATCTTCCTTTATTGTTTTTTTTTGTCAAATGTGAAGTTTCTGTTCCAAAAAAAGGAGAAGAAAAATATTTGAGTTGTTTTTCTGGTGAAGTTTTTTGCAAAAATGGATTACAACTCAGGCATGGTTTTGGAATATATTGGATTGGATTAAAGATAAGGAAGATAGAAAAAAGAAGTGTTCTAAGGTAAGGTGACCCGACTTTTACTTTTGTTTATATATTTTAGAAAAAAATGCCAATTAAAGTGCCATATTAAATGTATTAGTTAAATTTTTTTAGGGCAAAACAGGAAAGTAAAAATGATGTTTATTTTAGTAGTGGAGTATGTGAGCAACATTATCTAAGTAGTCGGAAGCCACGCACAACGAAAACTGTTGTAAAGCTGCCAATAGTCTTTCAGACATTTCTTTTGTTCTTTTAGATACGCGTGGGTTCAGACTACCTGTTAATGATTGTGAAATTCTCATTTCTATAAAACTTTGCTCCTTCCTCAATGTTTCTAAGAAATGAAAGAAATTAGGGTGAGCTTTGCTAATTGTACTGTTGAAGGAGTTGTGCCATCCCTCTATGGCATTGTTTGTTTTTGCCTCTCCTTCTAAGCAGGACGTGTAGCAGTTCCACCACTCCACATGGAAACGTGGCTTCCTCCTGCGACCCGATCTGCTTAGATGACGAATCCATGTGTCTTCGAAATAATTTAGCAGGGTTGCCAATTTGTCTTCGTTTGTTGTAAAATACTCTGATTCTGTAATTGCAGTATAGTACTCGTCTACACTTGTAGGAGGGACAAAGTAAAGTGCAGTTAGTTTTTTAAGTTCGAATTGCAGTTTGCTGTCAGGACAGTAATCCACAACTAGGGATGATTTTTGTATTTTGCACCAAAATGCTTGGGAAAAATGGAAAAAACATCCCTGAATTTGGGTAGCCGTGTACATTTTGGAAATAACATTTATCATTGCAAATTCAAAATCAATGAATATTTTCCTAGGACTTTTTTCTGAAGTTTTAGATTTAACCACTGTTAAAAGTTCAGTGTACGTTGTGGATTGCTTATCTGGCAGCAAACTGTATACTAGGGGTACTACAGTTTTGTTAATTTGTGCATGTATAGTGTATATTTGGGTGAAAGGATGGGGCATACTTTTAAACGTCCCATCCATCATCCAAATATCACTATTTTCTAATTTAACAAGGTTACGGGGTGTGCTAAAAATAATAATACATTTTTGAGGGTTTTGGTTATCATGCAGGAGAAAGGGTTCATTAGATATAGAAAGACATAGTTCTGGAGGAATAATAATGTCTCTAAATGTTTGGGGTGCAACTCTTTTTGGGTTACTTGCCTGTTTTCTACTTTGAATAATTTGTCTCAAATTAGGTATTATAGGCATACTACTAGCAATGTGGTCAGGAACATGTTGAGCTACCTCCCTCATAATTGAACAAGAGGAGTCATTGGAGGTACTTGCAATATTTTTCATTTTGTTTATTGTCTCTCTTACTTCAATCTCCATTGCAGAGGCAGAGTGGTTATGCTCAGTTGTTTTTTCAACTATGTCACCAAGAGTAACCGCTCTGCTTTGCAATGGGATCAGTAATATTCCACGCACCTCCAATGTCTCCTTGGTTCAGTAATTCTTTCCTTGCAATAAATATAACCTTGGAATTATAGATTGCTTCCTTTCCTGCTTTCAATGTATTTAGCTGCTCTATCTTCTGACATGTTCTATAACGATATAAACAGAAGGGGAAAAATGTGTTTTCGTTATTGAAAATGTTTATGATTTATAAATAACTTTCATATTCTTTTTGCTCTTAATTTTTTTTTCAGTTCTACTTTCTCAGTAAATTTGGGGTCGCAGATATTTATCTTACTACTGTTCTTTGACTTGTGCTTTCAGTTGTAGGGTGTTCTGGAGTTGTTTTCCTTTCTTTCGTTGGTTGATTCCGGATTTGAGATTGCTTTATTTTGATACTGTTTTAGTTGTTTCTGTAGAATCAATAAAAATGTAGTTCGTTTATATTTTTGATTTCAAATAACCCTATTTTTGGGGGATTTCAATGTCAATTTTATATACATTGCATTTTGTTTGAAAACAACACATTTTACTTAAAATATTGACATTTTTAATTACACAAATGTACAATATATATATATATATTTTTAAACATTTTTAATCCTCATATTGCGGGTTATGCAAAAAGAAAGGCGTTTGGGAGACCAACAGTATCCGAACAAGATGTTTCACAAAGACTACCCCTGATCGTCTATCGGGGGGTACAAGGGGTATGTCTCTTTCTTGATCTAATCAGTTTTCCTCCGCACACCTCCATCTTACTCAATAATTCCTTCGTATCGGGAGATCTCTGACCCTTTGGATGTTTGACAGACTTCAAGTCATGCCAGGAATTATTGTCCGCTTAATCATTGGAATCAAAAAAAAGAAAAAAGAAAAGAAAAAGAAAAAGAAAAAAGAGGCAAAGGAACCTCTGACAAGGAGAGATTATAAATTATTGTCTAGATGCGATGTAATTTTCCAGGATCTCCCAATATTTCATCTTTTTGGTTTGTTTCCCTTTTCTATCTAAACTACTAGTTCTAATTACAGCATTTAACCAGCTTTCATGTGTTGGTGGCACTGGTTTTGTCCAATTAATACATATCTCTCTACGTGCTAAAAGGATCATAACAAACAGTAAGTTTTCTTGATGTTTATCAAACTTTATCTGGTTTGGTTGAGTGGTAAAGTGTATCCCAAAAATAATTAAGATAATACTTACAGTTATCGGTGTTGCCAGTATTGCAGTCTTACCAATTTCTTGCCAGTATTTTGTGAGCGAAGGGCACCCACCAAACATATGTATATCATCCACTTTTTCCTCTCCGCATTTGCTGCACGATTTTACTGTGGATCCTTTAAATTTTGATAATTTTTTAGGAGTCCAGTACGCTCTATGTATAGAGAAAAGGTGGTTCCTTTTTAATGGAGCGGCCTTTACACATAACCAACATTTTTCTACTGACTTTTTCCAGATTTGACAAAGGTCTGAATCTTCATTGTGTAAATCTTTCTTCCATATTTTTTCAGCAATTGTAAGATCTTCTTTTTCCGATTCAATTAGTACCCAATACCATTTTGATACTTCTTTTTTTAATGCCGTTTCATTCATCATCTCTGATTCTAGGTTCTCCGGATCTGAGGCTCCCTTCGGAATAGTACTTACCCAGCTGCTCAGTTGATAATATTTAAACTTCGAGATTTTCCGATCTGTAATTATTTGCAAATGATCCCATGATAATAAGGAGTTTCCAGACAGAAGTTGTCCCCATTTTTCAATTCCAGCTTGTCTAAGTGGATTTGATAAAGAGTCCTTTAAGCAGTCTGGGGTGCCTGGGGAGTCCCATATTGGAGCCATACTACTGTAATATGGAATCTTTGTGACAGATCTTATTTGATTCCAAATCTTAACGGCATTATTCAAAACCTTTAATTTAACTTATTTGAAAAATTTTGGATGACCAAACTTGAAGAGGAAATGATCTTCACCATTTGTTAAGTGTTGCAAGTATATTGGATATGCTTGATGTGCCTTTAGTAAAGCTCTGACGTTTTTAAATTGGAAGGATCTGTAATATTCATATATATCCGGGCTTGCTATACCCCCTTGTTCCTTCTTTCTCCTGAGTTTATTCCATGAGATTCTTGTACTCTTCGATGACCAAATAAAGCTAGATATTTCTCCTTGTATTTTTTTCAGGGCTTCCTTTTTAAATTCTAGCGGAATGTTATTAAAAAGATAAGTGAATTTTGGAATTATTGACATTTTAATTATATTGGATTTGCCTAAGAAGCTTAGCGGCAGGCCTGACCAGATTTTAAGGAGCTTTTTCATTTAGTTCGTGACTAGGTTTAGATGTATTTCTGCTAGTTTTCCAAGGTCTTGTGTTATGGTGATTCCTTTTATCCTTCAAGAGAGGTGAATTTAATTGTGAGTTCCAACTCATTACCTCCGTTTTGTCAATATTTAACAGATACCCTGAAACTTTGCCGAATTTGTTCATTTCCTCATCAATCGCCAGTTTAGAAAAATTATAGTTGTCCGTGAACACCATTAGGTCATCTGCGTAGAGCGCTACTTTCCTTGTCCAATTTGAGTATCTAAAAGGTGTGATATTAGTTTGATTTCTGATAGAGCATGCCAGGGGTTCAATATATAAATTAAAAAGTAGTGGAGATAAGGGACATCCTTGTCGTGTGCCTCTCTGGATCTCAATATTATCCGTAAGATTACCATTAACTGCTACCTTCGCTCTTGGTCTCGAATATATTTCACTTACCATGTGGATAAAGTTAATCCCAAGCTTACTTTTCTCTATGATTTTATTTAGAAAAGCCCAGTTGACACGGTCGAAAGCTTTAGCAGCGTCATATGTGATAATTGTAAGAGGGAGCTTTTCATATACAGCTATGTCGATTGTTGCTATTAATTCATGTGTGATTTCCTGAATCTGTCTGCCCTTTATAAAACACTTTTGGTCCGTATCAATTAATTTGGCCATAACCTTAGATACCCTTTTCGCTATTATATTCATAAAAAGCTTATAATCGCAATTAAGGAGCGATATTGGCCTGTATGATGTGCAGTTCTTTGGATTTTTGCCTGGTTTTAGTAATATGCTTATCGTCGCATCATTCCATGAATCTGGGATCATTTCATGTTCCAAGTATATCTTATTCATCGTTTCAGTTAGATGTTCAATTAGTGTTTCTTTTAATGCGATATAAAATTCATTAGGCAACGCATCTGGACCTGCAGCTTTTCCTCTCTTTAGATGACTTATGGCGCTCCTTACTTCTTCCGTTGTTATTTCGGAGTTCACAAATTTCACTTCTTCCTCTGTCAGACTCGGGAGTTGGATCTTTTCGAGATAATTCTTAATTTCTTCATCTGTTGGATTTGTGTCTTCCTTATATATTGAAGTAAAAAAATTAGAGAATTCCTTCCTTATTGAGACATCATCTGAGAAAATGGTTGATTGATCTTGGTTGTAGATGTTTAGTATATTGTTTCTGGACTGATCTGTTTTCATTTTCCAGGCTAGAAGTTTTCCACATCCTTCACCATACTCATGATTTGCTAATTTACTGTTCTCCCATTTCTCTTTGACTATATTCTCTAGATAGATTGTCAGATTTTCTTTTGAGTTACGAAGCCTTTCTTCCAGTTTTTCCTTTTGTTCTTGCGGTATATCACATTCTAAGTGTAATTCATCTTCTTTAATTTCTGTTTCCATCTTCTTAATATCCTGTTTTTTTGTTTTGTGTTTATAAGCACCCAGGCTGAGCAGTTTTCCTCTTATTACCGCTTTGTAAGCATCCCATGTCATTCTTTTTGATGTACTAGCTACATTTTCTTGAAAATATTGTCGGGTAGTTGTTATAAGTTCCTCCACACATCGCTCGTCCCTAAGAGTTGTGCGATCAACAGTCCACCTGCTGGGCATATGAGGTTGCGGAAGTGTTATATTTAACTGGACTGCCGAATGGTCCGATAGGTGTGCGGGTAAGTGTTCAATACTTTTAACCTTATCTCGCAAATTTTTGTTTAATAGAAAGAAGTCTATTCTTGATTTATGTCCTACTTTTTTGTTGTGGAAGGTATATCGGTAGTTTTTTATACCTTTTAACCCCTTCCACGCTCATGACGAGCTGGGCTCGTCATGGTGTAGCCTCCTCGCACGCTGATGACGAGCCCAGCTCGTCATAAAACAATGCAAATTGCAATTTCCAGCACAGGAGGGAAATTGCCTTAGCAGCCATGGAGTTAATTTCCACATGTCTTCTAACATTAAATCTTTTTTGTAGATCCCTAGCCATTCCCTCATCTTCGGTAGATTCCATTGTTTTGTTGGTGGGATTCTATCTATTTTAGGATCTTCTATGAGATTGAAATCTCCTCCCATAATAATTGGGGCTGGGTATGTTAAAAGTTCAGAGTATAGTTTTTTGAGCGGCTCAGCATCGTCCCTATTGGGTCCATAGTATCCCACAATTGTGAGAATGCGCTCTTCAATTCTGACTTTGGCAATTGCCCATCTGCCTTTGCTATCCACTTTGTCGACTTCTATTTTAGCGTTGAGTGATTTCTTTATGATAATTACTACCCCCTTTGTGTTGCACTCTTGAGTTGTATGTATGCTTGCTCCAATCCAGTTTAGGTTTTTTGCTAATTGAGACCATTCTGCATTTGTTAAATGAGTTTCTTTAAGGATAATGATTTCACTTTCTATTTCTTTCAGATATTCCATGATTCTTCTTCTTCTTGAAGGAGTTCTAAGCCCGTTAACATTCCATGTTAGAATTTTTATTGATCTCTCTTTTACCATTTTAATTTGTTGTTTCGTTTGAGGCAGCCCTTAACTCCTTTGCCAATCTTTTTATATTCCAGTTTTGAGGATTTTTTTTTTTCGTTTTTCCCTACTTTGCTCCCCACCCGTGTGTATTTACAATCTTGCATTTTGTGAGATCCTTTGGGTTCCCTCCCCGGGGAAGCCTCCTTTTTTCTTTTTTCAGGTGTTATTTCACCCGGTTTCGTGATCCGTTTCTCCAGGTAGTTTCTTCTTTTGGTTTAAGTGAGTGATTGCTTTTCCCAATGTATGTTCTGTTGTCAGTGTTCTTTGTCTCTGAGAACTTTTTAATTCATTCTTGTTTATAGTGTATCAAGTTTTGTTCCTTCAGCTCTTGTTTTTATTAGCTTATTCCTTATTTAGTTTGTCAATTTCGATTTGGTCTTTTATTAACTGAATGAGGTTTTCTACCTCTTTTGGATCCCTTAGGTTGTGCATTTTATTTCGCCACATTATTCTAAGGGAGGCGGGGAATTTTAGTTGTACACTTGCTCCGAGGGTTTTTAGCTCCTGCATATATTGCCCCAACTCCCATTGCCTGTCTTGCGTAATTTTGCAAATATCTGATCTGATGCGGAATGACCAGTTCATTTTGTTGAAGTTCCCAATTTTTAGACCCTCACTCAATATTTTTTCTTTCAGAGAATATGTTCTGAAATTTACCAAGATTTTCCTCGGGGTTTTCTTCTCTTTACTCTTCCTGAAAGGGTCTCTATGGACTCGTTGGATGTCCTCCGCTAAATCACAGTCTTTTGTCCAAGGAAGGAATTCTTCTAGTAGAGATATTACATAGGCCTTGATATCTGCTCCCTCTGAGTTCTCGGGGACATTCAAAACGCGAATATTATTTCTTCTTCCTTGGTTTTCCAAAGATTCTAGTTTCTCCTTGACTATTTTATCGTTATCCTTTAACTGTCTTATCTCTCTTTGGGTTGTGTCCACTCTTTTGCTTAGGGAGCCCAACTCGTTCTCTACTGCTGTGACTCTGACCCCTAAGTCATTTATTTTCTGGTCTAAACTTTCTACAGCTTCTTGTATTTTGTTCTGGTTTGTTTCAGAGATTGCAAATTTTTCTCTCATTTCCCCCATTATTTTTTCCATCATTTTGTCCAAGCACAGTTCTAGAAAGTTTCCTGTCTCACCTTTGTCTATATATTCTTGCTCAGGCTCATCTTCGTGGGTCTCTTGGGACTCTTGATCATTTATGATTTCAATTTGTGGTGTAGCGCTTGTGCTTGCTTGGGTTAAAGGACCTGGTTGTGATGACAGCGTTAGTAATGAAGGTTGTTTCATTGGAGAAGTCGCACTTGTAAATGGGTCTGGAGGAGACGCCGACTGCATATTCCCTCCTGTTAGTGTTTCCATGTCTGCAGATTCTTCCACTTCTTTTTCATAGATATGACTGGTGCTCTGATTACCTGCTGTTATATTCGAAAGCTGTACAGTAGATGTATCCGGTGTACTTTTTGTATTTGTTGAGTCGGTCGTATTATTTACTCGACCGTGGTTTCCTCCTCTTACTTTTACCACTTGTTCTATTTTAAAGTATGACCTTAATGAAGGAGTAATCTTTATTTTCTTGTCTTTGGATTTCCTTGATCCTCTGCTTTTTATGCTCTCTGTCAGTTCCTCTAAACGTGGGGGATTTTTTTGTGCTTCAAGGGGTCATGCACTTTTTCTTTATCGGCTGTAATAGGCTCTGTTTGCTTAAGCTTTGGTTCCTGAGGCAATATGCTGATTTTCTTACCCCCTCTTCTGATCCCTCTTGCACAGGAAGAAGGGTTCCAGTTCCTTGTTCCTTCCTTGTTCTAGATCTTGTGAAATAATTGATGTTGGAAAGGTTTTTTTCTTTTTTGTTTTACTACTTTTACTTTCTCCCAGTGTTTGAGTAGTGTGATTATTGTAAATATTTTCGGTACTTTTTGCTAGTAGGTCTGTATTTTCTTGATTTTCGAGTTCAGCTACTCCTGCTTTTCCTAATTCCGTGTTCCCCCGTGTATCAGTACAACTGTATCCTCCTTTTTCTACTACTGCAATAGGACAGAGACTTCCATTTCTCTTTTCATTCATCCAGCAGGGATTTATTAACCTTTTTACCTTTGTTTTACTCTCACTATCACAGTATCCTTTACCACACTTCTCACCAGGTACAGACCTTTGGATGAGGTTTTCACAAATAATAGGTGTCCAACTCTCCCTATGCCCCACACAGGAAAGTTCTTGTTTGTCACCTTGTATTGCTCCCACTCTATGCTCTGTTCTGGCTCCTGTCCCCTCTATACAGTCTGTGTAGCGGTTTACTGGTGCAGCGCGATTGAGTTCTCTGCCGCTGCCTCCTCCGCTCTTGCCCCGGAAGAAGAAACCAATCTTGAGGAGTTTCCTCCTACCTTCCCTGGCCGCTTCCCGAGCCCTCTCCCACAGCCCGCCTGAGGGATCGGCTGCCGGGACTGCCTGAACCGGGACCGGGCTTTGCCGCACCAAAGTTGTAATCCAGCCTGTCATGTGGTTCTTTTGGTATCGCACACGCGGCTCAGCCCTTCGAAAGAACTGCGAAAATGACACACAGCGCGTCTCTCCGCCTTCGGCTGCACACTTCGAATCACTTTGAAACAGGTAACAGGGTAGCGGGTAACGGGTGACATTAATGGGCTCTGTGTAAACTGTTTGTTGTTTTATCTTCCGTTTGTTCTGATGTTACGAGCCCATAAGACTCTATAGAGCTCAGAGACGCATTAGATTCAATAATGTTTTTTTGTGCTAAAGATTTTGGTAGTCGGAAAGCATGTATGCAGCGTTTTACCTGGAGGCTTTAACGGAGCTCACGACCAGCGTCTTCAGCCGGCCGCCATCTTCCCCTTCATCCTCTCTCTGTCTATCTGTGTTGTACTCTCAATTTACAATATTTTTACTTTAAATGTTTTCACTTACATTTTCGGTAGTACTACTTTATTGTTCCGGTTTGTTGGAGATGAGGTGGATTTTCTTTATGCTTTGAGGTTTGATAATTTCAGATGAATTCTGGTTTGAAAAAATATAAAAACATTATATGTTAATGTTTATATGAGTGAAATCCTATTTAGGAATTATGGAAGAAAACATGAGGAAAATGTTATTAATTTTTTTTCATCTTTTCTATAGGACTGCTTTTAAATTGCTACTTCGATTTTTGGGAGGGTTACACATATTTGGGGCATTTTGAATAGTAACTAGTTAACAGTATGAAAATCATTTAAAATCAATTTAATAGCTTCAATAAAATACTTGTCAATCCTTACAACTCAATTCTTGGAGTGAAAAGCACTAAAACTTTCAGCTTTGGTGTGCTACGTAATCTTTTTTTAAATAAATTAATTTTATTCGAAACAAACATACCCTAAAAATAGGTCTGTGGATTTCTTTCAGTGTTATCTTTTTCTTTTTGAAGCTGTTTGTTTGGTCTGTTTTCGAAGCTTTCCTTCTTTTCTCTGTAATTATAGAAATATATATTTTTTGCATTTATTTATAGAAATGTCGTAAACTTGTGGTAAATGCATTTACTGTTTATTTTGATAACCATGAATTATAGTTGATATTGAAAGTCTTTGATGCTTTATTATTATATATTAAAGTGCGTTTGAATTCGGTTTATAAAGATTAAGAATTACAATTATGCAAATATCATTGGTTAGGTTCTATGAAAATCTTTTACCTTTGAATGGTTTCTTTCAACATTGATTTTAATCGAAAAATATTTTCTAAATATTAATTTACTTACTTTAAATGTTTCCAGTGATAGTACTGTATTTCGCTTAGAAATGTTTCTGTTTAACAAGGTTTTTGGAAACAGCACAAACTGAAAAAAGAATATTGTTAAAAATATTACTTCTGCTCTAATTTGTTTGCTTTAATTAATATTAAAGTTAATTTTTATTTACTTACTTGAGTATTCTTTGAAGTGGAGTGAAAAATTATCTCAGTGTGTAACGTTAGCAGTGGCGTAAATTGCGTCTGCTCTCGCTCGTAGTCATCCGACCACTGGTTTCAAAATGGTGGTTCACATGTATTTATACTTTTTGTGGTGTGTAACTATAAATTGTTTGAAAATACTTTTTTTTTTCAAATTTGTAGATGTTGTATTTGATGTGAGAACCTATAATTTAAGTTCTACATTTAATAAGCTTATTTTTATTGTGTTAAATGGATATTTGGCCTCCATTTTGTTTCCTGTGCGTTTTTTTAAAGTGTCATTAAAAGTGTTGTAGGACTACGGCGTATGTAATAATCTAAAATGGTGGCTCTTTTTTCGTTCGTTTTATTGTGATTAATTATGGTATATAATTATGGTATATTTCTTCCAGTATTTGTTGTGTGTCAGTTTTTTTTGTTATTTTCGTCATTTTTGTGTGATTTACTTCGACTGAGTAATACTTTTAATACTCAAGTATTAATTTTAGTACCTGGGTATTAATTTTGCATGTTTGTTTTCATATTATTCGCTCTGTTCTGTTTACCGTTTTAATACACTTCCCCACCCAAAACCCCTATTTTCCCTGCATCCCGTGCCAGGTGGTAGGTTACTAAATTAAATTATTTATATATTTTTGTTACATTTTTGCGTTGTAATGGTGAGCGTAGTAGTGACGTGCGTTGTAATGGCATTTTTTAAAGATTTAATACACTTGCGTTGTAATAGTATTCGTTGTAAAATCATTCATTGTAATGGTACTTGCGTTGTAAAAAATGCGTTGTTATGGTTTGCGTTGTAATAGTATGCGTTGTAACGTCATACATTCGCAGTAGTGGCTGGAGGATATAGAAGCAGAAGTCAGTATGGGATGACACCATTGGGATTATATGACAATGGTACTGTTCCATTCATCTAGGGTATTGAGCCCTTGATTGAGTCAGAGTATGCCATCCACTTACATTGACAACGGTTAAGTAGATTGCAAATGTCACCTCCTCTGATTGGTAAAGAAACTTGTTCTAGAACCTGCCAGGTTATGTCTGTGTCCTTGTGTCCCTTTTCTAAGTAGTGTGTGACCAAAGGTGCAGTGATTGTTTTGAAGTTAATGCGGCTCTTGTGCTGGATAATACGTTTTTTAACCATCTGGCTGGTTTGGCCGATGTACACAAGGTCGCAGGGACATTTAATGGCGTAGATGACGTTGGTAGATCGGCAGTTGGTAAAGTGTCTCAAATTGTATGTTCCGTTCAGGTAAGTGAAGCCCTTAGTGTTGATGGTAAGGTTGCAGACCGAACAATTTTGGCATTTGAAATGGCCAATGACTGGCGGGAGCCCCATGCTGCTGTTAAGGTGTTTCTATCTGTACATTTGTTGGGCCAGGTAATGGCATGTACCAGGTGAGTAGCAAGGTTATCGCCTCTTTGGTATGAGAAAAGTGGTTGTTCTTGAAATGGTTTAAGAGCCCGCAATATACTTCTATACCACCAAGTGCTGATGTTCATAACGAGTACGAGTAAAAAAACTTAGCTGTTCTCCTTCTCTCCATTGTTCCTCCATACCGTATGTCAGAACATGCAAGTGCCTGCACCGCCTTGCCACACACTCCTTTACGTCCCGCCACTTCGTGTCAGCACATCAGTGCTATCGTCACCTTGTTACACTCCCCCATGACTCCACGCTACTCCTAGCTCCGCCTGCCCTTCGCTTATTGGGCCATCAGCCATGGATCAGGCACGCCCCCGGACGTTATTTCTTCTGGGACTCCATCGGTCTCCATGACTACGTCCTGAGGCTCCCGACTGACCCGGAAGTTCCCCAGAATCTGCCAGAGGTATGCAGAAACAAATTTGCTAGGTCTCAACTACCGACGGCACTTTCACTGTCCCCTAACTAGTCTTCCTTCCATTCTCAGCATTAATTCTCGGCCATTGCGGTTCCCTGGTGGTGCTATCGCTACACTTACCGGATGGAGGACATCGCCTTCGTCCTCCGGTTCCTGATCCTTACCAAGCGCTTCTTACAAGGGACTACAGACGCTATTCTGGTATGCCGCCTCGCGTGACTGTACCCCTAGCCCATGGTCACCATTAATCGACCGCCCTCACTTTTATCCTGTTCTTTCACAGGTTACAGTTCCCCTCCAATATCCGATTGAGCCGACACCCGGGAGCTTATCCTTATATTTGACAGGTAACCTTCGGGCTTTCGCTTCTTTTGACTTGCGACCAACACTCCACTTGCGATTCTTAAGCCAGTCCACGCGGGCCACGTTTCATACTCGACGTATAGCTATGGCAATCAGCTCCCCCATCCTCCCCTTCATAATTTTATGTATGACCTGCTCCAGGCTCCATTCACTGCCCGGACTCTTTATTTAAATATACCGCCCTAGTACCACAGTGCACTGCTATCTTCACTGACGCTGGTTCTAACCCCTATAGCCTCCGGCCCCACGTTGTCCCATGCTTATCGGGAGATGGTGTCCTAGACAATCTGGGAGGCATACTCTCCATGTATAACGCAGATGTCCATGATGTGGCAAACAGTTTCACTCTGTCCTCCACATTGCTCAGAGACCCCAGGGTACTGTGATTCACCCTCCACCCTTCAGCTCTCTGAACAGGGCTCCCCTTAGACCTACTAACGAACTTACCGGGCGCTTACCTTCCCTTCCCCTGACCCCACTCCATTTTTCTCCCCCTCTACAGCACTGCTCTATCCTGCAACCCTGTCCTGAGGATGATCCTAACTTGACTGGATCGAAACGTCGTCGACTCCGCAGCCCATTCAAAAGGCGCTACCTACATTGTGACCACCCTCAAAAGCCAATACAATTAGTTCCTATTAAGGATCTAGTCACATTGTATTCTATCACTGTAAATATTGTACACCTGTATTTCTTGCGCCGTTCACGCTGAGCACGTTTGCCACTTGCGTCACTGTTGTGCACATCACTTGCACCTTGTCTGCACCAAGTACAACTTGGGTTGTAATATTTTAACTTTCAGTGCTGATAGAACTGTTTCTTCCAATTTGTTTGCATAAATTTGATGCCAATGGCACATACAAATGGATATATTGAGTCTCTTGTTTCTGCCCTTGATAATGTTTTTTCATATCCTGTTTAATTGCCTGATTGATTGATACCTGTTGGGATATTGTTTGTTTAATACATATTCTTACCCCAATCCCAACGCGGTTGATGGATTGTACTCCTGTACTTTTCACAAAGAAATGTTGCAAGGATGCCTGCACTGCAAGGTGTCCCTTCCTGAACAAAAACAATCTTGAAAGACGATTTGCTTTTTCCAGTGTGCTGCAAAATGCAGCACTCTGGAAAGAGCAAAATACGAGGAGAAATTTGAAATTTCTACTTGTATTGTCAGTCTAAGGCTAGTTATTCACTGGTATTAGTTTGTGGCACTGCCCCAGCCTTGTACATATTGGGCAGTGTCAAAAAGCAATGGGTGTTGCAGCGGAACATCCACTCAAACACTCATTATACGCCTCTTTCTCGCTAAGTGAAGTGCAAAAAGGGGCCTTATTAACAAGGTGTTGTTTTACCGCTTTGTAAACAAGAAGAAGGGGATATCGCCACCAGAGTGTCACTAAAAGAAAATGTTCTGGTGGTGAAATCCCCTTGTACATATGACCCAATGTTTCTGAAAGTGGTTGCTTTTTCTCACAAAATTCCATAACGTAACAGCAGAAGAGAACATTGCCTATCTCCAAGTTATATTGAACCAAATGAGAGGGGGCAGAATTCTGTCCTAAAGGCAAAATACACCATGGAGGGAAAAACAGAAAAAATTATTTAGCAGTACAAAAAAAAGAAAAAGGAAGGGATTGAGAACTGTTAAAGCGGGGGCAAAGGTTACTTAGATTTCCAAGAAAGAAGCGAGGGTAAAGCAATCCACTTGTCCTAAAAAAATGCCCCAAAAGCTATGATTTTAACGTGTCTTTTTAATATAAGTTGATGAAAATGGTTTAGTTATACTGTACGGTAAATACCAGGCTTTGCTCTTTGACAGTTTCCACTGCACCACAGCACTGTGAAATTTAATGGTCTTGAGTTTCAGTATGCAATAATTATGTGCAGACATTCAGTCCGAATAAAAATATTTAATTAGTTTAATGCATGAGTTTGTATATCCTCATTGTGTATGCACGGTATTGTCAGAGTTATGTCTAGACAATTCTGTGAAGGAGAATGGCGAATGTGCACTGTCGATTTTGGAAAGACAAGTAGAACAACAAGGTGTCCTTGAGAGAAATACTCCACCGCTGTTGCATGGTATTTTATTTTGTGGATGTAAAATATCAACAATCGTAAGACTGTATTTATAAATGCACATAATATAACAAACCTTTTTAAAGAATATGCGATATCTAGTTCTTCCTGCACATGGAATTCTGTGTTAGTTGTTCGGGATTCCATGTGAAATGGGTGTTACATGCGGTAGTTGGTGCGGGACCGGTGTCCCTCCATCAGCTTGCCATTTGGTTTCTTTAATAAACTTGGAATTTCACTACCTGTGGCTGCGTGGTGGAGATTTGCAACATAATTTGTGAATACCAAGCAAGCAAGCTTCTCACACTAACCCACTGGTATTGGTTCACAAATTGTACGACTGCTGTCACTGTTTTTTGTCAGAGGACCTCATTTGACGCATATTTCTACAAGGAATCGCCTTGTATCAGTCCTTGTCACACTGCTAATCTGTACTGGATTTATCACTTCAATTAATAGGAACCGGTTGGTAATTAATGAGCCATGAACAGGTTTTTGTGGTCCATGTGCACTTAGAGAAGATAGTTTGTTTATCGTGACATCTCTCCAGCAATGGTGGAACGAGTTTGCGAGACACAGTAGTGGAATGCTTCTAAGGTCTTTCCTCTGGAGTAACCACGTTATGATTGAATTATGTCAGAGACATGCCAAGGAATCATAGGAACGTTTAGCCAAACCAGTTTTTACTCAGCAGCTGCTTGACATGTTTTTGTGGTGAATAAGTTAGTGCTTCGAGTTCTGTTGTGGCAACACACACCAGGTTTTCATTAAATACGCTTCATATTTATGGCATATTTGAAGTAAAGAGTGCAGGGAAGTGATTGCATTTTTTCTTATGAAGTATTTTTTTTATATCTGAACACATGCCAAATTACAATGGTAACAACTATTCGATAATCTCGTATTTTTTTTATGTAGCCTGATTTTATTGTGTGCACATTTTGTGGCAGTGAAGCACACACCTATGGGGTATGGAAATTCACTATTTCATATACACAAATACATAGTAACTTGTGAATTCACTGGTTGCAGTTAAAGACTGTGTACGTTCATACAAGCGGTGATGTGCACACCATTTAACATTGAGTCTTTCTGATATTTATTCAAAAGCATGTATCATAGAGTACATTATTATTATTAGTATTAGTATTAATATTTTTTTCTTTCAAGTGTATAAGTTTATTAGTAACAATCGGAATAATGTAGTAGAATTTCCAATTCTAATATAACTATGCAGTCTGTGAATCAACCTCCTCATTTCCACAAACCCCAGGTGATCCACCTGTTCAGTGGAAAAAATGATTTCTGGTTTGTCAGCTGTTTGATCACATTGTTTTTGCACTGAGAGGGCTTTGAAGGAAAATCTATCCTTAAACATCTACATGATTTAGATGTGAAACAGGGTGAAGAAGTAGATGAGTATCAATGCATTGTAACTAAGTTACAGACTAGGATTGACGTTCAACCAAATGTAGTCGTATTCAGGCACAAATGTTTTAGAATAATTCAAAAATCTGGTGAATGGATCACATCACTGCATTTAGGAGATTGGTCTCTGACTGTGAGTTTGAGAGCTTTGTGGATCAGTTGGTCAGAGATCAATTCATCAGTCACTACAGTGATAAAACTAGTCAACAAAAAACTTATCTCCATGGGAAATGCATCATGAGAAGTGACAATTAAAACTGTCAAGAGTATAGAAACCTCTCAAGTGTCTTCAAGGGAATTAGATTGCAAATGTTCTGATGATGTTGCTGAAGTTAAAAGCAACTTTCATAAAGGTTCAAAAGATAGCAAACACATAATTTTCTGTGAGTATCGCACACAGCAAAGTGGGAAACAATATCCTGCAAAGAATGCCACTTGCAGGCTATGTAATTAATGTGGACATTTTGCCAAGGTGTGTCAGCAAAATAGGTTTTCGGCAACCTGTCAGGTATGTTGTGGATGATGCATTACAAAAGGATGAGGAAAGTATTGAGAGGAATTTAAGAGATATGGAGCCAGATGTAGGTCGGTCGGTAACGGCCGAAAATCGGTATTTTCGGCCGTTACCGACCGGTTTACAAGATTTGGCATGTAGGGGGCAATATTTTACCGAATCGGTAAAATTACCGATTCAGTAATTTTACCGATTCGGTAAAATAAAACATCGGTAAATTTACCGATTTGAAGCCACCCATATGTAGGTGGGACTCTTCAGAGTCCCAGGAGCCTTTACGAATCGGTATTTTACCATCAAAACCAATTTGATGGTAAAATACCGATTCTGGTGTGCATGCACATGTGTGCATGCACACCTATGTCATGTGACAGGCAGACCTGCCCTTAGGGCAGGTATGCCTGCCACATGGCACCTGTGCCTGTTTTGGGGGTGCCAGAGGGTGTCAAAGTGACACCCCCTGCACCCTTGTGAATTAATTAATTACCGATTCGGTAAATACCGAATCGGTAATGCCTAATCATTCCTATGGGCTTCAAAGCACATAGGAATGAATGGGCATTACCGATTCGGTATTTACCGAATCGGTAATTAATGAATTGTTAAGGATTCGGTAACGAATCCAGATGTTGGGACCTACATCCCATTTACCGATTTTGAAATACCGAATCGGTACAATTCGGTATTTCAAAATCGTTAAATGGGATTTACCTACATCTGGCCCCTGGTTCTGGTAGTGAAATGTAATGTGATAAATATGGGTGATCTAAATCAATGTTTTGATCCATATGATGTGAAAGTTGATGATAATATTTGCTGGGGAACTCTGGTGCACCGATCACCATGATAACACAAGAATTTTATGATAAAACATGGCCAACCAGATCCCTTTTGCCTCCATTTTGTACAGCTCTGTCTTATGAAGGGTGCAAAATCAATTTATCTGGGTACATTGAAGATATTCAGGAATTCAAGTCCCGGAGGACAGAGAGTAATGTATATGCTACTCACAAAGGGTTGAACATCCAGCAAGTGGTTTCACCAAAGGTTATTTGGCATGATCCTCAGTCTGGGTGCAAAACAGCAGGTACTGGCTGCCAGAGTGAATGTGGAGTTAGAAATATTAATGAACTAATATCCTCCTGCATCACCTGTATTTTCTCGGAAATTAGGAAAAATCGAACATTTTAAACACAAAATTAAAGTAAAAAGAAGGGACAGGGCCTGTCAAGCCAAAATTGAGTAATGTTCATATTAGCATATAAGAGGATCTAGAAAAAGAATTGGAAACATCATGCAAGAGGTGTATAATTGAGTCAATTAACTTTTCTTAATGACTTTCACAACTAGTGATAGACCGAAAACTCTACGGGGAACTAAGGGTTTCCATTGATCTCCGCTGTTTTAACAAGGAGATTACCTTTTCCTAACAGTAGTGAATTAGTGGCTGGGTTGAAAGAAGCAAAATCGTTCATGAAGCTAGATTTAGTGTTGGTTTACCATCAAATAAAGTTGTACTTGAGTCATGTCATTTTATGGCATTTATGTTCCCATTTGGAACCAATCAATATTGCTAAATGCCTTTCGGTTTAGCCTCAGCAGCATCCATATTCCAGAAAATAATGTCTAACGTACGCAAAGGTATTTAAAGATTATCTATCTTTCAAGAGGATGTATTGATTTATGCATCAGACAAAGAATTTCATGATAACAATCTTGGATGAGGAGTTGATGAGGTGTTCTTTGTCTGATTCATAAATCACTACATCCTCTTGAAAGATAGGATTTTAACTTTTGTATGCCTGCATTTGTTTTTTAATGTAATTGATTTTATTGTCATATTTTAATATGTATGAAATGTAATTGATTCTACTGTCATATTTCAATATGTATGAAACGTTCCTAAAACTCCCTGTATGAAATGTTTTTTAATCTCTTTGTATGACTTTTAATTAAGTCGAATAAAGATAATTTGACTTGACTTGACTCTTGAAAGATAGATTTTGTGGTACTCAGGAGGGACACGTGTTTTTAAACAATAAGACTGATTAATTGGACCATCTCATTTCTACCCAAGGAATAGAACCAAAAACAAGTCTTGTTATGATTATCGTGCAAAAGAAACCTCAGCATAAAATAGCTGGACTTAAGAAAATTCTCAGAATGTGTGAGTTTTACTTATGGTTTATACAAAATGTTGCTACAAACTTACAACCTTTTCTCTCACATGTTGATGAGGGGTGTACCATTTGAGTGGTATACTAAAAGCCAGTGAGTGTTCGAATGAACAAAGGAACAATCAGTTGAATATATGAAGTTACTTAGCAGACCATTACTACGCATGACTTTAGTGCAATGTTTTTACAATGCAAAAACCATTACTTTGCAATATTATAGTGCACATGCTTTTACTACGCAAATACATTTACAAAAAAAAACTATGCTCTTTCTCCACTGTATTTAATACGCATACCACTTATTTGCAGCCAAAATACCAACATCACAGAGATAGGGAAAATATGAAATGGAGAACGACAAAAGAAAACAAGTATATATCGTACAATGATTAAATAAACCGATAACAATATCGAGGAAAAAACGAGTGGCAAGATATTTAAAGCAAAAACGATGTGAGAGATAAACTGCTGAGATCAAATAAACATTTTAAGGAATTGCATCACATTCATACAAAAACGAGACGCATTTTGTTGAGCTGAACCTTTCACCTCTATTGAGACTCTTTTTTTACTCAAGTTAGCACTAAATAGAGTCACAGTGCTAACACTCTTAAGGCACAAAACGTCACATTTACCACACCTTTTACCCTCCTTGTCCCCCTTGACACTACCCTACACTTCACACACATAACCCAAACATGACAGCACTACACCACAGCACTACCATAAACCCTAAATTACTATCCCCTGCACAACCCTCCACCTTCCCCCACTCCTGTACCTACATTCTTACACTACCCTATACGACCCCGATACTTCCCTAAACACCACATCACTACACCACAGCACTACCCTAAACCCTAAATTACTACCCCCTGCATGACCAACCCACTTCCCCGAGTCCTGTCCCTACATTCTTTCACTACCCTTCATGACTCCGACACTACCCTAAACACAAATACACTACTCTACACTACACAACACAACCCTAAAAGCTGAACTTGGACAAGACGGAGGTCCTAATCCTCGGATCCACCCCTTCGGCCTACGATGACTCCTGGTGGCCGACCGCACTGGGAACCGCCCCAAAACCCACCGACCAAGCACTCAACCTAGGGGTCATCCTCGACTCCACCCTCTCCATGACTAAACAGGTCAATGACGTCTCCTCCTCCTGCTTCAACACCCTATACATGCTCTGCAGGATCGACAAGTGGATCCCCACTGAAACTAGAAGAACGGTCATCCAGGCCCTCCTCAGAAGCAGGTTGGACTGCGGAAACGCCCTCCATGCAGGAGCCTCGGCCAAACTCCTGAGATGGCTCGAACGCATCCAGAACGCCTCTGCATGCCTGATCCTCGACATTCCTTGCCGCAGCCACATCACACCCCACCTGAGCGACCTGCACTGGCTCCCGGTCAACAAGAGGATAACCTGCAAGCTCCTCACCCACGCACAAGAGGCACTCCACAACACCGGACCAACGTACCTCAACAGACGACTCTGCTTCGACACCCCCACCCGCCAGCTCCGCTCCGCCAACCTCGCCCTCACCACAGTCCTCCGCTTCCAACGAGCAACCTCCGGTTGCAGATCGTTCTCCCACCTCGCTGCCAAGACCATAGACACCCTCCCCATCCACCTATGGCAGATCCAAGACCTGCTGACCTTCAGAAAACTCCTCAAGACCTGGCTTTTTGAGCAGTAGCAGCATTCCCCACCACAGCACCTTGAGACCCTCACGGGTGAGTAGTGCATTTTACAAATGATTTGATTAATTGATTGATTGATTGAAAGTCTACCCCCTTCAACACCCAAAAAACCACACAGCCCCACTTACCTGTCTTTCCTCGTGGTCCCTCTCTTCACCTTCAAGCGTGGTTCCTCTCTTCTTATGCTTCTTGTCGTCAGATTTGCGTTATACAGAAGCGCCACAAAATACAAGTTTGGTTCTACTGTAGGGTGGTCAAATATAAAGTCATCAGTGTCTGAAGGATGTAAGGTAGTGGATATGAGTGTCAAGGAGTTAGGTTCTGCTTCAAATGTAAGACAGAGTGGGGCAGATTTACAATAAACTAACGCAGCATGGTGCAGCAAGTAATTTTGCTGCACCGTGCTGTTTTAGTTTGGAAAGCACAGCGATGCAACATATTTGTTATGTTATGTTATGTTAAAGGTATTTGGAACCGCGCTCATTGTTATTTACAACAATATGTTGCGTCTCTGTGCTTCTCCCTGCCACGGCGCACAAACTGCTGCCATGTACCGACGTAGGCACCCTTGCACCCTAGTGCAAGAATGCCTGCGTCGTGCGGAGATTGTTTTTGCTCAGGAAGGCTTGCCTCCCTGGGTCTCCTTTGCTCCACTGTGCCCCCAGGACCTCTTTCTTTGAATCCTGAGCAGCTGAGACCCTTCTTGATGCAGGGGTCACCTCTGGGGACTTTTGGGGCTGTCTATGCACCAGCGCCTTGAGGGCGCTTCTAATTTTATTTGCCTTCATAGCGCTGGGCTGCAATACTTCTTAAAGGGGTTCCCCCGTGATTAGTGCAGCACGGGTGCCGACCCCGCTTATGGGAAGTGTTAGTTTATATTTCAGCAGGTGCCCACCCTGCATGATGGCCCACCCTGCATGATGGCCGCCGTGCCTATGTGCATTTAATTCAGGTCGGGTGGCCACCTAACGATTTTTCTGAGGGAGAAGCCTGCTCCTGGCCGCTACAGTGCGGCCAGGAAGTCAGGCACAGTGAGAGGGACATGGGCGGGGCCTGTAGTGTAACAGGAAGTCCCGCCCGCCAACTGAAGCCACCCGGGGCAGGAGAGGAAGCTTGCGAGAGAGGAGGTTGGGCGCCCACCCGCCTCCTCGAGTGCCGGTGAAGAGCCCTGGTCCCGAGATGGGGGACCGGGTGAAGGGGCAGGCGTGAGCGTGTGGACGAGGGGCTCCCATGCGGAGAGAGAGCCCCACAGGTATGGAGACGATGGCCCGGAGGAGCTTCCCCACCACAGAACGCCCAGTGAGTGTCTAAGGGCAGAGGGGGGGGAAGCTCGGGGTGCATCATGGTCGCTTGGAGGCCCGGGACAGAGTTTCTAGTGAGCAGCCCTGCCTGGCAGAGGACTGCTCCCACGTGAAGTGCAGTATGTAGAGTTTGCGAAGCTCCATGATTTTAGGAGCCTGTGCGCTCCCCGATGGCAGAGGTGCATTCAGGGCGGCCCCGGATGGCAGTGGGCCGCCCCACGTTATAATTAACTTCCAAAGCCTGCGTCGCTCTAGTGAGGGGCTTCCGGCGCATTATTTATAGAGTCTAGAACACTCCATGAGGGCATGATGATTTTCGGAGCCCGTGCACTCCACAATGTTCAAAGTTGCCTTCAGGGCGGCCCTGGATGGCATTTTTATTAGTGATTTCCAGAGCCCGTGTGGCTCAACCAAGGGGACATTTATTTCTAAAAGGGGGCCAGAGTGGCCCAGGGGCAGTTCCAGGGCCCACCATTGCTTCCCGAATCCGTGTGTGGCTCCAGCATTTAGCGCAGTGTTGTTCCAGGACCAGTGAGAGCCTATGCTGCAATTTTGCTATGTCACAGCTGCCCAACAAGTAGTGGGCACTTGCACCGTTTAGGCGCAATTTGAAAGAGAGAGTCCCTGGGAGGGACAGAGATGGCACAGAGGTGCCAGGCCATCTACAGCTGCGCAGCACTTAGTGCCAGCTGCAACGTTTAGGCCCTGTTGTTGTTCCCAGCTGCCTAGCAATTAGTGGGCAGCTGCAACATTTAGGTTTGCGCCGGTGGCGCACCCCTGACTGGCGCTGCGTGGCAGCACGCCTTGACATTCTGGACACAGGGCATTTGAGCCCCTTCTTGAGCTGGCCAGTTGGCCAGGGGGCTGGTATGTGGGTAGGGCGCAAGGCCCTAAGGTGATTTTTGCGCAATGTGATTTTACTATATTTATGATGGTAATTGCCTAATGTGATTTTTGCGCAATGTGATTTTACTATGTTATGATGGTATTTGCCTAATGTGTTTTATGGGCTAAAGTGATGTGGTTCTAGGAAATGTAATGCATTTAGTATGTTTTACGCACCCTGTATTGATACCTCTAGAGATGTTTTTTCCTGTGGAGGTTTATGTTAGTGAGATTATGTTTCACTCTGAGTTACGCCACTAAATGTGATTTATTCTTAGGAGGCAGAGTCTAATGTGCTTAGACTAGTGAGAGATTGCCTACTGTAGTTATACTGTTTAGGCCTAAATGTGATTGCTTGTGTTATACTTCTAAAAGTGCTCATGCTTAGAAGTTTGCCTTGCCTAGTATGTTATACTAGAGAGGTTATGTGTCCATGCGTGATCCAGGTCTATGGTTATTAGTATTGCGCAGTGTCTACTTACCTGTTACCAGTGGTTACTGGTTGTGATTTATAATTGTTATTTGGTGTTACAGTTATTCTAAGTGCTATTTCTACTAAGTGCTGATTCTGACAGTGGCCCACGTGGCCCTGTCCTGGTGTAAATAATCCCTTGTGAATATTGCCTGTGCCAGTTGGCACAATGTATATTGTGTGATTACTATCTGATGTGTTTTGACAATACAAAAGTTATTCTTATATAACCTTGTGTGGAGTTCCTTTTGTGGTGTGCCTAGGATTTTGTTGCTGTTGTGTGCGTGCGCAAATGCTTTACCCATTGCCTCCGGGATAAGCCTGTCTGCTCGTGCCAAGCTACCAAGGGGGTGAGCAGGGGTTATCTTGGCGTGTGACTCCCTTGCCCTGACTAGAATGGTGGTTTCTACCTGGCTTTGGCGTAAGCCTTAGCCAACCAGAAATCCCAGTTCTAACATACTCCATTTTGTAAATGGTAGATAAAAACACTATATTCTGATGGTTAACTGATATGTAATAGTGTATTTGAAGATGTTAAAGTTGTATATGTATATTAATGCTCTACTGAGAACAGAGGTTATTTTTTCGCAATCTGGGACTTTTAGTCCTATTTATTACATTGTAAAAGAGGACCAGGACAATCAGAAATGAAACAGGACAAAATGCACTGTAGGTGTATATGAATCATAAACTTGTGAAACTTCCGACCTATACATAAGATATTCTTTAGCATAGTTCTTTCAAAATTATAAGGCAGGTTTGCATATGCTTAGATGGTGAGATTTGTTCTTTATATGAGGAAACAAGGAACTCGTGGTAAAGTAATTAACTTCTAGGACAGGGTAGAGCACGATGTGGGTATCTTCCTAGACAGTCAAAGCATTTTTTTCTATGCATCAATGATTTAATTTCCAATTAAATCATTGATGCATAGAATTTTTTTTTGACTGTCTAGGAAGATACCCACAGAGAGGTTTGTTCTTTAACCTTGTACTAAGCCACACGTGTAGTATGAGGCTGCTAGGCATAATTAAAAATGCACTGTTTAAACATGTGTCAGGTTTACTAGTGCAGACTGCTCCTGTGGAGTCTCACTGCCAAATTGACTTTGCATGTAACATGTCGTTGTGAAGTGAAGTGTGGCTCACTGGTTAGAGGAGGCAGACCTGGAAGCAGAGGTCAGCCCGGGACCAGGGTTCAATTCCTGGCTTGGCGGGGTCTTGAGTCCTAAAATGTCCATGGACTTGACAATTCTTGCTCCGGTGCCTACTCGATTCACGGGTTCACACTCTGTGACTCTGGGCAATAGCTTGCTTAATCTCCACAACGGCCCCTCGCGGCGGGATGCCTGGCTTTCACCTTGCGGATACCCTGCCGGGGATATCTCACAGGGGAATACCAGGACGGGTTCCCTAAGCAAGCGCTTAGAAACCGCTTGGTGATTTGCGCTATATAAATTCCTGTACATTTACATTTACAAGTACTCTGAGCTTATTTTACAACAGATAACTGACCTGTGAGATATGATGTAGATGCCTTAAAGCATGATCTTTTGTGCTTAAAACAGTGAAAGTTGTTTTGAGTTTCAGTAACTTAGTCCTGCATATAACTGACCACTAAGGTAGGCTGTAGCTAGGCAATAGCACAGGGAGCTATATGTTTGAAAGTTAGGCCATGTACACTGCAGTTTCAGTGAGCTATATACACTCCTAGAGGCCCATGTTTTCAATCTTACATCCACTCGACAACCCAGACTAGAATCTGACTTAGCTAAGTAGAAAAACAGACAGGCATTAAACACCAAGTGAGATAATAAGAAACTTACCTAAACATTCACTCACACAGACAGGCAGAACTGATTTGTGTATAGTGCTAACAGAGGCAGTTGCAGATACAGTTAAATAACCTAATACTCAGGAACACAGTAGGAGGCAATCCATGCAGCCCCTTACTGACACATTTAGAGAAGCATACATGTTACTAAGAGAGGTAGTGATTTATTAAGAAACTTACATACACATGCAGTCACAGCCTCAGATAGGCAATGAGTCTCTCATCATGATATCTGCTAAAGAACTAACACATTGTGGAGAAGTGTCGCTCAATGGTTAGAGGCGGCAGACCCGGAAGCTGAGATCGGCCCGGGGCCAGGTTTCGATTCCCAACGCGGCAGGGTCTTGGGTCAAAATGTCCGCGGGCCTGATAATTCTTGCTTCGGCGCCTACTCTAACCTTGGGTCCCACTCTGCAACTCTGGGCAATAGCTTGCCTAATCTTCACAATGGCCCCTTCAACGCCGGGGATACCTGGTCTCACCTTGGGGGTACCCAGAATGGACCATCTCACAGGGAAAGCCAGGACGGGTTCCCCAGCGGTATACAGCGCCGGGACGCCCATGGTGTGGGTAGCTGTTCGCTTTACAAGTACACAACATTTACATTTACACATTCAAGTCTACCTCGTAGAGAAGTCCCGGCATGCAGTTTTACTGCTAGGGCTGTCTTGGTATTTAAAACTCCTACACGAGATGTATACTTCTCTTATACCACCTATAACTAACCAACAAGGTAGGCTGGAGCTAGGCCATTGGGCAGAATGCTATGTGCTTGGAAGCCTTTTCACTCTTAAAATAGGTAATACATCATTCTTGGAACAGAGAACCACCTCTCCCATGAATGAATCTAGGGTTTTCAAGGGTGATGGTTTAAAAAACTTTTTAAAGAAAATATCTATCAATTCTCTGTATTGAAAATATTATTCTTTTAAAGTATTTACATTAAGGTATACCCACTTGCATGCCAAGATCTCTAAGCGAGGGCTTAACAGTGGCACTGGTTTGATGTACATTCACCAGAGCTAAGAGGGCTATCCAAACACCCTTTTTTGTACCAGGCTGCTCAATCATGTTTTTCACACTATCTTCCCCTTTTTTGTCCACCAATAGTCAAAAGAGAATCTTGAATGCTTTCTAAATAATTTATTGATTTTTTCAGCAAAGCAATAATGCACAACAAAATCCTTTACAAACAATTAAGATATTCGGAGTATTCAACATAAGTTCTGGGCACATTACAAGATGAAAGTAGATGCAACTCTAGGTCTGTGGTAGCATGTGTATGGTGCTAAAATAAATTTCTCATTAAGGGTGCAACTGAAGAACTTCAAAATAGAATTTGGAATATTACACAGAGGAATTGCAGGGGTGGCAAGAAGATCTTTCTGCAGTCTAGATCTATTTATCTTATCTGTATCTACGTCTGGTAATGTGTAATCCCCATTAAGAGAAATCATATTCTCGCCACCATCTGGCTATGATGGTCTTCCGTGTGTCTGTATTGGATGGCTGTAGGAACTATATACTGAGGAGCTGGATGAAGAATCATTGTGCTTAATTAAATCATGATCAGAAACACAGTTCAAAACTTTGTCCTTTTGAAAAAGGGCAAGGATTGGGTAAATATCCTAATCACATTTAAGTGCCTGGAGTTATTTCTCCTTGGGTTCAAGTTCAAGTTCAAGTTCAGGTATTTGTATAGTGCACTACTCACCCAGAGGGTCTCAAGGCGCTTGGGGGAGGGGGTGCGTTATTTGTCTAATAGCCAGGTTTTAAGTTCCTTTCTGAAGGATATGTGGTTCTGTGTAAGGCGGAGGTGAGTGGGGAGAGAATTCCAGGTCTTGGCCGCCAGGTAGGAGAAGGATCTTCCTCCCATGGTGGATCTATGGATGCACGGGACTTCGGCGAGGGCTTGATTGGAGGATCTTAGTTGGCGGGTGGGTGTGTAGAAGGACAGTCGTGTGTTGAGGCATTCGGGTCCTAGTTTGTAGAGGGCCTTGTGTGCGTGGGTGAGGAGACGGAACGTTATTCTTTTGTTGACGGGAAGCCAGTGGAGGTTTTTCAGGTGACCGGTGATGTGATCTTGGCGAGGGATGTCCAATATGAGTCTGGCTCATGCGTTTTGGATGCGTTGGAGTTTTTTCTGTAATTTGGCTGTGATTCCGGCATAGAGGGTGTTTCCATAGTCCAGTCGGCTAGTGACCAGTGCATGGGTGACAGTCTTTCTTGTCTCAAAGGGGATCCAACAGAAGATTATTTTGAGCATACGAAGTACGTTGAAGCAAGAGGAAGAGACTGCATTGACTTGTCTGGTCATCGAGAGGGATAAGTCTAGGATGAAGCCTAGGTTACGTGCGTGGTCTGTGGGAATGGGTGCTGTGCCCAGGGCCGATGGCCACCATGAGTCGTCCCAGGCAGAGGGGGATGATCCTAGGATGAGGACTTCCGTTTTGTCTGAGTTAAGTTTTAGGCGGCTGTTTTTCATCCATTCGGCTACTTCTTTCATGCCTTCGTGAAGATTCGTTTTGGCGGTGTTAGGGTCTTTGGTGAGGGAAAGGATCAGCTGGGTGTCATCAGCGTAGCAGATGATGTTGAGGTTGTGTTGTCGCGCGATGGATGCGAGTGGGCTCATGTAAACGTTGAAAAAGGTGGGACTGAGTGATGATCCTTGTGGTACTCGGCAGATGACTTCGGTGGCCTCTGATTTGAATGGGGGAAGTCGGACTTTCTGGGTTCTTCCGGCGAGGAACGAGATGATCCAGTCCAAGGCTTTTCCTTGCATGCCGATGTTGCTGAGGCGTTGTATGAGGGTGCTATGACAGACTGTGTCGAAGGCGGCGGAGAGGTCGAGTAGGATGAGGGCCACTGTTTCACCGTTGTTCGGATGTCGTCTGTTGCTGCAATGAGGGCGGTTTTGGTGCTGTGTTTGGCTCGAAAGCCGGACTGTGAGGTGTCGAGGGAGTTGTTGGATTCAAGGAAGGCGGCGAGCTGGCTATTGACGGCTTTCTCAATGATTTTGGCCGGGAATGGGAGGAGGGAGATGGGGCGGTAGTTCTTAAGTTCAGAGGGGTCTGCTGTGGGTTTCTTCAGGAGGTCGCTGAGTTCGGCGTGTTTCCAGCTGTCTGGGAAGGTGGCGGAGTTGAAGGAGCAGTTGATGACATCACGGAGATGGGGTGCGATGATGGAGTCTGCTTTGTTGAAGATGTGGTGGGGACAGGGGTCGGTTGGCGAGCCTGAGTGGATGGAGTTCATTAGGCGGATGGTGTCTTCAGTGGTGATTGGGTTCCAGACGCTAAGGTTATTAGAGGGCGGTTTAGGTTCGGAGGTGGGTGGAGTGGATTGTTCTTTCGGAATGTCCTCAAAGCTATTATGTATGTCAGCGATTTTATTGAAGAAGAAGGAGGATAGCGAATCGCAGAGGTCTTGGGAAGGAGTAATGTCGTTAGAGGCTGCGGTGGGGTTGGTAAATTGTTTGACGATGTTGAAAAGTTCCTTGCTGTTAAGGGCGTTGTTGTCGAGTTGATCCTTGAATGCTGATTTCTTGGTGGACCGGATCAATTGGTGGTGTTTGCGGGTGGCTGTTTTGAAGGATGTCAGGTTGCCAGTAGTTGGGTTTTTTCTCCATCTTTTCTCGAGAGTGCGGCATAGTTTCTTGGATATCTTAAGGTCATCGTTGAACCAAGGTGCCTTTTTGGTACCCTGTTTGGTTTGGTGGTTTTTTAGGGGTGCTAATTCTTCAGCACTGTGGGTGATCCATTGTTTGAGTTCGGTGGCAGCTTGGTTGGGGTCTGATGAGAGGGCGGGAGGGTTTTGGTTGAGCGATGTGAAGAGTCGGTGGTGATTTTGTTCCAGTTTCTTCGCGGAATAGGTTTTGGGGGGTTGTGGGTCGAGGTAGTTTTGTAGCTGAAGTGAACACAACAATGGTCTGTCCAATGGAGAGCTGCGGTGCGATCGAAGGAGATGTGTTTGCTGGAGGTGAAGATTGGGTCTAGCGTATGTCCGGCTACATGGGTGGGGGTGTCAACAAGTTGTCTGAGTCCGAGATTTGCCAGGTTGTCCAGAAGGGTGGTGGTGTTGCTGTCGTTTTTCTTTTCCAGGTGGAAGTTGAGGTCTCCCAGTAAAATGTAGTTCTCGGAGGCGAGGGCATGTGGGCTAATGAAGTCAGTGATGTCTTCGCTGAATTGTTTGCGTGTTCCTGGTGGTCTGTAGATGAGGGTGACTCTAAGTGTGGTCCTGGGGTCGGTGTGGATCTGGAAGTGGAGGTGTTCGGCGGGTGTAATGTTAATGTCGGAGCTGGTCGTGATTCTGATGGTGTTCTTATGGACGATGGCGATGCCTCCTCCAGTTTGGTTGGTGCGGTCTTTTCTGATGATCTTATAAGCGTCCGGGATGGCTATGGCGATGTCGGGCGCTGAGGATGCGTTCATCCAGGTTTCCGTAAGGAAGGCGATGTCTGGTGAAGCAGTGTCGACTAGGTCCCAGAGTTCAGTGGCGTGCCTGTGGACCGAGCAGGTGTTCAGCAGGATGCATTTCAGGTGGTTAGAGTCGGAGCTGTGTTTGCAGGAAGTGGATTTGGTGTGGGTTCTGATGCAGACGAACTTGCAGGAGTGGCAGGCGAAGGGACCGTGGGTACGTCCTGGGGCAGCCACGAAACATTGTGGTGTGCTTCCGGGGTTAAGAGCTAGGAGGGTGGCGGTGTTATACGTTATGCGGGAGGAGTGCGGTTTACGGGGGCCAGGGGTTTGGCGCTGGGCGCGGTCCAGGCGCGGACGGGCGTAGACGGGCTTACCTTTGGCACACCTTCGCACGCATGGGGCGCGTCCGCTGCGTGTGAACGCTGCGCGCAAATGCAACTGTCATATGTGGATAGTGGAAGGGGAGGAGCAGCAGGGAGGCGGGAGGCGGGGTGGAGAGTCGGGGAGGGAAGGCAAGACAACAACAACAATCTGAGCAAAATGGCAGTAAGCCAACAGCGATCCGGGTTGGGGGCACAGAGAGTGTGAAGAAACGCGGTAAAAATAAAGACACAATCAGGCACAATGCAGTATCAGGCACAGTACAATTAATACAGGCAGCACCAATAGAGGAGCGTTGCAGCGCGCTATGGGACACTAGCGCTATGCTAATTAGTTAAAGCACACAAGGGTGAATTATAAATAAATATATTATGCTTCTTAGCTGCGGTGGTCTAGAAGTAACAATACCTGTCTGACATGTAGTTAGGGAGCAGCGTGAAGAGGAGCGACCGCTTCTGAGAGTTCAGGACGGTCAATCCTTCAAATTTGTCTTTTTACAGGTTCTTATGGGAATCTTTCGCCCAGCACAAAGTTTCCTCATTGTCATATCTGATATAAGTGATATACAATTAAACAGCCAAAAATTAAATTAGAACTCCCCAATAACCTTGGGTGCAATAAGCAGACCTTAGCTGGCCACTAGAACCACAAAGAAGGGAAACTGTTTGCAGCTGCTCGCCTACTTCGATTATAAATGGGAGGAACCACCAAGGGAAGGGCTGTAGAATAAGCCACAACTGGGATCTATTAGATCAGATTGAAATAAAATAAACAAAAGTCTAAGAGAGAATACAGCTGCACCCTCTCACAATTGTCACATCATTATGCGTGTCTTCCAATAGTCCCAGAGTCAGGTATAGCTAGAGGGAGGAAAGAGAGGACCCGCGGGGAGGAAACGGCAGTCAGAAACAACGGAGAGCTGAAACAGGAATAAAGAATCTAGCAGAATCCCGCAATCTGTCTCTGCCTGTAATTATTTCTCCTGGCGGGATTAAACACTTGCAACGAGTGATGGGATCAAAGGCACCACCCTCGATATCCCCGCAAACGTGAAGATGCGTACGCTGCCGCTAATGAGAGCGGAGTGCACAAAACACCAGGAAATGTAGACGAAGACAGCAGGCGTCGGTGGCCCATAATTAAAGAAAGAATAAGGTGGGGGTCAAATTGGCAAGCAGAGTTCAAGAGAGGCAGCCTGCAAACTGAGGTAAGCTCAGTAATAATGCCCCATGGAATTGGAATTAAAGCACCTGCATGAGTCTCCCCTGGCGGACATTTTAAAGTCAGGCACTCTGCAGTAGACAAGCTTAGTCCTGACGCCGCAGCAGTTTTAAGGTCAGGCCTATTATTAAAAAGACCCCTGGAGCCTGCCAAAGTGAGACTGAACTATTGCGAACGCCTCTAAAGCCCACTAGAGTCACGCTGCGCCCCACCATGTCGGACCCTGACTCAATGCATCAAGTTGCGCCAAGTACAGCACATGGCCCCCTCCTCCTGAACCAATACCTATGGGAGTATCATACCTTTGCCCCCCTGAACCACTACCACTGACGTCTGGTAGCAGCATGGGCCCTGCATGGAAGAGTTGGCTTGAGGACTTCGAGGACTTCATGAAGGGGTCACAAGTCTGTGAATCCGCCCAATAACTTAGAGCCCTACGCAATCTTGTAGGCAAAGACATCGGACAAATCATCAAAGACCTACCTCCGGCCAACGCTGCGTCATATGAGGACGTAAGAGAAGCATTGAATAAGAAGCTTCTTCCCAAGCGGAACCTAGACTACGAGAGGTACACGTTCAACCTCGCGTCCCAAGAGCGAGAAATACCCATGGGCAAATTCATCTCCTGTCTAAAACGACTGGCTTGCTATTGTGAATTCAACAACTTCACCACAGAAGACGCATTACGTCTACGAATCACTGATGGATGTCAATCTGAATCACTACGCTGCCAACTACTGAAAAAGCACTACACTTTAGAAACTTACATGCATTAACGATCAAGCGGAAGAACACGCTAGGAAAATGGAGGCCAGCAAAACTGAAAAAAGAACAAGTTCTGCGTGTACAATCTCACACAGAACCGAGGCACCGTCCAGACCGTCGCAACTTGGGAAGATTCGCGAGATCACCTCGTATGAAGTCACCGCGCCGAGGGACAAAGAACAGTCATTCCCGTAGGCACCCCTGGCAGTTTTACCGGTGTGGCCAAGACTTTGGGCAACAATGCACCCAATATGGGAAAGACAACCACTTCGAAGCCGCTTGCCTAGCCATGAGCACAGAGACGAGACAGACCAAGCACAACACAAGAGCACGCCATCACGCAAGGGTTGTACAGGGACGGAGAGACCACTCAACAAGTGCATCAAAATCCAGTACACAGTTCACAGAGCTCATATCGATCACAATGGTCAATATCCAGGGAATTATTCTCTCTTACACCTATTTCACAAGACAGCAATGAATACGTATTCATGGTGGCGGATCCAGATAGACTGAAGAAGTACCAGTGACTAGACATCCGAATAGGAAGTCACTCTGCCAAGTTTGTTCTCGACACAGGCACATCACTCAACTACATTTGTGCCACTGAATACCAAAGCATGAACCCGAAACCAAAATTAGAGCCAGCTGCAGTACAGGGATACACGTGAATGTCCAAAGACCCACTACCTTGTCTAGGACAATTTTGTACTACACTAACCTACAAGGACAGTAAAATTCAAGCACAAATTCACGTGATTAAAGGCCCTGAAGCTGCAGACTGTCTTCTCAGCCTACCAATGGCGGAACGCCTAAAGCTAGTCGGGATCCTGTAAAAAGTGGACAACTCGCCAGACATTGTCAACAAGTTCCCAAAGCTGTTTAACAGCTTAGGAAAGTTAGCTCATTTCAAGGTCAAGTTACACATCAATGAGCAAGTGACGTCAGTGACACAGCATCACAGGAAAGTTCCATTTCACCTACAACAAGTGGTATCTGACGAACTCCGAAATCTACTAAAGACAGACATCATAGAAAGATCAACGGGACCCACCCCATGGGTGTCACCAGTCATGGTTGTGCCAAAGAAAGGCCAGGACAACAAAGTACGCCTGTGTGTAGACGTGCGAGTCCCGAACACAGCCATTGAGAGAGACACCCAGGCCCGCACATCAGCGACATGATCACATGCCTGAATGGGGCTACAGTTTTCTCAAAATTAGACCTCAACAAGGGGTATCTCCAGCGCAAACTGTATGAATGATCACAATACATCACCACCTTCACCACACACCGAGGACTTTTCAGGTACGAACGCCTCAACATTGGGATCTCATCAGCTGCTGAGATTTTCCAGGAGGCTTTTCGGCGGGTCATACACGATATCCCCAATGATTTCAACTACAGCGACGACATCTTGGTGTTTGGAGAAACCCAGAAAGATCATGACAAAGCGCTGGACCGAGTGTGCCACCCCCTTCTCAATGCAAACCTTACACTCAATCAGGACAAATGTGAGTTCCACAAATCGACTCTCAAATTCTATGAACACAAATTCTCAAAAGAGGGCATGAAACCTGACCCCGAAAAAGTGTCAGCCCTATCATACACTTCGCAGCCACAAGATGTCAGAAACATCCGCTCGTTTCTGGGTATGGCCAGTTACTGTGCCCACTACATCAAAGACTAAACCACTATCAGTTACCCCCTGAGGAAACTAACTCAACAAGGACAAAAGTTTCAATGGTCGGCCACGTGTGATCGAGCTTTCAACAAAATCAAGGCAGCAGTGAGCTCAGCCATCAACCTGGCGTATTTCAACGCCAAGGGAAAGACAGAAATCACTGTAGACGCTAGCCCTGTTGGGTTAGGAGCAATTCTAGTGCAATATAATGACGAAGCCGACCAACACCACATTGTTGCATACGCCAGCCGCAGTCTTACCAACACCAAAAAGGCATACTCCCAACCGGAAAAAAAAGCCTAGCAGTTGTATGGGCGTATGAACATTTTCACTTCTTCGTGTATGGCAAGCACTTACACTCATAAACGACCACCAAGAGCTGATAACCATTTTTGGAAACCCCAGGGCGAAGATGCCTCCGCAAATCGAACGATGGGGCATCCACCTGCAAGACTACAAGTACACCATTATTCACAAACCAGGGAAGGCAGAGAATCCAGCAGACTACATCTCACGGCATCACCAAGCCCTGACACGAGCACGACACTCAGTAGCAGAAGAATACCTCCACTTCGTCATTGATCGAGCTTGCCCACTGGCTGTTCAATTATAAGCCATCATTGACGCATCTAAAAACAATGTCACGATCCAAAACATCATGCATCGTGTTTGCATGGACTCCTGGCGGCACCTAGAAGATCGAAATATAAGTGACTCCATCAACACACTGGAACTCAGAGCATTCAAACATGTCAAAGATGAACTCTCAATCAGTGACAATGGACTACTACTAAGAGATCGGAGAATCGTCATTCCCATCCAGCTGCGACAAGGAATTGTAAATTTAGCACATGAAGGTCATTGAGGAGTAGTAGCCATGAAAAAAGCGCTGTAAGAGTGTGTCTGGTTCTCTTCCCTTGATCAAATGGTGGAGACCACACTACAAGACTACCAACACTGTCAACTAGTACGTCGAAAAGAAGCACACGCTCCCCTGCAGATGTCTGACTTACCAGATAGTGTCTGGCAACATGTAGCCATCGACTTCTTTGGCCAACTGAAGTCGGGAAAGCACATCCTTGTCATCATGGATGAATATTCCCGATTCCCCATTGCTCACGAGATTTCTTCCAATAAAAGCGACCACTGTCATACCAGTGATCGATAAAGCATTTGCCGCATGGGGAATCTCCACAGTAGTGAAGTCTGACAATGGACCACCTTTTAATGGACAAGAGTTTGCAGAATTCGCGGAACATCTACATTTCAAGCATTGGAAAATTACTCCCCTGTGGCCTCAGGTAAACGGGATGGTGGAACTATTTATTAGGGGTGGGTGGCCAATTCCGTTCCGCTCCCGGACCTTGAGAAATTTCTGCATTTTCGCGGTCCGTGAGGAATGCAAAAATGTCAAAACCTCTGCGATCATCACTCACTGTCTCTAAACTCTTCTTGTTCTTCAAATGCTCACCAGTTGCTGGACACTGGGAAAGATTGGGGTGGTGACCCAGAATCAGAAATGTGGCTAGGAGCTTGGTGGGCGTGGTCAAGATGCAAGGTCCACTGGCATGCCACGCTAAAAACTGCCACAACACTCAAAAACAAGGCAGGTGCAGAGTACCCGGTGATTGTCTCATACTCTCAGGCTCTCTCCAGGGTCTCTCTAGCTCTCAGCCCTCTGGCTTCCCATACAGAACAGATAGACGGGCCAAGCTGCAGCAGAGAAACCACCAGGCCAAAAAGAGTCAAGGTCAAGCCGCAAGAGTCTGGGGAAGAATCCACAAAGCAACAAGTAGCTGGCTCACTCACTCGTTCATACTCGCACTCACTCCCTGTTCTCTCTCTTGGCTCTTTTCCCTGTTATGCTTTTCCAGGAAGTCACTACTGTCTCACTCAGATAATACCTGTGCCTTGCCAGCTCCACAGTAAATTTTCAGTTTAAGGTGATGTAACATGCCTAATTTAATTCAAACCATATTCCCTTTCGTAAAAAATAAGTATTTCCTGTGGTATCTTATTTCGTGACTGGGTTTCCTTAGGTTTTCAATAATTCTAATTTCAAATCTTTATTGCTACTCATAACCAATTGTGAAATACCCCATACCAACTTTTGTCAACTTACAGAAGCACAATTTCCCACAGGATGATACAAATAGGTCAATCAATGCTGTATACCTGAATGATTGAAGCACTCCTTTAAACTAAACTGAACACCATTGTCCTTATGAATTGACAATAGTAGACTTTCTCCGCAAACTATTTTTCAAATTTTTTTTTAAAATACAATTAGACTCTTCTTATTCCACCACTTTTACTTCAATCCACTTTGAAACCAATGCCATTGTCCACGGTCACGGGTCCCATGAAATCCATAGCTAGCTGCTCCCACTGTATTAAATAACATTCATAGGGCAATAGTGATGCTCATAAAGGTTTTTAAGCTTCATCAGCTCTTTCGCAAGGTATACATTTTCTTATTGACTTTCTGTTTCAAGGTCAATCCCGAGGCACCAGTACAAATCTTTAGTTCTTTTATTTGTCCTTCGGTTTCAAGTGACCTTAAAGGCTCTTTCGCCTCTAAAAGCTAAAAAAAAGTAAACTTTTATTTAACTTATCTCTAACTACCTAGAATGCATGCATATCATGCTAGTTAACATTATCACTTCTCCAATCACCCTTCACTGGTCTCTATTTCATCACGATCATCTGCAATGAGCCATTCGTCTTCTGTCAAGGCACTGCAAATTTTCCTGCACCTCTAAATCATAAGCAGTATGTTAGAAATTACTGTCTTTTGAGTGGTATTCCCCAATAATTTTGCCTTTGTTTGCTGAACCGGTTTTTGTTGGCTGTAGGACTCTGATCACTTTACTCCTTCTAATCAGTGGTAAACTGCTTGTCTCCTACTTTTAAAGATGGTAAAATCTGAAAATTCCTAATTGGCACATTTAATTTACACAATGGTACCAACTATATGGTGCTACGTCCTCCCAGGGCCTGCAAATTAAATGCTATTAATTGGATGCAGCACTCATTGGAGCACCCACTAAAGTATCACTGAATAACATGTCTCGAGGCCTGTCCCAGCAGCCTGGGTGGCAAGTTCTAAAACTGCCATTTCAACCAGACAAAACTAACCTTTTGTCAGGCCTAAACCTTCATTTATAATGCTTATACAGCATCCCTAAGGTAAACCCTAAATGCCCATTAAGCAGGTTGTATGACATTTAAATGGTAGCAAATGAATATTTAATATTTGTGTGCCATGTTAGTGGAAAACCTCCAAAGCTATTTTCTCAATGTAGCAAGGCTGGTTCTCCCATTGGAAAATACTGGATTACACTATATCAACCTCTCATGCTTAATTTCATTTTGGGAACAGCTAGAAAAATAGGACTATTATTCTATTCTATTATTCTATTAAAAATATTTATACAGCGCACTATCACCTTCGGTTTCTTGGCGCTCTTGATAAAGATAACGGTGATCCAGGAAGGGGGAATTAATCATATGCTGCTTGAAAGAGCAGAGTTTTTAGGAGAGTACGGAAGCTATCGTACTTAGGGCAGAGACGGAGAGAGAGGGGTAGGGAGTTCCAAGTAGCGGGAGCCAGAACAGAGAAGCTCAGGCCTCCATGCCTTTTTCTTTTAAATCTGGGGACCTCGAGAAGATTCAAAGATGCTGAGCGTAGAGCTCTGGCAGGAATATGACGGGATAAGGCTGATGAAATGAACTTAGGGGCTGCGTCCTCTAGGGCCTTAAAGGTGGTACATGCCAGTTTGAAGATGCACCGTTTTGAGACAGGGAGCCAATGCAGACTGCAGAGTAGGGGGGTGACGTGCTGGTGTCTGGGCTGGCAGAAAATCAAGCGAGCAGCTTGGTTCTGCACCAACTGAAGTCGATGAA
Organism: Lissotriton vulgaris; assembly: GCF_964263255.1. Taxonomy (NCBI): domain Eukaryota; kingdom Metazoa; phylum Chordata; class Amphibia; order Caudata; family Salamandridae; genus Lissotriton; species Lissotriton vulgaris. Next base: position 1,405,367,149 of record NC_141693.1, on the reverse strand, counting down.
GGTGACATGCGGGAATTCCTGCGTACAAGATGTTGGCGTAGTCAAGCCTGGAGGTGATGAGAGCAATGACTACTTGGGTCAGGGCTTCTTTGTTCAGGAACCTACTGATCTTGCGAATTCGCCTGAGATGGAAAAAGCAAGCAGAAGTTACCGCGTTGATGTGGGGTCTCATAGAAAGATCTTGGGAGATGGTCACCCCCAGGCTTTTGACAGAGCTCACGGGAATTGGTGCCGTCCCCAGAGATGTAGGCCAAAAGGAGGCGTTCCATGGGTGATTGGGGCCACCCACCAAGACGAGTTCAGTCTTGGTGGGGTTTAACTTTAAGTGGCTGTGGTACATCCACTCAGCTATGGTTAGCATAGTGGACTGGAAGTTGGTGCAAGAAGAAGGGAGGGAATCGACAGGGAAAATTAACTGCAGATCATCAGCGTAGTTGTAAATTGTGACCGGGAAGTTGCGGAGAGTGGCTAGCAGTGGTTGGAGATATAAATTAAAAAGAAGAGGGGATAGTGCCGAGCCTTGTGGGACACCACAGTGAAGGGGAGAATAGGGCGCAGAGAAGGTGGAAAGGTGGACGGACTGTGAGCGCTGGTGGAGGAAGGATTTAAGCCAGTCAAGGGCCACTCCTTGGATACCGGCGTTGGAGACACGGTCGATCAAGATGGTGTGATCGACCGTGTCGAATGCCGCCGAGAGATCCAATAGGACAAGGGCTTGAGCGATGTTCTTGTCAGCTCCTTTCCTGAGGGTGTCCATGACTGCCACTATGACCGCCTCGGTGGAATGGAGGGGTCTAAATCCAGCTTGTTGAGGGTCTAGAAACGATGATTGTTCTATGAAGGAGCTCAGGCAGCGGGTCACATAAGTTTCCAGAATCTTGCCTAAGTAGGGGAGGAGGGAAATAGGTCTATAATTGCTGAGTATGGTAGGGTCTGCATTAGGTTTCTTCAGAATTGGTAAAACGGCAGCTTGCTTGAAGGAAGATGGGACCACTCCGGTAGCAAGAGAGTTGTTGAGTAATGCTAGCGGGGGGCCCGGGCAAGCAAGAAAGGCTCCTTTGAGGACCTGCGGGGGGCAGCAGTCATTGGGGGATCCCGAACTCACTTTGTGAAGAAGTGATGAGAATTCTTGTGGAGAGATCGGTGGGAATTTAGTCAAGGTGCTAGTGTTGGGGGGAGGCAGAGGAGGAGGCGTAGGAGATGCAGGGGTAGGGATGTTATGTTTTATGGTTATTATTTTTTCTATGAAATAAGAATTAAGTGAATCGCATAGAGCTTGTGACGGCTGAGGTTGGGGAGTGACTCGATCTGGAAGGGAGAGCTCATTTACAATTGAAAAGATATCTTTTGTTTTATTATTCGAATTCAGAATTTTTTGTGAGAAGTAAGCTGACTTGGCTTCCAGAATAGATTTTTTATAGGATTTTAAGGACTCAATGTATATGAGTTTAAGTTGAGGGTCGTAGTGGCGGCGCCAACGGCGCTCTGTTTGCCGCAGGGCGAGTTTGTCTTAAGCATGGGCGGAAAATCCGTTTCGCTCGCGGATTTTGCGGATTTTCGGTAAATTCGCAATCCGTGAGATTCGCGAATCTCCCGCAAAATCCGCAAATCCGCGAGCAGCGGATTTCATGGCTTGCTCGCACTGTTCGCGTGAGTTCGCAGCTTCCCAGTACAACTTCGCGCCCCGCGAATAAGCGCAAAATTGCAGAAATACGATCTTAGCAAAACTGAAACTACTTACCAGGTTCAAAAGTTCAGGCTCATCATTAGTAGCCATTTCCTGTAGTGCTTCCTGAGGGGCCCCTCCAGAGTTCAGTTGCCAGTTGCAACTATTATGTGACCCTGCTCTGAACCTCAGAATAGTTACACATATGCCACAAAGGTCCTGAATTACAGCTAAGGGAGACAAGCAGGAGCCAGGCTGGAGGTTCAAATCCATTAATCAGCCCCTAATTCATTATTGTCAGTTGGGGCAGGGCAGGTGTTGTAACTAATTTTGCAACAATGAAAGCACTTAGCAAGTGCAAAAGATCACTAATCAGGAAGCACTAAGGAAGCAGGTGCCAGCTAAAAAAATATTCTGTGACACATTAATCAGCCCCAAATTAATTCAGGTCACTTGAGGCAGGGAAGGTGTGCTTGCGTTGCCACAATAATGTACACTGACTGGACAACCAGAGGGTGCTGTGATGAAACAGAGGGTGGCATGGGTGGGCCAGAGGGTGGCATGAGTAGTCAGAGAGTGGCAGTGGTGACAGAGAGTGGCAGTGATGAAGAAGAGTGTCCCAAACAGGCTGGACACGTAGAAACAACAAGTTCGCGAAACTTGCGACCCGACAGGTAAGTTCGCGTTTTGCGAAATTGTACAAAACCCTCGCAAACTGGCAGAAACCCGCGCGAACACAAAAAAAAAAAAACCGCAAATTCGCGAGAATTCGCGGATTTTGCGGATTGCGAGTTCGCAAATCCGCAAAATTTGCGAACGCGAGATTCGCCAAATTCGCCCATGCTTAGTTTGTCTGCTTTAAGTTGGTCCGTATACCAGCGTTGAGCATTGTGGGGGCGCATTGTTTTGATTGTTTTCAGAGGGGCAGCTTTATCGCTGGCCAGGCGTAACCATTCATTGGACTAATTTCAGTAGCAATTTAAAATCCTGCTTTGTGGTCAAGTTGGATTTCATATTGCAGTTTTGAAAATTACGTTTTCTAGAAAGTTGTAATTTTCCTGCTTAAGCCAAAAAGGGCTGTTGTGCCAGTGTCTTGTCACCTGACTGCTGATTGTGGTGAGATGTGGATTGCATCCAGACAATGGAAAAGGGGCTTGGATGTGGAGAGGTGTTTTCTGCTCTTGAATAGGATGACATAGGGGCCTGTGCCCAGCTCTTCCCTTCAATTCAAATTATTGCTACCCTTTCACCGGCTGATATGGCTCACACCTAGGCCTGCCTCCCTTTTGTCTTACTGATCGGTTGCCTCAAAATGTTTTTGGAGTGACCACAATGGAGGGCTTGCCCATTATCATAACCATGCTTCTGGATGAGTACAGGGAGCTCTGAAATGTTCTGCAATATTGCACTTTGGTAGAGAGGAGCACAGTGGGATAACTTACAGTAAAACACACCGAAGAGGGTAGGATTACAAGTGGGACCTTTTTCTCCATCGGCTAGGGAGTGACCAGGAGTATCCCCTATACACAGGCTGGCACTGAACATAAATATGACACCCCCTAGTACCATCCCCAAAACACTATTGTAGCTGTGAAGTTCAGAAGTGAGATTGCCATTCTGTCTGAAACCTGAAGAAAGGCTGGACCTGCTTGCCCTGAACCCAAACCTACAGAAGTGACTCCAAGGGTCATTTAGCTGACCTCCTGTTTGAGCTACAGGGACACACCAAAGGCTCTTTATCTGGCAAGCACCTGCCCTGCATGCTGCTGATGGCCTATGTTGGAGTGAGTCCTAACACCCAAGTGGTGCCCACAAGTCCTCACTCTTTGGCTATTGTTACAGTCTATTCTTCCTGTCCCCAAAGTGGAAGAAGTGGGACTTAAAAACATTTTGCCAACTTTATGTCTGTAGTACCATCAGAGACTGGGGCCACCGTGGAAGCTGTAGCTGTCGATATTGGACGGCCAATCAGCCTCTGCTTGCTGTGACATAAAGATCATAAGGCCTGACTCCATCTTGAGCAGGCTGAGATTCCATTTTCTCTATTTTTGCAGAATCACTAGTCTAGGCTTACCTAGTGTAGCAATAGAAGTACTTTTTTTGGTGTTAAGTTGTAGATGAAATTTTAACTATGGTATAGGTGTTCATTTTATTATTGTTGTTGACAACATTAATGTGTGCTTTTATTATAACATTCTGTGTGATTATTTTAGATGTGGTAAGCAACACTTTGAGACTGGTGAAATCAAACACTTTTTAGTCAAAGCATCTTTTTCTTAGTGCAGTTTGTGTGTATGTTATAGTGAAGAGGATCAAATAAGTTTGTTCCCAATCAACAAAACATTCGTTGATTTGTTTTAATCAATCACAGGCTGTCGGGTGGCAAGGCCTCCTATTAACTCTGTAGCTTGTCACTCAGTCACTGCTGGCAGTTAGAATGGAAGCTGAGGCTGCTGTTCTACATTGACAGGGTCAGGGGTGGTCGGTGGAACCACAGGCTGGGATACATGGCAGAAAAAGCTCAACATTGAGCTCTTCGTGCTCTTCAACACCGCCCTGGAGAAGGGCCACCTCAATGAGTGCGCCAAGTAAGTAGCAGGGCTAAGTGTGCCAGACAGTGCAGCAGATCATCAGCCACCTGCAGAACAACAAGGGCAATATGCAGCCTCAGGTATGGTTCTTGCCCCCTGTCAGCATAGTGCACTGCATCCACCTGGTACCGGGCCTCATCCGGGCCGGTCTCCATGCCAACGTATCCTCCATCCGGACCACGTCCCACAGTTAACTGACACCCTGACTTTTGCCCCATCCAGACTTTCTGTACCATAACCTCATAGCTCATGTAATCCAGGTTTCCAAGTATGCTCCCTTCTTGCCTCTGCTCCCTGGTGTACGATCTGTGTACCAGTCCTCGTAACTTTAAATCATGGTTGCTTTTGCGGAACCATTACCATAGTTTGTGAATGGCAAAAAGTACATGGAGGTCTACTCCGCCCACAAACGGACCTCAGCGGAATTCCACACAGTTTTTAGGTAGTTCCGTGGAATTCAAAAGAGTGAAACTCTGCAAGCTCAGCCCAGTCCTAATATATGTATAACTACTTTTCAATAAACTTGACTTAGATCCTGATGTACAGATCGGCAGAGAGGGTACTCCATGACAACGGCAACAGAGTGCCCTCACCACCAAACTTGAGGTCCACCCACCTCATTTAGGGTCAGGCAGTCCTTTAGTATGCTGTCAGTGGAGACTACTCAATCTCCGCTACTGACATACAACTCTGAGGGCCCAACAGAGTAACGGACATTGAAAATGTTGCCTTTGGTTTGCCCGCTCCATTCAGAGTGGGCAGACAAATAGCAACTTTTCATTGTACATCACCGCCAGGTAAAACGTGGTAGTAAGGTGCAGTGAAAAGTGCAAAATGTCCCACACACCATGGGAGAAAACTCCAATGGTGAGAGGGTCATTGTTTTTTTTACTTTCAAAAACAAAATCCTACTTTGGGATCTTGTTTTGAAAAAAAAATGTTGGAAGTTTGACATAAACTTTCAATGCATTTACAGGAACTGCTGTGACCGATGATGTTTTTCGAATTCGGTAGCATGAATGTTATGATAAGCGTGAGTTGCTACGTGAACTTACATATGGAAATGAAGTAAAGGTGCCAGTGTACAAAATGGCCAACCGGTTTCCAAAGAACGAATGCTGTAAAGAAAACCTTCACCCCATGTGCCCGTGCTTCATTTTTAATCAAACAAGAGCTCCTAAGTCAACTAACAATACGTTCAACTGTGCCTGTACACTGAATGAATTGTATATTTATGAGCAAACCTTCTAATGAACCCTATTCCCAGTAGTGATACTTAATAACACAACTAAAACCAATTCCGCACTAACTCATTCCTCAAATGTGCTCGCACATCGTGTTGACGATGCATACTCAAAAACATAACCAAATGTTACTTAACGACATCCTGTACTGGTGTCGTAAATGAATTATTCTTAAATTGGGTTCGTGAAAGTGCACCTTACCCATTTGGGTTCAAGTATTTGATCCACAGATTCGTAAAAACATCCTCCGTCTAATGCTGTACACTGTGCTGTCTCCTCCGCCGGCATTGCCCCGTCATCTCTACATCTCCAAATACCCATACAGTAAGTTAGAATTGGCAGGCATTTCCAGTTGTATAGCTGTAAAATTGGGGTATTTGGTTTTTTCAATAAGGTATGGAGAGTGATGACGCCCCAATCCCAGTCGCACAGCGTAGAATTTATGAATACTCACAATGACTATATGTATAAAAAACTGTAATCCGTATTCAATCATTTTATTCCAATTTGTTCAATGTTTTTACATTTCTTTCTATGTTCACATGTAAGGCTTCATGCATTCCAATAGCTTCTAATGACGAAGATATGCCTATCCAGGCATTGTTCTAAAGCACATGTTTTTTGCCAATGGACATGGAATGCTCGGGTGTAGTGGATTATCCGGCTTTTAGTGCACACATCATTGAACTCCAGGCCAAGGTGAGAAAATGAGCTCGCCATATCCAACTTTTTCCCATCGCTCCGTAGGTTGTGGGTATTCGTATTTGTAGGGCTGCATACTATTTTGGATGTTTTATTGAAGTTGGGGTCACATGCATCAAACTTATGAATTGCGATTCCTAAATTGCGATTTTTAAGAAATCGCAATTTAGGAATTGCAATTTCTTATGCATGTAGGAATCGCAAAAAAATGTGCACGTCCTACACATTCCTTATTTACGACTTGAAAATTGTGAATTGCAAATAAGGAGAGGTCCATAAGAATCAATCGGAATTGAATGCACAATTTGCAAGTACCAAATAGGTACTCTCAAATTGCACATGCAATTTCAGGGGTGCAAGGGTGCCAAAATGACACCCTGATGCACCCCTGAAAGTGCAATAAAAAAACATGTTGCACCACACATGCCCCAAGGGCATGTTTGTGTGCAACATTGAACTTTGAAAAATGCACTTTTGTGCATTTTTCGAAGTTATCGCAAATTACCATCAGCTTTAAGCTGATGGTAATTTGCGTTTCTAAAAAGCGAAATCTCCATTTTTGGGGGGGATTGCATTGCATTTAGAGAATCACAATTTGCGATTCCCTAAATGCAATTGCAATTTAAGTAATCGCAAATTTTGTGATTACTCAAAAAAGTGATTTTTGCATTTGGGATGTTGCATCGCAAATGCAAAAATTGTGGTTGCAAAGGTGCGGATTCTCCAAATCTGCCCCTTTGCGACCACAAAAAACAATGATGCATGTGCCCCTTAGTCTCCAGTTTCGGATCGCTCATAAATGATACAAAACTAGAAATTAAAATGTTGAGACAGTTGTCCGTTCTGGCAAGTAAAATAGCTTTGTCCACCTATACTAACACAGGCACAGCCTTCTGATCTACATAAGGAAGACCCACCCCAGCAGATTCTAGTGTTCTATGTAGATCATTAATATAGGGAAGGAAAAGGATCCAGGCGCGGATGCAACCCTGGCACACCCCTCGTTTAACTCCAAAAGTTTGGGTAAATTCACCAGCATTGTCAAATCTCACAGATACTGTAGGGTCTTAATGTAAGAGTCTTTAAAAAGAGACCAATCGGAGGCATGGCCAACTGCTGTCTGGAATGGCTGTGCGGTAGCCAAGCTCCTCTGCACCACTCCCAAAAAATCAGTCAAAACTCATTCGCCCTGGTCAGATGTTCTTCTTGAAGGGGCTAACGTAGTTAGCAATCATTATCCTGGCAGCGGATGAAGTTTGAGCTGGCTCAGGAGAGGCTGGACGTGGCTGCCAGGGTCAAACGCTCTGCCTGTTGAGCCTGCGCTGAAGGATGGAGATGCTCAGTAGCGGACGGCCATCACGCAACGCTGCAGCTGCGGCCTAGACATAACCGGACCCAAAAGTGAGAATTGGCGCCATTGAAATTCCGGGAGGCTGCGTACGACGAGGGCATCTAGCTGTGTGAACCAGTCTAGGGGATTGCCTCGGATGGTGAGTGGATTCCGGCGCTACTCGAGTCCGACTAACACCACAGCCTGCATCGTGAGGGGGGCTCCTATGCTGAAGCGCGCATCATTGGGACCATTTGTCCAGCAGCCATCCCTCCCCTGCCTGGTCCTTTGGTGTAACGGGCGGTCCTGGGGGGCGCTGGGACGACTGATCATCTCCCCGCAGACGCATGCTCCTCGAGTGGAAAGTGCATGTGACGTCGCTGGGCACTTAGACATCGAGGGAGCCGAGGAGTTCTGATTGCGGCCCAGACTGATTCCCCCGCCACTGGGTGTGTTGGCCCGTGGGTCCTGGTGGTGCTCCAACCCCTTTTTGAAGTGACGGATGGGACTGGTAGACGGACATACCTGACCTGTTCAAGGAGATCCCCGTTGGGCGCTCCAGAGTGTGTTCTGCCCCTGCCTGAGTCTTAAGAAAGACTCGTAGGGCCACTGAAGCCGCTTACTGATACATCTTAAAGTGCCGCCCTAACTGATAACTGATCTGGGGTCATACCGCATAGAGGCTCCCCCCAGATCTGATAAGAGACTAATTCATCTGGTTCTGGGTGCAAGGCTCCACATAAAACTCCTGGACAAGACAGAGTGGTGGGTGTCTCGGACCCCAGGGCCCTGGGGGTACGCCAGCGGGGGCAGCGCAGACTAGGGAGTTGGGGTGCCACCTGCCAAAACTGACAGGCCGGGTGGAGGATTTCACTGCAGGCAACGGTGATTAATGGGTTTGGCCGGGGCCCCTTTCCTGCTGCCCCTCTGCTGAAGGATTAAACAACAGGTGGTGGTGATGGACAGAGTTTCTGAATTAAGCAGAATACTCTCACCCAGTCAAGAGATCAGGGCTTAATCCAACACCGTTTTTTAGCTCACGGCACCATCCCAGCTCAGAACCTGTCTATATGCAAATTAGTCTGTCCTTGGCCCAGTGTATCATGGGAACAGGGCAAACCAAACTACCAAGCCAATTCTTTCACTGGGAAGGAAACAAGCTACCGGGGACCGGATTCTGGCATTTCAGCCGTCTTTGGCCCGGCTTGCTTGAATCCTGATGGTGCAATGAGCTAGGGACTCACGTCTGAGTATACCCTTCCACGCTTACGGTGGACAAAATAATTAAACAACAGGGGGTGGTGATGGACAGAGTTTCTGTATTAAGCAGAATACTCGCAGCCAGTCAAGAGATCAGGGCTTAATCCAACACCATTTTTTAGCTCACTGCACCATCCCAGCTCAGAACCTGGCTATATGCAAATTTGTCTGTCCCTGGCCCAGTGTATCATGGGAACAGGGCAAACCAAACTACCAAGCCAATTCTTTCACTGGGAAGGAAACAAGCTACCGGGGACCGGTTTCTGGCATTTCAGCGTCTTCGGCCCGGCTTGCTTGAATCCTGATGGTGCAATGAGCTAGGGACTCACGTCAGAGTATACCCTTCCACGCTTATGGTGGACAAAATATTTAAACAACAGGGGGTGGTGATGGACAGAGTTTCTGAATTAAGTAGAATACTCTCATCCAGTCAAGAGATCAGGGCTTAATCCAACACCGTTTTTTAGATCACTGCACCATCCCAGCTCAGAACCTGGCTATATGCAAATTAGTCTGTCCCTGGCCCAGTGTATCATGGGAACAGGGCAAACCAAACTACCAAGCCAATTCTTTCACTGTCAAGGAAACAAGCTACCGGGGACCAGTTTCTGGCATTTCAGCCGTCTTCGGCCCGGCATGCTTGAATCCTGATGGTGCAATGAGCTAGGGACTCACGTCTGAGTATACCCTTCCACGCTTATGGTGGACAAAATAATTAAACAACAGGGGGTGGTGATGGACAGAGTTTCTGAATTAAGCAGAATACTTTCACCCAGTCAAGAGATCAGGGCTTAATCCAACACCGTTTTTTAGCTCACTGCACCATCCCAGCTCAGAACCTGGCTATATGCAAATTAGTCTGTCCCTGGCCCAGTGTATCATGGGAACAGGGCAAACCAAACTACCAAGCCAATTCTTTCACTGGGAAGGAAACAAGCTACCGGGGACCGGTTTCTGGCATTTCAGCGTCTTCGGCCCGGCTTGCTTGAATCCTGATGGTGCAATGAGCTAGGGACTCACGTCAGAGTATACCCTTCCACGCTTATGGTGGACAAAATAATTAAACAACAGGGGGTGGTGATGGACAGAGTTTCTGAATTAAGCAGAATACTCTCATCCAGTCAAGAGATCAGGGCTTAATCCAACACCGTTTTTTAGCTCACTGCACCATCCCAGCTCAGAACCTGGCTATATGTAAATTAGTCTGTCCCTGGCCCAGTGTATCATGGGAACAGGGCAAACCAAACTACCAAGCCAATTCTTTCACTGGGAAGGAAACAAGCTACCGGGGACCGGTTTCTGGCATTTCAGCCGTCTTCGGCCCGGCTTGCTTGAATCCTGATGGTGCAATGAGCTAGGGACTCACGTATGAGTATACCCTTCCACGCTTATGGTGGACAAAATAATTAAACAACAGGGGGTGGTGATGGACAGAGTTTCTGAATTGAGCAGAATACTCTCACCCAGTCAAGAGATCAGGGCTTAATCCAACACCGTTTTTTAGCTCACTGCACCATCCCAGCTCAGAACCTGGCTATATGCAAATTAGTCTGTCCCTGGCCCAGTGTATCATGGTAACAGGGCAAACCTGGGTATACTCAGACGTGAGTCCCTGGCTCTCCACACCACTGGAGTCAAGCTATCCAGGCTGAATGAAGGCTGATAGCCAGAAACCGGTCCTTGGATGCTTGATTCCGGTCTGGGAAAGACATGGCTTGGTAGTTCGGACTGGACTGTTCCCATGGGGCACAGGGTCAGAGCTGATTTGCATATCGCCAGTGTCTAACCCAGGGTGGTGTGGAGTGCAAAAAAACGATGGATTTAGGCCCAGATCCTTGTACTGGGGTGAATGTATGACATTGTTCTACATTCTGTCCATCAACTGTGTTTTTTGCAATTTTCACCCCGAGTGTGCTGGGTATACTCAGACGTGAGTCCCAGGCTCTCCACACCAGTGGAGTCAAGCTATCCAGGCTGAATGAAGGCTGATAGCCAGAAACCGGTCCTTGGATGCTTGATTCCGGTCTGGGAAAGACATGGCTTGGTAGTTCGGACTGGACTGTTCCCATGGGGCACAGGGTCAGAGCTGATTTGCATATAGCCAGTGTCTAACCCAGGGTGGTGTGGAGTGCAAAAAAACGATGGATTTAGGGCCAGATTCTTGTACTTGGGTGAATGTATGACATTGTTCTACATTCTGTCCATCAACTGTGTTTTTTTGCAATTTTCACCCCGAGCGTGCTGGGTATACTCAGACGTGAGTCCCAGGCTCTCCACACCACTGGAGTCAAGCTATCCAGGCTGAATGAAGGCTGATAGCCAGAAACCGGTCCTTGGATGCTTGATTCCGGTCTGGGAAAGACATGGCTTGGTAGTGCGGACTGGACTGTTCCCATGGGGCACAGGGTCAGAGCTGATTTGCATATAGCCAGTGTCTAACCCAGGGTGGTGTGGAGTGCAAAAAAACGATGGATTTAGGCCTAGATCCTTGTACTGGGGTGAATGTATGACATTGTTCTACATTCTGTCCATCAACTGTGTTTTTTGCAATTTTCACCCCGAGTGTGCTGGGTATACTCAGACGTGAGTCCCAGGCTCTCCACACCACTGGAGTCAAGCTATCCAGGCTGAATGAAGGCTGATAGCCAGAAACCGGTCCTTGGATGCTTGATTCCGGTCTGGGAAAGACATGGCTTGGTAGTTCGGACTGGACTGTTCCCATGGGGCACAGGGTCAGAGCTGATTTGCATATAGCCAGTGTCTAACCCAGGGTGGTGTGGAGTGCAAAAAAACGATGGATTTAGGGCCAGATCCTTGTACTTGGGTGAATGTATGACATTGTTCTACATTCTGTCCATCAACTGTGTTTTTTTGCAATTTTCACCCCGAGTGTGCTGGGTATACTCAGACGTGAGTCCCAGGCTCTCCACACCACTGGAGTCAAGCTATCCAGGCTGAATGAAGGCTGATAGCCAGAAACCGGTCCTTGGATGCTTGATTCCGGTCTGGGAAAGACATGGCTTGGTAGTTCGGACTGGACTGTTCCCATGGGGCACAGGGTCAGAGCTGATTTGCATATAGCCAGTGTCTAACCCAGGGTGGTGTGGAGTGCAAAAAAACGATGGATTTAGGCCCAGATCCTTGTACTGGGGTGAATGTATGACATTGTTCTTCATTCTGTCCATCAACTGTGTTTTTTGCAATTTTCACCCCGAGTGTGCTGGGTATACTCAGACGTGAGTCCCAGGCTCTCCACACCACTGGAGTCAAGCTATCCAGGCTGAATGAAGGCTGCTAGCCAGAAACCGGTCCTTGGATGCTTGATTCCGGTCTGGGAAAGACATGGCTTGGTAGTTCGGACTGGACTGTTCCCATGGGTCACAGGGTCAGAGCTGATTTGCATATAGCCAGTGTCTAACCCAGGGTGGTGTGGAGTGCAAACAAACGATGGAGTCAGGCCCAGATCCTTGTACTGGGGTGAATGTATGACATTGTTCTACATTCTGTCCATCAACTGTGTTTTTTGCAATTTTCACCCCGAGTGTGCTGGGTATACTCAGACGTGAGTCCCAGGCTCTCCACACCACTGGAGTCAAGCTATCCAGGCTGAATGAAGGCTGATAGCCAGAAACCGTTCCTTGGATACTTGATTCCGGTCTGGGAAAGACATGGCTTGGTAGTTCGGACTGGACTGTTCCCATGGGGCACAGGGTCAGAGCTGATTTGCATATAGCCAGTGTCTAACCCAGGGTGGTGTGGAGTGCAAAAAAACGATGGATTTAGGCCGGGATCCTTGTACTGGGGTGAATGTATGACATTGTTCTACATTCTGTCCATCAACTGTGTTTTTTGCAATTTTCATCCCGAGTGTGCTGGGTATACTCAGATGTGAGTCCCAGGCTCTCCACACCACTGGAGTCAAGCTGTCCAGGCTGAATGAAGGCTGATAGCCAGAAACCAGTCCTTGGATGCTTGATTCCGGTCTGGGAAAGACATGGCTTGGTAGTTCGGACTGGACTGTTCCCATGGGGCACAGGGTCAGAGCTGATTTGCATATAGCCAGTGTCTAACCCAGGGTGGTGTGGAGTGCAAAAAAACGATGGATTTAGGCCCAGATCCTTGTACTGGGGTGAATGTATGACATTGTTCTACATTCTGTCCATCAACTGTGTTTTTTGCAATTTTCACCCCGAGTGTGCTGGGTATACTCAGACGTGAGTCCCAGGCTCTCCACACCACTGGAGTCAAGCTATCCAGGCTGAATGAAGGCTGATAGCCAGAAACCGGTCCTTGGATGCTTGATTCCGGTCTGGGAAAGACATGGCTTGGTAGTTCGGACTGGACTGTTCCTATGGGGCACAGGGTCAGAGCTGATTTGCATATAGCCAGTGTCTAACCCAGGGTGGTGTGGAGTGCAAAAAAACGATGGATTTAGGCCCAGATCCTTGTACTGGGGTGAATGTATGACATTGTTCTACATTCTGTCCATCAACTGTGTTTTTTGCAATTTTCACCCCGAGTGTGCTGGGTATACTCAGACGTGAGTCCCAGGCTCTCCACACCACTTGAGTCAAGCTATCCAGGCTGAATGAAGGCTGATAGCCAGAAACCGGTCCTTGGATGCTTGATTCCGGTCTGGGAAAGACATGGCTTGGTAGTTCGGACTGGACTGTTCCCATGGGGCACAGGGTCAGAGCTGATTTGCATATAGCCAGTGTCTAACCCAGGGTGGTGTGGAGTGCAAAAAAACGATGGAGTTATGCCCAGAACCTTGTACTGGGGTGAATGTATGACATTGTTCTACATTCTGTCCATCAACTGTGTTTTTTGCAATTTTCCCCCCGAGTGTGCTGGGTATACTCAGATGTGAGTCCCAGGCTCTCCACACCACTGGAGTCAAGCTATCCAGGCTGAATGAAGGCTGATAGCCAGAAACCGGTCCTTGGATGCTTGATTCTGGTCTGGGAAAGACATGGCTTGGTAGTTCGGACTGGACTGTTCCCATGGGGCACAGGGTCAGAGCTGATTTGCATATAGCCAGTGTCTAACCCAGGGTGGTGTGGAGTGCAAAAAAACGATGGATTTAGGCCCAGATCCTTGTACTGGGGTGAATGTATGACATTGTTCTACATTCTGTCCATCAACTGTGTTTTTTGCAATTTTCACCCCGAGTGTGCTGGGTATACTCAGACGTGAGTCCCAGGCTCTCCACACCACTGGAGTCAAGCTATCCAGGCTGAATGAAGGCTGATAGCCAGAAACCGGTCCTTGGATGCTTGATTCCGGTCTGGGAAAGACATGGCTTGGTAGTTCGGACTGGACTGTTCCCATGGGTCACAGGGTCAGAGCTGATTTGCATATAGCCAGTGTCTAACCCAGGGTGGTGTGGAGTGCAAAAAAACGATGGAGTTAGGCCCAGATCCTTGTACTGGGGTGAATGTATGACATTGTTCTACATTCTGTCCATCAACTGTGTTTTTTGCAATTTTCACCCCGAGTGTGCTGGGTATACTCAGACGTGAGTCCCAGGCTCTCCACACCACTGGAGTCAAGCTATCCAGGCTGAATGAAGGCAAATAGCCAGAAACCGGTCCTTGGATGCTTGATTCCGGTCTGGGAAAGACATGGCTTGGTAGTTCGGACTGGACTGTTCCCATGGGGCACAGGGTCAGAGCTGATTTGCATATAGCCAGTGTCTAACCCAGGGTGGTGTGGAGTGCAAAAAAACGATGGATTTAGGCCCAGATCCTTGTACTGGGGTGAATGTATGACATTGTTCTACATTCTGTCCATCAATTGTGTTTTTTGCAATTTTCATCCCGAGTGAGCTGGGTATACTCAGATGTGAGTCCCAGGCTCTCCACACCACTGGAGTCAAGCGATCCAGGCTGAATGAAGGCTGATAGCCAGAAACCGGTCCTTGGATGCTTGATTCCGGTCTGGGAAAGACATGGCTTGGGAGTTCGGACTGGACTGTTCCCATGGGTCACAGGGTCAGAGCTGATTTGCATATAGCCAGTGTCTAACCCAGGGTGGTGTGGAGTGCGAAAAAACGATGGAGTTAGGCCCAGATCCTTGTACTGGGGTGAATATATGACATTGTTCTACATTCTGTCCATCAACTGTGTTTTTTGCAATTTTCACCCCGAGTGTGCTGGGTATACTCAGACGTGAGTCCCAGGCTCTCCACACCACTGGAGTCAAGCTATCCAGGCTGAATGAAGGCTGATAGCCAGAAACCGGTCCTTGGATGCTTGATTCCGGTCTGGGAAAGACATGGCTTGGTAGTTCGGACTGGACTGTTCCCATGGGGCACAGGGTCAGAGCTGATTTGCATATAGCCAGTGTCTAACCCAGGGTGGTGTGGAGTGCAAAAAAACGATGGATTTAGGCCCAGATCCTTGTACTGGGGTGAATGTATGACATTGTTCTACATTCTGTCCATCAACTGTGTTTTTTGCAATTTTCATCCCGAGTGTGCTGGGTATACTCAGATGTGAGTCCCAGGCTCTCCACACCACTGGAGTCAAGCTGTCCAGGCTGAATGAAGGCTGATAGCCAGAAACCAGTCCTCGGATGCTTGATTCCGGTCTGGGAAACACATGGCTTGGTAGTTCGGACTGGACTGTTCCCATGGGGCACAGGGTCAGAGCTGATTTGCATATAGCCAGTGTCTAACCCAGGGTGGTGTGGAGTGCAAAAAAACGATGGATTTAGGCCCAGATCCTTGTACTGGGGTGAATGTATGACATTGTTCTACATTCTGTCCATCAACTGTGTTTTTTGCAATTTTCACCCCAAGTGTGCTGGGTATACTCAGACGTGAGTCCCAGGCTCTCCACACCACTGGAGTCAAGCTATCCAGGCTGAATGAAGGCTGATAGCCAGAAACCGGTCCTTGGATGCTTGATTCCGGTCTGGGAAAGACATGGCTTGGTAGTTCGGACTGGACTGTTCCTATGGGTCACAGGGTCAGAGCTGATTTGCATATAGCCAGTGTCTAACCCAGGGTGGTGTGGAGTGCAAAAAAACGATGGATTTAGGCCCAGATCCTTGTACTGGGGTGAATGTATGACATTGTTCTACATTCTGTCCATCAACTGTGTTTTTTGCAATTTTCACCCCGAGTGTGCTGGGTATACTCAGACGTGAGTCCCAGGCTCTCCACACCACTGGAGTCAAGCTATCCAGGCTGAATGAAGGCTGATAGCCAGAAACTGGTCCTTGGATGCTTGATTCCGGTCTGGGAAAGACATGGCTTGGTAGTTCGGACTGGACTGTTCCCATGGGGCACAGGGTCAGAGCTGATTTGCATATAGCCAGTGTCTAACTCAGGGTGGTGTGGAGTGCAAAAAAACGATGGATTTAGACCCAGATCCTTGTACTGGGGTGAATGTATGACATTGTTCTACATTCTGTCCATCAACTGTGTTTTTTGCAATTTTCACCTCTGCTGAAGGAGACATGGTGACGGGCCGCAGTGGATGAACAGTAATGCAGGCCAAACTAGATAAATTTGCATGGCAGAAACAACAAGATGATGATCGCCGCAGCCCAGGGCGACACAGCCGAACCAACAAACAAAGACCTCCTTGCGGCAATGACCATGGTGCACACCTCACTCGAAACCCAAATCAACACAGTTGCCACGGAGGTGGCCCTGATTAGGGAGGACATGAGGAAGATGGCGGATTGTGTAAGTACAGTCGAAAGCGCTATATCAGGACAGACACCACTCTCCTTAAGAAACAATTTACCGAATTGCGCACTTCTCACGAAGTAATGGCTCATTATCTGGACATTTATGAAGGCAGGATGAGGTGGAACAACATTCGTATTTTTGGCTTTCGGAGCGGGCGGAGAGGCAAGCGGCTGACCTGTTCGTTGAGGAGTTAATATTAAATCATCTTCAGCCGCGAGGCCTCTCTAAGTGTTTTTTCATTGAACGCCCACATCGTGTACCTGGAGGTAGGCCAAAGCCGGGTGCTCCCCCAATTTTCGTGATCCCGTGGTGATCCTTCAGACTGGGCGAGTGGCCTCCCACTAATATTTGAAAACAGCTGGATAACCTTCTTTCAAGATTTCTCCTTAAGGGTCCAGAAACAACGCAGTAGTTTCCTGGAAGTGAAATGGGCCCCAGAGACCAGGAGATCAAATATGCCATGTTGTTCCCAGCAAAACTCTGAGTAGAATCAGATGGCAAACAGTGGATTTTCACAAGACCGGAGGAGGCCTGGGACTGGCTTGACGGCTGGCTTACGGTTGGCAAGAAACCACTTATACATCCTTCTGAAGCAGATGGCCATGGCGACTGGCGCCAACCGAGATGCTCCCCTCCCCTTTGATTTCTCATGCTCAGCTGGGTGTGACTGCGATCTCAATTGCCTTATGTTTCACTCGTGCTTTGCTTTCAAGCTCTTGATGTGTTCGTTATTTTGATCTATAGGTATTGAAGTATACATATGATTACTGCTTTACATTTGATAAGTGTGCTCTTATAACACTGAATTATGTTGTGCCCTTCGGGCCTAGTGGCTGGGGCAGATACTGGGAATTGTGCATGGTGATCCACAGGAGTGGGGTTGCTCACGTTCCCAAAGTTGAAAAGGGTGGGTGACAGGCGCTCTGCAAGTTGGGGGGGCAAGTGGTTTTAGACTCGCTATGCAGGGAGGCAGGGTGGAGGGGGGATCCAGTTTGGGTGGGGGGGTTTGTTCAAAACGTTTTTTGTGTTCGGCATCGGTGTGCTGCAACCTTGGTTATTCTAGTACCATGTATGGTCCTCAACTCTTCTGTATTTTTGGATCTTTATTGTGTGCTCTCTGGCAAGTCTCTATGTGGGGGGACTATTGGTTCCCTTCATGGATGTGCCAATCTGAAGTCATTTTTTTCTATTCCTAGGGTATGATGGTGATGGTACAGGACTTAGAGTGTCCAGCTGGAATGGCAATGGTCTGGGGGACAAGATCAAGAGAGGTAATGTCTTGCACTATTTTAATCAAAAAGATCCTGAACTTGTACTACTCCATGAGATACATTTGATTGGAAACTCCTGCATGGCCCTAAACAGAAAGGGATATTGCATGGTGGTGCACTCAGGATTCACATCGCGCTCCAGGGGGATGGGGGTTCTTCTCCGAAAAGGTTGCCCATATATTATTCACAACACCTGGACTGACACATTGGGCAGATTCTCCGCTGTCACAGGCTCCTGGGAGGGACGTACCCTGAATATAGTCTCTGTTTATCCCCCCCAGGATTGTCGCAACTGACACTACAAGACGTAGGGACGTTGTTAATGGAAATGGCTGTGGGGACGTTGATATTGGGGGGCGACTTTAATTAGACGATGGATGGGTCCCGAGACAGACTTTCACCCTGAGTAGACACGTCCGCAGGCTCGCAACTCCAAGAATTTGCCAATGCCCTGGGGTGGTTGACATTTGGAGGTGGCTGAATCCTTTACATACACAATACACATTTCAATCTGGTGTACATGGAAGCCAATTTTGAATTGACTACATGTTTACGCAGACTCATGATATACATGCTTTTACTGACTCCCACTGCCTGGCGCGGGGAATCTCTGATCACTCCCCTCTGGTAACGACTTTTGACATGCAATGGGCCAGGTGCCGCGGCTCAATAATGATACAGCCATGGGCGCTTAAGATTCCTCACATTAAGGAGACTCTCCTGGAAGACACTGAATACTATTTTGTGGAAAATATGGGGTCGGTATCCTCGGCTGTGATGCTTCGGGGGCGTTCGGTGTGGTAATAAAGGGCAAGGCGCTGCCATTAATCGTGGGGCATTGGACCAAGCGCATCCGGAGGGAGGTTGAAATGGAAGCAGATATATTGGCCATGGAGGCGGCCATTTCGCAAGTCCCTGATCCCACGGTTCAGCACAATCTCAAAATTAAGCAACACGATTATAGACACCTCCTGCTGGAGGAGGCTACTGCGCGTTCCCTATTCCCCCAACATCATATCTATAAACAGGCAGAGCGTACTGGCAAACTCCTGGCGTGGCTGGAACGTAAGGAGCAGGCAGCACAGTGGGTCCATGCGATAACTGGCCCAGAGGATACACTCACACAGATCCTCAGGAAATTGCGGATGCCTTCGCATCTTATTTCAGAGAGGTACATAGGAGCCGGGAGGCCTCCCAGGCCCCACTGTCGGCTGATCTCCTTGCCACCGTTAATGTGGTGCGCATTCCCCCACATGATAGGGACGCCTTAGAGGTGGACATTACTGAGGCAGAAATTCAAAAAGCCACATTGGCAGTCCACACCAGCAAGCCGATGGGTCCAAACGGTCTTCCCATCGAACTCTTCAAGCCCATGTCTTCTAAAGTAGCACCACATACATTGGGCCTGTACAAGGAATGCTATCAGTCGGGACTTCTCCCTGTCGAAATCTGCAATGCCGCTATAGTGGTCATCCACAAGCCTAATAAGCCTGCAGAAGAGTGCAAATAGTACTGTCCTATCTCCCTTCTCACAGTCGAAGCTAAAATCCTCACCAAGCTCCTGGCCATCCGACTCCTCCCTTATATCACTGAGCTAGTTCACCAAGACCAATCTGGCTTTATGCCCGGAAAAAATACGGCCAGGAATTTATGCCGGGTTCATGGGGCATTGGGTAGACTTCATACCATTGTGAAAGAAACAATCCTGTTGTCACTAGATGATACCATGGCATTTGATACCATTGAATGGGACTTTCTCTCCGCTGTGTTGAGTCGAACGGGGTTCGGACCCAAGCTGATTGGATGGATGAGGCTACTATATACACAACCCACTGCATACGTCACTGTAAATAACCATTGATCCGCCACCTTTCCTCTCTGACGGGGCATGCAACCGGGTTGCCCACTATCCCCGCCTCTCTTCGCCTTGTAATTGGAGCCACTGGCCGTTTGGATCGGTCGGACCCAGGCATAAAGGGATTTAAATGGACAAATGACCATGAGGATCGCATTTTGTTGTATGTGGATGATATCCTGCTATATCTGACTTCTCTAGCACGTTCGTTGCAGAGGGTCCATATATTGTTCACATATTCGTAGCTAACTCTGGATACCCGATAAACTGGGCCAAATCCTAGATGTATGTATTGTGGGGTGAGCCCCCATCCAACCAGCGGGCTACGAGATTCCCAGTTGCAGCCCAAGGCTTTCATTATCTGGGTGTTTATTTCACTACAGATGTCAATATTTACTTTATACAGAACCTGCAGGAACTCCTCCAACATCTAAAATCAGACACCAGACATTGGTGATCCCTCCCTCTCATTCTCGTGGGACTTGCGCCCCTATTTAAGATGCTTGCGATCTTGCGCTTCCTATATGCGCTCCAAAATGCCCTCTACCCAATCCCAGACTCCTATTTCTCCCAAATTGACAGTGTGGTACGAGGAATGCTTTGGGAAGACCACCCACCACGCATTGCTATGAGTAAACTCACCATGGAATGGTATGACGGGGTATAGGGTTGCCAGACATATGACTCAAAAACCAGGCATCCCATCTGACGGCAGTTAATAGTTGGGTGTTTGGTCCACATGACCACCCCAATTTCCACACTGATCACTGGCTCATGGGACAGGGTGACTATAACAGGGCGTTGTATACCAACCCACGGAAACTAAACCTGACGGGTTCCACAGTCCATAGAGTCTGAAGAGTGGCACAGAGTCACGAGAACACTGGGGTGGCAGAATCGTTTAACTAAAACAACTCCACTCTGGGAACCCGACATATTGGGTTGACTCAGCAAATGCCCTGGTTTTGATAAATGGGACACTATTTATTTATTTATTTATTTATTTATTTATTTATTTATTTATTTATGGGATTTTTTAATGCGCAACTAATACCCTAGGGTGTCTAGGCACAGTGAGATGCTCTAGGATACACAAAATTCAGGGCACAAACTTATTAATTGAATAACCAAGTTTTCAAGGCCTTACGAAAGGCAATGAGTGTTGGTGCTGTTTTAATATACAAGGGGAGTGTGTTCCACAGTATGGGGGTCGCTACCAGGAATCGTCTGTCTCCCCATGTGGCCGTTCTTGTTCGGGGAACATGCAATAGGTAGCTTGCTGCTGATCTTAGATTCTTTCCAGGTATGTACACCTGAAAAGCTTCCTTCAAGAACTTTGGTCCAGTCTGATGAATGGCCTTATAGGCGATGCAGAGAGCCTTGAATTTGATTCTGCTCTCCACTCTTAGCCAATGTAGATGGCGTATGGCTACTGAAGTGGAGTGTCGCCAAGGAATATTAAGCAGAATCCGTGCTGCCATATTTTGCACAGACTGTAGTTTGTTCAGGATGTATTTGTGTGTGCCAAGGAAGAGGGCGTTTCCATAGTCCAGCTTCGAAAACACTAAGGTGGTTATAAGTGTTTTCCCTGCCGAATCAGGTAAGTATGGCATGAGTTTTTTTATTTTCTTCAGCATGAAGAATGCAGCAGAGACCACCTTGTTGACATGATGACCAAAAGTTAGCCTATTATCAAAGATCACTCCCAAATTCCTAACCTTAACAGCTGGAATCGGGGGGGGGAGCCCATCTGACTGGGCCACCAAGTTGAGGACCATTCGGGAGAGAGCTTACCGAAAGTCATGACTTCGGTTTTCTCTGCATTAAGTTTCAGGCAGTTACTGTGCATCCATGATTGTACATCCAGTAACCCCTCCTGAAACTTGGCTGCTACCACTGGACCGTTCTTGTGTACCGCCAACACAAGCTGGGTGTCATCCGCGTAGGTAGTTAATCGCATCCCATGTGATTTAATAACCCTCGCCAAGTCCGCAACATAGATATTAAAAAGCGTGGGACTTAGCGAGGATCCTTGAGGGACTCCACAGGGCAGTTCAGAAGTGGGCGAGTAGTAGTTGCCAATTTTTGACTGCCTGTTTGCAATTAACTAGGAAGGAAGCTATAAGATCTTTAGCCAGATGACTAATTCCAATGGCTGCGACACGGTCGACCAAGATGACGTGGTCGACCGTGTCAAAAGCAGCTGACAGGTCCAACAAGATGAGCACTGCAGCACCTCCCGAATCCATGATCTCTCGAATTTCATCTGAGGCCTTTATCAATGCTGTCTCAGTTCCGTGTCCCTTCCGGAACCCGAACTGAGTGTCATCTAGGAGTTTATGTTGTTCAATAAACTCAGAGAGCTGTTTATTCATTATTGCCTCCACTATTTTGGCAGGGAAGGGAAGGCAGGCAATTGGCCTGTAGTTGGAAGTGATAGTAGGGTCTAAAGATGGCTTCTTAATCAAAGGTTTAACAATAGCCTTTTTCCAGGTCTGTGGATAGACACCTGTCTTAAAGATGGAGTTGCATATGTTGGTCAGCGGCTGGGTAACAACATTGTGTAGTTGGTTCATTATGGTCGGGGGACATGGGTCCAACGGAGAGCCTGATTTAATCTTGCCAACAAGTGCGTTGACCTGATCTTCGGTAGCTGACTGAAACTGAGTAAGGGAAGGGTGCTTCAGTGCTGGTTGAATAGTTAAATCAGTGGCTCTTCCTACCTGCTCTTTAGAAAAAGTGGAGTAAATGTCCGTTACTTTAGTGGTAAAAAATGTGGCTAGGGCAGTACAGAATTCCTGCGAGTTCTCTATTGTGGAGCCAGCTGGAGGACTGGACAAAGAGTTCACCACTTGAAATAGCATCCTAGCTGAGTTCTGGGCATGCTCAATTCGACCAGTGAAAAAAAGATTCTTTTGTGTGGTAATAGCTTTTTTATATATCGCTAGAGCACTTTTGTATTCTTGCTTAGCCGATGGACTATAGTGCTTTCTCCAACGCCTTTCTACATTTCTACAGAACTGACGCTGGAGTCGCAGCTCCTCTGTGTACCACTGGGCAGATGGAGTCGCTCTATTAGGGCGATAAATTTTTTCGGGAGCAACTTCGTTCGCTGCTTTTAAGATCCATTCCTGAAATTTAATGGACATAGTTTCGGTATCGTCTCCGCTTTCAGGAGCAGATGACAGCAAGAGGTTTAAAAGATGTGGTATATCTGCATTTTTCCACATCCGGGCCCCCACTGATGCCCTATCTTTGGTCTGAGGGGGTTTGAGTGGTAGCATCCGAATCCTAAAAATAATGGCTTGATGGTCAGACCATATCAGAGGTAGTGTTGCCACCAACTCAATGCTATGGTCATTCGTAAACAGGCCATCCAGCCTGTGTCCGGCTTCATGCGTGGGGCCCTTCACCAGCTGCTGCAGTACTATTGCCTGCATATCAGTGATAAATTGGAATGTATCTTTGTTTTCCATATTTTCCAATGGAAAATTAAAGTCCCCAAGAATCGTATAAGTCGGGGATTCTATTGCTGATTCCATAATTTCAGTGAGTGCGGCTAAGAATTTGGTTCGAGTCCCAGGTGGCCTGTACACCAGGGTTCCTTTAAAAGCTTGTTTGTGTGTAAGATTGATAGTAAATGCGAAAGCTTCGCAATTGGTACTTTGAATGGGCTCAAATTTGGCACGATAAGTGTCCCTATGAATAATGGCTAAGCCTCCGCCTCGCCCCGAGGCTCTATCTTGTCTAGCTACGCTGTAACCTTCAGGGGTAGCTTGAACAAAGTCAGGGCCTGATGCATCATCTCCCCATGATTCTGTGATGAATAAAATGTCCAGTTCATGATTGATAATGCTCTCCCTGATGTCCAGACTATGTTTGGGGAGAGAGCGTGAATTAATGAGTGCTGCTCTAGTATACTGTGTCGCTAAGCGAGGAGCACTGGCAGTTATAAAGGAGTGGGCTATAGTATTTGTCGCAGGCAGGGGAGGTGGCATAGTAAGAGAACAACCTGCACATGATATAGGTGTGGATAATGAGCATTTTAAAAACGGGAGTACTTGACAAGACGTACCCGGTCCTGTATTCCATTCCTTCGGCTGTGTGGAAGTGTAGCGTAGGGTAGAAGCGGTATTTAGGATAACAGCAGGACCAGGGGGGGTGGCCCTGTGCTCGGATCTGGCTCGGACGGGCGCAGACGGGCTTGTCTTAGGCGCGTCTTCGGCGCGCGCCCGCTGCGCTCGTCCGCTGCGCATCCTAGTCGAGCGAGGACTAAATAGCTCTCTCCCGGAAGTGGAGAAGAGCTAGACCGCGTCCTGACCCTGCCCCAAGATGGCGGCTGGTGTTTGTGGACGAGTGCCCTATTCCCTTCGCTCTAGCGGGTCAGGTAGGTACCAAAATACTGTGCAAATCACGCTAGGGTTAGTGCAATATTAATATCATTGCCATCAACATTTAAAAATACGTTTTTAAAATTTTGTTTGTTTCTTCGAAATTTCATTCAACTAGGCTCTTAATTCGATTCTAACAGCCTACAGAAGTAAATGTACAATTTTAATCTAAAACAACAGCGCTAGTGGAAGTAATCAGTTCGAGTTCCAAGATTTGTGCAAAAGGATATCAACAGAGCAGAGGGCTCGCTCGCTCTAAATAGCTCTCTCCCAGAAGTGGAGAAGAGCTAGACCGCGTCCCGACCCTGCCCCAAGATGGCGGCTGGTGCTCGTGGACGAGTGCCCTATTCCCTTCGCTCTAGCGGGTCAGGTAGGTACCAAAATACTGTGCAAATCACGCTAGGGTTAGTGCAATATTAATATCATTGCCATCAACATTTAAAAATACGTTTTCAAAATTTTGTTCGTTTCTTCGAAATTTCATTCAACTAGGCTCTTAATTCGATTCTAACAGCCTACAGAAGTAAATGTACAATTTTAATCTAAAACAACAGCGCTAGTGGAAGTAATCAGTTCGAGTTCCAAGATTTGTGCAAAAGGATATCTACTATTGGGATATTGGGATTTCTACAGTGGGGGACATGTGGGTGAAAGGGAAACTGGTCACGTTTGCCGACCTCCAGAATAAGTATCAACTTGCCCCTTCGAAGATCTTTAGATATGTCCAAATCAGTTGTGCTATCTCAACTACCATACCAAAGGAAACCTCTCTTAATGATTCTTCCGCGTTAGATGTCCGGCTGTTATTAGATCCAATGGACCACAAGGCTATCCCCCTTCACTATAAAAAACTGGTAAATAACCGTGTAGACCCGATGCAGAAATTATGCAGGAGCTGGGAGGCTGACCTGGGGGAAATAGACGATCAATCAATCAATCAATCAAGGCATTTATATAGCGCACTACTCACCCAGAGGGTCTCAAGGCGCTAGGGGAGGGGGGTCCGCTACTGCTCGAACAGCCAGGTCTTGAGCTGCTTCCTGAAGGCGAGGTGGTCCTGGGTCAGGCGGAGGTGGGTCGGGAGGGAGTTCCAAGTCTTGGCGGCGAGGTAGGAGAAGGACCTTCCCCCTGCGGTGGCTCTTCAGATGCGGGGGACGGCGGCGAGGGCATGGCCGGTCGATCGAAGCTGGCGTTTGGGAGCGTAGAAGTTGAGGCGGCTTTTGAGGTATCTTCATCGATGAAGACTAGAGAGATGCCCTAGCCTCTATCAGGGAAGTAGCAATCCCCATGCGCCTCCGCCTTATCCAGCTTAAAATCCATCACAGGGTGTACTTTGATGGCTAAACTACTGTTTCGACTAAATCGACAACCTGATCCGCTCTGTCTCCGACAATGCAACCAAATTGGCACCTTCATACACATACTTTGGGAATGCCCATGCATACAGAACTATTGGGAGAGGGTGACACGCCAAATGACTAGGACATGTGACAAACCCCTGAGACCCTCTCCCAAACTCTGCCTTTTTAACATACGGGAGGCTACTGACCTCTCCCAGGTGGAGAAGGCATGGGCTGCAACAGGTTGGGCTATCGCAAAGCGCAACATAGCACAGAAAAGGGGGGGTGGCAGCGAACCCAGTGGTAAAAAATTGGGCACAGGACATGGATTGAGCAATGATAGCGGAAAAAACGGGATTCAAGGGACGGGGTGCCCCAGGAAATGGGATCATAAACGGGGTAAGTGGAAAAAATACAGGGGAGACATCTGTGTCTCCCCTTCAGTTGAATGGAGTCGTGAAAGACAAAAAATTATGACCCACCCCATGGCCGAAGCTGGGTCCTCCCCACCGACGATTTACCACAGAGGTGTCTGTGTGGCCTTAACACTACAATGTTTCATGGTATGTAATGAATTTGCCTAGAGTAGTAGGGCATAGATTGTTGGGTGCCTTCCAGAGGCAGTAAACTGAGGTATTTTCGGCCAACTGTATGGAAGGTGATGATGAAAATTTTCTGTTTTTCCTTTCACTGGACCTATCAATGTGATTGTACAATGCTATGCACCAATGCACTTTTCTTGAAAATAAACACAGTTTAAAAAAAATAAACTATAGGCCTGTAACATAGAAAAAAGGCATGGTTCTTAACTTGACATTATCGATGATGCCAAGAATGAATAAGAAAATATATTCATAGTGAGGCTTTTTTTCACATTAAACAACCATTGTTCAAGATGGAAAAAAAAGAGACCAATCCGAAATCGATGCCCTTGCTCTCTAAAATGGGCCACAACTTAGATATACAGATGAAATCAAGGGCGCTCCATAATAACAAAAAGGTGGAGATTAAGACAAGTTTTGATTGTCTCAATACCTTTTAAACCCATATTATTTGGGGGAGGATAATATTTTTGTTTCACCAAACAAGAATGCAATCCAATACAACTCTTCCAATGATTTTGGACATGGAGTCCTGGAGGGATATTGGGCGATAACAGCTTGGATCATGCGCATTTCCTTTTTTAAAGATCTGAACAATTGTTGAAGTGCGCCAGGATAGAAGCACACCCGTACAAGAATTTAATACGCAGGTGAGCACAGGTGTCCAAAACCATGGGTCTTCCCATAATAGATCAAGGGGAACACCTTCCGGGCCTGGAGCCTTCTTACAACAACTGTTAAGGATGGCTTTGAGCACCTCTTCCTCCCTAAATTGGAGTTTGGCAAAGGAAGAACTTGTCATTCTACTCGTTCTACCGACGCATTAACAGATGAATACATCGCTGAAAAGTGCACCAGCCAGGCCTCCGCTGTAATATGGATGGTAACTTTGTCAAGGGAAATCGATGGAGATAAAACTGACTGCGCTGCCTTTCAAAACGTGTGAGTATCTTTAAGTTGACAGGCGCCAACTGTTGTCTCCCATTTCTCCTCCTTAATAGCCAGCTTCCTTTTCTTTAGTGCCAAGGCATAAACCTTTCTGCTGGCTGCTATTACGCACTGAACATGTGTCATGTTGTGGTGTGCCAATAATAAATCTCATGATGCAAATTTTGGGCTTGGTTGATTTGTAAATTTTAAACCTTCCCCTATTAATTCTCATGTTCATCATTTTCAGAGTGGCATGCTTTTTTTTATTGGCCTAGAAAGTATCATTTTGACACCCATCAAAAATGTGTCTTGATAGTGCTTTGAGGAAGTGGAGAATTGCATGTCGACCATCCATCTCAGAGCCTCTTTGATGAAAAGAAAATCTAATTATGGAGCACTAAATACGGAGATCTACAAAAGGGACGAAGTAGTCGGTGGTGATGAGTGGTACTTATCCAAATCGCTGACGACTGAGTTAATACCAGCTGCTTCCTTGTGCAAGGCAGCTAACGCGTACATGGTGATTATGTGACTGTAACAGCTTTGTTGGGGATATGCAATTATCAATGTTTTGCAAATGGTCACTCAACATATTATCTATTGGGGAGAGCCAGAAACTAAGTCGGTGGTGTGAGAACGCTACATACAGCAAATAAACAGAATAGAATATGCAAACATATTGTTATATATTGGTAACCAGTGACATTAACACAAGGCAAGAAGGCATGCTTATTAAATAATATGGTGCACCAGAGTAACCTCCATCGCTCAATTTAACGCATGGCACCTGCATATATCTATTTTCTGCCCGTCATTATTAAGTAATTTTTCATGCTGCCCAGTGCTTCTCTCATTCCAGCATTCAAATGATTTGTTTCTAGCAAATGGAGCTTAAGGGTGTGTACATGCTACTGGGAGAATATGTAACAATATTTATTAATCTTTCCTTTTGAGTCTCAGTCTGGTAAGGCAGGTTTGTGGTTCAAGTACTGTAAGACATTGGGTTGTTGGTGAAGGGGAGTGTCAGCCCTTCTCAAGCAACAGCCCCGATTCGTGTTGGGGTAAACCACAAAAGTCATTAAGTTAACCTATGCTTAACTCTCTGGTAGCTTGGCACACAAGGTATATCTTAGAGGCAATGAGTAAAGTATTCATGCAGAACTCAAACAATAATGAAGTAAAAACCCAACATAAGAAAAATTCCACACTAATTTAGAAAAATAGAGTGACATTTAATTAAGCCTTTGACTTCAAATTGACAAACATTCAATCAGTAGAGTAAGAGTTATGAAAGTTTAAAGTTTTAAGCACAAGCGCCAACCATGGACATTTAGCTGAGAAAAACTCTGGCAAAGTCAAACGTTATGGCTGACTGCGTTAGAGTGAAGCTTGGAATTAAGAAGTGGGATAAGCTTGGTTTTGGCCTACTTTGGACTAATAACAAACTTCAAAGAAATATATATGAGAGGGAAAAGGCCGGTGGGGCGAGTCAGTGGCGATGTCCGAGGAGGAGGCGTTATCATTAGGGAGCAACTAAAATAAATTGCAGTGAAGATTTCTTTGTTCGGACTGCAGAGGGATGAAGCTGAAGGCTGTACTGGAGGAGGCCAGATACCCTTCGGGGGCGGAGCTACTGAAGAGGATTTGCTTTTGTGGTGATGAAATTAGCCGGAGTTACTGGGAAGTTAGGTCAACTGGCGATGCACCTTTGGCAGATTAGCAAGTAAGTAGGTCTCATTCTCCTCTCGTTTCTCAGAGTACTTATTGGAAGAAATATTATTACCACCAAAGTTTTGCATTTTAGCTAGTTAGACACATAGAGTACCACTTCCAAGGGTTCTAGTCTGAGATGCACCACTTGGAGGGTCAGCACTAACTGCTGGCTAGGTCAAGGTGCACTTTGATAGTTGATTGAGCTTTTTGAATGCCTGTAGCTCTGAACAGGAGGCTAGCAAACTATTTCTTGGAGTCACTCCAGTGGTCCTGGGTTCAATCAGAAAAGCAAGTCGCAAGCAGAAGGGCAGTCCTCTGAAGGCACAGGGCAGGCTTCAGGCAGCAGGACAGTCCAGTTGAAGCAGCAGGCCAGTCCTCTGAAGTACACAGCAGGCTAAAGGCACTGGGGAAGTCCTCTGAGAGTCCTCCGTAGGTCAAGACATGAACTGAAGAGTGGCTCTGAGTGTTCTATTCTTATACCTGTTTCCACATTTGAAGTTTGCCACCCACAGATGATTGATGAATTTTTGGGGTCACAAAAGGCTATTGTGAAGTCCTTTGTGTGCGATGAGGCATCACCTTTGAAATTTAGGTGAGACTGTGCACCGTTCCCCAACCCGTTCCTGTCAGGATTACCTATCCTACCAATACCTAGTCTCTCTTTGTGTTACCATCTGGGAGGAATAAACAAATGCCAACTACACCTACAGGTGCCAAATGTTTAGGACAAGAAAATGACAACCTTCTCAAAGTTACTTTAGCAGAATTATGACCTAAAATTTAAATGTATCATTAAAACTTTTTTTAAATTAGGTTTCTCCTATGACACCAAACATGACATCTCTATGCATTATTAAAGGTTCAGGTAAGTAAAGCGCCTGAAAGCAGAAATCGTCACTTGCTGTTATCTGGTCATACGAGAGCGGGTGAAAATTACAATAGCGCGCTAACGGTGATTGAGCGCAGGCTGTATATAGGTACCAGATTAGTCCATCAGAAGGATTAACCTTCTAAGTTCAGCCTGAAGAGCTCTATTCATGGTGGAAGGGGCCGCAAGGAGCAGGGAGAGAGTTGCAGATGTCCTTGATGTAGCACAAAGAGGAGGCTGGGTGACATGGACAGTCATTGCTGAAACACAAATATCCTGTCTGGTGCCGGAGCACCAGTCTACAGCTTCCCATTGATGGGCACTGCGAACTGTCGATTTCGTAGCGGGAAGCACAGATCTTGAGCCGCCTGGTGTTTTTGGAGGTTAGTGTTGTGTGAAGAGTCGGGTTCACTAGAGCTTCATGTTGGCAGGCAGCACAAATGGACAGATCTTGGCAAGAGCAGGCCCAATCACGAAAAGCCCCAAACTTTAGGACTTTACCTTTTATTTGGCCAGGACCTGAGGGGTGCCTCTGGGGGTTCAGGAACTCACTCCAGAAAGGGCCAGCAGGGTTCAAGCAGGTCAAGGCAGCAGGTACAGGCAGCAGGTCAACTGGGCAGTTGCAGGGAGTCTCTGGAGCGGGGTATGTCCCCGAAGCTCGAAACAGAAAGTTAGTCAGCTCACCCTTGGAGTCAATTCAGCCTAGGGTAAATGGTGCAGGTCCAGTCGTGTTTCTCAGCAAGCAGGGCAGCAGACAACAGAGGAGTAGAGTAGCAGGGTATGAGCATGACAGTTCTTCTGTCAGCAAAGTAGCACAACAGTCCTTCTTCTGTAGCATCTACAGGTCCAAGAGTGTACTGAAGAGTTGTGTCTGAGGGTCCAATTCTTATATCTGATGCCCAGTTTGAAGTTGGAGTTGTTTTTTTAGGATTTCTTTTGAAGCCTGTGAAGTTTCCTGCCTCCACTTTCCTTGCCCCAAGCTGGCTCTATGAACACTGAAGTTTGGACAAGTCTCTTGTGTGATGTCAGGGAACAGTGTATTCAGTTGTAAATGGGGCTGTGTCCAGCTCGTTGCCTCATCCTGCCAGTTGATGGCCTACCCAGTCACTCCTAACTCCTTTGTTGTCTAACTGTCCAACTACATCCATTCATGTGACCCAGGAACAGAAGGCAGACATGCAATAGTGAGGACAAGAAAATGCCAACATTCTAAAAGTGGTATTCTCAAGAATTGTGATTTACAATTCAACTTTACCATTAAAAAAGACTTTAAATTACAATTCTCAAGACACCAACCTCAATATTCCTACCTGGTCCCAACTGAAAGTTGTCACATAATACATGTAATACGATAACTCAAGGTTATCTTAGGGGAAAGTTAGGCCTTGCAGTAGTGAAAAACAAATGTAAGAGTTTTTTTCCTATAAGAGCATATTAAAGTTAAAAGTACAAGTCCAACCTATGGGCTAGTCAAAGCCTACCTTAGTGGTGACTTATATGTATTAAAGAGTAAGGTTTGGGCTTGACAAATGATTTATTTTGCAAGGTTGAATGGTAATGTACACTGTACACACAGGCTGAAATGGCATGCCTAAGACAATTAAGTAGATGTTACAATCATGGTTGCGTGTCGACTAGTAACATTGAATTTATAGACCTTGGGTACATGCAGTGCCAATTTACTTGGGACACACAAGTACATTGAATGTGCAAATTGAATGTAAGCCAATTTAATCTTGTTTAAAGCAGAGAGCACGCACACATCAGCACTGGTTAGCAGTGGAAAAGTGCACAGAGTCTTAAGGCCAACAAAAGCAAGATAAGCAAAAATGGAGGAGTGAGGCAAAAGGTTTGGGGGAAAACCACCCTAAGGCTGACTGCTCTAACACGAGTCCCACAGCTAAAAAAGTGGGAAGCACTACCCAAGCTCCTGGAAATGTTCATCACTAAGGCAGAAGAACCTGGAGACACCCTCAGCATTGGCTAGCTCTGACCAAGGATAGTGTTCCACAATAAAGTCCATTCTCTGTAAGGAGATGGACCACCATGAAAGCCTAAGGTTTCCACCCCTCATTTGATTGAGCCATCTGAGGGATTTGTGGTCTGTCTGAATCTGGAAGTGATTCCCAAACAGATCTGGTATCAGCTTCTTCAGAACTCAGACCTCAGCAAAGGCCTCCCTATTATTAACACTCCACCTCTGTTCCCGTAAAATAAACCTCTTTGATAACGAAGGCTACAGGTTGTTCAAGGCCTTCCTCATTTACTTGTGCTCTATGACATTACCATTAACAAACCTCCTGTAATAACCAGTGAGAACCAGGTAGGCCCTCCTATCAGTCTGTGTTTTGCGGGGGATGCCAGGCCAGGATAGTCTCATTGTTGGTCTGTAGGGATTGTACCTGGCCCCAACCCCCATGTGGCCCTAATACACCAGCCCTACCCTATTTGACATTCACTGACCTTGATAATCTGGTCCGCCTTAAACTAAAAATCTCTCCACTGCCACCAGTTGTGGAAATTGGGTTACTAGTTGAGAGGGGTGAAATGCTACCACATTTTCAGTCATGGTGAGACAAAAATACACCTCAAAAGGAAGGTTTGGGCCTGGAAAAGATGTATTTTGCCTGGTCAAATTGGCAGTTTAAATTTGCACACAGACTGCAATTGCAGGCCTAAGATATGTTTAAAAGGCTACTTAAGTGCGAGGCACCATCAGAGCTTCAGGTCCACTAGTAGCCTTTAAATTAGACGCTGTGGGTACCTGTAGTACCACTTTACTAGGGACTTATAAGTAAATTAAGTGTGCCAATTGGGTGTTAGTAAAACTCACCATGAGTCTTAAGGCCAACAAAAACACAATGAGCAAGAATGGAAGAGTGAGGCAAAACGTTTGGGGTAAGACCACCTTAAGACAGACAGGTGTAGCAGTATATCACTTAACTATGGACTTACAAGTAAATTAAATAAGCCAGTCAGGAGTTAGCCAATTTTACCATATTTTAGTGAGTGAGCACTTTAGCACTGATTAGCAGTGGTAAAGTCCAAACAATTGTATGGCGACCATCAACGAATTCATCTAAATAGGAGGGGAGAAGGCAAACATTTTTGGGGAAAGATCACCCAAGACTGACAGGTCTAAGAAGTAATAATTGTAACAAAGGAGGGAGGGAAAGAAAAGTGGATTCAGTCTCCCTGGGTATGTTTCATAAACAAAGTGGAATCCATTTGCATGGTGGTGGTGATCTCTACTGTGGTGGGGAGCACTCAGTGTTGTTTAAATACCCCTCACACACCAACAGGCCCCTTGGTGTCATGCTTCATAATCGGGGTCTTCGCACCCCTCTCCGGGATGCGGCGTGCTGCGACCGACGACTACGTGGGAGCACTATTATTAGACTATGTGTGGATGTGTGTGGTGTAACGAATGTACGTGAGTGGTGGGTTTATGGTGGTGATAAGTGATGGTTAAAAAATACCTGGCTCGTGGGGTG
This sequence comes from Lissotriton vulgaris, assembly GCF_964263255.1. NCBI lineage: Eukaryota > Metazoa > Chordata > Amphibia > Caudata > Salamandridae > Lissotriton > Lissotriton vulgaris. The sequence continues at coordinate 1,405,334,190 of NC_141693.1, read as the reverse complement.
AAAAATAGACTTTTATTAAGCACCCAGCTGGTATCATTAAAGGGGGGTGCAGTGAGAGGTTGTTAGTGTATAATTATGTACATCAACCTCATATGTGCGTCTACATGAACATGTTTCGGCATTAAAAAACTCCTTCTTCAGGACGGGGTTTGCACAAAGATCCCCACCTAACTAACCTGTCAACTGGCATTTTAGAATGCACCGCGAGAGTATAAAAGGGCACACCTCTCCCCACAGCGGCATTACCAGCGGAGCCGCGTTGAGGGGAAGAGGATAGATCGAATCCTGAATAACCGTGAGTTAACTAAAACCCTGAAAGAGGAGGGCAACAGAAGGACTCTGTAAGTAGGAGAACTGAAACAGGTTTTTCTCATATTTTCAGATCGCTATAACTGGGCAAGATGGAAACCCCCCAATATACGTAAAAGGCTTAATGAAGCATTACAACCAATATCAAAAAGTAAGACAATCCCTTTCCTGCTTTTTCCTCCCCACATCACAGGAATGCGAAAAAACCAATACGTGTGTTTTTAATGTTACATGTGTGTACTGTCCAGTCTTTGTCACTTTGCTTTACCGGGTGCACGATCACTTAAGGCATAATATATGTATGTTGAAATCGGCAACCCTTCACTTTTTCCTAAGGTCACCGCAACCTGGAAGATAGTTATAGATTATTATGAGAATATTATCTAATATGCTTTTTCTCCTTTTAGGTCTTTAATATATGCAAATTGAGCGATGAGAGACTAGAATTCTGAACTACAAACTAGGTACATAACACCTATAATTCACTTCCTTTTTGTAGAATACACTTTTACATTTACATTTATGTGAGTAAGGTGGGGATGTTTGTGCAAACCCCGTCCTGAAGAGGAGTTTTTTAACTCCAAAACATGTTCATGTAGACGCACATATGAGGTTGATGTACATAATTATACACTAACAACCTCTCACTGCACCCCCTTTTAATGATACAAGCCGGGGGCTTAATAAAAGTCTATTTTTCACCCCACGAGCCAGGTATTTTTTAACCATCACTTATCACCACCATAAACCCACCACTCACGTACATTCATTACCCCACACACATCCACATATGGTCCAATAATAGTGCTCCCACGTAGTCGTCGGTCGCAGCACGCCGCATCCTGGAGAGGGGTGCGAAGACCCCGATGATGAAGCATGACACCAAGGGGCCTGTTGGTGTGTGAGGGGTATTTAAACAACACTGTGTGCTCCCCACCACAGTGGGGATCACCACCACCATCCAAGTGGATTCCACTTTGTTTATGAAAGGTCTAACAAGTACCCATTAGAGAAATATGTGTGCACGTTGAAGATCATAGGTGCAAGTTCTAGCACAGCAGACTCCATCGGCCATCCTTATAAGAACAATTGGTAAATCGAGCAGGTCATAATAATTTTGATTATTTGAAGCCCAAGAGGTAATTCAGTTTTTGGAGGTGTCATATCATTATTTACTTATACTACTTTTCTTATTGCTTTTTTGATGTACTTGCTTTACTGGAGTTTTCTGCGAGATAGTTGCGTTCACTAGAAAAGAGTTGGACAGTGGTGATCATGAATTTCCACGTTTCACCTCCAGGGATAACTGCCTCAACCACATTGAACTAAACTTTCTGGTTTGGAGACTCAGAAATTCTGTTGCTCTATTATATGGTAGATAAGTTTAAGAGCCGTTTTCCCACACATGACCTCTGAGATGAAACACTAGGCAGTCGATTGTCCGTGTGTTGTGAATCCATGTAGGATTTACTTTAGTCCTAGCACACCCAACAGAATTTGGGCCAGATGTATGACCACTCCATTTACCGGGTCGCGACTTGGGATTTCTTGGAACTCGCAAATTGCAACTTGCAAAACAGAATGCACTAATGTGTCTCACACACATTTAGCTATTCCCAGTGGGATTGCCTCATCAACTTTCATGAGGTAGGTTGCAATTTGCAACCCATTGGGAATGGGCTACAATCAAAGTGATGGTGGCCTGCTGGGGACAGCAGACCACCATGTCTGTGTTTGCTTTTTACATAAAGCAACTTTTTCTTTTTAAATGCAGGCCGTTTTCCTAAAAGGAAAACAGGATGCATTTAATAGAAAAAAAAATAACGTTTTCTTTCATATTTTAAGGGCAAGCCAGCTCTTAAAAAATATTTTTGCATATATTCACAAAGGGGAATGGGTCCCATGGGGACCCCTTCCCGGTTGCGACTGGCTTACCAACTGCTTGAAGAAGGTGGTAAACTGCAATTGTTCTGCAACCGCATTTGTAGTTGCAAAACAATCGTACATCCTCCTGTGACTCGCTATTAGGAAGGGACGCCCTTGGAATGCCCCTTCCTAATAGCAACTCACAAAACCTATTTTGTGAATTGGTAATTGGTTACTGACTCGCAAAATAGGGTTTGATAATGCTATAACCCTTTTTAGTGGATCCAAATGGCCTGCTTTTCAGTTTGAGACCGCAAAAACTGTAGTACAGCTGGCCCTAAGGGTCTCCTTATGCATTTGGCGGTGTGGCAGCATGACCCCATGCCAGTACCTGCTGCCACACTGCCAAACCCTTGCTGAGACCCTCCGCTGTATTCTGAGTGGAATCCAGGTCGGACTGTTCTGTGGCAGCTGGCCCATGTTGATGCTGGGCTAAAGCTCAAATGTGAGCCTTAGCAAGGCACTGCTATGGGAACTCCATTGCCGTTCTTGCATGGCATTGACTGTAAAAACAATGCCATGCTGGAACTGGGGGTGCATGCGTACAGGGGGGCCCACTATGTGTCCACCAGTATGCATCCCCTGCTGCAGAGGCAACAAGGGATCCTGTAGGACTTCCTTAGTTTCCACACCGCCACACTTTTCATCGCAGGCTCGTTGCCATGAAACCGGTGGTAGTAAGAATACTCATAATGTGCTTGGTGGTGCCAACAATTAAACACTTTTTTTAAATTCATAAATGTGATCCTTTGCTGTACACAGTTTCTCAATGGTTTGCAAAAACAATTGCAGTTGTAAACTATTGACACACTAACTGCTGATTCAGTATTTGGAAAGGATACCCACAACATGTCCCTTCCAAATACTAAATTGGTATCCATGCCTATTCCCAATTTATCAGTTTGTCACACTTTACTGACTCCTAAAGTTGGATTTGTACGTAGGAAAATCTATTTTGTGGTCACAAACGCTCCTATTTTTCAACTTGGAGCCTTTGCAGCTGTACAATAGTAAGTTCATCTGCCTCTCAATTCTTTCCAATCAAACAACTAAACACATGCCAATACTGATACAAATTCACCATCTCACATCATGATCACACAAAACTCTTGATAAGCCCATATAGTTTATTTTTTCATTTGTTAATTTGTATCATATAATTTCTGAAATTACCAGGATGCATTATTCATCTGTTCTAACATCAATTTATCACAGACAATTACACAACATCGAGACACAAAAACACTATTGCATTAAATGACATTCATTACAGCTAAACAAAAAGTCAAACAAAACGTTAGACAGTACATCAATATGAATTACCTAGTACAGAAATATTGATAGCTCCTGTTCTGTGATTTCTAAAGACAATCCATTATGTTGTGAAACAAAAAACACAACAACGCCCTATGAGCTGGTGTTACAACACGCTTCTTATATATTCTTTTAACAAGGGCAATACCAAACTGTGTACCAATTGGGCTTAATATACACCATCCCTGTTATAACTTATATTATTTCACAACATGAGCTTCCATGGTAGATGCTTGAGTAGAACACCTGTTTGGAAAAACAACAGTAGACACATTTCAAACTATATTATGTGTCTTACAGGGTTCTCCTCTGGACTCAGAACACACAATGAGCTGAAATAATAATAAAAACACTTATATTAACAAACGTCCTCAAACTTGTTCACAACATGCCTCTCATACACCATCCACACCATATTTACCTCTTATATCCAAAATTTGTCTCTCCTGGTTAATAATCCCTTTCAACTTAGAAGTAGCCCCAGGGGTGTCACACTGGCCTCCGTAACTCCCACGGTGCGGGGGGGCCCCCAAGCTCCAGGGAGCCACCTCAGCACAGTACTTTGGTCGGAGAGCTCCTGATTGAGCTCAGAGGGGGCCCCTCTGCGTACCTTGCAGGAAAGCCCCCTCAACTTTTGTTACACCATTGAGTAGCCCCAACTTCACAACATACTGGGACACAATAAATACAAAGAAAGAAAATCTAATGTCCATTTCCTATACCTATTGTTAAAATCAACTTCCCGACTGAACACGTAAACACTCACTTGTAATTGGAAAGTCCTTCCAATCCCATGGAAGTCAAAGAATGCTTCCTGAAAAAGTGTGTAAATTCACTACAGTTCAAGAAAATAAACGATCACTCAGCAACTTGCCAGCTCGCTGAGGTGCGAAACTGTATCATTCAAACATGATCGACATGCGGTGTGGTTTCCACAGAAACATGGAGAACCGATTTTCACTAACATTATACTAGAAGGAACACCAGATGGGGCTTTTGATCTCTGCGCTGTAAGTGTTTTGCAGCGTGTTATGTTTCTTCAAAGGAACACTAAAATGTATATCCCAACATGGTAACTAAAGTGCAGAAACATGTGAAAAAGGGGGACCCACTCTGACACAATTTGAACGCTTACATATGTACTCCTTGGATGTGAGTTGACACTTGGAATCTTGGGAGTTGTAGTTCAAATATATGAACTATTCTTCTGTGGACTCGTAATACCATGACTATATAATAGACCTCTCAAAGGATCATGCGGTTCAAGCTACTCAAAAGGGGGCTATTAAGTACTCAAATATTTTTTGATTGGGTACAGAGTCATAGTAAATTGACAAATTCCTATGTGAAACTCCTAAGAGTAGCTTAAATACATCTTCATAAATTGTGCAGCTCTGTAATTTCATTTAAACCATCAACAGCACAGTTGAATTTCACTATTAGCAGGGTCAATCGTCTCTCCAGGTCCCCTCCCGGGTGTCCGGTTCAATTGTTGATATTACAGTCCACTGTAACTCACTCTCTGCATGGGTTAGATTGACCCAATGGCTCACCAATGGGGCAGAAGGTACCTTTTTCAGAATTCTGGATTTATGTTGGGTCATTCGTTGCCGTACTTCCTGATGTTGTTTCCCAATATACAGCTTTGCGCATGGGCACAGTATTCCATAAACTAATTTTTTTGGCTTGTTGCTTGAAAAAGACATGTGTTTCCAATTGATGTTTTATGTGAAAACAAAGGGCATATTCATAAGGGCTTATCGCCACGCTAGCGGAACTTTTCTGCCGCTAATGCCGCAATAATTTTATCGCCCTATTACCAAGCTGCCGCTAACAGCCATTAGCGACAGTTTTTATGCAAAAACATCCGTTATAAAGATCACTACTTCTGTTAGCAATAATTATATGCAGGGGAGGCATTCCCGTGCAAAAACGCCCAAAAAACAACACTACTCCATATACACAAGGGGACACTTGAACTTCTGAAGACCAAAAAAACTGTTTCTAACTGCAGTTAGAGCCAGTTACTTAAGATCAGAAAATAGCTGGACTTAAAAATAACGCTTTGGGACACAACACAGCATGTTTTGGTGCTGGACAGCCTGCAAGCAATGTTACAGCTCTGCCCTCCAACAAAACTAAAAGGCAGGAATGTGCACCATCAATAAGATAATGGACATTCCTGGGCCCCAGTCATGAAAAGTGTTGCAGTGCTGCAACACTTTTCACTATGCCTTTCATGCGACTGCATGGATGCGCTGTATTCACTGGACAGCGCTCCATGATATAACTTCAGGTATCGTCACGTATCTGTCTGTGCTAAAGTCACGCATTGCGGCAGTTGTGTCACAACCATGATGCAACTCCAGCAAATCATGGGGCCAGCCTATCCCTGTGGCACTGTGTCACCCTCACGCCTGCCTTCAGGCAGGTGAAAGGTACTGACACAGTGCTCTTCATCAGGGTTGGCCAAATGTCAGTGCTGTTGGAGATCTATTGGTGGTGGTTGCGTGCTGCAGTGTCATCGGTTGAAAGCACTTGTGGAGTGTTGTTGCGGAGGGAGTGGACGAGACATTCTTCGGTGGCCTTGATCCAGCTGCGAGGAGTTGTGATGATGGGGGTGGCATCCTGTTAGCAAGGTGAAGACGTGATGTTACCAATGATGGTCTGACCAGGAGAGTCTGGTGTTGTGGCTCTAGTGGATGTTCCCGCTGTTGAAGGTGACGTGCTCGACTGTATGTCCTGCTATGTGGCTTGTTGAGGTGACTTGCTGCTTGCATCTGATGTAGGGGACCATCTGTCCTGGTCCCTGGGTTTGTCCAGGTGGAACTTGAGTTCACAGAGTAGGATGTTGTCAGTGGATGGGAGACTCAGGGGTGCAATGAGGTTCACAATGGTATTTGAGAATGGGGGGCCATGGCTCAGGGGGCCTGCACATGACGGTCCGGAGCAGAGGTTGGTCCTAGCAGGCGAGGGGGCGTCCAGGGTTGATGGTGAGGAGGGTGCTGCATCATAGCGGTGGAGTATCCAAGAGTAGAGCTCCTTGGTGCAGAGCATGGTCCAGGGGCAGACAGACGCAAACGCCAAAGCCTATGGGTTGCCTTTGGCACAGGAGATAACCATTAATATGCAGGCAGTACATCGTCAACAACACAACTCAACAACGCAAGTACCTTTACATCGCATTTGATTACAATGCATTGTAGTTTCAAGTTTTTCGGGTGGGTAAGAGTTTCGGATGTAAAATATGAAAATTGGGGTGTGTGTTGGGTTAAAATATGGAATTTGGGGTGCCTTGTGGGATAAAATATGGAATTTGGGATATAATATTGAAATTGTGGCGTTCATTTGGGGTAAGATATGGATTTTGGCGATGTATTGGGGTATATTATTGAAATTGGGGTGTTCATGTGGGTCAAATGTGATTTTTCAGTGTGTTATGAGGGCTTAAAAAGGAATTCCAGGGTTCATGGTTGGATTTGGAGTGCAAAGGTTAGTTTTGGGTTGCACTCACTGATATGGGAATAGTGATATTGATGTCTCCGCTATGCAACACCTACTCTGCTGTTGCAATGTGCCTAGTAATAGTATGCATGGGAATGGAATGCGATGTTATGGCATCCGTCGCAATCATGTATGTGCCTTTGGCACACGGGTGGGACGTCCGCTGTACATGGGCGCACAGCAGCCACCTTTAATAAGGGCTGGGGGGCTGGACAGCTGTGAGGTGGTAAAAGGGAAAGAACTCTGGATGGGGCGTGGACGCGGGGATGTGTGTGTGAGTGGGTGTGGTAAAAAGTTTAATGAGGGAAGTCTTGCTGCAAAGCCAAATTCTGTGTCTTCATTACTCCTGCTCTTCTTTGTCTGCTTCCAGGAACAGGAAGTAGGCAGCCAGGCTCTCTCCCCTGAGACAATCACAACACTGCAATGTGGCAGTGGGATTGGTATTTGGCAACAAGACAAGGCATGCAGCAAGAGGCTGGCGGGGTGGGCATGTTCTCCATGCAGGATCTAATGCAACCTGCATTACGAACAGGGAAGTGTGCATGAATGCTTTGGGCGGACTAAGTGGGCCGACCAAACAGTCATTGCACACTTGAGTGGGCATGCCAATCTGCCATGCTTTGCCCTGTGCTTGGAGTAGTCCTAACACAAGGGAAACATAGCACAGTTACATCTGTAAGTTATCATCATGCGATGATTCTTCCTCCTCTGCACTGCTTGGAAGCAGTGGGACAATGCTCTTCCACCATAGCGGATGAGCCGACACCGGTGATGCGTCATCTATGTGTGCTAGGTCTGAGGGACTTGACCTCCAGGCATCCTGCGCTACACGTCCCACTTTCTCCTTACCTCGACATTGACACTGTGGCACAATCCGCTGCATTCTCTCCAAATCTGTGACTCAGCCAGCAGGAGCCTCAGCCAGGAGAGATTTCACAAGCCTGGGTACAGCAGTCGCCGCCAAATTCACTGGTGAGCCTCCCGATGCAATTGATGCAGCAGGGCCCCCTTAGGCGTGAAGTTGCAGCACTCACGCCACACAAGTTTGGCGCAGCTTAGGAGCCTCACCTTCCATAGATCCCGGCCAGCCCAACATCATCTGGCCTGTGATGCAGACAGGTGGCACCCACTGTTGTTAATCCCCTCTGTGCACCCCAGCATAGTGGTGGATCATAATATGCGATGCAGACCTCCCTGCGTTGGGGCGCAGGGGCGCCTCTACTATTGACAGTTCCAAGGTGCGCAAGGAGGTCTTCTCACACCGGTCAGCAATGTGTCTCCATGCGACCTGCCAGACTTTATCACTAGATACAGGAGATCGTCGTGCATCAATGTCTACTGCACTGGCATGTCGGCCCCACAGCTCGTCTGCATCCCACTCCAGGCTCTAGACACAAGTCCAGAAAGGCATCAAGGCTCCAGACGAAGGCACCAGGCACAGGTCCAACGAGACATCATGGCTCTCATCCTGGTCATCCTGGATGTTGGCTGGCTTAGATTACTACATTTTTATGGCGACGAGGATGGGATTGTCTCAAGTGAATGGACTTCACAAGCTCCACTCTGGCTCTACAGATTGTTCTGACTTCTGACTTCACAAGAGTTTCTCAAGATTAAAGCAAATCAAGCGTGCAGTATTCTGTGTTATGTGTCTACATCAACAAGAACTGTACCTTCAAGTACAGTAAGTCACTACATTTTTGTCATTCTGCATTTTGACACATATACTAGAATTACGCCTTTCATCAAAGAATTGTGAGCTGGAGGGTCTAGGTTCACTTCTACCACATGTTAGTGGGCCAGCCACATATGTTTTCAAACGACTTTTAACGAAGTGGATACTGTTGTAATCCTGTGTAGTTCCTTAACCTGGATCAGAGTTTGCAACATACAGCGCCTGTTGATTTTCTAATAGACTTTGAAAGTGAAGGATCAGAGTCTACACAATGGTTTATGTTCTCCTTGGCGTCCATGAGATGTTTTGTATCTTTGTTGGAGCCGTGATACCTACATCTATGATCTACACAGATCTAACCCTTGAAATTCACAAGCGCACAGTCAATTTTGGTCATTTCGACGTTCGTACTTCAATTGATGTTGCTCTGGTGAAGGCTGTTTGGCTAATGATTGCATCCAAGTCATCTGCCTCACATGTGCTTTTATGGATTTTTGGAGGTATGTCAATTTTGTGTTTTGTTTAGTCCCTTACATCACCTGGACATTTGCAGTTCAACCGCTATTATGGCATTTTTTTAAAGTTGTTGCGAGACTAACAGTGCGCGTGCATTCTTACCTCCATTATCAGTTGCGTGTTAGTCTCCATGACACCCTTTTGTCCGCCATTGTATGCTGCTGTAGGATGTCTTGGTGCACAGTCATGCCTTCTGCCTTCCGGCAAGATGTCTTATGCATGCCGCTATCTTGAGGATACGAAAATCACGTTATTTCCATATCCTCAAGATAGCGGCATGCATAGGACGTCATGCCGATGACAGAAGGCATGACCGTGCACCAAGACATCTTGTAACAGCATACAATAGCGGACTAGAAGAGACGTAACAATGGTGTAATAGGGACAGATGCACAACTGTTCAGGAAGGTAAGAACGCACATGCACTGCTAGTCTTGTGGCAACTTAAAAAAATAAATAGAAGGAGCCGTTGAATTGCTAAGTGTCCAGGCAAAGCAGGGGAGAAACTTAAGACAAAAATAGTTTTACCTCCAAAAGTCTGCAGAAGTACATGTGAAATGGATGACCAGGAGGTGAATGTTTACCAATCGGCTTTCACTAGACCTGCTTTATATGAAGCACAAACGTTGAAATTACCAAAGTTGACCGTATGCTCATGAAATACACGGTCGATTTTATGCAGGTCCTAGTGTAGGGATCACCGCCCAGGGAAGTAGACAGACTTGGTGCAGGTCAATGTAAAATGCAATTTGTGCAGCATCTGTGCAAAATGAGACCACAAGTAGGATGTCAAAATGAAGAGGCTTACCTTTAATAAAGGTGCAGCACTAAACAATGTGGCCAAAAAGAATTGAAAACAATACACTTGGGATGGTAGGTTGGCCACTAAGAATGTCAATGTTTGTAGCATTGATAAAACAGAGTTAGCAAAGAAAATGAAGAGGCAATCACCCTAGAAGGTATAGCACTTAAAGATGTGGCCACATGAGGTTCAATACAGCGCACTAGGATTGCTTTGATCTTGAGAGGGGCTTGAAGACAGAACCATTCATGGAGTAGCACTGTTCTTGAGCAGAGCTCATGCAGTCCATTCACTGTGATAGGTTTGTGTGAGGTGGATCTGGCATACGCATGTTGGGGGCAACCGGTGAGCGGTTCACTGGTGGTGCTCAGAGTGCCTGAGTCCTTGTTCAAATCGTAGTTTGTAGTTTCTTGTTGGCTCTTTTGAAAAATCTTGACTTCTTTGACATTTAATTCTTTTGTTGAACTCGTAGAACGAGGATAAGTTTCCAGATAGTTTCCATACAAATGTAGTGATCAAGTCCAGACAGAGAGATGTGATTCAATGAGATTTAGTGTTGAAATGTAGATAAGCCCACCAGGAGCAGCCAGCAAGCTGCTCAGTCCCATCACAACTAAGACTTTTCTTGACAGACAGCCAACATTCCATAATACATCATAAGACTGTAACATTCTACTGAGTAGGCATGTGGTGGAAAATAGCATACACAAGCATGAACAGTAAACTAGGATACTACAGAGACCAAATAACGCACGGTGGGCTGACTAACATGAGATTATTTACGCTAATGGGCCTATCGGTAGTTATCATCCACTAACACCGGATTTCCTACCGCCATTACGCTGATGTTGCATCATGTATCACGTTAGCAAGCACCGGGAATGGGGCGTCGGTGGGCAAGGCTGTGACTAAGACTTGCTGTGCTGTGAGAGGTGTTCAGCCCTGGGGAGCTGACCAGACCAACATCATCAGCGCCGTCAGATGAGTTTATTTTGTTGCTCTGCGGATGCAGAGCATGTCTGCACTATGAAGCAGGAGCATGAAATCACCACAGGCCTGCACTATGCCTGTTTTGGAAGTAGGGGACCCCTATATAATAATGTACTCGCTATACATAGGGAACAATAACTGGTTGGAAAAGGTCTATAGCTGAGTAGATCTACTTAATGAGAAAACCAAGATGATAAGGTATAACTGTTACTCAACGTTAAAGGACTTATCACCAAAATTGTGGATGTATTCTTAAATTTTATTTTTCACAAAGATATACATATTTTGTTTTACAAAAAAAAAGTGCTCGAGCAGTGTTCGTAATGCCAATGTGAACCGGCAATCAAACCGAACTCGTAAATCCAAACTTACATGTCTTTTCAACTGTTCGTGCTCGCGATTCTAAAGATAAAGGAAAAGTCAAAATCATTGTCAATCCTATAACAAGCCTGCCCTGTTGTGCGCTAATGTTCAAAATCCACCAAAATGCGAGCTCACCTTGCTCGTAACGTTAATCCTCTGATACAGTAAACAAAATTTCTCTGATCTAAGAAGAACGCTCCCGGCGCTTCCGTGTTCCAAAAGTGAAGGGCACGCGATTGGACGCTGCCTCTATGATCACGTGGCCCGTCTCTCATAATAGAACCAAACAACAGACTCTATCATGGCTGCTGCGAGAAGACAGCTGCCGTCCTTGTTCTCTTCAAGTGCTTGCGATGTGCAATCAATACAATGTGTTAAATGCTATTGCCTCGATCGAATGTGAAAAACGCAAAAAACAAGATGTTAAAAAACGTGCTACAGGAGATGTGAAAAAATGGGCTAAATGAGATGTGAAAAAAACAGGATTTTATAATGTAAAATAAAGGTGAAAATTATGAATGGTGCGAATTCAGTATGTGTGGATCGTGTTATACACTATGCACATATGTTAGCTGCTCAGGTGCATTACAGTTCATATGATGAATGCAAATAATACAGTATACACAAACTGGTGGCCAAGATTGCAGGCAACATATAAAGCGATCACCAGCTCAGAAGTGTAATAACAGATAACATGCCAGATCTATATGGTCATTGAGACCATTCGGTCTGCTGGAACTCATTTTTTGTATCCAAACATTTTCACGTTGTAATAAAAATGTGTTATTGTCTCTCCCTTCCTTCTTCTCAATGCATTCCAAGACCATAAATTTCAATTGTGATATGTTATAATGTTCTTCCAGAAAGAGGGTCGTGACTGATGACTTCATGTTACGTGTGCGAATGTTAGACTTGTGCTCTGTAATGCGTGTTTTAATTTTCCTTTCCGTCTTGCCCACATACACTTTTCCACACAAGCATTTCAGTAGATAAATAACATTTAATGTGACGCAGGTGGCATAGACTCTGAGTTTAATGTTATATCCCTTCATGGGATGCGTTATGGTATGACCTTTTATTATATTATTACAATTACCGCAATTTAAATACGGTCTTGTGCCTTTATGTGACGTCGTTGTTATTGCCTTTTGTTTGAGAATCTCTCCCATGTTTCTGCCTCTGGTATGAGCAAATAACGAAGGTGATGAGAAAATCAAATTGATATCTGGTTTTAAGTCTAGAATAGACCAGTGCTTCCTTATTGCTCTTTCGAAGCTTGTACTAGTGTTGAAAATGTTTATACAACTACCATCCTATTGTTATCCACTTTACTGTGTTTCTGTAAACACAATCACAATCACTTTCTGTGGATAACCTCTATTCTGAAATCTTATACCCATTTCCTCTATCCTTTGTGAAGCTTTAATGGGATTCGATGTACTTCTTTTAACCCTTGTCATTTGAGAAAACGGAAAACATTGAAAAAGTTTTGAACTGTGAACATTTGGTCATATTTTGAATACAAAGAACCCATTACAAATATGTGACAGGTATATGATGTTCATTATGGACCTATTCTCCAAGATATAAGAATTGGACTACTGACTGAACATGGCAAACAAGCTCTGCAGACTTAATTACTTTCCAATTTGTTTCCAAATGAAAACGTAGTTCCTGAGAAAATATACATGAAAATTGCAGAAAACAAATCTGTAATCTGCGTGAGTGTTCTATATTCAATGAACAACTTTTGAAACTGGAAAATGAAGAAATATTCAAAAAGGAAGCCATCGATAAAATAGAGCATGAAGAAATCACTAATATTTTGACAGAAAAATTTAAGACAAAATTGGATTCTTTAGAAAAATCAATATCTAAATCTGCTGGTTTAGAAAAGAATTAGTCGTTGTTCAGTTTGGTTTTTGCTTGTTAACGATTTATATGTCCGTATAAAACAGTTTCTAGTTTCTCTGGCATATGCAGTGACTATTCATAAATCTCAAAGTTTAAGTGTTGACAGTGCTTTGGTGAACATTGGAAATACTGTGTTTAAAGAGGGTATGGCATATGTTGCTTTGTCGCGAGTCAGAACATTATCTGTTTTTTGATTGATTTTGATGACACAAAGGTTACTGCAGATGCAAACTGTGTCAAAGAGTATAATAGGTTAAGAAGAACATATGCTACCAATTTAGGTCAATATTCTGTATTTGAAAAGCGTGTGGTTGGTCGCAAAAGAAGGTATGAGAATATTTGTACTTAAGATGTAGAGAAGGGATAAAAACAAGATAATGGTGTGATTGCCAGCAAAAAGAAAAAGGTCACTGTTATAGAGATTGTTGATTATCAGTTTGAAAATAGTTCTGGTGTCAACTGCTATGCTAATGTAGTGGTCAATGTTGTTTTTTCTCAATGGTTTGCAACTGCAAATTATGGAGAATATGGAAAAAAATGTTGTTCCTTGTTGCATTCTGTTTATGAAAAATTGAGAATTGATACAAGTAAAATACATACCGTTTCTGATGTTCGTAATCTTTTGGCTGTATGTTCTGGTTCTACACAATTTACACAAAATATCCAATAAGATGCTCAGGAATTTTCAATGTATATGCTTACCATATTGGAAAATGAAGGTGTTGAAATAGAAAATATTTTTGGCCTTTGTTATAAATGTGAAAATTGTATGTATACATGTAGCACTAATGTAGATACTGAAAGATTTCTATATTTGACATTACCGGCCTGTAAATCAGTGTCTTTCAATAAATTAGTTAAAGCTGCAAATCAAAACATGGAGTGTAGCCAATGCAAATCACAAATATTATCAACATTATATTTGGAAAGATATGGACAATATATAATTTTAATGATGCAACGTTGTACAGCTGATGGAAGAAAATTGGACACTTTAATAAAACATTTTGTAGCAAGTCAACTATCAATATAAGGAAGGACGTTTGTAGCAGTAGCAATAATTTTCCATGATGGTCGTTCCACAACGTCTGGACATTACACTGCCTATCTAAAATGTAACAAAGGCTGGACACTATGTAATGATGCTCAGTTGGTTTTTAAACAAAGTTTGCCTAGCGAATTACCAAATTCCTACTTATTATTTTTAAAGCCAAAGTTTTAGGAAGATAATTCAGACTCTGAGGAATTTATTTTTATGATTTAATAGGATTACCATTTGACAATTTACATAAAAAGGAGTGCAAAAATACTATTTGGCCTCAAGGAGAAGTATATCTTTGAATTATGAACTTTTTCTTGCACATTGTCTTGGCGTATATTTGTAACCGACAACATTTACAGTGTTTATAAATGTAAGTTATAAAATTTTCTTAGCAGTAACCATTTATATATGTGGGATTCGTATTATCTGCTGTTTTACTGGGAATGGATTGTTGTTTTTTTTAACCAATCTAATTGATTGGGTTTTTTTTGCCCGCTGTTATGTGATGAGTACCATTGAAATCACACTTTCTAGTGAAATTCAATATATTCTGAGAACAGCAAAAAAGGCAAATAAATTACTTTGTAAAATGTTATTATTATGCTGTGCTGTTAAAAATGTATTATTACATGTTATAACTATTTTTTCTGTTCTTTTACAGATCCTAATTTTAAAATATGGAATTTACTATATTTTACATTATAAAAAACACGTGAATAAAATGTGTAGCTTATTTTAGATGTAATATTGCTGAGGTAAGTTTAAGTAAGTCTTAAAATGCACAATGGACTGTGTTTCCACACAGTTGAAAAAAAGGAAGATGGATGGACTAGATTTGGGCCACAGAATTCTGATGCAGACAGGTATCAAATAGGACACAGCTTCAGATCACCTGTCTGCAAGATACATGGTATAGTACATAATAGAGTCATATAGTGGTCTTGTAGGTCCTGGTAATTTTAGAATTATAAGAAATAAAACTATTTAACTCAAAGCACATCACTAAGGAACAGATTTACAAGTCCCCTGCGCCACCACTACGTCACTTTTCGTGACGTACTGGTGGCGCAGGGGGCTCCTCCATATTTACAGGGAGAGGAAATGCCACACTACGTGACTTTCCCTCTCCTTGTAAATACGCCCCCTTCACACGCAGCACAGTGTGTTGGAGGGGCCTTCCATGGGTGTTGCTGTGGGTGTTCCCATGCAAAGCCCATGGAACAACACACATCTACGGATTTACAAGAAATCGTAAATCTGGAGATGCTTGTGAATGCTATGTCACCTTAGAGGTGGCGTAGCGAAGGGCAACAAGGAGAAATTTTTCATTTCTCCTCGTTTTTTCCTCTTTCAAAGCGTGCTGGATTCTACAGCACGCATTGAAAGAGGAAAAAGCCTCTTGTGATTGTTTTTGTGCAGGAAGGTGTCCCTTCCTGAACAAAAAAAATCTCCCCACGACACAGGCATCCTTGCACCATGGTGCAAGGGTGCGTGCGCCAATGCATGGCTGCAGTTTAAGCAGCTGTGCAGAGGGAAGCACAGACCTGCAACATATTTATATACATATGTTGCATTCCTGTGCTTTGGAAGTACCACAGCATGCTGTAGTTAAACAGTTTACAGTGTCATGCTGTAGCACTTCCTTATAGTTCTGCACTTATGCGCTCACCACCCATCACAAATGCATTCTTTCAGTCAATTATGCACTACACATACATTCATCTAAATGTTCACACACTAGCATACAAGTTTAGCTCTTTTTTAACCAGAGTAGGTAGTTCTGTAAAGAACTTTTTTTGTTTTGTATGTTTGGTTTTTTTTAAAACAATTTATTTGATTTTTGGGTTTTTTTTAAACAGGGAAACTGGATGAACAGAACCAAATACTATGAGAAGAAAAAAAAAACTAACAATGGTGGTTGTCAATAGCCAAACAAGCAAGGTCCACTGTTTGTTCTCCATAAGCAACTAGATGTCCGCATTTTACGCAATTCTTCCGGACTCATGCAAATTGGGGACGTATATCTGGTGGTAAACTTGAAGTAGATGGTGCTGTCCGAGATGTGCTTGGAACAGCTGGTGGTGCAGGAGCATTTTGTTGTAGCCTTCTCATCTTGTCTCGAGAAAAGTTGACAGGATGGCGTGTCTGCAAATGCTTCTGCATGCTCACTCTCCCACATGAGTATTTTTTGTTGGGGTCTCCTCTAGAGAGGACCGCCTTGCAGATTTTGCATGTTACCTTCGTCGCATTCACCTTTTTTAGTCCAGGTGGGAATGTGAAAAACTTCCACACAATAGATGAATTTCTCTCTGGAGGGGGAGGTTCTGGAAGAAATTCCCCTGTGGTTGAAAGTTCTGAGTCTGAAGAAGAAGGTACATTTGGAGCCATTTTCAAAATTATCAGGACAATGAGGTCTTTAATTTAAAAAAAAACAGCAGTTTTTCTCAGCAGGTCTTTTCCTAAAAAAAGGTTTAAGAAGAGTGATTCAAATGGGTGGGGTACTTCAATACTTAGAATAGGAAGTCTAATGAACCAATCAAATCTCTTTTTTGTGGTCAAATGGGGTACGCGTAGGTTGTGCTTACCCAGCATGCACCCAGCGCTACATCGCAAAATTGTATGTAAAAGTAATGTACTTTTTTTGAAAGTTAAAGAATATTATTTTTATATTTACCTCAGATAATGTCTTGTCTTAATATTTATATTAAATATATATTTATACGTTTTTTTCGCGCACCCACCGTGTCATTTGAGATTTCATCAGTGATGTCTCCAGTGATGTCACTGACCATGTCATGAATAAGCATGAGCGGAAAATCCGTTCCGCTTGCGTATTTTGCGGATTTTCTGTAAATTCGCAATCCGCGAGATTCACGAATTTCCCGCAAAATTCGCGAGCGGAACGGATTGGGTCAAAAGTTCCAGCTGACTTTTGTAACTCTTTTAGAATGGCGCCGGCAAGCTGCCAGAGCCATTCTAAAATAGTTAAGAAAGTCAGCTTCAACAGGAAGCTCTAATAGATAAAGTAAAGCAGGTGCTCAAGTTGAAGCTCAAATTCAGTTACACAATCATTAATCACCCCAAACTTGGGGTGATTAATGATTGTGTAACTTAATTTGACCTTTCAATTCGAGCACCTGCTTTACTTTATCTATTAGTGCTTCCTGTTGAAGGTCTTTGTAGCTATTTTAGAATGGCGCTGGCAGCTTGCCGGCGCCATTCTAAGTGGGGCTGAGGGCAAAAGGGCACAAAAGTGGGACAAAAAATGAGTGGGGCCAGAGGGCAGAAGGGCACAGAAATGAGTGGTACAGTGGGGAGAAGGGCATAAAAAACGAGAGGGTGGCAGTGATTAACCAGGCAAAAAAAACCAACCTGCGAACACGCAAAGCGCCCCGCAAACACACGCGAACATGCAAAGCGCCCCGCGAACACGCAAAAATATAAAAATCTGCAAATTCGCACGAATTCACGAATTTTGCGGATTGCGAATTTGCAAATCTGCAAATTCGCAGATCGCGAATTCGCAAAATTCGCCCATGCCTAGTCATGAATGATGTAATATGTGACATCCTCAGCAGTGGATTGCGGGTGCGCGAGTTATAGTTAGTACAACTAACTATACCGGAGGAGTTTCATTGGTTTTTTACAAGTGAAATGTCCAGCAAACTATAACACCCCTGAAACCTATGCTTTTTCAGTTCATTTCTAAGGTATTTTAAATGCTAATTACTAACTATAACATGCCTGAAACCTATGGTTTTTTCAGTGAATATATATATATATATGTATATTATCCACTGGCGATTGCCAGTAGGTAGTTATAGTTAGGACCTATTTTCTATAGGAAATTCGCAACATTCTATTCCCAATAACTTTGGTGCCAATTGATGAATCTACGCGCAATTTTCAAAACTTATGACCCGCTCCAGTCCACTCCTATCCTGAAAGTTTCGGGGAGATTCGGCAAGCCGGGGCCGAGAAAAAAGGGGGGGTCACAAAACGTGTTTTCCCCATTCAATTTCCCATAGGAAACTTTAGACACGGCTACAGCCCGAACTGCTGAACGGAATTACACAAAATTTAGCAATAATGTAGCCCTTGGTTCAGAAAAAGCCCTTTTTGTTAAATGGTGTAAATCTGTTCAGTAGTTGCTGAGAAAATCAAAAGTAAATACACATATATATCTATGGCTGCTCAGGATCTGTGCACCCTCCCGATCACGAGCTGTATGCTAATTGACTGTCAACACTCCAAAGCAGGAAGTGTTGGCAGCCATCTTGTGCCTCAGAAGCACAAGAAATCAGAAAAATAACCGCACAAAACACGAAAAGGGTGAAGGGTAGTAACACCCTGGCCCCCTAGGCCTGCTCAGGGGGTCCCACAAGGAACACCCTTTGTTGCCAATTAGCCCTCAGGGGGGCCAAGTCACAGAGTAATATGTTTAATGTAATGGGGAGCCTAGAGGAGCCCCCTAACCCCGGGAACCGCCACCCCCTCGGCTTTTCTGAAATATATGGGGGCTCTCAGCCCCCCCATGCCAGGGGACCACCACCCCCGGGGCTTCAAAATACATGGGTGGGGGGCTCAAAGGCCCCCAAGCCACGGGGACCACGGCCACCTTGGGCTTTAGATTTTAATATTGGGGGGCATCCAAGCCACCCACAAGCCCTGGGGACCACCAACCCCTGGGGCTTTAATGTGAAAATTGTGTAGTGGGGCACATGGCTCCCTACTGCCCAAGGGACCTCCACCCTAGGGCTTTTTTAATAAATAAATAAACCTGTGCCCACACACCCCAGGAACCACCATCTCCCTGGGGCAGTAAGTCTTTAAATTTGGGGGTTCATTATGGACCCCCAAGCCTCGGGGACCACCACCCCCTGGGGCTTTGAAAATGTTGGGAGGGGGGTTGTGCTGCCTCCCTCCTGGTGCCCTTGCTGGCCCTGGGGACCACCACCCCCAGGGCCAGCTCCTGCAGTGCCCCGGGGGATTCCTCCTCAATCATAAGGGTCGCTGGGGGCCAACTAGCCCACCAGGTACCTCCAGTAAGCATCACGGAGCTGCGTTGCAGAATGTTGTAAAAAGGGGCGTGGCTTCTAAATACCTCTTTGCAACGCAGCTTTCTGGCACATACTGGAGGTACCTGGTGGGCTAGTTGGCCCTCAGGGACCCTCAGGATTGAGGAGAATTAATTCTCCAACTTAAAACACGCTACAGGGCGTGTTTGCAGACATGTCACCTTGGCCACGCCCCCTTACTTCATCATTGTGCAAACGCGCCCCATGGTGAGATATAAGTTGGGGAATTAATTCTCTTTCAATACTGAGGGTCCCTGAGGGCCAACTAGACCAACAGGTATCTCCAGTATGCGCCAGGGGGCTGTGTTGTAGGGAGGTGGTGCAGGCCGTGCCCTTTTTTACACCTCTCTGTAATAGCACTTACTGGAGGTACCTAGTGGGCTAATTTGACCCTAAGGACCCTCAGGATTCAAGGGGACTTAATCTCCCAACTTAAAACGGCCACAGGGCATGTTTACACAGTGGGGAAGGGAGGGGATGGGGCCCGATGTGACGTGTGCAAAAGCGCCCTGGGGCACGTTTTAAGCTGGGGAAATAACTCCCCCTCAATTCTGAGGTCCCCTGGGGACCAACTAGCCCACCAGGTGCTTGCAGTAACCGCCACTGTGCTGTGTTGCAGAGAGGTGGTCCAGGCCGTGCCCCTTTTTACACCTCTGTGCAACGCAGCTCTGTGACACTTACTGGAGGTAACCTAGTGGGCAAGTTGGACCCCAGGGACCCTAAGGAATCAAGGAGATTTAATCCCCCAACTTATAACATGCCACAGGGTGTTTGCACACATGTCACTTCAGGCCCCCCTCCCTTCACCAGTGTGCAAACGTGCCCCGTGGCGCGTTGTAAGAAGTATTTTTAATCCCCCTGCCCTATTACACACTAGGGGCCTACAGAGGAGGTCATGCTAATCACTGTACCCCAAAGCATAGTATTCCCTAGTGTATGTAGGTGTTTTAACTGTATTCTAAGTGTCTTTTAGCATGATGTCTCCAGTGATGTCACTGACTATGTCATGAATAAGCATGGGCGGAAAATCTGTTCCGCTCGCGTATTTTGCGGATTTTCGGTAAATTCGCAATCCGCGAGATTCACGAATTTCCCTCAAAATCCGCGAGCGGAACTGATTGGGTCAAAAGTTCAAGCTGACTTTTGTAGCTCTTTTAGAATGGTGCCGGCAAGCAGCCAGAGCCATTCTAAAATAGTTACAAAAGTCAGCTTCAACAGAAAGCTCTAATAGATAAAGTAAAGCAGGTGCTCGAGTTGAAGCTCAAATTCAGTTAAACAATCATTAATCACCCCAAACTTGGGGTGATTAATGATTGTGTAACTTAATTTGACCTTCAACTCGAGCACCTGCTTTACTTTATCTATTAGTGCTTCCTGTTGAAGCTCTCTGTAGCTATTTTAGAATGGCGCTGGCAGCTTGCCGGCGCCATTCTAAGTGAGGCTGAGGGCAGAAGGGCACAAAAGTGGGACAGAGGGCAGAAGTGGAGAAAAAATGAGTGGGGCGAGAGGGCAGAAGGGCACAGAAATGAGTGGTACAGAGGGCAGAAGGGCATAAAAAACTAGAGGGTGGCAGTGATTAACCAGGCAAAAAAACCAACCTGCGAGCACGCAAAGCGCCCCGCTGTCAAACCAATCCACGTCGTCCCTTACCTTGTCCTTGGTTGAAGCCCTCTTGGATGACGCAGATGATTTCGCAGAGACGCAAGGGACCAACTTCCCAAATCACTAACCAAAACCTACTGATCCTAATTGTTAACAGCAAGGTTTAAACTAGGAATTAGGGAGGAGGGCCGGTACTGGACGTTGAAGTGTAGAATTTTGTTCTTGCTGTCGACCTGCGAAGCAACAAGCACAAAAGACTTTATTTATCAAATCAAAGAGGAATTCTCCTAACTATACTATGGCCATTTTAGCTATTCTAACTAACTTCTTTAGATAACCAAAGTCAGTCTGGGTATTCAGGTATTCCCCTACCTGCGATCAATGTAGTGTTGACTATCGTCCAGTATTTCTTTTGGAGGTTGTGATGATGAAGTCGTCAGACGTCCTTTAGGATAGTTGGTCAGCTTGTATAGTCAGGTTGTTGTAAGCTAAAAAATAAAAGGAAGGATTACTTTCAAATCTTTAAAAGTCTCTCCACAAACTATCCTAACTAATTCCTATCACTTACTTGAAAATCACTTCTTGCTTCTTTGTCTTGGGGGTTCTTGTATTTTCTAATGATCAATAAAAGATAAGCACAGACCAAAAAACACTGTATCCTAAATGTCTTTCTTCACATCACCTTTCTCAAAAACAGAATTCACTCTTACCCTAGAAATCTAAATTATTTCACAGCATGTAACATACATTTCTCTAGTAAACAAATGTTCCTCAAAATCCGAAATGCATTAACCAACATAAATCAGAAATGTCCAAAGTCTCTTCTTTGCATCTTTTTCTGCAAGTTTAGAGTTCCAAAAATTATTGTTGACCTTTCTTGCGAAGGGCACCTTTAAATATTTAAAAGTACTTAGCTTTCAAACTCTTTGTCTTTCAGAATTCTTGTTCCGGTGTAAAAGAAGAACCGCTTCGAAGATGAGCAGATTTGGAGTTCAGCCGGAACCGAAATGCCATCAGGTAAGTTCCAAACTGAGCTGCCACAAGACGCGACCTTCTCTGGAGGAAATCCGAAGGGAAAGCGCCTTCCAGAAGGCTGGGTGCGGTTTAAATACTGGACCGCACCCAGCCGCTCCCTGCTACGCACAAGAACGTGCGTGAAGACGGAGTCTTCAATCTTTCTTGGATGCGCACGAAATGTGCGTGCGAGGGATGCGAGGAGAGAATGACAAGACCTTCAGAGCACAAGGTCTCAGGTTTAGCTAGCGCAAAGTCCAAACCTCTGAAATAAAGGCACACAATGAGATCAGGCCACGAAACCAGCGTAAGGCTCAAATCCTAAAAGGCATGGTTGATCATGAATACAAATGTCAAAAGGCACAAAGCACAAATGTATAAAACACCTAACCACACTGACTATGAAGCGTGCGGAGCGCACGGGACAGGGGCGGGTTTTAATAAGGAGAATACTACATGTGTCTATAGGGCATGTGTATTACATGTGTCTGAGGGTCATGTGTAGCGTGATTCTCCAGGGACCTGTGTAGGGACATGAATAGACATGAAGGGGTAGGCAGATTCATGACAGTACTCCCTCCTCAAGATCCCCCCAAGAACAGTGGAAATGGGTTTTGGTTTATCAGGATGTCTCAAATGAAAAGATCGGACCATTCTAGGAGCATTTTTAAGATGTTCTAAAGGTTCCCACGATCTTTCCTCAGGGCCATAACCTTTCCAATCTATGAGGTAAAAAAGCCTTCCCCTAACTCGTTTTGAATCAAGAATTGCCTTAACTTCAAACTCAGGATGACCTTCAATTTTGACGGAAGGTGGAGATTTAGGAATACGAGTTTGGGAATGGAAAGGTTTAATCAGAGAGACATGGAAAACAGGGTGTATCAAATACTTGCGAGGAAGAATCAATCTTACACAAACTGGGTTAATTACTTTTTCAATAGAAAAGGGACCAATAAACTTTGGATTAAATTTCCTGTTTCCTTTTAACTTCAAATTTTTTGTACTCAACCATACTTTATCCCCAGCTTCATACTGAGGTTGCTCAGTTCGATGTTTATCCTTGGCTTCTTTTTGAGATTCTTTTGCTTTAGCCAAGTTGAATTTAGCTTCTTCCTGAATGGAGAATACCTTGGATACATAGTCAGAAACTGCAGGTACAGACTCATTGTTGTTAGAACTTTTAGGAATACTTTTAGGCTGAAATCCAAAATTACAAAAGAAAGGAGACATTTTAATGGAAGAATGTTCAGAGTTATTGTAGGCAAATTCTAAAGGACTCAAAAGATCGGACCATTCTTCGGAAACATTAGGCAACATACAACGAAGATATTGTTCAATAGTTTGATTAGTTTGTTCAGTTAAACCATCTGTTTGGGGATGATAACTAGAAGATAAATGAACCTCCATATGTAGCAAAGAACTCAGATTTTGCCAAACTTTAGAAATAAATTGGGAACCCCTATCTGAAATCACTACCGAAGGAATTCCATGTAGTCTTATCACATGGATCATGATTAAATGAGCGAGTTCCAAAGCTGTAGGAAGCTTTTTTAATGGAATAAAATGGGCCATTCGGGTGAACTGATCTACAACTGTCAAAATAGTATTGAATCCCTTCTTGGTTTCAGGTAGTTCGACAATAAAATCCAACGATATAGTATGCCAGGGTTGAGGTGGAATTGGCAGTGGCATTAACAAACCACTAGGAGCTTGATGAGAAGTTTTGTGCTGAATACAAATGCTGCAAGTTTCTACAAATTGTTGAATGTCTTTGGACATGGAAGGCCACCAAAAGTTCCTTTTAATAAGTTCCATGGTTTTCAAAATGCTAGGGTGAGCTGACAACATAGTATCATGATGAAGATGAATTATGGATTTTCGAATCTTTTCATTAGGAACAAAAATTAAATCATGAACCATCATTAAATTGTCTTTCTCTTGTAGAAAAGGATGATCTTTCTTCCAAAGCTCAGAATCCTTTTCTCTCAAAGCTTCTTTGATGTCATCAATAATGTCGCAAACAGATAAACTACCCTGAAAACAAGAAGTAGGGATTACAGGATGAATTATTTCAGGTCGATCTGGGCCCTTATCACCTATTCTAGATAAAGCATCTGCTTTTAGGCTCTCTTTTCCAGGACGATATGTAATTACAAAATTGTAATCATTGAAGAACATGGACCAACGTAATTGTCTAGCAGATAGAGCTTTTACCGATCTTAAAGCTTGAAGATTTCTGTGGTCTGTGTAAATTGTTACCGGATGACGAGCCCCTAACAAGTAGTTACGCCATTCTTCAAACACTGCTTTTATTGCCAATAACTCCTTATCAGCAATCGCATAATTTTGTTCTACTTCAGACAACTTTCTTGAATAGTAAGCTATAGGATGCATTTGGCCGGTATCAGAATTTCGTTGTGAAAGAATTCCGCCCAAGGCAAATTGAGATGCATCTGCTTCTACTATAAAGGGTTGACTGGGGTCTGGATGGCATAAAATTGGAGCCATAGTAAACCTTTTCTTTAATTTCTGGAAAGCTTCATCAGCAGCTGGAGACCATAAAAATGTTACTCCTTTTCTCAATAACTTGGTAATGGGTGTTATAATTTGAGAAAAGTCCTGAATAAATCTGCGGTAGAAATTTGCAAATCCAAGGAAACTTTGAATTTGTTTCACAGAAGTGGGGCTTGGCCAAGTTGTTACAGCTTCAACCTTTTTTGGGTCCATTTCTTTTCCATCTGGACTGATAATATAGCCCAAAAAGTCCACCTTAGAGACATGAAACAGACTTTTTTCCAATTTCACAAAGAGTGAGTTCGAAAGTAGTTTTTGAAGAATGGCGCGGACCTGTTGTACATGTTCTTCTTCTGAATTTGAATAGATGAGAATATCATCTATGTAGACTACACAACAGATGTCAATGAACTCATGTAAAACCTCATTTATAAAAAACTGGAAGGCGGCAGGAGCGTTACAAAGACCAAATGGCATAACTTGGTATTCGAAGAGACCAAATTTTGTGCGGAATGCTGTCTTCCATTCGTCTCCTTTTCTTACCCTGACTAAATGATAAGCTCCTCGTAAGTCCAGTTTAGTATAAATCTTAGCCTTCTTTATTTGGTCCAAAAGTGTTGGAATCAAAGGTAGGGGGTACCTATTCTTAATGGTAACATTGTTTAAAGCTCTATAATCTATGCACGTGCGCAATTCCCCTCCCTTCTTTGGAATGAAAAAAAGAGCTGATGAAACAGGGGATTTAGAGTGTCTAATGAATCCGTTGGCAAGGTACTCATCTAAGTATTCTCTCAGATGAACATTTTCAGTCTCTGTAATGGCATATATCCTGCTGCAGGGTAAGGTTGCTCCAGGCATTAAATCAATCCTACAGTCAAAATCTCTATGTGGTGGTGGTGTTAGCTTTCTTTTTGTCAAATACGTCAGTTAAATCATTATACACAGATGGAACCCCATCCAAAATCAGAATATTGGGTGATTCTATTCCAAAGTCAAAACCTTGAATCACATCCATAGATCTTTTAATAAGGAAACAATGATCTGTACAAGTAGAAGATTTGAAAGTAATTGACTTGGTTACCCAATCTATGAGTGGGTTATGTTTTACCAACCAAGGGATTCCAAGTATCATTTTAAATTGAGGAGCATCAATATTGTCAAATTGTATCTTTTCTCTATGTATAGGAGAACAATCCATCTCCAATAATTCAGTCTGTCTATTTACAGGTCCTGAAGTCAACTCCTTGCCATCAACAGCTCTAACGGTTTCTGGGTGGTCCTTAAATAGAGACTTAAAACCTAACTGGAGGAAGAAATGAGAGTCAATAAAATTTCCAGTAGCTCCTGAATCTATAATGGCTTCTACCTTTCTAATGCGAGATTCAGGAAGCAGACCTCGAAGTTCTACTAGAATGGAAAAGTGTCTACAACCTATGGGAGGAAGAGTTGAGGCCAAACTAGAGAATAAACCCGATAAACTGACCTCTCCCTTTACCGAGTTTTCTAGTTTTCCGTCTTTTCTTGTGTGATGGCTAAATCAGATGATTTAGTCTTGAATTTATTTGGTCGTGTGGGGCATTCCTTTACAAAGTGTCCTGTCTTTCCACAATAAAGGCACTGGTTTAATCGTCGTCTCTTTTCCTTTTCTTCCTTTGATAAAGGACCACGGATAGAGCCTATTTGCATGGGTTCTACAGTATCTGATTTAGAGCTCATTTCTCGGTTAGTTACTGATCTTTCCTTGAGGAACACTAACTTATGCTCAGACTTCCCTTTTTCTCCCTTTCTCTCAGAAATACGATGATTCAACTTAACCACTAAATCGATGAATTCACTTATGTCTTCAGGAGGCTCTAAAATTTGAGTTATCATATCTTTTAATTCGTCCCTTAATCCTCTGTAGAAGATTGAGACTCTTTTGTCATAAGGCCAACCAGCTTCTAAAACCAAACGGTTAAAGGTTGAAATATAATGTAGTAAATCTGATGATCCTTGCTTTAATCCTAAAAGCTCATTGTCTGCTGATTGAACAAAAAGATGTTTTGCAAACATCTTTTTTAAAGCCCTCTCAAAGTTTTTAAAGTTGTACAAAATCTGATCATTGTTTTCCACTAAGGGGACTGACCAAAGAGCTGCGTCTCCACCCATGTAGGATAACATAAACGCTACTCTGGAGGAATCATCAGGAAAGGCTGAAGTTTTAGCTATAAAGTGTAAATGACATTGTTGTAGGAATACTGAGAATTTATTACAATCCCCATAAAATCTCTCAGGTGGGGCTAAAGGGGTTGGAACCGGAGTTACAACTTGGATCTGTGTTTGAGAATCTGAACTGGAGGATGGACCCTGAAAAGTGGCTGGTTTCAAAACTGACTTCTGTTGAACAGAGTCTTGAAGAGAGGACAAGTCTCTGCGTAAAGCAGCATTATCTTGTCTAATTGCATCTAAAACTGTGGCTAACTCCTGTAGGGTGATTTGATCCATTGCGTCTGGGCGAAATTATCAACGTGGGCTTTGCCTTCTGTCAAACCAATCCACGTCGTCCCTTACCTTGTCCTTGCTTGAAGCCCTCTTGGATGACGCAGATGATTTCGCAGAGACGCAAGGGACCAACTTCCCAAATCACTAACCAAAACCTACTGATCCTAATTGTTAACAGCAAGGTTTAAACTAGGAATTAGGGAGGAGGGCCGGTACTGGACGTTGAAGTGTAGAATTTTGTTCTTGCTGTCGACCTGCGAAGCAACAAGCACAAAAGACTTTATTTATCAAATCAAAGAGGAATTTTCCTAACTATACTGTGGCCATTTTAGCTATTCTAACTAACTTCTTTAGAGAACCAAAGTCAGTCTGGGTGTTCAGGTATTCCCCTACCTGCGATCAATGTAGTGTTGACTATAGTCCAGTATTTCTTTTGGAGGTTGTGATGATGAAGTCGTCAGACGTCCTTTAGGCTAGTTGGTCAGCTTGTATAGTCAGGTTGTTGTAAGCTGAAAAATAAAAGGAAGGATTACTTTCAAATCTTTAAAAGTCTCTCCGCAAACTATCCTAACTAATTCCTATCACTTACTTGAAAATCACTTCTTGCTTCTTTGTCTTGGGGGTTCTTGTATTTTCTAATGATCAATAAAAGATAAGCACAGACCAAAAAACACTGTATCCTAAATGTCTTTCTTCACATCACCTTTCTCAAAAACAGAATTCACTCTTACCCTAGAAATCTAAATTATTTCACAGCATGTAACATACATTTCTCTAGTAAACAAATGTTCCTCAAAATCCGAAATGCATTAACCAACATAAATCAGAAATGTCCAAAGTCTCTTCTTTGCATCTTTTTCTGCAAGTTTAGAGTTCCAAAAATTATTGTTGACCTTTCTTGCGAAGGGCGCCTTTAAATATTTAAAAGTACTTAGCTTTCAAACTCTTTGTCTTTCAGAATTCTTGTTCCGGTGTAAAAGAAGAACCGCTTTGAAGATGAGCAGATTTGGAGTTCAGCCGGAACCGAAATGCCATCAGGTAAGTTCCAAACTGAGCTGCCACAAGACGCGACCTTCTCTGGAGGAAATCCGAAGGCAAAGCGCCTTCCAGAAGGCTGGGTGCGGTTTAAATACTGGACCGCACCCAGCCGCTCCCTGCTACGCACAAGAACGTGCGTGAAGACGGAGTCTTCAATCTTTCTTGGATGCGCACCAAAATGTGCGTGCGAGGGATGCGAAGAGAGAATGACAAGACCTTCAGAGCACAAGGTCTCAGGTTTAGCTAGCGCAAAGTCCAAACCTCTGAAATAAAGGCACACAATGAGATCAGGCCACGAAACCAGCGTAAGGCTCAAATCCTAAAAGGCATGGTTGATCATGAATACAAATGTCAAAAGGCACAAAGCACAAATGTATAAAACACCTGACCACACTGACTATGAAGCGTGCAGGGCGCACGGGACAGGGGCGGGTTTTAATAAGGAGAATACTACATGTGTCTAGAGGGCATGTGTATTACATGTGTCTGAGGGTCATGTGTAGCGTGATTCTCCAGGGACCTGTGTAGGGACATGAATAGACATGAAGGGGTAGGCATATTCATGACACCCGCGAACACCCACGAACACGCAAAGCGCCCCGCGAACACCCGCAAACACGTAAAAATATAAAAATCCGCAAATTCGCGAATTTTGCTGATTGCGAATTTGCAAATCTGCAAATTCGCCGATCGCGAATTCGCAAAATTCGCCCATGCTTAGTCATGAATGATGTAATATGTGACATCCTCAGCAGTGGATTGCAGGTGCCCGAGTTATAGTTAGTACAACTAACTATACCGGAGGAGTTTCATTGGTTTTGTACAAGTGAAATGTCCAGCAAACTATAACACCCCTGAAACCTATGCTTTTTCAGTGCATTTCTAAGGTATTTTAAATGCTAATTACTAACTATAACATGCCTGAAACCTATGTTTTTTTTCAGTGAATATATATATATATATATATATATATATATATATATATATATATATATATATATATATATAGGTAGTTATAGTTAGGACTACTTTCTATAGGAAATTCGCCACATTCTATTCCCAATAACTTTGGCACCAATTGACGAATCTGCACGCAATTTTCAAAACGTATGGCCCGCTCCAGTCCACTCCTATCCTGAAAGCTTCAGGGAGATTTGGCAAGCCGGGGCCGAGAAAAAAGGGGGGGTCGCAAAACGTGTTTTCCCCATGTAATTTCCCATAGGAAACTTTAGACACGTCTACAGCCCGAACTGCTGAACGGAATTACACAAAATTTGGCAATAATGTAGCCCTTGGTTCAGAAAGAACCCTTTTTGTTAAATGGTGTAAATATGTTCAGTAGTTGCTGAGAAAATCAAAAGTAAAAAAACATATATATCTATGGCTGCTCAGGATCTGTGCACCCTCCCAATCACGAGCTGTATGCTAATTGACTGTCAACACTCCAAAGCAGGAAGTGTTGGCAGCCATCTTGTGCCTCCGTAGAACAGAGGCACAAGAAAACAGAAAAATAACCGCACAAAACACGAAAAGGGTGAAGGGTAGTAAATCCCTGGCCCCCTAGGCCTGCTCAGGGGGTCCCACAAGGAACACCCTCCATTGCCAATTAGCCCCCAGCGGGGTCAAGTCCCAGAGTAATATGTTTAATGTAATGGGGAGCCTAGATGGGCCCCCTAACCCCGGGGACCACCACCCCGGGGCTTCAAAATATGTGGGTGGGGGGCTCAAAGGCCCCCAAGCCCCAGGGACCACCGCCGCCTTGGGCTTTAGATTTTAATATTGGGGGGCATCCGAGCCACCCACAAGCCCTGGGGCCCTCCAACCCCTGGGGCTTTAATGTGAAAATTGTGTAGTGGGGCACACGGCTCCCTACTGCCCGAGGGACCTCCACCCTAGGGCTTTTTTAATAAATAAATAAACCTGTGCCCACACGCCCCAGGGACCACCATCTCCCTAGGGCAGTTAGTCTTTAAATTTGGGGGTTCGTTATGGACTCCCAAGCCTCGGGGACCACCACCCCCTAGGGCTTTGAAAATGTTGGGAGGGGGGCCGTGCTGCCTCCCTCCTGGTGCCCTTGATGGCCCTGGGGACCACCACCCCCAAGGGCCAGCTCCTGCAGTGCCCCGGGGGAATCCTCCTCAATCATAAAGGTCCCTGGGGGCCAACTAGCCCACCAGATACCTCCAGTAAGCGTCACGGAGCTGCGTTGCAGAGTGTTGTAAAAAGGGGCGTGGCTTCTGAATATCTCTGCAACGCAGCTTTCTGGCACATACTGGAGGTACCTGGTGGGCTAGTTGGCCCCCTGGGACCCTCAGGATTAAGGAGAATTAATTCTCCAACTTAAAACACGCTACAGGGCGTGTTTGCAGACATGTCACCTTGGCCACGCCCCCTTACTTCATCATTGTGCAAACGCGCCCCGTGGTGAGTTATAAGTTGGGGAATTAATTCTCTTTCAATACTGAGGGTCCCTGAGGGCCAACTAGACCAACAGGTATCTCCAGTATGCGCCAGGGGGCTGTGCTGTAGAGAGGTGGTGCAGACCTTGCCCTTTTTTACACCTCTCTGCAATAGCACTTACTGGAGGTACCTAGTGGGCTAATTTGACCCTAAGGACCCTCAGGATTCAGGGGGACGTAATCTCCCAATTTAAAACGGCCACAGGGCATGTTTACACAGTGGGGAAGGGAGGAGATGGGGCCTGATGTGACGTGTGTAAACGCGCCCTGTGGCACGTTTTAAGTTGGGGAAATAACTCCCCTTCAATTCTGAGGTCCCCTCGGGACCAACTAGCCCACCAGGTGCTTGCAGTAACCACCACTGAGCTGTGTTGCAGAGAGGTGGTCCAGGCCGTGCCCCTTTTTACACCTCTGTGCAACGTAGCTCTGTGACACTTACTGGAGGTAACCTAGTGGGCTAGTTGGACCCCAGGGACCCTAAGGAATCAAGGAGATTTAATCCCCCAACTTATAACATGCCACAGGGTGTTTGCACACATGTCACTTCAGGCCCCCCTCCCTTCACCAGTGTGCAAACGTGCCCCTTGGCGCGTTTTAAGAAGTATTTTTAATCCCCCTGCCCTATTACACACTAGGGGCCTACAGAGGAGGTCATGCTAATCACTGTACCCCAAAGCATAGTATTCCCTAGTGTATTTAGGTGTTTTAACTGTATTCTAAGTGTCTTTTAGCATAGTGGCTCTAGGACTGGTTAGTCAGAGTCAGTTGCCACCAGTACCTATCTGAAAAATTTGAGGGTACAGGATGATTTAGCAACAAGGGCTATTTCTGCTCCTCTGTTTGTTCTTTCTGCATGTCTTCCTTCTTCCTGCACTTTTCTTTGTCTTTGAGGACTTCTGTTGCTTCTTTCTGCATTTCTTTTGCTACTTTCTGTGTGTTTTTTCTTCTTTCTTCACATGTCATACCTCTATAGGCATCAGTAGAAACTCACATTTAAAAAAACCTTTGAAATTCACTGAAACAAAACATAGGTTTCAGTCACGTTAAAGTTAGAAATTAGCATTTAAAAATCCTTTGAAATTATTTGAAAAAACAACAGTTCAGGCACGTTATAGTTAGGAATCAGCATTTAAAAAAACCTTAGAAATTCACTGAAAAATCCATAGGTTTCAGGGGCGTTATAGTTAGTTGGACATTTCACTCGTACAAAACCATTGAAATTCCCACGTTATAAATAGTTCAGGCAACTATAACTCGCGTTCCCGCAATGCACAGCTGATGACGTCACACATTACATCACTCATGACATGGTCAGTGACATCTCAAATGATATCACTGATGACATCACTGATGACACCATCATTGTGATAAAGTGGCAGACCTCCTCTCACACTATAACCTTTGATACACACTCAAAAATAGAAACTAGCATTTTCAAAACAATGGACATACCGATACCACTTACATAACAACTATTCAGTAATTCCAAGATCTACACACATATCCACTCATTTACCAACAGACCTATACAGTCACACATACATGTACTCACTCATCAAATGTACTCATACACCTATACACCCTGTTACACAGTGACTCGCATCCATAGAGTTACTCACACACATAGTCACACATGCAAACAAAGTATCAAACATCCATTAAATTGCATATACAGTTATATACACACCACCACACTTACTGCTACAGAAACTTACACATACTTACTCTCTTAAGCAATCACTTATAGAAACACATACTAATTTATACAGGAACTCTTCCAATCACCCACTCTCACATATACTCCCTTATATACACCAATACTCACATAGACTAGTTTAAAACATATGTAGTTACTCATAAAGACACTATTGAGGCAGTCATTCACTCACTAACACACCTATACACACACTCATCCACCCATACAGTCCTGCACCATGCAGTCTTCAACACATACAAATATTGAATCACTCATTCATGCATCTATGCACTACGTAATACCCCCACCGAACCATACAGATACTCAGACACTCATACAGCTACTCAAAAAAAACAACTAATAACATATACAGACACTCATGTAGCTACTCACCAACCCATGCAGCCACTTATACACAAAGTGAGAGACTGATACAGATATTTACATACTTAAACATTACTCACTAACCCATGTATTCACTAGGATAAACTTAGTCAGTTATACAATCAATTTTGTTTTTAAAAATCATCCATTTAGACACTTATATACCCAATTATTCTTCCATCGACCTTGAGATAAACATTTATAAAAAAATAAAATTTTCAGAAAAACACACATTCACTGGATGATGTCATCAGTGATGTCATTTGAGATTTCATCAGTGATGTTATGAGTGATATCACTGACCATGTCATGAGTGATGTAATATGTGACGTCATCAGCATTGCATTGGGGCACCCGAGTTATAGTTAGCTGAACTAACTATAACGGGGGAATTTTAGTGGTTTTGTACGAGTCGAATGTCCAACTAAGTATAATGCCCTTGAAACTTATGGTTTTTTCAGTGAATATATATATATATTACCTACTGGCGGTCGCCAGTAGTTAGTTATAGTTAGGACCAAGTTTCCATAGGAAGAGCATTTTTTGTTTTGCTTATATCTTTGGAGTCGTTTGATGAATCTTCATTTAATTTCCCAAACTAATTCTTAGTTCATATCAGGTCCTATGTTGAAGGTTTGGGGGTGATCTGTCAAGGAGGGGCTGAGAGAAAAGAGGGTCCCAAAACGTGTTTTCTCTATGAAATTTCTATAGGAAACTTTAGACAAGGCTACAGGTCTAACGGGTGAACGGAATTTCCCAAAATTTGGCATGAAGAACGGTTCTTGGTCTAGAAAGAATGCTTTTGTTTATTTGATGTGAATCCGTTCAGTAGTTTAGAGAAATATTGAAATTTACAGATATCGATATTTGGGAATTCTGCCATCTGATGGGCTGAGGCGTTACGAGCAGGAGCTTCCTGCTTATTTGCTGCAAGCGGTTGCAACTAGGCAGTGTTGGCAGCCATTTTGTGATTCAGTTGAAACGCATAAGTAGCAAAAAGGGCAAAAAGAGTAGGAAAGAGAAGGATAGGAGCACTGTAACCTCTGTGGGGGAGTGTGAAGCGAAGTAGTCATGGCTTCCTCCCTGTGATAGCAAATCCTTGTTTGCCTCATTGAAGCGAGAGGAGGAAAACCTTGTATCACTTTAATAGAGCGGATCCGGATGGTAAAAATTGAAAAAAATAAAATGAAGCAGGGTCTCACCCGTTCATTTAAATAAGCCCCCCGGTGGGTAATGTTCCTGGGCCGATCCTAATATTATATTGTGGGGTCTCTTCAGCACTGGGGACCTTAATCTCACATGTAAATTAGGTGCTGGAGGGCACAGAGATGCTTTGCAGCCTAGGGCATCACCACGTCCCCGGGTATTGTTTACTAATTGTTCAGGGGGCTTTGAGCCCAATTCAAGTCCGGGGATTGCCACCCTCCGGGGCTTCGCTTAAATATGCAGGGTGGGCCTCATCAGTCCCTGAAGCCTCGGTGGCCCTAGGCAGTGCCTTATTGGTTCTGTAATCACACGGGCAGTACTCATGGTGTTATAAAGTGAAACGCTAATAGAACTCTTGCAGTTGTTGATTTACACAGGCTTAATCTATGTAATAGTCGGTCTGCTTATATTTGGTAGCTTCACCACAAAATTACAAATGTTTTCCCTCATAACCTCCTATAAACAGCCGATTTTCACAATGAACTGCAGACAAGTGTTATCAGAAAAAGAAGACCCATACATTCACTAATTTATTGGTAAAAAACACAACTTCATTCGAACAAACAACAGTATAACATGAAATAAGCAGGTGGAACTCCTCCAGAAGCAGAGTACAAAACCTGCAAGACAAAAACGAAACATAAGTATGTGTTGCATGATCAAGAGAGAAAGAAAGGTAGTCAGAATGAAAGGAAGATAGTGAGAATGGGACAGAGATTGAGTGGGTGGAAGGGAGAAGGAGAGGGAGAGTCAAAAGAACAGAGGGAGGAGGTGACAGAGCGTCGGCCTACTGCACCCAGCCCTCACTGTTCACCTACTGTCACCCGTGTGTCTAGGATGCTGGGGTCAGTGAGAATGAGTGCGGTGCAGCAAGTCCTTAAAATGAAACAGATATGAATGAGGCCAGAGATTAAATTATTATCTATGGCCACATCACTTGCCTGCACCTATGCACCCTGGCTGCTGCACCCTAGTCCCTTCCCTCGCACTTTGCTCAATTGCAGCTCCTGCGCACCGAGGCTTCACTGCTCACCTGCCACCACTGGTGTGTCCAACGACGTGCTGGTGCATGCTAACAAGTCAAGTCAAGTCAAGTTTAAATTTGTATAGCGCACTACTCACCCAGAGGGTCTCAAGGCGCTTGAAGGAGGTGGGAGCTTTACTTATCAAATATCCAAGTTTTTAGTTGTTTTCTGAAGGAGAGGTGGTTCTGTGTGAGGCGGAGGTGGGTGGGGAGGGAATTCCAGGTCTTGGCCGCTAAGTAGGAGAAGGATCTTCCTCCCAAGGTGGATCTTTGGATGCGTGGAATTGCGGCGAGGGCTTGATTGGACGATCGAAGTTGGTGGGTGGGGGTGTAGAAGGACAGGTGCGTGTTGAGGTATTCGGGTCCTAGGTCGTAGAGGGCTTTGTGTGCATGGGTGAGGAGGCGGAACGTTATTCTCTTGTTGACGGGGAGCCAGTAGAGGTCTTTAAGGTGACCGGAAATGTGAGCTTGGCGGGGGATGTCTAGGATGAGTCTGGCTGAGGCGTTTTGGATGCGTTGGAGTTTCTTCTGTAGTTTGGCTGTGGTTCCGGCGTAAAGGGTGTTTCCGTAGTCTAGTTGGCTTGTGACCAGTGCATGGGTGACCGTCTTTCTTGTTTCGGTGGGGATCCAATGGAAGATTTAGTTGAGCATCTGTAGGATGTTGAAGCATGATGATGAGACGGCGTTGACTTGTCTGGTCATCGAGAGGGAGGAGTCCAGGATGAAGCCCAGGTTACGTGCGTGGTCCATTGGTATGGGTGCGGTTCCCAGGGCCGGTGGCCACAATGAGTCGTCCCCGGCGGAGGGGGATGATCCTAAGATGAGGACTTCCGTTTTGTCTGAGTTTAGTTTTAAACAGCTGTTTTTCATCCACTCTGCTACTTCTTTCATCCCTTCATGTAGGTTGGTTTTGGCGGTGTTTGGGTCTTTGGTGAGGGATAGGATCAGCTGAGTGTCGTCTGCGTAGGAGATAATGTTGAGGTTGTGTTGGCGCGCAATGGATGTGAGGGGACTCATGTATACTTTGACGAGGGTGGGACTGAGTGAAGATCCTTGGGGTACGCCGCAGATGACTTCGGTGGCCTTTGATCTAAAAGGGGGGAGGCGGACTCTCTGGGTTCTTTAGGAGAGGAACAAGATTATCCAGTCCAATGATTTTCCTTGTATTCCGATGTTGCTGAGGCGTTGTATAAGGGTGTTATGACAGACTGTGTCGAAGGCTGCGGAGAGGTCGAGTAGGATGAGGGCAGTAGTTTCTCCGTTGTCCAGTAGAGTTCGAATGTCGTCTGTTGCTGCGATGAGGGCAATCTTGGTGCTGTGTTTGGCTCGGAAGCCGGACTGTGAAGGGTCGAGGGATTTGTTGGATTCGAGGAAGGCGGCGAGTTGACTGTTGGCGGCTTTCTCAATGACTTTGGCAGGGATTGGGAGGAGCAAAATGGGGCGGTAGTTCTTAAGTTCAGTGGGGTCTGCTGTAGGTTTCTTCAAGATTGGGCTGAGTTCGACGTGTTTCCAGCTTTCCGGGAAGGTGGCGGAGTTGAGGGAGCAGTTGATGACGTCTCGGAGATGGGGTGCGATAATGGAGTCTGCTTTGTTGAAAATGTGGTGGGGACATGGATCGGTTGGCGATCCTGAGTGAATGGTGCTCATCAGGCGGATGGTGTCTTCAGTGGTGATTGGATTCCAGGCGTAGAGGTTGTTGGAGGGGGGTTTTAGTTTGGAAGTAGGTGGAGTGGGATGGTCTCCAAAGCTGTTATGTATGTCAGCGATTTTGTTGTGGAAGAACGAGGCTAGAGAGTCGCAGAGGTCTTGGGATGGAGTGATGTCGTTGGTGCCGGCGGTGGGGTTGATAAACTCTTTGACGATGTTGAATAGTGCTTTGCTGTTGTGGGCGTTGTTGTCGAGTCGATCCTTGAATGCTGATTTCTTGGTGGATCGGATCAGTTGGTGGTGTTTGCGGGTGGCATTCTTGAAAGTGGTCATGTTGTCAGAGGTTGGGTTTTTTCGCCAGGCTATTTCGAGGGTGCAGCAGATCTTCTTGGATTTCTTAAGGTCATCCTTAAACCAGGGGGCTTTTTTGCTGCCTTATTTGATTTGATGGTTTTTCAAGGGTGCTAATTCGTCAGCGCTGTGGGTGATCCATTGTGTGAGGTTGGTGGCTGCTTGGTTTGGGTCCGATGATTTTGCAGGAGGGTTTTGGTGAAGCGATGTGAAGAGCTGTTAGGTGGTAGTTTTATTCCAGTTTCTCCGGGGAATTGGTTGTGGGTGGTTGTGGGTCGTAGTCTTTTTGTAGTTGAAGTGAACGCAGCTGTGGTCCGTCTAATGGAGAGCTGTGGTGTGATTAAAGGAGATGTGCTTGCTGGAGGTGAAGATTGGGTCGAGCGTGTGCCCGGCAAAGTGGGTGGGGGTGTTAACAAGTTGTTTGAGTCCGAGATTGGCGAGGTTGTCCAAAAGGGTAGTGGTGTTGCTGTTGTTGTTCTCTTCCAGGTGGAAGTTGAGGTCTCCCAGTAGGATGTAGTCCTCGGAGGGGAGGGCGTGAGGGCTGATGAAGTCAGTGATGTCTTAGCTGAATTGTGTGCGGGGTCCGAGTGGTCTATAGATGAGGGTGCCTCTGAGAGTGGTCTTAGGGTCGGTGTGAATCTGGAATTGAAGGTGTTCGGCGGTTGTGAGGTTGTCATCGGAACTGGTCATGATGCGGATGGTGTTCTTATGAATGATGGCGATTCCTCCTCCTGTTTGGTTGATGCGGTCCTTTCGGATGATCTTGTAGCCGTCCGGGATGACTATGGCGATGTCGGGCGCTGATGAGGCGTTCATCCAGGTTTCTGTAAGAAAGGCGACATCCGGCGATGTGGTGTCGAGTAGGTTCCAAAGTTCAATGGCGTGTCTGTGGACCGAGCGGGTGTTGAGTAGGATGCACTTCAGGTTGTTAACGTTGGAGCTCTGTTTGGAGTCTGTGGATTTGGTGTGGGTCCTGATGCAGTCGGATTTGCAGGAGTGGCAGGTGAAGGGTCCATGGGTGTGTCTTGGGGCGGCTTGGTAGCAGTCTGGGAGACGGCCGGAGTTGAGTGCTGAGAGGGTATCGGATGCACTGGGCCAGGGACAGACTGATTTGCATATAGCCAGGTTCTGAGCTGGGATGGTGCAGTGAGATAAATAACGGTGATGGATCAAGCCCTGATCTTTGGACTGGGTAAGAGTGGTCTGCTTAATTCAGACACTCTGTTCATCACCACCCCCTTTTCTGAATCGAGAGGGTATCGGAGTCGTACGTTATGCGGGTGGAGAGGAGTTTGCGAGGGCCAGGGGGTCTGACGCTGGGCGCGGTCCAGGGGCGGACGGGCGTAGACGGGCTTACCTTTGGCGCACCTTCGGCGCGCATAGGCCACGACCGCTGCGCGTGAACGCTGCGCGCAAAAGCATATGTCATAAGTGGATAGTGGAGGGGGGTGGGGCGAGGGAGGAGCAGCTGGGAGGTGGGAACGGGGCGGAGGGACGGGCTACGAGGCACAACAACAACAAAATGACTGCAAAGCAATAGCGAAACAGGGAGAGATTGGGGCACAGTCTGTGG
Source organism: Lissotriton vulgaris (assembly GCF_964263255.1). Classification (NCBI taxonomy): domain Eukaryota; kingdom Metazoa; phylum Chordata; class Amphibia; order Caudata; family Salamandridae; genus Lissotriton; species Lissotriton vulgaris. Next base: position 1,405,295,768 of record NC_141693.1, on the reverse strand, counting down.
TGTCTCAAAGAAATGGGCAGAGGCACAACCGGGCACAAATGACTGACAAAGCAATGCGATCAGTGAAATACAATGTAGTTTATCTATCGTACCAGGCAGCTCCTAATAACAATGTAGGCAATGGGAGCAATGTTAAATCAATGCAGCGCTACGATCTAGCAAACAAGCACAAACAATATTACAAACGGCAATTCCTGCAAAGCAAGCGATGCGCAAATCAGCTGTCAGCAGCAATTACCAGAGGGAGCGTGATAGCGCTACGATACCAGGAGCCAGGGAGCGTGGGGAGCGACCGCTTCTGAGCGAGTCAGGAGGGTCACAGCACAGGCAAGGACAGCACGAACTACAACTATCTGTGGGAGGGAGGAGCAGCTGGGAGGCGGGAGCGGGGCGGAGGGACGGGCTACGAGGCACAACAACAACAAAATGGCTGCAAAGCAAAAGCGAAACAGGGCAAGATTGGGGCACAGTCTGTGGTGTCTCAAAGAAATGGGCAGAGGCACAACCGGGCACAAATGACTGACAAAGCAATGCGATCAGTGAAATACAATGTAGTTTATCTATCGTACCAGGCAGCTACTAATAACAATGTAGGCAATGGGAGCAATGTTAAATCAATGCAGCGCTACGATCTAGCAAACAAGCACAAACAATATTACAAATGGCAATTCCTGCAAAGCGAGCGATGCGCAAATCAGCTGTCAGCAGCAATTAACAGAGGGAGCGTGATAGCGCTACGATACCAGGAGCCAGGGAGCGTGGGGAGCGACCACCTCTGAGCGAGTCAGGATGGTCACTGCGCAGGAAAGGACGGCACGAACTACAACTATCTGTGGGAGGGAGGAGCAGCTGGGAGGCGGGAGCGGGGCGGAGGGACGGGCTACGAGGCAAAACAACAACAAAATGGCTGCAAAGCAAAAGCGAAACAGGGCGAGATTGAGGCACAGTCTGTGGTGTCTCAAAGACATGGGCAGAGGCACAACCGGGCACAAATGACTGACAAAGCAATGCGATCAGTGAAATACAATGTAGTTTATCTATCGTACCAGGCAGCTCCTAATAACAATGTAGGCAATGGGACCAATGTTAAATCAATGCAGCGCTACGATCTAGCAAACAAGCACAAACAATATTACAAACGGCAATTCCTGCAAAGCGAGCGATGCGCAAATCAGCTGTCAGCAGCAATTAACAGAGGGAGCGTGATAGCGCTACGATACCAGGAGCCAGGGAGCGTGGGGTGTCACTGCAGGTCTCCGGTTGGGAACTGTGTCTTGATACCATGATGCAAGGTGTCAGAATGCCCTGGGGCATCGTCACGGGGTGAGCACCTGCTCTTCCCATTTTGGCGCAAGCAACTCAGTTTCTGAAAAGGGAGAAATAATATAATGCTGGAAACGTCATGAGGTAAATGAAAGTTTATTTCAAGCTTAATAGGGAACACCAGTTGAGTGCATCCTTCCTTCTTGAAGTATGATCTACCAACTGTTAGTGGTAATCGTGGTCGCCAACATTATGCAAGTAAGAATCTTCAGGATGCCAAGTTGTAAGTTCCAAGTTATATCTTTATTTTTAATTAAGTTACAGGTAGCTTAAGATAGAGCCAAGATGGTAATTAAGCATGAAGAACGCCCCACAAGGATCAGTATATCTTTACTGCTCAGCCTGCTTACACCAACTGCCTAACCTCATGCACCCAACATTCTATGCAGTCATCACATTCCACACACCACTAGGCTGAACAGCAGGAAAGGGGTCAACATGGTTCAAAGAGGAGTTGGAGTACACAAGAATAGACAAGGTTAAATAATAACATTTTATGCAAATGTTTACATTCAAAGGAACAGAGCGCATGCAAAATGCATAATGTGTGCGTATAATGCAGTGGTGCAAGCCTGTGTGCATGTACACTTAGTAATTAGCTCACTACAGAGTTCCAAAAGCCAACGCCACATGTCTGTAGGGCAGCGGTGCCCGCAGGCTCAGGCCTACAGTATGGTCCAGCAGGTCCGTAAAAAGTGACAGATATGTGACTGAATGAGGTCAGAGATCAGATCATTACGCACAGCAACATCGCTTGTTGGCACCTGTGCACCCAGGTCGATGCACCCCACCCCTCCCGCATCACCCTGCTCAATTGCAGACCCTGTGCACCCAGGCCCCACTGATCACCTGCTGTCATTGTTGTGTGTCCAAACACGACGGGCAGTAGTGTTCACAATTCATATGCAGTGTTGATTGCCAGGATGGTGTACACCTCATGGATCCCTTTCCAAACATGACGGCTAGTAGGGTTCACAATTCATATCCAGTGTTGATTGCCAGGATGGTGTACACCTCATGGATCCCTTTTTTTATATTGCGCATTGTGATATGTGAGGTGGATGTGGCTATTTCACCTGAAGCAGTGTGGAAGAACTGGGACATTTGGAGTTGTTGTTATCCTATTTATACGTATGCAAAGTGGGCTGGGCTTACGTACGCTAGGCCATCGTAGGGTTGTGAATAATTATTTTGGGGACCTGGGTGTTGTTCAGTTCCTGCCTGGCCAGGAAGTGTACTTAAGTGTGTTTCTGTTGCAGTTTTGACGTTGCAGAATGTGCAATTTACATTAACCTAGTATGTATCGGGAGGGCGGCAACTATCGCTAATGAGATGCTGTTCAAAAGCATTGAATGGACAACATCACGTGTCGTTGTCAAGGTTGTGGATATGCGCAGACACGCATGTCAATGGTGTGTGGCATTATTGTAAGTATTGCTATCGCGAAGCGCACACATGTGAATGTGCTCAGATGGAGGGAGGATCAGCAGTGAGGCTACTTTATTCATAGCGATAACGCTCATTACAGACAAGCAATGCATGTCAAACCTGAATCTGAAAGTCTCACATATGACACACTACTACACTGGCAAAGCCTAACAACAGAGCATACTGCAACACAAATCTACACATTACTCTTTACTGTTTGTCACATGTGATCTTGGATGAGCACTCTACCCGTGGCAGATGATATCCCTTCGAGCCACCAATACCCAGGCCGAAAGACAGCACAATAAAGTGCACACGCACACACCAGGGGCATTGATGTAACGTTTCAAATGTATTGCCATCAAACGTGAAAGGCAAATGTACAGACCATGAATATTGATCATGATGATCGTTGCATGTTGCATGTTGTGTGTAGTATAAGATATGTGTACACAGCAAACAAAAAAAAAGCTCTCTAAGCAGAAGGGTTGTGTCTCAACAAATGTTGTAGAGAGAATGACTAAAATGGGTGGGGTCCTCCAACTGTTACAATGGGAAATGTTATGAACTAATCAAATCCTTTTTTCTAAGGTCACATGGCAATCACGCATCGAGCGCGCAAGCAGGCCGCACCGATGCGATTTTGAGAAATATATTTATCATAATATGAGTTTAGTACAGTTACAAATATATAAATGTTTAAAATATTTTAGATTATCGCTTGCTCTCATATACACTTTAAAGGTATTTAGAAATAGTTTTGAGACATAAAAGAAATGAGTAAATGCCATACCCGGTGCAACACCATATGTATATGACGTAACACAGGGCCTGGCAGTGTGCACTCGTCGCATACACAATGTGCAGCGGGCGTGACCTTATACGTACATGACGTAATGCGTGGCTTTGTACTGTGTACCATGACCTCATACGTATACGATGTTATGTGGATTACGGTGCCACAAACCCGTCGGATACGAAATGCGTATCATTTACGAGTTTAGCGATATGGCGGATAGGATTTGTGTGGTGATGGAGCTTGGTACACTACCGGTATGGGATTGCAGTTTCCTCCCCAAACAAAAATCACATAATTTTTAAAGTAAAAAAAAGGTTAATAGAGTTACAAAATACTACAAACAAATTGAAAAAATATAGGTTTTATAAATATTAAAATATGAAATTAACATTTAAAAAACCTTAGAAATTCACTGAAAAAACCATAGGTTTTGCAGACATTATAGTTAGGAATTAGCATTTAAAAAACCTTTGAAATTCACTAAAAAACCATAGGTTTTAGGGATGTTATAGTTAGTTGGACATTTGACCCATATAAAACCAGAGAAATTTGCCCGTTATAGTTCGTTGAGCTAACTATAACTTGCGCGCCCGCAATGCACTGCTGGTAAGGTAAGGTAATATTTATTTGTATATGATTAATTAACACCTTGGCTGCTAGGTGTTTTCCCCTCCTATGCTGAATTATCGTCATTCCTACTAATCATGACGAGCTGAGCTCGTCATCAGCACAGCTCAACCGTGCATCATGACGAGCTGAGCTCGTCATGAGCATGGAAAGGGTTAAAATCTTTACAAAAATATAAAACGCCATGTGACAGTACAAATGATTTAAAATACAGCAGTTACTATTGTCAATTCAAGGTTGTCATTAAGTCCCGATGAGTCTTTCAAGTTTGCTTGAATCTTTCCTTCATTAAATCAAAGAACTTCACAACCTGACTATTCAGTTTAATATTGCTGGAGGAAAAACACAGTTTAACTGCCTACCTACAGGTCCGAACGGCATGTGATCTAAAAAAAGGTAGCAACATCTTATGCCTCAGGTCCATTAGTCTCGGGCAAGTGCATATCACATGGATGACGTCCTCCTTGCCAGACTCACACAGGTGACAAAGGGCCGAGGCGTGAGTTCTCTCCCATGGTGGCAGATGCGGTAATATCGGGATAGCTCCAAGGCGCAGTTTCAGGAACTTTTCTTTGATTTTTATTTTCATCCCGATATTAAGATATGGTTGAGGCTGTATTTTGCCGTAGTCTCCCACCGTTATCCATCCATGTGCCCTGTTGGCTAGGTCTTTCTTATCTTCTATTGCCGAGATTAATTGGGCAGATTTTTTTGCCAACTTTTTGAAGGCCTGGTGGTCTATGGCGGTTTCCCAAATATCGGATAAGCCTAGCACATCAAGAGATCCAAATAGGTAGTCCCTAGGCAGTAAAGTGCAACATCTAAGTAGCTCTTCCCAAACTCTGGCATTTAAGGAATCAGGGTCTGCGTCGCGGATCTTGCGCTAGTTAGTTACATATGCGCTCCGTCTTTCTAGTGTTTGTTTGACCACCCCAAATTCTAAACAAATTTGGGCCGGAGACGCGTATTTGGGAAGATTGAAAATGGCCCTGTAGCAATTGGCTATGACGGTGTCTAACAATGCAAACACAACAGGTGATGGACCGAATGTGGATCAATGTCACACACTCATCCCAGTCCAAAGATCTGGGCCCAAATCCATCGTTTTTTTGCACTCCACACCACCCTGGGTTAGACAATGGCGATATGCAAATCAGCTCTGACCCTGTGCCCCATGGGAACAGTCCAGTCCGAACTACAAAAGCCATGTCCTTCCCAGAACGGAATCAAGCATCCGAGGACCGGACCGGTTTCGAGGTAACACCTCTCATCAGCCCGGCTAGCTTGACTCCAGTGGTGTGGAGTGCCTGGGACCCACTTCTGGGCATCCCCAGCGCACTTAGGGCGGAATATGCAAACACAACAGGTGATGGACCGAATGTGGATCAATGTCACACACTCATCCCAGTCCAAAGATCTGGGCCCAAATCCATCGTTTTTTTGCACTCCACACCACCCTGGGTTAGACAATGGCGATATGCAAATCAGCTCTGACCCTGTGCCCCATGGGAACAGTCCAGTCCGAACTACAAAAGCCATGTCCTTCCCAGAACGGAATCAAGCATCCGAGGACCGGACCGGTTTCGAGGTAACACCTCTCATCAGCCCGGCTAGCTTGACTACAGTGGTGTGGAGTGCCTGGGACCCACGTCTGGGCATCCCCAGCGCACTTAGGGCGGAATATGCAAACACAACAGGTGATGGACCGAATGTGGATCAATGTCACACACTCATCCCAGTCCAAAGATCTGGGCCCAAATCCATCGTTTTTTTGCACTCCACACCACCCTGGGTTAGACAATGGCGATATGCAAATCAGCTCTGACCCTGTGCCCCATGGGAACAGTCCAGTCCGAACTACAAAAGCCATGTCCTTCCCAGAACGGAATCAAGCATCCGAGGACCGGACCGGTTTCGAGGTAACACCTCTCATCAGCCCGGCTAGCTTGACTCCAGTGGTGTGGAGTGCCTGGGACCCACGTCTGGGCATCCCCAGCGCACTTAGGGCGGAATATGCAAACACAACAGGTGATGGACCGAATGTGGATCAATGTCACACACTCATCCCAGTCCAAAGTGTTACCTCGAAACCGGTCCGGTCCTCGGATGCTTGATTCCGTTCTGGGAAGGACATGGCTTTTGTAGTTCGAACTGGACTGTTCCCATGGGGCACAGGGTCAGAGCTGATTTGCATATCGCCATTGTCTAACCCAGGGTGGTGTGGAGTGCAAAAAAACGATGGATTTGGGCCCAGATCTTTGGACTGGGGTGAATGTGTGACATTGATCCACATTCTGTCCATCACCTGTTTTGTTTGCAATTGCCGCCATAAGTGCGCTGGGGATGCTCAGACGTGGGTCCCAGGCACTCCACACCACTGGAGTCAAGCTAGCCGGGCTGATGAGAGGTGTTACCTCGAAACCGGTCTGGTCCTCGGATGCTTGATTCCGTTCTGGGAAGGACATGGCTTTTGTAGTTCGAACTGGACTGTTCCCATGGGGCACAGGGTCAGAGCTGATTTGCATATCGCCATTGTCTAACCCAGGGTGGTGTGGAGTGCAAAAAAACGATGGATTTGGGCCCAGATCTTTGGACTGGGGTGAATGTGTGACATTGATCCACATTCTGTCCATCACCTGTTTTGTTTGCAATTGCCGCCATAAGTGCGCTGGGGATGCTCAGACGTGGGTCCCAGGCACTCCACACCACTGGAGTCAAGCTAGCCGGGCTGATGAGAGGTGTTACCTCGAAACCGGTCCGGTCCTCGGATGCTTGATTCCGTTCTGGGAAGGACATGGCTTTTGTAGTTCGAACTGGACTGTTCCCATGGGGCACAGGGTCAGAGCTGATTTGCATATCGCCATTGTCTAACCCAGGGTGGTGTGGAGTGCAAAAAAACGATGGATTTGGGCCCAGATCTTTGGACTGGGGTGAATGTGTGACATTGATCCACATTCTGTCCATCACCTGTTTTGTTTGCAATTGCCGCCATAAGTGCGCTGGGGATGCTCAGACGTGGGTCCCAGGCACTCCACACCACTGGAGTCAAGCTAGCCGGGCTGATGAGAGGTGTTACCTCGAAACCGGTCCGGTCCTCGGATGCTTGATTCCGTTCTGGGAAGGACATGGCTTTTGTAGTTCGAACTGGACTGTTCCCATGGGGCACAGGGTCAGAGCTGATTTGCATATCGCCATTGTCTAACCCAGGGTGGTGTGGAGTGCAAAAAAACGATGGATTTGGGCCCAGATCTTTGGACTGGGGTGAATGTGTGACATTGATCCACATTCTGTCCATCACCTGTTTTGTTTGCAATTGCCGCCATAAGTGCGCTGGGGATGCTCAGACGTGGGTCCCAGGCACTCCACACCACTGGAGTCAAGCTAGCCGGGCTGATGAGAGGTGTTACCTCGAAACCGGTCCGGTCCTCGGATGCTTGATTCCGTTCTGGGAAGGACATGGCTTTTGTAGTTCGAACTGGACTGTTCCCATGGGGCACAGGGTCAGAGCTGATTTGCATATCGCCATTGTCTAACCCAGGGTGGTGTGGAGTGCAAAAAAACGATGGATTTGGGCCCAGATCTTTGGACTGGGGTGAATGTGTGACATTGATCCACATTCTGTCCATCACCTGTTTTGTTTGCAATTGCCGCCATAAGTGCGCTGGGGATGCTCAGACGTGGGTCCCAGGCACTCCACACCACTGGAGTCAAGCTAGCCGGGCTGATGAGAGGTGTTACCTCGAAACCGGTCCGGTCCTCGGATGCTTGATTCCGTTCTGGGAAGGACATGGCTTTTGTAGTTCGAACTGGACTGTTCCCATGGGGCACAGGGTCAGAGCTGATTTGCATATCGCCATTGTCTAACCCAGGGTGGTGTGGAGTGCAAAAAAACGATGGATTTGGGCCCAGATCTTTGGACTGGTGTGAATGTGTGACATTGATCCACATTCTGTCCATCACCTGTTTTGTTTGCAATTGGTGTCTAACAATGCAGCATCCTTCCCATGCAGCGATTCACTCCCGTAGGTGAGCGTTGGTTGAAGTTTCGCTCGGAGGATTTCAAGGAAAGGTTTAAGGGTGAGGTCAGGGAGTTTGGTCTTTAGTGATTTCAGTATGAGGTGAGTCATTGTTGCCTTCCCTCGGATAGACTGGAGCTGAGGCCTAGACGTGTTCTTAGAATCCAGCACAACGCCAAGGTACTTGTATGTGGCTACCCATTCGAGCTTTACTCCGTTCAGGTACCAACAAGGGATCCTTTCTTCCAGTAGTTCACCGTCATAACCTTAGATTTATTGAGGTTTATTTCTAGGGCATTCTTTACCGAGAAGGCGTGGGTACAATTCAAAAGATGCTGAAGGCCTATTGGCGACCGGCTTATCAGCACTAAATCATCCGCATATAACAGACTAGGAAGGGTGACTTTTCCTAGCTTGGGCGCATGATTGCAGCATTTGTCAAGTTCTTCCGGTAAGTCCGAAATAAACAGATTGAATAGATTTGGCGCAAACAAGCACCACTGCTTTAGACCTTTAGTTGTCCTAATCTGCTTTGAGAGGTGCTGGCCAGTTCCAAGTTTAATTTTAACCTAGGTGTTAGAGTGAAGCAGTATTAGGACGACTAGGAGATGTTTCGGAATGCCCCAATTGAATAGTTTTTCCCAAAGTTTGCTTCGGTCCACATGGTCGAAAGCCGCCGTATAAGCGATAAATGAAAGGAATAGCGGTAGCTTGATGGTTTTAGCTTTGCCCATCAGTAGGGACAGGGCCATGATGTTGGTTGTTGTCCCTTGGCCTTTATGAAAGCCTGTTTGGTTGGGAGGGATGATGGCTTTTTTGGACGCCCACACCGATAGTTCTTCCAGAATGAGCCCGCTGAAATATTTTGCTTCAATGTCAAGCAAAGCAATGAGACGGATTACTCTTGCTCCCATGTTTATATATCGGACTAATGACGGACCCATGCCAGGAGTCCGGAAGGGATAAAGTAAGTCTGGCCTCGTTAAAGACCTGGCCCAAGGATACACTCCAAAAGGCTACATCAGATTTGTAAAACATGGGGGGGATTCCATTCGGTCCCGGGGCCCCATTCGGTCGTCCCTTGGTGATTCGCCGCCCGATGTCTACTGGGGTGTATCCCAATCCATGCATGCTTGTCCCCCATTGATTGCTGGGGTTACCATCACGATCAAACTTTGTGATTTCCATGCAGGGAGACTTTGTTGTGGTGTCTCCTATATTGTCATTATAGAAGTGTGACAATAAGTATTTGGTCCATACTTCCTCTGCTATGTGCGAATTTTGCCCCAGATGGTCAGGGTTCTGGATTCTTTTCACCATTTGCCAGAACCTAGAGCTGTTTTTCTGCTTTCCTTCGTGGACAAGTTTCCCCCAAAGTTCTTCGTTCCTTTGTTTTTGGCTTACCCATTTCAGCCGTTTGAGTTGCTTTTTTGTTTCTCTCAGCGCTACTTGCAAACTAGGGTTTCCCTGATCCTTTCGTATCCGCCTCAGAGTTTGGTTAATCAAACGTTTTTGTGTTTTCATTTCCAACCGCATCTGTCTCGTGCTTGAGGGTCCCCTCACAAGGCGGGAATTGGTAGGCCTCGTACTGCCCAGTTGTTCCCTGATGGTGGTGATGAAGTCATGCCAGACATTCGCCAACTTAGATGAGCAATGAATTTGGTGGAAGAGGGTTTTCGCAATTGAACCAATAAGGTCGATGTTGTCAAGATTGCACCGTATCCGTTTTAAGTTTGCACTGACTTTTGTTTCTGGGCCAATGTAGCGTTCTTTTTCCTCTGCCGAATTGGATTTTATCTCAGCCACCAAGGGCAGGTGGTCGCTGTAATCATTCACGTCTATTTTGAATGAAGTTATCCAGCTGAACATGTCTAAGGACATGAACATGTAATCCAAATGCGAGGATTGTGTGCTAGAGTGGAAAGTGGCTGCCGGTGGATCGTCTTCAGCATAACGTCCATTTAGGGCCCTTAAGTTATGGATATTCAATTGCCAAAGAAGGTTTTTTGAATGTTTCGTTAAGTTGTTATTTTTTGTTCGACCTTGCGGCGGCACGCCCCATGCTGCGTCTAATTCATAAGAGAGGTCAGTGCCTTGCTCATTGTTGATGAGAAGCATGTTAAAATCACCAGCCAGGATGAAGGTGTCAGACTCCCTGGAGTCCCTTATTTTTTGTAAAACGTGCCCCAGCTCTTCCACCGATTTTTGTTTCCATTTGGGGTGAATATATGTATTTATAATAATGACTTCCTGGTGCTGCTTTGTTAGAGGGAGTGAGAGCTTTGCCACCTGTATGACACTTGGGGGGGTTATATGAAAGTCCAGAGCCCTAATTTCGTCTATTGTCGTTATAGAGGCGAATACCATTAGTCCTCCTGAACCGCGGCCGAAGGTTGAAGTTTTGGTTGCTGGCGTACAGAATGACGTAAACCCCTGAAGATCAACTTCCTTATCTTCCCAAGTTTCTTGTATTAACAAGAGATCAAATGCGGTTAAGTATTGTATGAGCTCCGGGTCGTTCCTTTTATTAACTAAGCCATTGATGTTCCATGAGCAGGTTCTTATGGCCCTACGTGCCACCAAGGGGTTAAAGGGCACTTTCCCATTCTGTCAAACATCAGCAGTCGTTATCGCGATAGTACGCTGAATACATCTCCAATTAGGGTCTGTCGATAACGACAGGTTCGTATCTTGATTGCGATATTGACCCCATTGGGGACTTTTAATGTGTCGGTAACCTTGCCCCAGTGACCAGCTCCTAGCTCCCTTTAATACTGAAGTGGAGTTTCTTTGAAGCTGAGGTTGGATGGAGGATAAAAGCGGAGTTGGATAGCGGGGTTGCCTTTCCAGCTTCAAGGCAATTCCCCATTGCTGGAACATTGCCTCCTCTTCCAAGATTTTGTTAGCTATCTCCGGCGAGATCCAGGTAGTTTTGGTAATATCAGGCTGATGGGTAATGCACTGCTGATGATGTCACATGTTACAACACTCATGACATGGTCAGTGACATCACTGATGACATCACTGATGACATCCCAAATGACATCACTGATCACATCACTGATGACATCATCCACGTGATAATCCGATGCACATAATGATGCCCTAATATAAACTTTGATACACCCATTCTAAAATGCAGACTACTATTTTTGAAACCATACACACAACAATGCCACACACTACATACCACTCACTATTTCCTAGGTATATACACACATTCAGTCACTAATACTGTAGTTACTGATCAATACTTTACTATAATATGCACTCATATATCTATACATGTAGTCACACTCCGCCACTCATCCATAGGGTTACTCACACACCTAGTCAGTAATGCAAAGAATCCATCACATACCCCTTTACTCATGTATACAGTTATACACACCAACTCCCTTATTTATAGACATATATAGTTAGTTAGTTGGGCTAACTATAACTCTTGCCCTCGCAATGCACTGCTGATGATGTCACTTATTACATCATGCATGACATAGTCAGTGAAATCACTGATGATATCTCAAATGACATCATTGAGGACATAATCCAGTGACCTTGTGTTTCTGTAAAGTTTAAACATGTTTTATAGATATATGCCAAGCTGTAATGAAGAATGAGTGGGTGTATACGTTTCTGGATGGAGGATTTTATAGGTGTGTGACTGACTGATCAAGTGAGTGATTAAATGTATCTTAGTGAATGCATGGGCTAGTGACTAAACTGTGTGAAAGTATCTATCAGTCTATCTATGGCTGTGTAAGCTGCTGCATTGGTTGGTGAGTAGCTACATGAGTGTCCATATGGATTATTATGCGTGAGTATTTGTATAGGTCCCTGAGTGTATGTGTGGGTGGATGGGAGGTTTGGGCATAGAAATATGGGTGCTTTATTCAATGGTTGTATGGGTTGAAGCATGCATGTGGAAACACCTGTATGAGTGGGTGAGTGTGTGTATGGGTGTTTTGGTGAGTAAATGCATATCTGAGCGCTACATGTTCAAGTAACTACATATGTAAAACACAGTACATCTGAGAATTGGAGTATATAACTAACTAAACAAGAGAGCCAGTGATTGTGAGAGTAGCTGTATTTGATCAGTATGTACTTGTATCAGTGATTGTATAAGAAAGCAAGTATATGTTAGTATCTGTATGAATAAATGAGGTTGTGTGTGAATAACTGCATAGGTGAGTAAATAGAGGTGTGATTGATTCTTTGCGTGACTGACTAGGTGTTTGAGTAACTGTGGATGAGTGGTGGTGTGTGAGTGTTTGTATAGGTGTATGAGTGCCTATTATAGTGTTGTATTGCTGCGTCACTGCAGCAATGAGTAACTGTATGGATGAATGAGATGATGTGAGTGTAGACCTAGGAATCCATGAATGCATACGTAGTAACTGGTATTGGTGTCTCCATTCTTTCAAAAATAGTAGTGTGTATTTTATAATGGGTGTATCAAAGGTTTTATTAAGGTATGAGGAGTTGCCTCAGATTTTCACATGGATGATGTCATCAGTGATGTCATCAGCAATGTAATGTGAGTTGTAATCAGTGATGTCACTGAACATGTCGTGAATGATATAATATGTGACGTCAGTTGTAGCCTTAAGGAAAATGGCTTTTTGTCGGGCCATTGGAGCTGTAAAACAGTTCGCAAACAAATTGGGGGGAAGGCCGGTACGCATCTTGCTGGATATATAAGGCAAAATGCGTGTCAACTGCCGTATATGGGGCAGGCATCTGGGGGGTTGCTGATTGCTCTGAAATCCAAACATGTGAAAATGGTTTTATGAGATATCTATTAGCCGCCCCAAAATCTACCTCCACTTAGGTATGCCACAAGGAGCTTGCAATGCTCCATATTTCAGATTTGGTAAAGACTTCCCCAGTTTTGTTGTGGCATAAAGTATGGTCATCCACTGTAACTGAGTTTAATAGGGCCATTATTCAGGACTGTGTTAAACACCATAGTGCAAAACACATCCAGTGGTTAAGATATGTAAAAGCTTTTCTAACAGACCTAGGACACCCGGAGTTTTATAATGACCCGTCTACTTTATCCATTATTTCTAGAAAAGCATTGAAAGAGGCTTGTTTTGAGTACCTGGAAGATAAACGTTGGCAGGCAGAGTGAAAGAAGGTGTCTGTTATCCAACATCAACACCTATTGCAGGGCCCGGGCATTCAGCTGTATTTATCATCTAACTGGTCCAGCTACAGCAGAATGTTGCTAACACGATTGAGAACCTGCACTTTCTTTAGACTGGCCACTTTTCCAGACATAAATGACTGGTCAAAAGACACGGGGGGTCATTACGATCGCGGACGGACTTGAGTCCGTCCGCGACCCCAGAGCATGAGGGAACGTCCGCATGGGCTGCGGCGTTCCCTCTGTGCAGATTAGGATGTGACCGCCTGGGTGGCGGTCACATCCTCTATTTTAACATTGCGGCGGGTGGAGCTTCAAGCTGCACCCGCAGCAATGTTAAAAAAGCATGCACAGCATTTGCGTGCACAAAGCGGCAGGCACCGCGCGGTGCCTGCTGCATTGTGCACGCAAATGCAGGGGGGTACCATAGGTACCCCCCATGTGCACCCCCCACCCCCCACTACACCTAGGGGGCCCGCAACGGGCCCCCGCAGTGCAGTTACACATGCTTTTCCACGGCGGAAAAGCCGCCGCGGAAAAGCATGTTCAAAATCTGGCTGACGGTGTCTGAGAGACACCATCACCATTTTAGTGTTTTTCCGCCGCGGTTGTAAGCCAGCCGCGGGGGAAAAGCTGCGGACCTAAACCATGACCCACCAGCCATCCTAATGTGGCGGTGGGTCCTGGTGGGTCCGCAGAGGATTTTCCGCATCCTCCGGGCCGGCGGTGGCTTCCGCCGGTCCGGAGGATGCGGAAAATCCTCCATCGTAATGACCCCCATAATACCATGCCCTTGTGATAATTCCTCTTAACAATCACACATACATTGTTTCTTATTTTGTAAATTTTATGCATATAGTAGGAAGAAATACTTGATACCTTTGCTAAAAATATGGGGCTTGAGACAATGTAGACCTGCCTTTCTTAGGATCCAGTTATTACAAGATGAGAAGTCTATAACTACGGTCTCCATGTTTTTAAAAAGTATCATTAGATGCAGATCCTCAATGTGTTGAAACAGAAAGCTTTAATGAACTTATAGAGGATTGCCTTTCACTTTTTTTTATCTTTAATGAACTGCATAGAGGATTGCCTTTCACTTTTCTATTTTATCAGTGTATTGTATCGTATTGTATTTTATTGTATATATATATGTATTTTATGTGCTTTTATGATTTTTCAAATGAAATCGAATAAAGCTATCTTTGGCTTTGACTTTGTGACGTCATCAGCAGTTCATTGCGGGGGCGCGAGTTACAGTTAGCCCAACTAACCATAACAGCGGAAATTCAATGGTTTTGTATGAGTGAAATGTCCAACTAACTATAACGTCCATGAGACCTATGTTTTTGCCAGTGAATCTCAAATGTTTTTTTTAAATGCTCATTTCTAATTATAATCTTCTTTAAACCTTTTGGGGCAGATTTATGACGGACTTGCGCCACGTTTATGCCACCGTTGCGTGACGCAACGGCGCGGAAACGTGGCGCATCCCTGTGACCTATTTACAACGTGACGCATCTAGGCAGATGCGTCACGTTGTAAAGCCCTGCGCCACATGAAACCTGCGTCAGGTTTCATGTGGGCGTTCTGTCGCAGGGTGGGCCTTCCCTCGTAGGAAAGCCCCGTAAAACTGACGCAGTGAAATCTACAATATTTCAATGAGTCAGTTTTACAAGGCTGCTGGGTCAAATCCTTACGCCTGCTTGAAGCAGGCGTAAGGAGTGACGCACCACGTTATGTATGGGTGGCCTCTGTACATTGCAGGAGTTGCATCGCACTTGCGACGCTACTCCAGCAATGCGCCGCCCGTACACCACAAGATGCGTCACGCATCTGCCCTTCCTTGCACCATGGTGCGCCGCATCTGTGGTGCCGCAAGGAGGGAATTGCGTGACGCATCAGTTCTGGTGCATCCCTGCTGATTTGCAGAGATGCGCCAGAACTCATAAATCTCCCCCTTAGTTTTTTTACTGATTTTAAATTATCACTCCAGTCTCAACCTAGTGAAAACAGTTGATATCCCCACTTTTCCATCAATAGCTTCCACAAACAAAAATTCACCATAAAGGAAAGCAACAACTAAAGTTAATAATAGGCAGAGTAGACGTTCCTGTGCAAAAATAACACAAAAACACAACTTCCCGATATTTTCAATGAGCAGCCAAATCTGGGGTGTTATCCAAAAACAGGAAATAAGTCGTGTTAGCAGTAGGAATCTAACATTTGACTTTTACTGGTGTAAACCAGGACAGAGGCGGCAGACCCGAGAGCAGAGGACGGCCCGGGACCAGGGTTCGATTCCCGACGCGGCAGGTTTCTGGACCAGGGTCAGCGGACTCGATAATTCTCTCGCCTCGGTGCCCACTCTGATCAGCGATCACACTCGGCAACTCTGGGCACTAGCTTGCCTCATCTTCACTAACGGCCCCACCAGACCGCCGGGGATGCCTGGACTCACCCTGGAGATACCCATTAAGGGACCATCTCTCAGGGAAGCCAGGAAGGGTTTCGCAGCGGTCGAAGCGCGGAGGTACCCCTTCGGGAGTGATTCCAGCGCTATATAAGCACAC
Organism: Lissotriton vulgaris; assembly: GCF_964263255.1. Lineage (NCBI taxonomy): Eukaryota > Metazoa > Chordata > Amphibia > Caudata > Salamandridae > Lissotriton > Lissotriton vulgaris. The sequence continues at coordinate 1,405,279,850 of NC_141693.1, read as the reverse complement.
AATTAATTAATTAATTAATTAATGTGAAAGGGAGCCCAGTGTCACGATCGCGCCGTGATCGAACTACACTTCCCTGCAGGCCAAGAGCCAAGAACTACAAATCCCATGAGCCTCCTCGACGCGAGTGGGAACTCGCGAGAGGAAGCATAAAAGGAAGTTGCATCCCGGGCTCGGCGTCGGGAATTCGAGTCCGAACACCAGGGTTGCCTGCTTCTACGATTCGTGTCTTCTCTGTGGTGCGGTAAGGGTGCTCTGCACCAACTTGAGTTCTCAGCGGGATCGCTGAGTATAGAGGGCCCTGTACTGCATATTGGTTACAATCTTAATCTTGCGCTTGGGGGTCAGTTACTTTCAGTTTCTGGATTTGACTCGGTCGGTATTGCCGGCCGACGGGGAAGTGGATGTTCTGAGATCCACAGGGCTATTCCCTTATTTGTTTTGCATTTCGTACTGTACATAGACAAGTCTTGTTTTGTTTGTTCATGCTGGGATTCACACAGGCCCAGATAAGACGTATTATATTGGAAGTCCCTGATCCCAGGTTATTTGGAGGATCTCTTATGAAGTGTTTTCTTTGCACGGATCCAGTATTGATGTGACAGCATTCTTGTGTATTAACCTTTTGTCCATAAATCCTTTATTTAATAGGGGTTCCTTTGAGTGGTAGTGGCTACACTCTACCCCTGTGATGCGATTGGGAGTTTAAACATGGTGCTACACCAGCAATCCACAGCTCATTCAGGCAGCTCTGCACATCAACGATTACGTATTTTCCTTTACAGGTAGATGGAAGTAGATAGTTATATATGGTGTAAGGAAATGTGTTATGCATCTCAAGAGAGTAAGTGTTCTCATTGTATTCGGTTTCTTTGTGTCTTTCAGATCTCCCTCCACCCTGTTCCCTTCCTTTCCTTCCCCCTCTCCAACCCTTCTTCCCCCGCTTGATCCTCCCAATGCTCTGTGCCATCAAAGCAATTCAGGCGTTGGTTAGATCTAGAGGTGGACACACTAAACAACAAACCAATCCTGAGGACCGTTATTTAACACCCAGCCCAGAATCACATTTGAAGACCAACATATGTCATAGAGTTACTGATCATGCAGCTCAGACACCCATGAAGGCCACAACACCAACTGCCACCAGCCTCAGGACGTCCCCCCTCCCTACTACCACAGAGGCAGCGCAGAACAGGACAGCAGAACGTCCAAAAATGGCACGGTCCCTCATCCACACGCTACTTGAATGTTGGCAGATTTGGCAACCATTTATGTTTGAAGGACACAACTCACCCATCAATAATAATAATGCACACAATACCAAGTGTAGTGCTGATGTGCTGGATAGACCTCACTATGCAGAGCACAGACCTCTCCATGTGTATATATTCTGCTGTTGCTTGTAGTGTTGCACACAACATACACAACCATGTTACCTCAGGCAGTGGGGAAGATATCGGTCATGTGGCTGTGTTGTCCCCCCCTGGAAGCGGAAGCGCAGTGGCTGGTCAAACGTACGCCACTCTGGCGTACGAGTATGAATAAGTAGGTTGGGTCTTAGGGCATGGTTCACTTGTATGAAGGCCAACGAGTCTGCCAGAGTGGCGGGCCGAACCCTGCCATGTGGCTGCTGCCATGACCGCAGGCCTCCTCAACAGAGGCCCCCTGCGAACCCAGAGGCACAGCACCGCAGACTTATGTCAGTACAGAGTACTGTCTTCGATCTATACTGGGGACAGCAGGCCTCACAATTCAGATGGAGTAGCGATTGCAGATGAGGCAATCCAGTACACAAGACACATTGCTCCCAGTGAGGCCCCCCAGGACCATGCATCATCGCAGGGTGCACACACGCTGAGTGCTTCAGGTGCCACTAACTCACTGCACCATAATACATAGCCACATGGCCTTATTAAGGAAGAATTCAATAGACACAAGTCATTGCTCCGAGTGTGGCCCCCCCGGACCACGCATAATAGCAGGGTACATACATGCTGAGCACTATTGGTACTACTAACTCAGTGCACCATAAGTCATAGCCACGTGACCTTATTAAGGCAGAATTCAATGAACAAAAGACATTGCTCCCCGGACCAGGGTACCCATATGCTGGTTGCTTCAGGTGCCACAAATTCAGTGCACCACTTATCATGGCTGGTTGCATACACGCTGACTTGCCACAACTGTGCAGCTCTACTCAACGCCACGTGGCTGTGCACCCTTGATCACCGCTGCCTCCTGTCTACACTGCAGTCATCAGGGCTCACAATTAAAATTGAATTTTCAGGCAATAATTACAGAGTGGAGTAGGCAACTAACTACAACATCCCTAAAACCTACATAATATCCTTTTAGTATGCTTGATTCAAGAAAATTTATTTTATCAATTAAAGCATCATCGCAGGGTGCACACACACTGAGTACTTAAGGACCACTAACTCAATGCACCACACCTCATGGACCCTTTATGAAACAATATTTTGTCATTTTCAACAAAATAAGTTGCTGCATGTAGTTGATCCCTGTGGTCATTCTTATGAAGTGAAAAATGTCTCTCCAATTGAAATAGAAAAGATTGTTCTGAGAAATGTTGAACAAGTAATAGCTGAAGTACTTCAAGGGAGATGTACCCAGGCTCCAGTGTTTACATGGGATTGTAGTAGTATTTGTAGTATACAACAACAATCTTTTGCTATTTTACTAATGACAATATAGAAAAAAATTGTAAAACAGAAGATTAAGATGTTACAAGAACTAGATCCTTACAAAGTGAGAAAAAACACAGGGTTGCAAGGTCATTCTCTGGCTTTTCTTTCTAGGAAAGTGTGTCAAAGTCGTTTTCATCATTTAACAATGTTAGTAGTACATAATTCCAAAATGCAAAAGTAAGTTAGAAGATTACACTACGTGAAAACTCCTGTATTATGTCTAAATGAAATTAGTACAGCTCTTTTACACGGTTTAGTATTGGATGTAAAACAAGTTTGTGATGATATAGAGTTACGTTTCTTTGCTTGTCAAGAGGAGTGTACAGAAAATAAGAGTTTGATAAGTGTACGTGTTGAAGAAGAGATGGAAGATAGTACTGATGTGAAGTTTGAAAAAGAAATAACAAAGTTTAAAGTAGTTTCTGGTGAAAATCCCAACTATGTTTGTATTTGATCTTGACGTACTCATTATAAAATTCAAACTAGGAATGTAGATGTGTTTTTAAAAAGTGAAAAGGAAAACAATGATAAATAGAAAGAATCGGCTGCTTATCTGTTTGTGGAAGGTCGTATTGAGTTACGTACTGTACAATGAATTTGTAAACATTTTTACAATAAAGTAGAAGAAAACAAAATGCCAGCTAGACCTGTCTATAATGACTTAGAATTACTTGCTATACCTCCTAAACTTACATATTTAAATATACATGAGGCCATCCTTATACAATCTGTGCACCCTTTTCAGGCTATAATTCGTATGCAGTCTAAAACAGGTAAGCTGCCTCCAACAGATCTATAAAGAGGTTTAAAAGGACGAGTTGTGTATTTACCTTTAGATTTTAAGAAAAATGTTGAAAGTGTTGGTGTTGAAAGAGAGGATACTGGACCTATAGTCATTCTTGTTAATGGTATACCCACAAAGAGTCGGAAAATATGGCAAGAGTTAGTACATTGCCAAATCAAAAAGGAGAGAGAGGACTAGGTAAGCTAGTCCAGATCCCCAAAATTATATATGATTATCAATAAGGACTAGCTATGGTTGTGGTTAGAGACTCAAGAATGGGTACATGTCCATTAGGTTTGATCATGAAGCCCTCACCCACCAACCTAGTTGGTGGCATGCTTCATCATCGGGCCCACCACAGTGACACCGAATGTGTCCCGGGTGTGCTTCGACACCAGATTACTGCGGAGCTGGTATTGTTGCTGAATGTGCAGTGTAGTGAGTGAGTTAGTGAGAATTAAAAGCTATACAGTGGTGCCCAGTACCCGAGGGTAAATGGATAAACTTTAATCACCGAGCCCCTGTTAGCAGCTAAAAGGCAGACGGACGCGCTGGAGTGCGGATTATGACCTCCTGCATCCTGTGTGGTCGACCACACTATCTATCTGTGTGTTCATTATGTATGCAACATTTTGCCCCTGGGCCCTACCACATTACATAGTGCTCTGGACAGCGTATGCAACAATCTTACCTTTTACAGTGGGGGACAAATTTAGTTATGTAACTTTGTCTCGGTTATTTTACAAGTACGTACATAGAGACTTGATCATTAGAGTACTCCAAGGAGAGTGTATAGTGAATGTATAAGTGCGTGGGGATTGGCAGAGTGATTGTATAAGTACATATGTTGCCACAGCCTAACTCAGACAACAAGCTTGTCTCTAATTGGCTGCCCTCCACGTGCCAAAAACTGAAACTTCAACTTTCCATATCTCTGTATTACTACAGCTGCAACACTCCACTGAATGTGCAATACATTCATATCCACACAGATGTCTCATGTCCACCACTTTTCTTGTGTGGAACTATGGATGAATGTAGGGTTAATGATTACCTGTACCTTCCATGTTGGCCATGTTGTGCTTCTTGGTAACCCTGGGCGAAGAACTACGCTCCGTTCGCGGAGTTTGCGGAGTTTTGGCAACTCCGCGTTCCGCGGAGTACGCGTAGCTGTCGATTACTCCGCTATCCGGTGCGTAGCGTAGTTGTCGCGCGCTGAATAACATTATCGCGTGCGCGGCAATGGCTTACCTTGGTTCTGCGTTCGCATGTTCCCGGTCGCGTCTGCCACCATGTTTGTAAACCCTCCCGTGCGACTGTGCGAACGCGATAACGTCATTGGATGCGCGATAAAGCCATAAGGACGCGCGAGGATGTTTGTTGGTAAGATCGAGTTGCCGAACATGCAGAACCTGCAATCTTGCACAGAATAACTCGCGAGCATGTTAAAAGTTAAACCATAATAATAAATTACCATTTTGGTTAGCAAAAAAGTGAGAAACCCCTCAAAATTGTACCTTTGGCTGTATTTTTTGGGGGGAAGGAGTCCTCTTTCTGTTTCTACTCTATTTTTGAATATTAAGGAGGAAGGGCTCTGGAGTTTACAACTTCCTGTTCCTGTCCACCAGGCTCCTCCCAGTGCTTTGTCCATGAGGTGGTCACTTTCATTTGGATTTTGAGCTGGCAGGATCACTTTCTGTGTGTGTTGGCTGCATTACTGCTTTTTTTTGGATTTTACTGAGGACTTTTGGATTTTGAATTCTCTTTTTCAAGTAAGTTTCAGTAATGTATGAGTGAGTATGATGTTGTAGACTTGTGTTTGTTTGATTTAAAATTTTTTAACTACAGTATTCATTCCTTGATTTAAATTATTGATGGGTGCCTGTACTTTTATGAGGTCCCAACTTGTATTTCTTTTTAAATTTCATCCAGGCTACATAGAGAGGTACCCATGGGTAAAATCATAATTCTGTGTTTAAATTTGTATTCAAGTTTGTAAACAAACATCATGGCTGGCATTGGATTATGGTCATCATTATGCAATAGCAATGTCTGCTGTGGAATTTCTGTTTGTGTAATTTAAATGTTTTTTATTTTTTTTAAGCCAATAGCTGACCCTAGTACTCCATGTAGTTAGTGTGTAGGCATGTTTGAGTTCATTGTAATAACTTTCTGTGGTTGGCCTGGCCATGTGTTGTTGGCGGCCATTTTATGTTTCCCAGCCACTTTGCTCTTGCCATAGGCCTCCAAACTTGTGGCCTACTCTGCCAGTAGGCCAGAGGTACTAGTCATAGGGTCATGAAAGTTAATCAACTGTTTTTCTGGTGTACCTCTAATTAGAAAATCATGGATGGACTGGTTTGATTTAGAAAATCTTATGTTTATGTGTGGGGTATGTCAGGTTTTGGGTGTCTGTCAATTTCTGCCATTAGGTAACCCTAGGAATACAGCTCGGGTAGTTTTGGTAATGTCGCACTGTGTGAGAACGCGACCTTACCTTTTTTGTCTTGTTCGCGCGCTCAATGTACTGGCTCGGGAACGCGATAACGACGTTTCATTCGATTCGCGCTGCCGAACATGCCGATTTTGCAATCTCGCGAACAATATGTCCCGAGTTGCATAAAAGTTCCTCGAAAATGTTTAATGTGTTCCCTGTGCTACAAAAAGTCCTCATTTATGTGTTATTTGGTTGTAGTTTTGTCTTCCTGGAGCATGGACCACTTCCAGTTCCTTTCTGTCCTCTATGTAATGATTTCTTGTTTATGGTTGGGGTGACCAATTTGGGTGGTGGTGTGTCCATTTTGTGAAGCTAAGCATTGTCCCTTTGGCATAGGCATTTATTGTCTGTCTTCTCTTTCTTTTCATGTAGTGGTGGTGAGGGCCATTTTGTGTATACTTACTTCCTTTGTGATGATTCTGCTATGTTGTTGTTGGTGGACAGGCCATGTGGTGGCGGCCATTTTGTGTATGCTTCCTTTGTGACTGATTTTGCCATGTTGTTGGTGGCCATGCCATGTGGTGGAGGCCATTTTGGGTGCATCCTTTTTCCATGTTGTTTTTTGGTGTCCCTGTCCTGGCCCTATGGAGGCGGCCATTTTCTGTGTCCTTCCCTGGTTCTCTTCTTTTGCCATAGCCATCCAAGGCTTTTGTAGGTACTACTACTCACAGCCATAGGTGCATTCAAGTTAATCAACTATTTTTGTGGTGTATCTTTAATTACACCGTGTATGGCTTTGGATTGCTTCACATTTTTTTAATGGTGGTACTTTCAGCTTTTGGTTGCTTGTGTGTAACTAATATGGCACTCCCTGCCAGTAGGTAACCCTAGGAATACTGCTCGCGTACTTTTGGTAACGTCGCACTGTGTGAGAACGCAACCTTACCTTTTTTGTCTTGTTCGCGCGCTCAATGTACTGGCTCGGGAACGCGATAACGACGTTTCATTCGATTCGCGCTGCCGAACACGCCGATTTTGCAATCTCGCGAACAATATGTCCCGAGTTGCATAAAGGTTCCTCGAAAATGTTTAATGTGTTCCCTGTGCTACAAAAAGTCCTCATTTATGTGTTATTTGGTTGTAGTTTTGTCTTCCTGGAGCATGGACCACTTCCAGTTCCTTTCTGTCCTCTATGTAATGATTTCTTGTTTATGGTTGGGGTGACCAATTTGGGCGGTGGTGTGTCCATTTTGTGAAGCTAAGCATTGTCCCTTTGGCATAGGCATTTATTGTCTGTCTTCTCTTTCTTTTCATGTAGTGGTGAGGGCCATTTTGTGTGTACTTACTTCCTTTGTGATGATTCTGCTATGTTGTTGTTGGTGGACAGGCCATGTGGTGGCGGCCATTTTGTGTATGCTTCCTTTGTGACTGATTTTGCCATGTTGTTGGTGGCCATGCCATGTGGTGGAGGCCATTTTGGGTGCATCCTTTTTCCATGTTGTTTTTTGGTGTCCCTGTCCTGGCCCTATGGAGGCGGCCATTTTCTGTGTCCTTCCCTGGTTCTCTTCTTTTGCCATAGCCATCCAAGGCTTTTGTAGGTACTACTACTCACAGCCATAGGTGCATTCAAGTTAATCAACTATTTTTGTGGTGTATCTTTAATTACACCGTGTATGGCTTTGGATTGCTTCACATTTTTTTAATGGTGGTACTTTCAGCTTTTGGTTGCTTGTGTGTAACTAATATGGCACTCCCTGCCAGTAGGTAACCCTAGGAATACTGCTCGCGTACTTTTGGTAACGTCGCACTGTGTGAGAACGCGACCTTACCTTTTTTGTCTTGTTCGCGCGCTCAATGTACTGGCTCGGGAACGCGATAACGACGTTTCATTCGATTCGCGCTGCCGAACACGCCGATTTTGCAATCTCGCGAACAATATGTCCCGAGTTGCATAAAAGTTCCTCGAAAATGTTTAATGTGTTCCCTGTGCTACAAAAAGTCCTCATTTATGTGTTATTTGGTTGTAGTTTTGTCTTCCTGGAGCATGGACCACTTCCAGTTCCTTTCTGTCCTCTATGTAATGATTTCTTGTTTATGGTTGGGGTGACCAATTTGGGCGGTGGTGTGTCCATTTTGTGAAGCTAAGCATTGTCCCTTTGGCATAGGCATTTATTGTCTGTCTTCTCTTTCTTTTCATGTAGTGGTGAGGGCCATTTTGTGTGTACTTACTTCCTTTGTGATGATTCTGCTATGTTGTTGTTGGTGGACAGGCCATGTGGTGGCGGCCATTTTGTGTATGCTTCCTTTGTGACTGATTTTGCCATGTTGTTGGTGGCCATGCCATGTGGTGGAGGCCATTTCGGGTGCATCCTTTTTCCATGTTGTTTTTTGGTGTCCCTGTCCTGGCCCTATGGAGGCGGCCATTTTCTGTGTCCTTCCCTGGTTCTCTTCTTTTGCCATAGACATCCAAGGCTTTTGTAGGTACTACTACTCACAGCCATAGGTGCATTCAAGTTAATCAACTATTTTTGTGGTGTATCTTTAATTACACCGTGTATGGCTTTGGATTGCTTCACATTTTTTTAATGGTGGTACTTTCAGCTTTTGGTTGCTTGTGTGTAACTAATATGGCACTCCCTGCCAGTAGGTAACCCTAGGAATACTGCTCGCGTACTTTTGGTAACGTCGCACTGTGTGAGAACGCGACCTTACCTTTTTTGTCTTGTTCGCGCACTCAATGTACTGGCTCGGGAACGCAATAACGACGTTTCATTCGATTCGCGCTGCCGAACACGCCGATTTTGCAATCTCGCGAACCATATGTCCCGAGTTGCATAAAAGTTCCTCGAAAATGTTTAATGTGTTCCTTGTGCTACAAGAACTCCTCATTTATGTGTTATTTGGTTGTAGTTTTGTCTTCCTGGACAGGCCATGTGGTGGCGGCCATTTTGTAGGTACTTCCTTTGTGCATTTATCATTGGCCTCCCTGCTTTTGGTCTGATCTGATAGTAGGCCAGAGTCCCAGAGGTGGTAGTTAGTTAGCGGGGCTGCTTTATGTAGCTGTTTCTATTTGGTCTATTTAATTACCATCATTAGGGCATGTGTGTATGCCATTGCATTTCCAAGTTTGTTGTCTGGGCAGGGGGGTAGGTAACTTTTTGGTGTGTGTAATAATTTTATGGCTTGTATGTGTTTTTGCAGTGAAGTTTTCCAAACTCTTAGCCATGGGGTATTTTGATTTTCCTTGCATTAACCTGTCATGACTCATGTGTAGCAGGCATCCTCCTTTTTCTGTCCATATTGGTATATGATAGGCCTGCTTGACTTTATTATTGGTTCTTTCTGGACTTCATGTGGCTGGGAGCTGTGGTGCTGGTAGTATTAGTCTTCTTTTTTGTGTTTTATACATTGGCCTGTGTGTCTTTCAATTGTTCATGTGTTGGCTTACTGCTTGTTTGACTGACGTGTTCTGTCTTCTTTGCTTGTAGGTGCACAGAAAAAGACTGAGGAGGTGCTGGTTGTTTTCATCCATCGCCCGTTCAACTGCCAGACGGACGTCCTTCAGTTGTACGCCACGTGTGGTGTGTGACTCATCTGACCACACATCTCTGCAATTTGTGCTACTGAGTGCTGCTGTGTGCTGACATCAGAAGAAGATGGGCCCTAAGAGAGCAGGTACCAGGTCCTCCACCACCAAGAAAGTTGCTGAGAAGAAGGTACAGAAGAAGGAAGTGTCACTTAAGGCTGGTATGGACCCCCAAACCTTTTTTGGGGCCCCAAAACGTACGCCTGCAGCAGTGGTGTCCGTGGTGCAAGCTGGGCCAGCACATCCGCATTAGCGGGGGCAAGCCACCAACCCAGGGCCAAGCACATGAGGGTCGAAGAGGTAGCCAGCCTAGTGTTACAAAGCAGTGATACTGAGCCTGAACTTAACTTATCGCTGTCTCAAAGTAGCACACAATCCACGCAAGATGAAAGTGCTCAACAACCGCCGCCAGCAGTAGATGTTCAACAACCACAACCACTTCCCGCAATAGTTGTTGAAAAACCACAACCACCGCCCGCAATAGTTGTTCAACAACAACAACCAAATCCCACAATAGTAGTTGTTGAAGAACCACAGCACGCTATAGTACTTCCTCAAGAACAACAACCACCGTCTCCGCACGCAATAGTAGAAGTTGTTCCTCCCGATGTCGGGGCAGTTCAGGAAGTAGAGCCTCATTCCGAGCAAGAAGAAGAGGAAGCCACTTCTGGAGGTGATCTACTGTCTTTAAATTTACGAAAGGAAAGGAGGGTTAGTGGCAGTGCATCGAGTTCTTCGCATAGCATCCCTTCAGATGACCTTGATAAGGAATGGCATCCACCACGAGTAACTGAGCATTCAAAGGAGAGACATCCTAAGACCAGGCTGGGAAAAAGGAAGGATCCGTCAAGGCTTGAACTTCTGGAGTTCGATGTAGGTGAGCAGGATACTGATGGTGATAAAGACGGGTCTGACACTGACAATGTCATCATCACAAGCGTTATTCCTGGTGCAGAGGATGTAGAGACCAGCATTTTCACCCTATCCAGAAGGGCTGCGATTAGTGATGAGCAGGTAGCACGTGTAACTCCTACACACTCAGCACCCAAAGTAACACCAGCTCCCATTTTTGCATCAGCGAAGGCCCGGCAGCGTGCGACATCCAGCGCAAGCGCCACCTCAACAGAAGGAGGTAGTGGCAGTACTAGTACTGAACTGTCACATAGGGAAATTCAACAAAAAGCCTCCAGTTTATCCGGCATTGGAAGTGGGTCCTCCTCTTCCTATGGCAGGAGACAAAAGTTTAGCTCCCCAGTCTGGGATTTTTTTACGGTTCACCCACATCAGGAGAACATTGCTATATGCACCATTTGTCATACCAATGTTAGTCGTGGTAAGATTGGTACAAACTATGGTACTGGAGGCCCAACGACCCATATGAAAAAAACACACGCAATTCAATGGGAGAACCACCTTGCAAGCTTAAAAAATGGAAGCACTGGTGTTGGTGGGGAGGATACAGTACTACAAGGTCCACTCATGGAAGAAGAGGGAGACGATGACCTTCTATCTGGGAGTGGTACACAAATGAGCCCTGTCGCCAGCACTGGAGTGGTGCAGTCCAAATCCTCAGCATCAGCAACTTCTCAGTGGCACCAGAGTCAGCCGGAGACACCAAGGAGTGAAAAGTCTGCGTTGAAAGGTGGTCCGTCTAGCAGAACAGAAAGAATTACCAAGCAGCTTACCATTACTGGCATGTTTAGGCAGGAGGGAAAGTACGAGCGGAACCACCCAATAGCACGTTTATACAATGCGAAACTTGCAAAAATGTTGGCACTCGACCTTCTCCCATTTTCATTTGTTGAGGCAGTGGGATTTCGGCAATTAGTGGCAACACTCGCCCCAAAATGAGACGTTCCCAGTCGCTACTATTTTGCAAGAGTTGCTATTCCAGCACTACACCACGACGTGCTGGGATTGATTGGGAAAGCCTTACAACAGAGTGTTGTCCATTGTATCCACCTGACAACAGACATGTGGAGCAGTCGCGAAGCCACAGCAGATTACCTGTGCATCACCGCACACTGGATCTCTTTTGCAGGTGTGAAAGACAAGTTAACTTCAGGCCTTCTTGACGTTGCTGGGATTTTCAATGATACTCGCAAACATGCAACTTTAGCCATGTTTGGTATGGAGAAAAATCATACTGCTGACAACATTTTGTCTGACTTTAACAGCAAGGTCTTTGAATGGCTGAAACCAAGAGGCCTTAAGATTGGTTTTGTTGCCACCGACAATGGCAGTAATGTAGTGAAGGCAATGAGAGATGGACAGTATTTCAGGGTACCCTGTTTGGCACACTGCATTAACTTAGTCGTGCAAGACTTTCTGAAAAATGAAGACAAAGTCAGCAACATACTGACCATCTGCAGAAGAATATGCACGCATTTTAACCATTCTTTTAAAGCGCGGAAGATGCTACGCGTCATTCAGCGGGAGCATAATTTGCCAGTCAAAGCACTGATCCAGGAGGTCCCAACACGTTGGAACTCTACTTATTTCATGCTTGAGCGTCTCTTTGAGCAGTACATACCACTGAATGCTTATGTAATGTCAAGAAGATTAGTGGATCCTACTGTTAATATTAAAACCCTGACCGTTGAGATGTGGCAGTGGGACATCATTAAATGCTTGACAGAGATGCTAAAACCTTTTGAGGTCTTCACACGTGCAGTTAGCAGCGAGGACTGTACTATGGGCCAAGCCATCCCATTGTTGTACATGCTCGAGCAACAGCTGAAGGAGGTCTGTGAAACATACGAAGGTGACGAAGAAAAAGTTGATGCATATACCTTGGCCAAGGCCTTAGCCAACCGCTTATCTGGAAATGCAAGGCTTCAAATGATTGTGTCAGATCCAAATTACATAACTGCAACAATCTTGGATCCACGGTACAAATTGTTTGTCAGCAGTAGCGCAGTCATTCCTTTTTCAGATGGGGATGTTGCCAATTACAAAAGTTCCATAGCTGTGGAAGCTAATGATTTAGAAACTGAACAGCTGTTACTTAAAGGCCTGCCAGTGCCAGCCCAGGACAGTCAAAGTACTCCAGGCCATCCTCCTGAGGCAAGTTCATCAGAGCATGAGAGCAGTGCGTCCGCTTCCCAGCAGGCACCAACAGTACCAAAAGCAGCACCTACACGATCTGATTCAGCAGACACAACCAAAAGCATAACTGCTTTTTTTCTACAGAAGGGGATGGGTAAGTCCGTTGCTGTTGCAAAGGGGAAAGAGGAGCAGCAAAGCCGAGCACCAATGAACACTGAGCGGATGGTTCAGGCCTATCTGGATGACACAACAGAGGTGTTCATGGAGCAAAGCCCATTGGTCTATTGGTATGAAAGAAGGAGACAGTGGCCAGTGCTGAGCAGGCTGGCGATAAAGTATTTGGCTTGTCCTGTAGCCAGTGTCGCCTCTGAGCGGGTTTTCAGTGCTGCTGGTGCCATTGTGACATCGAAAAGGACCAGTCTCTCCCCCAAAAGCGTCGAGAGGCTGACAATGATAAAAATGAATCAACACTTCATACCACCAGACTATACTGTACGTGAATCGGAGCAGGATGAAGAAAGCGAGCCCGAAGTAATCATCACTGCTGGGTTACATGACCTACTGCTGTCCGGACCCACAGAGTTTGAGGACGAGCACCTCTTCCCTGACCAATAGGCTTTTAAATTGTTACTTTTTCCCTTCTTTTATTTGTGTTATTTATTTTCTTATTAAAAATGACTTTCTGGTGCAAAACTGCTAATCTTAAAATAAAAAGCTATACCAAATCCATCCCCACCACTCATTCTTTTAATGTACCTACTGGAGTTGCACACCTGTGCATTTATTTTCGCTGTATCTTTTTTATTTACCTCCTGGAGTTGCACGCCTGTGCATTTATGTTCCATGTTGACTGCACTCCTCAGAGTCTTGCTCCATCTTCTTGACTCCCACTCAAGTCAATACAATTCCATCTTGGCAGCCATACATTTGATGTTGTAGATGGAGTATAGTACAATAACAATAATGTAGCCTCTAACAGTCCCTCCATAACAAGTGAACCGTACATGACTACAGCCATCCTCTATTTCATTTGAAATCTGCAACTCATAATAACTGCCTTGCTGAGTCTTACTCTTAAGGCTACCACCTCTGTCTGCAGGCATTCAGAGACGACTCTTCTGTGTCAAAAGAAACTTGAGCAGGCATCCACAACTGAAGTCAACTTGTTGTGACTCGCATTACAAAGGCTCGGCAGCATCTGTGATCAATCATCTGACAGTGAAAGAGAAGAGCAAAACAGGTATGTTAAAAAATGAATGATGCCATGCATTGCATTGGATGTATTTTTTTGCTGACTCTGAGCAAATGTGCATGGAGTTGAAGTATACTAGTAACTTCAGTTCAGACTCACGTGATAGCCAATTTTTCCATGTTATTTACTAATAATAGGAATTATTTACGCACTTGTGTTCCTACTACTACAGATGCAGTCAGGACTTAATTTATCGTAGTCACTCACTACAGACTGAGTTGCTGATAATGATGGTGACCACCATATCTTTGCTGTCAGGCAGTTGGATCTGAGCTGATTGATGCACGATGTTTCTTGGAGTGGAATACAAGGTAATAAATAAATACAAATAAGAGGCACAGCACAGTAGACCCAGGCTACTACATGTTTGTGCACTGTGCTGTGGTAGAGTACAATAGTGGTATGATTGATGACTGAGAATGACGCATTGATTTTGTTGATTAATTTTGTAAATGCTAGGTTGCTTTTTCAATTTCATTCACCTTTCTGTGGCTCTGTGAAATTTTTAGGGAAATGCAGTTTGTATACCGGGCGAACCTGTGTCGTCGTGGGCCTGTTGTTGTGTGCTGGCTCCTGTCTTTTTTTGTACTTCTAGATTAATAATGATATGCAACTAGTAGACTTATACAAATTGTATCCAAGCCGCCTCAGTCTGAAAGTCCTCTCATACGACTACTCCTCTTGTATTATTTTTTTTATCTTCACTGTATTACAATTTGTTTAGGTCATTCACATTCTTTTGTATTTGCCTTTTCTTTTTCAGGCTGGACGTCTTTCACCCACTGCTTTATGAGCATCAACTCTCACCCTTACCACAAATCCTCATCATCAAGCAATTGGATTGCGGGAAACCAAGAATGATATTCAGCGTGTCCTTTTCTTACGTTCATTGCTTACATTCATTGGCTAGCGGATCAACATCATAAATCATCGTCTTCATTGTTTTGCTTTTGTTGTCTCCAATCTCCATGCGTACTGTTTTTCTTTCTCAAACCTTTCCCAAAACCCCCGTACCCATCCATTCAACAAACCCTAACCCTCTTCCCCCGGGCTGCGTGGTTACATTGAGGTGTGATGTTTCTTACATTAAATATACACCAACAATTTGATCACGATTGCTGGGGCAGATGTGGTGAAAGCAACAATAGTGAAATGTCAACAAGGCATGGCCAGGATCTTCTGCGGCTTCCCAACTCAACCAAATAATTTACCATTAACATCAAACAACGAATGCATCTAATGAATTGGCGTAATTTTTTGGGTTTAAAGTTTAAAGCATTATGATTTAGAAAAGTTTGACGTTGCTGTGAGTACTACAAGTACAGTTGAACTTCTTATCTTCTCTTGCACTTAGTTTCCAGTCCCCAAAACCATTGTTTTGTTTCAGTTTAGCAGTTGCAATATTGGGTCACCCATGCAATGTACTGTACTTACTTATAATACCCCCACATTGTCTGTCACGCAAATGACTGCCTCTTTCTTTTTGTCTCTAAATGCTACTGGCAGGGTCTGTCTACTACTACTATCACAGAAGTTCTGATTCTGAACTACAGATTCTTCGCCATTGTCTTGGAAATCAAATGCAGCCCTTGCAGTGCCACACTTCATCATAAATCATCATCATCTCATCAGCAATCACAGGTAAGATAAGTTTGCAGTGAGGTATAACGCAAGACAGACTGGTCGTTCTTCTAATACTACAAATATAACTCGGTGAGGGTTTACCGCATCTATCTGTTTGCATGTTAAAGATGTGGGCAATATATTTTTTTATTAAAAAGCACTGTCCGCCGACCTGCATGGCCAAATTAAACCTTGCGAGGTTGCACAACGTACATTATTTGGTGAAACACTCCCCCCTCCAACCCCCCAAGAAACGCTAATGAACTTCAAATGTTTTCTTTTGAACATAACTTTGTGTCTCGTTTATTTTTAACATAATATAATATATAACTAAAGATGATACAAAAATAAAATATATATAAATCTTACACCACAGCCGTCCCTACCCGCCTCCCCTAACCCCAACCAAATTCCCACGTTCAATGTAATGTAAAAAAAAAACCAACACCCAATTCCCACCCACCAACAAAAGGATTGAAAAAGGGGCAAACAGGGTCCATCTCATAGCCGGCGGGCTTTTAAGTGTTGATCCACCAGGATCTTTACACGCTCCTCTATTTGTCTTTTTGTCTGACTACTTTGAGCCTCCAGCCTGGCTACCCGGAGGAGAATTTTTCTCTGGAACTGGCGGCACCTACATTGGCAGCCATGTTGTTGTGGGGGGGTGGACGATGCTGGGAAAATCTGTCGGCGGGCGGCTGCCTGACCACGCCGACGTACTCCTGCAGGCTTGGGGGCCGGGGCATTGGAAGAGGCAGCAGCTGCTGCCGCCGCCTCCTCCTCCTCCTCCTCGGCCTGAGCCACCAGCCGGCGGTAGGCCTCAACGATGGCCTGCAGTTTACGCTGACGGGCCCGGACTGCCAACTCCTTCCTCGTTGGTTTTGAAGGAGTAACTATAAAGAAAGAGACAGAATTGTTGTAATCCAAAATCCCAGCAAATCAAGAACACAAAATGTATCCAACACATAGTGGGCGGCACAGTACAGTAGCAATAGCAAGCAAGCTGAGTACCAAAAATGTTGTTTTATCTATCTTGAACATTCTACGCCTTATATACTTAATTTGTCTGACTTTTTGGCACGGCATTATGCCTGCCCTAGTAACATAGCATGGGTGTACTTCAACGGTCACATACGAACACCTGTCTTTTTCATATCTCGTTTTTTTATATCATATACTCTGTGCTTCCGGGAAAAGTGACAGTCTCAAACTAACAATAATTAACAGGGGCCAGCTAGTACTAGTAAATGTCTACTCTAGAGACTATCATTCTTTATATCGCGCAACAAACGTTAGGTGGTTTGTGTTTCGCTAGCAACGACCCGGAATGCATCCAGTCGTCCCCTCCTTCCCTTGCCTTTGGGTTTAACCAAAACACCGCTGCCGACACTAGTATCCACTATCCACTAACCACCGATATTGGATGTGTCTCCCACCCACGCAGGCAGCTGTGTTTTCCCCTTTCTATGCTTCCACAACAACCCACGCATCCAACTGCTCTCAAACACCTGCATTGCTGATTCCAAAGTATCCTTCTATATTATATGATTGGTGCTTTTTCCTTGCTCCTTTCATCATACTTAAAATCAATCTCCTGTTAATCCATCGCGGTCATGTAATGTTGTGGATAAGACTTTTTTAGTCTGCCACCAACCTTTCACAGCTGAGTTGTAGTCACATAGAAGAGGCCTGTATAACTTATTTTATCAATTCTCGCCGGTGGTAATGCTTTTGCTAAGCTTGGTAATGACAAAGGTGGCGTCATATATTGTCCAGTAGAACTTCAAGTTCATTATAAATATCAGAGTACAGTGAGGAAGTTTTCCCCACCCACCAAGTAATGCGGATCACTATTGAATGTAACTTACCATCGCCCACCGTTGTTGGCTCCTCCCCCGCTGCTGCCGGTGCTGCTGTAGGTGCCTCTGGTCCTCCATTCCCCTCCGGGATCGCCTCTGCTGACGCCGTCGCAGCGCCGCCGCCCCCGTCGGCACTGGTGGATGGTACCGGTTCTGCACAAATAAAAATAAGTAATTAAGTACACCTTTTTAGATGGATGCACAGCCCCCATTGTACTTGTTCACCAAGAATGGAGTTCTGCAAAACAGTTAAGTACAACGTAATCAGTCGTAGTCCACATTGCCTAGTACAGCAGAGTAAGTAACACACTACACATATTAGCATTTATTTGGTATGGTATGGTACCCAAGCTCATCTCATCTATACTGCTACTCTAGTCCTTGGAAAGTTAGACTGAACCATGTAACCTAACCAGTTTGTACATCAATGACATGTCTACAGTTTTGCGCATGCTACCTCACAGCTTGTTGCGCAGTACGAGAAGACGCCTTTGAGGCCACATGATAGTTCAAAGCATACACCTGAAGAGTTTGGAAAATAGAAAGGCCCGTATTTACTTTTTGAATGTGGATTGTGGAATCGAGTTTGCTTACAGCCTCAGGTTACACCTTTTTTTTTAGCATGACAGCTAAAAAGTTGAATAAATGTATGTAATGTTTTCATACTGTCTAACGTGCACCACTTTTGTCATTATCTTTCGGCAGATGAGAAGATTTCCTTCTACGAAGCAAAGATTTCCAGAGCTTACCAAAAAGAGGCATATGCAAGCAGTATATGTTCAATGGTGAGGGGTCTCCGACATTTCCCACATTTCCCTATCGTGCACTGGTAGCTGTACAAATGTAGATTACTTTTTATTCAGCCTTTTTTAACTCTGGATTTTTTCTGGTGGCCCTGGCCTTGACGTATTTCACGGAACAACTTAAAAACATTGATGTTACTTACTTAGTTACTTCTAAGAAAATAAAGGTTTTGAAGTACCACATTGACTCGGAAGTATATTTTCAGTGTCTGTTGTCTTGTAGACTTACACGAGAGAGTGAGCAAAAGGGGGTTACTTAGGTTATGGATTGTGTAATAAAAGCATTTGGCATCTTCATATTGGGGTTCAGGAAAGGGGTAATTGAATAATTGACCAATGACTGAGCCCATATAGGTTGTCGTTCATTGAATTGTGGGTTCCTCTGAGTTCTGTGACTGAGGTGTAAGACTGTAAGTAAGTAAGGTCCAACCTGCCTATCACCAACAACATCCAATTTTGTGGTGCATAGTTACATAGTTATGTATGTGACTGCATAGAAGAATACCCGCAAGAGTAGTAGTGGTATTCATTACTAACGCTTACAAAATAGTAGACCAACATCTGGATGCATACTTGGTTGGCGTCAATTGGCAAAGAAGAGACATTACAGAGGAAAAAGCATAAGACAGGAGTGGACCCTGTGCCTTCCGCTATTCTATCACAGATTTTTTGAAAAGATTAATACCTTAACTAAAGAGTGGGTAACAGGGCAAGCTTACCTACAGACAGTCTAGTAGTAGCACAGAGAGTCATAGGAGAGGCTCTTGAAAGGAACAGAAAGGCAGGGACAGATAGTAATACCCAAAATTTTGAAAACATAAAACCAAACAAGCATTTGTCAAAATTTAGTTAGGTGAAATGTCATTAATCGGTTGGAAAAAAAGCTCCGTTAGAAAGTTAGGGAAATATCATTGTTCCAAAAGAAAACACTGTTGGACTTACTGGGGACAGCAGCAGGATCCTCAGTAGAGGAGCTGGAGTTCTGGACTTTTTGGTTCCGTCCAGAGGTGTCAGGGTACAACACCCGAAGACCCCGGAGTTCCACCTGCCTTGGTGCACAAATGAACAGAAACACGGGCTTCTCGATGGTGGCGTCAAAGACCAAAGGTTTATTACTGCAGGGACACAGAAGTCACAGAATCTACACACGGGCAGAATCTAGGAGACTGTTCGATTTGTACAAAGTGGGTTGCTCCTTATATACTAAAAATTGTGCTCTAGGCAAATATTTCACATGTCGGTACATTCCCAAACCTTTGTGTCTCTAAACAATAAATATTTGGCGTTACACAGGAACTGTCGATAATATCTGATACCAAACATCACGAAGAGGGGTTCCCACCAGTTCATCACAATCCCTTGTCAATATTGCATTCAAGACCCGGACCGCCTCATCGTAAAGTTCGCTACCTCCCCCTAATAAAGGCCCAGAAGGAAAGGAGCAGAGCCAGGTGCAGAAGATAGAAAAGCGGGATAAGAGATGTTTGTGGGTTGTAAATGGGCAAGGCTACCGGCTTCGGCCGCCTAATCATGATCAGGTACAATGGACAGGAAAACCAGTTCAGGTGGGCTGGCCTCGGGCAGAGGAGGCAGCCTTTGTCGAGTCATGCAGCTTCAGCGTGATCTGGTTTAAGGTGCACGTGTCATGTAAGAGGTGAATCTCCGGCTAAGGCTACGTGTCCTTAATCAAAGTGAAGTGAATGAAATGATCAGAGGCTATTGCATATGTGAGGGCAAGGAACCACAAAATGGCGGTCATGATCTAAGATGGATGCCGTGTGTATATCAGAAATGTGTCAGTGGAAGGAGTGCTCTTGCTCGTAGCGTAGCGAAAACACTAGGATATACTAAATGGATCATTTGCGGTTCGCTGATACTAATTTTATGTATTTCCGACAAACTTGAAAACACGGGTTCAAGTCGTCACGGAACCGTCACGGAACCTCAGACCCTCCTTTTGCCCTTACATAGGCAATTACTCAATCTATGTCTGAATCTAGTTCTATGCTCATCAGGTCAGTGACATGCTGTTGTATCATCATCCTTTCTCGTGTCTTTTCTCCAAATGCAGGTGGTTTCCTAAAACAGGTTGTAGCACAAAGACTACACAGAGCAGGACCACACTGGATAATCAGACAACATGAGAATAGTAATATTAAGATGACACCAATGACCATTAGAACCTTCCATCCCCACGCTGAGATCAGAGTCCGAACCCACTCCATAAAGGACCAGTTTCCCTCATCTACATGTATGGAGTCCGAAATCTTGTGCAACTTAGAGATCGCCTCGTAAACTGTTGGAGCATTATTAGCAATAAAGACACAGCAGCTCGATTGGATCATTCTGCATACCCCACCTCGATCTGCAAGTATAACATCTAGAACCATACGGTTCTGCAATGTCATGAGCCTATCCGCCTGAAGCTCAGCTGTCAGATTGCTAAGGGCACCAGCAGTTTCGGTAATAGTAGATTCAACTACCCGTGTTAGCTGACGTATGTTTCTACTATTGGCCATAGGCCCCCAGAACGGAAGGAAGCCTTTGAAGAAGTCTCCAGCTTCCTGACCAGCTGTATCTTCCTTGCTGAAGACACCTCTCGCTACTCTTGTTCTGTGGTAATCAGGTGAAGCAGTGTATGTCGGAGGCAATAATCGAGCAATATAACATGATCCTGAGAAGTCGGCAGGCAACCATGTATAAGCTCTGTCTCGACAAATGAAATAGGTACCCCTAGCAGTAAGAAAGGCAGGGGAAGAGTTAGCCGGAAACACATAAGTCTCTACGCACTCACTCCTCCCTAGCTGAGCTCTCGGATTTCTCCCATTACCTTGCAAACAGACCTGACCTCGGTGAGGTACGACCCAGATTGGAGTTGAGCTTTTACGCTTGCTTTCTCCTAAACTAAGGCGATACTCTGAAGTATTCCAACTTAAATATACTCGCAATTCGTCTCTAGGGTATGATGGAGTATTATTGACGTCCTTAACCATGTCAATAATTCCCTGGACTAAGGCTTTGTTGGCAGAGTTATATTTAGTGGAACGTGGTGGACGTGGAGGATAGGTCTCAAGAGCATAAGCAAAGATGGTTTGAAGGGCCTGAAATGATCCATTGTAGCTGAAAGGCAAAACCAGATAGGGAATACCTTTATCCATAGTGTGGGGTATCAAGCCACACACCCAACAGTCTGTCGTGTTAACTACCAGTTGGTGTTGGTGCAAGAGCTGTACAAAAGTATTATTAATGAATTCTGAGCGTCGAGCTTGCTCATGTTCCGGAAACGAGTGAAAAGAGTGTATAGAAGAAACAGTAGAAATAGCAGGATCAAGGGGAGGTACTGTAGATACTGGCACAAAAATCAAATTTATGCTAAAGACAATTCCACCCACCAATGTTGCTAAAACAATCAAAAATGTAATGGCACATTGCATCAAGAAACATTTGCTGTGAAGAATTCTATTAAGTTTGTTTCTGCGAACGTAAATCATATTTTCTCGTTGCAGCGCAGGAAGTTCCATCTTCTACAATCCGCTCGCGACCACTGATGATGTGTACGTAGATGAAAATGCCTCTGTCAGCCCTGGGAGTTCCCAGTACTAACAGAAAGATCGACCTTGTGTCAGACCCCTGCAAATTCAAACTAGGCACACAGCCACGACCCTACGGCTACCCAGACGGCAAGGCAATTTTAAAAACAATAAACAATAACAAACTTCCTGGCTGAAGGCAAAAGTTCAAAATATATATATATATATCAAAATCACAGTATGCAGTTGCCTGCTTTATTAGTCCTTTTTATGGCTTCTAAGGTGGTATCTTTTCCTTGCTGGTACTGTTTGATCGGAAAATAGTGTATCACTAGCAGCTGTTGCAGAGTTTACGTTCGCAGATGGCAAAGTTTCTTCTGATGCTGGAGACAAATTTTCAATGTTCAAAGTAGTCTTTTCAAGAGGAGAGTCACGTTTCAAAGTGTCAGAAATCAAATCGGCATCGCTGAAAGGGACAAATTTTGGAGTTATTTCAGATTCGGAGGCACCAATTCCCTTCTTCACCCAGTCGTCGTAGGGCAGCGGCAGTGGAACACGCTTTACGTGAGAAGCGTGGATCCAGTGCTTGCGACCAGCAACACGTACAGCTGTCCTCGTCGCCAGCAGGATTTGGAAGGGGCCGATGTAGCGAGGCTGAAGATTCTTTGTCCTCGCAAAATTTCTGACCACCACGTGGTCGCCGGGTTTCAGCTGATGCCCTGGACTCTCCGGAGGTTTTGGCAAAGCATCAAAGACCTGTTGATGAATAAGACTTAATTTAGCAGTCAAGTCGTAAAGATAGTCTATCAACATAGGATATTCAATGGAGCAGAATTGTTTAGGCCTTGGCACACCCCAGACATTTGCCGGGCGGCCAAATACAATCTCATATGGAGAAAGCCCTATTCTAGAATGCACTGTTGCTCTCGTTGATAACAAGGCCAAAGGAAGTGCGTCTGGCCAAGCCAAACCTGTGGATGCTTGAATTTTGGCTATTTTAAGCTTGAGGGTGCCATTGTAACCCTCGACTAAACCAGCAGACTGGGGATGGTTCGCACTATGAAATTTTTGTTTCAATCCTAGACCAGCACACACACTCTGCATAACTTTCCCTATAAACTCACTTCCGTTATCTGACCATACAATCCGTGGCATTCCAAACCTAGGGAAAAATTCTTTGAGAAGAATTTTGGCAGTTGATAAAGCAGTGTTGTCCTTTAGTGGGTATGCTTCTATCCACCTGGAAAAAGCACAAACCACCACCAGGACGTATTTTAAATTGTTGCAGCGTTCCATGTGAATGAAGTCTAACTGTATTACTTCAAAGGGACAGGAAGGAGGAGCAAAATGACCAGCTGGAGTTGGAGTTCCCTTGCCAGGATTATGCATCAAGCACACCATACAATTTTTCACCACTCTCTCTGCACACTTACTGATTCCCTCATTCTTCCAAACCGGAGCTAACATCTTACATATCCCTTTAGAACTTATGTGCGCCACTCCATGCGCCATCGTCACTACTGCAAGCACATACGCATCAGGCAACATCCAACGCTGCTGTTCTGTCAAATCGATCCAACATCCATTCGAGTCCAATTTGCCCGTACTTTCTCTCCATACGCGTTTCTCTTCCTCAGTCGCTTCTTTCTGAATCTCTTTCACACTTTCCATTGTGTCTTCACACATTCCAGACTCAGCAATCCATCTTGCAGACGTAGCAACATACATTCTACTCATCATGTCTCTAGCTGTCTGTTTAGCGGTTTCATCAGCAAAGGCATTTCCCCGACCAACATCATCCGTGATTGCTTTATGAGCACTGCACTTCACAATCGCAACTTCAGTCGGTAAGGTTAGAGATTCTAACAAGTCGTTAACTAGCTGACCATGTTGGATCTTAGTCCCATGGGACGTAATGAAACCCCTTTCTCTCCACAACCGGCCAAAACTATGGGCCACGCCAAATGCGTACTGACTATCTGTAAACACATTCACTCTCTTTCCCTCAGCTAAAACACACGCTCTCGTAAGAGCTATTAACTCTGCAGCTTGGGCAGAATTCTGACTCACTCTTGCAGTCTCCACAATCGTCTTCAAAGTCGTTACCGCGTAGGCAGCAGTCACATCACCATTCTCCAATTTAAAACATGACCCGTCCACATACAGCGTACCATCTGGGTCGGATAGAGGAGTATCTCTCAAGTCGATATGACCTTTTGTCTCTTCCTCCGTTTTGAAATAACAGTCATGTGGCTCAGAATCACTCGACTCTTGATCAGTCGGCAACAATGTTGCTGGGTTCAATACATTGCATCTTTTGATCTGAATATGACTCGCTAATAACGTCAGCTCGTAACCAGATAATCTCGCACTAGTAAGGTGTTGTGTCTTCGTTCGGTTCATGAGTGTGTCCACTGCATGAGGAACCATGACCACTAGCATATTGTTCATCACCAAACCAGCAGATTGTCGAATGGAAGCTGCAGCTGCCGCTGTAGCCCTCAAACAACTAGGTAACGCTCTAGCTACCGGATCTAATGTTGATGAAAAATACGCACAAGGGCGTTGTTTATCACCAAATGTCTGTGTCAAGACACTCAACGCGCAACCTTCTCTTTCGTGAACGTAGAGCGTGAATGGCTTACTGTAATCAGGTGTGCCCAATACAGGAGCTGAACACAAAGCTTTTCGTAATTCAGCAAAACTCTCTTGACATTCATCAGACCATGGCACCGGACTCGGAACATTTTTCCCAGTCAAAGCTACCAACGGT
The DNA here is from genome assembly GCF_964263255.1 of Lissotriton vulgaris. Classification (NCBI taxonomy): domain Eukaryota; kingdom Metazoa; phylum Chordata; class Amphibia; order Caudata; family Salamandridae; genus Lissotriton; species Lissotriton vulgaris. Next base: position 1,405,255,450 of record NC_141693.1, on the reverse strand, counting down.
TTTGCTAAAAGTGAAAAATTTGGGATCCATTGCCTACAGTAAGAGGTAATACCTAGAAAGGCACGTACTTCCCTCTGTGTGCGTGGAACACTCATTTGCATAATTGCTTTTATTCTTTCTGGGGTCAACTTCCTTCCCTCCTTTGACAAGAGATGACCTAAGTAGGTTACTTCTTGGCAGCAATATTGCATTTTGGAAGGTGACACCTTATGATTCAAATTAGACAAATGATGCAATAGTGAAATTGTAGCTGCTTTGCAAGTTTCCTTGTCATCGGCAGCCACCAAAAGATCATCTACGTATTGTACTAGGGCAGAACCTGGAGGAAGGACAAAAGAATCTAACTGACTTTTTAAAGCTTGACTGTAAATAGATGGACTTTCACAGTAGCCTTGTGGAGCGCGTTTAAATCTGAAACTGCGACCTCCTAAACAGAAGCCAAAAATATCTCTGCTTTCCTCGGCTATCGGAATGCTGAAAAAGGCATTCTTCAAGTCGATGACTGAGAACCATGTAGCTGTAGCAGGAATCAATGTTAACAAAGCAGTAATGTCTGGCACTACAGGAAACTGCGGAATTACAATCTTATTAACTTCTCTAAGGTCTATGACAAACCTATAGACTGGAGGCTTTGTAGGATCTGTTCGTTTCAAAATCGGCAATACAGGACTATTACAAACATTTCCTCGCGTTTCTTCAACCACACCTTTCTTAATCAAATCTTGCACAATCAATAAGAGTGCACGCTCACCTTCATTCGATATTTTATATTGAGGAATTCTTGGAAATTTCACATTCGCTTTCAAAGTTACTACATACGGTGGAATCTCTAGTAGACCTACATCATTGGGACCAGTCGCCCAAAGAGAATCAGGGAGTGAACGTAGCTCCGGCGGGAGTTTGTCCATTGACAAGTACATCGGAGAGGTGAGTCTTTTACCCAAAGTAAGCTGTACTCCTTCCGGAGAACAGTACAATGTCGCATATAGTCGTTTTAACAAATCTAAACCAAGCAGATTTTCATTACAACCTGTCGTCAATATTAAGGGTGCTTTCAATTGACACGGTCCAACAGAAATAGACAAAGGACCAGATATCGGGTTGTACACAGGGGCGCCTGAAAAACCTACGGAAACATTTGTTGAGCCAGACAAAGGTGCGCCAGGGAGTTTCGCATGCATGATAGAACTTTTTGCGGCACCAGTATCCAACAGAAACGGTTCGACTACACCTGATGTTGCTACTGCGACATAAGGCCCACTCTGATCCACTGGAACTGATACTACTCCCTCTCTCTGTCCATGGCTGTCCTAGTACCCATTTTGTTGAAATCCCTCTTCAACTTCACAATAATCCTCAACAAGATATTGCTGAGATCTATTCTGTTGAGCTGACTGTACATTTCGCTGATCAAAGTGATTAGAAGGACGATCATTAGTTTGTGGAGGCATAGCACCTCGTCCCCGACCTCTAGAATTCTGTGCAAAACCACCACGACCTCTCTGAGCTGCTGCCGCATTATTTTGCGCTAAGATCTGACAATCATTTTTATAGTGACCCTCTTTCTTACAGTACGCACACTGATTCCACTGGTATTGAGGCCTGGTCGAATTATAATCTGTCTTTTGATACGAATTCTGTTGCATATTAGTCTGATTCGTGCGAGGCGGATACGCCTGCTGTAAAAGAACTTTAGTCTTTAAATCTTTCGTTTTCTTCTCTGATTTCTCCTTTTCCTCTTTATCCCTATTTTCATAGTACTGTGCAGTCGCAAGTATTTGCGCTGTCGTAGATACAGCCCACGCACTTTCTGAGTCTTTCAATTTATTGCATAATTCGGGTAACAAATTATGCACAAATTTATCGACAAACAATCTCTGTCCTCCTTCAGTGCTCATATCCTGACCACTATGGTCTACAAAAGTCTCTTCGAACCTCGTGAAGAAGTCGGAGACACTTTCGTCTTTCTTCTGCTTGCATGCGGATAATTTATCCCAATTAACACGCAATGCTGGCATCAGAGTCTTCATTAAATCTATTATTCTACCTGGCAGATTAGCAATCAAAGGTTCGGGTTTCGCACCACCTGTTTGTTGAGCATCTGCTGCAGTGATAGCTGCCCAATCACCACCTAAAGCAGCCTGATGATCTTCTCTACGAATTTTAGCCCACACTGGTTGTGGAACTACATTACCAAACAACATATCAATGTCGGCTAAGTTCATTATACAAGCCTCAACTGTCTGTGTCAATTCCTTGTAATATCCGGCTGGATTCTTACGTGGATCTGGCAAGGCCTGTTTCACTGCTAACACTTCTGCTCGCTTCCATGGAATATGTATCCATACTCTTTGGAACTGTGCTGGAGCAGCTGCAATACCCGCATTATCATCACGTTGTACTGCTTCGCGCCAAATTGGAGGAACTTCCCTCATAGGATATTGGCGACTTGGCTTCATTCTACCTTTCTCTAAATCTCTCGGCGAACGAAGAGATGGATCATTCCTAAAACTCAAAATAAGTTCCATCGCTTCCTTTATATTATCGCCCACTATCATTCCAGCAGCAAACTCTTTTTGAATCTTAATTAAATCTTCCAAATCTGATTCGACATCGTCTTCTTCTATTTCCTCACGCAACAACGAGCACATCTCGTCGAAGACGTATCGCTGTGTTGGCTCTCCCCATTGCATAAATGTCTCTAACACATCTTTCGTACTATATCTTCTAACTTTTGTAATCCATCTGAGAGCCGTGGAGTCTAAAACTCCCCGTTCCTCAGTACTTGGAAGCTGACTCCGTCTCTGAACAGAGTCAGGAGTAGGAGTCTTAATCAAGGTTTTATATATAGGAGACAGCATATTAGTAACAGAATCAGTAATTCTTCGACGAACAGAAAGTGGAGTTAGTACACTCGCAGACATAGAGAACGCAGTAGAGGTAGGAATAGATGACGAAACAGTAGGAGTATCGAGGAAAATAGTTTGAGGACCAATAGGTACAGTGGTAGGTATAGGAGCGGGCAGTGCAGGAAGAGGAGGAGCTGTAGGAACATTTACATTCACCACAGGAGGTATAGGAACTTGATTCTGAGGGACAAGGACACCAGGTTGTCCAGCAACCGGCAATTGAACATTCGGGATCAGTGGAGCCGCAGCACCTTGTGCATACGGTGGAGGCGACCGTAACAGATAAGATAGCAGAGGATCGTTTTCGGAATCCTCCAGTATCTTAGCCATTTTCGATGGCAAGGCAGGATAGCACTTGTCAATCGCTAAGTTACGCTCTCTAATGGCTACATCTATGGCTTTCTCACACTCGTTAGCCTGCAACTGCTTAGTCGCTTGCTCTAGAGTTAACTCTTCTAGTTCTTTTTGCTCTTTTTTCAACCTTTTCATTTCTCTCTGTTTGGATTCTTTCCGCCAATAACGAAAAGAGTCAAACATTGCCGGCCGGGCTTTCTTCCTAAACAATTTTGCTTCTAAATTGTCGAGAATCTCTTGTTCAAAACTACCATGCAGTGGCCAACTAAGGACACCATCCTTCTTACAATAACGGACCCATATCTCATTATAAGTTATAGGACCCACACCATACTTACAATATAGGTCATATAGGGGAGTCCCAATCGGAGGAACCAGACAGGAATCCTCTAATTGTGAGTCACTGTTGCAACTAAAACAAGACAACATTTTCCGACTTACCATTCTCAGTCCGGAACACAAAACAAACAAAACACGAAACAAATTGTGCACTTGAACCAAGAACTTAGGCCTACCAAAACGAACTGATGTATCGATACCCAAAACTGAACCAAATAGATTATCGTAACCAGAACAACTAAAGATAATCTTACAAAACCAAACCAAACCAAGAACCGATCAAGGATTTTTAACAATCCTCACAAAAGTAACCAGCTAGCTATCACTAAATACTTAACTGAGGCACTGAAGACGTCACCAAGGAGAAACCCGTCACGTTTCGCCGTACTAAGGACTGCACCACTTCGGGTCCAAGACAGGGCGACGGTCAAGGCAACGGCCCACTGCAGCCGTCCTGAACGGGAACCCTCGTGGAAGAGAACTTCAGGGCCACTTTTGCGATATGCCGGGATCGATGAAGTGGGGCGCCTCCCTCAGGAATCTTCACACGAAGCTTCTCGAACTCTTCAGGCTTTTGGACCGGTACCGAATGACGTCGCCCCACGTTGGGCGCCAATTGGAGTTCTGGACTTTTTGGTTCCGTCCAGAGGTGTCAGGGTACAACACCCGAAGACCCCGGAGTTCCACCTGCCTTGGTGCACAAATGAACAGAAACACGGGCTTCTCGATGGTGGCGTCAAAGACCAAAGGTTTATTACTGCAGGGACACAGAAGTCACAGAATCTACACACGGGCAGAATCTAGGAGACTGTTCGATTTGTACAAAGTGGGTTGCTCCTTATATACTAAAAATTGTGCTCTAGGCAAATATTTCACATGTCGGTACATTCCCAAACCTTTGTGTCTCTAAACAATAAATATTTGGCGTTACACAGGAACTGTCGATAATATCTGATACCAAACATCACGAAGAGGGGTTCCCACCAGTTCATCACAATCCCTTGTCAATATTGCATTCAAGACCCGGACCGCCTCATCGTAAAGTTCGCTACCTCCCCCTAATAAAGGCCCAGAAGGAAAGGAGCAGAGCCAGGTGCAGAAGATAGAAAAGCGGGATAAGAGATGTTTGTGGGTTGTAAATGGGCAAGGCTACCGGCTTCGGCCGCCTAATCATGATCAGGTACAATGGACA